>NC_090294.1:5340000-6622500 GCF_037392515.1 Haliotis asinina | reverse complement strand
AGTTGATCCAGTTGTAGTTTCTTGACTGTGTCTTTCTCTGCTACAGATATTATGGGGTTTCCTCCAGTTGGGCGACGAAAAGAGCCCTTGCTGTCGCAAGCATTGTACTTCTTGTCTCTCACTCTCTGAGCCCCGGAGAACTTTGACTTGTTGGAGTAATGCTGAGAAGTCTGCATGAAGGCATGTCAATGGAATTTATTAACATTCCTTCCCTTGAGTCCCGAGTAATGGATTTGGCGACATGCTCAATTCTGCCATTGAATACTGTAGATGCTGACCAGGGAGCTCTATACCAGAGTTTGGTAAAGCTGTTGCCCCAAGAAGACGCTGATAGTAGACATTGCTGGTGTAGTAAATTCAATCCTGCAGACATGGAGGCTAGATGCTCCGAAATGAATTGCTGATCCTTTTTCTGGGTGATAAGTGCAGAGAGGATCATCCTTTCATCCTCATTCTGCAGGTTGTTGAACTTGGAAATGAGAGCCTTGTTGATGGCGCTGGAATGGGTGAGTCTGAAGAAAGTACACTGAGTGGTTGCATCTAGCTGAACTTGTCGTTTATCCTCCACTTTGTAGGATCTATAATGAGTCTCATTGATGAGCTTGTATGATTTGTCTACTTTGAGCGCTTTGATAAAGAGCTACATGTGATGAAGTGGGAATCAAAGTGCGCTGAAGGCCGGAATGTGTTGTTGTTGATACTTCATCACCCTCTGAAAAGGCAGAAACATCAAAGTATCGATGTCTTCATTACTCATCATATAGGTATGAGTCTCAATGGAATCCTTTGGAGACCATTCATGATCCACAATGTAATCTCTGAGTACAAGCACTTGGTGAGATGGAAGGAACATCATCCAAATTGTGACTAGAGGATACAGCCAATGGCAATGATTTCTGTGAATGGGAGCATGCACACAATGCCTCTTCTTTATCTGATGGACCTAATGCAGCCCATGAACCATCACACCGGGTGACAGCATTTGTGGCTGCTGACTGGCATTTCTGTTCCTCTCCAAAACGGCGACCCATCAATTTAATCATTTGAGTGGTGAATTGTTGCATAAAGAGGCCAATGTCGAGTGACTGCGGTGCAAGTAGTGGCTCTTGGTTTGCAGAAGTATCTGATTTATTGAGTGTAGACATTGTAGATTCTGTGTAGACAGTAAACTTTCTGAAGGATGCAGCGTAGTAGATGACATAGTTACTGAAGGCATAGTAGACGCTGCTCATTGATCCTGCATGCTGACAATCTGTACCTCAGAAAATAGCAGTGGAGGTTCGTCGTAGATTTGACGCTCATCAGAAGGGACAATCTCATCACTGAAAGACTTCAAAGAAGTTGTGGAGTGATGTTTCAGTGGAGGTCTAGCAGTTGAAGACTTAGTCTCTGACGAAGATGACTTCAATTTCTTAGGTTGAGACGATCCTGATTCTGATGACATTCTGAGATCTAGACGACAATTCACTAGTATCTGGACATGCCCACGGGATACGTCTGGCGGATCACTAAAATGATGAATGTCAGCTAATAACAAGCTGCGGTTACAAGACGCCTAATCAACCAATTTTGACTAGTGTTACAGTTAAGAATTTACCGAGACAACAATTTAAGAAATCCCCTTGTAAACCAGCAAAACAGAACAAAGACAAGTTGTTTACGTTCTAATTCTGTTATTATACAACCAGAGCAAGATACACAAAGTCACAAGTCAATATAGCAATGCAGACCTTAGGTACAATTCAAGAGAGACAAAATCTAAGCCAATGGGTCACAAAATACATTATAGCAAACGCACCAAAGTCTTGGTGTGAGAGAGAATCAACTGTGGCACAATGTCAACACAGCGATCGGTGCGACAGCAGATAATGTAGGTCTGGCGTTAACGGGATTTTGATGCGTGTTGGCAGTAAATCCAGCAAATATGAATGAATGTCAGTGTGAGTGTTCCCCTCAACACGGCAACCAGCCTTTATATATATAAACTAAGTCATTCCCGAAAGTTCGGGCACAAACGAAAATCGTCAACACTGTAAAATGGTCTCGAAATAGTATCCCGGAAGTGAACATCGAAAACCATGAGCAGATAAATTCCGGAAAACGAGAATGCTAAAAATTGTTGACCAGCTATTAAAACAAAATGTGACCCATCATATTTAATATTCACAAACACTAAACATTGTGACCCAATAATAATTATTACTGAATTAATTACAAAATATACGGAAAATACATACTCGTAACACTAGTGAGAGCCAATGTTGGTTGTCCTTGAACTGAATATAAATATAATGCAAATTCTGAATCAGATAATTTCTTGCAAAGTTCACAATGAACAGTGGAAGGACATACTACATGTGGATCAACCACTGACAGCCATAATTTACACTGACAGCATGATTTCATCAACTTAGACTAAGCCCAAGTTGACAAAAAAAATATGTCCAAAACACAAGAAATTTTACATAAAGATGAAAAAAATTTACATTCCAAAAACCGAACATGATACAATTTAGATTGAAGGACAGAAACAAAAGTAAAAACTTATCACTGTATTGGGACCAAAATGACCTTCCAACCATCTTTACCTGGCGGTGAAGGACAGATTGACAAGCATAGCTGATCATGTGACTGTAATGGGGGGAAAGTGAGGCTCCCCGTGTGTGAGTGTATTGTACATCCGCTTAAATCAGAAGGGAACTTCAAGGCATTTCAAGCATTCCAAAATCTTTGCAGAGAGGGAGGGAAAAAGCAAAATAATCTTGAGTCAGGATAAAGAAAAATGCAGTTTGTTCATAAAACAGAATCAGTGTTTAATTTTCACAGCTTCAATATCATTTCAAACAAAGATATATGTTTCTGGGTGGGGTAACAATCAAAGGTCTTTAAGAAAAGTGCATCTGGAATATGCAGATAAGCCACAACACATTATGGGTTCACAAGTACGTATACATGTGTCCACATTCTGTGCTGACACACGTTCTTTACAACAAATTGGTCTTAACCTAACACTTTGAATGACTTGATTCATTATATTTGTAATAGTTCTGTTGTTTCTGGGCAGTTTCATCGAAAAAATAACGCCGTTCAAATTATGTCTGCAATTATCACCATACACCATACTGTGCATAGGTGTAGACGTCTTGGGATTTGGGTACTAAATGCTTATGTCAAATTGTATATTAGGTGGGGTAGTGTAAGGCATTGTGGTGGGCGGCTGACATTGTAACTACTTTTGTAGTCCTTTATCATACTAGGTTACGCCCATACAGGCCTGATGACACGGAACACAGGACGATGTCACACTTCTTGCATGTTCAACCATCTTGAGTGGCTGAGATATGAGACACATGCACATTGTTTATATTTATTTTTCACTGTCACATGGCCCCCATGTTGGCTATATAAGCCTAGGTGGGAAATCATGAGTCGTCCCACACGTACAAGGTGTCCTGATGACTTTCACAACTTGAATCAAGGCCATCCTCACTTACCAGTTCATGTTAGTTCCAGCAAATACATTAAACTAGTCACAGATGTGGGAGGGAGAAGTATGTAGTTTTTTTTGTGCAGGCTTGCTTTTTTCCTTATTTTTTTACACCAATTTTCTTTAATAAAATGAATGGAAATTTCACTTTCTTGTGTTGTGTCTATAATTAAGGAGATTTGCACATTCGTCCAGAACATGGCAAGGAAAACTGACCACATAAAACAAAAGGGAGAACACAATATAACCTGGGTAATTTATCTCAGAATCCCAGCTAGCAATATCATATCCTGGGATCCACTAAGAATACTAATGTCAATACATACTCTTGAGTTCAAGTTCAGCTTCAAGTTGTCGTCCACCTTTGCTCAGAATGGACTTGGCCACAGCACCTAGGAAGTACACATACAAACTATTTAACATAGATGAGATAATTTTTAGCTTGTCATTCAGATAGAAACTAAAAACAGCAATACAAATCCTCATTAAGTTTCCTTTTTCTCTTCCAATATTTCGCCACCCTTGCTAAGAGTTGAGATGATTTTTACATTGCATCAGCATTTTGTCAGCCAGATAGCGTTGAGACCAATTACACATACAAAGACATTTTAAGTAAGAAACTTAAATGATTTGAGTTTTTAAACAGCATATTAGTTCATTTTACAGAGTTACAATTTCCGTTTTTAAGAAAACAATTTTGTTGTACTGGCACACATCGAAACCCTGTTTATTAAGTATGTATATGATATAATTGTTCAGATTCCAGTCCTGGAGGGAATTTGAGCAGATTAGCCTTATATTGTATGAGAATTTGCACAAGTTTTCTTTTATCTTCACTTTTTAAAACAATGTCATTTTATAGATAAAATTGATATATCCTGATTATGCTTATCTTTTTCTATGCCAGTGATAGTGGAACGCTTGAATCCCTTGTAGCTCCCTTGAAGAGGACGTAAAAGTTCACTCACATACGAGTTGCCTCCCTTGAACCCCTTCCCGCCAAAACTGTCACATGACTAACCGTGCACGTCATGCTCTCCTGAATATGCCCTAGCACTTGGATTTACTGGGAAACCTGAAGTGCCTTCTGTGGGGAGGTTAATGGGAGGGCTTGACACCATGCATCAGGTTTAGTATAAAGCATCAATTTTGTGCAAAAAATTACATATTTCTCCTTGAAGGAGCAGTGTAGAGCTAGTAGTTTTGGCACTTTCATCAGCTTGATGCTCGTCTTCATCATGGCGACTGTCCGGATCGCTCCCAGATATGTAGATACATAGGATATCTAAGGTAACATAGATATTCTGCAACTTGATGATGAGTCGCTTTTACTGCTGTGAAGCCTTTCCGCACTGCATATTGTCCAAATCTCTGCCACTCGTCGTCATGTTGCGAGTTGATCTGCAGCTAAGGTTACTGCTTTTGCAGCTCTGGTAGAGTATCCTCTTTTCTTCAAGCAAGTCTTCATATGGTCCATAAGTGTAGCTTGCTTGGTGTGCTGATGTTCGAATAGGTTCTGCCACTCTGGTAGTTTCGCAGTTGGAATTCCGAGTTCTTGTATAAGATCTGGGAACCAGACTCTTGCTGGCTAGTAGGACAAGTCAGTTGTAGTGCTTGAGTCTGCTTGATCTTCAAAAGTACTTGAGGTTGCAGAACAGGAGGCAGGAACGTGTAAATGTTTAGTCCTTTCCATAACATGTTCAGTGCATCTGTTGCCCAGGCTTGAGGATCTGGTACTGGCGACACAAATGTCTGTAGTTGCTTGCTGAATCTTGTGGCGAACAGGGGGAGATCCTGTTTTCATTAAGATGAGCCACAAAGCCTCTGGAAGGAGCATCCATTCTGGGGTGACAGTCGAGGTACATTCTAGACTCCTGAGATGCGACGCGACGCGTATGTAACCAAATGTTTAACTCATAATAATAATAATAATGGATAGCATTTATATAGCGCTAATCTCTGAAAGGACTCTTTGTGCATACATTTTTCCCTCGATCACCGGATGTCAACCTCAACAGCACATCGTATGTCAATCTCAACTCCCTGGGGAGTATACAACTCTTGCTGCCACTAGGCGCACCGAGTCTATTGTGGCTCTCTCATCCTAACGAGGTACCCAATTGACAGCTGAGTGGACTGGGACACATAGTCACAGCACTTTGTCCAAGTTTACTGCACGTTGCTGTACCCGCAACTAGGTGTATGCACGTGTTCATGTGGCCACTATCTGGTCATATACCAACGGATCCGTGGGTTCTTTTAAGTGCACAGGGTTGTGTACTGTACACTAGGGGTTGTGACAACACTGAAAGAGTCTCCACACAAAGTTGACTCCAAGGTTTTTACACCCGGTCACAGGTGGGCTCGATCCCGAAACCTCAACCTCGCTGGATCACTAGCCTGGCGCCTTAGCCAGCTCGCCCACCATGTCCCCCATGCGACTGAACAACTGAAAGGTGAGCTTAAGAAGGTTTGGTGATTTCATTGATCCTTCCTGATTTATGTGGAATGCCACTGTTGAGTTGTCTGTGTGAACCATCAGCATTCAGTTGATCAGTGAGCTTGACCATTGTTGTATGGCATTGATCACAACCTTCATCCCTAACAGGTTTATGTGAAGAATTTTTCTTGTTTCAACCACTTCCCAGATGTCACTCCATTGTCGAGATGTGCTCCCCATGCTTGTAGTGATGCATCTGCTTGTTGAAGACTGGTTCTTCTAAATAAGTCCCTCCACAGACTTTCGACTTGTGAGTTCACCATAACAGGAACATCTTGAGACAGTCTTGTAGAGAGATCAGGTCCGTGCTGCCCAGGTGTCTTGCCAGGAATCACTGCAGTGGACATTGTTGCAGTGTTCCTCTGTTAATCAGGTCCTGCGCTGAGGTGGGTAGATTGAGGAGACAATGCCATGTTCGTATTGGTAATGGATAAATGATTGCTTCTGGAATTATGGCTTGAATCTTGACCCAATAAGATTCTGGGACAATTCCATGTTGTGATGAACCTTATTCCCAGGAACTGCTTTGGTTCCAGCTCTGACTTCATCAACTCATCCCAGTTGTGTGACACTACGTAGAATCGTGACGATGTGCTTGGTCACTCGTGTAATAACCACAGGGCTGACAATATTCCAAAAGGCATGAAGCTCCACTTGAAGTGTTGACTTCTGAACAGGAATTCTCTTTGGAGTTCTTTCTGCATACTAGGAAAATTGGGGTGTAGAAGCCGGGTGTCAGTTGCAGTTGATCTGTCACTTTTACACTTTTCTTGGCCAACAGTGAGTTGATGTCTTCCTTTATCTTTTCTGCCTTGTCGTCTACATAGTTGAAGACTAAGGGGTCGATGGTCAGGTGTGGTGTGGCCTTTAGTTGCACTCTGTAATCTTCTTGCAGTACTTGTGAGACGTAGTCATCCTCTAATATTCCCCAATTTTCATGTGTAACTTCCTTGGCTACTTTGTTGATCCCTCCACCTGATATAGTAGGCGCTGTCAAAGAAGCTCTTCATAGAGGTTTAGTACAGGTTTGACCATAGCAGAAGTCACTCCAGGAACATGATGACAGTGTATATTTGCGAATGTGATCTTCATCTGGTGTAGTGAGATGAGGATGTAGATCTCTTACAAACAGGTTCTCAAAGGCCCATATCACCTGTCATTGTAGAGTTCTGACGTGTAGCTCTTTCACCAGCATTATTCTCAGATTTATCACCAATGACTTGAGATGACTTCCTCACTCGGCCAATAGCAAGTCTATAGATACAATGCAAATAACAAATAAATTGCAAATCTGGTAAATTGAGACAGTATCTGCAATGCAGCCTTAAAGAACATGGACTAATGCATGACGGGCATTGGGGGTGTGGTTCAGCCACCAGTAACCGTTAGCTGCAGTCACTGCAAGATTTCATCAAATGTAAACAAAGTATACATGATGAAAAAATGTCACAAAATAGAGATTACTCTTACAAATTTTGACATCCGATGAATGCTAATTATAACCAGAAACCATACAGAGCTACAACTGGATAATACGATCAAAATATAAAAGGATATAGTGATGTATACATGACTCCACTGCTTCCCCAACCATCCACATGGGCAATGAAGGAGAGAGTGACAAGCATGGGTAGTCATGTGACTGTTTGGGCAGGAAAGGACTCAAGGGAGACAACTCGTGGGTGAGTGAACTTTTATGTGCTCTTCAAGGGAACTAGAAAGGGTTAAAGTGTTCCACTATCCTTCGCATAGAAGAAGGAGATAAATAAGCATGAATCAGGAATAGGAATAATAACTAACATCCAAAATTTGCATAATCAAATGCAGTTATGATTTGACTATTTCTTTCGTTGGGTTAGCCTTAAAATAAAAATAGATTTTCAGTGTGCGGACAATGTTTTTGTTGAGCTCACACATGATGGACAGAAATAAGTCACAATTGTATAAAATTCTGAAATTCCAACTGGTAAGACATCGGTTTAATCAAAGGTGATCATAATTTGAACTGTGCACAGTCTTCTTTATTATAAAGTGTGCATTAGATTCATCTCCTTTTGTATCCATACTTGTATTATAGAATGGGAAGCTTTCTAAGCCAGTTTTGTCTGAAGGTTGAAATGACGTTCTTTACACCTCTCGACTTACCCATAGTGAGGTTGAGTTCAGAATTGGTGCTGTTGACAATACAACTGGTCTTCTCCTTCAACAAGTCACCTTGTTTGAGAGTCAGCTGAACCTTGCCCAGCTGGTAAACCTGAGCCAGATCTGATGTAGAGATGTGCTGCCATTCACCATCTTCTGATGAACCTGTCAAACAATTTTTCCCAAATCAATTTTTTTCAAAGTTCAGTGAGTGAGGTAAGTTTTATCCCAGTTTTAGCAATATTCCAGCAATATCACAGATACGGGGCACAGGAAATGCATTTTGCACATTGTATCTTTGTAGGGAATTGAACCTGCATCTTCAGCATGATGAGTGAATACACTTGGTTACTCCCTGTCCCTTAAAAGATCAAATATTTATATCGAAGTAGCTCCAGTCATTTTGTAAATTAACTATAGTAAGTCACTAAGGTGACCTTAGTGCAAGGATAAAGAATGGGAGTTAAGGTTAACCTCAGTAAAGGTTGTTTTGTAAAAGGAGTCCCGATCTGTGACCTAAACTACAAAAATGTGTTTCAATGAATAAAATATGTTCAGGACCAGCAGGAGCTCCCTGTGGTTCATCCCCAAATTGTCTGTTCTTCCAGTGCCTTCTTTTCTGTGAGGGCACACCGGTACTGCCAATATCTTTCCCCTGCTGGTATTCAAATGCCTGAAATGTACAAGAATGACATTAGTAGTCGTTTTACAAGAATGACATTAGTAGTCGTTTTACAAGAATGACATTAGTAGTCGTTTTACAAGAATGACATTAGTAGTCGTTTTACAAGAATGACATTAGTAGATGTTTTACAAGAATGACATTAGTAGTTGTTTTACAAGAATGACATTAGTAGTTGTTTTACAAGAATGACATTAGTAGTTGTTTTCCAGTGCTCTGTATGACCGGTCTATCGATTCTATACAGATAAACCATATACTTCACTACGTCTAGTCAATCCTTGATAGCATCTCTCAACTGTAGCTATGTGGCACACTAATGCTCATTTTTAATCTAAACCACAAACATCAATTGCACATATTCCTTAAAAATGATTTTACACAAAATTACAGCCATACTACAAACAGAAGTTGATTCTAGCAGTATATACACAAAACTAAAAACATAGTTTGATCAATAAGAAAACTCAACAAAATTTATTTATTTTACATCAGTATGAAAGGCAAACAACATTGCTTAAAGTATGTATGATGGCATTGGGAGAGACAAATCATCAATTTCTTCTTGGGTGAAAACTGCTAATCCGAGGATGAGTATCAGCAAACAAAATGTATATCATGCATAGTGGGTGATTCTTATAGGGACATAAAACTGAACACAAATGTTGGTTTGACATCTATACCATATAAACTCTAAAGAAATAAACATCTCTAACTTAGAAAAATCCAACCCCTGCCACATTACAGAGTAAAACTGACTAATTATTTAATTGGAATGAACAGAAGAGCAGACATAAGTAATCACTTTTCCAAGGTGAGAAACATATGCAAGTGAAGTGATTACATCAAGGTACATTTACAAAGATAAATAGAAGTGTACAGATTAATTAACTCAACAAACTGAGACAAAAGTGTACATGTTTCATGCATGAAGTACCTTTATTGTAGCAGAGTCCTTATGGTACACAACAATCTTTACTTCCTGCAGGGATGTCTCGGGGTTCAACTGTCCGAACTGTTCCACTGTTTCCATCATGGTTTTGGCCACCACATCTCGTGGGTAGCCAAGGTTCCCTGTACCAAGTGCAGGGAAAGCGATGGATCTATACTGCTTGTCCGAAGCTTTCGCAAGACAGTTTGCAACCAGTACTTGCAAACTCTGAAAAAGATGATCACTATATTTTGCTTGTTCACCTCATAACTACGAAAAAGCTATCTCATTAATCAAAGTTGGCCTTCTATGGCATACACTTATATCTACTAGCCATATCTAGCCGTCCCAGTAGTTCTCAAACCCAGTCTAAGTATACTTAGTCTCAGTGTTATTCATTAAACTCCACCACTGAGTCTATCAAACCCTAGCAGAAGGTCCCGACAGGTAACCTCTGAGCGACCTATGACCATCCAATCAAACACGCGAGACGGTTAAATAGATTTAACCAATCGGACATTGGCTACTACATAGGGATTGGAGGGAATATTCAAAATATTCAGGTCACTGGCGCAGATCTCACAAACAAAACTCTGCATATAACACAGTTGTTTGACCTGTAGTATAGACGCTTTGGAGTTTCTGTTGACATGGTTACCATTAGCTAATATTTCCACAAGCTGATATCCTTGAATATTGCCAAAAACACTATTTTCAGCGACTTTCACTCGTTTGTATGGTTCTAACGTGCGTCGTGTGCATCATCCGGAAGCGAACATACACTAAATAGCATTTGGAATTGTTCGGGTACGAACCTTTTCGAGATAAAGAGTTCAAAAGGTATGAGCGAATGTCCACTTTCGCGATTTGGTAAGCTGTGTCCTGATTGGTCACTCTCAAAGGTTACCTGATGCGACCTACCATAAGGTTTTGATAGACTCACTTGTGGAACGTAACAAAATGTACTGAGGATAAGGTTACTTACTATTCTCAAGCCAAACTAGAGATTTCGCTAAAACACTTTGATATTCGTATATACATGATGGCTGTCCACACAAGGAAAGCATAAACACGTCACTTGTAACTACACCCAATAACGGACTGTTCATAATTCATGGCAAAGGGGTGTAATGATGATTTTTATGCAGAAGCATGTATAATGTGAGTGACCCCCAGTAAAATTTACGTACAAAGATTCCCCCAGCCTCAGTTTATCAAAAAGCAAAATTTTAAAATACTATGTACAAAACTGCTCACCCCTTCTTCCTCCAAAGAACAAAAAGGGTGACCTCCCATTTAAATTATCATCACCATCCCAAGCCATAAATTATGAATGGTGCCTAAGAAGATTAGATTAGATTATTTTCTACAGTTAGTCATTCTCTTCCAACAGAAGTTACTCAAATCATATCTTCACATGTAACCTCTGTTCTAATATGACCATAATTCCCAGCTCTTGGAAAATTTTGGAAAAAAATGCCATGGAAATTATTTCCTCTCTTTCTGTCCAATCAAAATATCTACTACATCAACTTAGATCCAACATGGTCACTTGAAATAGTGTTGCTGATTGAAGAGCTAAATCTGACTGAAACCAGTCACGAATCCTGAAAACTCGCACCATGAAAGGGCCATATTAGAACTGAGGCTACATGGGAAGATATGACTTGGGAAGAGAATGGCAGTGAGTAACCTTGATATCTCCAGGGTATACATTCCGATGATTACACCCTAGTTGCATCTACGACTAAGCCTGATGAATTTATTACCTCCCTTGGCTGGCGTTTCATCCAATCAAGTTGGGAAACTTGAGCAAACCAATCTCAACTCACTTTCTCTTTTCAGATTATCTAACAGATTAAACTTAGCAACATGAGCCATGCACAAGTTCTCTGAAAGAGGCAGGAGATCTTGCATGTATTTTTTCAATTTTTGGAACTATCAATGTGTGTGTCTGTATGATTTTCCCAAAATGTGAGTCGCACTGCTAACAAATATTTGCAGCTGCGACCGCTATCTTTGTTGACACTGTCAAGTTCAGTTGTAATGGCAGCTGGCTACTGTGAGAATGCGGAGACAGCAAAGGGAGGTAACATAACATAAAGCGAGGGGTTCAATGATAATCATTACTTTTAAAAGACATGGGTCCATCCAAACATGTTTTCAGTTACATTACAACAATACTTCAAAGAGTGGACAAGAATAAAGAAATCATTTGTTCAAACATTTTTTCAATTACCATTTCACCATTTTGATCACGTGGCCAGCTTGGAAGGCAAGTATGAAATATACTCTTGCACATGAGACTGCCTGCCCCAGTGATAGCAATCTGCCCTGAGTGTATTCCATCTGGATACTTGGCAGTACACTCCATCTGAATAGTAACACCACCGGTCTCCAGTATTGATGCTGATACTGCCCCTTTATTCAAATCGAGGCTGCTGGATGTAGTGTTCACGATAACGTCAACCTGAAAAAAGAAATATAAGGCTAATTTCGCCCGCTTTCTTAAGCAATACTAATATTAAGCTCATTTATCATCCAAAACTGTGTTCCACAGGAGAATTCGTTTCTGTGACATCAGACGATATCTCCTAGGAGATATTGTTTTGACAGTAGATTTTGTACAATGACCTGACATTGCCATGATGTCATGAAGTTGATGACATTACAATGATATGTCATTGCTGCACAGCAAATCTAGTGGTAGTACTCTGTTCTGAGATGTATATATTTCATTGAAATCTAATGAAGAATGATTTTGGATGACAAACAGAATCTCATCCTCATGTCTACTGATATCAATTATATCAACACTCATAGATAAAGATAAAAACATCCTGAGCAAGCCTCGGATATTTGTTACTTTATCAACTCGTGTTGATATATTTGATATTAGTAGACACTTGGGTGAGGTTCTCTACTGGCAAGCAACCAGTTATTGCTGCACACCAGTAATCACCAACACATGGCTGTAGCGTTTGAGAAGACTAAGTGATAGGCTACTAAAGATAAATTCAAACGCTATACAAGAGACTGGTATGCATCGATAACTGGTCATTAAGCAGTATGTATCACCTGATGGTACAATATTAGCATTTACCTAACACGTAAAACATCAACAAATTTTAAGTAAAATTAACACCAAATGATATTACTATGACTGTAGATGAATGACTTGCTAACTGATACAGTCACATGCATACATGCACAATAACACACATTGATACAACAACAATCTATGTTTTGAGAATGCATCACCACATGGATTTCATTTAAAGCAACGCTGTTTGTTTAGTTATCCCCCTTGTGACTGGAGCATGACACGAAAATTTCAGGTTAACAATTTCAGTCAGTTGCGTGTGATTTCACCCTGAAAACCCTGAATATGAACAGTTGCAAGAAAATTATCTAAAAAAAATAGTCTACAGTGATTTGTCAACCTGCCTGAAAAACGTGAACACTCCTAATGACACACCATGCACAAATGTAGTGATAAAGTGAAATGAAGCTGCATACACAAGACGAATGTCATGGTAACGTTCCTCAATGGGTTTTCTTTACATATTTGTTCCACACCTAAATCACTATTGTGTGCGTCCTATACATTCACACAACCACAGACACATACATGAAGTGCCAAAAGTCATCTGGAAACATTTCAACGAAACGTCATGCTGAAATGATATAGTTTACAGTACTCATACCCCAAGCTAATTCTTGTATCATCCACACAATGATCCAGACAGAGCAGTATATCAGCTTAATTCAACCTAACCAGTAAGTATCTGTCTACTATATCTTGCTTCCAGTTTCTAACTTGTACTGTTGTAGCCACTAGTCTCTTACCATCACCAGCTTAAAGAAGGTTTAGATGTGACACAAGCTAGAAGAAAAATCCTACAATTACTGTTGTATTGATAGGTATGCATTCAGTGCAGTGGCTTCAGTTTATCTGAAATTCTGATTCTTCTCTACACCCTCTACATCCAGCAGAATGGTGAATAGAACCATGTCCATATATACTCTTTAAAAAAAGTTGGGGAACTGTACTTTTAATGTGCAATTGTTGAAATTGGGAGATATATGGGATTGAATCAATGTTGATACAATAATAATTGATGTTTTGAGAATGCATCACCACAAGGATTTCATTTAATCAAAGCTGTTCGTTCACTTATCTCCCTTGTTAGGTGACTGACCAGTAAAATTTCACATTTAGAGTTTTCAGTCAGTAGTGTGTAATTTGATCCTGAAAACCCTGATTATGCACAGATGCAAGAAAATTATCTGAAAAAATGGTCTACCATGATCTATTGACCTGCCTGAAAAATGTCAACACTCCTAATGACACACCATGCACAAGTGGGAGGCTCTCACACTGTGCACGAGCTTCCCATGCATTGTGTTTGCATGTTGTGATAACGTGAAATGATGCTGCACACACAAGATAAATGTCATTCTAACGTTCCTCAGTGGGTTTTCTTTCTACCAGACTTCAAAGTTCAGGTTCCCCCACTTTTTTGAAGAGTATAGTTATAGTTTCCACAAGTACATACTCGTTCCACACCAAAATCACCATTGTGTATGTGCCCTACACCTTTCATAAATACCATCTATCATCATCAAACCATGAATCCAGAACATACCCGTTCTCTCGCTATCTCTCCAGGAACAACTTTTATCCTTATCCTTGACATCTTTTGTTCTGGTCTTCCATGTGAAGGGGAAGGATCATGTTGTGAAGATCCTAGGGAAGGAAACAAACATTTGTGAAAGAATCTGCCATTAAAAACAAATCTGGTCACCAGTCACCATCTCTGTCATGGTAAACATACCATATCAAGATACATACGAGTATATCCTCAAACACAAGCGTACAAGGTGTTACAGCAATGACTATGCCTGATGTTAAAGAGGTGGTATGATTAAGACATTCACTGATGATAATTCCTGCATTTGATGCTTGATAATTCGTTTGATTTAAGAAATACAGTCCCTTCTACCACCATGTATAGTGTAATAAAGCACACTTTTGCCCTGAACTATTCTAGTTAAAGCACGAGGACTTATATAATGGTAAATGAATTAATTCATTTAATTGATTTCTTTTCCAGGACTTGAGATTCAGAGCCTTAAACAACACAACCTTAAACAAATGGCAGAACTTTAACCTTGTTAGATGTCACTTTCACTTTCAGATTAAAAGGAGATAGATTTAACAGTTGTTCAGCTACTGACTAAAGCTCCTGGCTTTTCTCTAACTGGTACCGAGAGCTAGATTTTGTCTCCACACTGTGGATTTACAGTCACATTGTTCATTGACTAATCAGCTATCTTGGGAAACCTCATTTGCACATCGCTTATCTCCCTTACAGTGTTTGTTCTATTTATATTGTGTAAAAACTAGGTTAGTACTAGTGCACATGCTCGAGCTATGAATCTTGGGATCTCATTTGCATGCCGATTACCTCCCTTGGAGTGACCTAGATTTCTGTTTTTGGAAACAAGGAAATAAACTTAATATTCTGACCAGCAAAAGCTGCAGTCCTTCTAAAAATACTGTGTAGGTATTAGCTAACGTTAACTACTTGAGAATGAACGCTAATCTACAAAGATTAAACCATGTATACTTTGATATTTCCTCTCCACAAAAATAAACATTAGTGTTTCATCAAAAGTTTGCACATGTAAAAAAAATGTCCTGTCAGATTTTATTGCATCAGAGACGCAGGACATAGGGGTAGATTTTTTTCTGATTTACCAAAACAACGTAGTTCGACTGGACATGTATTCCCCATAAAACAATTTAACACTTTGATTTTCTGCTGACAGTTTCAAAACAGCACAAGCTTTATTAGAAAAAAGAAGTTCCTGGAATGAAGATTCAGAAAGAGTGCTGTAAACTGAACCTACTTGGCCCCTTTCTCTGTCTTCCTCTGTTTACAGGAACATGTCTGTCTTCAACCACGCCATCTTCCACAGATCCATCTCGGTTTCCTATCGTTACAGCGCCAGCTGGAAACCTTTGCTTCACAGCCTGCATGAAGTCCCCGACAGTGGAGGCGTTGTTGTCGCACACGTAGACGTTCATCACCTGACTCCCTGGAGTGTCTCTGAAGTGGAGCTGTATTGCTTCTATGATGGTTTTGGTTGCTTCTGCTACTGGGTATCTGTAAATACCTGTGCTCAAAGCAGGGATGGCAATGGAGGAAAGACCACAACTGTCAGTTTTCTCAAGACTGTTAAATATAGCCTCTTGAAGAAGACCCTGTTCGTCATTTGTCCCTCCCGACCATATTGGCCCTACGGCATGGACAACAAGCTTGCAGGGTAGTTTGCCTGGGTTGGTGACTGCAACTTCTCCCACACCTATGTCACCCTGACTCTGTCTTATCTTGTCACTTTCTACCTGAATGGATAGCCCTCCTGCATACAAAAACAGTTTTGCCATAAGACATGAGATGAAAAGGAGCGCTGAAAGACATAGGTGGATATGGAAAGAACGAGTTTAAGCAAGAGTAAGTAGTCCAAAAAGTTTATGATTGATAAAACATAAAAATACAAATGATGTGTGTTCTCTGTTGCACTTTTAAGACACTTAACAATTCTCAATGGATACTTGTGAACACTCCTGTGCAATAACAGTAATCTAACATGAATGTAACAGATTGTTCAGCAAAGGGTGTCAGTTCACATTTGGTGGTGGCAGGGTAGCCTAGTGCTTACAGTGTCTACTTGTCATGTAAAAGACCCTGGTTCAAATCCCCATATGGGTACAGTGGTTTGATTCTTCCACATGTGTGAAGCCCATTTGTGGTGTCCTTTGCCCAGATATTGCTGGAATGTTGCAAAAAGCAGGGTAAAACCACACTCACTCATGATATATGTTTGTGTTTTCACTGGATTTCTTCATAAACAATCAAAACGGGAATGCCCAGTTGCAGTTGAATGTTTCAACCATGACCGTCAGTTACCTTAGTCATACACCAGTGTCACTCTAATTGTGGTACAACCAAGAATCAGACTCAAAGTACATGTGAACTAAAAATTAAATTTAAAAATTCCCATCTAAATACTCACGCTATACCATGCCACACCATACCATCAAGTAATGTACATTGTAAAGCATTTCATCATTATATTTCTACATATTTCCAAAATCAAATACTACCTTACACCTTGCTTGCTGACTACTGATTCCTGGATGATAAGAGAATTTTCTTTGTTTGTGTTGCATTGCTATGCTGAAGATCTCACATTCTGAAACTCCTCCCTACAGCTTATTCTGCACATGATTCAATGAGTAGTCTCTACTCTTAAAAACAGTTTTTACAAACAAATAATTTTTCTACTAAAATGGATATTTTCTACTTATCCTGATTCATGCTTATAATCCTTTCTTCTTCTATGCAAATGACAGTGGAACACTTGGAATCCTATGTAGTTTCCATGAAGAAGACGTAAAAGTACACTCACCCACGAATTGCCTCCCTTGCACAATTTCCTTCAAAAACAGTCACATGACCAACCATGCTTATCACTTTCTCTGTAATATGCCTGACACTTGGATCTACAGTGAAGTCCGAAGTGCTGTCAAGTGGGGAGGTTGGGAGGGCTTGACATCATGAGTCAGGATAAGTGTTGTTACAGCTAAAAATTTACCGTGACAAAATTGGGGGCTCGTCTGGGATAGAATTCATTTGACATTTGAGACAGTTTTGCAACAAGTTAATTGTTGAACATGCAAAATGGTGTTTGAACTTGAGAAGTTTGTATTGTCCCCTGACTCTGAGACAATTAGTCAGTTGAGGAAGTCAGATTTATTGCAAATTTCTTCACATCTAAAACTTGATGCCAAACCTGCAATGAGGAAATTTCAGATTTTGAAAATTGTGTTAAATCATTATATTGATGAGGGAGTTTTTGAAGATGGTGCTTTGGAAATGGTGCCAGAGGGATGTTCAGACCTGTTAGAAATGAAAAAATTGGAATTGAAAAGGTTGGAAATAGAAAAAGAAAAAGAGTTGGAAATGAAAAAGTTTGAGATGGAGAAAGAAATACCGAAAGAAATAGAACTGAAGAAATTGGCAACTGACAGAGAAATTGCTCTGAAAAAGCCCTCAGATTCTTCCTCATTTGACATTGCAAGGCATGCTAGACTTGTACCCCCTTTTAATGAGAAAGTAGACAAATATTTTTTACATTTTGAGAAAGTTGCTGAAAATCTGAAGTGGCCTAGGGAGTCATGGACTATGCTGTTGCAAACTGTTTTGAAGGGTAAAACTCAGGACGCTTATTCAGCCTTGTTAGTACAACAAAGCTCAGATTATGATCTTATCAAGAAAACAGTTTTGAAAGCTTATGAGTTAGTTCCTGAGGCTTATTGTCAGAAATTCAGAAATGCTCACAAAAGGGACAATGAGACTTTTGTAGAGTTTGCTAGAGAAAATAAAGTCACAGATTTTAATGGTTTGAGACAGTTAGTGTTGATGGAAGATTTCAAGCAGAGTGTTCATGCTGACCTTAAGACTTATTTGGATGAACAAAAGGTTGATGACTTACATAAGGCAGCAATGTTGGCAGATGATTATTGTTTGACTCACAAGAGTTCTTTTAAGTCTCCGGGTAATACAAAGTTTTCTGGCCAAAAGGGCTTTTCCTCAGTTAAGACTTCAGGACATGCAGGTTACAGTGGTGTTAGAACAGGTTCAAATTCTAGTGGCAAGCAGTCACATGCTTTTCAGTCTAAGCCTAAGACAGGTTCTGATCCTGTTGGTGCATATTGTAAGAGGCCAGGTCATTTGGTGTCTGCATGTTACAAACTCCAGTTTAATAATCAGGTTACAGGTTCACCAAATGCTTTTGTGTCCATCGCACCTAAGCCTTTCTTTCCAGGTGGTTCTGAGGAGAGTTTTGTCTGTGAGACTGAGAGTAAGTCTCCAGATTCTGTAGTTCGGAAGGAGTTTTTACCCTTTGCGTATAAGGGTTCTGTGTCACTTATGGGAGATATTTCTACCCCTCGGCCCATTATTATCTTGAGGGATACTGGAGCTCTTCAATCTCTGATTTTGAAGGATATTTTGCCTTTTTCTGATGAGTCTTCAGCTAACTCAGATGTTTTGCTTCAGGGTATAGGTGGCAATTCTTCTGGTACTCTCCATTTTGTGAATTTGACCTCAGATCTGATTTCACGTTACATTTCAGGTACATTCATGGATCATTCTTTGTGTGAGGTGGAGACAGAGGACTTATCTTCAAACAGCAGTAGCTCTTCAGGACTTCTTGATAAGTCAGATAGTTTGTCAGGTGGTGAACATGTTCGTTCCAGAGAGCACCTTCTTAGTCCTCAGGGTGAGGATGTTGAAGTGCGTAAGTTGGCTAGTAAGTCTGTTTCTTTTGAGGAGGTTAGCAAGGATCCAGTTTGTTATTACTACAAGGATGGTGTTTTGATGAGGAAATATAGGTCGCCGGATGTTCCTGCGCCGGATGAATGGAAATTGTACCATCAAATTGTGGTACCGAAATCATTTCGAAAACTAGGAGCAGATAAATTCCAGAAAACAAGAATTATAAAAGTGTTGACCAGCTATTAAAACGAAATGTGACCCATCATAGCTATTATTCAAAACACTAAATGTTGTGGCCCAACAACAATTATTACTGAATTAATAACAAAAATATACAGAAAATACACACTAGTAACAGTGTAAAATTTCAATTTTACTAAAACAATTACAAAGTTTTCCTTATTCTGTTTATAATGCTTCCAGAATCCAATGGAATTGGTGGTGGGTCGGCTGTTCTACATCCCCCCATGGGCAGTGTACAGAAGCAAGCCCTTCTGTCCATCTTGCTCTTCCAGTCTTCATCTGTCAACTCAGCTGGAACCACATCTTGTCATACAAGACAAGCGAATCTCTCAGATTCATATGGATTTAGATCTACTAGTTTCTCCTTCCAACTAGTTATCTAGAGCAACTCTTTCTTCATGATGTCATCATTACAGAGCTGCAACCCTTCTTCATGTACGAGTATCTTCCTTGAAGGTACATGGTCTTAACCAGTGCTGGCCTAGTCTTAGACTTACGCATGGACTCTCAACTGTTTGCTCATTGTAACGTGAGTTATCGACAAGTCAACATAATAAAAGGTGAGATTTTCTACCCAGTGCCTTGGTAGAACTGTTAGTTGTTGTGCAACAATAAGTGGCCCAGACAGGTAAATGCTGGAGACGTCAGCTGTGGCGATGTCTCTCATGTAGTGATTGGCAATCACTATGTCTGGCTTCCAGAAGCAAGCCTGTATTATTGACAAGATTAAGCAGTTCTTGTGTACAGCAAATGTAGATGCCAAAGCCCTGTCCTCGTGTGGTTTGGATGCTTGTGGTTGTCCTGCTGCTCTGTAGGCCTTCAGTAGACAAGGCAGTGAATAGGTGCTTGAATTTCTGTCTCCTTGTTTTCATCCAATGCAGGTAGATCTTCAATGCTGTGGCTGGACACAGTCTTGCAAATCCTCCAGACCAAAGATAGTTGATAGCAGTGTGACGTGGAACTGTCTATCTGATTGACCAGGTAACTAATTCTTTGCAATAAAATCCCACCTATGTCCTACATGTACTGCTGCATGGTGTCTTGTGTTGAATTGAGTTTGTTCAAAGTCCAGTAAATGTATTTCCGACATCCGAGCTGCCACAGATATATGAGTAGGTTCAGTAAATCTGCTAGTTTCAGGGTAGGGCTTCCGAGTTCTTGAATGAGGTTCGAAAACCACATTCTTGCTGGCCAGATGGGTGCAACCAAAATCAGTTTCAGGGTTTTCGCCTGCTTGACTTTCCTGAGTACTTGCGACCAGAATACATAAGCTTTTAGTTCTTCCCTAGACATATCCAGTGATTCTTTTGTCTCTGCTAGCAGATCCGGCACTGGTGAGACAAACATCTGTATCTGTTTATTGGAGATCCTAGTGTCAGTATGATGAGCAACATTTTGTCAGGGTGGGTTACCATGGACGAGAAGAGCTTCCTTGCTCTGTGGAATCGTTATCCAGATGTTCACATTGTCCACCATGTCAAAAGGCTGAAATGTGGTCTGTAACAGTGTTGGCGATCTCACTAATCCTAGTCTGTTGATCAGGAGGCTCAACCAGTGTTGAAGGTGTTGATCATTGCTTTCATTTCCAGTTGACTGATGTGAAGATGTTGTTGCCGACCACTTTCCTGTAGTTACCTTGTTTCCGAGGTGTCCTCTCCAAACTTGTAGAGATGTATCCATGCAGAGATGTGTATCTAAGTAGGTTCCTCTGCAGACATTTGACTTGTGAGTCCATCTCAACAGGTACGGCTGTAGACTTTCTGGTAGCTCTGTACTGTTCAGGTGAGTATTCAGGAACTGATGTAGTGGATATAGGACTGCATGTCCTGTGCTGAGGTGAGTAGATGAGGAGACCTTGCCATGTTTGGAGCTTTTGGGGAGAGATGACTGCTAGGGGGATCATGGCTGAGGTGCCCACCATGGATTCGAAAAATCGATAAACTAAGTCCGGTTTACTATCCAACCCTCTTACTTCCGGCACAGCAACTCGGTCTTTGGCGATTTGATAAAAAACAACAAGTGCATTCCCTCGAAAGGCCTGTGTACATGCCTCCCACACACATCAGAAATGTGGACAGAAGCTTCTGATACTCGTGAGACTTCTAAAATATGATATATTCAATGACGAGCGCGAAATTGTCCTGTTTTCGATCATGTCGCTGTGATTTGGTGATGCACCTTTATAGTTTATATAGTCAAGGGGTTGGATAGTAAACCAGCTTAGTTTATCCATTTTTGCGACCCTGTGGATCATGGCTTGTATCTTGACCCAACAATCTTCTGGGACCACAAAGCAATGCTCTGCAGTCTAAGTAAATTTATCCTCAGTACTTTTCGTTACACTCCACTACGGAGTCTAACAAAGCCTTATGGGAGGTCTCAGTGGTGGAGTGTAACGTTTACTTAGACTGCAAATCTTATTCTCAAGAACTGTAAGTCTTGTTTCGTTTCCATCTCCAACGTCAGCAAGTTCACGATCCATCCTAGCTGAGTGAGCAGTCTGATGGTGAAGTCCAGCAGTAGTTTGAATTGACTGGCTTCTTGATGAACTTGTCATCCAAGTAAAAGGCACTGTGTAGATCTCAATGAGGTAGATGGGTGACTCAATTGGTCACTCGTGTAAACAACCACGCAGTCAACAATATTCCAAACAGCAGTACGCTCCACTGGAACAAAATTGCGAGAAGCAAGACATCAAAGTAGATACCTTCACCAGGGTCTTAACATGTAGTGGTTGCTCTCACAGATAGCATATCTTGAATGAAGACATCACTGTCCTACATTATCTCTGCATGGATACATGTGCCAGTATATACACACAAAATTTCAGTATGACAAGTTTGGTTGATCAGTGAGGTCGTGATGTGAAACAATAATTTGAACAGGAATCGTAGATACTTTCTTGAATCCTGATGTATAGAGATCTATAGATCCTGTAGGTCTCTGCTGGCCAGGTAATCTGTTTCTGCTGCAGAAGGTGCATCATCTCGATCCTTTTGGGTATGAGGAGATGGTTGAACTTCTTCATGTTGTAGATCAGCCTTAACTTCTCCTTTTGAGTTTCTCTTGGGTACTATCAAGATTGCAGATGATCTTGATCTAGCACTTTGACAGCATTCTTTTCTAGCAGAGAGTCGATGGCCTTTTCTGCTTGATCGTCTGGGTAGCTGAAGATTAGCAGGTCAGCGGTAGTGTGGCCATCAGTAGTATTCTGTAACCATCTTGCAGGATCTTTGAGATGTAGTTGTCTGCAAATATTCCCCAATTTTTCCACTGTCAATGGTTGTACATGAACGGCCAAGGGTGCAAGTGGTCAGTCGTTCTGAACCCCATCTTCAACGTTTAGCGTCTTTGGAACCTCTGGGGGTGCATTTCTCCCACAGAAAGACTTTGAGTTCCTGGCTTGCACCTTGCACCTCTGGCACTGACCACAGGGCTCTCAATGTTTTGCTCCAGGGGCACGAAGAAGAGGCCAGATGTTCTGAGATGACATGCTGTTCTCTCTCCTGGGTGAGCAATGCCGAAAAAATCATCCTGTGTTCCTCTGTACATGGATTCTGGCACCTTCTGGATTTCCCTGGATCTAGTCCCAGCAACGTTCACCTGGTCGTGGTGTCCAGCTGCGAAATCCTCTCATCTTCTTTGGGGACTTTTGTGGGAATCGCTGATAAGCTTGCACTCCTTATCCAGATTCATTGCTTTAGTGTATGGTTCCATGTGGTGTAGAGGAAATCTTCGCACAATAAATGATGGATCATGCTGTCCCTGATACTTCTTAGATTTCTCGAGGGTTGCACTGAGGCTTGCAGGTACTCTGGAAACTGGTTTGATGGGTGGGATCATGAGAGAGTTGAAGTCCTTTTCCATCATCAGAGCTTAATCTGACTCTCTGGATGTAGATACTAAGTTGAGTCCCTTTGTGATCTAAGATGTTCTGTTCTGTGATCTGTTCTGTCTATCAATTCTCGATCCGACCAACATAACCTTTGCAAATCCCTGTGTGAATGATCCTTCTGCGTATCCTCTTTTCGCAAATGCTCCTCCTTCTATAAGTAATCCCTTCACCATTGGTGTCTCAGAGAATGATTCTCTCTGTAGCCAGGAGATGCTGATCTGTTACTGCGAGATCTGCTGGATTCCAAAGTGGAGTAACTGTAATTTGATGGAGATTTCCTCAGACTGGAACAACACTGCGTAGACAGCTCTTCATGGACTGTAGCCTCTTCAATGATGTTCATGGAACCTTCACGACTGGGGTCCACAGATTCTTCTGCCAAAGCAGACACTGACGTCCCTTGACGAACATTGCCTCTTCATCTGTAGAGTGATGAGGCATGACCGGCAGGTTCTCTGGACTAGGTTCCTATCTGAAGGCTGTCGTCGTAGACGTCTGCTGTGAAGCCTCCTTCTGCAAACAGGCGTTCTATAAGGGACATCATCTGTTGTGTGAACTGCTTCCGAACTGCTCCTGGGTCAAAGCTCTACGCTCACTGCTGGAACTGCTGCTGCCTTCTCTGGCACCTGATGTCTGTGCTGCTGAGGTCTTGAGTCACTTGCGCTGGATGTAGTTCTTATCAACAACGAATGCTGTGGCACTCTGCTGATGACAGTGATGGTGAGGATCCTCCAAAACGTCTGCTTTGGCAGAGGGCACAATAACCTCATTGAAGGACCTCTGATGTGTTGTCTGGTATGACTTCAAAGAAGATTTTGATGCTGACATCTTCTTCTTCTGTGACACAGCTGAAGATACCGCCGGTTTCTTTGCCTGAGATAATATCAGCTTCAAAGATGCAGTCTTCTTGGATGCCACCACATCTACCATGATACAGGCCTGCCCCCATGATGAAATCGGCAAATCACTGGAAACATGAATTTCAGTTATTGTTTGCAACAAATGGTTACTCACACTATCTCTTGAGACCCCCACATCTTGTCCTTAGTATGTCTAAGTGTAGCCAAAAAATAATCATTAAATTGTGAGGTAGATAATCAATAAAAAAGTTGCAGAGAGCATTGGTTAGTAACAAGAAGGACACAGGAGGCGCAGATTAGCCGCAGACATCACACATAATAAAGTTAACACAGACCAAAAACCATATACAGTCAAATTTTGACTATAGGGCTGAAAAACAAAAGGATATGGTGCCGTATAGAGACAAGTTCAAACAACTATCCACCAGGGCGATGTAAGAGAAAGTAACAAGTATGCTTGGTCATGTGACTGTTTTGGTGGGAAAGTATGCAAATGAGGCAACTCATGGGTGAGTGTACTTTTACAACCTCTTTAAGGAACTACAAGGGATTTAAAGTGTCCCACAATCATTCATAGAAGGCAATGAGCAAGTTAAATATCAGTCTGGATATTGAAAAACATATGGTTCTTCAAAGATAAGTATGGTGTGAACTCTTTGCATATTGGACAAACAGGATGTGTACAATTATTTATGTTTATACATGTACCTCAAATTCAATACACACCTGAAATACAAAGGTGTGATTCTGAACTTACCTTTATCTACTATAGCCTTGGCAAGTCCACCGACATGTGCCAGTTGCTGATTAGCTGCATTCACTATAACATCCACTTTCATTTGTGTAATGTCACCTTGACATACAGTCAGAGTTCGGCCTGCTCCAAGGTCACATTTTGCCAATGTCTGAATTCCTCTCCCTGATCTCATATTCCTCTCCTCTCCTCCCTTGCCATAGATTGGTTGTGCTTGGCTATCAAAATTCTTCTCTATCACACACCTTCCATTTTCCTCAATATATCTGATGTGTTGATTGCCTTTCTCAGACTGGATCAATTTACAGATCCCTGGTTTGCCGAACAGGTGACTAATGTGCACCACCCGTTGTGAAATTTCCTCTAGTTTTGACATACAAATTCTTAATCCAACCTTGGTACCTTTCACTGTGAAATCCTGTGAAAACTTTTGAAAGATTATGTGAACAGAGTGGACTTGAAACTTATTTGAAAGTTCTCTGATTTCACCATCCAGATGCATGGTCATGAAACGCTGGATCCCCTTAGGGAACTGGACAGTGTTGCTGTACACAGTGTTTTCTTTAAGGAAGTTGTTCACCTCCTCTGCCACACCAGCTATCAGTTCATCTGTAGCAGCTATAACAATATGAGACTTGTCCACTGCTATGACGATCTTCACTGTGTCTCCTCTGTTCTGCGTCTGTTCGTCATAGATCCTCCTCCATTCAGGAGAGTCCAAGAGTGGGACAGACTCTGGGTCCAGGTTTATCAACTGCTGGATCACACTCTCCCTCACAATGTGAGACACATGGGTAACTTCAGAATCTGTCCTTCCATACACTTTCAGTTTACCATTCTCTGCCTCCCAGACACCAACTAGGTGCTTCAGATTCAGTTTCTTTAAGATGTAATTTCTCATATCTTCCTTCTGAACAAGCATCATCTGGGCATCTGACAGATTTGACAAAGATGTGTCTTTGAAGTTATTCATTGTTTCATACATGTCAACTTTTGCAGATTTTACTACAGACATCAATCCAGTAAGTGTCATCACATTTTTGTTGCAACAAATTTCAACTCTCAGGTGTTCATACTTCGTCATCATGTCATTGGGAAAGCCAAGAGCCTGCAATAGGCGTAACTGCCATGACTTGAGATTTGCCACTGATTCAGTAATTTCTTTTTTCTTCCGCTCATGGTCTCCTTCCACAGTAGCTACAACCTCCTTCACATGCTTAGACAGGTTTTCTGCAAGCAACTTATGGCCAACCACAACTATCAGATGTGATTCATCAAATACATAAAAGGTTGCTGCTTCTGGCCTGGGAATTTTCATTTTCTGAATTTCTGTTATCACATCACTCCAAACTTCCTGAAGGACATTTACCTTCTCAGTGATAAGCAGGGACAGAAAATGCTCCAAGTCCTCTGTTGCATCTTTGTGCCATGATTTGGA
This sequence comes from Haliotis asinina, assembly GCF_037392515.1. NCBI lineage: Eukaryota > Metazoa > Mollusca > Gastropoda > Lepetellida > Haliotidae > Haliotis > Haliotis asinina. The sequence goes on along the minus strand of NC_090294.1, from coordinate 6,596,219 downwards.
TAACTTTCTGGCATCAGGCACATCTTTGGTAAGGCAGCATTCAAGAGTCACAGAACCATCTGACTCAAACTTGAGATCAGTGTAGCCATCTTGCATCTGTTTTTGAAGATTCTTCAAGTTAAGACTAGAATCTCGGATGAATTTCACCTTGTAAGAGTCAGCAGTCCGTACAGTAATAGGTTGCGGTAGTTTGAACCATGTGGGGTCGCTCTGTCCTCCTCCTGACCCCAGACATTCAGTGTACAGGGATAAGGAAAGGGCCACCTTTTCCAACTTGTGGGATCTGCTCAAAATCTCTGGTATCACTGAAACATGATCAAAACCATATAGTCACATACACAGAACACCACTGGTGGACAGTGAAAGTTACATCTCACTAATCAATATCTTCCTGGAACTAGAATACCTACAAACACCATACAATACATTCAGAAGCAGGAGCAGCCACTTCCCTAATGTCCCCAAATCCCGACAATTTGCTGCAAAAAACATTTTGCCAAAACAGGGAAACTTGACAGCCAATGAATTTATCTCACCGAATTGAAGCCAATCGCACTTCATGAGGTCACTTTGCATTTGGAAAACACTGTCTGAGGCAGTACAGCCTTCAAAAAGGAATTAACTTCCATAAAAAAGAATAAAAGATATAGGTAAGGTACATGCTCTAAAGAAAGACCAAATACACATATGCACTGTGTCTTTCAAACAAAAAGTTCCATGGGTCTTCAAACACTGACAAGACATTTACAAATATTTCAAATAGTTCAGGGTTAATGGCTCCATTCCTGAATGACAAAGAGCAAGACTTTCAGAAAGCTTAATAACAGGAAAGAGAAAGTTCCCAGTACTTCTGTTTGACAGACTTTGACACTTTCATTCAATCACATTCTTAATTACTTGTAGAAAACACTGGACCTTGCTATGACAAACACCAGCCACAAAGAGCCGATTCAGCCCTTAAAGAAGCTGATTCCAGAGGCCATTCAGTGCAGGTGGATCACACCTTCAATACTAGATTCTATCTTCCTTCAATGAAATTCACAAACACAACAGATTTTTATACACTGCCTGTAGGAGGAAAGTAAAAAACCTAAAGAGACTAACACATCACTAGGTTTTGATAGGAAACAGCACTTCACTGAACATAGATCACCTTTCAGTTCCCTTAAACTATCATTCTTGGTCTATCAGCCTTGTTTTTCTACCCAGGTCAGTCACAAGCTTTTCAGCTAGCATACCCATCAAGAGGATGATATAAACATACAGTTCATGCCTCTGGAGATTTCATTGAAACAAACTTTTCTTCATGGAGTGACTTGATTCATCATGCATCAAAACAATTGCCTAGCCACCCAAGGGGTATAAAAGAAACATGCATTATCTGACATCTTTGGTTTGTGTGAGTATAGTGTGGTAACAATCAGAAGGAAAAGTCTGATGAACAGTGTGAGCCTGCTTAACAAGTCTCTGGGTCAATGAAGTATTGGTTGTAACTAAGCAAGCAAATATCTCCGATCAGCTGACCAACTGCTCAAAATATAAAATATAAATCTTTTGGGGCTCGATCCTTCTCATATGCAGCTGCCTCAGTATGGAACTCCCCTTCATTTAACCTCAAGAGTGCACCTACACCATCTGTCTGTGATACAGCAAATACCAGTAAATAATACATATGTTCACAGCATGGTAGATTCAACAAAACAATGACATCATTTCATTGCCACTGTTGCTACTTATCACTCATGTCATGTCATTTAGTGACTGAATTCTGTCAGGAATAGCTTTCGGCTTTAAACATCAACATTAGGAAGATGATTTAGTGTATGACTTATGTAGAATTTACTCTCAAATGCTGTGGCCCTCTAAAGAAGAAGAAGTTAACATCCATAAATTTTTAGGGACATGATGTTTTGATGTGTTATCTTATGCCAAAAAATGAAGTTGACTTCCAAACTTTCTCGCCTTTATGTGTATTCTTTCTATTGCCATTCAAAGACTCAATCATCATCAGTTATACAAGACAAAACAAAAACAAAGTCCATGGCTTGCACACTCTATCTGGAACATGGCACCAGCAGGGATGAATTGGCTGGTTTGTTTACACATCATCACATCTCAGTAGAGTAGAACAATACTCATGCTGGTATTTTGAAGTTATACTAGACGATCAAGATACTTTATGTATTAATCTTCTTTAATACATGAACACAACATTACAGGTCTGAAGTGACAATATACTCACTGATCACTGTATTGTCTCGTCCAGACTTGATAATATGAAAACCTCTCCAATGTAACTGGAAGATTGCTGAATGTGGCATTAAACAACAAACAAGCAAAACAAATATTTACCTGTATGATTTGTAAAGAAGACGATGGCATGTCTTGGTTCCTCAACAATGTCCACCTTTTCCACATCACATTCAATGGTATTCCCCGACTTCTTGCTTTCAAAGTAGAATGTTAGTGTGTCTGTCGATGTCTTGGCAGTGATGCCATCGACACGGATACAGTTAGAGATGGGCACTGATGACAACTCCAGGAATGCCCAATCCAGTGGATGCTTCTTACACACACGCTGCATCGTCTTCAGCTCTGTGACAGGGTGAAATACAAAAAGACAAGCTCCTAAAAAAGTATTTCTTGGTCTATTTTAGCATATTCTATTTTCCTTAATCAATCATGTTTAACAGGTGTTTAAAATGAACATTCAATGGCTATGGCAGAATTATGTGAAGAAGGCATTTTCTAGACGATTAGTACATGGACAAATCTGTTGGTTTTTTTCATACCTCTAAATATTAATCTTTCTGTTTCTTGCATGAACAAAATATACACAAATGTTAACTTTTAGATAAAATTGATCTTTGTATTCATCCTGACTCATGCTTATTATGACTGTGTCATCCATACGAATGATAGTGGAACACTGGAATCCCTTGTAGTTCCCTTTGAAGATGACATGAAAGTACACTTTCATACGAGTGACCTCCCTTGCATATTTTCCCACCATTATCAGTCACATGACCTGCTGGAAAATCTCTAATGCCTTCTTGTGGGGAAGTTCGGAGGGCTTGACATCATGAGTCAGGATAAGTATTAAATATCATTTTTTCCTAAAAAATTACAAATTTTTCCTCATCCTGATTCATGCCTATATTGCTTTCAGAAACTGATGGAACTGGTGGTGGGTCAGGCCATTTCTCGGATTCATTGACTGTCCTAGATACATCCTGTATCTCCCCCAGGGTATTGTACTACAGCACTTCTGATGATCCTGTTCTTCCAACTTTCATCTGTCAACTCGCAGGGACCACATCTCATCAGACTTCTTTAAGACAAGTGAATCTATCGGATTCACGTCAATTTTTAGAAATACTAGTATCTTTCTGGTAGTTATCAAGAGCAACTCATGGGTTATGATATCTTCCTTATCATAAGAGTTGTAAGTAAGATTCTTTCCACATATAAGTGCCTTCCTTAGGAGTTCCGGGTCTTAATCACTCTTGCTGGCCTGTTCAAACCTCCGCAGAGCGATGGTTATATACAAGCCTGCATGATAAAGGATGAGATTTCAACTCAGCGCCTTTGTGAAAACGTTAGCACAAGTGGCCAGAGATGAACTTCTGCTATGTGGACTAAACCTGAAGGGATGCAGTCAAAGCATTTGAAAAAGCTGATGTGCTGTCTTCGTCTTTTGAAGCGATTTCTAAACAGCAGGTAACTGTAGTAACTGTAGTAACTGTAGTAACTGTAGTAACTGTAGTAACTGTAGGGGTATATTGTGTCATCGATGAAGTAGTATGCACCAAGGCAATCGTTGATCTTCACTGGGAGTCACGATGTCCTCACTAAGGATCTGAAATACAAGTCCAATGAGCTGTGCCTTTGTGTCCTTGCATGAATGCTCCTTTTGTGAATCCTCCTTTCACAAATGCTCCTCCTTTTATGAGTAATCCTTTCATGAAGGATCCCTTCAAGAATGATGCTCTCTGTTTGTAGATGACAGTGATCAGTATCTGTAAAATCTGCATTATTCTGGGGAGGAGCAACTCAACCCAGGCAGGGACTCCCTTCTGCTGGAACACTGAGGATACGTGAATGCACCACTTTGTGTTCTACTTCAAATATCTGCCAAGTTTTCCTGTAAGATATTGAATAGTTTTCGAGTTGTTCTCCGGAAACAAAGCCCATCCCTCCATTTTGAGACTGTCAGAAACGTTTTCATTGAAACTGGGAAAATGATAAATTACAAAAATCTGTAAATAGCAATAGGCACCACTGAAGGGTCTCTGCCAAGTTTTGCACAAAAATATTAAGAGGTTTTTGAGTTGTGCTCCGGAAACGCAGCCCATCCCTCCATTTTGAGACTAAGTCATGGAAACCCAGAAAATTATAAATCATAAAAACCTGAAAATAGCAAAAGGCACCACGTTGGGGTCTGCCACATATATCTACCAAGTTTTGCGGACAGATATTAGGGAACATTTTGAGATGTCCTCCGGAAACGAAACACACCTCTCACTTTTGAGACAAAGTCCAAATCATTACCATGGAAACCGAAAAAATAATATATCACAAAAGCCTGTACATAGCAAAGGGCACCACTTCAGGTTCTGGAAGATATATGTACCACGTTTTGCAGAAAAATATTGATGATTTTTGAGTTCTGCTCCAGAAACGAAGCCCACATCACCATTAGACTAACACCAAAATGTTCCATGGAAAAACAACAAAAAGATAAAAATGCCAAAACTGTAAATAGCAAAAGGAACAACTATAGGTTGAGATTATTATATCTATCAATTTTGGTCTAAAAATATTGAACGGTTTCTGAGTTATGCTCCGGAAACAAAATGATTACGGGCGGACGGACAGAGGCGCGTTGACTATATCTCCCCGCATTACATGGCAGGGGGATAATAAAATGTATCCAGACTGGTAACGGCCTGTGTTCATTGTTTTGTTAATTACGGTTGCAGAAAACATGCATTATATACTAGCCAGACAGTAATGTAAAATAATCTGTAACAATAACTGCTTAATATGTAAAATATTCTGATAATGGAATATAAGTTCTTTGATGTAATATTATTGGATTGTTTTTACCTGAATCACTGGTACATTGGATGAAAACATCTGTGCACAGCTGATCGCTATTTCTGGCTTAGTTGAATAACAGCAAAGACGTATATTCATGTGAATATGTCTTTGATAACAGGTAGCATAACAGGAACAACAATTAAGTTATCATGTCTAGTGATTTTTTATTGCAAGTTTCCCGAAAATATATATGTTTTCATTTTCAAAGTTTGTTTATTTTCACCTTCAACAATATGATATATTTTTGACTGGGCACAATTCACGAAATAGCAATTTTGTTATATCCTTGAAAAATACAATTTTACTTGGCCTTTGTTCCACATTATGTAATAGGTACTCTAACGCGCATGTCTAATAATGCAGGGGGTCATCCGTGGACCCCAAGACCCGCGTTATGGCAGGGGATGACTGCATATCCTCAGGAAAGGGTTCTCACCCTGTCATCATTGAGTTCTACTGCATAGGCCTTTCCTCTTCAACCCAGCATTCCATCAAGGACATCTTCTGTTTTGTAAACTGCTTCATGTGAACGCCCCGTGGTCAAAGTTCTGCACTGGCTGCAAGAACTGGTGTGGAGATGATGAAGCAATCAAGAATGCAGAGCCTTCCCCTAATCTATTTCGCAGCTGTGACTAGGATACACTGCTGCAGTCAATGGTATCCTGATGTCTGCGTGATGACAGGAGGTCTTCACTCAACTTATGAGCTGATAAAGTTGCCAGAGACCTAGATCTCGCAGGCGAAGGACTCTGAGATGCTTTGCTGATGACTGTAACTTCAGGCAACAAAATCGGGGGTCGTCAAACATGTCGGCTTCAGCAATGTCTACATTGAAGCATAGACTTACTTGTGTGGGACAACTTCAATGAGGACCTGGATGCTGACAATTCCTCCTTATGGGACATAGTTGAAGATATCTGTTTCTTCATTTGTGAAGATACTAGGTCAGATGAAGTTCACCTCTTCTTTGACATGGCTTAGAGGCCTGCCCCAGCCGCGTATTCAGCAGTTCATTAGAAACATGTATGTCAGCTGTAGTCAGCAACACTCAGTTAAAACCCATCTCTAGGTTTATCAGCCATGAGTCACCCTGTCCTTAGTAGGTCTATGGAAGGAAAACAAACAATCATGCAATTGATTGGTATAAAAAGGACATTCTGGACATAGGGATCAAAATAAATTGGACATAGGGACTCCTGTGCTCCCCCAAACACCCATTAGGGCGATGAAGGAGTGCGTGTCAACATGGCTTGTCATGTGACTGATAATGGCAGGTAAATGTGGAAGGGAGGCAACTTGTGTGTGAGTGTAGTTTTACGTCCTCTTCAAAGGGAACCACATGGGATTCATGTGTTCCACTATCATTCACATAAAAGGATGCACAAGCACAATAAGCATGAGTCAGTATAAGAACAATATAAAGCTTCAAAAATACTTACTTAGAGGACCTTTTTGTAGATCTATATTTACAAGGACAGTTCCAGGTTCCTCTCCATACCTTAGACCCTTAGGGTGACAGGCTAGTTTATGTTTCAGGAAGTTCATCAAGGTCTGTTTTGTGGTTTTCTCGCGGAGTCCAGTGATCAAAAACTTGTCCCGATACCGCGGCCTGGGTGGAGGAGGGGTGGGAGGTCTGTACAGATTCACCAGCAACTTGTGCCCATCCACAGTGTGAGTTCGCTTAGCAACAGCTTCTGCTTCTATCAAACAAATTAGAATTGAACCTGCATGTATGTGATAAACCCTGAACTCCACTATTAGTCAAATACCTCTTTATTTGTCAGATAACATGGTTGTCAGATACCTCGCTATTTGTCAGACACCTTGTTGACACACAGCATTGCTTTGCTAAATGGGTTTATAGGCAGCATTTACAAGACAGTCGCAGACTTCATCAGCGTGTGATATACACGTCAATACCGAAAGGTAAGTTACAATCCTAACTGTGTCATTTTAATAAGCTCCGAGGTAACATTGTAGTTAATAGGCTGTCCAGTAGATTTAATTCAATAATCAGTACCAGTTTCCAGTTAGCCACGTGGCGTATTCCATTAAATTGGTCATAGACAGCATTTACTATTCTTTCACATAAGTTTATGCACTTAGCTCTCAACGAGTATCCAGTGTAGCAACGCACATGACAGTGTATTATTTCCGTATTCCATAATTTGTCACATCTGCAGCTATATGTCACGTCCGTCAATACCTATGCTGCATGCTCTCTCACAAGGTAGCCCATTTTGCTCTAGTTCAAAAATATTCCCACCCACCCTTCCCCAGTACAGCACAATTTCTGGGGGGCAGGGGTACAGGACGCCAAGGTTGCCATATGAATGATGTATATTAAGGTTTTTGTGTACAGTGTATAGTTTGCAGGACCTGTTTTGTAACTCTTGTGATTCAATTTTTTAATAAACAGGTGCGGCAGGCATGGTGCCGATGGGACTAAACTCCAAATTGGCTAAAAAAGGGGGATACTTGGCTTCTGCTTTGACTGTGGCAGCCCAAACCTTCTTGCCTGCTGTCTCCGTGGGAGGAAGTAAAAAAGTTTCCAGTACCTTACCAGCCTGCTTTTCCTGCCTGCTGTGTCCGCGAGAGGAAGTACCAAAGTTTCCAATGCCTTACCAGCCTGCTTTTCCTGTCTGCTGTCTCCGTGGGAGGAAGTAAAAAAGTTTCCAATGCCTTACCAGCCTGCTTTTCTTGCCTGCTGTCTCTGCGAGAGGAAGTAAAAAAGTTTCCAATGCCTTACCAGCCTGCTTTTCCTGTCTGCTGTCTCCGCGGGAGGAAGTAAAAAAGTTTCCAATGCCTTACCAGCCTGCTTTTCCTGCCTGCTGTCTCCGCGAGAGGAAGTACCAAAGTTTCCAATGCCTTACCAGCCTGCTTTTCCTGCCTGCTGTCTCCGCGAGAGGAAGTACCAAAGTTTCCAATGCCTTACCAGCCTGCTTTTCCTGTCTGCTGTGTCCGCGAGAGGAAGTACCAAAGTTTCCAATGCCTTACCAGCCTGCTTTTCCTGTCTGCTGTCTCCGCGAGAGGAAGTACCAAAGTTTCCAATGCCTTACCAGCCTGCTTTTCCTGTCTGCTGTCTCCGCGAGAGGAAGTACCAAAGTTTCCAATGCATTACCAGCCTGCTTTTCCTGTCTGCTGTCTCCGCGAGAGGAAGTACCAAAGTTTCCAATGCCTTACCAGCCTGCTTTTCCTGTCTGCTGTCTCCGCGAGAGGAAGTACCAAAGTTTCCAATGCCTTACCAGCCTGCTTTTCCTGTCTGCTGTCTCCGCGGGAGGAAGTAAAAAAGTTTCCAATGCCTTACCAGCCTGCTTTTCCTGTCTGCTGTCTCCGCGAGAGGAAGTACCAAAGTTTCCAATGCCTTACCAGCCTGCTTTTCCTGTCTGCTGTCTCCGCGAGAGGAAGTACCAAAGTTTCCAATGCCTTACCAGCCTGCTTTTCCTGTCTGCTGTCTCCGCGAGAGGAAGTACCAAAGTTTCCAATGCCTTACCAGCCTGCTTTTCCTGTCTGCTGTCTCCGCGAGAGGAAGTACCAAAGTTTCCAATGCCTTACCAGCCTGCTTTTCCTGCCTGCTGTCTCCGCGAGAGGAAGTACCAAAGTTTCCAATGCCTTACCAGCCTGCTTTTCCTGCCTGCTGTCTCCGCAGGAGGAAGTACCCACCTATGCTTGGCCCATCTGCTTGTACAAGGTGGAGGGTTGCTAACAGCTAAAATATATATCTGGTCCCATTGGTGCCATCCACACCGCGCTCATTGTCAACCACACATTCGTGATGTGCAGTCTTTCACTGGAGTTACACACGGTGCCTAAGGTATGTTCATAAGCTTCATATTATCTTAAGATAAGGGTCTGCATAAAAATGTCAGATATCTCCCTATTTTCAAGAAAAATCCCCATTTGTCAGACACCTCCCCAATTGTCAGAGACCTTCCTACTTGTCAGATACCTTCCTATCAGATACCTTCCAGATATTTCCCTATTTGTCAGGTACGTTCGTATTTCTTGGGAACCATATATTATCTTCCAGATACCTCCCTACTTCCCTGATGTCTGATTACCACCAGTGTCACTCTCCAGATGTTACGCTGGTGCTAAAATGAATTTGCCTTGATCATAACCCATTTCCTCAGATTATGAAAATTACAGTTGTGTTTTTTAATGAATCGTTGAAAAGAATATCCAGTATTTCCTTGACATTAATAAATAAATCTGACAAATGGGCTGTGATCAATATTAAACTTGATAGTGTAAACTATCAGTACCTTCAGGGGACTCAAAAACAATATATTTGGCATTTTCTTCTTTATCTGGAATGATTTCCTTCACTTCAGATGCCCCACTTCTCTTCTTGTTCTCGAAGTACATTATTAGTACATCATCACTTGTCTTCGATCCAAATTTCTCCACCTTCACTACTGTTCCTTCTTTCTTTCCTTTCAGGACTGTCTCAATGGTAACCAGTCCTGGCTGTTTGGAAGGGAGATATTCAGAGACTTCAATCTTTTTATCTTCTAGGAGATGAGGAGCTTTCTGTAGAACTCTCTTTACAACTGAAAAAAAATATCATAAACAATATCATCACCTTGGTGCAATCAAGTATGCGTCCTAATGAGACACTCATGCAAGTAGTTTAAGTTGAAGTGTTACGAGTCAGGAGTGAATTTAGTTTCATGCCAATCTCAGCAGTATACCAGCTATATGGTCTGTAAATAATGGAGTCTGGACCAGACAATCCAGTGATCAACAGCATGAGCATCGATCTATGCAACTGGGAACCGGTGTCGTGTCAACAAAGTCAGCCAGCCTGACCACCCGATCCTGTTAGTCACCTCTTACAACAATGCATATATTACTGAAGATCAATTCCATCCTGAATCTTTGTGGGTCTATGACTCAGGAAACTGCATGAGTTGTTTAATGTATATGTATTGACTTAAGAAACATAACAACAAGAAACATACATTCTAAAGTCTCATTTGAGTATGAGTATCAATTTGAGCATGAGTCCATCAACAATTGCTGATGCAAAATCAATCGACTGACGGATTATTCAATCAATGGCTCCAGCACTACTAAAATTTAGATTACACCAGTTTATGTGTGACTGAATGTTTTTTGGAGTGATACCCACCTAATACAATTGAAAGTAAACACTCTTTGCACATTGTGTAAAATTTGTAATTCAAATAGTTATACAGTCATATAGTCATACAGTTATGTTCTCTTATTCTGTGTAAACATAGGAAAAACTGCAAACACTGTGTTGTTACATCAGGAAAGTTCTAAACTACTGAATATCAATGCAGAAGAACCATAGTATGTATGGCACAGTATGAAACAAGAATAAAACCAATAATTATCATGCAATGTAATATCTCATCAGCATCACTGCATGTTGGTTTAACTGAATATACAGTAAGATAATGTTATACGGTATTTATTCCCCACAGAAAATGGGCACATATTTGGTATAATTTCTCATATGAATAATCTTTCCTCTGGAAATTATTTGACCCAAAAACATTCATTGTCAGTTGAATCAGATGATACGCCCAGATGCCACACATATCTGCCAAGTTTTACCAACAGATATTAAGAAGTTTGTGAGTTCTGCTCCGGAAATGAAACACACCTCACACTTTTCAGACTAAGTCAAAAACGTTTCCATGGTCACTGAGAAAATGATAAATCACTAAAACCTAGAAATAGTAAAAGGCACCACTTTAGGTTCCACTTGGTATATCTACAAAGTTTTGCAGAGAAATATTGAATGGTTTTTGAGTTCTGCTCCAGAAGTGAAGCCCATCTCTCCATTTTGAGACTAAGTCTGAAATGTTTCCATGGAAATCAAGAAAATTTGAAATCACAAACACCTGTAAATACCAAAAGGCACCACTTCAGCTTCTGACTGATATATCTACCAAGTTTTGCAGAAAAATATCGAACGGCTTTTGAGTTCTGCTCCGGAAATGAAACACACCTATCACTTCTGAGACTATGTCCGAAACATTTCCATGGAAACCAAAAAAATAATAAATCACAAAAACCTGTACATAGCAAAAGGCACCACTATAGGTTCTGATTGATATATCTACCAAGTTTTGCAGAAAAATATTGAACTGTTTTTGAGTTCTGCTCCGGAAACGAAGCCCACCCCACCATAAGACTAACACCAACATGTTCCATGGAAAAACAAAAAAAAATATAAATGCCAAAAATCTGTAAATAGCAAAAGGCACAACCATAGGCTGAGATTACTATATCTATCAAGTTTGGTCTAAAAATATTGAACGGTTTCTGAGTTATGCTCCGGAAACAAAATGATGATGGACGGACGGACGGACAGACGAGGCGTCTACTGTATCCCCACACATTACATGCCGGGTGGATAATAAGACAGTGTAGTTTTTCCAACTCTCCCCTCTATAAAAGATGGTACTGGATTGGTCATATCATTAAAGCTTGAAACTCTCAGCTAGGTAGTTGTTACCTTAGTTGATATGAGAGTTGAAAAATACAAGGCGATAACCATTTTTGTAGCACTGTTTACAGTATCTTAATCAATATGAAAATGATGAAATGACGAAAAGTGTACTGAAAAAGCACATACTTTTTGCGATAGAATGGATATCTAGATTTAAGTCTAGACATAGTGTATCGAGCAGGAAATATGAAGGTGAAGCAGCAAGTGCTTGTTGATGCGTTATCAATCAATGAAGATTATGTCCAAGGTCTATTATGTTTGTTTCTTTGTATCTTTCTTTGTACATGTACATATGGTCCATGGTTCAAATATCTGGAAACTCCTTTATCCAGGCAATTTCAAGGAAACCACAAGTGTTCGGATAAACAGGGCATGACAGCATATACCCCCTACCTTTCAAGGTCTGGGGTACAATTAATTATTATTTGATACACTTGCCATTGCCTTCCTTGAAGTGGACAAGAGCCGTGGCTGAGTCTCTGTCAATCTCCAGTTCATCCACCTCTCCTCCTCCGCTTCTGCGTCGATTTTCAAAATAATACAACAGAGTTTCTTTTCCCAGAGAATCTGACAACCCTTCCACCAGGAGAACAAACACATATTCATCATCACCATCATTCTGATCTTCATCTTCTAAAACAGAAAGAGACATTATCACAGATTCAAACATGTCAACACTTTGACGATGTTCATACTTGAATCTTCTTGTTGGCAGGAAACATGCCAGTAAGAGCATCGAATATCACAGACAATATGGTTATGACAGAGTGGCTTGCTGTCAATGGTCAATATTTTACCAAATTTATGGAAACATCTCATTGCATACATTTACTTAGAAACAATTCTTCATTATGTACATACTTAAAGATGAAGCTGAAATAACCTTCTGGATATGGCATTGTGTTCAAAATGATAATCAGATACAGAGACAATCACCACTGTAAATAACAACATCTTGTTAGTGGCTTCACAATGTTGATAATTACTCTATCATCAGGTTGGAGTGAATATCTGCATCAAAATGTTGCTGAATGCAGTAAACAAGGAGTTGTTGTCCACAATGTTGCATGTTTCTCCTTTACTCACCAAATTCTGGAATGCCAGTCAAACAGTTCCATGCATATACAACTTCTTTTTTATATCATAGTCAATGTTTCTGTGATATTACATAAGTGCCAGTGTCAAACTATATTTACAACACTCTTGCCTAAATGTTGGTATTGCTCTAGAGAGTGAGGGATACATTGATATTTAGGCACAAGCGTCGTAAACATGATATGGTCACCTATAAAATACATGCATTCTGTTTATTACCAAAGTCATCAATTTGGGGAAAATATACCCAAATCCACTTTCAAACACAGGCTGACAAGTCGCAGTCGCTGCATGTGACATTCAATGTCACAGAAAAAATGTGACATCATAGCACTTTTCATGACGTCACCATGACAATGTGATATTTTGTCCGAGGGACTATATGAAAACATAAACTTCGATATGTCTGCCCTCGTACATAATAAATATATCGATGTACCATGCAAACAGAAATAAAACATATGGACACCTGCAACTATTGTATAGATTAATTTCATCAAAATACAATCATGACTTCAGTATTAATCTATGAATCCATTACTGATGACTGAAGCAGACTGAAGCACTGGTTAGTGACAAACCTGCACTAAGGTATGAGTCTTCAGTGTGTGTGTGACGATGGGATGACCTCGATGGAACAGTGTGCGGTGAAACCTGGAGAGACATTCCATGTAGCTGGTGACTCCTTTGTAGGACAGCTTGCATGTCTGAAATATCATACACCATCCATACAGAAGACCACCTATATTTAGTGACATGAAGCATAACGAGTGTGGATGCATCAAGTTCATATCAAAAGAAACTATTTGATTGGTCATAATCTCACAACATTAGGCAAGATTTTTAATGATCTCTTTTCAAGTTGCATATTCTGTCAAAAATATTCTACTTAACCCATAATTATCTTTGCTGACTGAATTCATATTTAAGTGGGCGATCTTTTTGTTTTTGATAACTCTCCTTTTGAAATGATATGAGCAAGGGTTGAAATTCTAACTTCCGGTCTGGATCCCGACTCCATATGCTTGCTAAATGTAAAGACAGAACCCAGCTTACACGCTGCCATGCTCAACTTCATTGAAGAAAGGATTGATTATGATGAAAAACCTTAACTGACACGTTTTGCTTGAATTTTAGCTGAGAAAAACATTGTTTGTTTAATTTCAAAGTGCAGTACAAATTGACCTCATAGAAGATAACTGGGAAAACGCCATGAAAAATCGGTATGTTGTCATAGCATTTCCTACTACAGAACATAAGAGAGTCAAAGTCTCAGGTGTCGTAGCATATATAAAATAATGAAATTTTTTTTAATACAGTATCAACCCTTAAGTTACTTCTAACAGTAATTTTCTAACTATTGTTACATTATAATTTTATACAAATAGTTCACACACTAAACTAAACACAGCACCATCATACAAAAAAAATCAGATATAATTACAACGTTATACAGTGCATATGTCTGTTGGTGTGAAGTGGGAAAAGATATTGACTTTATTCATATATTTGTGTTAAAATTTGAATTTACTGCAAGTAAACATAAAGGGCTAGGTCTAAAAAATAAAATATGAGCATTTTCATGACTATTATGATAATCTGATTATTGCGAAGGCAAGCCTTATGTAGATACTGCAGTAAAATGTAGCTTTTTGCTATGTACCCTTTAAGTTCAAATGCAACGCAAAACACAACTTTGCAGATTCTGATACCTTTCGGTATGCACTTTCCAAAACAAATCAACAAAACTGCCAACACAACAAATGAAGTTGAAAAAAAAAAGCAATGGGGGAAAAATTGGTTTCAACAGCTGTGCTGTGCTGTGCCCATACGCATGTGCAGTGAATAGGTTCACGAAGTACAGTATGCATGCTCGGAGTATGATGTCATGAGCAATAGTCTGATCTTGGTTGTGTAAACAAACATGTAAAAAATCCACTTGCTGCAAAATAAAAAATCATCTTGATTGTGATAAGCAGACTCTGTCACAGAGAAACCTCAATGGCTAGTTTACTGGCACTAATATGTCTGCCAGTCTGTCTGCTAATGACAATATGTAATGCACAAATTCAATCACTGACCTCCTGCAATTAACACCTATCAGGCTTACAAGCCATACACAAAGAGCCAGGTAAATGTATCAGCAAATGAACTAGTGGCCAATGAGAAAGCTTTGTTACACTTGAGTGCACACTCACTGGCTCTGACTGGGTTCTGTATTACAGCTGCTTTGTTTCGAGGGAGGTAACCCAAAGTACAAAATACTGCACTTTTGATTTGAGATTATACGCTTATAATCATGTTTATTTGTGTTTTCATTACTCAGCAATGCATTTTATACGTCATGAATATGTGATAACTGTGTTTTAATTATGTTTGATTTTTTGGTTGCATGTTAACTTTAAGTCAGGATAATTAAATCAGTCACCGTTGATATTTGCAATATTCATATTTATCCATATAGTGATTTTATATTTCATGCATTAAAAACTGTTAAAGACATTAAAAGGTAGATTTCAGTTATTCCCATGTTTATTGAACTTGAACAATATATGTAGGTGGTGACTGACACAATTCATTCGTTACTTGTATTTTACCATTACTTGACCACAGTTTCTAACTTCTCTCTGTACCTGCTAAATATTTGTGCTGTCAAAAATCCCAATCCAATCATGTACGATCAGGTGAAATTCACGTAACAAGACTTTCACATTTTGCGCACTGCATCAGCTCTCCGCCGTATTGAATAACACAAAAGATATACTGACAGATATACTGTCCATGCACCCGTGTGAATGTTACCGGTGAAGGTGAAGGCTATACTGATTAATTGTCTCTAAGTGTAATAATAACACAGAGCTTACATCGCGCATATGATGTGCTGTCAGTTTAAGGTTGGACCGTCCAGATCAGAGCCCCTAGTGGATTAATGAAGGGAAGATAAATTCAAAAAGATCACCCATTAATGAGAAAGATAAGATACAGATAATGACATTAATGAGATAACCATGATATACACCAGACTGTTAAGTAACATTGTTTAAAACAGGTCTCATCTGATATTTAGTGTCCTGTGTGCTCTGGGCCTCGTTTCACAAAGCACTAAGGTGATCATAAGTCACTAAAGGAACCACTGTGCAATGGGAAAGAATTGGCGTTAAGGTTAACCTTATATTAGTTTAAGGTAGGTGTGTGAAAGGACCCCTTGGAATATGCTACAACCCTATTGGTTTGTAACATTATAGAGAGATGTGGAATCTTTTTTCTTGAGTATCTAAGTGGAATTAACTCTTGCCTCTCACATCACGTCACATCTTCAGTTACACAGCTACATCTTCGTGGTTATTTGTATTAATCAGTAAACTTAGTTATTTATAGAATACAACTGTTGAATATATCACATTGCTTTTTTGTTTGTTTGTTTCCTGGCAGTTCTTATATAGACAGAATCTGGGTCAACTTGAGAATCAACACATGACGATGCTGTGATGAATATTGCCAAATTTTAGCCCAAACTCATGAAACTGGTTACATGATATTAATAAATGACTGGAAAAGAAACACTAGTCATGTAAGAAACTACAGGTTATGTTGTATGTTGTTGCATGATGCACCTCTGTCAATTAGAGAGGTTTTTCTATATAGTAAATAAGTAACTGTGTCCAGGATAAGACATAAGTCAGAATTAATTGTAATGTGTCATAATTCATGGCCAGAGCATTTTCCAGTGCTGATGGAAGTCCAGGCTGAATGACAATGGAAGATGATAACATAAGCTCACTTAGACACACATTTATCAAGGTTATTTCCAAGTGAGCTGAAAATGAATTGGTACTACCAACCTTCAGGGTCTTCGAATGTGACAAGAACCACTTCCGATCCACCCTCCTGTCTTCTCTCAGTGGATTTCACGTCCCCTCCTCCACTCTTCTTCTTGCTCTCAAAGTACATCTCCAGGACATCATCAGAGATAGCTCCATATCCTGTCACTACAATAGTGTCTGCTGACACAACAGGTGGAGGTGTAGGTGGCCGGGGCTTATACACGGCCACTTTAACATCCCTTTGCTGCACATTGTGAGATCCCTTCTTTAACACTCGCTTGGCATCTTCAAACAAAATAGACACACATCTATTTACAATGAATGAGTACCTGTATGGATCTTCAGAAACTTGACTTCTTTGACTGTACAGTGAACCACTGGAGCTGCTGACACTGCCTAGCTCTAGAATCCAGAGTAGCATAACTGGTGTTGATTTGCAATCAGTTCTATACACACATACAGTACATCCTCAATGTGAGGATTATGGGCCATGAAGGAGGCCATCAGGCGAAGTACAAGCTTCACGTGCAAAAACAACTGACTTTGAACACCACGTTCAACTTAAAACAAATCCTGTTGGAAAAACATGCCACACTAATATCCCCCTAATGTCCCCCTAAAATGCATGTGTACATAAACTTGAGGGTCTTTTTGATTACAAGTCAACAGGATTCATGAGAGTTATTTTATATGCCATTATGTTCATTCAATGTTAGAAGCACAAATAGAATATGTATATCATAGTGATTCTCTTCTGAAAAGATACTAGCCTGTGTATGAATAATAATGATCATAATAAATTGATGTAAATATGATGTAAATTGTAATTTTCTGAATAAAATTGATATATTATACTTATCCCGACTCATGCTTATTATGTTTATCTGTTCGCTCTATGCAAAGGTAGTGCAATACTTGAAATTTCCTTGAAGTTCCCTTCAATTTGAAGTGGACGAACAATCACACTCACCCACAGGGTGCCACACTGTTTCCCGCCAAATTGTCAAATGACCAGCCATGATTGTCACTTCACTCCGCAACATCATGAGACTGACATGAGAAGTACAGTAAATCCAACATGTCTATGAGGAGTGCTTGGGAGAGTGTGATGTCATGAGTCAGGGTAAGCATAAAATATCAATTTTATTCAGAAAATTACATATTTTCCTTATCCTGACTCATGCTTATTCTGCTTACAGATGGAATTGGTAGTGGGTCAGGCCATAGAAGATTCTGTTGACTGCCATGTAAGAACATCCAATACTTCCCCCATTGGCAACTATAGTGGTGGATGTATGGTCCTGTTCTTTCAACATTCATCCATGAAATGGAGGGTGGCGGCCCACCCTGGCAAGACTTCTCTTCTTGTGAAAAGACTGCTAACTGGATCATGTAAATATATAGATCAATTAGTGTCCTGCTAGTGTCTAATGCAAGTATGTCAAGATTTGTTTATTCGAGACAAATTGTGAGTTGTACAAGTATTTTCATTACAAGTACAGGGTCATAATCACTTATGCTAGCCTGTTTGAGATGTGTGCATGGACTCTCAACCATTATTCTCTGCAGTGTCTTTGTCTCTACAAGTCATATGATAAAAGGGTGAGTGAAACTGAGTCTTTACAGAGCTGTTAGTTGTTGTACTACAACAAGTCTACCAAGCTGGTGAATGCCAGAGATGTCCTCTGTGGCAATGTTTCGTCGGTAGTGGTTAGCAAACACAGTGCTTGATTTCCAAAAGCAAACCTCCACTATCATTGTCAAAGCAAGCAGTTTTCATGTAGAGCGAGTGTTGACACCAAGGCTCACACTTCATGTGGACTGGAAGCTCGCGGAGATATAAGTCCTGCTGCTTTGTACATCCTGTGTATAAAGGCTCACGTCCATACTGAGATAGTGTTGCATGATCCTTCGGGAGGTGTCTCAGTAGTTAATCGAATGAAAAGGCGCTTGAGCTTTTGACTCCTTGTTTTAGTTTGCTGGAGATATAGTTTCAATGTTCTGACTGGATAAAACCTGTGTATCATGTCGCCTGAGGACTGTAGATAAATCCGGGATGTGGAATTGTCTGCCCGGTTGTCCAGGCAGTTGATTTCTGGCGATAAAATCCCATCACAGTCACAAGTATACAATTTCACAATGGATGCAGTCGAATCACATACAACTGAAGTCCAGACCATGTATTTCTGACATCCATGCTGCGTTGCTAGGGCAAGTAGAAACAGAGTTTTCTGTGTCAACAGTTCAAAGGATGTCTGATCTAGTGGCTCATAGGTATCACTTGTGAGATGCTGGAGTACAACATTCATGTCCTAAGTTGGTGCGTTGTTGGTCTTCAGCTTGAACAAGTGCAGCAGGATGAGCAATTCAGGCACTCTAGTCAGCTTGATTCCACTTTTCATGGTGATAACGGAGCTAAGTGATGCCAGGGAAGTTGACAGCTTAAATCCTTTAAGTTGATAGCTTAAATCCTTTAAGTCCTCTGGTATGTCAGAGGTGACATAGGTAATCCACTCTTGAAGAAGTGTGGCTTTTGTTGCAGTGAAGCCTTTCTGCTTGGCATAAGTCTCAAATCGCGTCAATTTATCATGGTATAAGGTGTGAGTAGAACAGTGTTGAGCAAAGGTGACTGGTTCATATGCAGAATGCATTCGTTACAAATCCAGGTTCCTGGTGCAACCTCTTTGTCTAGGTTGGCACCCAAACCTTGTAGCGACGCATTTACACAGAGATGACTGTTGCCGACTGGCTCTGACAAATCAGTCCCTAAACAGACATTCAATAAGTGACTCCACAATAGTAGATACGGTCTTAAGTTGTTCGGTAGAGCTATCCAATCCGAACTGTTGATGTGAGGATTCAGGGACTATCGTAATGGGCGTAGTAGTAGTCATCCTTGTCTGGCCAAATCCTGCACTAGGTGAGCAGACCCAGAAGGCACTGCCATTGTTGTAGTGGTAACAGATACAATAGGGTTTGTTCTATCATGGCTTGAACCATGACCCATTGATCCTTTGTGACAACGATGCAGTTCAACAGAGTGAGGAATCGAAACCTGAGCAATTGAAGATCTTGTTGCGACTCCAGCTCTGATTTCAAAAGATTTACAAGCCATCTGAGTTGTGTTATCAGCCTGACGGTAAAGTCTAACTGCAGCTTGAGTTGACTTATCTCGTGATGAACTTGAATGCCCTTGTCCAGGTCAAAAGAACATTTCAAAGCCCTTGACGATGTAGGTAGAAGATGACCATCTTGGTGACCTGAGTAAATAGCCACGTGTCCAAAGATATTCCATATGCTAGAACCTTGCATTGGTAGTACTGAGCATTGAATAATGAGTGCAGATATTTCCTGGAGTCGGGATGTGTAGGTCAATGCAGGTGAGGTGAGGTAATCCACTGGACATATGAGATGCAGGAGCTGTGGTAAAATGGATCATTTGAACCTTTTGGGTTTCAGTAGATAATCCCTGTTGAATGCTTTCATGATGTAGATGAGTCAAACCTTTACTTTGGAGTTTTCCTTGGGTACAAGAAAAATTGGGGAGTAGAATCTGGGTGTAGTTCTTCAACTGTGCCTTTCTCCAGTAGAGATATTATGGTATCAGCTAACTTGTCTATTTGATCCCTGGCATACATGAAGAATGCTGGGTCTCTTGTGAGTGGTGGTGATGCCTGTAGAGGGATCATGTAGACTTGTTGTCGGATGATCATGATGTGGTGGTTAAGAAGTCCCCAGTTTCTCCAGTAGTGTTGAAGATGTACAGGAACGCCACTCAATCAGGTTCATCATGCGAGTGGCTGGTGTCAAAAGGCTGTGGTACATGAAGTGCCTGTTGATTCCCATAAGATGCATCTGACATATTGAGTGTAGATGATGTTGATACCTGTGTTGAAAGGAGACTCTCTGAAGATTGCAGCGTTGTTGTAGATGCAGTTGATAGAGGTCTAGTACATGCTGAATGTTGAACTAACTTGTTGATGCTTTATACCTCAGGGAGTAAGAGTGGAGGTTTGTCGCTGACGTCTCATTCATTGAGTGGGACGATGTCGCCACTGAAGAACTTCGTAGATGATGAGCTGGTTCGTTGTCTCAGCAAAGATCTTGTAGTTGAAGACTTTGTCTTGGAGAACGAAGAAGACTTTAACTTCTTAGGCTTCTGACAATGACCACTTCTGAGACTTGGACATAGTCTCGCTGGTATCTCTACCAAATTACCAGACACGACTTAAGAGAATCTATGTTATTTGTCCTTAACATGTCTTTGAACAGTACATATTCATACAAAGCAAATTCTGTACCAGATAAACTCTTACAATGTTCACAGCGAACCATGGAAGAACAAATATTAGTGTCTGAAGGACATAATATGTAATTATCAACCATTGACAGCCATAGCTTGCACCAGGAAATTGTGTCAAATAACATCAAAATTACAAACATTTCAACAATATTTTTACATCATAACAACAGTTAATACAAACCAAAAGCCAAATACAACATAAATTTGGATAATGGGACTGAAATATAAAGCAAATTTAGCCGCTGTATTGGAACATGCTTCCAACCGACCTCGTCGGGCAATGAAGGAGAGAGTGACAAGCATGGCTAGCCGTGTGACTGATTTGACAGAAAACAATGAGGCCTCCAGTGGGTGAGTGATATTGTACGTCCCCTTCAAACAGAAGGGAATTTCAAATTGATTTCAATTGTTCCACTATCTTTGCATGGCTTCATTTTCAGTGTTGTTCTAAATCTAACGTAAAGCATGTGTCAACAAGCAAGTAAACATCTTGCTCCTCAGACCAAAGAGAAATTACCTTCAGGGTCTTCAAATGTGACAAGAACCACTTCCGATCCACCCTCCTCGCTTCTCTCAATGGATTTCACGTCCCCTCCTCCACTCTTCTTCTTGCTCTCAAAGTACATCTCCAGGACATCATCAGAGATATCTCCATATCCTGTCACTACAATAGTGTCTGCTGACACAACAGGTTGAGGTGTAGGTGGCCGGGGCTTATACACGGCCACTTTAACATCCCTTTGCTGCACATTGTGAGATCCCTTCTTTAACACTCGCTTGGCATCTTCAAATGAAGAGGAGATAATCTCAAATGTTAAAAGGGTTGACAATTTCCATTTATTGTAATGTTTGAAATGCAGGTAGAAGTAGTCAATTGTTTCTCAGTGAAGAGGGAAGACGGGATACATGAGAAATGCCAATGATTATTAATCTTACAACCATATGAGTAAGTAATACCAACACTGGCTTGTTCACATTTCATGAACCCGCGAACAGCCAGGTGAAAATCGGTCCTTAGTGAGCCATGTTTGTCGTAAGAAACAATTGACAGGATCAGGTGATTTGGTTGACACACGTCCCTGTGCCCCAAAAGCACTGATCGATATTCATGATGTTGATCATTAGAGTGTCTGTTTGAGACTTGATTAGTTACAAACAGATGCCATACAGCTGGAACATTGCTGAGTGTGGCACTGAACAACAAACAAACATATTTCATGATCTAAAAGCCACTGACTCATTGACTCATGACATTGTGCCAGTTTAACCTTCATGGTGTAAGTGCTATATCCAGACACCTATAGAGGCTCATCATATAAGATACTATAGATTTCATGTTTCAGTGTTGGGGATGTCCAGGCTGACAGATGATTGGAGAAGACGATAATATACATACTTGGGTGAACTAAACCAAAAAGTTACATTCACGTAGGTGATTTCAAGGTGAGCTGAAAATGAATTGATAATACCAACCTTCAGGGTCTTCAAATGTGACAAGAACCACTTCCGATCCACCCTCCCCTCTTCTCTCAATGGATTTCACATCCCCTCCCCAACTCTTCTTCTTGTTCTCGAAGTACATCTCCAGGACATCATCACAGATTTCTTCACACCCTGTCACTATGATTGTGTCTGGCAGCATAGCAGGAGCATCATCACATAGTGTTGAGACCTCTGACTGACGACTCTCACTTGTGTATCTTGTCACTTGAATCACTGTGCCTGATATTGCGTGAGTTGCCTTCTTCAACACTCTTTCAGCATCTGCCATAGACATATCAATATATAACAGCTAACAGCTAATAATCACCAAAACAGATTTCCAATCTGTACATATGTAAACTTATTAAATAAATATCTGACATGTTACTATTCTACACTCTAAAACAAATTGGTAAGCTGCAATGTCTGAATCAAACAAACTAGCTGATGCCTGTTTTTGTAGGTTAACATTTGGTTCACTAACAGCATACAGAAAGTCAAGATGATCATATCTGTTACAAATGACATGGAATGAAACTACTTTGGATTACTCCACTATCATGTTCTACTCCAGCAACATTATGTAACATATGTTACATTTGGGATTACACTTTCTTAGTAAAGTACAAATTCTAGTAATTTTCTTAGGTTCAGTCCCATCTGGGATTTGAACTCTCAGAGTCAGAGACCTAATCGCCAGCACATAAAGTCAACTGCCACCATGGCATTGTGTATACTGATAGCATCAGGTACAGGTATGTTGGTAACTGTACTCTACCCTCTGCATGTTCAAATTCCACCACAGCTGTCCCATCTTCTCTCTTAACCACATTATCAACAGGACCTCCATCAGATCTGCGGCGGTTCTCGAAGTACAGACTGATGCTGTCATGTGTGATTGTGGCAGGGAGTCCTCTTACTTCAACCTTGTGAGATGGAGTGATATCTGGAAATATGCAGTGGCCGAAGTAAAGCACAAAATGGATAAGAGTAGTCTTAAAAACGTATCTGTGTATATTCAGCTTTGTTGCCTTATGATTTAAGCAGTAAATACAGCCTCCACATTCCTCATTACCTTACAAAAAAGGTTGTGAATATGTTTAGTTTAATGACCTCACTTAGTGCAGTGGCTAAAAGTGAAATTAGATACTTGGTAGTCTAAAACATGAAACTGTGCAGTGCTAGGGATTATCATGATAAAACATGTTATATTACAACTAGAATTACATAATTTGTTCATTATTCTCATTTACTTTAATTACAAAATTTTTACATTCTAGAACCAGCAAGCTTGACAGATCTTACCTGTCACTTCCTGATCATGCATCCATGTTTCGCCGGGTGTTTCCTTAGACACAGGATCATGGACGAATGTTTCTTCTGGACTGTTTGCATGGTCTGTTGTTTCCTCTGTTTGTTGAGTATGTCTGCTCATTCCCATCGCTCCATCACCTACTTGTGTGGCTTCTCCACCATCTGTTTCAGGTATGGCTGCACACACAGCATCAGTGATGCGGCACTTCTTCTCTGCCTCATGCTGATCTGAAACAGAGTGAACAGAGACCCCTCCTATTGATCTGAAACAGAGTGAACAGAGACCCCTCCTATTGATCTGAAACAGAGTGAACAGAGACCCTCATATTGATCTGAAACAGTGTGAACAGAGACTCCTCATACTGATCTGAAACAGAGTGAACAGAGACCCCTCATATTGATCTGATCTGACCGCCTGATTACTTGCCTGTAACAACAGGCATGGTTTTCTGAAGACCAATCCTAACCCGGATCTTCATGGGTATACATGTTGTAACACATATGTATTTGAAAACATTGGTACATACGGCTCAGGATAGAGATGGACATAGCTTTCTAAATGACGTAAATATTTTCAATATCGATCAGTGCATGACTGCCAACCTGAAACATATACAGGTGGCCAGCATGAATATAATACAGGTGTGGTAAAAATAGGGCTTCCCTGCTTGTGCGATTCATGTGTACTTATGTGTGCTTATGAGAGTTGTAGCTTGTATATGTTCCAGTTGTAACAGTGAGTACTTCAGATGTATCCTAGCTCCGTCAGTCAGTCCATCAGTTCGTCTGTTGTGGTTAATCACCACATGATTTAGCTATCCAGTTGTGCATATACTAGCAGCACTCAGATTAGAGAGGTATCAGTATGGCAGGCCAATCACTGATAGCCTTACTTTCATCACCTGGGTAGTCACTTAGGGCAGCGGTATAAGTCAGTGTCAGTCCATTATGACCAGCAGCTGGTTGGAGGTGAGAGCTCTCCTTAACTTACATTTTGTATGCGAATGGAACAATTTTCCCCTTATCTTACTATGCTCGTTTACCAATAAAGCTGAGATAGTTTGGGGTAGTTTAGGCCAGACAGGGTTGGATTCATTTCTGCTGGCATGGTGATTCCAAGCATCCCGTTTTTCCATACTGAATAATTCAGTGGTTAGGAACAAGTAGGAAATTAAATAAAACATCGTTTGTCAGGTTTTTGACCAGATCATGTTGAGTTTTAGGGAGGTTTTCATGCAATTTTTTGTTTTATCATGGAGCATTACAATAACTGCAGAATCTAGTCATGTTGCCATAAGCTGAGACACAGTTCCTAGACTTCATGTGAGGTTGACCCACTCTGTTGTATTGTAATAGCTAGACATTTACCGCAGAACCTAGTCAAGTTAGTATCAGTTGTCACACAGTTTGTAACAGTCGTGAGATGCTGTCTCACATCACATCGTAGCAATGAAATGGTTACTGCAGAATCTAGTCAAGTTGCTATCAGTTGTGAGATAGTTTGTAGCAGTTGTGAGACATTGTCCCACATTGTGTTGTAGCAGTTAGATGTTTACTGTAGAATCTCATTGAGTTGGCATCAGATGTGACACAATAATATGATTTGTGAAACAATGAGGTAGATTGTTGAATTGTCAGAGAATTGTATTTACTGCAGAACTTAGTCAGGTAGGCATAGGATGTGAGAACTGACTTGTTACACTGAACTTTTCGCGCTTCTTGGAATGTATTTCAGAACTTTAAATCATGTCACTCCAGAATAGTAAAGCATTATTGTGTCAATTAAGTGTATTATGTCATCAGAATAAATATTCTTTGTAGAACAGTAGAACGAGATTGGCCATTAAAGTCTCCGCATAACACCTTCTAAACTACACAACACAAAGTCCATTGATGGCCAGGCTCGTCCAACTACAAAGACAAACTGTTTGGCTCTACAGACAAGTAATTATGTCACCTACCTTGCTCCAGTTTTAGCCTACTTCCCACTTGAGCATCATATGGCGGGGGCAATTCAGATGGATACAGAGAGTATTCCGGGGGATGAACTTGTCCAGAATAAAATGGTGCAACTGGGTGCTCAGGGTGTGAGGCAGCTGGGTGTGGTCTTGGTGGAAGTTCTCCCCCAGCTGTGTAATGTGGTTGTGAAGTTGTATAGTTCGGGTCATTCTGTGTCCTCTGACTCCTGGAGGATGTAGGTTGTGGGCCTGTCTGTCCACTTGTCTCCACACCTTGGTTCTGCTGCTGGCTTTCATCAGTCTGAGGGTACTGCAGCTGAACATGAGGATCAGGGCATCTAAAGAAGGCAGCCGTTTGTGGATGAATATACCCACCATACCTGTAATCGTAATAGCCAAACCTTGGATGATAATGAGGTACACGAGGGTATGGATTCTCTCCTCCTTGTTGAGGGTAGGGATAGGGATAGCCTGGCTGTCCTTGACCTGGCCCCTGCCAGTTCTGACCGTGGTGATGATATGGGGGCACCTGTTGACCTGTGTGTCCATGCTGTTGTGTACTGGTGAGCTGGCCACTGTCCTGACACTGTCCTTGACCAGGTACCTGTCCTTGGTAAGGATATGACCCATGTGGACCTGTCTGAGTCTGTGGTTGCTGTTGAGTACTGGATGTGGGCTCACAGGTGATGTCCATACCTGATATCATCCCATCTGAAGGCAGGTCTCCTTCAATAGAAACATCCTTCAACCCTTCAGCCATCTCACATCCAGGATCTGGAGGTTTCCTGTCTGTATCATCCATCTGAAAAGAAGAGAAACAGTCTTGTTTAAAGCAGAAAGTCACTTGGGTATTACATGCATCCTCCTATTTCAAAATCTTGGTTCAACCTCATCTCAACTCTGATGTAATTTGTTCCTTGGTCCTCAAAAAAATACTGCCTATAGAACGTTTCAAACTTATTTTACAAAAACAGTTAGTACACTAACCATTTAGATCACAAAACAAGAGGCTGTTGAATATGGAACATATTCTGAGATATATGTTTTAACATTCTGATTTATTCATGAGCGAAAGCAAATATTTTTAATTGGTGATTTTCATCTATAAAGTAGTCATAACTCCCTTTCATTTTGTTTATATCCAGCATTTTCTGCTTGAGTTGTCAACATGGATCACACTGTTTTCTCATCATATGTATGATAAATAGATCACGAAATGATAAGGTGTTAAACATGAAAAACATTCCAATATATTTTTAAATATTTTGATTTATTCACAAGTGAAAGCATGATCTGTTCATTCAAAATGGGACAGGAAAACAGTGCGATCTGTGTTGGCAAATCAAGCAGTCAATGCAGGATGTAAACAAAACAAAAGGGAGATAACTTTCCGACATTTCAATATTTATCTTACCAATCAGTTGAATATATGACATAACTGACTGTGATTGATATATGACATTTAGAAAACTTTCCATTTGCCCTGTGGCAGCTCTGAAATGGATGAACCAAAGAAATGATCTTATCATAATTCAAGCTCATGACAGCAAACATGAGCTGAATAACATATATTAACACTGACTTTTGAGTTTGAAGCATGTGTCATCTGGAGCTCACAGGGTATTTTTACCCACTTCCCGATATGGTTAGATGTACCTCAAGGCCATCAGGGCTGTTCCACCTAAAATTCTGCCAATTACACATTGTTCTTACATATTGGTTCAGGTTACAGAACATGCACCTTGTATGGTATCCTCTCATGACAAACCCCTTATAATCCCTGCTGGAACTGATCTTCATTAATTGGTTGCAAAAGATGACTAACGGCATCGGCTGAATTTGGTTGACACGTCACTGTACCACACTGCGTAAATCGATACTAATGCTATTGATCACCCGATTGTCATGTACAGACCTCTGCCATATAGCCCGAATGGCTGAGTACTATGATAAACAACAAAAACTCTTGTGAAAAAGTCACATGACAGCATAGTGACACCAATGTGGGTGAAGGCATAGATGAAATAATATTATATTAATTTCAAATGAAAAAAATATTCAGTAAGAGCGTGCTAAAAAACAGTAACAAAAATATAATAAGCAGAAGACTGTGTCCCAGGTCATGTATACCAATAGTATTGTTGGCATGTTCAGTCCTGTAATTGTGAATGGTATCAGCCATACATATGTGGTAGAGCCCCCAGTGCTATCTGCAGGTGTAATACGACCTTCACATAGTCCATGGGCATCCAATGTAGTCCTAGCTAAGAAGAAAAATGGACAGCTGAGGATGTGCATTGACTTTAGACAACTGAATCGTCGGACCATTAAGGATTCTTACGCACTACCCAGGATTGAGGAAATGCTCGATTGTTTAGGTGGTATGACCTATTTTTCTGTCCTTGACATGAAGAGTGGCTACCACCAGGTGGAACTTGAGGAAGATCATAAGCAAAGAACTGCATTCACCGTAGGTCCATTAGGGTTTTTCGAGTACAACCGAATGCCCTTTGGATTGTCCAATGCTCCAGCAACCTATCAGAGACTAATGGAGAAGTGTTTAGAAGGCTTGCACTTGAACATATGTCTCGTCTACATAGATGACTTGATCATTTTCTCCAGAACATATGAGGAACATGTCGAGAGGCTCAAACTTGTCTTTCAGCGGCTGCAGGAATGTGGACTTAAACTTGCCCCACGAAAATGTAAGTTTTTCAAAAGGAAAGTTAAATATGTTGGGTACATTGTTTCTGCACAAGGCATTGAAGCAGATCCTGAAAAGATCACTAAAATTCGTGACTGGCCTGTGCCAACTACACCAGAACAAGTTCGACAATTCCTAGGTTTTGCAGGCTATTACAGAAAGTTTGTCAAGGATTTTTCAAAAATTGCCAAGCCCCTATCAGAACTACTTCCAAGCACTACTCCCAAGAAGTCAAGGGGCCAAAAGCTTGTCAAACAGGACTGGACATGGGGACAATTGCAGGACAGAGCTTTCAATGAATTAAAGATGAGATTATCAACACCACCGGTACTTGGTTACATCGATTTCTCCAAGCCTTTCGAACTTCATACCGATGCTAGTACCCAAGGTCTTGGTGCAGTTCTATACCAGGAACAGGAAGGTCATTTGAAGGTCATTGCTTATGCAAGTAGGGGATTGAACCGTTCAGAGAAGAACTACTCAGCGCACAAACTAGAGTTTTTATGTCTGAAGTGGGCTATCTCTGATAAGTTCCACGACTACCTGTATGGCAATGATTTTGTTGTGGTGACCGATAATAATCCACTGACGTATGTACTAACTACAGCTCGACTTGATGCCACAGGACATCGCTGGTTGGCAGCCTTGGCCAGCTACAACTTTAGCATCAAGTACAGACCAGGGAAGGAGAATGTAGATGCTGACACTTTGTCACGGTTACCTGCAAATGGAGATGATGCAGAAGTGGATCAAATCACAGCAGATTCTGTATGTGCTATCTGTGGAGTGATCAATGTAGACAGCATGATAGAAAGTCTCTGTATGTCCACAGATGTGATACAGGAGAAAGAAATCAACATTGATGAAGAGCAGTGTAACATGAATGCTAAAGATTGGAGCCATGCACAAGCCAGAGACCCTTGCCTTGCAGCTATCATAGAGGGACTGGAGAACCAAGTCAAGCCAGACAGAAGGTCATATATTGAGAACTCGGAGATGACAATATTGTTGAAGAACTTTGACTACTTCAGGATCCATAAGAGTGTTCTCTACCGTGTTGTCAAACAAGATGGAATTGAACAGAAGCGACTTGTACTCCCTTCAAGGTGTCGAGCTGCAGCTTTAAGGAGTCTTCATGAAAATGTTGGACACCCAGGCAGAGACAGGACGCTTTCACTACTCAAAGAACGATTTTACTGGCCTGGTATGAACAAGGATGTTGAAGTTCATATAGAATCTTGCGGCAGATGCATGAAGCGCAAGTCCTCCACCTCAGCCCGTGCACCTCTAGTTAGCATCACAACATCTCAGCCACTTGAACTAGTATGTATGGATTTCTTGGCACTAGAACCCTCTACAGGCGGTCACCAGTATGTTCTTGTGGTTACGGACCACTTCACTCGTTATGCACAGGCATATCCGTCAAAGAATACTTCAGCCAGAACCACAGCAGAGTTATTTTTCAACAACTTTGTGGTCCACTACGGGTTGCCAAAAAGGATTCATTCGGACAAGGGAGCCAACTTTGTTGGCAAGGTCATGACCGAACTTTGCCAGATCCTGAGGATCGACAAATCCTCCACAACACCTTACCATCCTATGGGTAATGGCATGTGTGAAAAATTCAATCGGACATTATGTAATATGCTGGGCACACTTGAACCTGAATCCAAGAAGGACTGGAAGACACACGTTGCACCATTAGTACATGCATATAACTGTACACGGCATGAAACAACGGGATACTCCCCTTTCTATCTAATGTTCGGACGTCACCCTAGACTTCCTATTGATCTGGCATTTGGACTCGACATGGAGTCTGTCATCTCAACATCGATGCTCAAGTACACCAAGACCCTCCAAGGAAAACTGCGTAATGCTTACGAGATAGCCGCTAGAAAAGCCAGCGAATCTCAATCTCAACAGAAGTCCTTTTATGATCTGAGAGCTAGAGCAGCTGTATTAGATGTCGGTGATCGTGTACTCGTTAAAGTGGTTGCTTTTGATGGTCGTCACAAACTAGCTGATAAGTGGGAAGATAACATTTACATCGTCACAAGTCAGCCAAACCCTACCATACCAGTGTATATTGTGGAGCAAGAGGATGGAGAGGGCAGGAAGAAAACTCTGCATAGGAATCTGTTATTGCCAATTGGTTCTCTTCCTAGGCCAGAAACATCAGCTCCAGTACCCAAACCACGAAAAAGGAGGTCCAGTCCACGTCTACAATTTACAAGACAAACAGTATCAACTAGTATTAACCCAAGTACTGCTGAGAGTGAAGATGATGATCTTGAACTCGTCCCCATTTCTTCATCCGAGCCGTCAGTTTCAGCTGCAGATGTAGCTGATAGGCCAGCTGAGGCAGAGGCAGAGACAGATAGTGCTGCTGTGGATGACGAAGATGCAGTGGATCAGTCAGAGGAAGTTGCTCCTGAACTAGATCAGGCTATGGAAACGTCTGCGGTACTTGAGGGTCCCACCAGTGAGTTTGATGCAGCTCCAACATTACAGGAGGACGCAATATCTGAAACTTTGGATTTATCTTCCGAACCTGTAACACAAGATATTAGTGTACCTCAAGAAAGATCAGTAACACCACCAGTGCCTTGTCCTAGGAGATCCAATCGCTCTAGGAGTAGACCACAGTGGATGAGCAGTAATGAGTATGTGATGTCAGCGGCTGTACTAAAACCTGACTGGAAGTCCAGGGCGGAGTACCTCACCTCATTGATGCTGAGTGGGATTCTAACAAATGATTCTACGCATGCTCAAGACACCCTTCTCCACTTAATCTCCGGCAAATTATGAGGACATCATTTAGTCCTGAAGGGGGGAAGTATGTGGTAGAGTTGTGTATATAGCGATTATGTTTTATCATTCAGCTGTTTTACTTTAGTATGCTCAAAATAATGTCATTTGTATATTTCAGGCAATACAGTAATTAATTACCATTTGGTGTATCAATTTCAGGTATATGAACCAGTCAGCATTACTGCTTTATAATAATTAAATCTCTCATTTCAGGCTGCGTAAGATATTTCAGCAGTTGTAAGTAAAGTAATATCATTAACGCTCATTTCTTTTGTTAAGTTATTTCATTGGGTAAGTCCATTTCACTGTCGGGTAGTACAGCTAGCAATCAAAGTGTAAGCTTGGATATTTCAGTCATTGGCTGGTTTTGAATTAGGTGTCCTACATCCCAACCCTTTGTTTCCACATGCTTTTTTTATCACTTGCACATGGACATTTGGATCATACAGACTCTCCGGACAGTGTATTAAAAGGGTTAGTAATCATTATTTTATGCTATTGTAATGTATAAAGTGCTACATGTAAATATATCTATGTCAGATTAATATTATGTCTCAACATGTCACATATACTGTGTGTGTGTGTGTGTGTATGAGTTGAGTGAATGTGTATGACAAAGGCCATATTTGATCATATGTGTGGTGTGGTTTTTTGTTGATGTGGTAGTAGATTGTATTGTTTATCAGTGAACTGATAATGGTGTATATGAAATATATAGATATGTAAATAGTATTCATGGTATGTTTTATATCATGAACAGGTCGATACCAGATATTATTGGTCAGACGCCAGGACAACACACCCGTGGGAATCATAGGGTATATATGTTTATATCTACTTATAGAGTACCTAGTATACATATAATTATACATATTTTTATGGCATTCCAATTAATTAAGTATAATATCAGGCACGTGATAATGCCATATTTGTATTGTATGAGCAACTGAAACTGCAATGATTATGATATGCTAAGTTTATATTTGTATCACTTATGACTGTGTAAAGTGTTGCTTTTATATGTCACCTTGTGAGAGTATGTCAGCTTAAGTCACCTTGTGAGAATTGTACTCTTATTTTTTCCAGTCATTGTTGCAGGGTGTCAGTTTGTCATCAGTTTTACTCGACCAATAAACAGTTCTCACACCCTAGCCTGTGTCACTGTGAATGAATTCGCAAGACCATATTGATGGCTGTAACACATATGTATTGTCAAAATCTGTGACAAGATCTGAGACAAGACATTATGATATTTTGTTAGTGTGAAATGTCTTAGCAACTTCAAGAGTATGCAGTTAATTAATTTCCCTGTCCTTTCATATATAAATTGGCTTGTGTGATATTCAGTTACTATTTCACACAGAGTGATGATATCACATGTTCAAGGTACAATACAATTTTAGACAATACAAAAATGCCAACACCCTACAAAATCAACATCCATCCAACATCCACAGGAGATTCCTTTGCCAGTGTTTCTGAGTTACCTCCCCTCATGTTAATCAGAAAATACACCATGGTCCACAAAATGAGTTATTTAACCAGTTTTCAAAGACTGCCTTCAGTACTGATTGAGACATTTGTGTAATACTTTTATGTTTTACACATGTACATCCATCCAGTAATTAAAGCTGATTATGTTTCCAACATTTTTTTAACTTGATCATTTATGCTGAATTTGAACATAGTTTTATGAATGTAACATTTAGTATATACTTGCAGTGTATGTGACTGGTTTCCTACAACTGAAAGGACTAACTGGTCACAAATTTTCAAAATATTCCTACTATTAGACCAGACTGTGCCACCTGTGTCTTAAATACTTTCAAGGGTAACTGTTACTTAATTATGTTTTTTCATAAATATTACATTATCATAGGCAGCCATGGGAAAACATTACATTTCATGTCAACTATACTGG
Source organism: Haliotis asinina (assembly GCF_037392515.1). NCBI lineage: Eukaryota > Metazoa > Mollusca > Gastropoda > Lepetellida > Haliotidae > Haliotis > Haliotis asinina. The sequence continues at coordinate 6,563,214 of NC_090294.1, read as the reverse complement.
CTAGCGAACACTTATCGCCCAATGTGTCAGTATCACAAGTATGCAGTCAGTTACAAGTCCCGTATTTTTTCCCCATGACAACAACTAAGGACAGCAAAAGAAAATCTTGAACATTAAGGAACATGAGAGACACCTGAATAATAAAGTTATGAACCCCATTCTGTTTTTTTAACATAGTTGGGGAATGCCTCACAACCAATATAATAGCATGTTCAAGTTCACAAGTCATTACTTGTTTCATTCCTTATCAATCTACTGCAAAAGAAACAATCAAATAGTCACACTATCACTTATTCGAGTGTACCGTATAATCCAAGTATATATCATTTCACAAAGTTGGGAATGGCGATAACTGTTACAGTTAGTTGTGACAAAAGATCTACTTATACTTTCATGATTTCCCTACCGGCACATGATTGGTGAACAGGCTGGACACATCAGTGAGTAGCTAATCAAGTATCATAATTAATTCTGTTTCACTAATTTAACAAACAGTGGTGTAATTCTGTAAATACTGCTACAATATGGCTATTTATTTGCTACCCAGTAGCACACTCTATAGGGTGAGTGAGTGAGTATAGTTTTACACTGTTTTGCAATTCTTCATAAATATCTTGGCAGGACAAACCAGAAATGGGTCTCACACACTGGGACCCATGTGGGGAGTAGAACCTGGACCTTTCCTGTGAGTAGTGAATGCCTTAGCTACTAAACTATCCCACCACCCCTCGATCCATAAATCTTGACTTGACAGGACAGGATTAGCTAATCTGTGACTGTATGTGTATTCACTTGTTAGGCAGGACAGGATTAGCTAATCTGTGACTATGTGTATTCACTTGTTAGGCAGGACAGGATTAGCTAATCTGTGACTGTATGTGTATGCACTTGTTAGGCAGGACAGGATTAGCTAATCTGTGACTGTATGTGTATTCACTTGTTAGGCAGGATAGGATTAGCTAATCTGTGACTGTATGTGTATTCACTTGTTAGGCAGGATAGGATTAGCTAATCTGTGACTGTACGTGTATTCACTTGTTAGGCAGGACAGGATTAGCTAATCTGTGATTGTATGTGTATTCACTTGTTAGGCAGGACAGGATTAGCTAATCTGTGACTGTACGTGTATTCACTTGTTAGGCAGGATAGGATTAGCTAATCTGTGACTGTACGTGTATTCACTTGTTAGGCAGGACAGGATTAGCTAATCTGTGCATGATGGGTATACCTGTCTGTAAGCAGGTAAGATCAGTAGGATGTTTTTATGATATTTCTTGTGGGACTCTGATGAAGACTTCCTAAAGTCCCATCTATCAAAGGTACATCAAGGTATAACCTACTCCAAGTTTAACTTTCTCCATCATAAACTTAGATTTACAATAATGTATAAATATTTACTGTCAGATAGCAAATTCTGACATTTAATTCCTTCCAAATAACTGGGGATTTACCATTCCAAGTGACTCCAAGTTCAAATGAGAGTTCTGATGTAAAATGAACTCACTACATGATTATAACTTCTTGACTGTATTACACTGGTAAAAATGCAATTATACACAATCAGCTTGTGCCTGTTCGTTATTTGTGTGGAATTGTCAAGATAGGGAAATGTAATGTGAGGAATAATTATTGTCCTAGTGGGGAATTGTCCTTCACTCCAAATATTACCATCTACAATATATTCATACCCTAGTCACGACACTCCCCTAGTATCAAAATGGATGCTCGGATAAACAATGATAAAAAAGGTAAGAAAGTCATCAATATTGATATGACTGAATAGGTAGAATATAAGTTCCCATTTGTTGGTAGACACATACAGCGAAAAAGGGGTTGTGAAAGTGTTGCGTAACAGTCCCTTATCTACATCGACAACGGAATTTGAATTCGGACTTTGGGTTTTAAAGTGAAACCGAATTGATAAAATTACAGATTAAAAAAAAAACAGATATGGCAGAACGAGCAACAGATGACGCAGGCTATTGGTTCAAGAACACCTTCGCTGGCTGACACTCTTGTAACGGACAGGCTACGTGTTACGAATGCGTATCAGTCTATCACTGCTGTTAACGATCAAATACTTGCCAGATGAACCTGTAGTGAAGAACCTGTAGAGGTCCACTGAATACAGCTAGATGGATGGCAGCTTCCTTTCGGGAATATATACGACTCTTCCTGCTTCCAATTCCCTTCCACGGGCGGATTATGGCATTGTGTGACTAATCAATTATTTCCTGGAACCGATAACGAAACTCTCATTTTACGTTCCTACTTTCGTTTTGTAAGTCATGTGTCAAAAAATCCTTGTATTTTCCTTGCATCGACAAGGAATGCTAAGGGACTGCCAGATTTTACATGGCCGTGTTTGGAGCTTGGATGCGCACAGCAACAGTTACCTCCCTTACACCAAACCGCTCCTGCGATCTCCGTCAGTCCCTGGAAATTCTCACATGGCTGTAGCCTAAAAAATATTGAAACAATGTATTCTTTTTGTACAGCATTGTACTTGAGTTTAACAGCACACGACTTTTTTATATCGATCTTTTAATGCTCTTAAGGTGAAGCGAGTAACTGGTTAGAATTAATAACTCCAGTCATCAATGTACACCTTAAAGATTAGTAACTAAAGTTTTAATTATATCCAAATCCTTCCTTAGTAACAAAGAGTGATTGAAACTAATTTTAGATCCTGTTTTCAACCACACGCAATCTAGTCAACTTTAGATCCAGTTCTTAATCACACAAAATCTAGTGAACTTTAGATCCAGTTCTCAACCACACACAATCTAGTGAACTTTATATCCAGTTTTCAACCACATACTAGTCTGTCACTTTGAATACTGGCTCTCAACCACATACAATCTAGTCAACTCTTGTTCTCAACGAGATACAAGTTTATCTGCCTAAACACTGGCTCTCAACAACTCACAATCTAGTCAACTTTACATCCTGTTCTCAACCACATACAATCCTGTAACCTGAATGCTAGCTCTCAACCACACACACAACCATCCACAGTGAACAACTGATAGTCAGTCAATAAACGAGCAAACCATCCATATGCCACTCTGACTAGTACTTGTATGGGAATGCCTGAGAACACTTACACATGCTCGTCAATAGATATACGTGCCAATATATTCATACAGAATGTAGTCAACCATATAAACACGAATTGTCAACAGAGTCCGTGTCGTCATATATCTGGTTGTCCAAAATTAAATTCTAGCGATCCCATAGTAAAGCCAGACAGCAGATAGTTAACTGTAAATCTTTTAGTCAGTCCGTACGTTTCTCAGTGAACCATATACTATGCCTAGTCAACCCATACATGTTGAAGTCAACCGTAAGAAAAATTCGTCAACCATGCACACTCTAATCATCTCATAGTAAATCAAGACAGGAGGTAGTCACCTAATATTTGCCACTTGACAATACACAGGTTAGTCAACCATGAACAGTCAGTTCATAAATTTATTAGTGAGCCATTAGTGAACCGAGCTAACCTACGTATGTTGAAGTCAACCATATAAAGGCTAGTCAACCATACACATGCTGATCAACTATGCATAGAGCAGAAAACTACATGTACACACATGCTAGTAAACACACACACACACAGACTAGTCAGCCATACGCTGGCCAGTAAAACCATACACATACCTGTCAATCATACACCGGGTAGCAAAGCCCTACACAGACTAGTCAGCCATACGCTGGCCAGTAAAACCATACACATACCTGTCCATCATACACCGGGTAGCAAAGCCCTACACAGACTAGTCAGCCATACGCTGGCCAGTAAAACCATACACATACCTGTCCATCATACACCGGGTAGCAAAGCCCTACACAGACTAGTCAGCCATACGCTGGCCAGTAAAACCATACACATACCTGTCCATCATACACCGGGTAGCAAAGCCCTACACAGACTAGTCAGCCATACGCTGGCCAGTAAAACCATACACATACCTGTCCATCATACACCGGGTAGCAAAGCCCTACACAGACTAGTCAGCCATACGCTGGCCAGTAAAACCATACACATACCTGTCAATCATACACCGGGTAGCAAAGCCCTACACAGACTAGTCAGCCATACGCTGGCCAGTAAAACCATACACATACCTGTCCATCATACACCGGGTAGCAAAGCCCTACACAGACTAGTCAGCCATACGCTGGCCAGTAAAACCATACACATACCTGTCCATCATACACCGGGTAGCAAAGCCCTACACAGACTAGTCAGCCATACGCTGGCCAGTAAAACCATACACATACCTGTCCATCATACACCGGGTAGCAAAGCCCTACACAGACTAGTCAGCCATACGCTGGCCAGTAAAACCATACACATACCTGTCCATCATACACCGGGTAGCAAAGCCCTACACAGACTAGTCAGCCATACGCTGGCCAGTAAAACCATACACATACCTGTCCATCATACACCGGGTAGCAAAGCCCTACACAGACTAGTCAGCCATACGCTGGCCAGTAAAACCATACACATGCCTGTCCATCATACACCGGGTAGCAAAGCCCTACACAGACTAGTCAGCCATACGCTGGCCAGTAAAACCATACACATACCTGTCCATCATACACCGGGTAGCAAAGCCCTACACAGACTAGTCAACCATACATGCCTGTCAATCATACACCGGGTAGCAAAGCCCTACACAGACTAGCAATCCTCATTATACTTGTATCATCGGATTAAGGTCATGGCTCAACCATCTTTTGTAACAAACATAAGCTCTCTCGAAATAGAGCTATTTCAGATCCGCGTTTCGAGCTCTCTAACCTCTATCACATCACCTCCAAATGTCCTCACTTTGTTCATTCTGAAACAAATATATCCAATAACGTGCACCTACATGTAAGTACAGCAGCTGCAAGGCTGTAGTATTACAAATCTTACCTATAGTAGTCTAAACTACTAAACTAAGCCATAATGCTTCGAAGCAGATTCGTGCACCCTTGGTAGTTGAAGACCGATAGTCATTTTCCCTACAAGATAATAGGAAAAATTTCTAGGAAATCATGATCAGTACACACTACAAGGAAAAAGACATTTCTGAGTAAGTACCCTTTGTATATCAAGTAGAAGGCTAAACGCCATACAGGGACGTAACACCTCAAATCTCAACAGCCACTATCCAATGGGAATCGACAGTTTACAGAAACCAGGTCAGCACGACTACTTATTTATCAGTACACGATAGAGGTGTGTTTATGATTTACGCGGTCTCTCATCTTGTTCACAAAGAACAGTTCATCAGTGTATCGTGAACTTGGGGGTTGAAAATTTGAAATACATGCTCGACATACTACACGTGTTAATCTTGGTGTTCGATTTAAAATTAATCGTCAGAGAAATAAATGCTCTGCTTGTTTGGGTCATCGGACTAAATTGTCCCAGGGTGAAATCACTCACATCAGCGTAAAGTCAAGCTTCCTTAAAGGTCACATGCAACCAAAAAATCAAACATGATTAAAACACAAATATCACGTATTCGTGACATAATATATACATTGCTGCTTGTAAAAACAACAACAAATAAACAAAGTTATAAGCGTACAATCTCGATTCAAAAGTGCAATATTTGTACATGAGCTTACTTCCCTCGAAAAGAAGCCCTCGGGAGACCGAACCCAGTCATAGCGGTTGGGTGTGCACTCAAGTGTAACGACGGCTTCCGATTGGCTGGTTCACCTGCTGAAACGCTGAGAGCTCATTGTGTGTACAGAAAGATGATCTGTTTGATGGGCATGTTAAAAGTATGGTGAGTCACAAGAAAATAAGATTCTTTATGGATAACGACTTCTTTTGGATAAGAACTTCAGTATGGATTCATATACCGTTGTCAAACAAAATCATATACACTAGAAGAAGTTGTTATCCATAAAGAATGTATATAGAGATGTTGGGTTTTGTAAATACACGTTCTCTGAATTTGTGTTCGATCCAATAAAAAATCATCTCAGTCGAGATGGTAAACTACTGCGTGGCTGGAAAATGTCATTCGTCCAAGTACAAAGCAGGACCTGAAACTGACAAGAGTTTGCACCAGTTTCCGTCAGATCCAGTCATCCGAGAAAAATGGATGAAGGTTGTTTGCAACCCATAGACATAACAACATGTCATGTGTACAAGTATCACACCTGCCTAATTACATAATGTGGTAGAGATAGGACATGGGTGCACGAGTCATAAATCAATTTATTTTGTTTATGGCGTAGAGCCTGATATGTGTTAAGTTCAAATTGCACGTGGTCAATGATTGAAGCTGTGTAATGCATATTGTCTTTAGCAGGCTGACAAGCAGGCTGACAGGCAGGCGGACATATAGGTGTCAATAAACCAGACATTGAACTTTCTCTGTGACAGAGGCTGTTTGCCACAATCAACAAGTTTTTATGTAATGAGTAGATTATTTACTTGATTGTGTACAAAACCAAGATTAGACTACTGCTCACGACCTCGAGCTCATACTCCGCGTATGCATACTGTTTCAAACTCCGCGAACCAATTCACTGCGCATGCGTTATGGACGCCGCGCAGCACAGCTGTTGAACCACTTTTCACCCAGCGCTGCATTCGTAACTACTCGTCTCTTTCCGTGACCTACAAGGTTGCCGGAATGACACGAGTAGTTACGAATGCCAGAGCTGGGGGAAATTTAGTGAATCGTTTGAACTAAACTTTCGCGGGCTTTTTTTCACCGCGTTTATTTCAACTTTATAGGCTGAATTGGCATTTTTGATGATTTGTTTCGGTAAGTGCATACCGAAAGGTATCGGAATCTGCAAAGTTGTCACGTTGCATGTGACCTTTAAGGATATCATCACTAACGAATAAGTAAGCTATATACTAAAATATATATATGGAAATAATAAACTTAAAAGGGTACAAGATATATCAGCGGCTGTCACAAGGTACCACTGGGGATAATGGGGATGTGAGTGCTATATATGTTTTGACGAACCATTTTATCCTCAAAATGGAAGACACCTGGCTTTTTTCAAAGCTTTTATCTTGAAAGTAACCGGACATAATTCAAATCTAATTATTTCGCACCGTTTTCTTAACAATCGGAGCTCCAGATATGACGCGAATTTGCTTATTTTACTCAATAAAATCACATTTACTCAATTAATTAGAAATCTGGGAGTACAAACAAACGCATAAGAATCACTTAAAACCCAATAGGTCCATGGTGCCTTCCTTACTTTACTCAATTAACAAAATTGGCTTGTGTATGATTCGTCGTGGCGCACAAACTCTAGAACAGCATTATCTGACTGTCCCGGATTTACTGTAACAATCACATGATTTCTATGTTGAGCGTTTAGAAATGGTGGCCAAATGTTTGGCAATATGACAATTACTAAAAACATTTAGTCTGTTGAGATGCGCGTATATTCATAGATTTAGAAGAGTTCATTAACCAGTAAGGATAAAAACACCTCAATGTAAAAGTGAATACCCAATTGCTTGAAACATGTATCTGGAACTGTGACTGAATATCCATATTTGTCAAACATATATTTATTCAAACTGTTTAGACGCAACACTATTGTATACGCGAGCATATGTATATAAAGGTGTTAACTCTGGTAACTCTCCGCTTGTAAGCATGCCTATGCGATGGACACAGCACCACTGAAACACCAATTTGCACGTAAAAGAATTCGGTGCATATTGAACGTGCAATAAAGAAATGTTGTAATATGTTATTTCATTGTATTCTAAATAAACAAAGTTTACTACAGAGTGCAAATCACTACAAAGACAGTACGCATTCAGCGGCAGTAAATAGTATCCAATAGATATGTGTAGTTCAGCAAAAACCATAATTAATGGTGTTTCGCTTTGGTTTCTGGATTCTTGGAACGAATGCTTGTTTCACACATAACCGGCGTCTTAAGTGGAAACCCTTCCCTTCAATATGGAAGCGGATTCCCAGTAACAGGTGACCGAAAACTGTCACATGTCCACTTCCAAGTAGGCGTAACAGGCTAACCAAGAATCTGTCCGGAAAGGAAGTCTGTGTGAAACCGACACATGACTTACAAACCTTATAAAATGGCAATAGTATTCTAAAGATACTTTTTTCAAATTAAAACTGCAAAGGAAATGCAACAATAATTAAGTTAGAGTACAAATGCAACAACAATCATAGGAAGTATGAGACGTGGTCTCGACTCAGCTGCTGGGTTGATGTATGGGCGATGATATGCATGAGTTGACCCACATACTTAGAGCGATCAGCTTCTTCAACATTCCATCATGGCTTAGACTATGCTGTTTTATTATGAACAATACTCATGTTTTCTTAAAGGCGAATATGAAGTATTCCAGAACAAAATCGTCATCACTGTGATAGTGATCGATAATGATGGTCATGCACCTCATTCAGTGGGAATCGTATTGTCGAGAATTCGCATGGCTACCGGAGACTTGATATCGTTACATGTCGCAGATTACTTTGGTAGAATTTTTGTTGGCGTTATATGTGACATTATCTTCATCTATACCAGTAGAAACTTGGCATGGACAAAGTTTGTACTTTTACCTGAAATTTTCTCCCGATAACATCTATCCTTGCAGTCACAGAACAACAGTTTGCAACTTGCTGTTTCTGTTCCCCCGAGGCATCACGTGACTATAGGCTACGTAGAGGATCTATGCCGAGACACCATTACAGAATGAAGAAGTAGTCATTCATGTCTTGCCTTTAGTGAAACCTAACAACTTCTAAAATACAAATCAAACAACTTTAATTTGCAATTATTGCGTTTATGATATTTATTGCTATTTCTGTAGTGATTCTGTACACAGTACACATGATTGACTTGCACTGTTTCAGTTTAAGTACCGGACAATGTCAAGGCAAAAACCGTATTTCAAAATCGTATCTTACTGTGCCATATCTAAGAGCTATGCGGGTCGTGGAGATACTTGAGGTCGTTTTGTTGGGCAACTGACTGAAACGGCCGTGAAATGTCCACATTTTGACCCAATGCGTTATTCAAGACTGGAGTTGATCGTTGGTCAGTAAACACACAGCTGTGTATTGAACATGTTGCTGAGTATTCACTGTTCTTGTTTTGACTTTTATGGATTTCACGATTTAGTTCTTCAAGAACTAAACTTGGAAACTACCTTGTAAAACTTAAAAATCTAAACTATGTGGTACCATGCTGCAAATCATTAAATTAACACATGCGTGAAATTATCAATGGTTTTCAGCATTCCGCATGCCTGGTTCACTTTGTTCGTTTGCTGAACACCATACTCAGCAACTAAAAGAGAGCGGTCTGTAAACTGGACCAGACAATCCCTTTAATGGCATCAAGAGCATCAATGTACACAGATGGAAATGTGTTCAATATTTCAGCGAGCATAATAGTTGAATACCGTTTAATCTCCTCTAACACCTGTCTGTAGCAATAAGCAAACACTGTAATGTAATTCAACTTAACAAAGTAACACCAATAATACATACATTGGAGTAGGGGGTCAAAACGTTCCTAAGACACACCCCCCGTTGGATACCATCATCAACAACAAAAGAAATGACGCAAGCATTCTAAACGTCACTGCAGTCAATGTATTGTTGTGTACATTGTGCAATGGGTGTTGTATAACATGCTCTTTTGTGTTACCTGTTAGGCTGGCCTGACTTGACAGACTGTCACACTGTCGAAACATGCTGAATGGAAATGGAAACTGAAGCTGACAAGAAATTCAAAAAGAAAGCGAGAGTCAGTATGATTAATATTTGTAATAGTCACGAGTTTGCAACTGAGAGTTTAGGTCTGCCCTGTCACGCATACAGCATGTGACAGAGGCGAGTATCTAAACAAAATCGTAGGGGTTACGAAGATTGTCTGCTAACCCTTAAGTGAGGGTTAAGTCAGAAAATATACATCATTGCGAAAGGAAAAGGGCTGAAACGTCTACCTGGTCATCAAACCGTTTTTGCCATCCCGTCCACGGCAAGACAGCATGATGGACTGCTACCTGACCCCACACAGCAAGGATTATCGCACCAGTTTTTTTATGTTTTGTTTTTTTAATTTTTGTTTATTTTTGATGGGGAAGGGGTGTGTGTGGATCAAAGGGAATGCCGAGGATAATCCTCTGAAATGTCCGTAATACTGCCTGGTAACTAGAGGAGTTACTTGTAACCGTATTTAGCTATGACGGGGGATCGAAAGACTTACGTTCAGCTTTCCTGGCAGACTCTTTATTGACGATTGACAATATTGTGGAAATAATAAACTTAAAAGGGTACAGGATATATCAGCGGCTGTCACACGGTACCACTGGGGATAATGGGGATGTGAGTGCTATACATGTATATGTTTTGACGAACCATTTTATCCTCAAAATGGAAGACACCTGGCTTTTTTCAAAGCTTTTATCTTAAAAGTAACCGGACATAATTCAAATCTAATTATTTCGCACCGTTTTCTTAACAATCGGAGCTCCAGATATGACGCGAATTTGCTTATTTTACTCAATAAAATCACATTTACTCAATTAATTAGAAATATGGGAGTACAAACAAACGCATAAGAATCACTTAAAACCCAATAGGTCCATGGTACCTTCCTTACTTTACTCAATTAACAAAATTGGCTTGTGTATGATTCGTCGTGGCGCACAAACTCTAGAACAGCATTATCGGACTGTCCGGGATTTACTGTAACAATCACATGATTTCTATGTTGAGCATTTAGAAATGGCTGCCAAATGTTTGGCAATATGACAATTACTAAAAACATTTAGTCTGTTGAGATGCGCGTATATTCATAGATTTAGAAGAGTTCATTAACCAGTAAGGATAAAAACACCTCAATGTAAAAGTGAATACCCAATTGCTTGAAACAAGTATCTGGAACTGTGACTGAATATCCATATTTGTCAAACATATATTTATTCAAACTGTTTAGACGCAACACTATTGTATACGCGAGCATATGTATATAAAGGTGTTAACTCTGGTAACTCTCCGCTTGTAAGCATGCCTATGCGATGGACACAGAACCACTGAAACACCAATTTGCACGTAAAAGAATTCGGTGCATATTGAACGTGCAATAAAGAAACGTTGTAATATGTTCTTTCATTGTATTCTAAATAAACAAAGTTTACTACAGAGTGCAAATCACTACAAAGACAGTACGCATTCAGCGGCAGTAAATAGTATCCAATAGATATTTGTAGTTCAGCAAAAACCATAATTAATGGTGTTTCGCTTTCGTTTCTGGATTCTTGGAACGAATGCTTCTTTCACACATAACCGGTGTCTTAAGTGGAAACCCTTCCCTTCAATATGGATGCGGATTCCCAGTAACAGGTGACCGAAAACTGTCCACTTCCAAGTAGGTGTAACAGGCTAACCAAGAATCTGTCCGGAAAGGAAGTCTGTGTGAAACCGACACATGACTTACAAACCTTATAAAATGGCAATAGTATTCTAAAGATACTGTATTCAAATTAAAACTGCAAAGGAAATGCAACAATAATTAAGTTAGAGTACAAATGCAATAACAATCATAGGAAGTATGAGACGTGGTCTCATCATCAACAACAAAAGAAATGACGCAAGTATTCTAAACGTCACTGCAGTCAATGTATTGTTGTGTACATTGTGCAATGGGTGTTCTATAACATGCTCTTTTGTGTTACCTGTTAGGCTGGCCTGACTTGACCTCCGTTGTCATACAACAGCATATTGCATATGAACATGTTTTTGAATCATCATGTCGACTGATACCACATGCAGTCATAACTTACTATACTCACCTGTCGTGTGTATGTACACGTGCGATAAACAGATATTGAAAGATTTCAGAATGCACGTTAGAAGATGCAACTTGCAGTCAGTAGAGGTGCGATGACTCAAACCCAACGGCACAATACACCACAACTAACCTGGCTCATTTGAATAGTAACAACACAGACTGGATGGTGGTATTCTTGAGGAATGAGAGTAGTGTGCATGACTACGGTGTATGGGACATTGGAACACCTAGTGGACAAAGTGTTCTTCCCTCACGTCACAAGACCATGGGTTTGTTCTTCGCCATTGCAACTGTAACGGTTGTAATTATCAAATTTTGTCCCCTAAATATCCCGACATTCGGATGCACTGATATTGAAGGTCCACGCGCAATGCCTTGTGACCATGGTTACTTCCCGGGATCTATTATTGTGGAGAAGTGGAGATGCTACCACATCACACATGTAACTGTGCACATGAGTTGTCGTTGTTGACCATAGGCTCCCGTCGTGTCTTTGCGATGATTAAAGATACATACATACATATATTGTATATATTATATTTGAGGCTGACCAATCAGAACACAGTTTACCAAATCGCGAAAGTAGACATTCGCACATACTTTCTGAACTTTTTATCTCGAAAAGGTTCGTACCCGAACGATTCCGAACGCTATTTAGCGTACGCTCGCTTCCGGGTGATGCACACGGCGTACGTACAACCATGTCAACGGAGAGTAAACAGTCGCTGAAAATAGTGTTTTTGGCAATATTCAAGGATGTCATCTTGCGGAAATATTAGCTAATGGTAACCATGTCAACAGAAACCCAAAGCGTATATACTGCACGTCAAATAACGGTGTTATATGCGGATTTTTGTTTGTGGAGAGACCTGTGTCAGTGACCTGAATATTTTGAAAGTCTCCCCGATCCCTAAATAGTAACCTGTTGTCTGACTGGTTAAATCTATTGATTGGACGGCCATTTGTCGCTCAAAGGTTACCTGACGCGACCTTCTACTAGGTTTTGTTAGACTCAGTGATGGAGTGTAACGAAATACACTGAGACTAAGTTTACTTAGGCTGTAATATACACAAGGTTGTAGCGGGAGGCAATGACATGACAGCATCTTACTAAGATACCGGATTGTGTCACTACTTGACACTCAATACTTAACTGACGCAGTCACGACACAATAACCCGACACTTTCGGTCACATGAGACTGTCACACTGATGAAACATGCTGAATGGAAATGGAAACTGAAGCTGACAAGAAATTCAAAAAGAAAGCGAGAGTCAGAATGATTAATATTTGTAATAGTCGCGAGTTTGCAACTGAGAGTTTAGGTCTGCCCTGTCACGCATACAGCACGTGACAGAGGCGAGTATCTAAACAAAATCATAGGGGTTACGAAGATTGTCTGCTAGCCCTTAAGTGAGGGTTAAGTCTGAAAATATACATCATTGCGAAATGAAAAGGGCTCAAACGTCTACCTGGTCATCAAACCGTTTTTGCCTTCCCGTCCAAGGCAAGACAGCATGATGGACTGCTATCTGACTCCACACAGCAAGGATTATCGCACCAGTTTTCTTTGTTTGTTTGTTTTGTTTTATTTTTGTTTATTTTTGATGGGGAAGGGGTGTGTGTGGATCAAAGGGAATGCCGAGGATAATCCTCTGAAATGTCCGTAATACTGCCTGGTAACTAGAGGAGTTACTTGTAACCGTATTTAGCTATGACGGGGGATCGAAAGACTTACGCTCAGCTTTCCTGTCTCTTTATTGACGATTGACAATATTGTGATGCAGCTTTAAACTTAACTACCTAAAGCGTGAAACATAGCATTTGTGAATCCAAGGAGGGCACATACACACATTCCTCCGACAAACAGACCCCTCACTCCCTACATCTTCTTGGAAATCCCTTTAACCGCCTGTGCATTGGATCTATCCCGACATATATGGTGCTTTTTGAAAACCTCTTGCTGGAAGACATAGACATGTCCAAAGTTTATAGGGCGTAAACGCTTTCTTGTTGAACCCGGAATATGGATGCGATTAGAAATATTAGATCGCTGCATAGCTCGAAGGGTTTTAACAATTCCGGCTGAGTCCGAGTGTTCATAAAAATATGTAATATTATAGCACGTGCGGTTCACGTGAACAAACAGCCACGAATATCAAGAGCGTTATCAAAAGATTTTTGACGTTACAGACATGGTTTTCCACACAGACGACACTGAAATACCGATGATAGACGTGGAAACTAAAACGCTTTTGCACCTGTGTATGTCATACAGTTACTGTCAACTCGACGCATGCTGCTGTAACAAGACAACAACAGCGGTTGCCTGATACTTCCAACAATCATGCCAGTCACGCGGGCTTATAACGAGAAAAAGTCACGAACATATATATTGTTATTGACGGCTCTGAACACAATGCATAAGGAAAGCGGTATAACGAGGTCAACACACCAAGTGTGATTTAGGACGAATGTACGAATGTTCACTGCATATCTCATATGACACTACACCACATATCTCCTATAAAATTATACACGCCGCCCTAAGCAATATACCAGCTATGTGGCAACGGTCTGTAAATAATCGAGTCTGGACCAGACAATTCAGTGATCAGCAGCATGAGCACAATTGGGAACAGATTTCATATTTCAGCCAAGTCAGCGATCTTGACCACCCGATCCCGTTAGTCGCCTCTTACTACAAACAGTCGCTTTTGTAAATACATGTGAAGTAAGTAAGATGGTATCACTAAATTGGTACACTAAATTGTATCAGTAATGCACTTGCGTTCCTACTGGGATTATGAAAAGGTAAGAGTGAGTATTCAAACCGCGTACGAGTAAGGCAATATTTCTAAACATCAGAAATGTGGACGCATTGAAAGAGCACGCAAGTGTTATTTGCATGTGATACTGAAATATTACGGAGTACTGCGTATTGTCACTACGTCAGTTGAAATCTTTTAGTATGCACAAACCAAGGTGCAACACGACAGATACTCTCCAACATGGTTCAAATGTGAATAAACGGCTACAGATTGGATTGTTTCTGTTTGTCTTTCCGCGCCTTGGGTGTGACATTTTGGCCACTGGTGGGAATGTAGTGACGACACCACCCCCTCCCGGATATGCGTGTACAGATTCCACTAACGTGATCATAAGTCGTAGTATTTCCAACACTAACTACGGTTTACTGGACTAAGTCGAGGGAATTATGAAAGCAGCGTATCAGACCTACGTAGAGGAAACAAACTGAGGCCTTCCTAATCAAATATTGTTGCGAGGAATAAAGTAGTCAGTACACTGGTTATTCAAACTAGGTCAGATTGCCGTCGCGTACGTTATTGATGAGCTGTATCATTCCTTGTGTAACAGATAGAATCAGTTTCAGTTTGCAGCACCATGCAGGATGCCTATTCTTTATCAGTTACATAATCCCACACACATATATTGTGTACCAACTGGGCAATCGTATGACAGTAGCGGTAGCGATAACTACACATACATCTTTAAGTTCGCCCACATTTGTCTTATTTATCACCACAGATCTTATTTATTATTGGACCCGTGAAGGTCCAGGGTTGATTGGCCTTCAGCAACCCATGCTTGCCATAAAAGGCGACTCTGTTTGTCGTAAGGGGCGACTAACGGGATCGGGTCGTCAGACTCGTTGATTTGGTTGACACATGTCATCGGTTCCCAGTTGCGCAGATCGATGCTCATGCTGTTGATCAGTGGATTGTCTGGTCCAGACTCGATTATTTGGAGGCCGTCGCCATATAGCTGGAATATTGCTGAGTGCGGCGTAAAGCTAAACTCACTCACGTATTCATCATTGCACCACATCAATTATATTATATGCCTCTAAACAGAAAATATATCCCTGTTAGTGCATACTTTTGAAAATGTTTAGGAAGGAATATACACTCAAACTGACACAGCTAATGCTGAGAAAAGGTGCATTTACAGGTAGAAATTCAGTGGCCTTATTAGGCTAATTAAAAAAGTGAAATGTTTCTATATTTACCACATACGTCACCAGCATGCCTAACATACCATAGTGAAGTGAGCATAGTTTATGATTTTACAGTCGTTATGTTTTACAACGAAACCTGACAAACAGATGAAACGGCGCGGAATGATGTCATCTTAATGTACAAGACGACGACGACGACGACAACAACAACAACAAGATTAAAAACAACAACAACAACAACAACAGCAGGAATGTACTTTAATCCTAGGAATGGTTTTATTGTTTATTTATTCAAACCATGCGAGTAGCATGAATGCACAACTGGAACTGGTGATCGAGGCAACTTGGGATTGTGTCCATTGAGTGTGTACGTTGAGTGTGTACATTGAGTGTGTTCGATTAAACAATGCCGTATAGAAAGTGGTGAAATGTAACATATGTTATGTATGGGGTTACAGTTTCTCAGTAAAGTACACATTGTTGTACTTTTGAGGTTGAGCCCTATTCCGGAATCGAGCCCACACCCTGAAAGTCAGGCACTTAATTGCCAGTACAAAAATTCAGTCGTCTAACCAGCTCAGGCACGGCGGAAGTACTAAGAGAGTGAAATCCCAAATATAATGTATGTTTAGTGTGTACGTTGTGTGCGTACAGTGTGTATTTTGAGTGTGTACTCGAAACGCTAAAGGAAACGTTACCCTCCTGCCTTTATGAATTACTTAAATATATCTTCGAAGGCACTAATTAACACAAGCGTCTAACAATACAGCGAAGGTGAAATGCATCTTCTTTCAGAAAAAAAAATCAATTGTCCTATTTTCGACCATACCGAAACACACCAGTAACAGTAATTTAAACATCCAAAAGAAATGTTGAAATAAAATTCTGCTTTGAGACAAAGACAAACCATTTAAAGTCACCATTTACCAACTATTAAAACAACTGTTGTAGAATGTGTAAAAGAATTCATTCAATTTCTGTTGATTGGCATTTGTGAAAACATGTTAATGTCTTTGATATTGTGGAAAAGTGCTCAGGACCATCTAAAATAATCTTTGTTGGCATTTTTGCTTGCAAAGTAACATTAATTTTATTTTCCATTGCCTGTTTACACATAGCAATCGCCAAAACATAGCAAGATTCAATCATTATTTTCATAAATTTCATGTGTAGAATGTGCCTATAGGGTGTATAGAGAGGCTAGTATGCATGGTATGAAAAGCACGAGAAATATGCCATGATTAACAGCTGCTGAGAGAAAAAGAGCCATTGGAATAGTGCAGATTGGGTCGGCATACAATGATGTTGCCAATCCCCTCGGATGCCACAGTATCAGAGTTATTATAAGACTTACTCAGTTCTGCATAGAGACCTCTGTCGCCGTAAACAGACCAGTAAGTGGACGTCCACGTGTCACAACGATAGCTGAAGATAGGTACCTGCGTCATAAAGGAAGGGCGGTATCATTTCATTTGGCGTTTATTGTGTATTGAGTATTATGTTTTTCTGTACACATCACCCGCTAAGTGAGTTCCCGCGGGTTGTATGATTGTTATCACTAAAACCGTGAACATACGATACGTAACATGATAGCGACATAAACCCTTTTATTCCGTAAGACAGCCATGCTGAAATGAGTGTACTGAGATGGGTGTGCTTCGACAATACATATGCGTGTGTTTATGAATCACTGCCTAGGAGTGAAGTTAATTCATTCACCCTTGATGAGAATGACGATAACATCAACAAAAACAAACTGCATTGTAAAAGTTCAAATGAGGACAAACAGCATGGTGAGACACGCCTGCTAACACGCCCACGCCTGGCGAGTTCTTGCTTCATTGTGATCTCACCTATACCACACGATACACTTAATTAAATATACAGCGTGTCACAGAGGCCAGACAGTGTCTGTTGTGGTTATGACTAAATTCGTCAGTTTGAAAGCGTAGTCGAGGGTGGAGTGATCTCGTCCAGAAAGGCTTTGGGGAAGTGTTTAGGTTAGAGCGTTCGTTCGTCACGCAGAAAGCCGGGAAAATCTGATTCCAGGTGTTCCAAGGCTACCGGAGACTTGATATCGTTACATGTCGCAGATTACTTTGGTATAATTTTTGTTGGCGTTATATGTGACATTATCTTCATCTATACCAGTAGAAACTTGGCATGGACAAAGTTTGTACTTTTACCTGAAATTTTCTCCCGATAACATCTATCCTTGCAGTCACAGAACAACAGTTTGCAACTTGCTGTTTCTGTTCCCCCGAGGCATCACGTGACTATAGGCTACGTAGAGGATCTATGCCGAGACACCATTACAGAATGAAGAAGTAGTCATTCATGTCTTGCCTTTAGTGAAACCTAACAACTTCTAAAATACAAATCAAACAACTTTAATTTGCAATTATTGCGTTTATGATATTTATTGCTATTTCTGTAGTGATTCTGTACGCAGTGCACATGATTGACTTGCACTATTTCAGTTTAAGTACCGGACAATGTCAAGGCAAAAACCGTATTTCAAAATCGTATCTTACTGTGCCATATCTAAGAGCTATGCGGGTCGTGGAGATACTTGAGGTCGTTTTGTTGGGCAACTGACTGAAACGGCCGTGAAATGTCCACATTTTGACCCAATGCGTTATTCAAGACTGGAGTTGATCGTTGGTCAGTAAACACACAGCTGTGTATTGAACATGTTGCTGAGTATTCACTGTTCTTGTTTTGACTTTTATGGATTTCACGATTTAGTTCTTCAAGAACTAAACTTGGAAACTACCTTGTAAAACTTAAAAATCTAAACTATGTGGTACCATGCTGCAAATCATTAAATTAACACATGCGTGAAATTATCAATGGTTTTCAGCATTCCGCATGCCTGGTTCACTTTGTTCGTTTGCTGAACACCATACTCAGCAACTAAAAGAGAGCGGTCTGTAAACTGGACCAGACAATCCCTTTAATGGCATCAAGAGTATCAATGTACACAGATGGAAATGTGTTCAATATTTCAGCGAGCATAATAGTTGAATACCGTTTAATCTCCTCTAACACCTGTCTGTAGCAATAAGCAAACACTGTAATGTAATTCAACTTAACAAAGTAACACAAATAATACATACATTGGAGTAGGGGGTCAAAACGTTCCTAAGACACACCCCCCGTTGGATACCATCATCAACAACAAAAGAAATGACGCAAGCATTCTAAACGTCACTGCAGTCAATGTATTGTTGTGTACATTGTGCAATGGGTGTTGTATAACATGCTCTTTTGTGTTACCTGTTAGGCTGGCCTGACTTGACAGACTGTCACACTGTCGAAACATGCTGAATGGAAATGGAAACTGAAGCTGACAAGAAATTCAAAAAGAAAGCGAGAGTCAGTATGATTAATATTTGTAATAGTCACGAGTTTGCAACTGAGAGTTTAGGTCTGCCCTGTCACGCATACAGCATGTGACAGAGGCGAGTATCTAAACAAAATCGTAGGGGTTACGAAGATTGTCTGCTAACCCTTAAGTGAGGGTTAAGTCAGAAAATATACATCATTGCGAAAGGAAAAGGGCTGAAACGTCTACCTGGTCATCAAACCGTTTTTGCCATCCCGTCCACGGCAAGACAGCATGATGGACTGCTACCTGACCCCACACAGCAAGGATTATCGCACCAGTTTTTTTATGTTTTGTTTTTTTAATTTTTGTTTATTTTTGATGGGGAAGGGGTGTGTGTGGATCAAAGGGAATGCAGAGGATAATCCTCTGAAATGTCCGTAATACTGCCTGGTAACTAGAGGAGTTACTTGTAACCGTATTTAGCTATGACGGGGGATCGAAAGACTTACGTTCAGCTTTCCTGGCAGACTCTTTATTGACGATTGACAATATTGTGGAAATAATAAACTTAAAAGGGTACAGGATATATCAGCGGCTGTCACACGGTACCACTGGGGATAATGGGGATGTGAGTGCTATACATGTATATGTTTTGACGAACCATTTTATCCTCAAAATGGAAGACACCTGGCTTTTTTCAAAGCTTTTATCTTAAAAGTAACCGGACATAATTCAAATCTAATTATTTTGCACCGTTTTCTTAACAATCGGAGCTCCAGATATGACGCGAATTTGCTTATTTTACTCAATAAAATCACATTTACTCAATTAATTAGAAATATGGGAGTACAAACAAACGCATAAGAATCACTTAAAACCCAATAGGTCCATGGTACCTTCCTTACTTTACTCAATTAACAAAATTGGCTTGTGTATGATTCGTCGTGGCGCACAAACTCTAGAACAGCATTATCGGACTGTCCGGGATTTACTGTAACAATCACATGATTTCTATGTTGAGCATTTAGAAATGGCTGCCAAATGTTTGGCAATATGACAATTACTAAAAACATTTAGTCTGTTGAGATGCGCGTATATTCATAGATTTAGAAGAGTTCATTAACCAGTAAGGATAAAAACACCTCAATGTAAAAGTGAATACCCAATTGCTTGAAACAAGTATCTGGAACTGTGACTGAATATCCATATTTGTCAAACATATATTTATTCAAACTGTTTAGACGCAACACTATTGTATACGCGAGCATATGTATATAAAGGTGTTAACTCTGGTAACTCTCCGCTTGTAAGCATGCCTATGCGATGGACACAGAACCACTGAAACACCAATTTGCACGTAAAAGAATTCGGTGCATATTGAACGTGCAATAAAGAAACGTTGTAATATGTTCTTTCATTGTATTCTAAATAAACAAAGTTTACTACAGAGTGCAAATCACTACAAAGACAGTACGCATTCAGCGGCAGTAAATAGTATCCAATAGATATTTGTAGTTCAGCAAAAACCATAATTAATGGTGTTTCGCTTTCGTTTCTGGATTCTTGGAACGAATGCTTCTTTCACACATAACCGGTGTCTTAAGTGGAAACCCTTCCCTTAAATATGGAAGCGGATTCCCAGTAACAGGTGACCGAAAACTGTCCACTTCCAAGTAGGTGTAACAGGCTAACCAAGAATCTGTCCGGAAAGGAAGTCTGTGTGAAACCGACACATGACTTACAAACCTTATAAAATGGCAATAGTATTCTAAAGATACTGTATTCAAATTAAAACTGCAAAGGAAATGCAACAATAATTAAGTTAGAGTACAAATGCAATAACAATCATAGGAAGTATGAGACGTGGTCTCATCATCAACAACAAAAGAAATGACGCAAGTATTCTAAACGTCACTGCAGTCAATGTATTGTTGTGTACATTGTGCAATGGGTGTTCTATAACATGCTCTTTTGTGTTACCTGTTAGGCTGGCCTGACTTGACCTCCGTTGTCATACAACAGCATATTGCATATGAACATGTTTTTGAATCATCATGTCGACTGATACCACATGCAGTCATAACTTACTATACTCACCTGTCGTGTGTATGTACACGTGCGATAAACAGATATTGAAAGATTTCAGAATGCACGTTAGAAGATGCAACTTGCAGTCAGTAGAGGTGCGATGACTCAAACCCAACGGCACAATACACCACAACTAACCTGGCTCATTTGAATAGTAACAACACAGACTGGATGGTGGTATTCTTGAGGAATGAGAGTAGTGTGCATGACTACGGTGTATGGGACATTGGAACACCTAGTGGACAAAGTGTTCTTCCCCCACGTCACAAGACCATGGGTTTGTTCTTCGCCATTGCAACTGTAACGGTTGTAATTATCAAATTTTGTCCCCTAAATATCCCGACATTCGGATGCACTGATATTGAAGGTCCACGCGCAATGCCTTGTGACCATGGTTACTTCCCGGGATCTATTATTGTGGAGAAGTGGAGATGCTACCACATCACACATGTAACTGTGCACATGAGTTGTCGTTGTTGACCATAGGCTCCCGTCGTGTCTTTGCGATGATTAAAGATACATACATACATATATTGTATATATTATATTTGAGGCTGACCAATCAGAACACAGTTTACCAAATCGCGAAAGTAGACATTCGCACATACTTTCTGAACTTTTTATCTCGAAAAGGTTCGTACCCGAACGATTCCGAACGCTATTTAGCGTACGCTCGCTTCCGGGTGATGCACACGGCGTACGTACAACCATGTCAACGGAGAGTAAACAGTCGCTGAAAATAGTGTTTTTGGCAATATTCAAGGATGTCATCTTGCGGAAATATTAGCTAATGGTAACCATGTCAACAGAAACCCAAAGCGTATATACTGCACGTCAAATAACGGTGTTATATGCGGATTTTTGTTTGTGGAGAGACCTGTGTCAGTGACCTGAATATTTTGAAAGTCTCCCCGATCCCTAAATAGTAACCTGTTGTCTGACTGGTTAAATCTATTGATTGGACGGCCATTTGTCGCTCAAAGGTTACCTGACGCGACCTTCTACTAGGTTTTGTTAGACTCAGTGATGGAGTGTAACGAAATACACTGAGACTAAGTTTACTTAGGCTGTAATATACACAAGGTTGTAGCGGGAGGCAATGACATGACAGCATCTTACTAAGATACCGGATTGTGTCACTACTTGACACTCAATACTTAACTGACGCAGTCACGACACAATAACCCGACACTTTCGGTCACATGAGACTGTCACACTGATGAAACATGCTGAATGGAAATGGAAACTGAAGCTGACAAGAAATTCAAAAAGAAAGCGAGAGTCAGAATGATTAATATTTGTAATAGTCGCGAGTTTGCAACTGAGAGTTTAGGTCTGCCCTGTCACGCATACAGCACGTGACAGAGGCGAGTATCTAAACAAAATCATAGGGGTTACGAAGATTGTCTGCTAGCCCTTAAGTGAGGGTTAAGTCTGAAAATATACATCATTGCGAAATGAAAAGGGCTCAAACGTCTACCTGGTCATCAAACCGTTTTTGCCTTCCCGTCCAAGGCAAGACAGCATGATGGACTGCTATCTGACTCCACACAGCAAGGGTTATCGCACCAGTTTTGTTTGTTTGTTTGTTTTGTTTTATTTTTGTTTATTTTTGATGGGGAAGGGGTGTGTGTGGATCAAAGGGAATGCGGAGGATAATCCTCTGAAATGTCCGTAATACTGCCTGGTAACTAGAGGAGTTACTTGTAACCGTATTTAGCTATGACGGGGGATCGAAAGACCTACGTTCAGCTTTCCTGTCTCTTTATTGACGATTGACAATATTGTGATGCAGCTTTAAACTTAACTACCTAAAGCGTGAAACATAGCATTTGTGAATCCAAGGAGGGCACATACACACATTCCTCCGACAAACAGACCCCTCACTCCCTACATCTTCTTGGAAATCCCTTTAACCGCCTGTGCATTGGATCTATCCCGACATATATGGTGCTTTTTGAAAACCTCTTGCTGGAAGACATAGACATGTCCAAAGTTTATAGGGCGTAAACGCTTTCTTGTTGAACCCGGAATATGGATGCGATTAGAAATATTAGATTGCTGCATAGCTCGAAGGGTTTTAACAATTCCGGCTGAGTCCGAGTGTTCATAAAAATATATAATATTATAGCACGTGCGGTTCACGTGAACAAACAGCCACGAATATCAAGAGCGTTATCAAAAGATTTTTGACGTTACAGACATGGTTTTCCACACAGACGACACTGAAATACCGATGATAGACGTGGAAACTAAAACGCTATTGCACCTGTGTATGTCATACAGTTACTGTCAACTCGACGCATGCTGCTGTAACAAGACAACAACAGCGGTTGCCTGATACTTCCAACAATCATGCCAGTCACGCGGGCTTATAACGAGAAAAAGTCACGAACATATATATTGTTATTGACGGCTCTGAACACAATGCATAAGGAAAGCGGTATAACGAGGTCAACACACCAAGTGTGATTTAGGACGAATGTACGAATGTTCACTGCATATCTCATATGACACTACACCACATATCTCCTATAAAATTATACACGCCGCCCTAAGCAATATACCAGCTATGTGGCAACGGTCTGTAAATAATCGAGTCTGGACCAGACAATTCAGTGATCAGCAGCATGAGCACAATTGGGAACAGATTTCATATTTCAGCCAAGTCAGCGATCTTGACCACCCGATCCCGTTAGTCGCCTCTTACTACAAACAGTCGCTTTTGTAAATACATGTGAAGTAAATAAGATGGTATCACTAAATTAGTACACAATAATTGTATCAGTAATGCACTTGCGTTCCTACTGGGATTATGAAAAGGTAAGAGTGAGTATTCAAACCGCGTACGAGTGAGGCAATATTTCTAAACATCAGAAATGTGGACGCATTGAAAGAGCACGCAAGTGTTATTTGCATGTGATACTGAAATATTACGGAGTACTGCGTATTGTCACTACGTCAGTTGAAATCTTTTAGTATGCACAAACCAAGGTGCAACACGACAGATACTTTCCAACATGGTTCAAATGTGAATAAACGGCTACAGATTGGATTGTTTCTGTTTGTCTTTCCGCGCCTTGGGTGTGACATTTTGGCCACTGGTGGGAATGTAGTGACGACACCACCCCCTCCCGGATATGCGTGTACAGATTCCACTAACGTGATCATAAGTCGTAGTATTTCCAACACTAACTACGGTTTACTGGACTAAGTCGAGGGAATTATGAAAGCAGCGTATCAGACCTACGTAGAGGAAACAAACTGAGGCCTTCCTAATCAAATATTGTTGCGAGGAATAAAGTAGTCACTACACTGGTTATTCAAACTAGGTCAGATTGCCGTCGCGTACGTTATTGATGAGCTGTATCATTCCTTGTGTAACAGATAGAATCAGTTTCATTTTGCAGCACCATGCAGGATGCCTATTCTTTATCAGTTACATAATCCCACACACATATATTGTGTACCAATTGGGCAATCGTATGACAGTAGCGGTAGCGATAAGTACACGTACATCTTTAAGTTCACCCACATTTGTCTTATTTATCACCACAGATCTTATTTATTATTGGACCCGTGAAGGTCCAGAGTAGATAGGCCTTCAGCAACCCATGCTTGCCATAAAAGGCGACTCTGCTTGTCGTAAGGGGCAACTAACGGGATCGGGTGGTCAGACTCGCTGATTTGGTTGACACATGTGATCGGTTCCCATTTGAGCAGATCGATGCTCATGCTGTTGATCAATGGACTGACTGGTCCAGACTCGATTATTTGCAGGCCGTCGCCATATAGCTGGAATGTTGCTGAATGCGGTGTAAAAATAAACTCACTCACTTATTCATCATTGCACCGCATCAATTATATTATGTGCCTCTAAATATATCCCTGTTAGTGTAAACTTTTGAAAATGTTTAGGAAACAATATGCATTCAACTCGGCAACTCGGGATTGTGTCCATTGAGTGTGTACACTGAGTGTCTTCGATTAAACAATGCCGTATAGAAAGTGGTGAAATGTAACATATGTTATGTATGGGGTTACAGTTTCTCAGTAAAGTACACATTGTTGTACTTTTGAGGTTGAGCCCTATTCCGGAATCGAGCCCACACCCTGAAAGTCAGGCACTTAATTGCCAGTACAAATCAGTCGTCTAACCAGCTCAGCCACGGCGGAAGTAATAAGAGAGTGAAATCCCAAATATAATCATATGTAAGTTTAGTGTGTACGTTGAGTGCTTACACTGAGTGTGTATTTTGAGTGTGTACTCGAAACGCTAAGGGAAACGTTACCCTCCTGCCTTTATCAATTACTTAAATATATCAAAGATATCTTCGAAGGCATTAATTAACACAAGCGTTTAACAATATAGCTCTATGCAAGTCGCGAAAAACATTCTCAAATGCATTCATATGTAGGTGAAATACCAGAAAAAAATCAATTGTACTATTTTCGACCATACCGAAACACACCAGTAACAGTAATTTAGACATCCAAATGAAATGTTAAAATAAAATTCTGCTTTGAGACAAAAACAAACCATTTAAAGTCACCATTCTACAACTACTAAAACAACTGTTGTAGAGTGTGTAAAACCGTAAAAGAATTCATTCGATTTCTGTTGATTGGCATTTGTGAAAACATGTAAAATGTCTTTTGATATTGTGAAAAAGTGTTCAGGAACATCTAAAATAATCTTTGTTGGCATTTTTGCTTGCAAAGTAACATTTATTTTCCATTGCCCGTTTACACATAGCAATCGCCCAAACATAGCAAGATTCAATCATTATTTTTATACATTTCATGTGTAGAATGTGCCTATAGGGTGTATAGAGAGACTAGTATGCATGGTATGAAAAGCACGAGAAATATGCCATGATAAACAGCTGCTGAGAGAAAAAGAGCCATTGGGATGTTGCCAATCCCCTCGGATGCCACAGTATCAGAGTTATAAGACTTACTCAGTTCTACATAGAGATCTCTGTCGCCGTAAACAGACCAGTAAGTGGACGTCCACGCGTCACAACGATAGCTGAAGATAGGTACCTGCGTCATACAAGAAGGGCGGTATCATTTCATTTGGCGTTTATTGTGTATTGAGTATTGTTTTTTGGTGTACACATCACCCGCTAAGTGAGCTCCCGCGGGTTGTATAATTGTTATCACGTAACATGATAGCGACATAAACCCTTTTTTGCTGTAAGACAGTCATGCTGAAATGAGTGTACTGAGATGGGTGTGCTTCGACAATACATATGCGTGTGTTTATGAATCACTGCCTAGGAGTGAAGTTAATTCATTCACCCTTGATGAGAATGACGACAACATCAACAAAAACAAACTGCATTGTAAAAGTTCAAATGAGGACAAACAGCATGGTGAGACACGTCTGATAACACGCCCACGCCTGGCATGAGTTCTTGCTTCATTGTGATCTCACCTATACCACACGATACACTCAATTAAATATACACCGTGTCACAGAGGCCAGACAGTGTCTGTTGTGGTTATGACTAAATTCGTCAGCTTGAAAGCGCAGTCGAGGCTGGTGTCTGTTGTGGTTATGACTAAATTCGTCAGCTTGAAAGCGCAGTCGAGGGTGGAGTGATCTCGTCCAGAAAGGCTTTGGGGAAGTGTTTAGGTTAGAGCATTCGTTCGTCACGCATTAAATCTCATTCCAGGTGTCCCTGGTCGTGATATTGCTAAAAGGCGGCGTGACCTACTCTTCTCACTCACCGACCAAGCCGTCCAGATGTATTAATATGAATCGTACCTTTAGGTCCATATAAAGGTACTATACATCATATTCTTCAATCAAACAGGTGTTTTATTCCCTAATAAGGTTAAACCTAACTGCACACACATACACACATACACACACACACACACACACACAGAGAGAGAGAGAGAGAGAGAGAGAGAGAGAGGTTTCTCACGACCGAATGCTCAGTGCTGGCAATAGCCTCGTCCCTAAACAGAGCAAAACAACACGGATCCCTTCAACTATTCCCAGAAGTTATATTACACAAGGAAATACAAATCTGATTAACTATGACGTACTGACAGTCAGCATTCTTTGGGCATATTATACATCCGCATTTCTTAATAATATTCTGAAATGACACAAGCATCAAAATATCACAAAAATGCAACACAACATATCTGTGATCCACGCTTTAATTCGGTTAACTCTGATATCACACGCACTACCTGCCCATACAGAAAATAATTTTCATATTGTTGCCTTCACAAAAATCATGTCTCAAATGGCGTAGATATGCATATGAGCTGAAATCAATGTGCATTAAATAGCAACAAGATATCAAAATGAATTATGTACGATTAACCTGGCTTGCCATATAACACGACCAAACATCAAATGATCAATACAGAAATTTGAGATATTAATGGAGATATTGACATCAGGTAACTGTTTTGGCCATGCCCCGAGAATTCTTTCCAGCAAATGCTCCACTCCTTAAGTTAATTTTGAAGTGAGATAACGCATGTAGATCACCCCAGTTCTCAGAGTGAGAGTTTGTGTTCTTTAGAAAAAGGTCCGTTTAATATTAATGACGTCCTAAACTATTTAGACTTAGTCTCCTATATCTGTTGTGGCCACAACGGCTTGAAAAGACTCTGAATTCGACCATGTGTAATATTGGTCGATCCTTGCAGTGCGGGGGACACTTCTCCTAGCGTCTGGGGCGCCTGCTGCCATTCCATGGACAGCCCACAAATGTTCTATGGAGACAAGGTTGGACGATATGAACTATAATGTTCTCCGATATGAAATATAATGTTCTCATTCTCAAACACTTTTTTCGACCATTGTTCAAAGCAAACACGCCATTCTTCCTTAAATCTGATTTTAGTGCACATGCCAACATGCTGTCTGTACATGCCCATTTTCAGCTAAACATAGCGATAAAAATTATTTCTGACAAAGGAAATGGAGATGGAGAGATCTTTTTTATCTGTACGCTATCGTGCAAGGGATGACCCTTGATTATAATAAAAATTTAATACATGTGGCCACGAAGGCTCCTACATATCAACCTATTCAAAACGTGATGTTTAGAGACATGAAATGTGGGGTTGTTTCGTGTCTGCACAACAACAAAAATATGCATTAAATTATTTAGGATCCTGATATGTTTTCCGCCCTATATACATTTTTGTGGTTGACATGTCGAGGTCCCCTGTGTCTAAGTCTATACACAGCGACATCCTTGTTTCTCACTGTGAACCGATTGCCTACGGACTGTCTTTGAGGAAATGTATTAAGTGTTTTTCAATATGTCTGACGTCGTCACATAGTAAAGGAAAGGGTGTTTACCTGCAACACCGAGTGTGCGATGTTAGTCAGTATACAACTGGATAAACTCTCGTAGCTTTCCGTGTTCGTGTGGAAGAACGTACTCAATTATTTATGCAAAGCAGAGTTGGTTAACAACTCTCTTGATCGGCAGTATCCCAGCTATTTAGCGGCGGTCTGGACATGATCGAGTCTGGATCAGACAACAGAGTGATCAACAGCATGAGCATCGACCAAGGGAACTGGGATAGCACAACATGTGCCAACCCAGTTAACGAGTCCCGTTTCCATAGATTCAGTAGCATTTATATAAATAAACTTAAACATTTCAGTCCTTCTCCTACCCGCTTGCGAGAGCAGTCTACTGGACAGGATGGTAAATGAACTTGGTTTGTATGTTGAGGAATTTCGCAGTTTACACTCCATGGCAGGTTATTTGAAGGGAATGTTGTAACGTACACGAGAAGTGTTTTTGTCAGCAAGCTTGTCCAGCATTCAAAGATTCACCGTAAAGACACTCGTTTATAGATTAAAGAAAGTAAATGAGAGAGTGATTAAATATTTAAAGTCACATAAGCAACATTTCAGCAATATCGTGACCAAAACTACTTCTAAATTCACACATGCATACATATATGTATATATGAACACCTGTCAACGAAGGAATAGGTTGAAGAAAACAAACACATTTACATTCGTTATAACTCTGACCAAATAGACACACACGCACAAGCACACGTACACACACACAATCGCTATTGCATTAGTAACACAAATGCAAAAAACATAAAACAAATGCACATTCATTTTAACACAGGTACTATTGAAACGTATGAAATTTTGAAAATAGAGTCACATTTGAAAGAAGAAGACATATTTAAGAAATAATACCAATGTCTCCCAGTGTCCGCAAAGCGAGTATCCTCTATCGCGAGTATCGGGAGTGTAGGTCAAAACCACAATTTACTAAAACGCACAAAAAGAGGTACGTTATATAGCATGTCATTTGTGACATACAAATGTGCGTGACATACTGCTACTGCAACAGTATTGGTGCTACTGCTACCGCTACAACTCCTGCCCTCACTAACACAACGGCCACTTCTTTTACTGTAGCGCTACTACCTATACTACTACCACTATCACTACCATCACCGCACATGTCTACTACAAGGAGCCTATTCCTGGGAATGGACACACACACACACTCACACACACACTCACTCACTCACTCACATACTCACACACTCACACACACACACTCACTCACTCACTCACATACTCACATACACACACACACTCAGTCACACACACACTCACTCACTCACATACTCACTCACACACACACACACACTCACTCACATACTCACACACACACACACACACACCCTCTCCTGTTTTACAATAACGAATTGACAATATCATTACGAGTTGGCTTGATCAACATCACGTCCTGCCTCACAATCAAGGAGTACCTGACTTTGACGGTGTGGGCTCGATTCCGGAATAGGGCTCAACCTCAAAAGTACAACAATGTGTACTTTACTGAGAAACTGTAACCCCATACATAACATATGTTACATTTCACCACTTTCTATACGGCATTGTTTAATCGAAGACACTCAGTGTACACACTCAACGTACACACTCAATGGACACAATCCCAAGTTGCCTCGATCACCAGTTCCAGTTGTGCATTCATGCTAATCGCATGGTTTGAATAAATAAACAATAAAACCATTCCTAGGATTAAAGTACATTCTTGCTGTTGTTGTTGTTGTTGTCGTTGTCGTCGTCGTCGTCGTCGTCTTGTACATTAAGATGACATCATTATTCATATATGCATTTATATTCATGTAGATGAAGCTGTTACAATAACATATATGGACAGAAACGGTAGTTGTTCTTCCGGAAGGAGGACTTGCGTCATATGTACAAGGTTTACAACATGAGGTACATTTTACCGCTCATGTGAATGAAAATTGTAAATTCCTACACTATAGTTCATTCATGTATGTCATCAGCGAATGAAAATATTTTCTTAATGGAATTCTTTTTTCTTTGAAGAAGAAAAAAACCCCGTTTCTTAAAAGTTCAGATGCCAGCTTATGTTGAGGGAAGTACTCATATTGCAAGGCTGGATCGGCACCTCTTTGGTACCTTATAATACACATTCACAAATGACATGACTGGTGTCAAGCAGTTGCATTGACACACTTGAGAGCAATGACAAGTGTGAAAGCAGTTACAGTGACAAATGAGAGCAATGAAACGTGTGAAAGCGGTTACAGTAACACACATGATAGCAAAAACAAGTGAGAAAGCAGTTACAGCAACACACACGAGAGTAATGACACGTGTGAAAGCGGTTACAGTGACACAGGAGAGCAATACCAAGTGTGAAAGCAGTTACAGTGACACACATTAGAGAAATGACAAGTGTGAACGCAGTTACAGTAAAGCACATGAGAGCAATGGCAAGAGTGGAAACAGTTACAGTGACACATGAGAACAATGACAAGTGTGAAAGCAGTTACAGTAACACACATGAGAGCAATGAAACAGTTACAGTGACACATGAGAACAATGACAAGTGTGAAAGCGGTTGCAGTAACACACATGAGAGCAACGGCACGTGTGAAAACAGTGAGTGGGTGAGTAAGCGAGCTGGGTTTTGCGCAGCTTTCAACAATATTCCAGCTATATCACGGCCAGGAACCCCGATGGGTTTCACACATAGTACCAATGTGAAAGCGGTTACATTGACACACATGAGTGCAATGACACGCGTGTCCCACTTTAGAAAGACATTCTAGGATTTGAATGACGGTGTAGATTTTCAGTCTGGTTTTCCATTATGCCATAACTATATACTTTGACTTTCTTTACTTACTCACGACCTGACCCTAAAGTATCCGATTCATGAGTCAGCTTACATGATTGCGCCATTCCGGTGTCCTCCTTAATAACCGTGTCACTGATGATTCGGAACTTATGCAAGCATTCATTTGGCCGCCATGCACTGTATGAACTCCCTGATTAGTAATGAAGGGTGATGTGACTACAAAGCAGAAGCAAACACATGGTGTCTGTATTTTCAAAATGTTGGAAAGAAAGCACCGTGAAGTAATACTAACTCAATCAGGTATCAGAATCTGAAATTGATCAGTCTATCATTTGTTTGTTAGTTGTTCAGTGAGTGGGTTTACTTTTACGTTGCTTTTAGCAACATTCCAGCAATATCACGGCAGGGAACACCAGAAATCAGTTGTTTAGCATCGCACTCAACAATATTTCAGTTATTGGCGGAGATGTGTAAATAATTCATTCTAGACCACAAAATCCAGTGATTAACAGCAAAATCATCGACCTGCGCAATTTTGATACGACATGCATCTACAAAATCAGCGAACTTGAGCACCCGATCCTGTTAGTCACCTCTTACAACAAGCATGGGTTAGTGGAGATCATTGTATAAGACATACTTACGTAATTGCACACTCGCCGAATCGTAATAACTGGCGGTTGTGCACGTGTTGCAATTATTCTGCAAATGGGCTAATGACGACTGAGATATGTACGTTATCCTATATGATAGCAATAGTGCTACAGTAAGATAAGGCGTAATTAGGTGACACAAATACAACGCTGCAGATACGATTCAGCAGGAAAGTGCGATGTCGAAAATAAGCGATCGTTGAATATCCTCTATTGTGGCAACAACGCCAAATACGATTAAACATGACTGACCCTGCTCCAAAACATTGCTTGGACTCCTGTATATACAAATAATCATACGCACACGCACTAAAACGCAGCCATCGACAACACAGCGTAAGAACTTGTCTGCTTCGTTAGAATGCTCCCAACGACATAATTAGACCCTTGGTCAAATAATGTACAGAAGGCTTCGCCAACATTTAAGGTAGACATACGGAAGACATCATTGACAAAACCGATGACCGATCATCAACATAATAATTTATAATGGGTTGCCATCCATTCTCAAAACGCAGTTATTCTAACTGCCCGTAAGAAAGGCAAGACTGAGCATGTCCAAAGCATTGCCAAAGATCGCATTAAACAATACTGGTAGGGTGGGCAGAGAACAATCATTGCAAAACAGCCACAAGCAGCATCTAACAACAATGCTTCAAGGAACTTGATAATATCAAACTGACGTTCTCCGAAAAATTACAAACAAAACGGCGTCAAAGCATTTATTCCACTGTGTAATATGATCTTGAAACCATGTCTTATGCAAGCATTCATTTGGCCGCCATGCACTGTATGAACTCCCTGATTAGTAATGAAGGGTGATGTAAGCATCGGATGATGTTTGTGACTGTTGAGTGCATGGAGTCGTCCGATATAATGGCACTGAGCCACGCAAAAACTCACATGCTATAATCACATTCATAATGAGACAGCGGGTAGTGTCAATCTGTTCGTTTCGTTTTACTTATACATTAGGTATATACAAACAGTGATACAGCATTTGCACACTGCGATTCTTTTGCAAATTTAAACATTCCTATGGTTAACATTTATTTCGATTTTCGAGGAAGAATATATAATCATTTCCGAAGATGGTATTTAGATGCCCAAATGACAGTGTAAAATGTCGAAAGTGTCTTAATCTTAAAGTCTGTTTACAGTTTCCTAAACAAACCTATTTTGGGGCGTCGCCTGAAGCTTTTGACACCGAAGAACCTTTCGTCTGGGTGATACAGCTGTCGTAGCGCCATCTTTTGGTCGTGTTGGGCATTAGGATGTTCTCTCTTGGTGCCAGTCTCTCATGAGAAACTAGCTGGCTTATATGAATGCTACTCGGCTTTGTTTACGTTTTAAAGTGAAGAGATATGGTACGAGCGTTCACTTTGTTAAACCCATTCAACCGTGGTTTGTTTTTTCACCTCATGTCCAGTTTTCAGTTGTCTCTCGAGGACTGATCACCAGGGGCTCTGTTGTCTCCAAGAAATTCTTGTTCAGAAATTCCACTAGTGTATTTGCTATTTGTCATGTGAACTAATAGACGCGCGTAACTGTCCTGGCAGTCTTCACAATATACGCACACAACGGAAGCCATTTGATTTTAACGAGCGGTGTAGTAGCCAGGTGGTTAAAGCGCACCCTCGTCACGCCGGAGACCCGGGTTCGATTCCCCTCATGGGTACCAAGTGTGAAGCCGATTTCTGGTATCCCCTGCCGTGATATTGCTGGAATATTGCTAAATGCGCCGTAAAAGGTAACGCCTTTACATTTAGTTACAATTTATTTGAAACAGAATTACTTTAAAGTTATTATTCATATATGCCGAGTTCTCTGTTTGCAAAGACACTTCTGGAGGGTGGCGGATCGAGATTGAACGAACATATGCACAATAGGATGGTGTTAGTCTGGGTGGATGGTGGGTGGAGCGGCATATTGTGTTCTGACTGATGGTTTTTCACATACGTGAGTGAATGAAACATATGTTTCAATAACTACCATTAACGTGTTTTTATGTGAAATCATATTATATGAAGCCGCAACCGGCCACATATTGAAAATCAGCCCGTGAGGTAACTGGAAGAGGACAAGGCGTGTTGTCCTATATTACTCATATAAGGAAATATTGAGACCAAGCCTATTTCAAGACCGCGAGGTAATTGTCAGTATTCAGTTTGTCATCAGTCGATCATTGAAATGCCCGGCATAGGAAATCTATTGGCCGAGAAAAACGTACTGAACCAGTTACACGAATTGAGTTCATATAAGGTAAGTCTCGCCTTGCCTTGTTGATACACTGACACAGCGATTGTAAGTGGCTGTTCAACGCGTCGAAGCTCTCTGCGCACAATCCACAAACGACTAGAGGCAGCTGGGTCTCGAGGGCGTTCTCTCCACGACTAGTAATCACTTTCGTTTCACGTGTACGTGTCAGCAGGCGCTGTGAGGAGGACCATTTCACCTATCTACAAGACCATACAGTCAGAATGGAGGTCATTAATAACAGAATACTACATTTGAAGGATACGTGGCAATATCGGGATGTCCCGGACTGTGTAGACGATGAATTCCAGGCTACAGCCTCTCATATGGAGTGTATGAAGTGTGAGGAGAGCAGGCTGGCGTCGTTCTATGACTGGCCTGCCAGCATGTCTCAACAACCTCGGGATCTCGCCCGTGCAGGTTTGTTTTACACTCACACTGACGATCGTGTTCAGTGTCCTTTTTGTTACGGTGTTCTGAAAAAATGGTTGCCAAGCGACACACCATTATCTGAACATTCTAAACATTTTCCACAGTGTCGATTTATTCGTGGTTTGGATGTCGGTAATGTTCCTATAAAATCTCCATCTGTATCGCCATTGAATCGATTATCTCAAGTTAATTCTACAGTTCACAGACCTTCACATTCTACGCCTTTAAATATCGTGCCACCGCATAATACACGTATAGTCACTATTAGTGGAAATAACACGGGGAGTGCATATAATACCGGGAATGCCTTTAATACTGGGCGTGGCTGTAAAAGTTCAGAAACCGTGCATAGTAACATCCCACCTCATGCAGACTTAACAAAGGAAAACCAAAGACTTGCAACGTATAGCGGCTGGCCAGAAAGCTGTTGCCAGACTCCGGAGCAGCTAGCCAGAGCTGGGCTTTATTTCTTCCCAAGCGACGAGAAGCCAGACAGAGTTAAGTGTGCTTACTGTCATGGCAAGCTGTACAATTGGCAACCTGGTGATGATCCGTGGATGGAGCATGCCAAATGTTTCCCCACCTGCCAATACATCAAGCTGTGTCTTGGAGCAGACGCTATCAGAGATCTGCAGACTCCAGGCACTGGTGCCATCGCAAGTAGAAAGTAAGTATGATGTTAAACTATTGCGATGTTTGATGGCTTAGTCACAGAAATACACACATTCTACTTTTCTTTTCCAAAATAGGTGATGGACGTCATCCCACTTGCGTTTTCTCACATGGGTCGATATAGTCGGATTAGATCTATCGTCTTGTACATTTCAGCATACTGTTATACGTTAAGAGGATAGATAGGAGGATTACACGACAAATTCTCGTTATTTGTCCTAATAAGCACACCAGTTATTGACGCTGTTAGATCGTGTATTTCGGGAAGCTTTATATGAAACTGGCCTTGCAAATGAAGACACATGATAAGTGAACGGAAATAGAACAAACTCCGCTGTGGGATCATGTAAAAACCAGGAAACGAATACTGAACGAAATATTTAAAATATATTGGAGGAAGAAAAAATCCCTGGAAAGATCAGAATAATTAACAGTTAGGTCAACTTGACACACGAGTTTGTCATGAGTAATTCAACAGTTTGTCATCCAGGTGCTGTGTTGCTGTGTTTTGCTTTGTCGTTTCTTGCAATTCTTTGTAACGATCAATGTTTAACATGAGTTTACCATGCGCATATTGCTATTTCACAAGAGTTTCATAAAGCACTGAAATCACTTTCTCTTACAGTAAGCAGATTTGGTGTGATCTGAAATGTTTGCATGCGCAGGTTCGGTTTGTTACGAACGTCCACGAAATAGTGGGGGCTAATGTGATATTATCACACACCACAGGTGTTACATGTAATGTGTACGTTATGTATCGAATGGATGTATTGAACCAGTTGTGCAGGCAGACGATGGGTTTTTCAAAGCGATAATAAATTGTAAAAATGTGAGATATCCATATTGGATCCTGGGATATCCTCCACTGATCACTGTCATTCTGCCTCAGTGTTACAGGACGGATACGGGCGTCCACAACCTCTACAGTCACATCACCAACAAACCGCCCGGTCTCATCAAACGCGCCATCTACATCACGCACTGTGGAAACGGTCTCCAGAGACCCAGAGACACAATCAAACCTTCAGGAATACCTGCGCAGTGAACAGGTGCAAGCTGTATTAGAGATGGGGTTCGGAGTGGATCTCGTCACACAGACTGTGGAAAGGTGTTTACGAGAACGGCCTGGGGACGTCCCTCATGCAGCCGAGCTTGCCTCTATGGTAATGGGTCTGGAAGACACACAAGCTGCAGCTGTTACTGCTCCAGCAGCTGGGAATAGTCGGACACATGCCAACCCGATTTCAAGGACAGAAGCGTTTCCTGCCTCACCGGAAACATACAGGGCGTCAGCTGGTGGTGCTGAAAGGCATGGCAACACACCGAAACTAAACCCATCTATTCAGGCGTCTGGACAGACATGGACGCATTACAGAGACCCTGCCATTAATCCACAGATAATCCGAGAGGAGAACACCCGACTAAAAGATCAATATCTCTGTAAGGTTTGTTTTGAGAATCAGGTCCGAGTGACCTTTACGCCCTGTGGTCACCTGGCTTGTTGTGGACCCTGCTCCATGGCGATGTCCGAGTGTCCGATCTGCAGAACACCCATATCTGAATGTGTGCGTACGTTCTTCTGAACGTCCTTCAGTGAAGTAAGGCTGGTCTGTGACCCTCATGATCACACCACAGACCACATGCTGACAAATTAAAGAGAGGGATAGAAGGTGAGCAAACAGCACGACGTATGTTATGTAAGTGAATAAAGAAGGATGGCGAAGAAGAGGTAACGAAATACAAGTTGAAAAAAATGGGATAGCCAGAGCATCAGAATCGAAAATGACGTATAGACCAGAACAGGTTACCTAAAGAACAGGTTGCCATGAATGTATTTTCAGAGAGTGTAGACAGCAAAGCTACAGTGTCACCAACAGCGAGTAAAAATCAGAACAGACAGCAGGAGGTATGTATATGTGTAAAGTCCCCCCTCCCCACCCATCTCTCTCTTACACAAACACACAGAGAATGTCAAACCTAACCAACTTCTGTTGTTTACAGTTTATACTGCCAGCATTCATTATTCTGTCGTTATTTTATACCATATTTAGTGGTTGTTTGTCGGTATGTATTACAGTTTTCATGCACAAAATGAATCATTTCATGACGTGTTATGTACTGCCCTGTTGTTTCTTCATAACTTACTCCACAGCAACTCGGACGCTCCAGTGATTATTAATTAGATATGCGTTTGTTAACAGGAAACACACAACCAGTACGGGGCGGATGATACTGAGGGCACTGTCATATTGTGTAGTTTTGTTATAACGCCAGCTGGAACATGTACACGTCAATTCAGCGCATGGACAATCTGCATAGTGCTGTATATAGATCATATGATACAAATTTTCAAGACCCATCAACACGGAATGTATGAATAAGCAAATAAGATGTTAAAACAACATTATTAGTTGTTAAACACAACACCAGCAATATTTCAGTTACATATCACAGTATTAACTAATGTTTTTGTTACATTTGCTTTTAATTGCAGATCTGAATGTGAACGGGAGTCCCACACCAACACACAGTTTAACAAACAATGCATGCACACCTTGACCTTATCACGGGAGGTAGCAGGTATATGAAACAGGTTGTCATAGAAACGTGACAAGGAAACTGGATTTATTACAGGACGATCACAAAACGGGGATTTATCGTGACATCCGCCATTATGTAACTCACGTGTGTATTACTCACTTGTTTTAGTCCACATGATATTATGAATGCCACGTGATGTTATTAATTCATAAATCTCGACATGTGTGCAATATTGAACTTTCCCCCTGGGAAATACTCGTATATTTTCAAGCGTTACCTATGTGTAGTCAAAACGTTTTTTTATGTCCCTGTCATACTTAAGACAATGTTGATTTGTGTATTCTTCTCGTTGTCTGTGTCATCAGTGTCTTCATGTTTCTTGTTTCCTTAAAGAACTGAGGTTATCAGTGTTCGGTGTTACGCTACGTGAACTATGTGGGACTTTTACATCCACGAGTTTGACGTAACGCCACTAGAGACACACTAGTTATTTGCTAGGATTTACGTCAGAGTATCAGTATTGTTTATCAGTGTTGATGATTTATCATCAATGTTGACATTTCAATGTTAGTGTGGAAAGCTCAGTGGACAAGCATATAATGCCTTCAACAAATGATCGTATATGGTACACTGTATGTATGATACTGAGATTAGAATGTGGGACTAGATCACGTTCTTACAGGTAAATATACTCCAACAGTATCACGTCATCTGAATAGTAATGTCTTTGGTATTAAAGAACGAATACCCGCGTACACCCGATGTACAGTCATACAAGTACAGTCACTTCCCAACAACAAGAATACAAGTTTGATCCTAACAGAAATATGTCATGAAACAATACTTTATATGCATGTAAAATCCCTCTGATTCATTGTGTATACTGGCTTTGAGTCTGTCCCAGATTTTGGGATGTATAACATTAGTTACGTATGCATTTATGTAGAGAGAGCCGGTTGTGGAAACGTGTGACCCACCCTTTCCCGTGAGAAAATTGTGTTCAAGAGCATACATTCTCGTGAATAACGCGTGGACTGTATGATAAGTCAACATGTAATAGCAAACAATTTTAGGAATATTATATTAATTCTACAGCATGGTGTTTCTCTGCGTTTTACATGGTTGTGCACTCCACAGGAAAATCGTAACGATAAAAATAAGTATGAGAGCAGGGAAACTCTCAACTTTACCAGTTTTACCAGTTTGTTTAAAGAGCACGTCGACACTCTTGCGACATAAGCTAATTCTTTACAAACATTCTGGAGCGTGAAACCCTGATGGGCGTTTCCAAGTTTGTGTGAAGAGTCTTTGTTGCAATTTAAACTTTACAGACTGTTAGTCTGAGGACCAACAGTCCGCCCACCGCGTGACGTATACTCTGGACTTTGGACACACTAGTAAATGCAATTGTATTTTCCTGTACGTCCGAATTATCAGTACCTCCGCCTAAGGATTGTCAACGCAGGGAGGAAATAGTTCTTGGTGTATAATGCTTGATATCACTTTCCTTGAGGAAAATTGTGCTTGATGAATATCTGGCCATGGCCACATGATACAATAGACTTAACACACATGGCTACTCGTATGCATTGTTTTAAGGCAGTATTAAATTCAGCGGTGGAAATAACGTTGAAATTGCTAATGTACTCTGGTTGGTTCAGTGGCACATATAAAATCATGTGTGCTGGTAATTCTTCCCCTATACCGACCGATCTCGTTGAGTCTCTAAATAAGCAACATAATATATTAATTTGACTTTGGAAAGCCAACTGGACATCGGTACATTGTGATAAACAATACGAACATAACAACAACACTGGACTGCTATGTCGGACAGTGGGTTATTTCCACCCCTAAAATACAGTATTTATGAAAATCAGGGATATCAAAACCTGCAATACTAGAGGACCACGGATGCGTTTGCAGGAGGGTAACCAAATGTTGTTTTCACTGGGACGGTAGATGAGCTATCATCTGTGTCAAGGACGGAGAGCTTTGACTCCCCACGTGACTACAAAGCAGAAGCAAACACATGGTGTCTGTATTTTCAAAATGTTGGAAAGAAAGCACCGTGAAGTAATACTAACTCACTCAGGTATCAGAATCTGAAATTGATCAGTCTATCATTTGTTTGTTAGTTGTTCAGTGAGTGGGTTTACTTTTACGTTGCTTTTAGCAACATTCCAGCAATATCACGGCAGGGAACACCAGAAATCAGTTGTTTAGCATCGCACTCAACAATATTTCAGTTATTGGCGGAGATGTGTAAATAATTCATTCTAGACCACAAAATCCAGTGATTAACAGCAAAATCATCGACCTGCGCAATTTTGATACGATACATCTACAAAATCAGCGAACTTGAGCACCCGATCCTGTTAGTCACCTCTTACAACAAGCATGGGTTAGTGGAGATCATTGTATAAGACATACTTACGTAATTGCACAATCGCCGAATCGTAATAACTGGCGGTTGTGCACGTGTTGCAATTATTCTGCAAATGGGCTAATGACGACTGAGATATGTACGTTATCCTATATGATAGCAATAGTGCTACAGTAAGATAAGGCGTAATTAGGTGACACAAATACAACGCTGCAGATACGATTCAGCAGGAAAGTGCGATGTCGAAAATAAGCGATCGTTGAATATCCTCTATTGTGGCAACAACGCCAAATACGATTAAACATGACTGACCCTGCTCCAAAACATTGCTTGGACTCCTGTATATACAAATAATCATACGCACACGCACTAAAACGCAGCCATCGACAACACAGCGTAAGAACTTGTCTGCTTCGTTAGAATGCTCCCAACGACATAATTAGACCCTTGGTCAAATAATGTACAGAAGGCTTCGCCAACATTTAAGGTAGACATACGGAAGACATCATTGACAAAACCGATGACCGATCATCAACATAATAATTTATAATGGGTTGCCATCCATTCTCAAAACGCAGTTATTCTAACTGCCCGTAAGAAAGGCAAGACTGAGCATGTCCAAAGCATTGCCAACGATCGCATTAAACAATACTGGTAGGGTGGACAGAGAACAATCATTGCAAAACAGCCACAAGCAGCATCTAACAACAATGCTTCAAGGAACTTGATAATATCAAACTGACGTTCTCCGAAAAATTACAAACAAAACGGCGTCAAAGCATTTATTCCACTGTGTAATATGATCTTGAAACCATGTCTTATGCAAGCATTCATTTGGCCGCCATGCACTGTATGAACTCCCTGATTAGTAATGAAGGGTGATGTAAGCATCGGATGATGTTTGTGACTGTTGAGTGCATGGAGTCGTCCCATATAATGGCACTGAGCCACGCAAAAACTCACATGCTATAATCACATTCATAATGAGACAGCGGGTAGTGTCAATCTGTTCGTTTCGTTTTACTTATACATTAGGTATATACAAACAGTGATACAGCATTTGCACACTGCGATTCTTTTGCAAATTTAAACATTCCTATGGTTAACATTTATTTCGATTTTCGAGGAAGAATATATAATCATTTCCGAAGATGGTATTTAGATGCCCAAATGACAGTGTAAAATGTCGAAAGTGTCTTAATCTTAAAGTCTGTTTACAGTTTCCTAAACAAACCTATTTTGGGGCGTCGCCTGAAGCTTTTGACACCGAAGAACCTTTCGTCTGGGTGATACAGTTGTCGTAGCGCCATCTTTTGGTCGTGTTGGGCATTAGGATGTTCTCTCTTGGTGCCAGTCTCTCATGAGAAACTAGCTGGCTTATATGAATGCTACTCGGCTTTGTTTACGTTTTAAAGTGAAGAGATATGGTACGAGCGTTCACTTTGTTAAACCCATTCAACCGTGGTTTGTTTTTTCACCTCATGTCCAGTTTTCAGTTGTCTCTCGAGGACTGATCACCAGGGGCTCTGTTGTCTCCAAGAAATTCTTGTTCAGAAATTCCACTAGTGTATTTGCTATTTGTCATGTGAACTA
The DNA here is from genome assembly GCF_037392515.1 of Haliotis asinina. Taxonomy (NCBI): domain Eukaryota; kingdom Metazoa; phylum Mollusca; class Gastropoda; order Lepetellida; family Haliotidae; genus Haliotis; species Haliotis asinina. The sequence goes on along the minus strand of NC_090294.1, from coordinate 6,521,291 downwards.
ATAGACGCGCGTAACTGTCCTGGCAGTCTTCACAATATACGCACACAACGGAAGCCATTTGATTTTAACGAGCGGTGTAGTAGCCAGGTGGTTAAAGCGCACCCTCGTCACGCCGGAGACCCGGGTTCGATTCCCCTCATGGGTACCAAGTGTGAAGCCGATTTCTGGTATCCCCTGCCGTGATATTGCTGGAATATTGCTAAATGCGCCGTAAAAGGTAACGCCTTTACATTTAGTTACAATTTATTTGAAACAGAATTACTTTAAAGTTATTATTCATATATGCCGAGTTCTCTGTTTGCAAAGACACTTCTGGAGGGTGGCGGATCGAGATTGAACGAACATATGCACAATAGGATGGTGTTAGTCTGGGTGGATGGTGGGTGGAGCGGCATATTGTGTTCTGACTGATGGTTTTTCACATACGTGAGTGAATGAAACATATGTTTCAATAACTACCATTAACGTGTTTTTATGTGAAATCATATTATATGAAGCCGAAACCGGCCACATATTGAAAATCAGCCCGTGAGGTAACTGGAAGAGGACAAGGCGTGTTGTCCTATATTACTCATATAAGGAAATATTGAGACCAAGCCTATTTCAAGACCGCGAGGTAATTGTCAGTATTCAGTTTGTCATCAGTCGATCATTGAAATGCCCGGCATAGGAAATCTATTGGCCGAGAAAAACGTACTGAACCAGTTACACGAATTGAGTTCATATAAGGTAAGTCTCGCCTTGCCTTGTTGATACACTGACACAGCGATTGTAAGTGGCTGTTCAACGCGTCGAAGCTCTCTGCGCACAATCCACAAACGACTAGAGGCAGCTGGGTCTCGAGGGCGTTCTCTCCACGACTAGTAATCACTTTCGTTTCACGTGTACGTGTCAGCAGGCGCTGTGAGGAGGACCATTTCACCTATCTACAAGACCATACAGTCAGAATGGAGGTCATTAATAACAGAATACTACATTTGAAGGATACGTGGCAATATCGGGATGTCCCGGACTGTGTAGACGATGAATTCCAGGCTACAGCCTCTCATATGGAGTGTATGAAGTGTGAGGAGAGCAGGCTGGCGTCGTTCTATGACTGGCCTGCCAGCATGTCTCAACAACCTCGGGATCTCGCCCGTGCAGGTTTGTTTTACACTCACACTGACGATCGTGTTCAGTGTCCTTTTTGTTACGGTGTTCTGAAAAAATGGTTGCCAAGCGACACACCATTATCTGAACATTCTAAACATTTTCCACAGTGTCGATTTATTCGTGGTTTGGATGTCGGTAATGTTCCTATAAAATCTCCATCTGTATCGCCATTGAATCGATTATCTCAAGTTAATTCTACAGTTCACAGACCTTCACATTCTACGCCTTTAAATATCGTGCCACCGCATAATACACGTATAGTCACTATTAGTGGAAATAACACGGGGAGTGCATATAATACCGGGAATGCCTTTAATACTGGGCGTGGCTGTAAAAGTTCAGAAACCGTGCATAGTAACATCCCACCTCATGCAGACTTAACAAAGGAAAACCAAAGACTTGCAACGTATAGCGGCTGGCCAGAAAGCTGTTGCCAGACTCCGGAGCAGCTAGCCAGAGCTGGGCTTTATTTCTTCCCAAGCGACGAGAAGCCAGACAGAGTTAAGTGTGCTTACTGTCATGGCAAGCTGTACAATTGGCAACCTGGTGATGATCCGTGGATGGAGCATGCCAAATGTTTCCCCACCTGCCAATACATCAAGCTGTGTCTTGGAGCAGACGCTATCAGAGATCTGCAGACTCCAGGCACTGGTGCCATCGCAAGTAGAAAGTAAGTATGATGTTAAACTATTGCGATGTTTGATGGCTTAGTCACAGAAATACACACATTCTACTTTTCTTTTCCAAAATAGGTGATGGACGTCATCCCACCTGCGTTTTCTCACATGGGTCGATATAGTCGGATTAGATCTATCGTCTTGTACATTTCAGCATACTGTTATACGTTAAGAGGATAGATAGGAGGATTACACGACAAATTCTCGTTATTTGTCCTAATAAGCACACCAGTTATTGACGCTGTTAGATCGTGTATTTCGGGAAGCTTTATATGAAACTGGCCTTGCAAATGAAGACACATGATAAGTGAACGGAAATAGAACAAACTCCGCTGTGGGATCATGTAAAAAACCAGGAAACGAATACTGAACGAAATATTTAAAATATATTGGAGGAAGAAAAAATCCCTGGAAAGATCAGAATAATTAACAGTTAGGTCAACTTGACACACGAGTTTGTCATGAGTAATTCAACAGTTTGTCATCCAGGTGCTGTGTTGCTGTGTTTTGCTTTGTCGTTTCTTGCAATTCTTTGTAACGATCAATGTTTAACATGAGTTTACCATGCGCATATTGCTATTTCACAAGAGTTTCATAAAGCACTGAAATCACTTTCTCTTACAGTAAGCAGATTTGGTGTGATCTGAAATGTTTGCATGCGCAGGTTCGGTTTGTTACGAACGTCCACGAAATAGTGGGGGCTAATGTGATATTATCACACACCACGGGTGTTACATGTAATGTGTACGTTATGTATCGAATGGATGTATTGAACCAGTTGTGCAGGCAGACGATGGGTTTTTCAAAGCGATAATAAATTGTAAAAATGTGAGATATCCATATTGGATCCTGGGATATCCTCCACTGATCACTGTCATTCTGCCTCAGTGTTACAGGACGGATACGGGCGTCCACAACCTCTACAGTCACATCACCAACAAACCGCCCGGTCTCATCAAACGCGCCATCTACATCACGCACTGTGGAAACGGTCTCCAGAGACCCAGAGACACAATCAAACCTTCAGGAATACCTGCGCAGTGAACAGGTGCAAGCTGTATTAGAGATGGGGTTCGGAGTGGATCTCGTCACACAGACTGTGGAAAGGTGTTTACGAGAACGGCCTGGGGACGTCCCTCATGCAGCCGAGCTTGCCTCTATGGTAATGGGTCTGGAAGACACACAAGCTGCAGCTGTTACTGCTCCAGCAGCTGGGAATAGTCGGACACATGCCAACCCGATTTCAAGGACAGAAGCGTTTCCTGCCTCACCGGAAACATACAGGGCGTCAGCTGGTGGTGCTGAAAGGCATGGCAACACACCGAAACTAAACCCATCTATTCAGGCGTCTGGACAGACATGGACGCATTACAGAGACCCTGCCATTAATCCACAGATAATCCGAGAGGAGAACACCCGACTAAAAGATCAATATCTCTGTAAGGTTTGTTTTGAGAATCAGGTCCGAGTGACCTTTACGCCCTGTGGTCACCTGGCTTGTTGTGGACCCTGCTCCATGGCGATGTCCGAGTGTCCGATCTGCAGAACACCCATATCTGAATGTGTGCGTACGTTCTTCTGAACGTCCTTCAGTGAAGTAAGGCTGGTCTGTGACCCTCATGATCACACCACAGACCACATGCTGACAAATTAAAGAGAGGGATAGAAGGTGAGCAAACAGCACGACGTATGTTATGTAAGTGAATAAAGAAGGATGGCGAAGAAGAGGTAACGAAATACAAGTTGAAAAAAATGGGATAGCCAGAGCATCAGAATCGAAAATGACGTATAGACCAGAACAGGTTACCTAAAGAACAGGTTGCCATGAATGTATTTTCAGAGAGTGTAGACAGCAAAGCTACAGTGTCACCAACAGCGAGTAAAAATCAGAACAGACAGCAGGAGGTATGTATATGTGTAAAGTCCCCCCTCCCCACCCATCTCTCTCTTACACAAACACACAGAGAATGTCAAACCTAACCAACTTCTGTTGTTTACAGTTTATACTGCCAGCATTCATTATTCTGTCGTTATTTTATACCATATTTAGTGGTTGTTTGTCGGTATGTATTACAGTTTTCATGCACAAAATGAATCATTTCATGACGTGTTATGTACTGCCCTGTTGTTTCTTCATAACTTACTCCACAGCAACTCGGACGCTCCAGTGATTATTAATTAGATATGCGTTTGTTAACAGGAAACACACAACCAGTACGGGGCGGATGATACTGAGGGCACTGTCATATTGTGTAGTTTTGTTATAACGCCAGCTGGAACATGTACACGTCAATTCAGCGCATGGACAATCTGCATAGTGCTGTATATAGATCATATGATACAAATTTTCAAGACCCATCAACACGGAATGTATGAATAAGCAAATAAGATGTTAAAACAACATTATTAGTTGTTAAACACAACACCAGCAATATTTCAGTTACATATCACAGTATTAACTAATGTTTTTGTTACATTTGCTTTTGATTGCAGATCTGAATGTGAACGGGAGTCCCACACCAACACACAGTTTAACAAACAATGCATGCACACCTTGACCTTATCACGGGAGGTAGCAGGTATATGAAACAGGTTGTCATAGAAACGTGACAAGGAAACTGGATTTATTACAGGACGATCACAAAACGGGGATTTATCGTGACATCCGCCATTATGTAACTCACGTGTGTATTACTCACTTGTTTTAGTCCACATGATATTATGAATGCCACGTGATGTTATTAATTCATAAATCTCGACATGTGTGCAATATTGAACTTTCCCCCTGGGAAATACTCGTATATTTTCAAGCGTTACCTATGTGTAGTCAAAACGTTTTTTTATGTCCCTGTCATACTTAAGACAATGTTGATTTGTGTATTCTTCTCGTTGTCTGTGTCATCAGTGTCTTCATGTTTCTTGTTTCCTTAAAGAACTGAGGTTATCAGTGTTCGGTGTTACGCTACGTGAACTATGTGGGACTTTTACATCCACGAGTTTGACGTAACGCCACTAGAGACACACTAGTTATTTGCTAGGATTTACGTCAGAGTATCAGTATTGTTTATCAGTGTTGATGATTTATCATCAATGTTGACATTTCAATGTTAGTGTGGAAAGCTCAGTGGACAAGCATATAATGCCTTCAACAAATGATCGTATATGGTACACTGTATGTATGATACTGAGATTAGAATGTGGGACTAGATCACGTTCTTACAGGTAAATATACTCCAACAGTATCACGTCATCTGAATAGTAATGTCTTTGGTATTAAAGAACGAATACCCGCGTACACCCGATGTACAGTCATACAAGTACAGTCACTTCCCAACAACAAGAATACAAGTTTGATCCTAACAGAAATATGTCATGAAACAATACTTTATATGCATGTAAAATCCCTCTGATTCATTGTGTATACTGGCTTTGAGTCTGTCCCAGATTTTGGGATGTATAACATTAGTTACGTATGCATTTATGTAGAGAGAGCCGGTTGTGGAAACGTGTGACCCACCCTTTCCCGTGAGAAAATTGTGTTCAAGAGCATACATTCTCGTGAATAACGCGTGGACTGTATGATAAGTCAACATGTAATAGCAAACAATTTTAGGAATATTATATTAATTCTACAGCATGGTGTTTCTCTGCGTTTTACATGGTTGTGCACTCCACAGGAAAATCGTAACGATAAAAATAAGTATGAGAGCAGGGAAACTCTCAACTTTACCAGTTTTACCAGTTTGTTTAAAGAGCACGTCGACACTCTTGCGACATAAGCTAATTCTTTACAAACATTCTGGAGCGTGAAACCCTGATGGGCGTTTCCAAGTTTGTGTGAAGAGTCTTTGTTGCAATTTAAACTTTACAGACTGTTAGTCTGAGGACCAACAGTCCGCCCACCGCGTGACGTATACTCTGGACTTTGGACACACTAGTAAATGCAATTGTATTTTCCTGTACGTCCGAATTATCAGTACCTCCGCCTAAGGATTGTCAACGCAGGGAGGAAATAGTTCTTGGTGTATAATGCTTGATATCACTTTCCTTGAGGAAAATTGTGCTTGATGAATATCTGGCCATGGCCACATGATACAATAGACTTAACACACATGGCTACTCGTATGCATTGTTTTAAGGCAGTATTAAATTCAGCGGTGGAAATAACGTTGAAATTGCTAATGTACTCTGGTTGGTTCAGTGGCACATATAAAATCATGTGTGCTGGTAATTCTTCCCCTATACCGACCGATCTCGTTGAGTCTCTAAATAAGCAACATAATATATTAATTTGACTTTGGAAAGCCAACTGGACATCGGTACATTGTGATAAACAATACGAACATAACAACAACACTGGACTGCTATGTCGGACAGTGGGTTATTTCCACCCCTAAAATACAGTATTTATGAAAATCAGGGATATCAAAACCTGCAATACTAGAGGACCACGGATGCGTTTGCAGGAGGGTAACCAAATGTTGTTTTCACTGGGACGGTAGATGAGCTATCATCTGTGTCAAGGACGGAGAGCTTTGACTCCCCACGTGACTACAAAGCAGAAGCAAACACATGGTGTCTGTATTTTCAAAATGTTGGAAAGAAAGCACCGTGAAGTAATACTAACTCACTCAGGTATCAGAATCTGAAATTGATCAGTCTATCATTTGTTTGTTAGTTGTTCAGTGAGTGGGTTTACTTTTACGTTGCTTTTAGCAACATTCCAGCAATATCACGGCAGGGAACACCAGAAATCAGTTGTTTAGCATCGCACTCAACAATATTTCAGTTATTGGCGGAGATGTGTAAATAATTCATTCTAGACCACAAAATCCAGTGATTAACAGCAAAATCATCGACCTGCGCAATTTTGATACGATACATCTACAAAATCAGCGAACTTGAGCACCCGATCCTGTTAGTCACCTCTTACAACAAGCATGGGTTAGTGGAGATCATTGTATAAGACATACTTACGTAATTGCACAATCGCCGAATCGTAATAACTGGCGGTTGTGCACGTGTTGCAATTATTCTGCAAATGGGCTAATGACGACTGAGATATGTACGTTATCCTATATGATAGCAATAGTGCTACAGTAAGATAAGGCGTAATTAGGTGACACAAATACAACGCTGCAGATACGATTCAGCAGGAAAGTGCGATGTCGAAAATAAGCGATCGTTGAATATCCTCTATTGTGGCAACAACGCCAAATACGATTAAACATGACTGACCCTGCTCCAAAACATTGCTTGGACTCCTGTATATACAAATAATCATACGCACACGCACTAAAACGCAGCCATCGACAACACAGCGTAAGAACTTGTCTGCTTCGTTAGAATGCTCCCAACGACATAATTAGACCCTTGGTCAAATAATGTACAGAAGGCTTCGCCAACATTTAAGGTAGACATACGGAAGACATCATTGACAAAACCGATGACCGATCATCAACATAATAATTTATAATGGGTTGCCATCCATTCTCAAAACGCAGTTATTCTAACTGCCCGTAAGAAAGGCAAGACTGAGCATGTCCAAAGCATTGCCAACGATCGCATTAAACAATACTGGTAGGGTGGGCAGAGAACAATCATTGCAAAACAGCCACAAGCAGCATCTAACAACAATGCTTCAAGGAACTTGATAATATCAAACTGACGTTCTCCGAAAAATTACAAACAAAACGGCGTCAAAGCATTTATTCCACTGTGTAATATGATCTTGAAACCATGTCTTATGCAAGCATTCATTTGGCCGCCATGCACTGTATGAACTCCCTGATTAGTAATGAAGGGTGATGTAAGCATCGGATGATGTTTGTGACTGTTGAGTGCATGGAGTCGTCCCATATAATGGCACTGAGCCACGCAAAAACTCACATGCTATAATCACATTCATAATGAGACAGCGGGTAGTGTCAATCTGTTCGTTTCGTTTTACTTATACATTAGGTATATACAAACAGTGATACAGCATTTGCACACTGCGATTCTTTTGCAAATTTAAACATTCCTATGGTTAACATTTATTTCGATTTTCGAGGAAGAATATATAATCATTTCCGAAGATGGTATTTAGATGCCCAAATGACAGTGTAAAATGTCGAAAGTGTCTTAATCTTAAAGTCTGTTTACAGTTTCCTAAACAAACCTATTTTGGGGCGTCGCCTGAAGCTTTTGACACCGAAGAACCTTTCGTCTGGGTGATACAGTTGTCGTAGCGCCATCTTTTGGTCGTGTTGGGCATTAGGATGTTCTCTCTTGGTGCCAGTCTCTCATGAGAAACTAGCTGGCTTATATGAATGCTACTCGGCTTTGTTTACGTTTTAAAGTGAAGAGATATGGTACGAGCGTTCACTTTGTTAAACCCATTCAACCGTGGTTTGTTTTTTCACCTCATGTCCAGTTTTCAGTTGTCTCTCGAGGACTGATCACCAGGGGCTCTGTTGTCTCCAAGAAATTCTTGTTCAGAAATTCCACTAGTGTATTTGCTATTTGTCATGTGAACTAATAGACGCGCGTAACTGTCCTGGCAGTCTTCACAATATACGCACACAACGGAAGCCATTTGATTTTAACGAGCGGTGTAGTAGCCAGGTGGTTAAAGCGTACCCTCGTCACGCCGGAGACCCGGGTTCGATTCCCCTCATGGGTACCAAGTGTGAAGCCGATTTCTGGTATCCCCTGCCGTGATATTGCTGGAATATTGCTAAATGCGCCGTAAAAGGTAACGCCTTTACATTTAGTTACAATTTATTTGAAACAGAATTACTTTAAAGTTATTATTCATATATGCCGAGTTCTCTGTTTGCAAAGACACTTCTGGAGGGTGGCGGATCGAGATTGAACGAACATATGCACAATAGGATGGTGTTAGTCTGGGTGGATGGTGGGTGGAGCGGCATATTGTGTTCTGACTGATGGTTTTTCACATACGTGAGTGAATGAAACATATGTTTCAATAACTACCATTAACGTGTTTTTATGTGAAATCATATTATATGAAGCCGAAACCGGCCACATATTGAAAATCAGCCCGTGAGGTAACTGGAAGAGGACAAGGCGTGTTGTCCTATATTACTCATATAAGGAAATATTGAGACCAAGCCTATTTCAAGACCGCGAGGTAATTGTCAGTATTCAGTTTGTCATCAGTCGATCATTGAAATGCCCGGCATAGGAAATCTATTGGCCGAGAAAAACGTACTGAACCAGTTACACGAATTGAGTTCATATAAGGTAAGTCTCGCCTTGCCTTGTTGATACACTGACACAGCGATTGTAAGTGGCTGTTCAACGCGTCGAAGCTCTCTGCGCACAATCCACAAACGACTAGAGGCAGCTGGGTCTCGAGGGCGTTCTCTCCACGACTAGTAATCACTTTCGTTTCACGTGTACGTGTCAGCAGGCGCTGTGAGGAGGACCATTTCACCTATCTACAAGACCATACAGTCAGAATGGAGGTCATTAATAACAGAATACTACATTTGAAGGATACGTGGCAATATCGGGATGTCCCGGACTGTGTAGACGATGAATTCCAGGCTACAGCCTCTCATATGGAGTGTATGAAGTGTGAGGAGAGCAGGCTGGCGTCGTTCTATGACTGGCCTGCCAGCATGTCTCAACAACCTCGGGATCTCGCCCGTGCAGGTTTGTTTTACACTCACACTGACGATCGTGTTCAGTGTCCTTTTTGTTACGGTGTTCTGAAAAAATGGTTGCCAAGCGACACACCATTATCTGAACATTCTAAACATTTTCCACAGTGTCGATTTATTCGTGGTTTGGATGTCGGTAATGTTCCTATAAAATCTCCATCTGTATCGCCATTGAATCGATTATCTCAAGTTAATTCTACAGTTCACAGACCTTCACATTCTACGCCTTTAAATATCGTGCCACCGCATAATACACGTATAGTCACTATTAGTGGAAATAACACGGGGAGTGCATATAATACCGGGAATGCCTTTAATACTGGGCGTGGCTGTAAAAGTTCAGAAACCGTGCATAGTAACATCCCACCTCATGCAGACTTAACAAAGGAAAACCAAAGACTTGCAACGTATAGCGGCTGGCCAGAAAGCTGTTGCCAGACTCCGGAGCAGCTAGCCAGAGCTGGGCTTTATTTCTTCCCAAGCGACGAGAAGCCAGACAGAGTTAAGTGTGCTTACTGTCATGGCAAGCTGTACAATTGGCAACCTGGTGATGATCCGTGGATGGAGCATGCCAAATGTTTCCCCACCTGCCAATACATCAAGCTGTGTCTTGGAGCAGACGCTATCAGAGATCTGCAGACTCCAGGCACTGGTGCCATCGCAAGTAGAAAGTAAGTATGATGTTAAACTATTGCGATGTTTGATGGCTTAGTCACAGAAATACACACATTCTACTTTTCTTTTCCAAAATAGGTGATGGACGTCATCCCACCTGCGTTTTCTCACATGGGTCGATATAGTCGGATTAGATCTATCGTCTTGTACATTTCAGCATACTGTTATACGTTAAGAGGATAGATAGGAGGATTACACGACAAATTCTCGTTATTTGTCCTAATAAGCACACCAGTTATTGACGCTGTTAGATCGTGTATTTCGGGAAGCTTTATATGAAACTGGCCTTGCAAATGAAGACACATGATAAGTGAACGGAAATAGAACAAACTCCGCTGTGGGATCATGTAAAAACCAGGAAACGAATACTGAACGAAATATTTAAAATATATTGGAGGAAGAAAAAATCCCTGGAAAGATCAGAATAATTAACAGTTAGGTCAACTTGACACACGAGTTTGTCATGAGTAATTCAACAGTTTGTCATCCAGGTGCTGTGTTGCTGTGTTTTGCTTTGTCGTTTCTTGCAATTCTTTGTAACGATCAATGTTTAACATGAGTTTACCATGCGCATATTGCTATTTCACAAGAGTTTCATAAAGCACTGAAATCACTTTCTCTTACAGTAAGCAGATTTGGTGTGATCTGAAATGTTTGCATGCGCAGGTTCGGTTTGTTACGAACGTCCACGAAATAGTGGGGGCTAATGTGATATTATCACACACCACGGGTGTTACATGTAATGTGTACGTTATGTATCGAATGGATGTATTGAACCAGTTGTGCAGGCAGACGATGGGTTTTTCAAAGCGATAATAAATTGTAAAAATGTGAGATATCCATATTGGATCCTGGGATATCCTCCACTGATCACTGTCATTCTGCCTCAGTGTTACAGGACGGATACGGGCGTCCACAACCTCTACAGTCACATCACCAACAAACCGCCCGGTCTCATCAAACGCGCCATCTACATCACGCACTGTGGAAACGGTCTCCAGAGACCCAGAGACACAATCAAACCTTCAGGAATACCTGCGCAGTGAACAGGTGCAAGCTGTATTAGAGATGGGGTTCGGAGTGGATCTCGTCACACAGACTGTGGAAAGGTGTTTACGAGAACGGCCTGGGGACGTCCCTCATGCAGCCGAGCTTGCCTCTATGGTAATGGGTCTGGAAGACACACAAGCTGCAGCTGTTACTGCTCCAGCAGCTGGGAATAGTCGGACACATGCCAACCCGATTTCAAGGACAGAAGCGTTTCCTGCCTCACCGGAAACATACAGGGCGTCAGCTGGTGGTGCTGAAAGGCATGGCAACACACCGAAACTAAACCCATCTATTCAGGCGTCTGGACAGACATGGACGCATTACAGAGACCCTGCCATTAATCCACAGATAATCCGAGAGGAGAACACCCGACTAAAAGATCAATATCTCTGTAAGGTTTGTTTTGAGAATCAGGTCCGAGTGACCTTTACGCCCTGTGGTCACCTGGCTTGTTGTGGACCCTGCTCCATGGCGATGTCCGAGTGTCCGATCTGCAGAACACCCATATCTGAATGTGTGCGTACGTTCTTCTGAACGTCCTTCAGTGAAGTAAGGCTGGTCTGTGACCCTCATGATCACACCACAGACCACATGCTGACAAATTAAAGAGAGGGATAGAAGGTGAGCAAACAGCACGACGTATGTTATGTAAGTGAATAAAGAAGGATGGCGAAGAAGAGGTAACGAAATACAAGTTGAAAAAAATGGGATAGCCAGAGCATCAGAATCGAAAATGACGTATAGACCAGAACAGGTTACCTAAAGAACAGGTTGCCATGAATGTATTTTCAGAGAGTGTAGACAGCAAAGCTACAGTGTCACCAACAGCGAGTAAAAATCAGAACAGACAGCAGGAGGTATGTATATGTGTAAAGTCCCCCCTCCCCACCCATCTCTCTCTTACACAAACACACAGAGAATGTCAAACCTAACCAACTTCTGTTGTTTACAGTTTATACTGCCAGCATTCATTATTCTGTCGTTATTTTATACCATATTTAGTGGTTGTTTGTCGGTATGTATTACAGTTTTCATGCACAAAATGAATCATTTCATGACGTGTTATGTACTGCCCTGTTGTTTCTTCATAACTTACTCCACAGCAACTCGGACGCTCCAGTGATTATTAATTAGATATGCGTTTGTTAACAGGAAACACACAACCAGTACGGGGCGGATGATACTGAGGGCACTGTCATATTGTGTAGTTTTGTTATAACGCCAGCTGGAACATGTACACGTCAATTCAGCGCATGGACAATCTGCATAGTGCTGTATATAGATCATATGATACAAATTTTCAAGACCCATCAACACGGAATGTATGAATAAGCAAATAAGATGTTAAAACAACATTATTAGTTGTTAAACACAACACCAGCAATATTTCAGTTACATATCACAGTATTAACTAATGTTTTTGTTACATTTGCTTTTGATTGCAGATCTGAATGTGAACGGGAGTCCCACACCAACACACAGTTTAACAAACAATGCATGCACACCTTGACCTTATCACGGGAGGTAGCAGGTATATGAAACAGGTTGTCATAGAAACGTGACAAGGAAACTGGATTTATTACAGGACGATCACAAAACGGGGATTTATCGTGACATCCGCCATTATGTAACTCACGTGTGTATTACTCACTTGTTTTAGTCCACATGATATTATGAATGCCACGTGATGTTATTAATTCATAAATCTCGACATGTGTGCAATATTGAACTTTCCCCCTGGGAAATACTCGTATATTTTCAAGCGTTACCTATGTGTAGTCAAAACGTTTTTTTATGTCCCTGTCATACTTAAGACAATGTTGATTTGTGTATTCTTCTCGTTGTCTGTGTCATCAGTGTCTTCATGTTTCTTGTTTCCTTAAAGAACTGAGGTTATCAGTGTTCGGTGTTACGCTACGTGAACTATGTGGGACTTTTACATCCACGAGTTTGACGTAACGCCACTAGAGACACACTAGTTATTTGCTAGGATTTACGTCAGAGTATCAGTATTGTTTATCAGTGTTGATGATTTATCATCAATGTTGACATTTCAATGTTAGTGTGGAAAGCTCAGTGGACAAGCATATAATGCCTTCAACAAATGATCGTATATGGTACACTGTATGTATGATACTGAGATTAGAATGTGGGACTAGATCACGTTCTTACAGGTAAATATACTCCAACAGTATCACGTCATCTGAATAGTAATGTCTTTGGTATTAAAGAACGAATACCCGCGTACACCCGATGTACAGTCATACAAGTACAGTCACTTCCCAACAACAAGAATACAAGTTTGATCCTAACAGAAATATGTCATGAAACAATACTTTATATGCATGTAAAATCCCTCTGATTCATTGTGTATACTGGCTTTGAGTCTGTCCCAGATTTTGGGATGTATAACATTAGTTACGTATGCATTTATGTAGAGAGAGCCGGTTGTGGAAACGTGTGACCCACCCTTTCCCGTGAGAAAATTGTGTTCAAGAGCATACATTCTCGTGAATAACGCGTGGACTGTATGATAAGTCAACATGTAATAGCAAACAATTTTAGGAATATTATATTAATTCTACAGCATGGTGTTTCTCTGCGTTTTACATGGTTGTGCACTCCACAGGAAAATCGTAACGATAAAAATAAGTATGAGAGCAGGGAAACTCTCAACTTTACCAGTTTTACCAGTTTGTTTAAAGAGCACGTCGACACTCTTGCGACATAAGCTAATTCTTTACAAACATTCTGGAGCGTGAAACCCTGATGGGCGTTTCCAAGTTTGTGTGAAGAGTCTTTGTTGCAATTTAAACTTTACAGACTGTTAGTCTGAGGACCAACAGTCCGCCCACCGCGTGACGTATACTCTGGACTTTGGACACACTAGTAAATGCAATTGTATTTTCCTGTACGTCCGAATTATCAGTACCTCCGCCTAAGGATTGTCAACGCAGGGAGGAAATAGTTCTTGGTGTATAATGCTTGATATCACTTTCCTTGAGGAAAATTGTGCTTGATGAATATCTGGCCATGGCCACATGATACAATAGACTTAACACACATGGCTACTCGTATGCATTGTTTTAAGACAGTATTAAATTCAGCGGTGGAAATAACGTTGAAATTGCTAATGTACTCTGGTTGGTTCAGTGGCACATATAAAATCATGTGTGCTGGTAATTCTTCCCCTATACCGACCGATCTCGTTGAGTCTCTAAATAAGCAACATAATATATTAATTTGACTTTGGAAAGCCAACTGGACATCGGTACATTGTGATAAACAATACGAACATAACAACAACACTGGACTGCTATGTCGGACAGTGGGTTATTTCCACCCCTAAAATACAGTATTTATGAAAATCAGGGATATCAAAACCTGCAATACTAGAGGACCACGGATGCGTTTGCAGGAGGGTAACCATATGTTGTTTTCACTGGGACGGTAGATGAGCTATCATCTGTGTCAAGGACGGAGAGCTTTGACTCCCCACGTGACTACAAAGCAGAAGCAAACACATGGTGTCTGTATTTTCAAAATGTTGGAAAGAAAGCACCGTGAAGTAATACTAACTCACTCAGGTATCAGAATCTGAAATTGATCAGTCTATCATTTGTTTGTTAGTTGTTCAGTGAGTGGGTTTACTTTTACGTTGCTTTTAGCAACATTCCAGCAATATCACGGCAGGGAACACCAGAAATCAGTTGTTTAGCATCGCACTCAACAATATTTCAGTTATTGGCGGAGATGTGTAAATAATTCATTCTAGACCACAAAATCCAGTGATTAACAGCAAAATCATCGACCTGCGCAATTTTGATACGACATGCATCTACAAAATCAGCGAACTTGAGCACCCGATCCTGTTAGTCACCTCTTACAACAAGCATGGGTTAGTGGAGATCATTGTATAAGACATACTTACGTAATTGCACAATCGCCGAATCGTAATAACTGGCGGTTGTGCACGTGTTGCAATTA
The DNA here is from genome assembly GCF_037392515.1 of Haliotis asinina. Classification (NCBI taxonomy): domain Eukaryota; kingdom Metazoa; phylum Mollusca; class Gastropoda; order Lepetellida; family Haliotidae; genus Haliotis; species Haliotis asinina. Next base: position 6,506,080 of record NC_090294.1, on the reverse strand, counting down.
TTCTGCAAATGGGCTAATGACGACTGAGATATGTACGTTATCCTATATGATAGCAATAGTGCTACAGTAAGATAAGGCGTAATTAGGTGACACAAATACAACGCTGCAGATACGATTCAGCAGGAAAGTGCGATGTCGAAAATAAGCGATCGTTGAATATCCTCTATTGTGGCAACAACGCCAAATACGATTAAACATGACTGACCCTGCTCCAAAACATTGCTTGGACTCCTGTATATACAAATAATCATACGCACACGCACTAAAACGCAGCCATCGACAACACAGCGTAAGAACTTATCTGCTTCGTTAGAATGCTCCCAACGACATAATTAGACCCTTGGTCAAATAATGTACAGAAGGCTTCGCCAACATTTAAGGTAGACATACGGAAGACATCATTGACAAAACCGATGACCGATCATCAACATAATAATTTATAATGGGTTGCCATCCATTCTCAAAACGCAGTTATTCTAACTGCCCGTAAGAAAGGCAAGACTGAGCATGTCCAAAGCATTGCCAAAGATCGCATTAAACAATACTGGTAGGGTGGGCAGAGAACAATCATTGCAAAACAGCCACAAGCAGCATCTAACAACAATGCTTCAAGGAACTTGATAATATCAAACTGACGTTCTCCGAAAAATTACAAACAAAACGGCGTCAAAGCATTTATTCCACTGTGTAATATGATCTTGAAACCATGTCTTATCGGATCACTAATCCGGACCACAGCGGCTTAGAAAACAGCAAATGCATTTACCACCCATTCACGAGCTCACACGCAGTCGACCAGATTGAGAGAAAGACATTGGATTCGACTGTAGTGTCCAGCACTCTTGTGCCATGTGGCCGGTCTTTTCTCCAAGGAACTGCCAGCGTCAATGTATTGAGTCTGTTTTCGGCATCACATGCTCGTCGACGTAGCCATGTTCATACAGAAGATTTGTTGCCTCGACCCAAGAGCCATTTGGTCTCGATCTGTGTCCCGGATATATATTTCAGCATTCCAGAGACGTTATAGGTGTGCCTGCAGACAGTCAGTGCTCAGTGCTGATACTGGTTGGAAAGGTGTGGCCAAACCACAAACAGACCCTACCAAAGACGTCACACAAAGGCAGCGCACTCATGAACTGGGACGTTGTAAACAATAGACCCATAAATTTAAGTCAGAAATGTCTGAGTGATGTATCACAACATCACAAATTTAAGAACAACCAACAGTTTCTGTTAACTGTCCAAACATACTTTAGTCCTAGTTGTTCAGTTATGGTCTTCACTACATAGATACACGTCTATCTTCAAAGATTCAGGACAGTTTGTCTAAAATGAAAACAAATGCCATCTGACGGTTTTTGTAGAAGTAATATTTGAATTTGACTTTATCACTAATAACATCTATATACTATTTGGGTACCAAGTGTGCTACACTCGCGACAGATCTGTTTCGTTTTGAACATGAATCCTAATGTCTGTTCCTGTTGGCACAATCATAACTAGGACATCTAACCTGAAAGGAAAACTTCAAGCATATAGGTAATCTGTTAACGTCAACGTCGATGACAATAACGTCAACTAAACAGCCAATTCCATACCACAGAACGTGCATGTTTTCAAACTGTTTGATGGTCGACATAATGGAAGATGTGCCGGTAGTGTATTTCTGCCCTTGTCTGTTATATATTTGACTTTAAACATTAACGCAGTATGTATAGGTTGATGTTAAGTTTTAATTTGTTTAATGGGTACGTGAGTGAGTTTAGTTTGACGCCACACTCAGCAATATTCCAGCTATATGGCGGCAGTCTGTAAATAATCGAGTCTCGACCAGACAATCAACTGATCAACAGCGTGAGCATCGATCTGCCCTACAGGGAACCGATGATCGACCAAGTCAGCGAGCCTGGAACTTCACGGGTCAATTTGTTTAATGAAGCAAAATCTAAAATTCTAAAGCGGAAATATCGTTTCAATGAAAAACCCTTCATACACAAAGGCATAAAGAAACTCATTTTAATAGAATGTGTTTCAGTGTCGCTTGTAGACCATCGTAAATCTCTCGTAACTGACAAATACATAAAATGACGTCTAGCGTGTGCCTGCACGTGGACCGATGGACTGTAAATAGAAATTGTCAACGCAGTTATTTTTCACTGAAGGAAAAGAGTAAATCCACCATGGGACGACCTAGCCAATCGTTTGAGAGATGAACAACCGTCGTCAATAGGCATCCACTGAAACTTGACAACACGCAGAGGCATGCAGGAGTTACGTCCCTTGTTTCCATGTTCCCGCAAGTTTCAATCGACTCCCTGGTCGAGGAGTGTGTGGCTTTGACCTACATTTGTACGAAACGGCTCATTGCGAGAAGAAGGTCTTGTGTGATAGGGAGTCCCTCAGAGACAGCATGTACTGGATGATGGAACGTAAAATATTACATCCCAGTTATACAGTCCCACCATATCACATATTTTCTCTCTCCTACACTACAGAGACAGCTCACAACAATATCCAATAGTTGGTCGTATCGCATCACGCCGCATACCCTGCATGGACCTCGGGAGGAGAATGTGTTGTTGACGATGTGCAGTATGTTTTTGAATGATATGCCTGTAACGACATTGGTAACTGTTGTCCCCAGGCGTTTGTTCGGAGTCGACACAGCATGATGATACTCAGTACTCAAGTTACGTGCTTTATTTGAATGACAAGATGTGACATTACAAAATTACCATTTTCGTGTTTGCACCAGAACAACGTACTGAACAAGGCAGTTCAGGTAGAATGTTTTCACAAATTACACTTATGCATCAAAGTATTGACATAAAACTGTTTTAACGTTGATATTTTAACGTTATTTGTGTGTGGGTACGTGGGTGAATCAAATGATTAGTATGATGCAGAGTTGCGTCCCTACTTCACAACAGGAACCTATGATTGTGGATTCGAATCCCCTCTCATCCTGATAAGGGTTCTAGGTCTGTCAGTTCCTTATCCATGCTCATAGGTGTCTGAAGAGGGACAAAATTCGTGGACTTAGACCTTCGTCATTAAACAGATATTAGTTTACATCTTGTAAATGTGGTCAGTTCACTTATGTTAATAAGGTGTTCAGTCAAGAAACGAAATCGGATAACACCCCACCTGACAACCTTCAGTAACCCATGCACATCGTGCGGGGTGACTCACGGGATCGGGTGGCCAGGCTTGCTAACTTCGGTGTCATATCACAATTGCGCAGATATGTCAGTCACTTGATTGGCTGGTCCCCACTCCATCCATGTAGCTGGAATATTGCTTAATGCGGCGTTAAACATCAAACCAACAAAACAATCACACCGTTAATCCCGTACGTTGATCCCACAATAATCCGGTATGTAGGGTTTAATAAATATAAATATGAACGAGTCGTGATTACACAACCACAAACGAAGAAACGTCAATAAATAAAACAGGAAGAATTACATGTTCAACGGGAAGTGCGTCGTCACACTTCCATTGATAAAAATTGTCAGCGGTTATTTGAGACGTCACAGCAGTCTCTCTCTGGATCAGTTTATGAATGAGGACAACTGCAGTGGTGATTCAATTCCAACCAAGAAGGAAGACTTGGCCTTTACAATGGATCATTACACAGCATGGGTTTCTCAACAACAGAACTGTGGGAGGATATCCGGAAGACTGTGTATACTTGTGTCTTGGAATACAATGTGGAATATTACTCACAGTGCTTTAATATGCACGGAAATACATAATTGGCGTAACGCATGTTATATTTAGGAATAAACTTTCTCGATTAAGTACAGGTTCTATGCCATTGTCTGGCTGAGTATTCACAATTATCACACGAAATTAACACCTGTTTCTAAGGCAACGGGTATCGGATGAATCGACAGAAGATTGTTGACTGGATTATGAAAACACTCCACAATATGATCCAGCAGCAGGATAATTCCCACAATCTCGCAACATCCCAGGTGACGTTAAACGAGGGAAAGTAATGCAAAGACATTCTGAGACCATTTCCTACACGAATAACATTCCCGCCGAATTCCCTTAACTGTACAACGAAAAACACAACAACACACGTGCTGCACTAACATACTGAACTGATAGAAAACAGGGGATATCCCCATGAGTTAACCTGTGCGTAAAGGCGGCGTTATTTTTACCTCACATCCTGGTACTTGGTGAAACCCCTTCAGGTCACTTAGCTGACATTCCTAGCTATAAATAGAATACCACAATACAACCACATACACGCTGTAATTGCGAGGTACTTCACTCAGAAATAGAATAGTGTTGCTTGAAATTCAGCCAATGGCTATACATGATGAATATGTTATAAATATTCCTTATTATACATAATTAGAGAAAGTATTTATGAAATTACTCTGCAGCATCGGTATATGAAGACAATACATATGTGAATTAAGAGTAAGTTCTTTCTTCAAGTGTTTTGTGTGGTGAGATAATGATAACCTTTGTGGTTTGGATTTTTGGTCCATTCATAGACAGATATTGGAAAATGTCCAGTTTTGGAAAGAGACTTTCCATACGAAGGCCTGCAGTCTTCCCATTCAAATATGGTTATACTCTAGCGCGAACGTCCATCGCGGGATCAGTGTATTGCCTTATTAGGACACGTCTGATGTTTGATATAATTTACAATGTGAGGCAATACTGTTTCCCGTTTGTGGTCATTCCTATAAGACTGAAACGGGAACTGCTAAACTCCCGTGTACTATGCGATGACGAAACGCCGTGACTTTCCGTTTGTCTAAAAATAACTCAGTTCGACTCGTATATAACACGGGCAGCTGACAGTGAGATTACAAACTGGTCTGACTTGCATGATAACAGATACACCGAGTCAGCTGAAATGACAGCTGTTATAAGAAGGTCCCATGGACTTCACTCGAAGTATACATTTAAACGAAACCTCGGTCACGACGGTAACGACTGCCTCGACGACTGCGATATCACTACGGAACAAAGAGATATGAAATCAGAGAAAAAGAGACTAGATTCTTTCACACTATGGCCAGCGCGGGCAACTCAAACTCCTGCAATTTTGGCAAAAGCGGGATTTTTTTACACAGGAGTAGAGGACCGAGTAGAGTGTCCTTTTTGTTATGGTATTTTAAAGAAATGGCACAAGGATGATGATCCTATGTTAGAACATATAAAACACTTTCCTTACTGTAGATTCATTCAGTGGGATGATGTTGGTAACATCCCGATAGTTGATGGAGAGCAGAAGACACGTGTATCTCCCGGAAATGGCCATAGCAAAGAGGTTGAAGCTGATTTCACGCGAGAGGAAGTGAGATTGAACTCATTTTCAAGATGGCCGCTAAATGTGCCTCAAAAACCTGAAACCCTTGCAAGAGCAGGGCTCTACCACATACCATGCAAGGAGAAACCAGACCGAGTGAAATGTGCCTACTGTCGTGGGAAATTATACAACTGGGCCAGCGGAGACGACCCCTGGATAGAACATGCCAAGTGTTTCCCGACTTGCCCCTATATAAGGCTGTGCATTGGACAAGAGGTTATCAACGATCTGTTAGCCCATCAACACAGGTAAGATGATATGTAAATTACACACATAGCATGATTCTTTTTAATTATAGCATGACCACATCCGTGGACTCCGCTCAGGTAGTAAACGCCAATGTAACATCTGTTCATGGTATAAATTTCAGGAAGTGTGCTTCAATATGGTTCTCTCCTTTCCCATTCTACGTGTACGATTGCATATATATATCATATGTTATTATGTTGTGTATATATGTTGTAAAAGGTGTTGATTCTGTGACGATAATCCTTAACCAATTTCATCATACATTTGTAAATACTTGCAGACTAGAAAAACGGAAGCAGCTATTATAATTATTGATAAAATTAACGTTTAAACTATGTTAACGTACATAACATACTAATAACGTATTTTTCGTTTACTTTCAGAAATGAGAACCAGAAGGAAACGGTTCATGAATCAAACTCTTCTGAAGCGGAAGTAAATACAAGCAGTGATGAACTGACAGAACTCATGAAAAGTGATGCTGTTCGGGTCGTTCTTCAGATGGGATTTACGTCAAATCTCGTGAGAACTGCACTAAACAAGTGGTACACAGGACGTAATTGTGACTCAGTTTCAGCTCAAGAGCTGGTCATTTCTGTGTTGGAAATAGCAGACGAAGGAACAGGATTAACACCAAACAACGCAGATGTCACTGGAAGTACAACGTCAAATAGAGGTAGTACACGCCATGAGGTCACCAAGAACAATTCAGCTTCTGACAGGAACCAGATTTCAGGTCCAACATTGTGGCAAACGACACAGACTGTTGATTCAGTGAGAACGACTCGAAAGAGAACTGCTTCCATCAGAGAGCCGCATCTGTGTAAAGTGTGTATGGAGGAGCAGCTGAGGGTGACGTTCATTCCATGTGGTCATCTGGCCTGTTGTGGCCCCTGCTCTATGGCCATGTCCGAATGTCCGATCTGCCGGACACCCATCACGTCGTGTGTCAGGAGTTACTTTTAGACTACACTGTTTGTAGTCAACACTTTTAGACTACACTGTTTGTGTTTGTTGATAATCTACAATTGCTGTGATATGTCCGACAATGCTCAAGACACGTACATCTCTATTGAAAGGAATGTGTACGATTAAGAATGAAGCTTCCGAAGCATAGAAAGAAAGAAAGAGTTAATTTTGTAGCAACTAATCTTCCTATTAACCTATGGTTTCTTCAAGAAACTCCGACTACAGGTAACGTTCTTGAAGAATATTTGTGTGGATGTAAGGGATCTCTGAAAGGATATCCATATCTTAGATACATACAATCAACTCATGGTGGTTGTGAATGTTTGACTTGTGAGTGAGTGAATTAGGTCAAACACATCATTCAACGTTTGACCAAATAACAGTAATACCACGACGCAGATAAGCTTGTGCTTTGTCTAACCCTTGCTAACCATTTTCATTATCTTGTATTTAGTGTCAAGTTACGGGTACTAGTTAATGTTTGATTTCCTGTTACACTTGTTGCTTGTTTTTAGCACCTGTTTTGAAACAAGCTTTGTGCTTAGAAACATTAATCGCTTTTGCCTTTAATGTCTTGTTAGATATTTGTTGTTGTGACATGTGATCTGCTTCTGTGTATTTGGTTTTGTTTGTTTATTTATTGTTATAAAACGGTTACAGCGGGTAAACAATAATGGCGACTGCTTCTCCAACTCGGAGATGTGTACACACTTGTATGCATGAACAAGGCAATGTTTGGTTACATTGCATATGCTATGGTTATTTCAAGCAACTGTACCAAAGACATTTACGTCTTTGTGTCTGTTAGACACATAAGCATCACATCTATTGAGAAATTCATTTATTGTTTATTTTGTTATTTTGTTTCATGTTCAATTATCTTTCATCTCATGTTATGAGTTTATTTCAATATTAAATTGAAAACATTTTACATCGAATTGGTTTTTCGGGCTTTTAACCCAATAAGATCTTCAGTCGTGGGAAATATTCCCTAACAGTGGAATGAATGACCTACAGTGGAATGAATGCTACAGAATGATAACACAGTGGAACAAACACGACAGAATGATAACACAATGGAGTAAACGCTATACAGTCTGATAACAGTGGAGTAAACGCTACAGTATGATAAGACAGTGGAATGAATGCTACAGAGTGATATCAATAAAGTGCTACATTATATCACAGTGGAATAAATGCTACATAAGGATAACACACTGGAATAAAGGCGACAGAATGATAACACGATGGAATAAACGTCACAGTATGATAACACAATGGAACAAACTCTACAGAATGACTTAGAGTCGACTGAATGCCTATATCATGAATATGTGCCTGTGAACTACTATCAAATAGTAATGGTACAACATGTTTCGAACAGGCGTGCGGATTCTGTCACCTCTGGCATCAGTCATAAATACTTGCAAAGGTAAGTTAAGAGACCGAGAAATAATATGAGAACATCTGGTAGTTGTCAAGATAGGTAGTTGCATCGAACTTAATGTTTGCACCTACAAGTCACTTTGAGAAATGTCCTCCTCGGGTCTATGATATCTGCTGCGACATTTGACCTCGTTCAAACAACTTTCGAGAAAGAGTGAGTGAGTGAGTTTAGTTTTTCGCCGCCTTTAGCAATATTCCTGCAATATCACGACGGGGGAGAGCAGAAAAATGGACTTCACACTCGGTACCCACGTGGGGAATCGAACCCGGGTCTTCGGCGTGACGAGTGAATTTTGAGAAAGTGGTATATAGAAGTTGGTGTGATGAACAAGTGGGGGAGTCGTATAGAAATATAAGTTCTTTAGTATAACTCGAGGGACGTTTCAGTGTTGCTACCAAGACCGCAACCAAACAATTGTTGAGAAAGAGTTCATTATTATTATTATGTTAAGCAAGAGAAGCAGTAATCATTACGACACCTACGTAATACCTCTACACATTGAGTCTAAACCGTTCATCTAAGGTAAGGACTATCACCGCATGATGTATTTACTGTAGAGACAAAGAAGCGCAATACATCAAATCAAACTTAAGTATTTAATCAGAGGGGCTCGATGACAGGGTGATAATGGCGCCGAAACAACTACACCTGCTTATTTTGAATAAATCCTTTGATAAAATGCTCATGTGAAAGCGATTTATGACAACGCTACATCTGAATTCAGTTGTGCATGATACACATTGGGTTCTGGAGTACTACAGATGACATATAGCCTTGAGGTCAGTCAATTCAATACAATTCTTTAAGGTATGAAAGGTCATAGGTCAATTGGCTCAAATCAGTCCTTATGTCGAGAAAACGATTGTGATCGTTAGGGAGAACTGGAACATAGTCTTCAGTCACATAATATCTCGTATGGTATAAGCTGAGATTTAAAAGAAAGTACTTGCCTGGTGCTTTGGAGAATCCAATAAGTAAAATCAGCGACCCTACCGTAAATATTTTGATTTCGTTCATTGTGTACATGTTGCCAAGCCACCACAGATATCGTTCCTAATGATAACGTTACTTGTCAGGGCAAACGATTCAGTCTGTGTTGACTGGTTCATATCATGCTCCGAAATGGCCGATGCCAACAGCCAGCGGAGGGCTGGTCACTGTGTTTCTGCTGATATGTTGGTACTGATGACGTCACTGTTTTTGTTGATGTACTGATACTGATGGCAACGCTGACTCTGCTGATGTGTTGATACTGATGACATTGCTGTGTTTCTGTTGATGTGTGTGTGTGATCCAACCCTGTTGATACTGATGACATTACTGTGTTTCTGCTGATGTGTGTGTGTGATCCAACTCTGTTGATAGTGATGACATTGCTGTGTTTCTTCTGATATCTGTGTGATCTAATTCTGTTGATACTGATGACATAGCTGTGTTTCTTCTGATGTGTGCGTGATCTAACTCTGTTGATAGTGATGGCATTGCTGTGTTTCTGTTGATGTGTGTGTGTGATCCAACTCTGTTGATAGTGATGACATTGCTGTGTTTCTTCTGATATCTGTGTGATCTAATTCTGTTGATACTGATGACATAGCTGTGTTTCTTCTGATGTGTGTGTGATCTAACTCTGTTGATAGTGATGGCATTGCCGTGTTTCTCCTGATGTGTGTGTGTGATCCAAATCTGTTGATAGTGATGACATTGTTGTGTTTCTGCTGATGTGTGTGTGTGATCCAACTCTGTTGATACTGATGACATAGTTGTGTTTCTGCTGATGTGTGTGTGACCCAACTCTGTTGATACTGATGACATTGCTGTGTTTCTGTTGATGTGTGTGTGATCCAACCCTGTTGATACTGATGACATTGCTGTGTTTCTGCTGATGTGTGTGTGATCCAACTCTGTTGATACTGCTGACATTGCTGTGTTTCTTCTGATATCTGTGTGATCTAATTCTGTTGATACTGATGACATAGTTGTGTTTCTTCTGATGTGTGTGTGCTCCAACTCTGTTGATAGTGATGACATTACTGTGTTTCTGCTGATGTGTGTGTGTGATCCAACTCTGTTGATACTCATTACATTGCTGTGTTTCTGCTGATGTGTGTGTGTGATCCAACTCTGTTGATACTGCTGACATTGCTGTGTTTCTTCTGATATCTGTGTGATCTAAATATGTTGATACTGATGACATAGTTGTGTTTCTGTTGATGTGTGTGTGATCCAACTCTGTTGATAGTGATGACATTGCTGTGTTTCTGTTGATGTGTGTGGGTGATCCAACTGTGTTGATAGTGATGACATTGCTGTGTTTCTGCTGATGTGTGTGTGTGATCCAACTCTGTTGATACTGATGACGGATACTGATGACTTTGGTGTTTTTCTATTTATGTGAGTGTGTGTGTCTGTGTGTGTGTGTGTGATCCAACACTGTTGATTCTGATGACGTTACTGTTTGTGCTGATGTGTTGATACTGATGACGTTGGTGTGTTTCTGCTGTGTTGATTCTGATGATGTTACTGTTTCTGCTGACGTTTTGATACTGATGACATTGCTGTGTTTCTGCTGTGTTGATTCTGATGATGTTACTGTTTCTGCTGACGTTTTGATACTGATGACATTGCTGTGTTTCTGCTGATGTGTGTGTGTGATCCAACTCTGTTGATAGTGATGGCATTGCTGTGTTTCTGCTGATGTGTGTGTGATCCAACTCTGTTGATAGTGATGGCATTGCCGTGTTTCTCTTGATGTGTGTGTGTGATCCAACTCTGTTGATAGTGATGACATTGCTGTGATTCTGTTGATGTGTGTGTGTGATCCAACTCTGTTGATACTGATGACATAGTTGTGTTTCTGCTGATGTGTGTGTGACCCAACTCTGTTGATACTGATGACATTGCTGTGTTTCTGTTGATGTGTGTGTGATCCAACCCTGTTGATACTGATGACATTGCTGTGTTTCTGCTGATGTGTGTGTGATCCAACTCTGTTGATAGTGCTGACATTGCTGTGTTTCTTCTGATATCTGTGTGATCTAATTCTGTTGATACTGATGACATAGTTGTGTTTCTTCTGATGTGTGTGTGCTCCAACTCTGTTGATAGTGATGACATTACTGTGTTTCTGCTGATGTGTGTGTGTGATCCAACTCTGTTGATACTGATTACATTGCTGTGTTTCTGTTGATGTGTGTGTGATCCAACTCTGCTGATAGTGATGACATTGCTGTGTTTCTGTTGATGTGTGTGTGATCCAACCCTGTTGATACTGCTGACATTGCTGTGTTTCTTCTGATATCTGTGTGATCTAATTATGTTGATACTGATGACATAGTTGTGTTTCTGTTGATGTGTGTGTGATCCAACCCTGTTGATAGTGATGACATTGCTGTGTTTCTGTTGATGTGTGTGGGTGATCCAACTGTGTTGATAGTGATGACATTGCTGTGTTTCTGCTGATGTGTGTGTGTGATCCAACTCTGTTGATACTGATGACGGATACTGATGACTTTGGTGTTTTTCTATTTATGTGTGTGTGTGTGTCTGTGTGTGTGTGTGTGTGATCCAACACTGTTGATTCTGATGACGTTACTGTTTGTGCTGATGTGTTGATACTGATGACGTTGGTGTGTTTCTGCTGTGTTGATTCTGATGATGTTACTGTTTCTGCTGACGTTTTGATACTGATGACATTGCTGTGTTTCTGCTGATGTGTGTGTGTGTGTGTGTGTGTGTGTGTGTGTGTGTGTGTGTGTGTGTGTGTGTGTGTGTGTGTGTGTGTGTGTGTGTGTGTGTGTGTGTAACCCAACTCTGTTGATACTGATGTCGTTACTGTTGGAAAATGACCAGGCAATAGTCACCTTGCGAGGTGGTCAGTCCCCCACTTCTACCACCGTCAGGTGTGTGGTCAAGCCTGGTTGACTCATCTCATAAATTTGATGGTGATCTGTCTTGTAGAGCCGGATGATCTTGCCCCATAACTGTTTGAAACCATCCGCCAGCGACAACTGCGACCTTTGCTTTGCTGCTAAAACGTTGGCATGTCGAAGTGTGCGGTTAATAACACTTACGATATTAAACGATATAAAAAAGTAAGTCACTTGTAAGTCACACTCAAAACACTTTTGCAAATATTTCCAGCTTTTCCTTGCTTGAAAACAAATATGAAATATCAAATATTTCAATGGAAATGGAAGTATTGTGTTTTGCATTCATCAGCACAGCGCCGATATGTCCTGCCACATGAGACCGTGTTTGTATCCTGTGCAAATGTAACTGAACCTGGAACTCTATTTCCCCACCATTAATCACAACCCTGAATGCAGAATATCTGTGACAGCCTGGTTGTGTTTTACCTATCCCTGTGCTGGTATGGGATTACTAATGCTGCCGTATGCTTGAGTAGTCCATGTCAAAGTTGTTTCATACAGACTATCGTATACCAGCACGTAGAGCTAACACTGACACAAAGGCAGACTTAGACATTTTACATTTGACCGAAGGTATATGATGTCGCATATATAAATATAAATATAAACGGAAAACCTATTTTCATGACCACAATAAATTGTTCTCAGTACGATTCCATTCATTTCCATTCAGTGAGTGCCAGAATTTCGTGAAAAAGAAGTAACACAATTTACGTGATATGCAAATTCTGCATCTTTTGTCCCCTTTTAATCATTTCCTTATGCCCTTCTGCCGGTTTGTCTGCACTCTTCGCGTTGTCGGCATGTCATATTCAGCTTGCCATCCTGCTGCTTTTAAAGCCAGATTCATTCTGCTGAACTGGTCATTTTTGCTTATCTTGACAACATTGATAGACACTTGTGGTAGTTCGGTGTACATGTATATAGATCGATCGGGGTCAAAACGTGGCATGATACTTTATTTCACTGGGTTATGTTAATGGTTGACCCGGGTTACAGTACTGCACATTGACCCGTTGCATCATAAAATTATACTGAGGTGTTGCGCAATGCAGTTGGTTATACAGAGATATTACGCAACCTGTTGGTCACCAGATGTTGCAAAGTCAGCACCTAAGTTACGGAACTCTAACAAGTAAGACACGTTGAATATACAATATGTGTAGATTTACCGTCAGTATATACATGTGGCTTATGAAGGTCTCCAAGTATGACATACCCAGTGATATCAGTAGGCTTATGTTGTCAATATAACACTCCGTTATCCACTATCCGTAATCATTCAAGAGTCGCAAGCGTACGCGTTCAGCGGATATGCGCTTAACATAGCCCGTGACGTAAGGCCGGGCGGCCAGCCTGTAAGACCCACTCGCTAATTGCTTGTAGTCGTTGATGAAAATATCATGGGTGTTTCATTAAAAGTATATATGGCACTAGTGATATTTTATATTATTAATGATGTGTCAAGATGTGGTATTTGCCACAAGTAACGGAACCTCGCTTGTTTCGTCAACGGAAATATCCAGTCTATTTATAGAATTGGGAAACCACGCTTTCTCAATCGTCGCTTATAAAGACCGATCAGTCAATGAACGCGTGGGCGGGCTTAGCAAAATGGCTGTTGTCATTACAGTGTCTTGTGAAATCTATCCAAGATGTATATATGCACCCTCTGGGGCATCTAACCATATCAGTTGTTTCAGTAATGACGAACGGCCAATGGCAGGGGCCCATCACATGAAATCAGAAATAAACAGACTAAACTCGTTCAAAAACTGGCCGGCGTGGGCAGTTCAAAGTCCAGCTACATTAGCTAAGGCTGGACTCTACTACACTGGAATAGGGGATAGAGTACAGTGCCCGTTTTGCTTTGGTATTTTAAAGAAATGGCAATTTAATGATGATCCTCTACAGGAACATCGGACGCATTTTCCTCTCTGTGATTTCATTCAGGGGGACGATGTTGGCAACGTGGCGATAAATGATCATTGGCGAGAGCAGACCAGGTCATTACATTCACGTGCAACTCAGGAAGCCATCCAAAGAGAAGATGATTGTGACTACACACGAGAGGCCACAAGGTTAGACTCATTTTCAAGATGGCCGCTAAATGTGGCCCAAACACCGGAAACCCTTGCCCGAGCAGGGTTCTACCACCTACCGTGCAAGGAGAAACCAGATCGAGTGAAATGTGCCTACTGTCGTGGGAAATTATACAACTGGGCCAGCGGAGACGACCCCTGGATAGAACATGCCAAGTGTTTCCCGACTTGCCCCTATATAAGGCTGTGCTTTGGGAACACTGCCGCCGGCCTTCAGAGCTATCCCCAAAAGAGGTAAGTTAGAATACATCAACCTTTATGCAGGATGTGTTAATTCTATCAATGTCGTAAACAGTTATATAATCAAAAGAGTAGTTATATATAATATAGTAACATATTATAATTATAAATAAAATTAACGTTCAAAGTATGTTAACATATATAACATACTAATAATTCATTTTTCGTATATTTTCAGAAATGAGAACCAGAAGGAAACGGTTCATGAATCAAACTCTTCTGAAGCGGAAGTAAATACAAGCAGTGATGAACTGACAGAACTCATGAAAAGTGATGCTGTTCAGGTCGTTCTTCAGATGGGATTTACGTCAGATCTCGTGAGAACTGCACTAAACAAGTGGTACACAGGACGTAATTGTGACTCAGTTTCAGCTCAAGAGCTGGTCATTTCTGTGTTGGAAATAGCAGACGAAGGAACAGGATTAACACCAAACAACGCAGATGTCACTGGAAGTACAACGTCAAATAGAGGTAGTACACGCCATGAGGTCACCAAGAACAATTCAGCTTCTGACAGGAACCAGATTTCAGGTCCAACATTATGGCAAACGTCACAGACTTTTGACCCAGTGAGAACGGCTCGAGACAGAACTGCTTCCATCAGAGAGCCGCATCTGTGTAAAGTGTGTATGGAGGAGCAGCTGAGGGTGACGTTCATTCCATGTGGTCATCTGGCCTGTTGTGGCCCCTGCTCTATGGCCATGTCCGAATGTCCGATCTGCCGGACACCCATCACGTCGTGTGTCAGGAGTTACTTTTAGACTACACTGTTTGTGTTTGTTGATAATCTACAATTGCTGTGATATGTCCGACAATGCACAAGACACGTGCATCTCTATTGAAAGGAACGTGTGTGCTGAAGAATGAAGCTTCTGAAGGGTAGAATCAGAAACCACTGTTATAGTGCTCATTGACATAGATGGAAACTGATATTACTGAGGCACATCTGAAGTTCTGGTGGTTTCCATATTGTTGTATCGCCTTCATTCATCGAAGCAAAAGATTTGTTGCTCCAATGTATGCACTTCCCAAAGTTGATGGTATTCCTGATTTTGTCTCGTTTTATTTTATCTGACCCTATGTTTCATTTGACATTTTGAAAATTTTCTTTTGGTGTATGTGTGGTGATTGGTAACGGTATGTGGTATCTAAGTCACGTTGATATACATGTTTTTTGCATTGTTATAAAATCATGTTTGCTTTTGCCGCTTTGTTATTGTGATATCATAACTTTATGTTTGTGCATAAATATATAACGTGGAACATAGTCTCTGATCTTGGAATGTAGGAGTGATGCTGTTGTCTAGTGGTAATAGTGTTCACATGTCACGCCGAAGACCCCGGTTCGATTAATAATATTACCTACATGGGTTCGAGTTCATTTCTAGTGACCACCGAGGTGATATTACTGGACCACTGCTAAAAGTGACGTAAAGTCATCCTCACTCACTCACTTCGTGAAGTGTATACTGGTTTTGTCACCACGACACGAGTGTCATGCACTATGACGTTAACATTCAGATACGGGTTTCAGATTGTTGTGATCATTTTCCCTTGTTCTTTTATATTTTCTGCGTTGTTTCCTTGTCATTTTTGTCACATATATATATATTATATTTATACCTACAGATACATCTATCCATCGTTGAATGTTTTAAAGGTTTTAATCATACATTGTCAATTTTACAATAAAACAGATTTTGATAAATACATTTCAGCTGTCTTTTGTTATAGAAACATTAAGAGATGCAGAGACCGACTGCGTTTGAGTGTGTACGTGTGATTTGATGTTTTGTTTGAGTATAAATTTATGTTTGAATGCTTCTTTGAAAGGAGAGCATGTATATATGTATGCATTGGCTGTTTTATTAACATTCATTGAAGCCTTTTGAATTCAACAATGACGCTTCTCACCGGACCAGAAGTAGGGTCTCTTTGCGCCCAACGTACTAACTGAACTATGCATTCACTACCTAGATATTTTGAGGGAATGACAGGATCATCTGCTTAATGATATGTATTGAAACATAAAAAAACTAAATAGTTTATACATTTTGTTTGAAAACACACAAAAATATTATACTCGTTTAATTAAAAAGCAGAAAATCAAACTGAAAGAAATGTTAAAACGATTTTCCTCTGGTCGACATACGCTTAGATTTGTCACACATGTGCCAGATAAGTAATATATTCTATGCAGCCCTTTGGATTATACCGTATAAGATGTTGGGGAGATGTTTTGCAGCAAGAGAGAATATATCACTTTTCTGGAGCACGGAACTTGTAACTCCACTACGTGGTGTTGATCTGTTTCAAGAGACGAAATGTGATAGGCCTTCTCGAGTTACCCCCCTTGATCGAACAGTGAACTCACACACGGTGACTCGGACACCATGCTTCATTTAGCACTGCTACGACATGACTGCTGCTTATTACAATTACGTACAGATTAGTGAAACATTCCCATACAGGTAACGGAAAATAGAGTTCCGAAGTCGATAGTAGAGTTCAATTGATTTTTGCTGACCTTTCATCCTTCTGTCATCACTATTTCATTGTGATTCACCATGTCAATCACCGGATTGTGTAATCCTGCCTCGGTCATTTACAGACCGCCGCCAAAACTTGTAAAACTTTCTATAACAAACAAATAAACAATACTTACTTAAAGCACTCTTAAACTTAATTAAAAAGAAAAACTTTAATACTTATCGTTGTATCGGGACTTCGGATAATCATATACTGAACGGAAATATACTGTCACTTTACCGTGTTAGATCTGCCCACACATATCCCATAACTCAGTATACGTTACGTACGTACGTACGTACGGGTGTATGTATGTATGTATGTATGTATGTATGTATGTATGTATGTATGTATGTATGTATGTATGTATGTATGTATGTATGTATGTATGCACGCACTTAGGTTTGCATGCGTGTGTGTGTGTCTGTTTTCTGTGTGTGTTTTCTGTGTGTGTGTGAGCGTGTGTGTGTGTGTGCGTGTGTGTGTGAGAGTGAATGTGTGTATAAATAGACTTCTCAACTAAACGTAGGAAAGTCACCTACAAACGTTATGCAGATGAATAGCACGAGTGCATCAAGCTGCTGTATTGCATGTGCAGATATCGTGCATGTGAGCAGCTCGGTTTTGGTGTAAAGTTCTGTTACGAATTTTCCAATTTTCACTGATTTTCATCATTTAATTAACTCAGGACAATAATATTTACGAATTCTTTGACCCTCGGTTCATGTGTACCTTTAAACAGGCTAGAAAGAATTCCCACTAGAGGGTCAAAACTAGTGATGGCTTGTATATTTTGTACAGACAATGCAACTGCAAAGCGCCCTCGTGCCTCAAATAGGATACGTATGTTATGGCTAAGCTACAGTTTCCTCCGTATAGCTGTGAATTGTCTTGATGACCTTTATCAAGTTTTGCATAACGGACGGTGGTATAGCATTGTGGTGATAGCTAATGTTGCTGACATATCAGTCAGTATTCACTAACTTACTTGTGCATGTAACTTCTATCTAAGATATCTGGTCTGATAGCGTCATATGTTGCATGAGGGAATGGGGAAAATCGTTTTGAGTATTTAGGACAATGCCCGCACAGTGGAGATGATCTATAAATTACTAAATTACATAAGGTGTTACAGCATCTGGAGGAAGAAGAAGAAGAAGAAGAAGAAGAAGAAGAAGAAGAAGAAGAAGAAGAAGAAGAAGAAGAAGAAGAAGAAGAAGGAGGAGGAGGAGGAGGAGACGAAGAAAGAAAAACGCAGACAACGCACTTTCTCAGTTATAGCTGTGACGATACATCGTAGTAATCGTGGTACTGTATCGGACGATAAATATGTCGATGCTTTTTTTCGTATCGTTGACCTTAGAATTATTAATTTCTACTAGAAATCGACGGTTATGTCAGCATTTACACTGATACTTGATACCAAAATATACATTTTTCAAGAAAATAACTAAAGATAGTATATCGTGATGTGAATCGAATCGTATCAATCCAAGATATCGCGATACGTGTCGTAGACTAACATTTCCGTATCGTCACACCTTTATTCTCAGTATACTAAACATTTCACATAATTGTACGTTGTCCTGCCAGAAATGGCATAGGAGACACTAAAATAAATTAAAAGTCTTATGAGAACTAATGCGCAAAATGTAAGTAAAATGTATCACGTAAGAGAGGTTTAAGTTCAATTGTCAAACATATTTGCCTAAACTGTTACATTATAAAAGTAGTTTTATAGCGCCCAGTGTAGCGGCAAGTGGTTTGGAGAGATGAGGACACTGCGTAAGAAATATAGTTGGGTCGTTTGAGGACAGACAGTGGGTTAATACAATTGGGTTTGAGCCATAACGTATATCTGATGTAGGAATGAAATGTACATGACGTTAGACTTCGGAGTGGTTGCAATATTTACATATACGTTGATTGATTGGAGTTTTGGTCTACCTCTAAGGGGAGAGAGCAACATCTCAATTTTGCGAGAACACTTCACTGAGAGCGGCAGAGTCTGAATGGACATAAGGTGAAACTGCCAGTGTATTTTGAATAATCTCAGTGTGTTACCAATGGCCTGCCTATTACCATTCCATATACTTCGATACCAGACTAGCTATTCTCGAAATGTTCGTAGCCCTACGAACTTCTTAAGCCCATAAATTAACCTTGAAATACACAGATGCGACATCGCAAATATCTACAATAAAGAAACCGTAATACATTTACATGTTAACACTGAAGCTCTTTGCCCACTAGGGTTTTATTACTGATTGTTGTTCACTGACATAGTGTTGACTATCCATGGGCGTATCTTTTGAAAATGACTAAAGAACATATTGGAGAATTTGTTTTGCGTTACCGGAGTCATTTCAAAACTCCCGGATCCGTCCATGTTATATGTGCTAAATGGCTAAAATTGCTATTTTAGGAGAGGCGATGACAGGTACAGATATGTAATACAGGTTAATAGCACGTTCGAGTGATTCGGAAATTCGCTGATAACGAAGCTCCGGGTCATGAAAATGTATGAAACATATTGCGCTGAAAAGCCTAAAATGTATGATTTCATATGAAAGCAACAGATTAGCTCACCAGTTCAGAGACATGATGTATCACATTTTGAATAAATATTTACCTGGGTACAGTGAACAAAATGTGCTGACACATGCCATCGGTTCCCAAAATGATCAATGCTGATGCTGTTGATCACTGGATTGTCTGGTCCAGACCCGATTATTTACAGACCATATAGCTGGAATATTGCTGAGTGCGCCATTAAACTAAACTCACTCACTGCATCGCCAGTTAAGCTCCACCATTCAAAATATATAGCAAGAAAAAACTACGATTATTTCATTGGTTAAAGTTAGTGTACAATGTATATTACTTCTATCTTTGATCCATGATTTATGTGTTGCAAAACCCGCACACTGTTACTGTTGTGTGAATTAGCTTTAATTAATAGATATTAACATAATCGTATGGCTCTTTTCCTAACGGGGACTATTAAACACTTGTGGCAAATAAAGATACGGATTAAAATGCTTAAAATAAATACATCTGGAAAGGGCAATCAGTGATCAAAGCCCGTGTGCTGTTTTACAAGTACTTATCATGTCACTTTACAGTATGTCTGTTCTGTCCACTAGCGACAATACCCAATTGCTCTTAACTGGGGCAGGACTGATCTGCTGATTATATAGAGGCATACAAAGGTATCTGCTATTACAACATTACTCGTGTGCTAAATGTGTGCTAAAAGTGTACAGTGACTAATGACAATGTATTCATGGTGTATTTCTTGTTCAACACAATCAACAGAACAAATGCGGCTCCATGAACACATCATCGCGAAACTTCTTCAGCCAATGTACACACGTGAGCAAGGATAGATGGACTCGTAGATGCCTGAAGTTAAACATAAAAACACAGATAAAAATACCTAACTTTTAATAAAGATAATCCGGAACAGACAACGGGGAGAAGTATCGACGCATTGGATACCATGAAGGATACAGGGTAGAGACTACAAAATGCGGATATAAAGGACACAATTCAGGAAGAAAGCAATTATGTACTACCCTGGGTTGAATAGAAAGGAGTCAGTGAGTTGATGAGAAGCATAACCAGACTGTCCATGCAAGGATCACTCGACTCCTCTTTGCTGCATTATTTATTTTGATGTATAAATAATCATGATAATATTAATCCCCAAATTATGTAAACAAAAGCATTGACAAAGTAACCTTCAACAGATTATACTTCAAAAACTAGGAAATATCTAACTATAAATTCTGTAGAGATTGTGAAAGGAACATCGTTAAACAGGATCTCACAAAGAGACCAGGACCAAAGACAGTGGAACGGGATGTCATCTTGAACGTTTTCACATGTTATTAAATATGTTCCAAACATAATTTTCTTTCCTCGAATGTTCTCGGTTCCATGTAGGTTCTCGCAGCATAAAGTTTCGAACTCTGAACCTCGACTGAATACACCTGCATATTGAAACTGATGTCAACATATTGTTGTCTTCCTGTTCACAATGATAAACACAGAATAAGACATAAGTAGGAAAATATGCATTCCGGATTTCGACCTGTGACCTAAGTACTGACCAGGGTGACCTGTGGGCGTCCAGACTGGCACAGTCCCAACTCTCCATGTACACTGAGGGTCACCCAGTTCCTGGCCATTTGTAAATCCATCGTTGTCAGAGTCCTTATGACACAGATCTTGCGTCCACGTGTGAGATGCCTCCTGAAAGTCCTGGTAAAATACAAATTACTTGTGTCATATGGTTGTGCCAGTTTCTGCAGCATGCCAGCACTGTGTACCCATTTGAAGACCCGGGGAACACGTTAGAGGCGGGTGCTCCAAAGCTATCAGTCCTACTGCACCATTAGGCAAGAAGAATGTGCCACCTCTAACGACAGGTTCTAGAGAACATATATGGGTATCATTATGTATCCATACTGTCCTAAAAATAGAAGCGCCAAACCCTTTCCATATTCACAAGAAATCTCTATCAAAAGTAGAGAGAGAAATCTCTCTGTAAAAGAAATCTTTCAATACAGTTCAACGAATTTAACATCCACTTAAATTACCAAGATCAGTATTACATGCAAGACACTGAGGATATCCTACCTTTCCAAATGGGTTCAGATTCTGACTGCCTCCAATATTTGCATCGTTGTGTCCAACAGCATTCCATATAAGTTCTGGATTACAAGGATGAGGCACCTTATCACCGTTCGGAATTTGATTTTGGTAGGGTGGCTTAGCCACAACAACAAAGACGATACATAACACGATGGGCAGGTGCTTCAACATCTGGGTAATCTCGTACTAAAATAATACAACTGACTGCTTTTCAGTTTTTATAATGGTCTGTTCACGTGGTACTTCAGTGACATTTAGTCCAGATAGTCTTATCGCAACGGGACCACAGAAAACAAGGCCAAAAACCGTTCCCAAGGACTCATTATTTATGGTAGCTGGTTGTCGATTTCGATGGGACGCGCGGTTAATATTAAATTACATCTGTATGTCTGTTGCCGAAACGTTCAGTTTGGACTGAATGATGACAAACTTCGTGCTGGCAATATTTCAGAGAACGAATACATTGAACTGAACTTTCATAATTTGAGTAGAGAATCGTTCATGTCTAGTAAGTTCTTACGCTTCTTGGAAATGTGACTTCCCAATTTATCTTGTCTCAAGAAATACTTCTGTTAAAATGAGAGAGTACATGTAGATTATTGTGAACAGGATCCTGGGTTCACCAAAAGGCGAAATTTAGAAGTTATTTTTATAATACAGTTTTCCTTGCTGTATTTCAGCTGCTTGGGAAGGTGAAAGCTGAATTAGGGGCTCACAATAAATAGTAGTATGTTGAACAAAGACCTTGTTGAAAAAATGTACCACGTTGAAGGTATAAACTCGCCGTCTCAGCTTAATGGCTCGCCATGCTATCTTTAGATGACACAATGATAGGATGCAAGTGTAAACTACTTAAAAAAAAGAAGCGCATAGTATTTTTCCATGTAACGTTTCGAATGTGAATCATTGGTATCTATGTAATCAGTATATCTATGGTGAACGCTGTCTGCAAACATTTCTGAGTTTGAATCCATTGTCATTGAGGACAACTCGCCAAAACGCACCAACATCTGTTTTCCTCAATAAATGCAATCAATTGGGAACGGGAAGAAATTCATGCGCGTTTCCTTTTGCATGCTCATTCCACGAATTATTTCCAATACGAGGCGGGGGAGGGGGGGGGGGGTCCATGCTCTTGCGACAGTTGACAATCTTAAATTTGGTGTTAAAGTCATGCCTAGACTTACTGTGCTCTGTTCAACAATGCGATTGGTCATTTGACGGCTGGGGAGTCTCACTCTGCGATTGCAAGACAACTGAATGTGTCACAGAATACTATGGCAAGACTTAGGCATCGCTACCAGCAGCAAGGGTCAGCACGTGATCGTCCCAGGTCAGGTCGACCCCGTGTGACCACGCCCGCTCAGGACAGGTTTATTCGGCTTCGATCTTTGCGGAACAGGTTCACCACAACATCATCCACAACATCGATAGTGCCAGGACTCAGAACAGTTTCCGATCAGACTGTGAGGAACTGCTTACGTGAGGCCGGTATTCGTTCCAGAAGACCCAACGCAGACAGTGGTGTCGCCAACATCTCATATGGCTGTTGCAAAGGTGTTATCTTCAATGATGAGTCACGTTACATGATGCGACGTGCCGACGGAAGAGCACGTGTATATCGACGTCGTCACTAACGCTACGCTGCAAATCTGACGTTGACCCTCAGCCACAGACGTTACCTGCTCTGTTTGTGGCCTGGAGGGAAGAATACCAACTCATTCCCCGGCACTTCGTTGGGATTCTGGTCCAGTCTATGGGGCGCCGATGACAAGCAACCATTGATGCTAATGGTGGCCACACGAGATACTGACTGCTCTGCCACCTTGACCTTGAAGCACTTGTCATTTGTGACATACAGTTTCTTGCGGCATTGCACCGTTAATGTTCATTTTGGTTTTCGTCATGACTGCCCTGTATTACTGAACCTTAAGTGTATAAACTGATAACAATTTTCAGCTATGCGTTTCTTTTTTGAGTAGTATGTATATGCAAACTCTTTATAATTGTACGGCATATGTTTCACTAAGATACAGGATTAGCGAGATGCAGTACTCCTTCTCCCTCTGTCTCACTCACTCAATTACTCACACACGCATGAGAGAGCTGAATGAGGTAACTAGGATGCCTTACATGGTTGCTATCCTCTCCGTTAGGTGAAGGTTTACCTGTGACTAAATAAAAAAAAGCGAACCACCTTCCACTGCCACTAAAAATCTCATGAAGAATTTCCACTGAAAGTAGGTGAGACTGAACGATTCGGATTGTATGATTGTCAGTATTTATGATTCATTGTTAAAAGGTGATGATGGCAGATGTTTATGTGATTACGTCACCGGTAATAAACACTTTCAAATGGAATTCAGTTGTTCACCTGAGAAAGTAAAATTATATGAAACTGATCAAAACAGAAAAGATAACGGACATCATCTTTGTCAGTGAAGGGACCAATTTGGAATTATCTTACCTCACACATAAATGTCGTTGAGCGCTCTTCTATTATTTTCAGTGCACCCTGCTTTCAAACGAACATTTCTATGTACGCTGCTGGCAATGCCGAACTCTTTTGGTATTTCGTGGTAGTAATTCTTTATGTAGAAAAACATCGAATCACACATAATGTATGGAAATTACCGATGTTTTGCGAATGCAAATCGACGGAAGGGAGATAACTCTGAATCGGTTTTTCTTCTCTGCAAAATCATGCGATGGTTTTAGAACGTTTGCTGTGCTTCAAACAATTCAAAGTGAACATATTCAGGTGTTCAGTATGATAAATACTACTACTGCTAGTTTGAAGCTGTTGTCATTCGGATTGAGTGTACAGACATAGCTAGGCAATGCTTTTATCTGACCTGATGGTCTGAGATATCTGTGGGCGTGTGCATGTCGGTCAGGTCAGACATTAATAGCTCTTTTCATGAACGATACGCACATATGCATGTATGCCCATCCTAAATTTCATGTTGACCTTGATTGATGAACAACAACAGCAAAGAAGAAGAAAATGAAATAAAAAAGAAAACCAAATGGTTGACCTGTTACTTGATCTAAGTGCCAACCCTTTTATTTCTCGACGTGCAAGTCATGATAGAAGGCCGCTAGACTGGTTGAGGAGTGGTGCGTGTATCTGACAGCAAAATGCTGCAAAATATTGAAATATTGTGTAGTAATACATGTGTAATAATGTTGGAAGTTGATGTCGAGGACGACATTTTCCTGAGGAGGGTATGTACATGCAGCTCAGCTCCCTGATACATTTCACAAATTCACAGTTTTGTTCCTAACAGCTTGCCATACAGTTGACCTGGCAGCCAGCAGGTACATCCTGGGCTCTACCAGACGCTCTCCTGCAGTCTGCGCTCCCAAGTGGTATAAATGTTGCATATGTCATGTGTCTGGCACACACCATGCTGGCAGTGACAGACAGGTACAGGTAGAGTCCATATTACAGGTATGTAAGTTTGATTGAATGAATTGTTGATATTAAAACAATTTTGCATATATTTATGTAAGTTTGATGGAATGAATTGTTGATATTTAAACAATTTCTCATGTATTTACAAGTCAGGTTGAATTCTAGTGAATATATCTAATGAGTTTTTCTACTTGATCAAACAAATGTCACAATGATAATTTTACTGTAACTTGCAATCTTAATTTCTTTAATTGACACTCCATGCTGGCTGAGGCAGTCAGGTTAAACCAGCGGCATGCTCTTTCATGGCAACTTTTATGGCAACATAAAAGTGAGAACACCAGCACAGTGACCCGTTTTAATCAAGGAACACAAATAAGGACAACACACATATTCATTATGCGAAGTTGCTGAGAGAAAATCATACATTTTAGTTCAGCACCCACAAAGATGGTTTGGAACGGATCCTCGGAAACTGGTAGGCGTCGTAAGAGGCGACTAATGGTCGATTTGTAATGGCATACCTGTTTAAACTAACACATTAAATGCCAAACTTACCATCAACGGAATGTTTCAGCCCAACAGCATTGGGTCCTGCACCAACAGGAAGACTGGTAGCGTACTGTCTTCGTCAGCACCGATCGACCATTTGCCTTGAGCCATGACACGAACCCTTCAGCGTCAACTTTGCATTCTTGTACGACGTCTGTGGTTATTTGGCAACTCGTCCCCGATGTTTGTCACTTGCAAGTCACTCTTCAAACTATATTATTTCCGTTTCCCTTTTGTATGTGGGCCACTGGCAGCGTTATATAAAACACGGTACAAGATGACTCAGTATTTGGGAACCAAACAAGGACTTTTCGGTTAGCAGTCCAAAATATAGCGAATGCACTGATTACATCTTCTACCCTGAGGTAAGACTTGTGTACAAAGGTCCGTGGTAGAATAGGCCTTCAGCAAACCATGCTTGCCATGAAAGGTGTCTATATTTGTCGTAAGAGACGTTAACGGGATCGTGTGGTCAGACTCGCTGACTTGGTTGACAGATGTCATCGGTTCTCAATTGCGCAGATCGATGATCATGCTGTTGATCACTGGATTGTCTGGTCCAGACTCGATTATTTACAGACGTATAGCTGGAATATTCCTGAGTGAGGCGTAAAACTAAACTCACCCACTTGTGTACATAGGTGTAGAACTGATAGGAGACATCCTGGATTCAGAATTTGTTTAATTTCAACCACTGTCTAGCAGCAACGTCAGTGTTCATGCTTGGCACACATTTGAAGCAAGATAGCTCACAATTAACTGCTTACATGTGGTAATCCCTTACCATATGGCGAAACTGCTGGAAATGGACGTGAAATAAAGTATCTTTCAAATGCCACCATAGATGATTGTCCGCGAAATGCTCAGAGCAATAATGCTGATACTAAACACATTAATGGAAGTCAAATCTTTTTGTCCTCATATATAAAGATTTTTGGTTTGATAAGCATGGTTACAATATTACGATAAAGACTGAACTCAAACTGCTTATATGTTTTATATGCATAAATACTCTATCATAGCTGTTATTTTTTGTGATATGTTAAGAGAGGGTATAGATAATTTTCATGCTGACTTGTCACGTTGTAGCGGAGCACTACGGTCATCTGCGAAGTCGCTTTGCACTAAACTAACATGGGAAATCAAGGAATAACAACACAACATCAAAGGATAATCAAGAGCTTATATTAACAAACAAGTACAAGTACAATACAAAAATGCAATTGTTTTAACAAGTAACATAAAGTAACATGCCCTAGAATACGTAACAATACGCTGAAAGATGTCTTTGTTGGCTGTCTTGAAACAGATCTAGACCAGTTTCCTTTCACCAGTATAACAGGCAATAGCGGTGCTTTTTAATGTTTCGGACACGTCCCAATAATCGCCATACTGTCGCTCATTCAGTGATACAACCAGCATTCTGGAAACTTACTCAACGAAACGACTAGAATGATCCAGATACTAGTAAATAACTAGGTACAACTAGTTAACTGTACCCTCCACTCATAACTTCAACATGACTTGATAATAAGGACGCCGAAGATGAGGGTTCGATTCCCCAAATGGGTACACTATGTGAAGCGCATTTCCTGTCTGTGTCCACCCGCCGCGATACTGCTGGAATATCACTAAAACATGGCGTAAAACCAGACCCACTCACTCACTTGATAATGACAATGCTCTAGGCCTGCCGTCGTTTACAACAGATTTTCTAACAGCATCTACAACCACATGAACGATAACATGACAGTAAAACCACTATGTCAAATGGACTGTAAACAAACCTGTGTAAGTAAGTACAGGAAGGTAAGCAGTACTTAGGAAAAGTCGCGTACGAATAATCACATGCTTTAGCTGCAAGTGTCCCGATATCTAATTACGAACATATGTGAATACCAGACTCCTGTTAAGTATCACTCCATGCTGGGGAACTGGACATTAATGTGTGTGTGTAGAGTGCGTTTTAGTGGTGTGTGTGTGTGTGTGTGTGTGTGTGTGTGTGTGTGTGTGTGTGTGTGTGTGTGTGTGTGTGTGTGTGTGTGTGTGTGTGTGTGTGTGTGTGTGTGTGTGTGTGCTCTGGGTGGGGGTATGGGGGGTGGGGTGGAGGGAGACTAAGTGTTTACTTAGTGTAGTGGCGTTAGATAGTACACAAAACCTTATAACTACTGAATCTACTGATATGAGTTACATCAAGGTACTGATATGTACAGATTACATAAACTCTGTAATTATTGACTATGAGGTGACTATGTGCGCGTAGAAGGACATGCGGTGACTGTATGACGTACACTGTAGAATATCACACAATGAATTCACAACTAGTCGCACAACAGATATATTAGTTGTATGGTTCACAAGCTGTGTGGTTCACTGTCACGTAATTAGTGTAGTCGTAATGCTGCTGAAGGTAAATGTCATTCTGAAATGAGACAGCGCTGTACACACCACTGAAACCTACTATTTGTCCATCCACGAAAACCTTTTGTATTCTTGTGGTAACGCCAAAGGGGAACCTTTTACGTAACAATGCAATGTTAGATTGACATTCCATGTCAATAAGAGAGCTCATCACTCACTGTAACCCTTGTGGTGAGCAAGTCAGATTTTTAAGTCACGGTAACCCTTGTAAATACTGTACAATGGACCTACGGTCTGCAGTTCAGAGAAATAAAACATACGGTGTGAGTGTGTGTTATTATAGTTATGAGAGTGTGTATGTATGTTTCTCCAGTAGGCCAAGTGCAGATGCGAATCGACTGGTTTAGGTAAACACAAATCATTTCCACATCGTACGGAGCAAGGTCAGAGGTGTCAGGTCTGGCCCCGATTTCTCGAAATAACCTTAAGTTGGAGTTTGACTTAAGTCTGAGCGTTTACTCATATTTGAGAAAACGCATTTCACATAATGAACTGCAATCGGCATAAAACTCAAACTATATTATTTGAGTTTGGTGGCTAGATTACGTAAGTTATCAAAAATGTTTTCAAAAATGCAGTTAAAAATTCAGCTGTTTCAAGTTGTGAAACTCAGTTCGAGATTTGAGTTAAAACTTAAGTTTGCTTCGAGAAATCGGGGCTAGGTCAGGTCATCACAGATACTTGCACCAATGGAGCCAGTCTATTTCAGATGTGACTATGTCAACTCAGCACAGGTCGTCGTTTAATTTGAACACATGTCATCTCTGTAATAGGTCCAGTCCGGATCGGTGGAGTTTATGTCAGTGATGTCAGACCAGGAATGGAAGATCTCACACTCACGTGATCTATCGTTGTAGTTGACAGCGACACAGGTTCCAGACAACATGCACTCCTGCACACAGGACACTCGGGACAAGGCTAAAGGATACGACCTCGCAGGGTGTTTCATTAGCCTTCCTTTTGGCATTCTGATGTAGTTTGGTGTCTGGCAGTCTGAAATCACACAGACATCCACGTTGTAGTTTCCTGTTCACTATCAAGTGTACGTGTATGCATGTGTCTGATATGAATTTAGGAAGCAAATCTGTAACATTGGTGGTGTAAGTAACGTGGCGTAAGTAACAATATGCTGCGTGAACAGTACAGGAGGTCCACAAAATGCAGTTCTGTCATTTAGTTATGAAGGAACATGCATGATCAGAACATAATAAAATGCATAGTTTAATTGTAATTTTTTCTGTCCATGGATATAAAACATCCCGTTTCTAGACATTATTTAGTAAAAGAAACAACAAACGTCGAGGGTGATTATACTGTCTTTGGTGATTGATGTTCAAAATACAATTTAGGCTCAAATTGAAAATGCTTTATGGTTCAACTTCTTTATTATACAAGGTCACAACGTTTCGAGACCGATCCCTGTATAATAAAGAGGTTGAACCATAAAGCATTTTAGTTTGATCCCTCCAACTTCTAAATGCCTTTAAAACAACAATTTAGGCTGCTAAAACTAATCTGCTGACAAGTTTTGACTTACCACGTTTGATTCCAGAAACTTTAATTTCACAAAGACTGAAGACACCACTGTGTTTAATCAGCCGCAGCCGAACGTATCTTCCAGAGAGTGTCCTCTCGCACGATATGGTTACAAAGGGACCAAGCCGTTCAGTGCAGTTCTTGCAAAAGGTCGCAGATGCCGTTTGACATCGAGTTGGATTTCTCTTACAAACCTTGATCACGACGTCATGGAGGTTCGGGCCTAGAATTACAAGGATATGTGTGTCAGATACACAGGACAAAAACTGTGATGCTACGTTTGGTTGTTGTGTAACTCCACCATCTGCAAAGGTTTTGGCTGTGACGGGGAAATAGTCTGTATGTTCCATGAATATAATGAACAAGGAATCATGCTTTCAAGGTGTTCAAGCCAAACTCAGGGCACCAAGCCAGACCACCTGATTCAGTTCGTTGCCGTTTGCAATAGGCTTGTTTGGAACCTAAATTTATATGAAGCCGGTGTCAAGGCGTCACATTACTATTAGCGGGTACTCATGAAGCTTCTGTCGCACCTCAATACGTACCCTTACATTTCATTAGAATGAAATGGGCGTTTTCAGTATAAATAATTATTCTTCATCGAAATAGGTGTATACAGTGTTCCCAGAAATTATTGAGAAAATCTTTGTATTTTTTCTAATGATGCTAAGATTGGAAAAAGGGCTTTCACTATGCACTAAGCATACTAAATAAGGGAGACAACTCTTGAAGGCTTAGAAGGCAGCTCATTACGTCAAGAGTTATCTCCCTTGTCTGAGCAGACGGCTTCCTGTGTTGACATGGCAGAATTTACAGCAAGAGAGAAAAGAAAGCTCTTTCTAGATGATTTTGAAAGGGATGAAGCTGATTTGATGCTAAAGTGTTAGCTTGTAGACATGGTATGCCTCTGTCTACAGTATACAGAACTTTGAAGAATATTCAAACAGGAACCGGGATAGAGCACAAAGCAGGGGCAGGTCGGCCTAGGAAATTCAGTGTTGTGGATCGCCGAAGACTTGGGCAGATTGTGAGTAGGGGCAAATTCGAAAGTGTTGAGAACATCAGAAATGAAATGATTAGCAGAGGAAGTCCTCAGGTATGCAATGAAACAGTTAGGCAGGAATTACAGAGACTTAATTGAGTGAAAAAACGTGGAATTCCCTCGCCGTTGATGAAAGGAAAAGGAAAACTGCACAAAAGGAAAAACGTTTAAACTGGTGTCGGGCTCATGAAAATCAAGATTGGGATAATGTTTTCTTTTCGGATGAAAGTTCTGTTTGGCTTTTCCCTAATTGTGTGAAAATTTGGACCAAAGATACTGTCAAACATATCTACAAGCGACCAAAACATAGCCCGAAGTTTCACATGTGGGGTGGCATATCGGCTCGCGGAGTGACGCCATTATGTGTTTTCACTTGACAAAAGAAAGATACGTTGACTTTGTAAATGGTCACCTTCTACCGACAGCACAAACATTGTATGAAGATGATTGGATTTTCCAGCATGATAATGACCCAAAACACACTGCGCGCTACACAAAACAGTGGTTGTCGGGCGAAAATGTTCAAGTTTTAGACTGGCCCAGACATAAACCCAATTGAGAATGTGTGGGGAGTCATGAAAGACAGAATAAAGCAAAAGGGACTGAGAAATATTGAAGATATGAAGGCCGAGGTGGTCCAATATTGGGATACCCTGTCACACGATTACCTACAAACTTTGATGGGTAGTGTGCCTAGGCATATTCAGGCATGCATTGCTGAGCGAGGAGGTCTAACAAAGTACTAAAACAAGACTGAGACTGTAAAAGGATGATGTTTTAACATGTTTATGTAAGTAAAACGCCAGAAGTTAATAAACGTAATGAGTTACATGACGCAACATGATTCTCAATAATTTCTGGGAATACTTTATGTATACGAGAAAACACACTTTCGACGTTTTGGCTGCGACCGTCTGGGTTTCCTGTTGTGGTGTAGATGCTGACGTTCTGAATGTGGTGCAGCGCCAGGAGATCCACAACAAGCTCTCTCGGATGATTGTCGATACATGGAAAGCAAATGCAGGTATCATTGTCGCCGTCCACAGCTTTGGCAGCTCTGTCATTCTGTGTGGACTCTGTCATTCCATGTGGATAACATATCCAGGCAGGTTTGTTCAGAGCCAGATTTTCTCTTGATGTTTCAGACACTGTAAATAATAATCATCTTGTAGAAATTATGAATATATTTTCATACAGATAGTTTACATACTGGCAGAATTTTTTTTATTTACGTCTCATATGTACGTTAGAAGAACAATACATACAAGATCTACAATAAAATCATAATGCACAAATGCCACTCTAGTGGCGTTATTAGAGACGGTTATATGATTATACTATATCACAGGACAACATAAAAAATTCAAGTTGATAGAACGAAATTGAATAAAAAATACACTTACACACATATAGCATAAAACATACATACGACATTAAATATAACGTTGTTTACATACTGAAAGGCAAAAACAACACGTCGTAGTTTTCAGTTCATGAAATTGAAAATGACATAGTTTGGTCAACTGTTTTTTCAATTGATAATATCAACCAACATTTATGAAACATTTTTTAAAGCGAAAAAGATAAAATTTTGTCGGAAAACATTTTCCTTGAAAATTTGAATACTTTTCACATTTTTTTATAAGGATCACTTCACCCAAACTCATCATTGAAAGCACAATGCACGTGCATCTCATGGGCATCCAGGGTATAAATTGCCACCCTGACTGCTCGCACGTCAGTCGTTTCCTGACTACAGCAGCTATGCCACGGTTAACAAAAGATCAGCGTCAACAGGCCATCGGACGTCTTCATGCTGGACAACGCGCTTCTGTCATCGCCATTGATTTCAACTGTTCTGTTAGAACGATTGAACGTCTCAGAGAGCGACTAACAGCACAGATGACCGTCCACGTAGTGATCGTCCCCGGGTAACCACACAACGCCAAGACCGTCAAATCGTCCGTCAACACGTGCAAGATCGCTTCAGTAGGGCAACAGACACAGCTCTAGGCACCATCGTCATCCATCAAAGAGCGATCAGCGACCGTACAGTTCGGCGACGCCTTCGGGCCAGCCATCTGTTTTGTAGACGTCCTGCTCATGGTCCAGTTCTTACACAACGTCACCGACGTGAACGTCTAAACTGGGCACAACTGCGTCAACTCTGGCATCAGAGACGTTGGAGAAGAGTGATTTTCTCGGATGAAAGTCGATATTGTGTGTCCGTAGCCGATGGGAGGACTAGGGTTTGGCGTCGTAGGGGAGAACGCTTCCAAGATGCTTGTGTGATGGCGAGAAAAGCTTGGGGTGGTCCGAGCATCATGGTATGGGGTGGAATCAGGCTTAACCAGAAACTGGGGCCTGTGATCTTCCAGAACCTTGGTCCAGGACGAGGGAATGGTGTGACAGCTGCCCGGTACATTGATCAAGTCCTTAGACCCCGCGTTGTGCCGTTTTTTGCACGTCATCGGAACCATGTTTTCCAGCAGGACAATGTACGTGCACATACCGCCAGACTCACCAGGGCATTCTTGGATCAACACAATGTGGAAACCATGCCATGGTCAGCCCTGAGCCCAGACCTAAACCCCATTGAGCATTTGTGGGATGAGATCCAAAGACGCCTCAATGACGTCAGACCACGGCCGACAACTGGAGACCAACTACGGGCAGCGTTCCTGAGAGTGTGGGCACAAATTCCTCTGGCCTTTGTGAATCGGTTCGTACACTCCATGCCCAGGAGGTGCGCTGCAGTTGTCACTGCCAACGGTGGTCACACACGGTATTGACTCTCGCTCCCTTCAGTGACGTCATCGATGATTACCATATTTCAAGTAACCAGAAATGCTATATTAAACTATTGATTATCCAATAACAGTTTGTTGTCTTTTAATTGTAGCCTTGGTCCTCATAAATATAGTGTGTAAAATTACACCAGTTAGTACCACGTTTACAAACGACGTTTCTTTTGCCTTTCAGTGTATAAAAATTGCTGGCGTTGTACAAGGATTCTAAAGCAATTTTTGACACATACTTTCATAAAATGAGCGATAAGTTCTCAGGTTCCGATAAGAGGGTAAAATTTGGTATCAAATATTTTACTGATATTAAAAGGTCTTCTCTTAAATCTTCGTAAAGTGGACAATACAATTAAACATGCTGTTCATATTCAACTTTATCTGGGCAGTGGAAGCATCTTCTTTCTGCGAGTTCGATTCCTTTATAACGGCCTGTGTCTATTGTCAGAGGCGCTGTAGCCGTCCTGGGCACGTCGGTAGGACTTTGACTTAGGCGTTAAAACATGCTAGGCTTCTGTTTGGAATATAGATATTTAGATTCAGTAATGCCTGAGTTTAATTATTCCACCCCTCTTTTAGCGTTCTCCCGTTTTCTTCTAATAAAAGTTTGTAATGATAGTGTTTCACATTCTTTAAAAGTGACGATGTTGGTAAGAAGAGCTTCTTTTGTTATCCTCAGTCTGTCCATTCAGCAGGAGAAGGCTGAGTGCCACGTTGATTTTCCCAATTAAAAACATAAGCACTTATACGTCCTTGGTCCATATTCCTCATTCTTCTCCAGTAGCGAATCAAACACATATCTTGACGCGCACACACTCAGGGCTCCATCCCAATTCGCCGATAACTGCTTCATTAGGTGCATACAGAATAATCCGTCGTTCCGTAGACTGATACTCCATATGAAATAACTGGTCATACTGATGCATCGTACAGTTTGCTGAAAGTTTTAAAACCAACGTTTCCTATAGTTTTACATTCAGATATGACGAGACCTAGAGCACGACCATCAGCGGCAACCTTGTAGTCTGAGTGTTCCGTTAAAGTCAGCCCCAAATAACGGCGGAAATCAACCTCTTAGTTGCCTGTTTGGTTTTTGTACAATGCCACTCTCAGCATTTTTCAAGCTATGGCAACGGTCTGTCAATAATGGAATCTGGAGCAGACGATCCAGTGATCAACAGCATGGGCAGTTGCCTCGTAGGACAAGCATAGGTTACTAAGCTCAATAGTAGTATTATAACTGTAAGTTTTGGATCGGGTCCCCGATAAGGTTTATGTTTTGAAAATAAGACTTTCTCAAGGATGAACATGATGCTATATCCTTGATGGTTTTGTTTCCTTTTCCTTGGAACGCTAAAACTTTGTATCCGAAGTTCCGCGCTGGTTCTACCAATAATGTAGCCGTATTATTGAGCAACAATGTCATGAATGGGGTCTGCCATAAACTCATCGAAGTAGGCTATGGAGTAGGTTGAGTACGGAGCAGTGTGGTATCTGATCTCAAAGTTATATTCGACTTAAACATCCATGGAATTTTGTAATCGTTCGGTACCACACAGACCTAACCTGTTATACAGAATCATGGAGGATTGCTGCGTAGTGGGACAGACGGCTTTTCCTATCGACATGCCCAATGAAAACGACAACATCAAACAGGCCAAACACTCCGCGCCTGGCACGACTGAACGAAGTTTCACTTACAAAACGCAGGAACACGAAGCTTGCGGGTCTTGTACTTGATCATCCGATGCGACGGACAAGCGAATACTCCCGTGATCTACCGGGGTCGCGACGCAGCTCTCGTTAAATGGTCTGAAATTCATCGACAACACTCAGTGTCTCCTGTCATCTGTTCAGAGTTTTGTGAAGGCCAATGATACCTTGGGTATCAAGAAAGGATACACCGACGTGGCTACTCGCTCTTTGCTGTTGAGGAAGGACGTGTACCTGTACGAATACATGAACGATTGGTCTCAATTCATGGAAACTACTTTCAGTCAACTGACATCACCCAGGACGATTTTACGTGTGGGAGAAACTAGACTGCCAACATTTAGTAGTGGAGCAGCTAAGATCAGGAATTGTACATTTGGTGATACAAGAACTGAAATTGGTCATCATATAAAGGAAATGTCTGAAATAATTTTAGATGAAGGCACCTCAGCTTTTGTATCTTGTGCGCACATGCAGTACATAAACTTTGACATAATATTTTCATCGTTTCCCCTTCAATCTTTAGATTTGCCATTCATTACAGACCTATGACTTTCATTAATAGTCATTCACAGGTTCATGAAGAGATGAGAAATACAAAATTTTAGAATATACATATTATTAATATTTTGAAACAATGAAACACTCCCTTTAGACTATCAAACTCTTTGAGAAAATGTGTGCACACTTGAGAGTTATCGAAAAATAAAATGAGCACAATAAGTGGCAAACAATTGCAAATGCAATACTAAAAGATGTCTTGGATAATTTATCTTTTACCATCAAAATCAATGCAGTTATTACCGAACGTAATGGCTTAAGGCCAAGCAAGGGAGATTCTTTAACGTGTCTTTCACAAGGGAGCAGAATCTTCTCCAGTACAATTCATACCTAATTGTTTTTTATTGTTTAATGGTAAATATCAACTAATTTAGTGCAAACATGCAAATTATGCCCTGTCCTGACTCAGTACTAATTGCTTATCTCATCTCTGTAGTAGATGAAAATCAAATGATTGTGTTCAAATTCTATAGAAAAGAACACACCTGAAAACAATCCAAATTTAGGCTGGGCAGCGGATGCACGTGACCAAGCCTGCGTGACTCTTCCCATATTAGTGCCAACAGAGATAGACTCACATCATGAAGAGCCAAAATCAATCTATTTACTAAAAGACAGGTTAATCAAAGCTTCCCCATCGAAGGGTTGTCCTCCTTCACCTCTCAAACAACTTTGCAAGTCATCAGACTCACATTACTACATAGACAAGCAAGGATTGGCCAAAATGGGCTTTTCTGGAAGACCTATCACAAAAACCTCAATGAACAGATTTACCATTCTGGTGAACACAACATCATCTCTATCTCTCGTAGATACATTACGCAGACACTCTACAACTCAAGCTCGCAAATGCAAAAGAGTCACTTCTGTTCAAAGAAGCAATAGAAGTTATACATCAAGAGGCAATCGACCCAGGGTTTTGGTCCTGCTTCACAAGAACAATTTACCAGAAACGTCCAGACTAATATGAAGAAGAAGTTGAGAATTCTCCACATTCTGAAACAGATGATAAGACAGAACAACTTACTGGCAAGTATATATCTTTATTTAAGGGATCTGCATATGCCAATCCATCCAAGGTCCAGGAAGTATCTACAGTTCCTGTTCAGCAACCTAAACATCCCAAATTTGAGGCTTTCTACATTCTGGCATTTTCATGGCACCTTGTTATTCACACAGGTAACAAACACAAGGTAAAACTCTCTGCACAACAGGGTAATTAGATAAGTCCTTCTACCTAGACAATCACATCCAGAAGACGTTATACTCAAACGTTAGTTGGATTTCACACTACGATTGCTGCCTGAAGTCAGGCCAAACACTCATCTCTACAGGGCTGGGAGCACATCTCGACATAGATATAACCTCAGGGCTATGGACTCTAGAACAGAAGTTTTTCCCATACCATTAACCGAGATTAGGCAGTTCTCCGGTCCGTTAATCACTGGGTTCGTCTCACTTATCCTCACATGAAGCAGAAGCATCAAAATCCACGTGTCTTTGATCTGCACGCATGGGACATATCAAGACGAACTTGACCAGATATTTCAGAAGAGCACCAGTCTCCATTCAGATCTACCAGAAGTCTGTATGAAGATAAGTGGAAGAGTCTTCACCAGTATTCCAGACGTAAGGGTATTCCAGCAGATATACAACGTGAGAACCTCAAAGAATCTGAAGACTAGGCTCATTCCCAGCACCCATCGCGTCTGTCATCACCATGTTGAAGGCTCCAAACTCATTCAGAATGTTAGAGATCCATTCTCTAGACCACAGCCTCAGAAGAATCGATAAAGGTCACAATGCATCAGTTCATATAGGTGTCAGTATGGGATGTCTTGGTCGAAATTCAGCCAGCTAAACAGTTTCACATCCCACCATTATCTTCAATAATTGGCAATGAAGAACAGGACGACTTATCACTGCGCCTGGTCAGAATCCTACACATTTATCTACGTAGAAAGTAGTCAGAAATTAAGACGACACTTCATTCCGTTCATATGAGAGTGAGTGAGTGAGTGAGTGAGTTAAGTTTTAAGCCGCTTTTAGCAATATTCCAGCAATATCACGGCGGGGGACACCAGAAAATGGGCCTCACACATTGTACCCATGTGGTGCTCATGTGAGATGTCACAGCAGAAGAATCCAGAACAACTACTTCCTTCTGGGTGAGATCAGCGATACCTCGAGCATACAGATATGCTGGCTTAGAACCTCCCTCAGCTTCCGAACTTTGATCCTTCCCTACCACCTTGGAAGAATGTTTGGGGAATATTTTTTGTTTTCTGTTCAATCAATTTTCTTTGAGACTATTTGTGAAGAAAAACTCAGTTCATACCATCCCATCAACACATGGGACTGCTGTTAAGCATGTCAAATGCACAGTGTACCAGGCTGTCCTATACGGGGTCAGTCATTCTTCTACAGCATAAACTCCCATCTCCAAATGAGTGGGACTGGATACAATAAGAAAGTGGACAGAATGTTCCCTACTGGACGACACATCACCAAGCATCAAAATCTTGACAGGAGTTGGTATCTTGTCTATACAAAGGGGTGTATCAATCGATGCAAATCGGTGCAAACAGTCGTCACTTACATGCAATGGTGCGAGAGCCAGTGTTCATAACATCGACTCGGCTATGGTTTCAAGAAGTTAAACCAAATTGAATATTTTTGGTCAGTATTTTTTAAAAAAAACTGTTCAAGTAGCGTATTCATCGCAGAACCGAAGCTATAACAATATATATATATATATATATATATATATATATATATATATATATATATATATATATATATATATATATATATTTATATTTTCTTGCCTCCATATCCTAAAATGTTTACTATGCAACAGTCTGTAAATGTGCAAAGTTTCATGATGTTATCATTAAAGCATGTATTTGAGCTATTCGGGGAAAAAACGTGTTTGAAACAGTATCAACTCGACACTGCGTGACATGTCCCCAGCCCCGGTCTTTTTGGGGGACACTTCGTTAAAAAGAGATCGGTGTAGAGTTGACACTCTTCACCCATTACCACGTGCACCTGTGCGGCAAGGTCTTAATGGTCTCCAAATGCGTTGCCAAAGCCAGAAACAAATATGTGAAAGGTTTCGATTCCAGCAAACACACCAATCATCTCCTCTATCTCGATGCCAACGACCTGTTCATCTAGGCCATGAATCAGTATCTAATGTATTTCCATCGCTGATATTATGAGCATCGCGCCAGATTCGAACTTAAACTACGTCCTCTAAGTGGACTGTGTCGCTAACCGTCACACACCACGTGGGCAACACTTTTCACTTTTCATTTATGAATGTGATAGGTGACTTACCCTTATCCTAATTGCATCGTCCGTATATCGTCCCTAGGTAGATATCCAACCAATTAAATTAACTCCGTATGTTCGTGATTGCGAAACTTCGCCAAAGGCAACCTGTTCATGTCACGATCTCTAACGATGTGCACGTTTTTGACGAACATATCAATGCAGGTGTGTGTGTACCTAGTAAACCTGGGTGACAGTCGTTGGGACACATTACTGGAAGGATCATGATTTGTGACGAGTCCGAGGAAGAATCAGTTCAGGCGTCTTAAGTCATAGAGTCCCATCTTGGTAAAGAAAAAACTGCAACAAGTGAGAGTTTCCTTGAAGCAAATGATGATGAAATTTCCAATCGTGCATTGGAGGCTATACCTAGAAACGCTCAACGCCGATACAAATTCGCTGTCAAAACTATTCAAACATGTCCTATCGCTATGAACAATCGCCTAAGTTCACACACAAAGTTAACATGCATATTAGAAAGCATATGAGAAGAACTGAGGTTTTTCATGTCTTAATTTGTCGTTGTGGTTCGGAAGCAAGACGGAGAGCCTTACCCACCAAACAAATTGCTCCAGTTAGTAATGGGGATCCAGTCTCACATTAAACTACAAACCAAGAGAAATGTGCATTTTCTACAAAATGAAGCCTTCGAAGAACTTTTGCCAGGCGCTTGATGGGTAAATGAAACGATTAAGACGTCAGCGTTTGGGCCAGGAAGTTAATATGAAAGCCGAAACCATTCACAGAACAGGACAAAGAGTGTCTGTGGAAGTCAGAACAGTTAGGAGATGACGGGGAGTGCGGGCGGTACTCTTGACGACACGATCAAGTCATGTTAGGTCCCATTGTTTGTACGAGTTAGTACTTCGTTAATAAATGTATGTAACTGAAAACTTCTAGATTTTCTTAGTGTTTTGCTAATGTTACTAGAATGCATTTTTCAGGTATGGGAGGGAGCCCTTAGGACAGAACACACTGCAGAAGATGTGTACCAGGGCGAGTATTATAGGTTGTAAAACCAATCACTCGCTACAACGGCTGCACAATGCTGGTGAACAGCTCATTATGGAGCGTCCTGGTCACAGAGGTGTTACAAGTATTGTTATACTGGATGTTTTATAACCCCAAAAAGCCGAATGAAAAGTATTTATTTACCGTGAAGGTAAAACGGTTATCATAAGTTGGTCAATTTTTCTTCAGTTATTTTTAGGAACTGTATGTTTGAAATACGTAATACATGTGTAAGTGGTAAGTTTTAACCTTTTAAATTCTGCTTTTCCAAAATACTGGACCGTAGTTACACGAGGACGAGCGAGGGGAAGGGGAGTATGGTCAGTGTTTTTCTTAAGACCGACCCGGTTTCTTTGATAAGGATTCCAAGCCAACTGCATCAAACGAGACTACTTTCGAGACAGTAACTACAGACGTGGTCCAAATAGGTACAAACACTGTCCCCGAAACTATTCCGGTACCTAGGTCCGCATGTCCTGTTTCGCATGCTTGCCTCGAGTGGCGGATGCCATCAACAACGAAGTCACCAGACATGTGGGCAAGAGGCCCATCAAAGCTATACCATATGTTGCAGATCGACTATCCATTGCATGTGTGTGACGAAAGTCTTCCGTAAGCCAAGATACGTTTTAACGAACGCCAAGTGTTCTCACCATGTAAACGTGATTTATGAACACATGTCACTGAACTAAAAGTGTGTTGGCGAAGATTTCTTTTGGGTGTGGAAAGGATTTTGTCGCATCTATTTCAGTTTACAGTGCGCACTGTTTGGCATGGATGAAGTCGAGTCCATTTAAAACAACAAACACGAGTAATGACAAAAGTGATACTCACTACCAGAGTGCAACGCAGCGATGACACAGATCAGGCAGCACAGACCGGCCATTACTTCTCAGTCTCACGCAGTCAGGTTTGTCATACGAGTGAAGAGGGAGCCGATTATAAGGGGAATTTACTGTCGTTTCACCTACTCATCATGTCATCCTATTAAAATGTTAATCCACACTCACACCCAAAGACTTGTGTTAAAGGCCAGGCCATTGAATCTTGTGAGGGGACATGGCTAGTTTATAGAAGACATCCTGAAATTGAAAAGTCAGATATTTCCCGACAACTAACACTAACATACACACTTGCACGCGCGCACACACGCACGCACGCACACACGCACGCACGCACAAACACGTAGTAAAAGAGAGAGAAAGGCAGACCGACAAATCATCACCGGAGTAAAAATGGTGTTTCGCCACAATGCGAAACACATTAGCCATGGAGTATAGATTTCAAAGTAATGAGACGGTGTCTTGTACCAGACAAGGAGCATTAATCATGAAGACATCCATCCCAAGGATTCATTTTTGGAGATTCAGTTCCCAGAATATTGCATAACAGCGTAACAAAGTAAAGGTAAATGAATTTTTGATAAATCCTCTACTGGTTCATATCAGTGAGTGATTATCACTTTCGAGTCCCCGTATTAGTTGCTTTATTAGGTTGTGGAAAGGTTTCATATTAATGACGTCCCTACAAATCCCCACTGTGTGCGTTTACGTAAAGAAAAAAAAAGTCATTACAATGTTATTGCGTAATATGATGCCCCATAGTCCACGAGTGAGGCACGTGGTCCTTAGCATGCATACTAAACGACAAACAAAGCTCAGCTTAATTCCA
Organism: Haliotis asinina; assembly: GCF_037392515.1. Taxonomy (NCBI): domain Eukaryota; kingdom Metazoa; phylum Mollusca; class Gastropoda; order Lepetellida; family Haliotidae; genus Haliotis; species Haliotis asinina. The sequence continues at coordinate 6,464,553 of NC_090294.1, read as the reverse complement.
TTCCGCTCCTGTACCAAGTAAAACTACTATTTGATCGTGTATGTTGGTACCTATTCATCGCATTTTCAGCTTTACATGACCAACACGCAAAGCTAAAATAATGATATATCATTGGTTTGGCAGACATATTTTAATAAAGCATTTGAAAATGCCTCACCTTCAGTTCGAATCAGTCTTGCAAGATTTACCCATCTGGTAATAGGTAATAAATACACTTTAACGAACAGGAAGATCACATGTTACATCTCTTAGATTGAGTAATGTCTAGAACTAGGACGGATATTTACATTTCTCTGAAGTCTGGAGAGAATCTGGTTATACTGTAGAGGCAATCTGCTACAGACATCAGATATTTTTTAGTAACATTCGCTATTTGTCTGGAATGACTTTACTCTTCGAAAACAAACTTCACTCGTACAATGAATCTGACTGTTTGTACTGGAACCCGTGCTTGTCGTGAGAGGCGACTTACGGCATCAGGTGGTCAGGCTCACCGGTTTGGTTGATGCATATCACCTTTGTATTTTTGTTTTCTAAAAGAAATTATTCATCCTACTTTATACACATTCAGATACACAGTGAATGTCAATTACTAAGCAACACTGTACATAACATATACAAACTGAGCTAAATGCCAGTGAGTAATCAAAATACCCATCACGTAAAAGAAACATGGCGTAATGGAATCTACCAACCATAGCTTAAATAAATCAGGGACAATGGAGTCAGTCATGCCAACCATATGTGGTAGATGTATATCATCGCATGGCTGTTGCGTAGATCGTTTCCCAAGACATCAGTCACCAGAGGGTCAGCCCAGATTCAGTTATTTCCACACCATATAAACTGAGGTTTCAGCATGCTGGGTTCCAAGACATTTGGCACGTGATCAGAATGGCCCCTGACCCTCATTTCCCACTAGAATGTAACTTTTTCCAGCCCATTTAGCCATGGGTGAGTCTTGGATCCAGCACAATGTATCCGATACTAAACAACAGTGCTGGCAGCTGAAATATCAGATGTCTTCTCTGTTGGAGATGCAGATTGTTAGTATCCTTCAAGCTAGTCAGGAGATGACGTAAGTTCCTTTGAATTCTAAAGAAACACTGATGTACTTATGAAATACAATTACCAGCTTCAAATTCAGTAGGATGCCTTGATCGATGTTCATGATGTCAGAGTAGTCTCAACCCTCCAATATTTTCGTATGTGGAAATTTGCAACAAATAAATAAGCAACAAACATATGTATGAAAACAATCCGTTATAGATAGACAGCACCTGTATCAGTAGCTAAGGTACTGTTGTAAGGTGAAAATTGCATCGGTTATAGAAGAAACGTGTCACAAATCTACTATTGAAAATTACGGTTATTTCGTTATAGAATCAGTGGCATTATTGCTTGGTAATAAACTAAAGGATCAGTAAGAGATAATCCTATTAAAGTAGTAATACAACGTATATTGATCGAAGAGTATTACCGATCAAGAGGCACGACATGAGACCAAGGAATGGTGTAACTTTAAAAATCGGAGGGATTGCATAGGGTCATGTGACAAGCGTGGAGCAGGCTCGAACACCTTAAAAGATAGGTAAGCAAGAGAAAGTGGTGCGACTTGCAGAGATAGCAAAACGTTCGGATCGCGACCAATCAGTTCTATGGCTGCTGAAGAGCTTGTCCTATCCTTTCCATGCCACGTCCACCTGTAATGAAGGGAGGAGTAGAGCAAACCTATATGAGTATACAACCTTGTGTTAAGCTATTCATTGAAAGCCAGAGTGCCAGTATATGAATGCAATGTTGTAGTTAAGAGCCCTGGTCGTCTGACCTCTCACTGCTAGACGTAGCAGCTCCGGACGGACCAGGCGTGCTTATAGCTTCATCTTACATCACCACTGAGATAACAGATAACTGTTAATAGGGTTTATTGACGCCCAAACGCCAGATACGACAGTACGTGTAAACTGCAGAACCTCGTTTTGAGATTTCCACAATTTCCGTTTTTCAAGACACGCTGTACGAACAGTGCACGATGTGTTTGCAAAGATTAGAAGGAGAGTAGTGTTTCAATATACAGGTGATAAGATGTATAAAATTATACTGATGAATATTACTTTATCCAGTTGAAAGAGTAGGATTCAAAGTTCCGGACCGGTTGTTGTTGCAGAATAGGACCGAATCCAATCAACAGCACACGAGGCTGTTGTGTACTCAGTGCTTTCACTGGAGGGTTCCTAACTGTCACTGCTGCCTTTCACTTGCATGTGACATTGTTGTGGTAGCCTTGGTGGGCTCAGAATAGAGACTCACGCGTGTTGTTATAGAATGGGATAATGAAGAGAAGTACATATTTCCCATTATGCATTGCACAGCTCGGTAGTAATATAACATACTCTGTCTCAAAGTATATATAATTTCTCAACTTCATGTGTACATATATGGGTATAATTATATATTCGCAGAATTTCTATTTGATTACTCCATATAGAGACAAAAACGTGCATTTCGAAAAGCATTTTCTCAAAATCAAGATAACGACATCTGAAAATCAACTAAAACTCGTCAAAACAACACGCTAGACATCAAAGCATCCGAAATGCCCCAAATCTGTAATTATAAGTAAAAAAGCCTTCAATTTTATGACAGTTTATGCCAAGATCTTCCAGTTCCGATGGAGTTAAGCATTGTGTCCGTAGATAATCATCGGAGCGCTGCCGCCATCGTCGGTCCACCTTGTTTGCTTGTCATATGCCGGCATGAACGGTAGTTTTGAGCAGCACGGAAGATACTTATATAGAACAGAAGTACAACTACAGGCGTATGTTGCAGATCCGGAATTGGTGTCCTCGGTGTCCCTCGAGTCTTTGTGCGTGCATGGTCTGACCTGCCAGGCATCTATTCCTCTGTCCTTCCTCGGCCCTAGATGAATATGAAAATGATATGTGGAAGCACTAACTTGCAGTAGAGATTTCATGTGATTACCAACACGCTTTTTTCGCATACACTTATTAAAGCTGAACTGGAAGATGGTGAAACTGCGCACTTGGAGAGTCATATTTTAACATTAATGTCTCGGATGTTAGTAATGTGGATGTACAGTCTATACAGACCTCTTGTCGTATTGTCCAGTAATATTGCGATTACGCCTCCAAGAAACATGGGAGTTCCTAGAACAACCTTCAGGACGCTATCTGCTTCTCTGCTGCCTTGAAGTGGGAAAAGGACATGTATATTATATTATATAAAGTTATAAAACTGTGATTCCAATCATTTGTGCATGGAATTGATATATAACACACATGTAATTTACTGGTTCCCGTAGCGATTCAGGTTAGAATTGGTCTACAGTAATGCACGCTTGTCAAAAGAGGCGACTAACGGGTTAGACTGACTAGGCTCGCTGAGAGCTTGACACACGTCATCGTATTCCAATTGCGCATATGAATGCGCATAATGTTGATCACTGTATAGCCTGGTCCAGACACGTCTATTTACAGACCCCTGCCATGCATCTATAATATTGCTCAGCCATCCCGATTATACCAGTGTATGCCTCCTGCTAAATTCCTCGTAAGTTGCCATTCTGTGATATATATAACACTGCTACAAAAATACACTCTGTGGGGCTTCAAATGAGAATCAACAAATCATCAACACACAATGAAACACCGGCCCACTTTCACCAAATTAACAATCGGGTTGACCAGGTTTGATGTCAAGTTCGTACCTGTTCTGATTATATCTGGATACCTGTCGATCCACTCGGGGACAAAGATGCCTATAAAGAACGCCAGTCCGAGTATGAGAAGGTTCCTTGGCGAGTTGAGATTGACATACTGCAGGGTGGACAGACCCAGCGACACCAGCATCCCGTAAATAACAGCCAGAGTGCCACCTAGTGCTGGATCAGGGATGGTGGCCAGGACTGCACCGAACTTCCCAACCACAGATAACAGGATCATGATGACTCCAGCACAGATCAGAATGTAACGGTTGGCTGTCTTCATGGGATAGAAAAACACATTTGGCAGACCACGCTATGGACAGGTACAGTTCTATTCCACGTCAAATAATCGATATAGATACTGTAGACTACCTTTATAATCATCACACTAATAAGGACCTGACGGATATAACGAACTGCTCTTTTTATCCCGTGTCCTTTTATTCACTCGTGAAAGTCAGGGTTGGAATTGATCTTTCAGCAAACAGTGACTATCGTAAGATGCGACTAACGACATCGGTTCCTTGATTTGGTTGACACATCGCATCCCAAATGCGTAGATCGACGATGATGTTGTTGGTCACTGAATTATTTACAGACCTCCGCCATATAACTGGTATCAAGAGAAAAACTACACTTATTCAATCACTAACTCGAACAGACAGAAATGTAAATGAATAATATTGAGTACTATCAATGGGTCCGTTATCGAGTCTGAGCGCACCAGCTTGAACTGGAGGTAATTACTCTTCCGGCAATAGATCAGTCTGAATGTATTATTCGCATCAAGGAAACAAACATAACTGATGTTACACACGGAGTACACATGGTGCACTGCTCTGTTCTTGAGCATACCATAAACTGTGGTTCGATTGGTTACGTTTACAGGTTTGTCAACACCAGAACCATGAATATTGGTTTCACCAAAATAGGTCATTCTGTTGCCACAGAGGTTACTCCTGTCATACCTTCGTACGTAACCTCTGTTCTAATTCGGCCCTTTAATGGTCCGAGTGTTCCGGATTCGTGATTGGTTGCAATCAGATTCAGTTGTGCAGCTTATTCGCAAAGCCTTAGGAATTGTCGTATGCTTTGTGGGAATCTAGAACTTCTTCCCCAGCACTAAGAGCATGTGTTTCGCCTAGACAGAACCCAGTCATGGGGTGGTGGATCACTGGCGTCTCCAATCCCCTCGTTGACAATGGACAAGCTGGCCATCAAATGTCTTAAGTGCCACATTAACAAAAACATCTTGTGATTCATTCCCACACTCTCTATTGCGCTAACATGAAATACCGAATCCATCCTTCGCACGCTGATCAACAAACTTCACCGCGGCCGCCATATTAGATCTAAGTCGATGTTACACGTGATCGGATTGGATAGAAAGAAGGGAAATAATTTATGTTGCGATTTTAGCCAAGATGATTTTACGAGAACCAGGAAATATGGCCGTATTAGAACACAGGCTACGTAGGAAGATATGACAGGAGTAACCTCTGTGGGAAGATAATGCAAAGTGAAAAAACATGTGAGACCTTCATCACAGCGGGCCTCCCTCCCACATTAAGTTGACACACCGTGAAATAACTGCAGTATTGTTCACAGTGACATGAGCCCATCAAGATGTTAATCTTCCTGTCAATGGCTCACCTTAGTCAGTGTCATCGCGGCAATGTTTGCACTGTACGACGTTGTAGCATGACCGACACCCACGGCACCAGATATGAGCCCTCCGATACCTTCCAGAAGAATACCTCTGTTAACAGCGTCGGTAGGAGGGGCATCTACCTCGCACGCCTTAGCAGCAGCAAAGTAATCCCCAACCGATTCAATGAGCGATGCGAAAAATGTTGCCATGAATCCAATGCAAAGTGCTAAACTGAAGGAGGGCGGTCCAAACTGGCCTGAAAATAGATATTGCGATTACAGGAGTAACAGGTTTTCACAAACCCAGGCAGTATCAGTTGTGAGACACTAGTTTTGTTTAATTTAATAGACGAACACGCGATGAACATACCAGTATACTCCCCGCACTGATTAATATTGAACAAAATACTTTTTGCAATTTAGTGTTTCTGCCATATTGTAACAAACAAGTTATAGTAACCAGTCCACGAGGGACAGTTAACACAACTAGAATGTCACAGATATAAATATAAAACTTGTATGCATGTCTAAAACGGGGACACCTGCAGTTTACGGGTCCCTGCCTTCGGCAGTCACCCGGAAGTAGAATGTATTCTATAGTAACGTGTACGCGCCTTCGGCGCGAGCTTACTGCCTTTGGCAGTAAGCGACGCGCGCAGCGCGTCATATATAAAAGAAAAGCACGCGAGAGCGGGCTGATCTCCGTTAGGAGGTATTTTAGACGAATTTAGAGGTCATTTTCGTGTTTACTGGCAAAAGTTTAGTTTAAAACTTCGTCTGAAAGACGAGAGTTTTAAACACGAATTTTAGTAATACTCCAAAACATTAATCCAATCGTTAGTAATCAAAGGGAAATCCTCATGACGTTCCTTTTCTCTGATTGGTCAGATGTGGACGCACGTGTCGAATGTTCCAATTAAGGTAGTGGGTTACTAGGTATGCCACAACTTGAATGAGATGGGATATGTGCATGCGACAGTAAATCATGGTAAGGAATTTGTGAATGCAGAGAATGGTGTGTACACAAATAAAACTGAGAGTACGTGGAGAGTGGTGAAAGCGTCCCTGCCCAGGTATGGAACTGCGAAAGGATTGTTTGATAGTTCATCGTGAGGTAAAAATATTTACGTTGTTTTGATGATCCTTTTGTAACATTTCTTGCGTTTATCCGCCGTGCGTTTGACAACCCCAAAAAACCATGCATACTTTAATGATTGAAATTGAAAATAAAGAAAATGGTGTTCAGGATTCGGATAAATTTAATGCAAGCGGAGGTTTCTTCTTGTAATGTAAGTGAAGCGTTTTGATATTAGACATCAAATAAACCTACCTCTTTTTGTTTATTAGGAATAGAAAAGAAATGATAAGTAATATGTAAAAATAATGTAGGGGGGCACCTGCCCCCCTAAATCCCCCCATTCTGTTGAAATATGAGATTGCAAAAAAATCATACATTCGGTTAGCACTGGGAAATTGTATCGTGATCTTAAAAAATGAATAAACACTGCAGTTGACAATACCATGACATAATACTGACCCTAAAATAATGTTGAGGAATGAAGGTCTTGAGCTGATTCTCGATTATAACCCAAAGGTAATTTAATAGGTCAAACAAGGCCATAGAACAGCGGCAGTAACTCGCCGGAGTAAACAAAAAATGGCGTCAGCGTTAGTGCTCGCTTCGATGTAAATATGGCTTCTGCGCATGTCTGTCACGTACACTTCCGGGGACCCGTAAAATGCAGTTTACCCTCTAAAACGTTTTATTACACCTGCCGAAGACACGAAAATAGGCTACAAACTGGCAACAAATTGAGTAAAATGATCCCGATAACCTACTCTTAAAGACGTGAAGATCTAGTTGGTTCTGGTTTTCAGTATCACATGCTTGTCGTAACAGACATCTAAAGGGATTGGGTGTTCAGGCTTTGGTTTGACGCATACAATCGTATCTCAGTTGCGTATTTCGATACTCATGCTGTTGATCACTGAAGTGAGTGCGGCGTAAAGTTAAACTCACTCACTCATTCACTCATTTGTATTGTATCTTTATGATGCCAGCGTCTGTTCAGGAAACACCTTACGTTCCTAACATCTGATATCACTGCGATTATCGAACATCTGACGTTTTACCTGGATGTGGTAGATAAAACCACGGTGTCATGTGAATCAATTTTGATTTAGCATCTGCACGTGCTCGAAATCGGGGATCGTCTGGATCCGAAGGAAACACATCAGTGCATGTCAGAATTCCTGATATTGCCCACACAACCAGGATACTCATCAAAACCTGAAACATTACCGTAATAGATTTTCACAGAGTCCTGAAACTTAAACACAGTAGATTCCCACCAAACCCCCTAACATTTACTTTATGGATTCCTGAATCCTTTAAGTCCTGAATCATTCACACAATGGATTCCTACCAAGACCTGAAATGGATGCTCACAAGACCTGAAACATTAACTATAGATTTTCATCAAGACCTGAAACATTAACAGTAGATTCGCACCTAGAACTGAAACATTAAGACAATGGATTCTCATTCAGACCTGAAACATTAACATAGCAGACACTCATCAAACGAGATGAAGGCGGGCTTATAACTGGGTAATATAACGGGCAACATATGAGATGGTTTGGTAACTGGATTCAATTCAGTTCACGCAATATGCACCACGCCCGATCATCTTAACTACTATCTAAAGAAACATGGTTACAAATGTGGGTGATTGCTGTCATAGAACTAAGGTCGGTGTGATACCAATCGACAATATAACCGCTATCCTTAAATCATACTTGCAGTGTATGACAAAATGAAGCTCACTGGTAAAAGCTGAAACAGGCGTACTCCTGGGATCTTAGCTGTGCTTTTGCCTCTTGGCTTACAGTTTGTCCGGGTTGATAGAGGTATCTTCACGTGGCCCAAGTACAATGAAAATACTACAACTAAACACGCACCCCTGAAAATCAAAAAGATGTCAACAGTATTCGTACAATGACTTCAGTAATCCATTGTTTTCGTTGCTTTTTGCCTCATGTGCTGGTTGTTTAAAGATCAGATATACTCATTATTTACTTTGTTATAAATATAACCCCGTCATTACAACTACTCATTTCGACATTTAATTACCTTATAAATCGACCTTTTCGACAATAGTGCACAATAATATTACCGGAGGTACATTATCTGGTTTATAGGTTTTCCTACACCGGCAATCGTGACAAATGTTTTGAAAAATGAAAGACTTTAGCTATGTTTTCACAATTTACTGCCACTTAGTCTTGTCACCTGCTTTGCTTATTTTCCGAGATATATTTTCATAGTTGATTCTGTCAAAATGGTTATAAATCTTTCTTGCATCTCTGTTACAAGCGGTCTCACGCAAAATCTTTTTGGTTATGATTAAAAAATATTTAACTACGAGTAGGAAGTAGTTTTGATTTTTTAACTTGATGAAAACAAACCGTAGTCTAATTGATTCTAAAAATAACTTTAGACCGTGACGCCACGATTTTAAAAAAAATGGCTGCACCATGTCGCGAACATCTGCCAGTTTGAGAATAAATGCTATTTAGGATTTTTTTTCTGTTTTACTGAGTTACAAAAACTAGATTACTTTCTACTGGTAGTAAAATATGTACTTGATTGATGGACAATAGGGTTCTGCATGACATTGCTTGTAACTTAACAATTTCAATATTTATATATAACTCACGGAAGTCTTGATATGAGAGTGAAAAAACAGTTATGCAGAATGTAACACAGCGAGCGGTCAGGCAGTGGTTAAGAAGATCAAGCATTGACGAAGATGCTAGCAGATGTGTACTCCAGTAATCAGTGTGTATTTTCAACAACACGGCAGCTAGCCTTTATACATATATGTTCAACATTTCCTGAAAGTCCGAGCACATACGACCATCGCCATCAAGGTAGAATTCTCTAGAACAGTAGTAATCTCCCAGAAGTAAACAATTAATCAAGGGAGGCAACTCCAGAGCTCTTCCTTAAAGCCTGCTGCCAAAATACGAAACGTACTGAACATTTATGATACGGAATGTCACCCATAATAATTATCACTAAACACTAAACACTAATCTTTGTGACCCAACAATAATAATTACTGAATTAATAATGCAATTTACAGAAAGTACACGCTCGTAACGCTTACTTGTGATATTATTATCACTTCGACTACAACCTCCGATGAAGAATTCGTTATGCTACAAGTGTGTCGTGCAAGATTCGCTACTGCAACTAGTAAGTAGTTTTGATTTTGTTTAAGTCAACGAAAACAATCGAAATATCATCTTCTCCCTTGGAAGTGAGGTAGGTGTCGAACTACCTGATTTAATACGTGTAGGCTTCCACAATGCTCGCGTTACACTCACAAACAACATATTTAGTACTAACTGAGGGGGACGATGGAAATCTCTCTTCATGGTGACACCATCACCGACACCTGGGAGGATTCGACGGAAACACAACGATTCGGCATGTCTATGTTTACGTCGGGAAATCGGCAAATTGACGAACGTGTTACACGTCAAAATATGTATCCGACTAGCTGAAAATCCTTCCTCACATGACATAACCGAGTTACGTAACCTGTCTGTGGTTTCGTTGGTTTCGTTATTAATTATTAACCAGACGTTTTTAAGAATAAATTTGGTGTTCCCATTAAGACTAAGCACAAGTCTTTCGTATGTAATTGTTAAAAGAATACAAAAAATGTGAGTTTATTCGTTCTTTATCCCCGCACAACATTCGCTGTTTGGCAGCGATCATAATTACACAAAGTTTACGGTCCGACTTTCATTCTTGTAGAGGCCGCAGTGACAGATTGGGTTAGACTACACAGTGTGTGTGCTGGTGACTTCTGCTTCAATCTGCCAGTGTCCGGTCGAATCTCAGATGGGCCTAAACCCAAGAACGTACTAGACTATGTACTTGAGTGAGAAAGTGTAATCCCACCTATAAGTTCCGTTACACGTGTCAGCTGTCCAAACAGCATTGCGTATTCTTAAGATCATATTGTCTAACATTTGTAATCAACGTAATTCAAATTACTAAGTTATGTTTTAGTGCATGTAACAGATGGAAAGAAAGTGTGTAATTGCTAAGAACACTACATGAGCAAAGACTCAATCACTCACAGCATTGATTCATAACGTAACAACAAATGCGTTAACCGTGAAAGATCACAAGTTATGCGGAAATAGTTTCTCCAGCTATACAGAGGAATGACATTTTGCAAAACGGCAAAACCCTTTACACTTTCGTAACATCTATCTATGTTCGAAAACACAATTTTAACTCACGTCAAGGATAGCTCCCAAGAAGATGTTGAATATCGTATTGGAATTTTATACAGAGAAAGCCCGATGAGTGCAATAGTAGGGGCGACTGTGATTGGTCCAACAAAGCGGAGGAGACGCCCTACCAACCCAGTTCCACCAATCACCATCTCAACCAGAGACGCTGCCATGATGCTGCCTGAGAGCTACAGTCAGGAAATCAAAGTATAAGACCAAGAAATACCTCTTGCATTATGTACAGAAACATACCGAACAAACACATTATAGTGGAATGTAGTCAAGCGTGATCACCTGCATATATACATTTGTTCATACTTCGGACCTGTATACTAGTCATTTAAAACATCCTTATCATTGTTTTCATTCATAATTATTTATTTCGGTTTGTAATCTTGAAACTAGATATAAACAGAAATATCACCAACATCCTGACTGTACCAAACAAAACCAAGTCATAGAAACTGAACAAATATTCAAAAGAGGTAGCCCATGTTACTCTGCCAGATTATTTCCTCATAAGTAAATAAGACTGTCTGTATAACGATCCTCGGACATGCTTAGTAATTTACACCAATAACGTATACAACTGACGTGATAATCAACATACATACTTAATCTACTGCGGTCTGCTGAAACTCCATTACTTGAAACCTGCTTACCTGCATCAAGAACACACAAGTTGATTTGAGATTTCAAACGATTTCCTTTCCACGAACCCCAAAATGTCAGACCCATATAATAAGACTGGCTTAACCTTACTACCAAACAACTTGAACATTAACTTTGTAGGTATACTTGGATATTTTGTAAGCAAAGTCTTTAAAGCAAAGAGGGTCCTACTAGCTGTACTAACAAGGGTATGAGTACACTTTGTCCAAGACGATCTAGTAGAAAATAGAACACCAAGATACCTGTAACATACCACCCATCAAACGTTTACACTTACTAGTCTAAATGGAGTCATTCAGCTGTTCTAAACTAGATTTTCCACAATATTTACAAACATTCTGTTTGAAGTCACTGTTTACACATGAACTGGTGTACTTTAAAACAAATACGTAAAGTTGACAAGATTATCGTCATAAGTTCTGTAAATGATAAAGATCAGGGAAATTTGGGAAATTCTAGACAAAACATATCTTTTAACTTGCACGATACTTAAACATGCTTTGTAGCAAACTTATGATCTTCGTTCGATTCATCTGCATAAGTTTGCAATTGACTTCCCAAGTTAGTGGAGGAATTTATTTTTAATGTAACCATATAATACCTTTTGATGCGTAGTATAATGTTGACGTCTTAACTGGGATACAGTTATAAAACCACTTTCCATATGGCCAAGGAAAACACCATTACGAAGTACAAGCACCTCCGTCTTGTCCACATTTACCCCTAAACGCCAAGAGCAATCTACGTCAGCAAGCCTATAACAGTGTCATGAAATAAGTCCAAATTATATGCATACAACAATAACAATAAATCTGAACCAATAAAGATATCCCTAAGATCTGAATTTGTAACATTCCTTGAAATTCCGTTACAAACATCGCAAAAAGATACGGACCTAAAACACAACCTTGCCCGACACCACTCACTGATTTGACATTATAAAGATATTATCTTTCGTAATATAAACTTTACGAAATTCAGCTTCAGCCTCTGGAATTTTATCACGACAGTCTGCAAACAATTGAAGACTATTATTAATGACAATGCAAAATGATTTCCCCAAGCCATCCAGGAGCGAATTACCACGAAACTAATCAACTGTATCGTTCCTATGCAGAGGCACTACAATTCCTTCGCCAGTTCCTGTTGATATACACCAGAGCTCATAACATGCAACATGAATCAACATCCCTATCACAGAAAGGTGTGTTAGAACTTCCTATATAATGGGGAGAAATCACGTTTCATTGCATGTTACTAGTATACCATTTGCTTTTAGGCAACAATTTACAAAATATTGTGACGTATGACGTTGGGTGCTTCCTTTTGGGATTTCGGGATCAACGTTTAAAGGTACGTTTAGTTACCTGTTGAAGTTTTTCTTCCTGGGTCAAACGGACAGGACTGACGTTCGCAAATGATTCATTCGTTGATGTTGTGTTTTCATATGTTGATACATTTGCTGAAAGAGGAGAATCAGAAATACATTTTAGTGGTACCGTGGAATTGCCACGTTATTGTAACTTGCAGTGATCACAAAGTAAGTATTTTCCGAAGTAGCATAGAATTATTCTCTTTTGTTGTAGCAACGATATCATTGAGAGAGTACAACATGTAGGAACTATTACTAGCTATTTGGGAATAACAAAGACTCGACTGGCTACAATGACAAAGGAATAATACAACTAACAATGACCGATATATGTAGGTATCTCAGTTTGTGAATTGAAGCCTTGTAAAGGAATTTGGTCTCACGCCACCTTGAACACTATTACAGACCGCCTAGTATACAGTTCAGGGATTTGAGACCTATATTTTTGCCGTTTGAGGCTCACATCCAACGATCGAGGGAAAACAAAGCGCATTTGAGCAGGTGATCTGATATTGGCGCTGTATAAATAAATAAATAAATAAATAAATAAATAAATAAATAAATAAATAAATAAATAAATAAATAAATAAATAAATAAATAAATATCAGGATGTATCAACTACACCTCCTACAAACCTTTAAAACTTTGAAACACACTTTTACTGTCTTGAGAACATCCCTTTGAATATGCAGACAACTTTCGGTTAATCCGAGTTTGCAGTAACTAGGTAAATTACAATTAACAAGTCGCTTGTTCTGATACTTGGAACTTCTCAGGTTTTTGACAATCCGTACCGTAAGCACCATCTACACATTTCCATTTGTCGCTCTTTTGAATTGCAAGGATCACTGGCAGAAACACGGACGATGGGCCTTGTAGTATAGGCAGTCTGAAAAAAGAGTGAATAACCTATATGCTCTATTACCCCGCTGAGTCCAGTGAACTTCCTGTTTCAACGAAAAATGGTATTTTATGCCTCATCAGTTGCGGTTTCACTGCATATTAATTTTGTTCAACAATGAAGTCGAATGTCTTGTTTCCTATCTGTCGTACATGTAGCTGACGGTGGCCTGTTACTGCAGGCGGGATAACTCATGCCCATTCAAAAATAGTAACAGTTGTATGCATTTTCTTCCTCACATGAATTAAGTATTGAGTTCACAGAAGACTGCAACCGCATAGATGAAACATCAAGATTGGGTTGAGTGAGAGTTTTTTACGCCGCACTCACTAATAATCTATTCCAGCTATATGGCGGTGGACAGTAAACAATCGAGTCTGGAACAGACAATCCAGTGATCAACAGCATGAGCACCGATCTGCAGAATTGGGAACCGATGACCTGCGTCAGCCTGACCACCCGATCCCGTTAGTGGCCTCTTACCACAAGTATGGTCGCCTTTTATGGCAAGCATGGGATTGTTTGGCGCGCGTTCACTATAACACACATGGGGGAAAAGATACACCTATGACTTTAACCCCTTGTAGAAAACTTATATCCGTATGGCAGTTATGTTTGTGTGATTTTTATGACCCTTCGATCGCACCACATATTAAGTTTAGATGTGCCCTTGTCAGCGTGGGACCCTCTATTATCGCTATAGTCAATGTTGTCGATATCGGGATTACGAACGTCTACTGACAAAAATGCAACTGAACGCAATGTTGCCACTGGATTACTCTTGACGAAGGAAGTTTTGATTCGTGCAAGATGCAGACGTGCTAGGGGTAACAATAGTTTTGATATGTCTCAGAAATCACTGCAATACTACGATTAGACATGACATTCTAACGAAATAAATGAGTTTTTCAAGGGCGATATTTTATAACGGAATTTTCAAATGAAAACATTATATCCGGGCGTAGTGTGTCTGCCTCTGTGATGCTATCCGCAATAATACTGAAGCCGCAGTGTACGACCTTCAAGGGCGTGATTGAGTTGAAATTTTACATCGTATCGGCAATATAACAGCCATATAGTGAAGAAAAAAGGTAATCAATTTAAAATAGCTGTCGACAAAGGACAATAAAGATGTCTTGACTATCACAGTTGTACATGTTCTAAAACTAAACTCAGCAAAAATTAAAACTTGCCACTCATTATTGTTCAAATAGTCTTTTGAAACTTTTCTTGAAAGAGTGCTTGTTGTGATTATGGTTAAATGCATTATCAATGGCATTACTTCACACATTCATTCTACTGGTTGGGCATGTTTCCACGTGCCATAAGTTACGTGACCTATTGATACACGTGCAACTGATCTCAGGCTAGCAGAGTAGCGTGTCATCTCAGAAAAACACGGTTTTATGGTTAATTATTCGTTAATTTGTAATGCCACGACTGTCAAACATTCAGCGTGAACGTGCCATTAGCATGCTGAACACGAGAACGTACGTCACTGATGTTGCGAGGGTTATGGGATGCAGTCTACAGACCATCCATAATCTCCAGACACGTGTCCATCAAACTGGCCCCACAGCAGACCGCCCCCGCCCTGGTCGACCACGTGTGACGTCACACGCAGAAGACCTTACGTCATTTGCGTAATCGGTTTGTCACTGCCACATCCACTGGGAATGTATTGTTTGGAGGTCGAGTGACTGCCCAAACCATTCGAAATCGCTTGTGCTCTGCTCGTCTTCAAGCACGGCGACCATATCGTGGACCAATTCTAATCCGTTTCCATCGACGCCAACGTCTTCTCTCGGCACGACGGCACCTGAGATGAACCCAGCGAGATTGTAATAGGGTTGTGTTTAGTGGTGGATCAAGGTTCACATTAACCTTTGCTGATGGAAGGGTTAGAGTTTGGAGAAGACGAGAAGAACGCAATGCCCAGTGTTGCGTACAGGAAGTGGATCGAACTCGCGAGGACAGCGTTATGGTTTGGGGTGCTATCAACGGTCATGCTCGATCCCGACTCATTGTCATCCAGGGACACCTTGATGCAGCAACATACAGGAATCAGGTGCTCGTTCCAGAGCTTCTTCTATTCATGGCAGCTCATGTCCCAGGCCTGACTTTCCAACAGGATAACGCCAGACCTCATGCGGCCAATTTAAGAACGAATTTCCTCAGGAACGCTGGCATTAATATCATGGGGTGGCCCTCAAGATCTCCCGACCTCAACCACATAGAGCATGTGTGGGATGTGTTAGGCAGGCGACTCCGTCGGGTAAGGAACCCTTCACAGAACTTACAGGAGCTTGGTGCCATGTTGGTACAAATATGGCGGCGCATTCCCCAAACTGTGTTCAGACGCATCATCCAATCCACGAGGAGACGTTGTATCACGGTTGTGAGCGCCCATGGAGGACACACCCGATATTGACATGAGTTCATTAAGTTGTGACTCACAGTTTTTGATCATGGACATTGTAGTCGCATTTCCGGTGGAACCGATTCCATAACAAACATGATGTGTATGCTATAGCTTAATTAATAACAAGAGAATTGAATACAATCGTTATTTCAAATCCATTTTCCAAAATGTTCACATTATTGACTTTGAAACGAGTGTAAAGTTTTTATTTTTGTTGAGTTTGTTTATGAAATCTGAAAAACTTGAACTAGAGAGAACGATACAATGCAGAAATTGGCTTTAGATCGCCAACGACTGTAGGTAGACAGGAACCATGGGTGAGCATCAAGGCCCTATGTGTAACCAAATTCCCATCAGAAAGGAAATTTCAGTTAACTCTTCTTACAGATCAAAATACAGTTTGAGTTATAAATACGCAAATATGGACCTTTCTCAACTGCTCAACCATGGCACGCTATTTTTTTGCTGAATGCTGCCATGTTACTGAAGGCTAGTGCAAGAAATGCTGGTTGTCACACATCGACTATCAGCCGAATGACCATGAAACGTCAGAAAAGTAATGCGAATGAGGAACGCCAGCACTCAGGTCGACTGTTCCAAGGGAGGATGCAGAAATTGTCGGATCACAAGCTCTGCGTCACAACAAGTGGATTGTGGGACAATATGAACAGCAGAATGCGCCAAGGAGATCTTTCTGTCCTGTTGAATTTGAGCAAGCCATTCTTCTTCATGAATGAAACATAATGCTCCAACGTAAATAATTATGCTAATCTGAGTTGAGTTTTGCTTCAAGTCATATCGACCTTATTTCAAACACATAGTGACAAGATCAAGTTTACATTCACAAACATTTCAACGTAACTCAATGATAATAATCATCGTTTTTGAGGACAGGATAAGGGGTGGTATCGAAGTTGCACTTGCACCAGATATTGACATTGTGCTCGGTTATTTACACATATGTGTTATGCCCTGAGGATTGTATGCAAGACTATCGAGAACATTGTTTTGACGCCATACGGCCATAGTTACAAACGTAACAAAATTTTCCTAGGTTTGCTTCTCTAAAGTTTCTGAATCGTTTCTGTTTACGTTTACACTTGTCTGGCATTAGTTTTCTGTGATTTAATTTATCGTGATATTAAGATATATCAAAGTCTCGATAGGTTCCTTGTCTATGGTTGACAGTGACACAGTCACACTCTAAAATGTGGAGTGTTACGATACTTTTCTCCATATGTGTGCATCTAAATTTGATGCATTATCTGTATTTTAGAGTGCGTGAGTTTAGTTTTACGCCGCACTCAGCAATATTCCTGCTATAAGTCGGCAGTCTGTAACTAATCGACTCTGTACCAGACAATTCAGTGTTCAACAGCATGAGCATCGATCTGCGCAATTGGGGAACTGATGACATGTGCCAACCTAGTCAACGAACCTGACCACCCGATCCCGTTAGCGCCTCTTACGACAAGCAGAGTCACCTTTTATGGCAAGCATGGGTTGCTGAAGGCCTATTCTACCCCGGACCTTCATGGGTCCTGTATTTTATATGTTCATACCTAACGCCGAGTGCGGTCTGCAGTATTGTGCACACACCACACATGAAGAGCGACGACGAGAACAGCGTTGTTCTTATCGGACTGTCATAGTCGGCGCAGATGCCATCAGCAACAATGAACGGTATTGCCAGCGACGCCGGAAGACACATTAATGTGTGCTGTGAATAAACGAACAATACATGCAGGATCTCCAGTAATTCACCCAGGTGTCTATCTACCATGAAATATATGTAAATGAGAGAAAACAATAATATTATTCATATGCACAACAAATAATCCCAATAATGTATATTGTAATTGTCATGGACAGCATACTTCCTACTAATGTCAAGTGTTGACATATGGACATCAATATACATGACACCTTTTAGTTAGGGTTTGTTGTAAATATGGACAGTTTAACACAGGTTTCATTGTAAATATGGGCAGTGCAACACAGGTTTCATTGTAAATATGGGCAGTGTAGCTAGGTTTTGTTCTAAATATGGGTAATGCAACACGCGTCTCATATAAAAGGTGTTGTAAATATATAGACAATGCAACACATGTCTGATGTAGGTCTTGTTGTACATGGGCAATGCAACACACGTTTCATATAGGTTTTGTTGTAAAAATAGACAATGCGACACACTTCTGATTTACGTTTTATTGCACATGTGGACAGTGCAACATACGTCACATATAGTTGGTTTGTTTGTGCAGAAACAATACTATAGTCTCTGTGTCACATGATTACCTTTGAATGGCGTATATGTATGCCTTACCTGTAGAGCTGCGGTAATGATGACGGGCAGTGTCGGGGGTTTCGTCAGTGTATAACGCAAGGTTTTCTCTTGTGTGTTTGCATATATCTACGATCTGGTTATCTTCCACATTGGTTTCCTCGACTTGCATTGCCGTCGGATCCCAGGGAGGGCTATCTGCTCTAGGATATCTCACGTCACGAGAGGACTGGCATAAGAAACGTCGATCACGTGTCACAAAAGTCCTCTCAGTGTCGCTGTACCTCACTATACTTGCCAGACAATCTCATAGGACTTCTCGCCAGTTTGCCACATAAGTGCACGTATTGTCACGTACCTAGCTCTCGCCAGGGATACTTATTGCAGCCTCCCCAGTGTAATGTGTAAATGTGCACCCTACTTAACTTGTCTTTCAAAAATACACAGTAACACGCCTTTATATGTTAAAAGGTATATTTAATATTTACCTTTATATTAGGTACAAGGGTGCTATTGTATGTAACATTTACATACAGCACATTCTATGACTTCATATGAGCGTGTAGTTCAAGAGTTACATAACGTTGCATTCCAACGTCTTGGAAAAGTTGCACCGAGAGAGTTCAGTCATTTAAATGATCCACCTAAGCAAGTCGTGGTCAACATTAGTCTAGATATGGAACTGTATGACATTGGAAGCATCACATCAAGATGGTGTTTCAATGGCAGTATTTTGTCGGGGATGCACCCAAACATACCGCTCAACAACACAGATATACACCTTATACGTTATGTGCTTCATATATCATGTCACCTGTCAAAAGACATTAATTAAAATATAACATTGATCAGAACAATGAAGACATAATATGTATAATACCTCCGGTTTAACTCATAATGTTATCTAGGTAAGCTATACAGTGTAACCCAAACATTCATCGCAGAATAATAATCAACAACAGCTTAACATTAAATGAGACAACATTCTAATCATGTATGTATGTATGTATGTATGTATGTATGTATGTATGTATGTATGTATGTATGTATGTATGTATGTATGTATGTATGTATGTATGTATGTATGTACACACAAGCACGCATGATGCTCGCGCACACACATGCACACATACATACATGCACACACACACACATACATACATGTATACATTGATTTTGAATGAAAAATAAGTGTCAGACGCACATTTCATGCAGTGTCTGATGTAGGTCACCGTCATCCCTATTCACAATGTTTGACACAATATCAGACTCTAGGGCCCCTGTTAAACGTTGCATTCTCTCAGTACATATATCAGATGACTACCCGAAGGTTATTGGCGTGTGTACACAACTGTTGATCGTAACCAGTGTTTAATGCGCTCCACGTCAACAACACGAAATCAGCATTGGATATATTGCATAACCAGACAAAGAATTCGTTGTCAGCCTGGGCCAGGCCCCCAAATTCGTAACCACATGAACAGAAATCGCCTATATGCAGCACTCTGTAATTACTCTAAGTGTGTCACAACGCAGAAACGGATGCTTGATAAACATAAGGCTATAGGTAAGTTAGGGATAATGATAGAATTGTGATTTGTAATGAAAGCCTTTGGGAATATCCCTAAGCTAGCTAGTACACTGGGTTAATACTAATGTTAACTCGCGAGTTTGGGGAATCAGCTCGCTTGGCAGCTAGGCGGTGTAACTATACCAACCCACACACAACACGAGAACCTGAGTGAATAAACAAGGAGTTTATTATGCCACAGTCACAGGGTGATCTTTACATAATTAGTCACAATAGTATAGGGTACAAATAATTATTGGATCATATTGACACGGTAATCAGGTGTCAAAATACATTATCATTATAGGCCGATATACAATGTACATAATCATCATACGTCGATGAACACGACACATACTATATAAATCAAGATACATTTTCTAACACATAACATCAACCCAAATTCGTTCATAAATCTTACAATACTAGCATCTCCAAAACAACATTACACAGTACATAATGAAATACACAGTGTCGAACACACTCTATACATTATACCAGGATCATTCAACACTGGAAAGTATTTACTCATAATACAATAATTAAAACATTACAAGACACGCTCCACGACAGCCACGAAACCACTATTATCAAACAGACAAAACATGAACAGCAATACAGGGAGCGATTTGGGTTTTACAGTGCTTTTAACAATTTTTCAGCAATAGCTTAGGACACCAGAAATGGGCTTAACACACTGTGCCCATGTGGGGAATCGAACCCGGACCTTCAGCATGACGAGCAAACGCTCTAACCACTAGGGTACCTAGGGTACCGCTCCTGAACAGAGCAACAGAGAGTAATACAGTCTAAAATATATCAACGACCACGTTCCACCTAAACATTACGACCTTGCCAAGGATCTTAACATGTGGTCATGATAGCAAAAATGCATTGCAGAAAACATTGAACAGTAATGGTAACGATTTGCCAAGGTAGAAGAAAGTAAAGGGTCTTACCCGAGTAAATAAACAAGGAGTTTATTATGCCACAGTCACAGGATGATTTGTGATTGTGATCGTCCCTGTGTTATACCCTTTTCCAGTTGTCATAGCTAATCGGGTTTACTGATAATATTGCTGATAAGTTGTTGTATCTAAATCCTATTGCCTAATTCGATTACCGATAACGTGCCTACTGCGAAGTTAAGTTACTCTATCTGTCAGAATTACATAAAGATTTTCATAACGTATTTGACGACAACGGCGTTGACAAGCGAAAGACACGATGCATCTGCTGACACATACAAGATATTGGTTTTGGACATTCGTTATCGGTGTGACCACGAGTGAAGTACACGATAAATTGGATTAGCCTATCTCTATCTGTTGACACTTACAAGATATTGGTCTTGGATTTTCGTTATCAGTGTGACCCTTGGCAGACTGAAGATGTGGAACGTGTAGCCTTTCGATATTTAAATAAAATATTCTGTCATAGAATCTTTATAAAATATTGTGCATTTCCACCATATTAATACTAATATTCAGACAGTATTTATTTGTGTAATGTATAGTGATAGTGTGGTACAACAGCCATGTAAACACATCTTGTGTGTGAAACCCATATACTGTGTATGCGTAAGGACACCATATACATGATGTGCTTTTTAAATTCAGTGTCCGGGGTGGTTGTTACACCCAGTAAGGCTGTCCCGCCAATAGTGAGGGATCGACTATGACATGCCGCCTGTGCATTTGAACGGACCTGTGTGTGTCTGGGGAACGTGCTGTGCCCAGCCAGTAAGTCTGCACCGACTGATCATAGGGGATCACAGTGATATGCCGCAAAAGTTTTTGAATACTTACATGCAGGGGGAGGACCCTTAATATACCACTAAAATACTAAATTGTCTGGAACCCCACATATGGTGACAGCAACATGATTTGAGTGAGTGAGTGAGTTAATATTTAACGTCACGTCGGCAACATGTCAGCCATATTGTGACGAGAACGATTAAATATGAAAATACAGATGAATTAATAGCACATACACTGTAAAAACCTGTCAACGAAGGACATTGAAACTAATTAGAATGTCACAGAGTAGAATGTAAAACTAGTGATTAGACCTAAAACAATGTATCTATAGGGGACAAAACGATATATAAATGAGCTATAGGTTCCCAACAACTGAACGTAGATCACATACTAGGGACCATTGGGACGTACAGCACATTTGCTTCCTGCATGGTCCCTAGCTGGATTTACATCATCCCTCCAGCTGTTAGCAATTTGGGAAATCTAGCCATAAAGAACACTTATTCTACGATTAAAAACTTGTAAAACTTAAATTTACATGAAATGTTTGGGGAGGTGAGTTCCCTCTCAGGAGTACTTCAACCCCCATTGAGGGTACAGCCACTAACGATTTGACTTACTAATTTAATCTTCCAGTTATATAATATTTATCTATTTACAATTCATTTAGCAAATGTAATTCCTTTAAAATGTAATAATTAAACGAGGACTAATATTGCTATAAAGATCCTTCATAGTTCAAATTGAAATACTGATCCCTTGTGATGGGATACTCAACACAGTGACTGTGGTTTGAACAGTGTACAATAATAGTTATTGATTTGTGCTTTCAATTAATTTTTTGTTTGTTCCATCTTCAGTGTAAAGAATATAATCATATGCTGTGTTGTGTATTTCTTTAAGAGACATTTGTAGTGTTGTGATATTGTGAGAGTTGATGTGAGTGTTGATATGAATGTATGTGAGTATATTTGAAGAGTGAGGTATGACGTGCGTGTTTGAGCGTGTAGGGAATAAAGCATGAGGGTGTTTGGTGATGTGAAAATGCAGGTGTTTGGTCAAGTCTAAATGAGTTATTGTAAATAAGATAGATCTGGTTAATACGTTACATTAACCTTTAAATTTGGGGTTTGATTTTACTCTATTATGTGACAGTCTGTTTGCAGTAACAATGCACCGATGAATTTCACTTTAAACAAAAGGGTAAATCAAATAAAGTGAAATTAAGATTAATTAAGATTAAGATTAAGCGAACACTCTTAGGTTTACCGTGCCAGCTGAACGTATAAATTTCAGAATTTTATTCATCTTAGGATAAAAGTTGTTTAACAAACGATCATATATTCAAATCGCGATTATGTATAAAAACTATATATACTAGCAACAAACGGTATGGGAACAATCATATATAAACGTAATAATGGCTAATTTTAAGTATATCCACCAGTGACTGAAGGGATGGTGTAAATCCAGCTAGGGCCCATGCAGGTAGCAAAGGTCCCCATGGACCCTTTTATGGTGATCTACCTTCGGTTGTTGGCGGTCTCTAGCCCGTGTTTTGTATCGTATTGTCCTCTTTAATTACAATATTTTAGCTTTCAATGCTAGTTTTATGTTTATATTTGTGATAGCCAAGCATTTTTACTGTCCTTCAATGACAGGTTTTTACGTTTTCAATTTATTGATTTTAAAACTAATATGAATTAAATTAAATTATTCTTGTCACGATATGGTTGCAATATTGCCGATGTGACGATAAATTCTAACTCACTCACTCACTCATATATGAAGGTAAACCTCGTGAGGTTCGTTATACGCTATGGTAAATGCAACATTTATGTGATTTCTGGACACTTAGAACTTGCAGTAAAGCAACTGATTCAATACTTGTTGAATTTGAGTGAAATGACACATTGTTTAAAACAGCAAAAAACTTACCTTCCACATGCACTCGGCTTTTGTATTAGGGCGTTTGAATCAAACATTTGAGCCCTTGCTTTTTTCTGAGTTTACTAGAAGCGGCTGTTTCCAGTTGCGCATGTCGTCAATAACTGCTGTGCCCACCATGAGTCCCAAACCCTGCTTCGCAAGGTCTCGATATACGTCAATAGACGTGTCTTCGATGTCGACAGTCACGTACTCTTCAAAGCGCTGCGCCAGAAACCGTGATCTGTCACTGAACACACACTGAGCCAGTTTTGAAGGTACCAGGATCGAACGTTTACTGCATCACTGGACCGTTGCCGTCGTTCAAACACAGGGCCAGACAAGAGTCTTTTGTCTCGAATTCCATGCTCTCGTAATCGATCAAGAAGAAAACTCGAATTCAAGCATCACAAATGGTTTGTACTGACACAATCCTGAAACCAGACACTGCATTTTCAGTGACAGTTGTTGTTGCTGTAACAGTTCAGTTCCTTAAATGAAGTACCCGGATGTATCTGTCACATCTGCAATGGTAATCCGAGGTCTGCTACTTTGAGTACGATCTTGAGTAAAACTGGTTTGTTGATATTGGTGCCTAAAGCAACTGGTGGTACTGTGGTAAACATTGAGGTAACATGCAACGGCAGATCCACACTTACGCCCATCCTCCAGACGTGTCAGTGTTCCTGTTTAAAGTGATGCGACATAACGGCATCTGTGCATTCTTTCCATGTAGACATAACACCATTATTTAAATTACAAATAAAAAATTACAACGAACAAACAGTCGTTTGGACAACTATTTGAAATTTCATAAATGACTTGTGCGTTTCTTTTTTGAGAGAGTATAGGAAATGTTTGTGGTAAACGTGTTTGTGTTTGTACAGTACTCCATTTAAGTGCAAATATGATCAGTGAAATGTAACTTGTACATAGAAATAAATCTATCATTTGTAACTTTTGTTATTAAGAAATTCATTGTAACATTAATCATCTCAGCTTGGTTGATATGGCGTTGATTTGTCAAAGCATGTTACATTAGATGTATATCACTTCATTTAAGTGCAAATATGATCAGTGAAATGAGACATACATAGCAATAAATGGGTCGGCGTGACTATTTTTATTTAAAAATTCATTGTAACATTAATCCTCTTGTTTTATGTCGCCGGCACCACATGTTACAGTTCAATTTATGATACTGTCAGTTGTGTACATTAAATATGTGATCAGTCGTGTAGTACGTCTGATGTATTGAGCTTAGTAAAGACACTTTGCAAGTACATAGTTCCTAAAACTCAAATATATGGTGTGAAATGCAGACGGATATGGAGGTAAGTATGTTATACAATGTAGAGTTCTTGTTACGAGTTGTTTGTTGACATTATCCAACTCACATAATAAGTCTTCAGACCGGAATAGCGCAGCAATGGTAGAATGATATAAGTGTCAACATGATTTGCATAACCATTCGTAAGAGATAATTAACTGTCTTTAGAAACTATTTGGCAAATGTGACAGTACGTAAATATAGTCTCAAATGGAACAGCACCAAGCTAAGCTTGTCAGTTCATGTACGCTGAAATAATGTTTTTTGTCAGTTTCCGGGTACAGAAACCTAGCGGAAACCTACATTACCCAGTATCCGCAAGGTTTCCGCAACTGCGGAAACTAAGTTATTCTTACTAGGAATGTTTCAACGAAATGAAACCAAGTGGTAACTCCTCAAGACAGTTTCAGTCGTAGAAACATGACATAAACCAAGACCTGTTAGTTTCAGTTTTGAAAACTATGCGGAAACTCTAATTGTGTGTTTCCATATACAGAAAGCTAACGGAAACGTACATTACCCAGTATCCATTGGGTTTCTCAGGAAACTATCAATGTTATTTTTGCTGTGATTGCTAAACGATTGCTAAACATCCATAACACTGCTACTCTAGCAAGGCTAGTGTCTGTCCTGATAATGAGTCTGAGAAACAGTTATTATTCTTAAAAACATACGATAAATATATCTGAGACAAAACTCCTTTTTTACATTCATGAAACTGCAGCAATCTAGATTAACCAAATATTTTTGTCATGCGGGTCTGCAGAGTCATGTTTTGTTCCAGAGCATGCATGAAAGTCATGAACAGTTACGGAAATATGAACAGTTGTTTCTTAAGAATTCAGCAGAAACTGTCAAAGTTTAGACATTACGCAAAAAGCATGGTATACGGAAATTGTCCATACAATCTTATTACGAAAATAACTCAGTGCGCGCGCGCGTATGTGTGTGCGGGCGTGTGTAGTAAATGTATAAAAGTGAACATCTCATGCATTTCGTAAAGGTGGGTAAATAGTAGTGATTTCAAATCTATATATTTGGTATTTTCTTCTTTTCAAACTTTTTGCATCATGCTTCAGAATGTGCGTGCGTATCATTCTGTAACATGATTCAAAAGTCTTAACAATTTTGTCATGCAACAAGTTACATTGTAGAAACCCTGAACTAATATCATTATATTACATGTTACAACCTTTTACATCCCTTGTACTCCGTGACGCTGGAAACAAGCTTCACGTGGATTTCTGATTAAAAAATAATAATAAATAATAATAATAATAAACACCCAGCACGGATTCTCAGCGTAAAAAAAGTAGTTTGTGAAATGAGTTCAACCTGAGCGTGTAGTTTATTGTTTATCTCATACCGATCTGATCTGGTACCGGTACCGTGTTCAGTAACTACATATATACGCAACATATGTCATATTTGGGATTTCACTTTCTTAGTAAAGTACAAATTCTAGTACTGTTTTCGGTTGAGTCCCATCCGGGATTGGAACCCGCACCCTCAGAGTCAGGCACCTAATCGCCAGCACACAAAGTCAGTCGCCTAGCCAACTCAGCCAAAGCGACTTCCACAAATGAAAGTCGGACAGCTGGTAGTCTACACAGCGTAACGTGTTGTAAGACAAATATGACTTACGTTGCAATTGACCACTTTCTAAATGGCATCGTGCAATCATACGTATATATGATTAACATTTTAAATTTAAGTTCTGTTGAGATCGTGCAGATCTCAGATATATTGAGCTACAGAAAAACATATTCAACAACCCAAATAGGAACAGGTACGCTTCAGTAAATTAAGTAAGGATCTCTAAATGAATAACTTCTTGTTCCCTTTTAGTGACTTTCATTTAGTTTTCCAGCTTCAAAATCAATCTAAAGGAGGAGCTTCAGATCCACTGCAAACAAAGGACCATCCATTCGACTGCTGGCAATAATTCACAATGCATCCACTAATGACGTTACGCAGTGACAAGATATGTGGATAAACAGTTTTTATATTAACGTTAGTGTAGATTCAACCTGCCACTACCAGCAGCAACTACTAGGAACAGTATACTATATTAGTGAATTAGCAGATCCTCTGCACTCGAATTAAATACCGTCAAAACAGCTCTGTCAGTCATCTCTAAATCCATATCCGTGACAAGTCACAGTATCCAGAGCGAAAACATCATAGCCCTCACTAACAACTTGGAAAACGTCAATATCAGACTCCAAGAACCCTTGACACCAACTGACCCCCATCAGCCAGACTTCCCTTCACTGCATACATGCCTCCCAACAACACCACCCTGCCCGTCGTGTGTTTAGGAATGGTGATATAACCTAAACTGACGGGTAAAAGAAGTTATTACCCACGTGGTATTTCGTAAAGGCGTGTCATAACACCTTCGAGTGATTTGATTGGCTGATACGTGAACTTTGACATTACTGGTACTACTTTCATCACTCATTCCATTCATGATTTTCATTCAAGTTTTCACACCTGAGAGCATGTAAAACGAAAACACTTCTATGGAATTAGATAAAATTTATTTCATTTAGTGTGGTTACTAGCATTATTTTCAATTCTATGATAACTCAAGTTTCTGTAATAAAAAGGAAAATAAAACAATCAAATAAATACAATAAAAACAAACACAAATAAGTAAACAAATAGGTCTAGTTGGCCTCTCATGAGTGTAAACAAATATGGTGTCGCCCGTAAAAGTTATAATAAATATGAATCATATGCTGTGTTGTGTATTTCTTTAAGAGACATTTGTAGTGTTGTGATATTGTGAGAGTTGATGTGAGTGTTGATATGAATGTATGTGAGTATATTTGAAGAGTGAGGTATGACGTGCGTGTTTGAGCGTGTAGGGAATAAAGCATGAGGGTGTTTGGTGATGTGAAAATGCAGGTGTTTGGTCAAGTCTAAATGAGTTATTGTAAATAAGATAGATCTGGTTAATACGTTACATTAACTTTTAAATTTGGGGTTTGATTTTACTCTATTATGTGACAGTCTGTTTGCAGTAACAATGCACCGATGAATTTCACTTTAAACAAAAGGGTAAATCAAATAAAGTGAAATTAAGATTAATTAAGATTAAGATTAAGCGAACACTCTTAGGTTTACCGTGCCAGCTGAACGTATAAATTTCAGAATTTTATTCATCTTAGGATAAAAGTTGTTTAACAAACGATCATATATTCAAATCGCGATTATGTATAAAAACTATATATACTAGCAACAAACGGTATGGGAACAATCATATATAAACGTAATAATGGCTAATTTTAAGTATATCCACCAGTGACTGAAGGGATGGTGTAAATCCAGCTAGGGCCCATGCAGGTAGCAAAGGTCCCCATGGACCCTTTTATGGTGATCTACCTTCGGTTGTTGGCGGTCTCTAGCCCGTGTTTTGTATCGTATTGTCCTCTTTAATTACAATATTTTAGCTTTCAATGCTAGTTTTATGTTTATATTTGTGATAGCCAAGCATTTTTACTGTCCTTCAATGACAGGTTTTTACGTTTTCAATTTATTGATTTTAAAACTAATATGAATTAAATTAAATTATTCTTGTCACGATATGGTTGCAATATTGCCGATGTGACGATAAATTCTAACTCACTCACTCACTCATATATGAAGGTAAACCTCGTGAGGTTCGTTATACGCTATGGTAAATGCAACATTTATGTGATTTCTGGACACTTAGAACTTGCAGTAAAGCAACTGATTCAATACTTGTTGAATTTGAGTGAAATGACACATTGTTTAAAACAGCAAAAAACTTACCTTCCACATGCACTCGGCTTTTGTATTAGGGCGTTTGAATCAAACATTTGAGCCCTTGCTTTTTTCTGAGTTTACTAGAAGCGGCTTTTTCCAGTTGCGCATGTCGTCAATAACTGCTGTGCCCACCATGAGTCCCAAACCCTGCTTCGCAAGGTCTCGATATACGTCAATAGACGTGTCTTCGATGTCGACAGTCACGTACTCTTCAAAGCGCTGCGCCAGAAACCGTGATCTGTCACTGAACACACACTGAGCCAGTTTTGAAGGTACCAGGATCGAACGTTTACTGCATCACTGGACCGTTGCCGTCGTTCAAACACAGGGCCAGACAAGAGTCTTTTGTCTCGAATTCCATGCTCTCGTAATCGATCAAGAAGAAAACTCGAATTCAAGCATCACAAATGGTTTGTACTGACACAATCCTGAAACCAGACACTGCATTTTCAGTGACAGTTGTTGTTGCTGTAACAGTTCAGTTCCTTAAATGAAGTACCCGGATGTATCTGTCACATCTGCAATGGTAATCCGAGGTCTGCTACTTTGAGTACGATCTTGAGTAAAACTGGTTTGTTGATATTGGTGCCTAAAGCAACTGGTGGTACTGTGGTAAACATTGAGGTAACATGCAACGGCAGATCCACACTTACGCCCATCCTCCAGACGTGTCAGTGTTCCTGTTTAAAGTGATGCGACATAACGGCATCTGTGCATTCTTTCCATGTAGACATAACACCATTATTTAAATTACAAATAAAAAATTACAACGAACAAACAGTCGTTTGGACAACTATTTGAAATTTCATAAATGACTTGTGCGTTTCTTTTTTGAGAGAGTATAGGAAATGTTTGTGGTAAACGTGTTTGTGTTTGTACAGTACTCCATTTAAGTGCAAATATGATCAGTGAAATGTAACTTGTACATAGAAATAAATCTATCATTTGTAACTTTTGTTATTAAGAAATTCATTGTAACATTAATCATCTCAGCTTGGTTGATATGGCGTTGATTTGTCAAAGCATGTTACATTAGATGTATATCACTTCATTTAAGTGCAAATATGATCAGTGAAATGAGACATACATAGCAATAAATGGGTCGGCGTGACTATTTTTATTTAAAAATTCATTGTAACATTAATCCTCTTGTTTTATGTCGCCGGCACCACATGTTACAGTTCAATTTATGATACTGTCAGTTGTGTACATTAAATATGTGATCAGTCGTGTAGTACGTCTGATGTATTGAGCTTAGTAAAGACACTTTGCAAGTACATAGTTCCTAAAACTCAAATATATGGTGTGAAATGCAGACGGATATGGAGGTAAGTATGTTATACAATGTAGAGTTCTTGTTACGAGTTGTTTGTTGACATTATCCAACTCACATAATAAGTCTTCAGACCGGAATAGCGCAGCAATGGTAGAATGATATAAGTGTCAACATGATTTGCATAACCATTCGTAAGAGATAATTAACTGTCTTTAGAAACTATTTGGCAAATGTGACAGTACGTAAATATAGTCTCAAATGGAACAGCACCAAGCTAAGCTTGTCAGTTCATGTACGCTGAAATAATGTTTTTTGTCAGTTTCCGGGTACAGAAACCTAGCGGAAACCTACATTACCCAGTATCCGCAAGGTTTCCGCAACTGCGGAAACTAAGTTATTCTTACTAGGAATGTTTCAACGAAATGAAACCAAGTGGTAACTCCTCAAGACAGTTTCAGTCGTAGAAACATGACATAAACCAAGACCTGTTAGTTTCAGTTTTGAAAACTATGCGGAAACTCTAATTGTGTGTTTCCATATACAGAAAGCTAACGGAAACGTACATTACCCAGTATCCATTGGGTTTCTCAGGAAACTATCAATGTTATTTTTGCTGTGATTGCTAAACGATTGCTAAACATCCATAACACTGCTACTCTAGCAAGGCTAGTGTCTGTCCTGATAATGAGTCTGAGAAACAGTTATTATTCTTAAAAACATACGATAAATATATCTGAGATAAAACTCCTTTTTTACATTCATGAAACTGCAGCAATCTAGATTAACCAAATATTTTTGTCATGCGGGTCTGCAGAGTCATGTTTTGTTCCAGAGCATGCATGAAAGTCATGAACAGTTACGGAAATATGAACAGTTGTTTCTTAAGAATTCAGCAGAAACTGTCAAAGTTTAGACATTACGCAAAAAGCATGGTATACGGAAATTGTCCATACAATCTTATTACGAAAATAACTCAGTGCGCGCGCGCGTATGTGTGTGCGGGCGTGTGTAGTAAATGTATAAAAGTGAACATCTCATGCATTTCGTAAAGGTGGGTAAATAGTAGTGATTTCAAATCTATATATTTGGTATTTTCTTCTTTTCAAACTTTTTGCATCATGCTTCAGAATGTGCGTGCGTATCATTCTGTAACATGATTCAAAAGTCTTAACAATTTTGTCATGCAACAAGTTACATTGTAGAAACCCTGAACTAATATCATTATATTACATGTTACAACCTTTTACATCCCTTGTACTCCGTGACGCTGGAAACAAGCTTCACGTGGATTTCTGATTAAAAAATAATAATAAATAATAATAATAATAAACACCCAGCACGGATTCTCAGCGTAAAAAAAGTAGTTTGTGAAATGAGTTCAACTTGAGCGTGTAGTTTATTGTTTATCTCATACCGATCTGATCTGGTACCGGTACCGTGTTCAGTAACTACATATATACGCAACATATGTCATATTTGGGATTTCACTTTCTTAGTAAAGTACAAATTCTAGTACTGTTTTCGGTTGAGTCCCATCCGGGATTGGAACCCGCACCCTCAGAGTCAGGCACCTAATCGCCAGCACACAAAGTCAGTCGCCTAGCCAACTCAGCCAAAGCGACTTCCACAAATGAAAGTCGGACAGCTGGTAGTCTACACAGCGTAACGTGTTGTAAGACAAATATGACTTACGTTGCAATTGACCACTTTCTAAATGGCATCGTGCAATCATACGTATATATGATTAACATTTTAAATTTAAGTTCTGTTGAGATCGTGCAGATCTCAGATATATTGAGCTACAGAAAAACATATTCAACAACCCAAATAGGAACAGGTACGCTTCAGTAAATTAAGTAAGGATCTCTAAATGAATAACTTCTTGTTCCCTTTTAGTGACTTTCATTTAGTTTTCCAGCTTCAAAATCAATCTAAAGGAGGAGCTTCAGATCCACTGCAAACAAAGGACCATCCATTCGACTGCTGGCAATAATTCACAATGCATCCACTAATGACGTTACGCAGTGACAAGATATGTGGATAAACAGTTTTTATATTAACGTTAGTGTAGATTCAACCTGCCACTACCAGCAGCAACTACTAGGAACAGTATACTATATTAGTGAATTAGCAGATCCTCTGCACTCGAATTAAATACCGTCAAAACAGCTCTGTCAGTCATCTCTAAATCCATATCCGTGACAAGTCACAGTATCCAGAGCGAAAACATCATAGCCCTCACTAACAACTTGGAAAACGTCAATATCAGACTCCAAGAACCCTTGACACCAACTGACCCCCATCAGCCAGACTTCCCTTCACTGCATACATGCCTCCCAACAACACCACCCTGCCCGTCGTGTGTTTAGGAATGGTGATATAACCTAAACTGACGGGTAAAAGAAGTTATTACCCACGTGGTATTTCGTAAAGGCGTGTCATAACACCTTCGAGTGATTTGATTGGCTGATACGTGAACTTTGACATTACTGGTACTACTTTCATCACTCATTCCATTCATGATTTTCATTCAAGTTTTCACACCTGAGAGCATGTAAAACGAAAACACTTCTATGGAATTAGATAAAATTTATTTCATTTAGTGTGGTTACTAGCATTATTTTCAATTCTATGATAACTCAAGTTTCTGTAATAAAAAGGAAAATAAAACAATCAAATAAATACAATAAAAACAAACACAAATAAGTAAACAAATAGGTCTAGTTGGCCTCTCATGAGTGTAAACAAATATGGTGTCGCCCGTAAAAGTTATTCATTTCGTCAAAATTGACGGACAATTGGTTGGAAGAGTTGTGAATGTTATCAAGAGATTGAATACCTTCTGCGTGTATGTTGTCAGGACTGCACAGTAACCCACAACATCAAAAGACGAGCGGCGCTCTTGTATCTCTATCACTGCGATTGTCAGCCGCATCCATTAGCGTCCTCCCGCACAAACATATTGTCACTGCCATGCCTCCCGTGGTTTCTTATGTAGGGGCCAAAAACACTTCCCAGAATCTGAACACAATAGGCTTGAAATCGTCTTCGTTCGAGGTTGTAGGCTCAGTTTTCAGACCCAATTTTCGGTGGAGTTTTCAACATAAACATCGAATCTCGACAAGTGGGAATTCCAAGCCGAGATGAGAAGGCGTCACTGGCATCCTGCGCAAAGCGTCGCCGAAATATTTACAGTAACTCGTCCTCCGATAAAGAACATTAAGCTCAACTATTTGAGACATACAGTTCCCCGTTATTCACATTCATCTTTGCTGTTGAGTTTGCCGTTCCTAATTAAATGCTTCCTAAAATCTTTTTCTTAGGGAACACTTCTCAACATGACGACTAGCCCGACAGTGATGGCCGACTCACGTTCAGGCAATATTTAGGTCACGTAGTCAAGATCAAAATATTTACACTTCAAAAGTGTTTTGATGAATTACATTATTGCTTTTGAAAACAAATCCTCAACTGAAGAGAATTAAATTTTCATTACCACTTGATTCTGTCTTAATTTGTTTATTTTTTTGTGATTCGGCGCCGTATAGGAACTACATTGCCTCTACGCAGCGTACGTTTTCCTAGAGTGAAGCGGTTGACATTCCAATCACCAATATGATGCATTAATCCGCGGTACATGGTTGCACACAGGAAAGCAAAATATTGCTTTATTTTAACGGTATTTTCACTTTTTAGAACGTGGATAATAAATAAGATACAAAACTCTTTCCCCTTTCATATGAAGTTTATGTCCCGAGTGAAATAATTTTGGTTTGTCACGAGCTTTATGTCCGCTAACGCAAACGCAAACGTTGTAGGAGGTTGCATGATCAAAACATTTCAGTATATTGTATGGCCCCCATCTGTAACCAGGATTCGTTGCAAATTCCTGATTCTGCCACCGCTGCAAATTCCTTGCCAACCGGAGACGGTTATGTCGATCTCGAGGGATCAAGGTCATCCCACGGAAGGGCCGATAAGCTCGGATGCCATGTTCTCGGAGACGTCAGGTCACTGGTCTCCTACTGACCACATGTTGAAGAGCTGTTGCTGCTGATGGCGCCACAGTGACGAAACGATTACGCAGATGAATGGTGCTCGGATACCAATCCTCTGAAGGGGTTGTTACTCGCGGTCTTCCACTTCGCGGCCTCTCACTCGTCGTGCCTGTTTGCCTCAGTTTTGTTTGCAGCCTGGTTATTGTTGCACGGTCGCAATGCAAAAATCGAGCAACGTGTGCATGACGTGCTCTTAGCTGTAGCATACCAACAGCCCTCTCTTGCTGCTCTGTTGTTCGTCATGGCATGGTATCGTTTGTACCGGTACAATGAATATGTAAGCGGTTTTTAAACTGTTTGGGGCTATTTTGTCGTGATGCAAGTGCATTTCAATGTTCATGAAAATGGTTCGATAAAGTCCATATTTGGCGAAACGCACGCTTTTGTCGAGGGACATATCGTACTGTTGCGTTCGAGCAATGTTTTTAAATGAAAACCGAGGATTTGAACCCAACTATGGTTTCATTACATAGAAAAATATCTTGGTATAGTTTCTTTTGCCCGTCAGTTTACAATGAAACCAATATAGTAAGGAAGTCTTTCATTCATATATCTTATCCATTCCTTCCTATGCTTACGTCTACGCACTTCGCAACTAAATTGGAATTAGGCGTTTGAAATTATCCACCCTGAGTACCGATAGTTTTACTGTAAATTCTGATAACTACCTTTGCTCTTCACAGAGAACAATGTCATGTGAACACAACCAGTATGTTGACGAGGTAAATGAAGCCAAAGATTTTCTGGCACCAGAGGATGAAGACAATTGTAACCAAGAACCAGGTGCTATAGGAAATGTTATATATGGCGTTGATGAGGTACCGAGCCCATTCCTGTTGCCGTTGTTTGGCATTCAGGTAAGTACATCCACACCACTCTAATCATCCCATTATAGATATGAGCTATTGCACTCATAACATTTCCCCGAAGAGATGTCCAATCTATGCCAGTATACCAGTATTGATCAGAGTACTAGGGCCCTGAAGTCCTCTGGGTATAATCATAACATCAGCAAAACCTATTTGTAAGGGAATAAAATACAGTTAAGCTGCTTGGTGTTCTGCTTGGCGATTAATACATTGTATTTATAATTGTACTTATGTCGGCATCGAGTAAACGTTACAACTATTTACAGATTGAATGATAGAGATGGGAAATTTAGAAATTTCACTCATCAACAAATCTTTAGCGATTAATCGATTATCCGTCGTGAGTGGATCTCTACAACGACAACTATAAAGAAAATTATAGAAGTAACTGATGACATAATTGCATCACCCCATTCAAAAACAACACCCAACACTACCATCGACAAAGAGAAACTACAGTTAAAGAAACATATTACGGTTGAAACACAATCTAACCCTGACGGAAGTATATAATGATGGCTCATATGCAGGTGATAGAAGCAGGTTTAGCATTAGTTTCAAAGTATATTTGAATGTTTGCACAAAAACCAGATCCGAAAAAAAATTCTTACTAATGCTACTATACTTTGGTTTCGCCCCTTGAGTCGCATGTTAGTAGCAGTCGGAGGTGCATGCATCTACGGCGGACGACATGATACGTAAATACTTCATTCTGTTATTACAGATACGTACCTTACCAATATTTCCAAATGAAAGGCAAAGAATGTCATTGCATCCCGCTGAAATTAGGGAAAAGACAGTTAAGTCAAGAGTTGGTCAACTGAACCCCTTGGAATCATAAGAATACGCGCATGTACAGGACTTCCTCAAGCAGCGTTATGCGTACTTCTCTATAACCGTTCCTAAACTGAAGATACTGTATGAAGTACTATATACATGTGTCACAATGCTTTCAAGACATTAAGTAAAAGTTCATGTATCCTGACTCCTAACGTCATGCATACTCACGCATGTATAATGGACATTTCAGTATGGCATAGCTATTCAGGTTACAAGCTAATAATCTTGCCTCGTTCATCTTGCCTTCCTGAGAAGCATTATCCTCTTTACCAAGGTAACGGGCTGTAAAGCCTTTGAAAACTATTATTGGCGCTAAATATTCATGACTCTTGTAGTTCAGTGGGGACAATTATCATAATCTGTCTAGAAATCTGTAGCAGAAAGGCCCTCCTTTTTCAGCAACTGATGACGTGCATTGGTGGAGTGATAGCAATCCCTCTACTTACTTGTACAGTCATTTGTGCAGATGAACTTCCAGAGGTAAAAGCTCGATTTCTCAGCATATCGCTGTTTGTGTGCGGAATAGGGACAATTCTCCAGAACATCTTCGGTGTCAGGTACCGCCCATTTCAAATATATATATATATGCAGTTACAATGAATATTTGCGCTGTTTTTGAAAAGATGTCTAACACATACAGAGTTATAAGAATTATCTTTCGACTTAAGGACGTCATGGGTTTTAGCAGACCACGAAATTTGAGTAATAGAAACGCAATGTAATGTTTGCTCAATACAACGTGTCAACTGCAGCCATATTTAAAAGGAAAAGTCGTTCAATCATTTAAATGAATTTCCTTTTTGATCGAAAAATACGTCCGTGTTTTTTAAATTCACACCTGTCTCATGTGCATGTGCTCGTTTGACCAAGGAAGGACATGTTCAACGTTCCAGATTACCAATAGTCCAAGGTGCGTCTGCAAATTTTCTGGCAGCAATTGTCTCAATGATGGCGACAGACAGATGGAAGTGTCCTGTTGAAGGTAAAGTTTCACTACTTGTTGGATGTAGGTCACCAATGTTGGTCTTTGGATGTCGTAGCATTATTTCATATCAGACGTACGGTGATATAGCCCTCGCAAAAGATATTATAGAACGCCAGATGATTACAGAAATACAAAGTGTTCAAGAGTAGAAATGAAGCATTCCGAGGAAAGAAGCGTAAAGTGGAACATGTCTATCAACAGACCTGGTTAATAGTGTCTTCTAAGCATACTACAAAGCCAGAAATAAGAAAGAGGTGTCCAATCAACGAATAAGCTCGTCCTGGGCAAACATCTGTTTCTGTGTTATGCCACTAGGATATAAGCTCCAGAAGACGAAGGTCTTGTCCATATTTTTCAGTAGATAGGTTTGATGTTCACTGAGATGGTACGTATTAACCTGAAGAGAGCAGGTCGATCTATACATACAGGGGTTGTGATTACAAGGGGCGTGGAAGCCAAATGGACAAGGAGGTATGGGTGGATTCATGGTCATTCTTTTTGTTTAGGTGGTGATATGTCTGATAAATAACTATATCCAAACCTGTGCTTATGTTGTTGTCATGGAGCGCATTAAATACTGGCTTGGAACATGTCAGTGACCTTCGGAGGGTAATCTAACGTATCGTATTTTAAGCGAATGCTCATTCAGACATCGCTTAAATGGTTTGAATGTGGATGACTGTTACCTTCCTCAGCCAGTGCATGAAATGCCTGACTTGCACTTCTATTTCATTCATAACAACGAGAGGTTTCGATATGAACAATTTATGAAACTTGTGTCACATCTCCACATGTGTTTCACACATTATTATATATACCCGTCTTATATTGCCAACTGTAACATGTCTACAGTGTTGATATATACTGGTCTGTGCCATTTCTCTGATACTATCTACAAGCACACCACATTACTAGGTAGCGTCCATTAGCTTCACACATTATTGTATATCCCCCACGAACGTCTCGTATTGGAAAGTACCCGTCACATGTCTGGCATATTGCAATGTGTCTGAATCCTCTCTTTTGCACTTGTGTGACTCTCATCATCGGATGTATTGTTGTGCAGGAACATCACCACATCAAGGTAACGGGACAAAAGATATGCATTGGGTAGTCTTGGTGCGAGAGGTAAGATGTTATGAGAATTCACACAACACAGTGATACCTCACTTAGTTCCTGTCTCACTATTCATGAGATAATTATTTGATCTTTGCAACAGTGTTCATTTTATAATAAGTGAACACAGATTCTGCGTCTGTTGCAGCTGAAAATTCTGTAATGCGCCGAATCGCATTCCATAGCACAAACACAGTGTTGTTTAGCATGTAGTGCAACTGGTCAACTGTTAATGTTTCAATGCAAGAGCAACACTTTACTCGACAATCTAGGATGCGAAACTGTCTGTATTATAATTATATGAAACAGCTACATATTGTTCAAACGGATAGTGCTTAAAAGACAAACACATATAAAGCACATCATTTTTTAAAAAATTTCAGACATAAATATATTGGTTAACGTTTACAGTATGATTGAGTATGTAACAACATAAGTGATTTCTTAATCCGACTTTCTAATAGATTCAGGGCAACTCCATGCTGGCATCCCTGACACAGATTGTGTTGGGAGCAACAGGTGTCTTGGGGTTACTGTTGAGATTCATAGGACCACTAACCATAGCGCCGTCCATTGCATTGGTTGGCCTGTCTCTCGTCCCGCTTGTGACCACCATGTGTCAAGACCAGTGGGGCATCAGCACTGGGTAAAACCATTTTACATTTTGTTTAGTTTAAGAACCAATTCATAACATGGCACCTTATTACAGGAACATTTACAGACCGCCATCATAAATCTAGAACATTGCTATGAATGTCTTTAACAACAATGTTAACGACCGTATTTCAGCCATATGAGTGAGTTGTACATTACTATCAATAAACCTAGACAATGTAAATATCTGTCCACAAGGGATAGAAAATCGCAACCCCTCTTTTGTCCTGAAAGTGTATTAAATGACTACAGAAACATTCGTGAAAATGAAGTGTGCACCCCGTCAAAAGTGTGCACCCTCTTTCTCAAGAAGCTGTTTCTTGGGGTTTCAGCCCAAGTATGGTCTGATCTGTTAGTGCGGTCATTTCGTGGCCATCAACTGAGCATCATGGTCTTGATGGCTTGATGCTAGTGGCATGTCATGAGTGTTGAGCTTCTGTAGATAACGTCTCGAAAGCGTTGCGATCGTTTCGATGACTATCGACGAGATGTTTCCACTAATATATGTAGATGGAATATCTAACTTAAGAAAGAATAGTTTATACGTATCGCACAGTTTTTCCGTGAATATGTGTGCAGTAATAACATCAATTAATATATTCGTTTCGTGAAAGCATGCGCATACATTATGAAATAAATATTACATGATCTCGTGACGGAAAACAACATTTATGTCCGATAGAAGACAGCCACTGTTTCTTGTCGGTCATGTGGAGACGTCACTGAACTACAAAGAGAATCCTTGCCTGACATTTTATCTGAAAGGAAATGTATATGTTTCCATCGTTTGTCCATCTGTGTAAGAGATCAGTTCATACACCACTTTTCAATAGGCCACTTTCAAGATAATACACCGTGAATTGAAAAAAAAGCACCCCACAATGTTCAGTAGTTATAGAATATTGGTTTTTCCATAGCTTTACATAAAAGAATAATTATTTGGAATTTGTATCATCCTGCCATAACTTCTTATTTTCACTGGCAGCACAATGGTCCTTGTGATATTTTTCGCCTTGTTCCTGGGGACATTCCAAGTTCCTACTCCAGTTTATTCGAGAACTAAACGGTGCCACATGAAACGGTTTCCTTTCGTCCAGATGGCTCCTGTGAGTGAACAGTTTCATAATTTGACTTTAGAGCTTTTACACTACTATGCCATGTGATAAACGTGAGTTAAAGGTATCATCCATTGATCTGTGTGGATTTGGTTTCCAAACCTCGAGCGTATTCAGGGTTTCAGGACAAATACAATCTGCAGGTTATTGAGTAACCAGTATCTGAAACGTTGGGCAACTTCGTCGATAAAAATTACGAAAAATGTTGGTCAGGCATTTATACAATAAGTGTACATTCCCACTAGCAAGCGAGGTGTTATGGCTAATATATTCGCGTATGTACATGACGAT
This sequence comes from Haliotis asinina, assembly GCF_037392515.1. Classification (NCBI taxonomy): domain Eukaryota; kingdom Metazoa; phylum Mollusca; class Gastropoda; order Lepetellida; family Haliotidae; genus Haliotis; species Haliotis asinina. Next base: position 6,424,625 of record NC_090294.1, on the reverse strand, counting down.
CGAATAACTGCCAAATAACCCACTCTTTGTACACACCTGAACCCGAAGTAGAGGAGGCGAATGAGACAGCTTCTTCTTTTTCACATTTAGACATGAAGATTTATAATGACAAAATTCTCTATACTATAGTATCTGACAAATGGATGATTTGAACATTTTCATTGTCGAACAAAATATCAGCTGATGCTCTAACCGTTGGTGTTGACAGTACACAATGTCTTCGTTACAATCTCACTTGCTCGTCCTGCTAAAATGTCAAAAGACATCATGCAACTCTTTGCTAAATACCTGTTTGATTCAGGTTACAACATTCAACCCCAAAATAAAGCTTCTTAAAAATTTAGGCATGCGAATGATATTTCTAAATTGACGTACCAGCGACACAAAATATATCTAATGTCAATCTTAAAATATATTTGAAACATGTATTACCATATTGATGCAGATGAAGAAGAAACTTGTCTTTGCATATGTTTGTTCGGGGGCCACAGGGTGAGCAGTATACCCTTTTGCGAAAGCCTGGTATATCGCCACTCAATAGCAATTCAAAATCACATGCCCATGGCGTACCTGAAAAACAAAAACAAAAACAAAAACAAAACGAAACAGGACAATAGTCGATTTTACTCATACAATTCATAGTCAGTAGGTATTGTCAGTGTCACTGTGATGACACGGGCACCCGCAGTTTTGATCTGATACCTTCATACAAAAATGGAAATGCATTACGATATTATTGTAATTGAACCTCCTTTAAGGTTCTGCTTTCCATCGTCGTCATGTGGACTATTTGTTGCGTGCTGACAAATGTAGGCGTGTTTCCTAGCAACAGCACAGACCCTGGTTTCCAGGCCAGGACAGATTCAAGACTCCACGTCGTGAGGGATGCCCCGTGGTTTTATTTCCCATATCCAGGTACAGGTTTACAACTAATGGCAGATACATTCACTATCAGTTTCATCGTAAAGTATATAACAAAGCAGAGTCATCGACATGTCTGGTACAAGACAAGAGCATTTCTCTGTTCTTCCATTTCACGATCATTTAAAGATGATAACCTGTACTACCTCATGTAATACACTATACAGTAAGAAGGAATGGTTTTCAGCGCCATGGTAATTTAAAGAATTGGTGTAAGAGATTCCACCTAAACGGGATAAAATGTACAGGTAACATTTAGAAGAATTAAAGACCTTTTGACGTTTGTTTGTCTCCTCAAAATATCTCTTTACATTTTGGTTTGCAGAACAAAGTCGAGACTAGGTACTACATTGTTCCTCTGTGGAAATGTCAGAGGTATTTCATTCATAATGCTGTAAAACAAAATGTCGTGTACACTGCTCTTGGGTTGCTGTTTGTGCTGGGAATCACTCATTATCAGGCCACATGAGATAACGACACACCTTCACTTCATCATGTTGCAGGGCACCTGGGCTGGCCTACTATCAGTGCTGCCGGGTATGTGGGGATGCTGGCAGCTGTCATGGCCTCAATTATAGAGTCTGTCGGAGACTACTTTGCTGCTGCACGTGCCTGCGCCGTCCCTCCTCCCCCCGCACATGCTGTAAATAGGGGGATTATGATGGAGGGTCTTGGATGCTTGATAGGCGGGAGTGTCGGTGCTGTGCATGGGATAACATCTTACAGCGAAAACATTGGGGCTATAGTTGTAACCAAGGTCTGCGAAGCTAAATGCTTCAATGTTTTATAAATTATTGATATATACATGTACTTCTGAACAATATGCATTCTCACCAGCCATTATAAACCTTGAGCTTTTCTGGTGGGAAATCGAAAACCATTGGAACAATGCTGCTGAGACCTTCATTTCTCGCACTCTAGCTGCATGGCGGTCTGTGTTGAAATCACGAGCATCAGTCGAAACATGCATCAACAAAGTCAGTCTGACTTCCAGAGGTGTATGTTGCTGAAGGGCTTAAGTTATCATGTCTGTCAAACCACCAGAAAGCTGACTGTTCTAGCCAACAAGACTGTTCTGTTGCACAACTGAAGAGCTTTTGACGTGGGGTATTCTCCTTCTTCCAGGTTGCAAGCAGGTCTGTCGTCATCACAGCAGGTGTCATGCTGACTGTGTGTGGCATGCTGGGTAAATTCGGTGCTGTGGTCAGCCTCATTCCTACTCCAGTGATTGGCGGAGTGGCCCTTGTGACTTTCGGAATGGTGGTCGCTGTCGGTTTGTCAACTCTGCAGTTTGTGGATTTGTCTTCATTAAGGAACCTCATGGTGCTTGGTCTGGCGTTGATGCTGGGGATGATGCTACCACAGTGGGTGAAACACAACCCCAAAGCTATTGACATAGGTCCGTATCACCGAAAAGCTGTTTATCTAAAATCATCCCGTCAAACATAGACTCGTGAAATGAGGGGTATGCAATATCTTCGAAAGATTTTTTTTAAAAACATACTATTGCTAATTGAAAGTAAGTCTAGGGATTCATTAAAGCCGGGCATTTGTTTGTACTAAAATGACACTGTTTATTTGAGTAGTTTGTCATGTTAGCAGGTACTTTTAATAGGCGTTATCAACAGAGACTCTAGGTTACAACGAGAAAGGCAAACCGTATCATTGTTTGTAGAAATATAGCAAACTAAAGACATATGGCTAGGGAAATCCAAGCAGTGTGTTGTGAGTTAGGATCCGATCGTATGAACATCTATATCTGTTACAAAAATTGGGTGAAAGTGCCATCTGATGTTCAGGTAATGCTGAACTGACCCACATCTTGAATGTCCTTCTTGGAACTCCTATGTTGGTGGGCGGAATAGTTGCGTGCGTCCTCGACAACATTGCTCCAGGTAAACTGGAATTCCAGTAGATACTACAACCTTCCTTCTGTATATTTCAGTGTTTCGCTCCACTGTGTGCTAATTAAATGATGTGATAGCAAGAGGTAGATATACTCTGCATAATGTGTAAAATTAAGTATATGTCTATTTTTCAGAAATTAAGCATGCCAACATGTTTCAAAGTTAATGAATTAGTGTACGACTTGTGCGGATTTCCTTTCCTTAGGTTGATCCCTTTATTTTGGTTTTATATCGTTATTGCTTTACACACTTGAGACAATGGAGTAACTAGCCTTGGATGAGCGTTCACATGTACCTCTTAACCAGAAATAAGAGATGAAAATGGAGTGCTAATATAATGAAATACGTATTCCTCTAAGTAAGTAGTGTCTTTGGAACTGTAGAAAAGGGGAAGTGCAGTATTGATGGAACTATGCATGTTCTAACATCCAGGAACTGCAGAAGAGAGGGGAATGCTGAAACTGAGAAAGGAAGAAGTCGAGGTAAACATGTCTGTTTCATGTGTTGACACCTCTGCGTACGACCTGAAATTCATTACAAAGTACCTTCCAGAGGGTCTCAGTTGCAGCTGGTTCCCAGTGTCCCCAGCCTACAGAGAAGGATGCCGTTGTCGATATGGAAGAAGGCATCAAACTCAATGTGGAAAATAGCTGCTCCAGACCTCGACGATAACTTCATGCACAGCTGCAATAATCCACTGGAACGTGTTATTAGTACCTGTATGTCATTTACACCAGGACAGGACAACTGTAATCATTGTATCTATTAAGAGCAAGTGTATATTGTGTTGTTCTGCTTGAAAGAGGCATTTCTCGATAACATCATGCACAGCTGCAGTAATCCATTGTTCATTAGTACCTGTATGTCAGTTTACACCAGGACAGGACAAGTGTATCTATTAAGAGCAAGTGTATATTGTGTTGTTCTGCTTGAAATAGGCATTTCTCTCAAAAACAAATGTCAACGCTTTCCTTGTCAGATGTAGTTTAGGGCACAGGTGTGCTTCTTACTATATTTCCAGAATCGCCTTAAAATACCCAGAACAGTTTGCCTAATCCCCTTTTGGCATAAAATCAGTCAGAAGATGGTTAAATGGGACAAGTACATGCACATTATAAACATTAGCAAGACCAGTAGACTAGTATTGTACACCCGGATATATGGCCTAAGCATCTTTCGGATATTCGAACTCTTTATCACTGCAAGATGATTATTAATATCACTGACCTAATCCCAATCACCAATGCTATTTAACAATACATTGCCTATATTGTAAATAGACTGCTCCGGTATGCATCTGTGTGCTGTCATTGCAGTAATGAATATTTACCAGTGAACCTAGGTAATTGTAGAACATATTTGAACAATATAGTATTTCGTGCAGCTGGCTTCACGGCAAATGCAAGTGATCAGTTGTTCATATAAGGTTTGCACATTTTCATCCTGTCACCTATATGTTATATCTAATTATCTCCAGTACTGATATGTACAATCGTATTGCAAAGTCAGTCTACTAAACTATGTATGAAGGATATACAGATCAATAAATGTAACTGGTTAAATATCTAGTCATGTAATGTAAATCATGTTGGGGAAAAGAACTCTATGTGTGTATGGTGAACAAAAAGAACATTTCTCTCCGTTCTATCTTGCAAGTATTTCATTGAACGAAGATATGTTGTGTGTATGTTCTTTGTAGAAAGTGCACTGCCTCAACTTTCACGACCAGGTAAGCGAGAGATGTGTCATACGGAGATTCCAAAACGTTATGATTACCTTAACACACTACCTGTGACAATTCGGGTTTATCTATCTATCTGTTTGTCTGTCTGTCTGTCTATTTGGCTGTCTATCTGTTTGTCTGTCTGTCTGTCTGTCTATCTATCTGTCTGTCTGTCTGTCTATATACGGCTCGCTTGCTATTCTTGTATATATATATATATATATGACAAGAATATATTTCTTAACGAACAAGAAATACATTAATTGGGATATACAGTGTGTTGGCGGTCATTCACATTGTAGGTGTGCCATCATAAAACTCGCCATCACACCCTACAGACCCTCTCCCCAACACGCCCTCTAGCCAGAACAACTGAACGGTCCCTTACATCCTGACTACAAGATGTATTACTCGGTGCGTTCGATTATTCATTCGGCCTGAGTCAACCGGGTTAAGGCAGCATATACCACATTCAGCACGGACTAGATACAGTTACGGACTAGCTGCAGTTTATCAGTGTAAATCTCAGGGCGACTCGTTTAAATCTGGGTAAGAGTTGGGTCGTCAACCTCAATGTGCAGAGCACGGCGGAATATGTTGCAAACAGTATCTCAGGACAACACCAGAAAAAATTAACACGCAACATTAAATACAGCATTGATTACAACAAATACAACAAGAAATGTGGTGGTGGGGGGAGGGGGGGGGGATCAGCTGTTTTGTACAGATAGGGCGCACCCGTTACAAGGCGTAGAAATCTTAATGATGATACCTTAGGGTTAGGGTTACAGTGCATGGGTTTACCCGAGTAACCCTGTTACCAACGCCACTGTGTAGAACTGGCTAGGGGTGGGTAAATGGTAAGACGGGCACTGATGTGACGTCTTGTGGAAGCCTATACCCTGTGTGGAAAACTGGAGCGGATGGTATGGTACTTGTACCCCGAGTGGAAAACTGGGATGAGTGGTGTGGGAAACTGGGACGGATGGTGTGGTAACCTATACTCCGTGTGGAAAACTGGGGTGGATTGTGTAGAAACCTATACCCAGTGTGGAAAACTGGGGCGGGTGGTGTGGAACTTGGAGGGTGTGGAAAGCTACACCCCATGTGGAAAACTGGGGGCGATGATGTGGAACATATACCCCGTGTGGAAAACTGAGGTGGCCTATTTCTCCGTCTGTCTGACAAGTATAGTGATTTTGAGGTACCATGACATTGAGTGCTTTATTCTTGCCACACAGTGGCCGTGTTTAAAGCCAGTCCTTTCACGTCCGTACTTGCAGTATCTATACCACTGATAAGAAGCTTGTCCAAACATTATGTTTACATACAGTATGGATATATAGGCGTGTTAAGAAACATTCATTTTGGTCTTGCTGAAACATAAAGCTAATATGTAAATTACTGCTTGCGGCAGAGTAGATTCAAAAAGAAGACAATATACAAAGTCATCAATTTCCCCCGGAATGACAAAATACTCTTCATGAATATATGTACTAGTTATGACCATGTCAACTGTTTTACTGTGTATATGTTACAGTAAGATTGTGAAATCAGTTATGTCAGGAAATGACTACAACGTTTAGACGTTTAGACGTTTAGACGTCTGGACGTCAAACGACTAAGAGCGTCAGCCATTTTGCGTCATGTTGTGTGTCAACCATCAATATACTTGAGACATTTCATGAAATTTCATTTCATCTTTATGTGGTGGACAGGGGTATGTGAGGTAAGGCTGCTCTGGGACACAGCAAGTGGCAAGGAAACAGGTGTGAATGCTTCAAAGCCAAGCTGATGTCTAACAGTCACTGCCACAATAGTTGTAACTATTAGTGACAATAACTGAAGTTGAAATTGTGATCCACGTTTGTAGATTAAATTATTCAGTGAAGTTCATGAAATCACTGAAGCATTATGTCACTGATTGTTGTTACACAAAATGACGGGAAATGGCTAATCCTCCAAACCGTTTCACAAAATGACTGATTTCACAATCTGACTGTAACATATATATCAGTGAGAGAGTGAGTGAGTTTAATTTTCTTTAATTCTATTCCAGCTATATGGCAGCCTGTAAATAACAAAATCTGGACCAGGTATTACAGCGATCAACAGCATGAGCATTGATCTACATAGTCGGGATAGAATGATATGGATCAACTAAGTTAGTGACTATATTGCAGAGTAGAAGGAGAGTGGGTGTTAAACTTCTGTTTAGGAAAAGCGCACTACCACCAATTTCAAAGTCAAAATTGCTGCCATGCAAATGTAAAAATATTGTATTCAGAAACACAAAAGTAATAACAAAAGGTACCAGTACCCCATATGACTTATCTATGTGCCACGTTCGACGAAGAAATGTTGAACAGTCTTGAAGTTCTGGCCTTGAAAACACTAATGTGCACAAAAGCACGGACAGAAAGACGGACGGACAGGATTTCAATTCCGATAACAAAGCATTTTTCAAATTATCTTCAGTTGAAAATGTGTTGATATTGCCTATAGTGTGCCCTGTAACTACAGCATACGCCTCCTTCGGGTTTTATTGCAAGTATGGACAGTGTATTACTATCACACGTCTCATATTGGTTTGTTGTAATTATGGATAGTACAACACACGTCTCATATAGGTTTGTTGTAATTACGGACAGTGCAACAACACTCATAAATGTTTGCAGTAAATATACACAGTACATCACTCATCTCATTACGGTTTTATTGATAGCGATAATCTTATTTAGGTAACTGGCATGTGCCAGGACAAAACTGTGTGGTACATAATACCTATATGAAGTTAAAATGAACGACTTACCAGCAGAGCTGCAATGTGATGGACAGGGAAGGAAAATTCGATTGTCCGATAAACAACCCAGCTCAGCTTTCCACACAGGTTTCAGGTTTCCAAGTCAGGTGACCTTAAGTCAGATGAGCACTCGTTATTCATCAGGTTTAGGAACCATCTGCATGCAAAGTCAGACTCTCTTCACAGAGCGGAGTACGTTAGATGTACTCTCGCAACTTTAAACATATCCAATATTCATAACTGACAGCATCACACTAATAAATGTAACATATGCTTTAACAATAGCAACTGACCATATCCGCACATATACTGTTGTGCATCATTTTCAGATAGGTTTTAACCAGTCTTTTTTCTATTACGAGGTATGCTTTTAGAATATTTTTTTAAATCAACATGAACGTTCTAAAAGGGCATGTATGAATTATGCCTGATGGTGGAAACCGATACCTCTAGAAAGACACACGTGTATATAACGAGTGCCAACATAACTGTTGCCATTCTCCGGCAGATATGTAAAGCAACAGCACACAGCAGCATCAGCACGAGCTTGCAAATCCAGCAGTGAGCCAATGTCTAGTAAACCAAACGATTGTGTTGTTACTACCCACTAGATAAAGCCCTGCCATCTGCACACCGAATTCAAAAAGGTTAAGAAACTGAAGAGATGTTAAGGTTATACTTTCACGAAAAGTTCCTATAGAATGATGTGCATATGATTGCAAGTGGTCACTCCCACTGGCACCCCAGTAAAAGTCCGACGTGATCGGATCTGGACAGCAACCAGCAGCCAATAGATTTTGTCTATATGTTTGTGTAATGGATTTCGAATGTCTCCATGTGCGTGTCCACAAGCATGGCGGATTTGATTTCTGTTGGAGATTCAAAAGGCTAACTTTACCAAAATAATATCGGAAAATGTGGCACTGCCTTCTCTTCTGTATTCTCTCTGATTAGCTTTTACATACACTGCAATGTCGAACCTCTCGCCGAGACAGTGGAACCAGCCTTGCGTTTAATCATTAAGGCAGTGATTAATCATTAAGCTGTCAGAACTTCAGAGTCACATGCCAGTTTCAATACAGCAGATACATTCCATGTTCCTTCACTCGGCATGTTGATATATATGAGATAAACAAAACATGTCATTATGAATTAATATTTTGCACTGTTATTCGCTCTACGGGGACAAGGACCCCACTCTCTACATTTCACATTTGGAGGTCAGACATTGTCATCTTGTACAGCTTTGTCAGCTACCCTGTCATCTATGTTCCAACGTTAAGTGTCGAACCCTCCCAGTGTCTTTATAGTCTTATAAGAGAGATATGCAGATCTCGTTTTTAGCGCTGTTAGTAATTGCATCACAGATGATATCAAAAGACCTGTCACCTTTAACGTTAGATGAGTCGTTTTATCCCTGATTCGAGGTGAAGCACCTCTCATTCCTTGTCAAAATTCACAATGGCACTGGATGTCTTCTGTCGTTCTGTTTGGTGACGTGGAGTGTCATGGTTCACATTTTTGTCTGGGTAGATGGATCATCCGGGTCGATGGCGTATGTGGACCTCTCGTTTTGTCGTTTGTTTGTTATCACAGTGTCAGGTGCCTGCGGTACGATATCTGTACAGTTTCTGTCTTCCACCTCACCTAATTGATTTAGGATTCATTAAGGTTGTACATGCCTTGGACGACCCTTCACTTTACAGGTGGTCACGGGCTTCGTCACTAGTCGGTGGGTAATTCAGATGGTACTTGTTTAGTGTTCATGTGTACTTATATTATCCCCTATATAGGGGCATTGTGGGATTCACTATGATAAAAGTTCTGACACATATGCTTTGGGTGCCATCTCTAGTTATATGAAGACAGAGTTTGTTGTGAATATGAATCTTAATAATGAAGTCTACATCAACTACATACATTCTGCTGCCCTGACGTTAACCTAACAGACCTATCTTAATTTAGCAATACATCACCCATCTGCATACAGATCCTATTGCCACGAATTACTTTCAGAGACACATCAGTCTGCTGCCTGCATTTAGATCCACACATTAGGGTAGGGTCTGTGAAGCCAGTAGACAAACAATAGCTTGTTCAGGCTCTTTAAGAGGCGAAGACTAACACCACATATATTACTCAAACATTACACGAAGGACATTGTATGTATTGCGTTTAAAGTGTTCAGGCATATATTGGTGTGAGATGGGCCGTTGAAATATTTATATACTAAATGATAGATTATCGACAGAACGCAAAGATGTCGGTACAAAAGGACAAGGTGTAGATAGACGAGACGGATGCCTTACATATTACGAAAGCAGCGAATAGGCGTCATGGAAGGCTCTGGCGATATGGAGTGACCCATGAAGAGATCTCACACAGTGAGATACGTTATATACCCCTCACAAAACGTTGACCAACACTATTTTTTAGTCTAATTACATTTATTGAAATTGGAAATCATGGAGTGATGTAATAGGAAGGCGAAACACATGTACACATATTAACAAAATGAAAGCAAGTACAGTAGTGCAAAATGTGGTGTATCGATGGAGCAAAATGTTAACAATAAAAGTTTTGAATTGTGAAGCAGCTGCAGTGTTCATTGATGCGTCTGACCATCACGAGCACGGATACAAGCTTCTACTCGTCTTTGTATTGACCAGATGCGCTCTTAAAGTTGCTGTTATGCAATGTTCTGCCATTTTCTCTGTAGCGCCTGTTCAAGTTCACGACTTCCAATAATGACCTTAGCATGTTCGGTGGGATTAAGATCAGATGACCTTTTAGGTCAGTCCTTATGTGTGATGTTGTTGGTGTAAACAAAATTATTAAGTACCACGTGATATGAAGGAAATATTTCTTTTATTTCGATGCCATGGCTGATTCATCATTCCTTGATGAGCAGGAAAGTCATCTGTAATAATAGAATTATACATTTACGAGCTTTCTGTTAAGTTGTGTGATTCTAATGATAGTCTAACAGTATTTTCGACATATTTGGTATGGCTGATACTATGTAAAGCACGGAGCTGCTACTGTTATTATGTAAAATTTTGGTTATGTAAATACAAGTTCAAACTTGTGCGTCCTTGCAATGGGTTTTCATTCATACAGTGCCAAGCAAACGTGTACTTTTTTAAAAATTGACCTTTGTCCTTACCCAAATATTTTTGCAATGAGCATGTATAGCATTATTGTCCACAACTAGATCTGAGCATTCCAAATCTATGATTTTGGAGAAAGTCGGTCCATCAAAACCAGAGATAAATCAAAATAAACCATTCAGTTATCAATAAGTTGCAAGTACTGACATGATATGCTGCACATTAAAAGCCACGCACAGCAGTGGATAACTACCGGATTGAAATCAAAGCTAAATCATTCCTGATTACACGATGCCATTTAGAAAGTGGTCAAATGCAACAAATGTCATATTTGGGATTTCACTTTCTTAGTAAAGTACAAATTCTAGTACTTTTTTCGGTTGAGTCCCATTCGGGATTCGAACCCGCACCCTCAGAGTCAGGCACCTGTGCTGGCGATTAGGTGCCTGACTCTGAGGGTGCGGGTTCGAATCCCGAATGGGACTCAACCGAAAAAAGTACTAGAATTTGTACTTTACTAAGAAAGTGAAATCCCAAATATGACATTTGTTGTAAATCATTCCTGACTGTAAAATATCACATCCCGTCCGGTTGCCAGAAATGCACCACAGTCTCATCATTCTGGGGGTCTGTTTTCTAGACACCAGTATACACGTCAAATGCGTTAGCTTAAGTTATCACTTATCACTCTTATAACAACATCAAGTTATTCTCTTGGTTTTCTCATTTGTGACAGATTCTGACATTATACTGCTGACATGACATTTGACTACTCTATCATATTTAGCCTTCACATATCACTTTTTTGTTTTCATCAAAATATATGCCGAGATAATGACAAGGTATACACCTTTGTTTCATATGAAATATGAAAATATTTCTAATCACCCGAATTTGACGAAAGCATCGTTTGTTTGATTGCCGTTATTTTATGGGTGTAACCCATGTTTGGATAAAGACTTACATTGCATGTATGGACACATTCACGGTTTTGTATGAAACTAAGATGTCGGATGATATCGTTTTACGTCTTCACCTCTGCTTGAGCATGTCTCTGTATGATAACTAGACATCGTGTTGGAAACATTTACCAATGTGTACTCATTCAATTTTAAGTGTGAGTGTGAGTGTGAGTGTGAGTGTGAGTGTGAGTGTGTGAGTGTGTGTGTGAGTGTGTGTGTGTGTGTGTGTGTGTGTGTGTGTGTGTGTGTGTGTGTGTGTGTGTGTGTGTGTGTGTTGGGGATGGGGGGTGGGGGTATGTTTCTGGTGGGAGAATAGTAATACTGTTTATCATCTGAAGAAATCTGAGTACCTAGCAATACAAGGATGAGATGTGGTGGCCTTTTATGGATCCGTTTATTCAACAACAGCTAATGAGTCATTTTGCAGCACGACAACGCAAGCCCCACATCGCCAGGTTCATTCGAGAATAAATGCACAACATTAATATCAATGTATTGTCGTAGCCATCGCGCTGACCGGACATGAACCTCATTCTCTGGGGTCATCTTGATCGTCTGCTCAGGCACTGTGTATCGCCTCCAGACAACAGACTCACTTGAACTTACGAATTAGAATCCCCGTTGACGTAATCTGCCGAGTGACGACATCTGTGAGAAGACGTGTTGGCGTGTATGGATTCCCAGGGAGGTCGCACTATTGATGACGTGTCCCCAGACGCCTGTCTCATTATGTGACTCTTTCTTCACTATTTTATAAAATGAACTCCGATTTGTATATTTTATTAATTTGGTCCCCTTGGCCTTTTTAAATGAAATCCGGCATTACAATGAACGTTTAGTCAAATTGTAAATAATTATGATAAATCTCACATTCGTTTTTGTTTCTATTATCATCAAGTGAATTCGGTGACAATTTCCTTTTACTCGGTAACAATGAGCAGTTCTAGTTATACTGACACCATTACAAAACCCAATACAAATGATACTACGATATGGGCCGTAACTGTGACACCTGTAGATATCTCTGGAATAATTCACACGGAGCCACATGCTGCTTCACGTCCGTCGCTGGATCAGATAAGTGAGAGGAGATAAGATGTTAAGAATCTGTCATTCACCGGTACTTTATACACCACCGAAGCTATTTTCTGATTTAAAGTGTTCACTGTTTGATTTCTTCTCAATCTGCGAGATAAACAACTTCACATCTACTACAATTTACATAGACTGGTAACTTAAAGTAATTTGGATCATATGATTTTGCACTTCATTATTTGAAAAACATTCACACACGGCATATCACACACACATACGCACGCATGTAGGCACCTAGAGTAGGGTGGGGTGGTGATTGAGACACGGTATGGATCAATCTCAGTAGTCAACTCGTAGACATCGAGGGATATAGAAGGATATAGTTTACCACCAGCTAAATGGTAGTGACGTGAAGCAGTAAGGGTAGATATAGATATAAAGGGACATAGTTTACCACCAGCTGGATGGTAGTGACTTGAAGCAGTAAGGGTAGAGATGGGGGGATATAGTTTACCACCAGCTAGATGGCAGTGACGTGAAGCAGTAAGGGTAGAGATGGGGGGCATATAGTTTACCAACAGCTGGATGGTAGTGATGTGAAGCAGTAAGGGTAGAGATGGGGGGATATAGTTTAGCACCAGCTAGATGGTAGTGACGTGAAGCAGTAAGGGTAGAGATATGGGGATATAGTTTAGCAACAGCTAGATGCTAGTGACGTGAAGCAGTAAGGGTAGAGATGGGGGGGGGGGGGGGGGGGATACAGTTTACCAACTGCTAGATGGCAGTGACGGGAAGCAGTAAGGGTAGAGATGGGGGAGGGGGGATATAGTTTACCAACAGCTAAATGGTAGTGACGTGAAGCAGTAAGGGTAGAGATGGGGGGATATAGTTTACCAACAGCTAGATGGCAGTGACGGGAAGCAATAAGGGTGGAGATGGGGGGGATATAGCTTAGCACCAGCTAGATGGTAGTGACGGGAAGCTGTAAGGGTAGAGATGGGGGGGATATGGTTTACCACCAGCTAGATGGTAGTGACGTGAAGCAGTAAGGGTAGAGATGGGGTGTGTGTGTATAGTTTACCACCAGCTAGATGGTAGTGACGTGAAGCAGTAAGGGTAGAGATGGGGGGGATATAGTTTACCAACAGCTAAATGGTAGTGACGTGAAGCAGTAAAGGGTAGAGATGGGGGGATATAGTTTACCACCAGCTAGATGGCAGTAACGGGAAGCAGTAAGGGTAGAGATGGTGTGTGTGTGTATAGTTTACCAACAGCTAGATGGCAGTGACGGGAAGCAGTAAGGGTAGAGATGTGGGGGATATAGTTTACCACCAGCTAAATGGTAGTGACGGGAAGCAGTAAGGGTAGAGATGGAGGGATATAGTTTAGCACCAGCTAAATGGTAGTGACGTGAAGCAATAAGGGTAGAGATGGGGGGATATAGTTTAGTACCAGCTAGATGGTAGTGCCGTGAAGCAGTAAGGGTAGAGATGGGGGGATATAGTTTACCACCAGCTAGATGGTAGTGACGGGAAGCAGTAAGGGTGGAGATGGGGGGATATAGTTTACCACCAGCTAGATGGTAGTGACGTGCAGCAGTAAGGGTAGAGATGGGGGGATATAGTTTACCAACAGCTAGATGGTAGTGACGTGAAGCAGTAAGGGTAGAGATGGGGGGATATAGTTTAGCACCAGCTAGATGGTAGTGACGTGAAGCAGTAAGGGTAGAGATGGGGGGATATAGTTTAGCACCAGGTAGATGCTAGTGACGTGAAGCAGTAAGGGTAGAGATGGGGGGATATAGTTTACCACCAGCTAGATGGTAGTGACGTGAAGCAGTAAGGGTAGAGATGGGGGGATATAATTTAGCACCAGCTAGATGGTAGTGACGTAAAGCAGTAAGGGTAGAGATGGGGGGATATAGTTTACCACCAGGTAGATGGTAGTGACGTGAAGCAGTAAGGGTAGAGATGGGGGGATATAGTTTAGCACCAGCTAGATGGTAGTGACGTGAAGCAGTAAGGGTAGAGATGGGGGGATATAGTTTAGCACCAGCTAGATGGTAGTGACGTGAAGCAGTAAGGGTAGAGATGGGGGGATATAGTTTACCACCAGCTAGATGGTAGTGACGTGAAGCAGTAAGGGTAGAGATGGTGTGTGTGTGTATAGTTTACCACCAGCTAGATGGCAGTGACGGGAAGCAGTAACGGTAGAGATGTGGGGGATATAGTTTACCAACAGCTAGATGGTAGTGACGTGAAGCAGTAAGGGTAGAGATGGGGGGGATATAGTTTATTACCGGCTAAATGGTAGTGACGGGAAGCAGTATGGGTAGAGATGGGGGGATATAGTTTAGCACCAGCTAGATGGTAGTGACGTGAAGCAGTAAGGGTAGAGATGGGGGGGATATAGTTTAGCGCCAGCTAGATGGTAGTGACGGGAAGCAGTAAGGGTAGAGATGGGGGGGGGGATATAGTTTACCAACAGCTAAATGGTAGTGACGTGAAGCAGTAAAGGGTAGAGATGGGGGGATATAGTTTAGCGCCAGCTAGATGGTAGTGACGGGAAGCAGTAAGGGTAGAGATGGGGGGGGATATAGTTTAGCACCAGCTAGATGGTAGTGACGTGAAGCAGTAAGGGTAGAGATGGGGGGGTGGGTATAGTTTACCAACAGCTAGATGGCAGTGACGTGAAGCAGTAAGGGTAGAGATGGGGGGATATAGTTTAGCACCAGCTAGATGGTAGTGGCGTGAAGCAGTAAGGGTTGAGATGGGGGGATATAGTTTACCACCAGCTAGATGGTAGTGACGTGAAGCAGTAAGGGTGGAGATGGGGGGATATAGTTTAGCACCAGCTAGATGGTAGTGCCGTGAAGCAGTAAGGGTAGAGATGGGGGGATATAGTTTACCACCAGCTAAATGGTAGTGACGTGAAGCAGTAAGGGTAGAGATGGGGGGATATCGTTTAGTACCAGCTAGATGGTAGTGACGTGAAGCAGTAAGGGTAGAGATGGGGGGATATCGTTTACCACCAGCTAGATGGTAGTGACGTGAAGCAGTAAGGGTAGAGATGGGGGGATATCGTTTACCACCAGCTAGATGGTAGTGCCGTGAAGCAGTAAGGGTAGAGATGGGGGGATATAGTTTACCACCAGCTAGATGGTAGTGACGTGAAGCAGTAAGGGTAGAGATTCGGGGGTGGGTATAGTTTACCACCAGCTAGATGGCAGTGACGTGAAGCAGTAAGGGTAGAGATGGGGAGGATATAGTTTAGCACCAGCTAGATGGTAGTGACGTGAAGCAGTAAGGGTAGAGATGGGGGGATATAGTTTACCACCAGCTAAATGGTAGTGACGTGAAGCAGTAAGGGTAGAGATGGGGGGATATCGTTTAGTACCAGCTAGATGGTAGTGACGTGAAGCAGTAAGGGTAGAGATGGGGGGATATCGTTTACCACCAGCTAGATGGTAGTGACGTGAAGCAGTAAGGGTAGAGATGGGGGGATATCGTTTACCACCAGCTAGATGGTAGTGCCGTGAAGCAGTAAGGGTAGAGATGGGGGGATATAGTTTAGCACCAGCTAGATGGTAGTGACGTGAAGCAGTAAGGGTAGAGATTCGGGGGTGGGTATAGTTTACCACCAGCTAGATGGCAGTGACGTGAAGCAGTAAGGGTAGAGATGGGGAGGATATAGTTTAGCACCAGCTAGATGGTAGTGACGTGAAGCAGTAAGGGTAGAGATGGGGGGATATAGTTTAGCACCAGCTAAATGGTAGTGACGTGAAGCAGTAAGGGTAGAGATGGGGGGAATATAGTTTAGCACCGGCTAGATGGTAGTGACGTGAAGCAGTAAGGGTAGAGATGGGGGGATATCGTTTACCACCAGCTAGATGGTAGTGACGTGAAGCAGTAAGGGTAGAGATGGGGGGGATATCGTTTACCACCAGCTAGATGGTAGTGACGTGAAGCAGTAAGGGTAGAGATGGGAGGATGTCGTTTACCACCAGCTAGATGGTAGTGACGTGAAGCAGTAAGGGTAGAGATGGGGGGATTTCGTTTACCACCAGCTAGATGGTAGTGACGTGAAGCAGTAAGGGTAGAGATGGGGGGATATCGTTTACCACCAGCTGGATGGTAATGTCCTGGAGCATTCATGGGAAGGAACATAGTTTGCTATAGAAATGATACTGATGGGAGCAAGTTTTCTGGCAAATGAACTATTATATATTTTTGACTTCAGAAAGTCAAGTACATTTTGCTAACATGTTTAGTGCACACATGCATGAGTTTTAAACTTTAGAAGCTTTAGACAGTTTTCGGTCACGTTAAACGACTGTTCGCTTTTCACAAGGTGTGTCGAAGACCGGTCAGTCTAAATTTATTTTGCATACAAGTACCTTAGAATATTGGAAATGTGTATAATGTAAAGCTGATGAGAGTATAGGTTTGAGTACTATGCTGTATGGGCAAACCCAAGCAGCACTTCTTATCTGGCTG
This sequence comes from Haliotis asinina, assembly GCF_037392515.1. Lineage (NCBI taxonomy): Eukaryota > Metazoa > Mollusca > Gastropoda > Lepetellida > Haliotidae > Haliotis > Haliotis asinina. Next base: position 6,407,668 of record NC_090294.1, on the reverse strand, counting down.
TGACAGTCATTGTACATCATAGCCGTTGGAGCCGACAAGGAGTGGTGTTGAGAGCGCTCCTATGGAGAGTTGTAAAGTTTACGAAAGTCAAGATTCTGAGAGGAAAATGCAGAATGCTGAAACTGAATTGCTACGTGAAAGAACGCGGAGGACTCAAAAAGTGCTGTTCAAAGTGGAAGAATGTCCCAATACGGTGATGTTGTTAATATTTGGAATGCAGGTGACTCTTTTCACTATTTTCATCAAGATGATAACATGACTAATAATAATGATAAGATGGAGAGTGTGTGTGCGTGTGTGGTGTGTGATTGTGAATGTGCGATCTATTGCCTTGTTTATACCTATGGTTTTATATCATTTTTTCGTTATGCTATCCGACTAACTGGATCGCGTGGTCAGACTCGCTGACTTTGTTGACACATGTCATCGCATTCCATTTGTGTAGAGTGATGCTCATGCTGTTGATCACTGGATTGTCTGGTCCAGACTCGATTAGTTACAGGCAGCCGCCACCCAGCTGGAATATTGCTGAGTGCGGAGTAAAACTAAACTCGCTCTCTCACTCTTCAAGTTATTTTCTAAACAAGAATTTCTATATAATGGCTTCGTCATTATTACTGCAAGAGGGTTTTTTTAAAGTGAGCAATAACTACCTAACAGGGGTGGACAACAAAAATGTATGAGATGGAAAATTTGATTTCAGTAAACGAATATTAGTACAATTAACATTTATTAATTTAACAGATTCGCTTGGATTCGAAGTGACATGATTCATCTGCTAACGTTAGCGTGACATTTTGGACAGATATTTAAAACATGTTCTCGGTATCTCCAAGTCCTGTAGCAGGTAGACACACTGTTCCTGTACCCCTGTATCTAGTTTATCTTGAGCAGTACATTAGGATTCCTAAATTCGAATATCACATTGTACTTGAATGCACATGGAATTTACATGCTTCTTTCCAATGTTTGTGTTCTGCGACATGTACATCGACATCTGGAATACCTACTGTACACCGACCCGTGAAGGTCCCGGGGTAGAACAGGCCTTCAGCAACCCATGCTTGCCATAGAAGGCGACTCAGCTTGTCGTAAGAGACGACTAACGGGATTGGATGGTCAGACTCGCTGACTTGGTTGACACATGTCATCAGTTCCAAATTGCGCAGATCGATGCTCATGTTGTTGATCACTGGATTGTCTGGTCCAGACTCGATTATTTACAGACCGCCGCCATATAGCTGGAATATTGCTGAGTGCGGCGTAAACCTAAACTCACTCACTGTACACCTGGACACCTTGCGCTGATTTTTCAGTGTTCTGAAGATGCACTTTCCAGTTAGGTTAGGCTTTCAATATTTGGCCTCATCTGCTCTCAGTCCGCGATGACTGACACCTTGTTGGCGTTCTTGAGAATATTTTAGTAGGCCCTACAGTACTACTGGCAATGATTTGACATTACACGGAACTCATCCAAACATTAACGGTCACCTTTTACAATTTACATATTTCGGAATCCATTTCGGAAACAATCGAAATACAATTTGAATATCATGTGCAACATGGAAACAGCGGAGGGTACAGGGTAACATGCCGTTTAGTACAACACTAAAAGCTCGTTACATGCAAAACGTAATGTTTATCTAAGTAACTGTGGGTACCACCATTGATAGATATCAGACGAGTGATCAAGGCTAGGTCAAGGTGACGGCCAGTGTCAGAAGAGACGAGTTTACTACTTGTGTACCCGAACTGTGGGATCAAGTCAGCAGCGGTCATAGGCTGAGGTTTCCCAACGTGGGCTGTAGTTGTACAGATAACACTGCTACAGTAGATACCATTATAAATTCAGCATAGGTGAAGTATGACAATGTTCATGGTTAAGTCGAGTGGAATGCTGATACATATTTAACGCCCATGTGGTAATGCTTCCCGGGCCATATTAATATATTTCGTCAATAGACAGCATTAGCTTGACCGTATCGTGACTGTTTTCGGAAGTGCTGAAAAGGTTTGCGAGTAAAAAAATCATCTGTTTGTCTGAAGAATTGTGGCACACACGGGAACATATGGTACTTGCCACAATAGGATACATGTTTTGTCACCCATGCGTACTGTTTGGAAACAGGTATATCAGACACTTTGGACGCATTATAGGGATATAAATGTAGCAAAGATTTGGCGAAACACCAGTTTATCGAGTTTGGCGGTAGGGGAGCCCAGTAGGTAAAACGTCCCCCGTCATCCGAAGACCGGGCTCCGATTTTCTACGCTTGTGCAATTTGTGGAGACCATTTTTGTATCCCCGCCGTAACATAGCTGGGATGTGGCTAAAAGCGACCTAAACTCATACTCACTCATTTGAGGAAGAGTTATGTGATTGATTCTGCAATAGGCTTTTGCAAAAGAGTATGATTTTGCCTCAAACGTACTGAAATGACGATACTGGAACTGCCGGGATATTGCTCAACATTACTGTTACGGTCAATAAACCGCCGTGACAAACGGTATAAAAAATCCCCTTTGAACCAGCAAAATATAACTCAGACAGGTCTGAAATATTCTATATATTGAGCAAATAAATAGATTTCTAGTACAATGCAGTTGAGTCACACGTATAACGTAATGGGTCACAAATCTGAAATATTAACTCTCCAGCGTCTTGGTATTTACAGTGAGAGTAGAAATATTAGTGGAGCTTGTCCGTATTAGGCACGAATTGTCAGTCTTGAATGTAGTTGATGTTTTGAGAGACGGACGATGTCGGAGGGAGATGTACACCACTCCAGTATAATTCCGAGTGTAAGTCCGTGTGTGTCCGTCAACACAACAACCAGCCTTGATATATACTGACACACTGTCGGGAACGGTCAAGCAAATCGTTGCTGTATCGTGATACACATAAAACTTTCTCGATAGCCGTAAGTCAGCAAGATAAATAAACAGTCAAGGAAGGCGACTCTGGGGTGTTATCAAAAAGGGCGTGCCGCTAAAGTACTATTTCCACTGAACATATATGATACGACCCGTAATAACTATCACCTACTCAGTGATGATACAAATGAGATAAAAACACACTCTCGTAACATTGCGAAACATTTCACCATTGGATCATTTTATCATACATGCATAGTTCGAAGAATGGAACAGCCCAGGACGTCTCATTGTTGCTTGTTCAGAAAGAGATTATGCTCGTTTTAAAGTCAAAGTCTCTTTTTAAAGAATATCAGCTCATTAATACATACCTGAAAATTAAAGGCACTATGTGACAGTCCACTTCTCTAAAATTAAACAATATATTTTTCTCAATAGTATTGACAATCAGCCCTCAGGGAAGCTACCATGTAACATATTCCAAAATATAATTAATGGTTTATGTAATTCTACATTCTATTAAATCGGCTCTAGCGCCCTGTACCAGTTGAACTTCTTTTCATACGAAACTCATATAGTTATGTCTCTTGGAAGCCATCTTTACAAATATCCTACGCACAACATATGTTTGAAACCAGTTTGGCAAGCACAGACAACACCGCGTGCGACATTTGTCGATGTACTGAGCGATTGTTTACATTCCATATATGGCAAGAGTTATCTGCTTGAAAGCCTCGAGGTTTGAATTATCGACTTCAGTCAAGTCGTAAGGGATAACTTTTATTGCATCCATAGTTAGCTAAAGTGAGTGCACATACCACGATAAATATGATATAAGCTACAATATTATCGACAGAAGACGGCAGGAACTGCATGGTCGTCCTTGTCAGTGTTGTGTGTTACCTACCAACTTCAGATCTTGTCCTTCACCTATCAATGACCTCCCATACCTACAACTAGAAATACATAGATCCGAAAATAACAGACCAATCACAACCTGGCTCACCGTCTGACTGAGGTAACTATGGATGATTGGGCTGATCCCTTTAATAGACGCGTAAGAGTTGGCGAGAGTAGTTATGTTGATATTGTTAAATGAAACGCCTGGATTACATCACAGAAAGTGGTTATAAGTGGATTCCTTACGGTGTAGTGCAGCCAATATAGTCACTGGTACCTCTATATTTGTGTGAAGGATTGCTTCAAGAACAGGCAGACATTACTCGGAGCACGGTATGAGCGGTACAGTGAAACGACGGACACGTGTGACCTCCAGGATGTATATACTATGTGGCATGGACACGTATTATGGACATTGTCTTTGCATGGACAAGTATTATGGACATTGTCTTTACGTGGACAAGTATTGTTGCACTAAACGACCATGTTTGCTAGGCGAACAAGTTATTGTACAATTTTAGATACATTATAAGCTTGTTTGAGAGGCATTTAGAAGTTGGGGCACTCTTACTTTATGAGTCACAGAGTCAAACTGTCCTGGTGCCAAAACTTCTCAACCGACGCTTAATATATTGTCGTAGAGAACAGGTACTTCTTTTAACACTGTGCTGAGTCACCATTTCTGTTTGGTTTTCTAATTAGGATACATATTCAAAGATTACCAGAAAATAGAACCGATATTTTGTGATATTAACCTGGGAATATTTTCGAAGTGAGTCTTGTAAGACGCCTGCTGTACATCTAATTAAACCAGCATGAACAGTTTACAATACAACCTGAAGTATTATCCCCTTATGATAAAATCAGAGAAAAGACATTGACCTACAAGACGAAGTTCGAACGTAATTCTCTGGGATTTCCCGAGAAGAACGTGTGCGCCATTTGCTGTTCAACTGTCAAGTCAAAGTTTCACATGACGTGCATCAGTTTCTTCTCTGAAACACTTCATAGTCATTTACATTTATAGCAGCTCCAACATATTTACAGTGTTCCCTTTTTCCATTTGGCACTGCTCGAATCTGCCTACAGCCTTGCTACATTCAACACTACCGCTTATCCCAAAGAGGAGGTATCCGTCCCACATGAATGTTGGTCGAATCTAAATTTCAGATACAAGGATGTCAAACCATGTGTCCTGTTAGGCTCTGCTTTCTGAGTTTCTTGTACCTTTGAAAACATGCTGTGGTATATCGAATATTTGAGTAAACGGGTGACAAGAAATACGTTTTCGCACACAGGCTATGAAATAGCACAAGAAACCTTCAAGGTTTTCAGCTCTTCCATGGGGAAAACAGTCATGATGACACAGTTTGACTCGGTTCTAACTCAGATATTCCAACGTTGATGACAGACCCGAGTTCCTTTAAATCATCTTTAGAGATGACTAAATGCACATACACCGTTGCCTCTTCGTCTACTCCCAGTATGAAGATATGAATTGTTAACATATGTCAGGGACAGAGATAAATGAAGGTCTTACAATATAGAATTCAACACAGATAATACACACATGAGGAGCTGGGGACAATCCACCGGAAACCAAAGTGTGTTGTCAATGAACCCCTTCAAATACCCCCCTGGTATACCTCATCATCACAAGCAAAATTATACTTATTGCAAATCAACCAAGGTCCTATACGAATCAGTGATATAACAGGGATGTACTACATGGCAGACGGAGTAAAGCTCAAATGTGATACATGTTGGAACAATGGAATTGTTGAGTTGATTCAGGTTTCATATACACTGTAGAAACTACTTGGCGACCAGGAAAAAGGTTATCTGTTCTTGATGGTGAGATGAAGGAATTGCCAAAACACCTCTGTTCGACATAGTTTCCTCTTCTTAATACAGAATTTGTCTGTTCAACCTGCTTTGTTCCAGACTTGAGAGGCAGTGCAGGATGTTCAAGGAATGTACTTTCGTAGCCTTAAACTATTTGTAAAATGCATCACGCATGTAATATTTCTATCGGGGAAAATGATGTCTCGGTCTTTCTGCCATTTCATGTTTTATCTTCATATTTCCAGACTTTCCGAACATGTCCCCTTATCAGGTGTGTGAAAGGGTTTTGATGGACCCAAAGAGCCTGTATTCTGGTCGGTAGTTACCCCAAAAGTATCTCGAGACCAGACGATGAGTTGTTTTGACAGCTCCACATTGGCTATCCGAGTCAGATTTAGGGTTAATATAAGGACCGACTTCATCAAGTCTCATACCTCTAGGTTTGCGAAAAATGTGCTTCTTATCAAGTGTATTCATCACAAGTACATTGAAAAATATTACTTTTTGTACATGGAAGGACAGTTTTGACAATAAGTTGTAAGAAGGAAACATGGAAGCTGCCTATTTGCCTATTTTATTGCTACAAAACACCTTCGGTTGTACAAGAGCATATTTTATGTTACAATTCATTTGCATGCGTCTTACATACATACATACATACATACATACATACATACATACATACATGCATGCATGCATGCATGCATACATACATACATACATACATATATAGTTCCCTATACATAAATATGTGCATATATTAACAGGTTCATAAATGCAAACGCTCAATAAAGATTTGCAGTTGTATGGTAAAATTTGAAAGAAATTTCTTATGTTTAATAGTAACTGGTTAAGGAACAAAGACTAGTTTTGATATGTTTTAAGACATACATGGTGGGTAGGTATTTAAGAATGTAGTATAATTCATAACCAATCACATGTAAGTTACAAAGTGTACAATATTTTTCATCCCTCGGTGCGCTTTGCCATCTTCCAGTTTCAATTGGCAGGTTTGGGTTTAAGGTTCTGAATTTTGAAACAGGAATAGAAATATATTTCGGTAAAAGTAGATATTTTTCAAAAGCAACTAATTCTTTATAATGACGATGGCATATTCCTTTCGGACAAATAATAGTTTCCCTCCAATGTTGAATTAATGTGTCTGTTAAAACTTGTTCAACTTATTATATACTGAGAGATTCACAAGCACATCTAATCTACATCTAAGTATTCCAATGCTATGTAATAAACCTTTGATAAAATGAATCCAAGAATCCGACTTAAATTAATTATTGTAATTATTGAAAATGCAATTACATACATAATTTAAGTGTATCAGTATATAGTTTGTGCCAAAAGGATAGTATACGTTGGTAATTTTTTGTCAGAGATATAGGAATTGTGCCAAGTTCGCCGTAAACCCTAAAATGCGGCCTAGATTTTCTTAGCCCAGATGCAAGTTTCTCTGTTAGTTCAGGTTTTTCAAATCTCGACACTTCTGATCCAAAGGTTAAGATAGAGTTGTCTTCAAATCAAATGCCGATAGTAAACTATCTAAGGAAAAAAAATAAGATTTCTTTCTTTTTCCCGCACGCTATACGTATTGTTTTGTAGCGTTTTCAGTTATGGTTTTATACTGGTAACCATTCATTTGTTTCTGTGTAGTTTTATACCAAGGTATGCATAACTATAAATTAAACTAAGATTTCTCTCTCCAAATGTGACCCGTGAAGGTCCCGGGGTAGAATAGGCCTTCAGCAACCCATGCTTGCCACATGCTTGTCGTAAGTGGCGACTAACGGGATCGAGTGGTCAGGCTCGCTGACTTGGTTGACACGTCATCGGTTCCCAATTGAACAGATGGATGCTCATGTTGTTGATCACAGGATTGTCTGGTCCAGACTCGATTATTTCCAGACCACCGCCACATAGCTGGAATATTGCTGAGTGCGGCGTAAAACTAAACTCACTCACTCTCCAAATGTAACTATCGTTTTCGATTTAGCCTCTGTGCCATAACCAAATTCTATATCTTGTGTTTCTAATATGAATTTACTTTCAGCTGCCAAATAGTGTAATATTCATAAACGAATCAAGAAACGTTTGCAGGATATTGGGAGAAAGACCAAATACAAAAGTGTCATCAGCATAAAGTAAAAATAAAAGTTGCAACCGTGCAGATTTGTACTTCATTTTCGTTGGAGAATTCCAGGTTAACTCCATCATAACCATTTTCACACAGATTATTCTCCAGATCGTTAAGACAGATTGAAAATAACGTGGCGTTAGGTTCTGTCCTTGCCGTGATCCTTTTTCACATGGGGAATAAACACATATACTATTTTGTCTAATTACTGTTGACTTAATACTACATATTTTTACGAGAACAAGAAATCTTCTACGTATACCGGGATTTTGCATCTTCGTCCATAGACCGGCTCGCCAGGCAGTATCAAATGATTTTGTGAAGTCAGTGAAGACGCGGTAGAGCTTCTGCCTGAGTGATGTAAATATACTAATAATTTTCCGCAAAGCACATATGTTATCCGATGTTGTTAAATATCTTCTAAACGTCTCGTCTTTACAGCACGGAATAGGGAAGGCAACCATTTTCGTTTTCTTTGTCAGTCACTACGAAGTCGTACTGCCAAAAACCCATCGCGCTTGTTTGGTGTACACGTCATTGTGCTGAGCGTTTGTGGTAAAAATGTCTCCTCACTGTCAGTGACAGACTGTAACATGACGGCCGAGGATCACCCAAGTCAGCAGCCCGGGAAGGCCCGGGGTAAAAACAAGAGGATTATATACGGGGTAGAGGCCACACCTTCTATACCATTATGGTTCGTCTTTGGACTACAGGTAAGGCTAATGTCATGCTGAGTAACGTGCAAGTATATATATATATATATATATACCACAGTTGTTCGTTCAGACACCACACTGGCCTGTTATTTGAGGATACTCAATGCTCTTGAACATTTTGCTCATGATGTTTTCGTTAATGTGCCTCTTGCAAAATGGAAATTGTGATTAATCAGCAACAATGCTTGTTTGAATGATGTGATCAAGCTTGCTTGGACTTTTTCATGCCGTGTCTGCAAACCTGAAACTTAGCATTATTAGCAATGAAAATGTGAAAATAATGTATTTACTACTGAAGCTGACAAATATATGTGTATGAGTTTGCACTACACAGAAGATGCTGTGATGAGTACTCAACATCCACCCCGGCCCCCGGCCCCCGGCCCCCAACACCCCTCAGTCCACCCTCTCTCGACCCCGATCCCTCCGATCGCGACGACAGCGTATCTCATAAAACCACAATCAATATTGACTAAGCAGCTACAATAGTTACTGCACTCATGCGACCTGTTTAGTCTGTCAAGCGACCATGTAAAATGTTTGTATGCAGTGAAAACGTACCGATGAATTTCACTTTAAGCAAAAAGTAAATCGAATAAAGTGAAAATACGATTGCGAATCCTCAAACCTTTTCCTTGTCATTTGAACAATTCAGTCTCAGAATTTTAATCAACCTAGGATAAAAGTTGTTTAACAAACGATCATAGTATCAATTTGCTATTAATGGTTTGTATTATAAGGGAGTATGCACATTAACTGAAACACCGATTCAGCGGTACGTTATCACTGCAAACACACTATACCTCACTATGTTTCTTTGTACAGAGTATGAAATAACTGGTCCCTTGACACATGAAGCTCGTTAAACCTGGGGTTGCTGGCTTCACTTTCACTTAACCAGAGTCTAACCAAAAATGTCTTGTGAAAGCAACATTGCACTATGGCTTGGCGAGAGATTCTAGCCAAGTTATTAGCAGTAGCCAGCGAAGCATGAGCCATTTTCAAGGGCTGTACTCTATATCTACATATATATTGATCTCTCTCCAGACAAAATAACATTTATGCGATTTGCATTCAATACACATTACTATAAACATATATGCAGCAAAACTGCTTGTAATTCTGCAAGGAGCCAGATGAAATCTTAAGACTGATTAAAGTAGTAATAAAGTTGATAATATAATGATATAAAAGTCTGGGTAATTCTAGGTTACCACACAAAGCATCATCATGTTATATCCGTGCTAAAATAAAATTTTATTTTTGCATAAAAAATCTTGGACTAGTTACAGACATTTCACTAATATCACTAATCATGTCATGTATCTCACACATGTATCTACTAACGTCACTTACGTCACCAATTCAGTATCTTCTCAAATCCTCAAAACATACACAAATAATACCACATCAATGTACTGTAGCTCACTTTAATACAAGTTCACGAATCTCACTAATTGAGTGTTTTGTTGAAATAAAACCATGGCCCATCTGGAGTAAGTGTTGTCAAAACACTAACCTCAGTCAACCACATCCCACTTCAGCTATGTGAAAGACCAGTTTTGACAGAATCTGGCAAAGTGACTCGGGTCGCTGTCACCCCAGTACAAATGCCACATCAACATGTGCCACCTACATGGGCGACAAGGTGGCATCTCCTTCAAACGTGCTGTGGACATTGTAGACAAACATATAAAATCATGTTAATGTCCATTACCCTCACTGTTTTATGTATTTGTCAAGTCAGTTTGTGGTTAAGAGATGAACAGTTGTGTGTGAATCCATGGGTCACGCAACCTGTATTGTGTCAGGTGTCCCTCTAAAAAAACCTATTCTGTACTACATATGTCTGTTTCTTGGGTAGTATGAAGCGACGTACGACTGTTTTACTGCAACTGCATCTACAATATCTACAACTGCTGACCTGTGAAGGTCCTACAAGTGGCTTTATCACAGGAACTCATAAAAATCTACAGCAATGCTGGGCCCCGTTTCACAAAGCTCTCGTAAGCCTAAGATCTCGTAATTTTTCTCGTAGCTATCGTACACCCTATACTGTAACATAGGAAGTAGGAATGCTACGAGAAGTTGCCGAGATCTTAGGCTTACGAGACCTTTGTGAAATGACTCCCTATGTCATAGTTTTGAGACAAACTATTTTTATCCACCGCAATACAACAGTTCAGTGTGATTTGAAAATATGTGTGAACACGCTGTCTCATGTTAAGCCGATCAAACAAATTGCAAGTCTATCCAAACATAATGTGTGTTTGCTGATATGTGTGACAGAGAACATCTGAAGGAGCGCGACGACATCTCCTTGTGGACCAACTGTAGACTATCAGTATTCATATTTACCCCTCTATAAAGTCTCGCATATCGACAAGCTACATGTTCTGTCCTAGTATGACACTGCTTGTGTTGTAACCGTGTCTTTCAACGTGTGTTCATGACAGGACTCGCATGTGTTTCATTTTTATTCACGCTTCGGAGGACTGCCTATAAACTTTTAAACAAATCACCACAAGGGATTTCGTGTTAAACACTAGTTTTGGGGATTCGGTAAACATATTTATTAGGCTGGATAAAAATAATTAAATGTTTCTAGGGCACATTTTTTTTCAAAAGTGACGAGGGCGGTATGACCTTTTTCAAAAATATCTTCACAGAAAAGAAAGCGACGCGGGATGAACACATTTTTATTTTATTTTATTTTTCTCTCAGAAATACAGTTTGAGAAGTTTAGCACGTGTTAATGAGTAATAGATTCAGTCACACTCGTTCTTACAGACATTCATTCTTATAGGTCCAGTTGGTCAACCTGGGAAAAAATTCAAACGATTAATAATTACATCCTGATGTTTGAGATTCAATAGCGACGTTCCAGACGTTCCTAGATAAAATATGCGTCATCTCTCAAAACGCACCAAACCTCCAACATATAACCTCAAACCGCCAGGTCAAAATAATGTTGTTGTGAAAAGATGCAGGACTTTAAATCTAAACTAACTTCTGATATAGATACATTGGACGTTAGACAGAGAGATATAATTGTTTAACTCTGAACTTATCGTTGTATAATGCAATATTTCCCAGGAATATTTTAGGGTTGTCCTGTATTCTGACAACACGGTAATTATTACAATGAATGTATATGTTAGTTTGCACAGTATAAATGTAATTTAGGCGTATTAGTAAATTAATAATGAAACAAGACGAAGTGTTTGTGGTCCTAAACCGTTAACCCTTCCACCAGTGATATTTGGTTCTCATTTCAGCAAACTGTGATGTGCATAACCGGCACACTGTCTATCCCTTTCCTCATCACTCGCCAGATCTGTGCCTCCCACTTGACTGATGTCACAGCCAGACTCCTCAGCGTGTCATTCTTCATGTGTGGTGTGGCCACTCTCTTGCAAGACACCATCGGTATAAGGTGACTAAATCATACCTTTAATACTTTCATGACCCTATTTTCTCAACGTTAGAACATGGCCACCTGTGTTGTTCTGGGGGGTAAACAATACCTTTAATACTTTTATGACTTACCGTCTCTTCTCAGCGTTAGAACAGGTCCAGCTATGCTGATCTGGGGGCTAAACCTTTACCACTTTCATGGCTTACCTTATTTTCTCAGCGTTAGAACAGGTCCACCTATGCTGAACTTTCATGGCTTACCGTCTCCTCTCAGCGTTAGAACATCTCCACCTATGTTGATCTGGGGGCTAAACCTTTACCATCATCCACTGAGTGTTAACGTCATCCACTGAGTGTTGGTCTGTTAACGTCACCTGCTGGGTGTTGGTCTGTTAACGTCATCTGCTGGGTGGTTGTTTATGTTAACGTCATCTGCTGGGTGTTGGTCTGTTAACATCATCCACTGAGTGTTGGTCTGTTAATGTCATCCACTGAGTGTTGGTCTGTTAACATCATCCGTTGAGTGGTTGTTTATATTAATGCCAGGCATGTTAACGTCATTTTTCAATGGCTGATACTATTTAATCACACTTTCTGTTATACTATACCGAGCAAACACACCGGCACTGTGAGCTGTATACAACTGATATTGATGCTAAAAGCGTCCAGCGATTACAGTGATTGTGAACAACATTGTACATCATTCTAGGCTGCCAATCATCCAGGGAGGGTCGCATACATTTATTCCGCCTATCGTCGCCATGATGTCGTTGAAGAAATGGGAATGCCCCGCAGATGGTGCGTCAAACAAAATGGATATTTCTCTGTTCATAATGTGACTGGAATATGAATGATCCTTGTCTACGTATTTGAATCTGATCAAAGTCTAGCCACAATTTTCAATTATGGAGTCGGTACAAATAGAAAATTAAAAATGTATAAATTTTATGCACAATTCAGTATGTTTGTCATTCTCAATCATATTTCCATTGAATGCATGTTCTATAGTGCGGTCTTCATATGTGTATGCTAATGGACATTGTGACCTGTAGTACTTGTGGGAGAATTACTGAAGCGTGAGGGAATTAAGGACACATATTCTCTTATTGCTAAGATGAGCTACATTTCAAATGCATCTATTATACAAACTATAATGTAACTACAAAAACATCAACATCAATTCATTTGTTAATATGTAACATATAAGGATATATCCCGTGTGCCATGCAAGACGTAAGCTTTAGATGCGGTCCTCGGTTAATTCTAGTACTTCTAGTACTTGAAAACAGCACCATCCTTACGTTAAGTCTTGACATACATGTGTTCAGTTGCTATTTGCAGATATTGCTGCTGGAAACGAAACAATGGAAGCAGCATGGATGCCGCGAATACGAGAGGTGGGTGCTAAAATGTGTTTAAGTGAGTGAGTTTAGTTTAACGCCGCACTTAGCTTTATTCTAGCCATACGGTCCGTAAATAATGATCAGCAGCTTGAGCATCGATCTGCGTAATTTGTTAACGGTGATATGTGCCAACCATGTCAGCGAGTCTGACCACTCGATCCCGTTAGTCGCCTTTTACGACAAGCATAGGTTACTGAAGGCTGTTATCTAACCCGAGCCTTCGGGTCAGTTGTGTTTAAGACAACCATCTTAATGATATAGTAACCCTTGTCTACTAACTTTCAGATTCAAGGGAACCTGATCCTGGCCTCACTGACTCAAGTCGTCCTAGGGTGTACAGGGCTTATCGGGTTCCTCCTCAGATTCATCGGACCCCTCACCATAGCACCGACTATCTCTCTCATCGGTCTTTCATTGACCGTTGTGGTCAACGACTTCAGCAAGTCACACTGGGGTGTGGCGTTTTTGTAAGTTTAATCCTTGTCCGAGTCTGTCTCACAGTCCCAGTCTTGGTTTGTCTCACACTCCCCGTCCTAGTCCATCTCACAGCCCCTGACTTAGTAGGTCATACAGTCCCGTCTTTAGTCTGTCTCACAGTAACTGTCTTACAGTTCCTGTCTCAGTTTGCACCACGGTCTCCCTCTTAGTCTGTCTCACAGTCTCTGTTACAGCCTGTCTTACAGTCCCCTCTTAGTCTGTCTCACAGTCTCCGTCTTAGTCTGCCTCACACTTCCTTTCATAGTCTGCACCATAGTCTTCCTCTTAGTCTGTCTCACAATCCCTGTCAGATCTAAAAGATCTAAATGAAGATGAAGTTAGATGTTTTCAGGTACAGGTCTCGCTGCGGCTCCTTCTCGGGTTTGTTTGTGTTTATCAGAAACTAGACGTTAGTCTCTCCCCGTGCGGGTACAAAGTCAAGGTGAGACTTTGGAGCATATCTGTACACAAACTGAAAGGAGCTTTACACTAGAGGGAATCTCAGAGAAGTTATGAAATATCAAATTGCTAATATACAGTACGCCATTATGGTCAGTCGAGATTATATATTTACGTTCATTTGTTTAAGACAGACAGGCATTCCTGCTGATGACCTTTTATTACAATAACAAAATAACAATGTGGTTCTGTATGTGCATTGAGAGGATTAACTCTCTATCATATCATATTTGCACACACACACACACACACACGTTCTCCTTTTCTACGTAAATAACCATAACCTGATGCACCTGTGACCGACTAACTCTAGTTCTTGAATCTACGTCGCACACATCTTACCCTATCCCACTAGGATAGATCGGAGCTCATGCTGTTGAACACTGGGTTGTATGGTACATAACATAAGTTTCATTTGACGCCTAACCTACTCAGCTAACGCGGCTTACCATTTTCTGAATAGCAGTGTGTATTCATCACTCACTCACCCACTCACTCACTCACTTCCTGCTCAATGTTCCAGATCCATGTGTTTGATTTTGATGTTCTCACTGTTCCTGGGTCGCTTCAAGCCACCCGTGCCTTCCTTCACGCGGGCTAAAGGCTGCCATATTTCAAGATACCCGATCTTTCAACTGGCTCCGGTAAAACACTACATTTCGTACTTAACAATAAGTTGTCAATATTACCCAGAGTATAAACACGTATATTCTCAACACGTAATTCTGAATCAGTTTTGTAAATCCCAGCACAGTGAAATCGAGAATCACCGAGGCCTTCAGTTCAGAGTAAATTGTGACGTGTGCTTTATGTATAATTGTACTGTGATTGTTTTTGTACCTGCGTGTAGGTATTGCTGGCTATTGGCCTGTCGTGGCTATTCTGTCACGTGCTCACCATCACTGATGTCTTTCCGAACAACGCCACGTCTCCAGGGTATCTTGCCCGCACGGACGCCGCTTCAAGACTGGAGGCCATCGACAATGCACCCTGGTTTTATTTCCCGTACCCATGTAAGTATCACTATGAACGGGACCTGGATCCCGTTCCTCAAAGCAATCGTAGGTCTACGACAGTTGTAAGTCTATATTAAAGTGTGGAAGTTACGACCATCTTAGCTCTATGATCGCTTTTAGGAATGGGGCCCTAGATGGCAAGAGCACTGTGGGGTTGGGTCGTTCGGGAAAATATTTAGCCATCTTTTCGAATTTCTTACAGTTTCCAAATATATGCCTCTGGCATCTGGATTTGAACTGGGCAAGGATATAAGTATACGTAGGGAGTTATGGTATTGATCTAATTTTTGACGCACAACAGTAATTGGAAATTTAAAAACATCGGAATAGTTCTTCTAAAATACTACAAACGGTTTTACTTGAATAAGGAACATATGACAAAGCAGGCACATAAAAGAAGCATGGGCGGTTTTGGACGTGTGATTGTTATCAATTTCAGTTCAGTTTGGAATGCCGACCTTCAGTGCTGCCGGGTACGTTGGTCTGCTTGCTGCCACCATCAGCTCAGTGATTGAATCTATTGGAGATTATTTTGCTGCAGCGAGTGTGTCGGACGCTCCACCTCCCCCGCCCCACGCTATAAACAGGGGGATAGCAATAGAGGGATTTGGGAGTATAATCTCTGCACTCGTGGGAGCGGGACACGCAACAACGTCATACAGTGGCAACGTTGGTGCCATTGCTGTAACAAAGGTGACTTCACGTGGTTCAAGGTGTTTTGTCATCAACGTTCAGAGCATGAACCACCACGGGTTTTAAATCATGCAAACAACTGGCTGTTTTATATGCGGATAGTACACACGAATCATACGAAATTGTTACTGGCATAGATAGACTGGAAGTTTGTTCATGTCGCAGTCTAACAGACAATATCATTATGCTATTAGTAGGCAAACGACAATAAAAAAATAAATGTCTATATTGGGACCACAAAATGAAAATGCTTAACATTCAGTGGATGTAAACATGTAAATCGACACACTATCATACATTCCATATTCCGATTTTGTTGCTCTTGATACAAGATGACAACGCAGAACAATGTCACTGAAAGAGTGCTCTAGTCCCAGTTTACTCCCATATATGAGCTCAAAAGAAGGCTGCTACTGTAAAGCCTCCAAATACTTAATGTACATTGATGGAAAAAGTATTGTCTTATTAACACTAACAAGTACACATATAAAGTAATGTGTAACACGTTTGACACATCATTCCATCAAGCAATATAAAATCGTATTATAATTCGTATTATACAGTTCGATTTAAATTGTAATTCAGTACATGTTCAAGGACATGTGCGGGTTATGATTGTACTTCAGGTGGCCAGTCGACGAGTATTCCAAACCGCCGGTGTTTTGCTGGTCCTCTGTGGTCTTGTTGGAAAATTTGGGGCAGTGATTACTCTCATACCGGAGCCAATCATCGGGGGTTTAAATGCTGTACTTCTCGGCATGGTAGCGGCTGTTGGAATCTCCACCCTCCAGTATACTGACCTTTCGTCCTCCCGAAATCTCACGATACTTGGTCTTTCATTAATGCTGGGGCTAGGCATCCCCCAGTGGATATACGCAAACCCGGACGCAATACATACAGGTGTGGAGCAGTAAGACCAACTTCAAAAAATGTAACATGCATACACTGTGAGAAACGGGTTGGCCATTAAAGCATAACTGACCCAAACTTCAGTGGGAGAATTCAACAAGTCTCCTATTTTACCCACCATGAGTAACTGAAAGCTCGAGGGGGCACATTAAGTCCTGCAGTTAGTCCGCCATCAGCTACAGGCTAGATCTATGTCTCCTTCATGTTGAGATACAGGATGAAGAAACTGTTCGAAACTGTAAGGAATACTACATATGCTTTTAACAGTACCGTTTACAAATAGGGGGATATTGCATTTACAAGATTGATGAAGTGCAAATGATGAAACTCAAGAGAAAACAGGGAGAAAATTAAGGGAAGATGTGACACTATATTTCATTTCTTTCGAAATGTTTCATGTGTATAGATATCTATTACTTTTTCTCGAATGCACTGGCTCTGGCTTGTGGTATGTCATCAAAATATAATATCTACATTTTTAATCGCATAGTATGTATGCTTGTTTTCAGGTTCTACGGAACTGGATCAGGTCATCAGCGTTCTTCTCGGCACCGCCACGTTTGTTGGTGGATTCGTTGGATGTTTGCTTGACAACATTGTGCCAGGTCAGTTCAAATTGAAACTCTACCTTTGCCAACATATCAGCTGGCCACGGTGGGCTCTTATTCTAATTTCTATTTCACCAAAGAGGTCAACTTTCAAAACTGGGATATATCTTCCAACACCGAGTCGGGTGGCTTATGTGCTACTGCTGGGTGATGCTGGTAGATGAACACTTCCTGGTATCGCTATAAACGTTTGTACGGAAATATTTGTACAGTGAATGTAGTATGGGCATCCCTTAATGTTTGAATTGATGACAGTGTCTTTTGTGACAAATCGTGTGAGTGACCGGTTCTAGCCGGAGTGCAGGTCCTGCTTCGCGAGCACCTGGTGTCGCCCTTGGTTTCTGAAAGACCATGCATTCATTTTCCAATTTTGTTTTTACTCTTTGCACCTAGTTGAATCTCCTTCTGTCAGTAACTCACCACGTATCATATTGTTGCCAAGTCAATCTTTCCTTGCAGGAACCCTGGAAGAACGGGGGGTGACTAAATGGCGACAGAAGCTCGTTGGAACAAACGATGGACCGTCACATGTGGATGAGATGAAACTGTACGACTTTCCGTTTGTCATGAAATATTTTAGACGTATAGCCTGCTGTGCATACGTACCATTTATGCCGACTTTTAGCAAGAACCTTTGCACCGCGAAAAACAGTGACGATGGGCATGAAAACGTTGAGAAACAGCCAAATAACAAACCTGTCGAAACGAAGGTTACTGAGCAGCGCCTTTGAATATTTACGTAGTTATTGATGGTTTGTTTATTGTTTGGACCTAACTTTACGGATGTACATGTACTTATTTCCACAACCTTTTTCATAGATATATATTTTTCTATCAATACTACATCACTGTAAAAGAGGGATAGCCCCAGAACTTTGTATATACAATAATGATGAAGTTGACACTCATAACAGTGTTTGTTTTATACTTCACATTGTGAAACAGTTAGTGAAACAATACACACGATAATGCTTTTATATCGAATACCATCCCACAAATATTCCACGTAAAGTTTCATGGCGATGAGCTTTGAGATGTGCTTTACAAATTGGTATTGTTTTTGCGCTTTATTATGTCATACAAAACAGGTTCAGTAGTGTTTGATGGAAACGGAATAACTTAGGGTTTTTCATGTGTCATGTTGACGTAAAACCGCCCCTGCTGTTGGGTGTTGCACTGCGTTATATGGTGCCTTGTCCATAATAATTAAACATTTATGTTTTCTGTGTTACTGCATCTGTATTTTCACCAACCACCGGGTGAGTGAGTGCAATGTTGGATACAGGACGCTGAAAGAGCTTGCAAGTAATGTTAGCCCCAATTTAACTTTCTACGCCCGGTCACAAGTGGGGATCGATCCAGGCACCTTTCTCTTTCTCTTAGACAGCCCGCCCACCTTGCCCCGATCCAGAGACACAGTAACAGGGAAGAAAGAGCCATTACAGAAATACAGTGACATACGCATAAGTGAATGTACACCCCTACGCCCGTCCTTGAGTGGATGTCGGCTGTGGAGATCATTGTACAGAGTTGCGCCATGATGTGGGTCAGACTGTAATGCGATCTTACGTAATACTGACCCGAAAACCAACACATAGAGGACAGGATGGTAGACAACCTAGAATCATCCATGTGTAACGGTGTCAAGGCGCTTCCTTGTTCAGTTACTTCACATGCACACCAGGAGTGAGTGAGTGAGTGAGTGAGTGAGTTTAGTTTTACGCCACACTCAGCAATATTCCAGCTATAGGGCGGCGGTCTGTAAATAATCGAGTCTGGACCAGACAATCCAGTGATCAACAACATGAGCATCGATCTGCGCAACTGGGAACCGATGACATGTGTCAACCAAGTCAGCGAGTCTGACCACTCGATCCAGTTAGTCGCCTCTTACGACAAGCATAGTCGCCTTTTGTGGCCAGCATGGGTTGCTAAAGGCCTATTCTACCCCGGGATCTTCACGGGTCTGCACACCAGGACTTTATAACTGACCAGTAAAAGAATGTTTAACAAACGTCACCATTTCTAAAAAATTAAAGAAATATTTTTGTAGGTAAATTATACACTGAAACATGTCATCCGAATTTGATGCCTGTAGTGAAATTCACGTCGTGAACAGAACGTCGAGTTGGTTAATTTGTATAAACCTTGATTCTGAGTCTTTGTTAGAGTTTCATAAGGGTATAAAACAGGTTACACATGCACTTTGAGAAAATCACCACAGATATGTTACAACTATCAGCAGTTGAACGTGAGAGTGTTGTCCACATTTGGTCGGCCCAAGCCAACGTTGCAAGAACCTTTGTCTGCACCCGTATACCTGTCTCCAACTTCACACGTAGACGGGCCAGACACAGGACAGGACAGGCCAGGCCGTGGATTGGGAGACCGCAAGTAAAGACACCAGCTGAAGACCGGCATTTGAGGGCGTTACACCCGAGAAACCGTTTCCTGACGGGAACGTCATCAGCGGCGAAATTTCTTGATCACTGTGCCTACGGACTCTTCAAGGGACAGGTGAAAGTCCTGAACACAGACGTCACAGATTGCGTTGGGCCCGTGTCATTGGAAGCAACGACTTCTAGACAGACGCGTGCAGAAACGCTCTAACCCATCACAGAAAAGACAGCAACTTGCACAAGTTCTCCGGAACTAATGGCGTCGAATACCAAGCGACCTTGTCCGACGTCTTCTGCTTTGTGCCTGCACTGATTCAATTGATGGACATACAGGATAATAAAGCGATGTTAACACCACTGTATTGCTTGTGTGCCTGGGTACTGTGACCCAATGATAATGATCGCTGAAAACTTTGTATACTTTCTTTTGAAGGTGAGTTTAGTTATCAACTACTCTTATATGACGAGTGCGACGTTTCGGTACAGAATCACGAAAAGATGTCAAGCAAGAATACGTCACACTCCCGATTTATATGAAGTTGTTATCCATAAGTTATGTGTGTTTTCTCCTTCCAAATTTCTGAGGGCCACTCAAAGAGGTTAGTTCTCAGTTGCGGGCATCTGAGCTAATAATCCACAGAAGAGTGTGTATTCTAAAGCCTATAGCTTCCCTCAGTTTAACAGATTTCAGTTGTGATTGTGAGTCCAAATCCCTGTTTGAATGAGTTAATACGACCCTAACACTGTTTGCTGCAATTGCTTCACAGGCTTATAATACAGATGTCATAGCAACTGGTTAACATTTCGGGACACACCCGATGCTCATAATGTACACCACTGCATTGTCATGTCTGTACTCGATTAGGTGCAGACCACCGTCATATTCCTTGAAAATTACGGAGTGAAACTTTACAAGCCAACAAATGCACATATTCATGGTTGGAGAGGTGGGTGGGTAGGATTGCATGTGCTGCCTCTATCAAAAAGCCAATATTGTTTTGCAGCCATATTCATACCACAGGAAAACTTAAATGGATAAGTGGGAACTTCGCCGTTAATCGCGATTCTCAAAAGTACAAAACAAACTTAGTCAATAGACTGACAAAGAAATGTTGCAAATATGGGTGGTTCTGCGGGTGTAAAAAGCGGCGCACATAGTCATGCATTGGTATCCCGGGTGCAGGGTAGCTCTGCGGGATAATTCCATTTGGCTTTACAACCCTCACAAGGTCTTGTGCATGGGAACTTACCGCTGTGGGTAAGGCATAAGCAGTGAATTGAGCAGTCGTTAATGACATCAACAGAAACTGAATGGGAGAACTGCTCTGTCCTATAAATGATTTAATTTACATGTCAGTGGGTTGTTACCAACAAATGTATTTGTATCTATACTTGTTAATGGGGGTAGGCTTTAAATGAGTCGTTGCATACTGTCAGTTGACTGCTTGGTGATATCCAACGCAGGTTGGCAGTTGCATTACAACTTTTTTAGTAGCACCCAATACTCTGGAGCAATATCTGCGTGACAGCGAGGACATGCACAGTGGCGTTCAGTAACGTACCGAATCTGCTCGCTACCGGTCACTATGGCTGACAACAACGAAGATGAGGCTGGTCGCCGAGGAAGGAACAGGATACAATATTCTGTGGACGAGGCTCCGTTTCCTCTAATTTGGCCAGCACTCGGGCTCCAGGTGAGGCCTGCTTAACACTTACGAGGGGCGTTCAAAAAGTTTTGCGAGCTAGGCATTAGTGTTTATATTTACAGTGTCAGCTCTTAGCAGGTGTTACCTTAGTCAAAACATAATGTTGACACATGTCATAACAATTCCTAGACACAACAATAATTTAGATTTAAATGCTCCATTTACTGAGGGGTCACGGATTCCCTCAAACATGAGCGACGCGCTGTAGTAACGTTCCTTACAAGGAAAGGATGCAAAGCTACAGAAATACATAATCGCATGTGTAATGTGATGGGTGAGGATGCTCCTAACTTTTCCACAGTTTGTCACTGGTCTCTTCAGTTTCGGCGGGACAGGAAGTCAATAGACGATGAACCACGGTGAGGCATGCCCTCAGAGGTCACCCAACCGGTGACTATCGCCGCTATAGAAATAAGAATTTGAGCAGACCGGCGAGTGAAGTGTCAGAACTATCTTTGGAATTCCAGATATCGCTAGGGTGCGCTGAAAAGATGATTCATGATCATCTTGGAATGTCCAAAGTGTCTGCAAGATGGGTACCCACAAACCCCAGCGCTCAAGATAGCCACCAAAGAACTGCAAGTTGTACGGAGCTCCTGGATCTCCATAATGAAGCCAGATTTCTTTCTCGTCTGGTGACAGGTGACGAAACATGGATCCACCACTGGGACCCTGAAACTAAACTGGAATCCATGCAGTGGAAGCACCACCTCCACAGAAGTTTCGTACTCATCCATCGGAGGGCAAGGCTATGGTGACTATCGTTTGGGATGCCAAAGGCATATTATTAATTGATTACTTGCCACACAAAACTACAATGTATGGTCAATATTATGCCAACTTAATGCAAGCACTGCGAAAATCAATTCAACAGAAACGTCGTGGAATGTTGTCACGTGGTGTTGTCACGTGGTGTTGTCACGTGGTGTACTGCTTTTGCACGACAATACCAGTGTTGCACAGGTTGCAATACGTGAATGTGGATTCGAACAGTTAAGTCGCCAAGCCTACAGTCCAGACCTGGGTCCCAGCGACCTCCTCCTGTTCAGGAACCTGAAATCTGCCCTACACGGAAGGCACCTCCGGGATGACGATGTCAGAGCTGCCACAGGGGCTTGGTTAGTGGGGCAAAATGAAGACTTACAAAAGTGGTATCAACAGAAAAATGGAATAATTGTATTGAGATGAAGCGATGCTATACTGAAGAATAAAAGTAAAAAATTGGTCATGTAAGTCTGTTTCATATCGAAGTTGCAAAACTTATTGACCCCCCCCCCTTCGTAAGTGGCGTGCTTGACAATATGATGGCCAGATGTAACGATCTTGTACAGTAACTCATTTGTTCACATTTTTTGTGTATATTTAATATTCAACGTTTTAGATAATCGAATTACTGGGATTATCTCATTCCAAATAGACATCTTTTGACTGAAACCTATTGCAACGTCGCTGAGAGGCACGTAGCAGGTGGAGAACTGAGTAAGGATAAGATGAAAACTATTACATTGACAAACAGCTTATATTTTACAATGAGGGCAACGTTTGGGTGCATTCTACAGTGCAGAGTGTGTGCAATAGAGCAGAAGGGTTCCCGATGTAATACAGCAGTAGTGTTGGGATTCTGCATCCTGAGCAAGGTCATAATGTATTAATAGCATGTAAGCTGATAATGCAACAGGGTACGTAAGTTTCAAGGTCGCCAAGACCTACATAGTTATACAAGTCATGTTGACATTTTTAGGCCTACACAACAGGTAGACAGAAACACGCATGTGTAACCTGACATGCATTTTGTAAATGTTTGTCTACACCAGTCGAAACAATGGAGAAAAATCTTTGTTAGTAAACAGTTCACACCTTTGTCCGCAATGCATAGCTTTCAGTTAAATGTATCTGGTGTCATTGAGTATTGAGAGGCCCTACAACTATACACTTGCTCACTCATCTATGCTGCCGTCTTTAATAGCATGCGTTCAGTCACATAGAGAATAAGCAGGTACTCACTAAGCTAACTGGTAGGAGACAAACACTTGACATGCCGTGGTAGGATCAAGTCAGGCTTATGTTTGAGTTAGTATTTTTTGTATGCACATTGAAAGCGTCAATAATATGCATTCAAAGGTCTGACAAGAGACATTATCTAAATGAAACTCATGAATCTTATTTTATTAAGGTTATGCACATGATATGCCCAGTAAATTGGAGCCAGGCATGTTTTACAATTCCTGTAAATATTTCGGTTTTTACCGTTCGATAACGGTAACAGTTATGAAAGGCATTTTGAAAAGTCTATGGTATGTTGGTAGTGAAATATACTGAATATATGATATGCCATTGGATATGTTGAACATTCAACTTAGTACCTTGAAAATTCAACATAGTATCTTGAAAGTTCAAGATAATTAGTATTTAAGTGAAATGTTCTATGTTCACCGTATCCATTTCAATCTTTCCTTTACATGAACTATAGCGAACTACCGATGACAATGGACCAAGCAGCGATAGTATCATCTGCATGTAATTTTCTTTGGGATCATCTAACGCCGAGATTTTATGCTTTCTTGGCATGACGATAAGTATCATGGCATGACGATGAGTATAAGGACATTGAAAAGGGTTTTGTCCAAATGCAAACGTCACACTAGAAAAGGCCATTCTGATATCATGGAAGTGGCTTTGTTCATTTTGCAACAGTGTGACACATCCGGAAATTGTAATGGTTACAGGTGGATGCATCGTAAATGTCAGGGGAACGGACTAATAGTTTCTAAGGAAACCATTTTGATACTTATGAACCTAACTGACGTAGATGGAGTAAGGAATCGCAAGAAACGCCGCCTTGCGCTCCGCCTTTATATTTCAGCTTGGCAAAATGCACTTGGCACGTGGACGGATATGTTCATTGTCATCGGCAAGTTCTGCACAGATCCGACTTTGATTGATATGCAGCAGAGAGGGTTCGAGTGAACCTGGCAAAGTCAGGTCGGTAATGCTCAGTTCAGGACCCTCGCCCCCTCTACACGCAGCCCAGACAGTGAATGGGACTTCTCCCAGGAAACACTGCCTAGTAGAACCCACCAAATACTTTTCAGAGAATAGGGTGGCTCCCCAACACTGCAGTCTTGTGCATTACCCAGATTGGCTGTGCTCCCGGTGGAGAACCCGGGCACTCTCCTGATCTGCGCCAAGAGATCAGGCGGTACCAAACCAAGGGCTCCGAGAGCAATTGGGAACCAGACGACAGTGTTCTTGGGCTGCAAACGAGACATTTCAACGGCGAGGTCCGCATATTTATCATGCTTCTCCTGAATCTTGCCAATCACATTGCTGTCAAAAGGGACAGAAAATTCAATGACATAAATAATTTCATTGACTTTATCAAAATGGGCAAGATCAGGTTTGTTGGCTGGAATTCGTCTCTGTCTCTGTATAGTTTGAAATCACCCTTTTCCAGGACGCCCTGGGCATGTTCAGGGTCGTACCATTGATGGACCTCGGGGTCAAAGCCATAGGCATGGCGGAGACGATAATAAAAGCGGCAAGCCATGCCATCATGTCTTTTAAGATTTGATGTTTATGCCAAAGAAGGGGATCCACTGACAAGGTGTTGGACAGTCTCTGTGAATTCATTGCATAATCGACATTTCATGTTAACATTTTGATTAAGAATCACATTCTGGCGATTGCGAGTGGGAAGTGACTGATCCTGAGCAGCAAACAGGAAGCCCCAGTTTCACATTTGAGACCAGCCGACTTCATCCAGGCGAAGGAATTGGTTGGATTGCTGTTCTGTTCCACACTGTGCATGTACACAGTGGCTTCTCAGACCGCTTCTTCACAAATGACCGACTGTGGGCAGACTTGGTAAAGGACTTCACCTGGTTTACTCCCATCGCCGTACCGTCCAGCAGTACATCACCATCAACAAAATCAACCTCACATTTCAGATTGTGTCCAACAAACTTGGCACGCTTAAAGTAGCTGTGGAATTCGTTGCTTTCATTGTGAGTCTTGACATGAATTGGTATATATAAACGATTAAGAGAGGAACGAGGGTGGTGTGCGCTGTTATCAGACATGATCCTCCTGGTCAGGCGCTCAAGACTCCGGATGTCTTGTTTTGTCCAATCAACTACTCCAAAGGAACAGGAGATGACTCACACAGCGAAAGTATTGGTGGCTTTGACCTTGTTTCGAGCATTTAGCTCTGAGCTCCAGATTTTCTTTTAACGGGATTTATACTCGGCCCGAAGTTTATCTTGAATCTGGTCATTCTGGAGCTTGCATTCCAAGATCGGTTTAGGCCTTATCTTCCACAAGATGCTCAATAACTCCTCCTCCTTGTAACCTGACGATCCATTATAACTTACCTTACCACGTTTCAAATGAACAGTATTAGATTTGTCGAGTCCAAATGTCATACCAATATCATTAGAAAAGGACTCGACAAGGAGAATCTGTTCTTTCAAATTGGCATCTCCTTTGGCAAGGAGTTCGATGTCATCCGTGTAGACGAGATGAGTAAGAGGTGTTGGGGATTTGTGCTGAGGAGGTCCGGGGTGGTAGCCCTATTGAGCAGAAAACACTAAGGATTCAAAGACAGGCAAAAAAGCAAAGGACTAAAGGAGTCCCACTGAAATATTCCCCTTCTGATTGGAATAGATTCCGAAGTCTGCACCAGCCCTTGCGAGTACATTTCATGTTGAATCGACCAGCAACTCATTAACACTTGAGTAAATCAAGTAGTCCCTCAGGGAGGTCAATACACCAGAGATACTTCAGAATCCATTCGTGAGGGACAGAGTCCTATGCTTTTTTGTAGTCAGTCCATCAAATGGAGAGGTCGCGGTGATCATTTTCTGTACAAGACTTTGATCCTTGCACCCCATTCTCACCCAACTCTACTCTCTGTAAATTTTGCTATTGGAATAGCAGTAAGATGACACGGAGTTTGTCAAACACACTGTGAATAATTTGTATTGAGTATTCAAACATGTGACAGAATTTTTTGGGACCAGTCAAGTCTCTTTTTTGGGAAGGAGTATTGCGCGACCTTTGCAGAACCATGGAGGAACATAACCTGTGTTCACAAGTGAGTTAAAACAGTGGAGTAATGGTGTTTAAACACAAGGGAACCGTTTCCAGTACCGGTTTCGAATGCCATCAGGCCCTGGAGGTGTATTAGATTTGGACTTTTTAGTGACACGTTTCAGGCAGGCAATCCTGTGAGATGTAACAGACAAACGACCTAGTTACTTTCTCATGCATTGCATGGCCATAATCACTGACTCACAGTGAATCCAAGTTACAGTCCCCGGGTACAGACCACAACTGTTTCCAGAACCTTTCATTATCATCCATGGGAAGTCGTTTATCATGATCACCTTCACCGCTTGTTTTCAGTTGCTGGTAGAATTGGTTTTTATTGTTTCTAAAGAGTTTACTTTTATGAATTTATTTTTCTTTTCCCATTTGTTCTTCATTTCACTCCAAGCTTGTATTTTTGCCTTAAGAGAATCGACAGTTTAGAGAAGTACCTTTTCTTTTGTTGTCTCGTACTGTAATTTTAATTTTCTCCAAATTGCCTTTGGTCGTTTTGACAAGGGATTCCCTGACGATCTTAATTTCAGGCACAGTTCTATCCAGGAAATATATTTTCTAGTTTCTCTTAATTTTACTTGAAACCGGTTTTTCTTTGGTTTATTGTTCTTATTAGTAGAAGACGTTTCTTCGGAAACGGTGTGAAGTTCCGTCAAGCTTCGAGCGGCAGAAATTAAATTCATGTAATTAACAGTCCACAAAAAGTTTCATAGAAATAATGTCATTCAATAAATCAATTTCGTTTGGAGGGAAAGTCTGACTGGTTTGTTTGATTGGAACCGTTATAATCATACCATGATACTGTGCAAGAAAGCATAGAATCTCGTCGTTAGATAATCCCAAGGAATAATGCATGAAGATGATACTATCTCTGCTTTGGTGCATTGTCGTCGGCAAATTCGGCACGGTTCATGTAAAGGAAAGATTGAAATGCATCCGATGAATGTAGAACATTTCACTTAAATACTAACTATCTTGAACTTTCAAGATACTATGTTGAATTTTCAAGGTACTAAGTTGAATTTCCAATATTCGTACTTGATTATTCAATAAAGGTAGATTGAATTTTCAAGATACTAAAGTGAATTTTCAAGATACTAAAGTGCATTTTCAAGATGGGGTGTTGAATTTTCAAGATGGGGTGTTGAATTTTCAAGATACTACGTTGAATCTTCAAAATGCCGAGTTGAAGATTCAAGATATTTACTTGAATATTCAACAAAGTTAAGTTGAATTTTCAAGATAGGATGTTGAATTTTCAAGATATGAAGTTGAACTTTCAAGATAGGATGTTAAATTTTCAAAATAGGATTTTGAATTTGCAAAATACTATATTGAATTTTCAAGATAGCAAGTTGAATTTTCAACATGCTAAGTTGAACTTTCAAGATACAAGATGCCGAAAAATAGGGGACCATGGCCCTAATAGGCTTCCGTACCGTAAGATAACGATAGTGCACACAGGCCACACTTTTTAACATCATGTGATATTAATATGCACTGCTTCATGTGATCGGAATCCGTGTCAACACTGGTGACTCGTGATGGGAAAATGTGCTTCAATAGCCAATTCGTATAGGAGTCAGGGTTATTATCTTGGTAAAACACTGCGGCACCGCAATCATGGGCGATATCAACGCTGAGGAAATAGCTGGTCGAAGGGGGAAGAACCGGATACAATATTCCCTGGATGAATCTCCATTTCCGCTTCTATGGCCAGTATTCGGACTTCAGGTATAACCCCCTGTCCACGGGAGAGCAATGTGCTGGACAATATGTGTGGTGAGCAGTGTGAGAGACACCAGTTTGTGAAGGCCCGCAATCAGTACTTATCATTTTACATGAAGGTTAGACGTATCACGTATATGGTAACTGAAGTCCTTTAGGGAACAAAATATGTGTTTTCTTGTGTTTCTATTGAACATAGATGTGTTATATCAGGTATATCAGGTACATACTAACTTAACCCCTTTAGAGGACTCATTGATTGTTGTGATCTTTTTGGAGACACAAACGCAATAAGAGATTAAAGCATAGGACAGAGGGAAATCGCTACGGTCATTGTGACCTGCTGTTATGAAACTGGTGAGCATAGTAGTTTGTTAAAGGTGAAGTGCTACATTAGTTTATGGTTGTGCTCTTTACATGTGCTCTTGATACGAAAATACATGGGTGGCATGACAAGAGAAATATTAAATAATGTTAGTGATGGTGTTAGTTTGTTACATTTTACTAAGGGGGTTCCTTTGTGTTCAGTAGAAACGATTCTGCGTGTCAGACTGTACCAGTAAATATCATGTATATCTGCATGAGGTGGTATAAGGTTGTATGAATATGTCATAGAAAGCATGTTCAAAACGTGTGTGCACACTAAGGGCATCGTGACCAATGACTGCGAGTGTAAGTTGTCAGACTCAAAAAATATTTAGAGGACATTTAGAAGTACACTGCATAAGAAAACAGGGATTTGTGGATATCGCCTTCTTTATTGTGAATACCACAATACATGATTGCTATTTCACCAGGTTATGATGAAAATAGAAAAGGTGACAGCTATAAATCCTGCGTTTTTACACCTCATTAAATATCAATTCACGACCGTTTGAACCATGGATAAAAGAGTCATGACACATCTGAATAGTGACGTTGGTCACCGCCATGTAGGCTGTCTCAATCCACTGGTGTGCATCATCTCGCTGAGCACAATCTCGCAGGTGGGCATCATCTCACTGGGCACTAACTCGCAGGTGGGCATCATCTCGCTGGGCACTATCTCGCAGGTGGGCATCATCTCGCTGGGCACTATCTTGCAGGTGGGCATCATCTCACTGGGCACTAACTCGCAGGTGCGCATCATCTCGCTGGGCACTATCTCACAGGTGGGCATCATCTCGCTGGGCACTATCTCGCAGGTGGGCATCATCTCGCTGGACACTAACTCGCACGTGGGCATCATCTCGCTGGGCACTAACTCGCAGGTGGGCATCATCTCGCTGGGCACTAACTCGCAGGTGGGCATCATCTCGCTGGACACTAACTCGCAGGTGGGCATCATCTCGCTGGACACTAACTCGCAGGTGGGCATCATCTCGCTGGGCACTAACTCGCAGGTGGGCATCATCTCACTGGGCACTAATTCGCAGGTGTACATTGTCTCGCTGGGCTGAATCTCGCTGGTGGGCATCATCTCACTGAGCACAATCTCGCTGGTGGGCATCGTCTCGCTGGGCCCTATCTCGCTGGTGTGCATCATCTCGCTGGGCATCTGGCTGGTGTACATCATCTCGCTGGGCACAATCTCGCTGGTGGGCATCATCTCGCTGGACACTAACTCGCAGGTGGGCATCATCTCACTGGGCACTAATTCGCAGGTGTACATCGTCTCGCTGGGCTGAATCTCGCTGGTGGGCATCATCTCACTGAGCACAATCTCGCTGGTGGGCATCGTCTCGCTGGGCCCTATCTCGCTGGTGTGCATCATCTCGCTGGGCATCTGGCTGGTGTACATCATCTCGCTGGGCACAATCTCGCTGGTGTACATCGTCTCGCTGGGCTTAATCTCGTTGGTGGGCATCATCTCGCTGGTGGGCATCATCTCGCTGAGCACAATCTCGCTGGTGGGCATCATCTCACTGGGCCCTATCTCGCTGGTGGGCATCATCTCGCTGAGCAGAATCTCGCAGGTGGGCATCATCTCGCTGGGCACTATCTCGCAGGTGGTTATCATCTCGCTGGGCACTAACTCGCAGGTGGGCATCATCTCGCTGGGCACTATCTCGCTGGTGTGGATCATCTCGCTGGGCACAATCTCGCTGGTGTACATCGTCTCGCTGGGCTGAATCTCGCTGGTGGGCATCATCTCACTGAGCACAATCTCGCTGGTGGGCATCGTCTCGCTGGGCCCTATCTCGCTGGTGTGCATCATCTCGCTGGGCATCTGGCTGGTGTACATCATCTCGCTGGGCACAATCTCGCTGGTGTACATCGTCTCGCTGGGCTTAATCTCGTTGGTGGGCATCATCTCGCTGGTGGGCATCATCTCA
Organism: Haliotis asinina; assembly: GCF_037392515.1. Taxonomy (NCBI): domain Eukaryota; kingdom Metazoa; phylum Mollusca; class Gastropoda; order Lepetellida; family Haliotidae; genus Haliotis; species Haliotis asinina. The sequence goes on along the minus strand of NC_090294.1, from coordinate 6,376,957 downwards.
CTGAGCACAATCTCGCTGGTGGGCATCATCTCACTGGGCCCTATCTCGCTGGTGGGCATCATCTCGCTGAGCAGAATCTCGCTGGTGGGCATCATCTCGCTGGGCACAATCTCGCTGGTGTGCATCATCTCGCTGAGCACAATCTCGCTGGTGGGCATCATCTCGCTGGGCACAAATTCGCTGGTGTGCATCGCACACACACACAAACAAAAAAACAAAAAACAAAAACAAAACAAAAACAAAAAGACAACAATAAAATTAATTAAACAACAAAAAACAAACACACAAAAAACAAACTTCAACCACTGTTGACAATCCATTGCATTTTCAAGAGGGATGAACTTGAATAGAGCCTAGTAAATTTGTTAAGCATCACTCGGAGTTTTTGCTGTTTCCAGGCCATCAACGGATGGTTCTTTAAAATCTCTCGCATTAATTGGCATAGTCACATATCCTGACCATGTCCTCATTACAACAGGTTGTGAATTTAGGGTAATTGATGAAAGTGGTCTGTTCGGGAGCTTATGGTATGCTAAATACTACAAACAAGAAGAAAAGATTTATTTGATTTAAGATTGGATTATTTCAGCAATCCCTGCTCTGTGTTGCTGGTATCATCTCTGCCCCTATCTTCATCGCCACCCAGCTCGGTGTCAGCGACCAGCCAGAAATCCGCAGTCAACTTCTGAGCATCGGACTGTTTACATGTGGAGTAGCCACAATACTACAGAACCTAATTGGATGCAGGCGAGTGTAATATACTTGAACCCACTCACCACTTTGTTGTGTGAAAACCACAGATAACAACTGAATATTTCGGATATCTTTGTGCAAGTATGAGCATAAAGGTGTTTATAAATTTGTTTTCCTTTACCATATAGACGAATTTAACTATCGAGTGCATATTTTCTAAGCTGTAGATATGCTAATTTATTGTTCTTGTAAACAGTATTTGAATCGTTGTCCATATGCATGACGGTCCGGAACTTATCGTGTCTAGGCGTGTGAGTGAGTGAGTTAAAAGTTAATGTCACCTCGGCAATATGTCAACCATATAGTGACGAGAAATGCTGTACATACACAATAAATATATGTAGTTGTGTCTGGACGAGACAATAAAACCACTGACATTATAAGCAATGATCTATGCGATTGGGATTAATTATTTAACTCTGACCACCCGATCCCGTTAGCCGTATGGGTTGCCAAGGATCACTTCTAACCCGAGTCGTCACGGGTGGAAAGTTTGTATTTCACAGTACCTTACTGTATGAACTTCAGTGTTGTAACTCACTGAGTGTAATGAAGAAAACGAAACCAATATAATAAAAGTTCTGTATTTTGCGTGTATATGAATTCATCAATATCGAGTAAAGTATAAAGTGCTGATGTGAATATAACATTGCCCTATTATTAACCAGAGTACACTTCTACATTTCATATTTCAGACTCCCTATCATTCAAGGGGCAAATGTTTCCTTTATAGCGCCGATGGCTGCTATTTTCAGTCTGGCAAAATGGAGTGATGGTAGGTTAGATTCCGAGTCACATATACGGTTAGACATTTAGGCAAGACAAATGCACCAATCGTGCAGCCATTCTGATACCATGAGCCAGACCTTGAGTTGACTACAGTCACTATGGTTTTCATATAGCCTAAGGTATGCAGTTTATGAGATCACGTAATGGACACCTCCCATGCTCAGCTAAATGCGTTTTGGGCGTCCATTTTTAAAGATAGACGCCATTTTCATGAATCCAAGCATCTTTCTACAAAAACTATGCTACAGCTAAAACTATAAGCATTAGAGTGAAATACGCTCAGTATTCCATTGCACACACTTTAACATGTAATTTGTGATGGTTCAGCATGATTATATTTAAACATTGGGAAAAATATATGAATAAAATACAATTTTCTTCTAAATATGCGGATATTAACTTTTTTTGTGGAAAATAATGATCACTGAGAGGATACTTGAAACAATTTAGAAAGCCAATGTCTCTAGATGTATAACTGTTTCCATTTAATATTACAGTGTAAATTAAAACAGCCTTTTAATCAGGTTTATAACACAGGTCCTATCTTTCAGTTCAAGTTTCTGAGGCATGGAATATATTTCTGTGCACTACATGCGAATGTTATAGTTAGAGTAACATTATCAGGATTCTGTCTTAAAGTTTAAATGTTCATGTCTTTCATTAACTGTGCTTCCGTCCAAACACCTTCATCTAAGGTAGTTGGTTAATGGTAGTCATCATCTCTCAAGATACCCGTGAAAATCCTGGTTAGAACTGATCGTCATTAACACATGCTTGTCGTAGATAGCGACTAACGGGATTGGGTGGTGATGTTCGCTGACTTGATTGACACATGTCATCATTGTTTAGATAGAAGCTTATGGTGTTGATCATTGGTTGTCTGGACCAGGCTCGATTATTTCCATATAGCTGGAATATTGCTGTATGCAATGTAAGACGAACCTAGAATAAAGATCGAAACACACAATGCCAATCACTGGATTGTCGATGATTCACAAAAAGCCTACATGTAGCTGGGATTAGCTGACACTCAAACAGCTTACCAGTCGGAATCGTAAAATCAACTTCGCGTTTTGTTGACTTGTTATTTTTTATGTGTTCCTGGTTTACACACACACAGTAGCAACAAACACTCTGTTTCCTACAACAGCACATGGGAACGGGCAGTGCCACTGATGAGTGAGTGACTGAGCTTAGTTTTGCGCCGCACTCAGCAATATTCCAACTATATGGCTGTAAATAATCGAGTCTGGACCAGACAATCCAGTGATCAATATCATGAGCATCGATCCGCTTGATAGGGAACAGATGGCATGTGTCAACTAAGACAGTGAGCCTGACCATCCGATCCCTTTAGTCACCTCTTACGACAAGCACCAGTGGTAAGGAGTAGGGGATGTGACTATTGCAGTGGGTGATTACAAGCGTGATCTGCTTATTACAATGTTGATAATATAATAAAAATAATTTTATTGCATACCCGTACACTATAATATAATGGACTCTTTTTAATGCCAGAGTCTCTGCTGAAGGAGATTCCGGTTGTCAATGGAACAGCGACAGATGAACCCTGGAAAATGAGGATGAGAGAGGTAGGGTCCCACTATAAGATACTCATAGACATTCGCGACATATTAACGTAAGCTGTGTGTGAAGCTGTGTGTGACATATCGATGCCAAACACACTCTCTACTGATTCATGCAACAAAGAATTTTAACATATGTATAAACTAAGTTCATAACGAACTCTCGTATGAAACATCACGAATTGTTTGGTGTTGTCCGAATCACTTACTGTATATGTTGGACGAAATACGGATAACAAACAACGGTTATGAGGAATTTCGAACTGACCATTATAATTAACAGGGTCTCTCTCCTGGTCTCTTGCGGTATGTTTTAGTTGTAATGCGTATAACGAACTAAACTACTGGTGCCTTCGTTACAAGCGAAGTTTACCGTACACAACTATATATTTAGACAGTGATATATCCTATGTCAAGTTGACGGCGTAATCAAACGGTAGTTCTGTCCATTTCACCTCTTACACTAATGACGTTACATCTAGACATGTCCTGTTTGCTGATTCGCTGGAGACAATGACAAATTGTTTACAAGGTTTTTGGTAGACAATATGAAACCGGAGGGGGGTGGGGGGGGGGGAGAGAGAGAGAGAGAGAGAGAGATTTTCGGACCTTGATTGTTTTACACTGCATACCAAAACCGAGGAGAAGTGTTTTCTCTAGAACATATACCGTCAATGATGGATAATTACAATGTAGAGAATCATTTTAGGAAGCTACATAACAATAACTGAAGCACACGTAAAATCAATTTAATGACAGTAACTATAAATGGATAATTCAATCCCACTGGCTCCGTCGGCCCAGTGGCCGTGTAGTAGAGTGACTGCCTATAAATCCGAGGGTTCCAGTTCCAAATTTGCTAGAGAAAGCATTTGCAATTTGAGTTTAATCTTGAACGATATTTTTCATATGATTTCAAGCACTCATATATCATTTCAATGTTGTTGTTCACATAGAGCTAAGAGAAGATGATTGCAGAAAGTAAAACCTGGAAAGAGGTCTTACTAACGAAAAGTAAAGCCTGGGAAGAAGTCTTTCTAACGAAAACCAAAACCTGTCCCTGCAAAGCAAAAACCTCAAATGTGGTCATTCTGGGAAAGCAATTACTAAGACAGGATCTAATATGCAGTGAGAACACTTCAGGTTTATAAAACCTAACAGGGAAGCAAATCTGGTGTTATTTATCTGACTAGTTGTATAAATATATCTGGTCTACAAAGGTTCAAGAGTGGTCCAATGTTTGCAAAGGGCAGAAAGTCTATAGCTGCAGTTGCAGTAATATACAACAATAAGGTATGATATATCTGACTAGAGTTGTATAAGCAAAGGACAAGGTATGATAGAGGCCCTTATTGGCCCACATGTCTTGATTATCAAAATTTTACAACACGATAATTTTAGCATAAAAGGAGCTAAATTAATTGTTGAAGTTACCTCCAATTGCATTTTTATGTTTCTAGTGTTGTTAGTTTTCCTCTTTGAAGACCTCAAAGTTAACATATTTTACAATATCTTCTAGAAACCTACATTTTCTGATTTTCAGAGTGATAGAAAAGTGTGAGCAAAAGCGTGACCCATCCCAATTTTTTCACCACGTATGAAGCGAGTAAATTAGAATGTACACCTAAAAAATTGTGGTGGGTCACGCTTTTGCTCACATCAAAATCTTTAAACAAGTACATTTTTTTGGTTTATGAAATTGCCCCATACAACATCTCAAAAAATAAACATTGACATAAACTAACATCTTTAAAAACAATCCATCACATTTACACATCTGTGCCATGATACATTATATTTTGAATGGTTTTGTGCTTTAAAATACACATATCAAACATCGTTATTAAAATTTTCAATATCATATTAGGCACTCACAAGGCAGATTTATGAGAGGTAAACATTGGTGTTTGGTTGAGGTCTCTGCTAGAAAAGTAAGAAGATGTCTGAAGATTTTCAAAATATGATCAAGCAGTTCTGTAAAGGTGAAAATCTTTGTTATTATGTAAGAATGTGATCATAGTTTTTCTATCATCTGTGTATCAGACACCTTTGAGTCACCTGTCACTGTCAAAATAACACTGTCATTCAACAGGATTGCCATGTATACATATAAACATATGCATTTTCCAAGAACGTATGTACCTTGATGTTTCCAATGCCATATTAGATTTCATTTAACCAAAATGACTACACTTAACTGTATGAAAAGGATGTTTTAACTAGAATAAGAACATTGTATCATTGTCTAGCAGGTGATGAACACAAGCAGACGTCAAGTCATACATAGTTGTAAAGTGTCATATATAAGCTTAAATTCACACTGCAAGGCAAAGGAATATGTAGCCTAATGGTTGCAATAGTAGACTGTTGGTTTCTGTTGTTATCAGACATGCAGGTTCAAATCCATGTAACTTTTCTCTCTTTTTTTCAAAGTTTGTTTATCAAGCCTACATTGTTTAACTAAACTGTTTCACTTTAAATCCAAATATTGTAATTTTTTTCTTAAGTTTGGTAATCTATATATGTTGCAACACTGGTGAAACAAGCTTTAATTAACATCATGTAAATCTTTTCTTAAGACACTGACCATTCACCTTTTCAAGTCAGTCTAGTTGCCCAAATATTTTGTTCCTAATATTTTAAATTCATATTTTATACATTTTGATCTACTTTAGGTTTATACACTTTTGAATACTGCAGTTCTTGAGAGTGAATCAGATACTGAGATTGATGACTGTGTGAATGAAGAGTAATAATGTATGTTTTATATCTTTAAAGTGGATAAGTTGTGAATAATTACTCTGTGAAGTCTTTTGAATACTGACTTTAACATGTGCATGGTGTTAATATGAACCTGCACTGAGAAATTTCACACGAAATGGGCCCCATTGAGGTCAAGACCTGTGATTTTTAATGCAACATAGTTGGCTATTGTAATAACATATGATGATTGAGATGGTAACTGTATATTTGCTAAAACTGGTGGTAAATGCTGACTCCACTTACTTGTTAGAATGAAGCTGTGCCCAAAATGTAGCTTCACCCACACCTGGACCCTGTGATTCTTAGTGCAACATGATTGTTATCAAGCATAGATGTAAAATTGACCCATGGATTACATTTGCAAAGATTGCTGTGAATAATGACTGAGTTTTGGGGACACAATTGGCAAGTAATTGAATTAACAATGTTTTGCAACCCTAATTGGGCCCCTTGAAATTAAAACATTATTACTGACATTGACATGTTTTTCAGCATGACTACCTGTCGTAAAACTGCTGTAATATGCATGTAAATAAAATAACAGTTGTAAATAAGCCATCATGGCACAATGATATTTCAGACTTGTTGTTATTTTTCATGGGAACTGATAAAACCCATTTTGGGCCCCTCTGCAGAAAAATTACACCTCAGAACATGTGAAATATAGCATTTTTATGCAAAGCTAACTTGTCTCTAAACAAATAACATGTTTTCAGCCAGTTTTGTTAGTGGGCCAAAAACCACCCTTATCATGCCTTGTCCTTTGGTCCGCAAAGGTTCAAGAGTAGTCCAATGTTTGCAAAGAGGCAGAGAGTCTATAACTGCAGTTGCAGTAATATGCAACAATCAGGTGTAATATTTCTGATGAAGGATATGCAGGTGTGTTTAAACTAGAAACTGCAGGGTTGGTACATTGTTTGCACCGCGTGGTGACTGTGGCGGAAATCCAGTAGTGTACAAAATCCATATGTGTAATTCATCTGCTCAAACCTTAAATGTGAAGACCTGTTTTGAAAGGCATTATATTTGCTGCGCTTACCAGCAATAAACCGTTCGATGTCATAAACGTATATGAAGTTGTTTATGACCTTATCAATCAATAAGGTGTTGCCCTTTAGACTGATTAGAAAATATGCCTCTTGCTCTGTAGGTTTAAATGATTCAAGAATTTATATTGGACGGGATATTAAACAAAAAGAACTGCATAGTTTCCAAAGTTATACCCATATTAATGTGGGTATAAAAATAGTTCAGACTCACCCAAAACTCTTTTACATCTGCACATTGAAGGAAAACATGGCTTGAGTCTTCCCGCTAACAAAATTCAAGAATAATCACAGAGCTCTTTAAATACATATCCACCATATCACACAGTATTTTTTCTCTATAACTTTCTGTAAAGATGCCAAATTAAAAATATAGTGCACGATAACAAGCGGAGGTAATTGGTTTTATTAACGCATAAACAGTGATTTAGCAGTATCTATTTTCAAACCACCAAAGTATTTGCTCTTGACTTTAGATTTCGGAATGGGGAATTTATTGATTCTACATTTCTGTGTTATGTAGTTGTAGATAGATCCATTGCTGCGAAAACGAAAGTCACTCACAGCATTCACCTTTCCAGGAAGTTAATGACGCTCTTGCGATACCCGCGAATCTGCATTAAGTTAATGACGCGCAAATGACAACACGACGCCATAACATGTTCGAACAGCACGACTTCATGTTGCATTACTTAATGAACGTTAATGTTTCATTCTGGTCCTAATCTTGTAAGAGTTCCTCCCGTTCCGCCATCCAAAATAATAACTGCAAATAACATTTACTAAAATTCTAAACCAAACCTAACACAACAATTATTAAAGAACTCCCTAAAATACCTAAGAGCCAAAACTTTAATTACAAGATATACGGTCGAACCACGTTGCGTTACCTCTGTTACTCTGCGGTAGAAAGAAACGGGGGAACGGAAGGAACTCTTTCCGCTGATCTTAAACAAACATGCTCGTCGTAAGAGGCATGACCCAGGATCGTGTAGTCATGGGAGCTGTGTTGGTTGATATGCCATCTTATCTCATCAGCGTAGATCGATACAACACCTGAATGTGTGGCTCAGACTCGTTTAGTTCAAGTCGAAGATTGAAAAGTGCTAAACAAACAAACTAAACAGTTGTGGCCTTTGATCACATACGGAAGCATCTTGAAATGACACATTACGCATGCCTTCGAAATCTTTTGAGGCTTGACTTTTTAACCGTGTTTGTTTACCCTTTTGAATTTATACTGACAGTCGTAAACAATATGTCCTAAATGCCAACATTTCACGCTCTGAGTAAATATAGATCCGGGTGAGAATTGAGAATCAGCTACCCATGCTTTTCGTAAGAGATGACTAACGGGATCGGGTGGTCAGGCTCGCTGACTTGGTTGACACATGTCATTGGTGCCCAGTAACGCAGATCGATGCCAGTGCTGTTGATAATTGGATTGTCTGGTCCAGACTTGATTATTTACAGATCGCCGCCATATAGCTGGAATATTGCTGAGTACGGCGTAAGACTAAGCTCACCACTGACTCACATAAATACATATAAGAATACGTTCATGTATCGGTTTCAATATATTTACAAGTGTGCATTTTGGACCTGCAGATACAAGGCAACTTAATGCTGGCCTCGGCGACACAGTTTGTTCTGGGAGCCACTGGACTTATTGGCTTCTTTCTCAAGTTTATTGGTCCACTGACTGTCGCCCCAACCATCACAGCTATAGGCCTGTACATAGGACAGTTTGCCATACCACTGTGTGAACAGCACTGGGGAATAGCATTTCTGTAAGTTTTTAAGCGTACTTCAGCGAATACTATGGGTTTTGAGCCAATGTCACATTGGTGTAGCATACTTCAGCTAATACTATGGGTTTTGAGCCATTGTCACATTGGTGTAGCATACTTCAGCTAATACTATGGGTTTTGAGCCAATGTCACATTGGTGTACCTAACTTCACCGAAGACACCTGATTGGATAAAACGCCAACCAAACGGGGTAATTTAATCGTCGGGCCGTAGATGCATCCAGGGTATAGTGGAGATTTGTCGTAATGTATGCCCCAGAGACTATCGAGGATGTCGCCAACGGGCTCGGATGACACTGCTACAAAAAGGCGTACTCCAGACCGTATTACCCTCCAGCAACTCAGCGTACGGTCCTTGTATTTGCACACAAGGGTACACGTTGATATGGTCCTGCAAATAACGATGCAAAATATCGGAACTGTTCAAGTGGTAGTTTGATAACCGGAAATGGTTGTATCATGCTCCAATCCCTGCGTACTGCTCCGCGTATTATTATAGGATATCTATTATGGTGAGTGAGTGAATTAATATTTAGCGTCACATTGGCAATATTGCAGCCATATCGTGGCGAGAACAATTTAGTTTTATCAATATTATAATCAATAAATTGAGGACGTAAAATTTCGTCATCGAAGACAGTACAAATACCAGATTATCACTGATACGAATATAAAACTAGCATGCAAACTAAAACAGTGTAATCAAAGAAGACAATACAATATAAAACACGGGCTGTAGATCACCAACAACTGAAGGTAGATCACCATACTAGGGACCATGGGGACTTACAGTATATTAGCTTCCGCATGACCCTAGCCGGATTTACACTATCCCTTCAGCTGTCAGCAATCAAGACATATCTAGCCGGGAATAAGAAAAACACATATGCTACGATGAAAAAACAGTGGAAAGTTTAGAGTTATGGGACTTACGTACCCTAGCAGGAGGACAATAATATTACAGTACTTAACTCCCCGCGAGGATACAGTTACTAATTAAAACTTCCAAAATTAAAATATTAAATTTTATCTATTCACAAATCTAGCAAATCTAATTCTTTTAAAAATGCAATACCTAAATGAGGACTAATATTGTCTAATACTATCCTTCATAGTTCGTGAGTTAAAATACATATCCCTTGTAATAGAATATCTAACACAGACACGTAGGACGTGCTTGACTTTGCTTCTTTCGTCACAAGGGATACAAAACGGGGGACCTTCGTCTTTCAATAAACATTCATGTGCATAACTACTATGGCCAATGCGACATCGTCTTCATGAATTTTTAAAGACTGAACTTCAATGAGGCTCGGTCATGTTTTCTTTGGTATACATACATGCAAATATATATCTCTCACAGTTCACTCAGCATCGTTTGTTTGGTGAATTTGTTGGACACAGATGTTCGCAAATGTGAAGCTGTCAAAGTAACGATACTACTCAAGTATTATAAACTGAACTGTGACACTGCTGCAGGGGCGGGGGGGGAGGTGGTGTGGTGAGGCACATCTGCTATAAGCTTACGAGGATTTATGCATTGCATCACATGCTTATTTTTTGAGTTGTTCGTGTTTTCAGTAAAGGGTTTCACTGAAATGTATAAATTAATGAAGATATTATGACCAACATTTGTACTTCAGATCCTTGGCTCTATTGATAGCATTTGCCCTCTTCATGACAAACATTAGACTTCCACTGCCAACATATTCCAGCCGAGATGGTTGCCATGCTAGCAGAACACCGATCTTTCAACTGCTCCCCGTAAGTATATTCACACCCATCTGAGCACTGATGTTAGCTTTCAAACACATGTACCTACAGTCAGAGTCGATACAAGGTGAAAACACCGTCTAACCGCATCACCCACAAGCACGGGAGCACTTCTGTTGAACATTCCTGACAAAGAGGCACTACTAGATGATGGATTAATAAGTAAATGTTTAAAGTGCTACATTCCACGCACGGGACATACTTATATCGCATACAGGGACTCGGACACGTTCGCAGACGGTCTGGCAGTTCGGTCCATTTCATGGCCGCTGCTCCCTGGAAACCATAATTATTTCAGCTGCAGTATGTCTGGACTGGAGCTAAGCGGTCTACCGTGGATGTACGGCCTGAAGAGTTCTCGGAGGTTCAGTGGAGCTGTTCTGTGAACACACTAGTATGTCAGAGTCAGTATCTTGAAATCAAGATACCAATTTAGGCGTTTCAGAACAGGAGCAAAACTTTCAAATTTAGGGGTTTGGATGACAATGCGTGCTGCAGTCTTCTGAAATCTCTGGAGTCGATTAACGAGTTCCCGTGAGATATGGAGCCGAAGGTTGTTGCAGTAATCAAAGCGGGAATTTATGAGAGATCGAACAACGGCTGCTGTAGAATCCTCGGTCAGAAGACGGTGGATACTGCCTGTGGTTTGGATGTGGTAGTATAACATAGCTCGTGGACTTGCTTCTCCATTGACAGATCACATTCAAAGCAGACACCATGACCTTTTACTGTTGATGAGAGGGGAATGTGTCACCAAAGTGAAGAGAAACGGCATTGACCTTCGACAGGCAGGAGGCTGACCTTTGCCGACGGCGAAAGAAACGTTTAAAATCAATCTACTTCAAAAAGCATGAAATAGAGATGCTTGACAAGAGCACAGTCTCAACGAAACAGATGTTATACAACATCCAACATTGACATGCAAAGTTTTCACGACCACTGGAAAAGTCGGTTGTCAGATGTCGTCAATTTGGATGAATATTGCGGTTGACTGGACGATGTTATTCCTGTCGAACATGACGGTGTTCTGCTAGAGATACGCCTGGTTAGAGTGAACGCTATGGCAACACGCTGACGTTGTCGCTGTAAGGACTATCTGTCTGGGGGTGATGCCCCATTAGTCAGAAGCCCCAATAGTGAGAACCCCTATTGTCAGAAGGATTAGTTACGGTTGACCAACTCCTTACCTATAGGAATAATGGAACATTCCTAATTAGGCTAGCGTAATTAGACATAAGCGTGTGTGTTTTAAATGAATTATTTCAAATTGAGAAGTATAAAGAGTGCGTTTATAAAAGTATGCACATTTTCACCTTAAAAACAACTGAGGTAGAAGTGAGAGGGTTTCAACAGTCGCCTGAATGCCAGCCTCTCACGTCGTCACCCAAACATCTACAGACTCATCGAGATCCTCAAGAAGATTGAGAAGGCTGACAAACTGAAGATCTCCCAGATTGACTTTGGTGCCGCTCCCCCGCCACGCAAGAGGGTCTACAGGGAGATTAACCATCGGCTCGGTCGCTTGAGGGATCAGTTGCAAGAAGGCATTAAGACCTCCATACAGTATTTGGATGCTGTTGGGAAGCTTGTAAAACTTGGTTGAAGTGAACAGTAGACAGTGAACGATGGACAGAAGTGAATGAAATGATACAGTGATAGTGCTAAAATGACTCTTATTATTACTCTGACGTTTTCATTGTAAACAAATAAATGCTTGAATCAAAGTTGTGTTGTGTTTTCTTGGTAATTAATGAATCGGGTTAGTTGTGTTATGTTTTCTTGGTAATTAATGAATCGGGTTAGTCCATTTAATTATTAGGGAAGCTGTGGTCAGCCTACCTTGAAAAATACCTTCTGACTAATGGGGCTTCTGACTAATGGGGGGACACCTGTCTGGGTTCTGGCACTGGCACGTTGATAAAGGAGGGTTGTTGAACTGATAGCGCAGATGGATGAAGATTGTCGTCAAAGAAATCCTGGACTGTCAAATTCCCATTAACCATGGCTAGAGGTGTTCTCTTCTCCCCAGAAATTCCCCACTCCACGTGATACGGCACAAAACCCATTCCACCTTTCGTTCTTCCAAGTTATGGGTGATCCCTCAGAACGGACTTTTTTTATTGACACCACATTCCCTATATTGGTGTACATGTTCTATACAATGTTTGCAATGGTATATGGAGTTACATCCGACATATGTTCTACATAGTCACGTATACTCATAATATCCTGCGATATGCAATGTTATATCTAATATGTCTTACAAACATGGCATAAACATCAGATAAATAAGTCATGTATAACATATCATATTATCTATATCACTATATCTGGCCTGTCATGCTGTATATTGCATCATGTCCAAACATATCTTTTTGTACGTTGCATTACATCTGATCTATCATGTTCTATAAATCATAACGCATCACAGCCAGCATATGTTATATATTGCAAATATATCTGGCATAATTATGTTGTTAATATCGCCTCCTGTAATATGTAAAGTTGTATATTGCAAAGAAACATCTGATATATTGCTTCGTTATACAGCACTACTCCCTACATACCATGCATCACCTCACATCATGTTGCAAAACACCCGACACGGTATATACAGTTTGGCCCAACCAACCGTGTTATACATCATATATTATCTGACAGATATTACATATAGATCTTATGAAACATATGTCATATATAGTATTACATCTCATATATATATCATGCAGAGTCTAACATCTAATTGAATGCTTATTGTATATTTCGCCAACATTTAACTTATTGTGTTTTATATTTCATCATATAGCCGCCCCATAACATATGTTCACAGTGGTACATAAGTACACTTATTAGATATTGGTTAACTGATTAATCAATATATCTAACTGGAACAAATGACATGCCGTCATTTATTTAATGTTTTTGTTTCAAAAGAGGAAATAGATAAAGACTTCACAAAAGCAGTTGCTGCATCACAGGTCAGGTTTGAACAGTGGGAGTAGAGGATGCCATTTCTTTGCAAATTGTTTCATTTCATTCTTTCGTTTGGCAACAGTGAAATTATCTTTTAGAGTCTTTATAAAGGTATTAGATTTTGGAATGATTCCTTTCAAAAAAGAGACATAGATATGTCTTTTTGCTGAAATGAAGATATGATTAATTAATGGGTTTTTACTTAAGGCACCAAAATACACCAAATATTTTGTCAGATTACATTTTTGTATCAAGTAAGTGTTAATCCAAATTTGAAGATCATTCCAAAACTTTTTAGTTTAACGGCTGTCCCAATAAACATGGCACAAACTTTCATTTTCATCCTTACAAAAGCTGCATAAGGCACTTTGAATAAGGTTCATTTTCAAAAGTTCCTTTTTGGTATAGATGATACCATGTGAAAAATTAAATTGGAAATCTAAGAGTTTTACATTATTAATATCTTGTCTGTAAGACTTAAAGTCATTGCGAAAATCAAAATTTGTATCATCGAACATATCTTCCCATTTGTGACACATATGAGCATTATTATTGTTAAATGACAGTATATCATAAAATAATCTTGAGCCTTGTATTGATTTCATAAAATTCTATTGATAAGAACTTAGATTCATGTCATAGATATGTATATACCTGTGATTTGTTATTATGTTTTTCCATGCTTCAGGTAAAATATTTCAGACATATCTATGATCTAGGTCTGTCCCTTTTATTTCAAACATTCAAAAGACATCAAACCATCTTCATCGCACAAGTCCTTGATGGTTAATAGTCCTTTATTTGCCCAGTGTCTGATGTAATGATTTTGGTTATTAAATTTATGATTAAACCATGCTGTGCTAAAAGTTCATCAAGGCTGCTTTCCTATATAGTGGTGTTTGTACAATACATACTCCATGCTTTTCAAACACCTTTCCAATATGGATTATAAATATGAGCAATATTACAAAAATTGGCACCAAATTTCATCATATCATATAAAAGAAAATTGCATGGATTACATATTGATGATTTTCTTAAAGTCTCAAAGTAGATAGTTTCAAGGCACTGATGAAGGTTGTTATATCAACCATCCTTAAACCCCAGTGCTTATAATCCTTTTTTCACTTCTCTTGATTTTGTCAGTTTTGTCATTCCAAATGAATTTGCAAAATATTTTGTCAAGGGAGGTAACAAAATCTTGGGGTGGATTTGGTAAAGTATTGAAAATATGAATTGATTTGAAAATAGCTAGTGTCTTGATAACACTGATTTTGCCAATAAGTGTTAGATGTCTTTTTCTCCACACTGCCAATAATCTATTAATATCCTCTAGGTTTTTCTTTGTATTGATGATCCACAGATGTTTCAATTCAGCATTAAATATAGGACATTAAATTCATTTTCTTACCATTCAATATTCAAATCCTGACATAGTTTATCTCTACAGTTTGCTTTTGATCCTATTCAGATAGCTTTAGTCTTATCAACATGTATTTTAAGTCCTGACATCTTATAGAATGTATTAATTGTAGCAATAGCAGAATAAAGACATTTTCTGTATCATCTGCACATTGTCCTAATATATACTCTTTATCATCAATTACTATACCTTTTTTTCATTTTGCCTTATCATGCATCCAAGGTTTTCAGCTACAAAAAGAAAAAGATATGGATAATGGGTCCCTTTGTCTACAGCCCCGTTCATTTGAAAATAATTCTGAGAGATGTCCATTTTGAATAACACAAGAAGTTGTATATTTGTTGATATTTATCCATCTAATAACTTGGGGGGCCGAAACCAAACTTTTCCAATACCAAATACTGTCTCTAGAGACAGTATCAAATACCTTTTCAAAATTGATCAGAATTAGTAAACCTGGGATGTCCCTTCTTTTTGTCTCAAACATAATGTCATACAGTAATCTTGTGTTTTCACTTATATTTCTACCAGGTATAAGTCCAGTCTGATTTTCATGTATATGAGAGTCTAAGGGTTTTTTTAAACGATTAGAAATACAAGTGCTCACTGTTTGGCTTTGGTATACGTGTAATAACACCTCTTTTCATTCTAAAAGACATATGATTTTTATTAAGAATATCTTTAGTAAATCTATTGATCCAATATTTAAGGTCTTTCCGAAAATATTTAAAGAAATCTATTGGAAATCCATCTATTCCAGGACTTTTGTTATTTTTCATATTTTAACGGCCAAAGTTACTTCTTCCATGTCGATGCCTTTTCCTAATTTGTTTCTAAGATGCTCACTTAAAGTGGGAGTTACTATATCTTGTAAACAGGAATCATCCTCATAATTCCTGCCAGAGGAGTAAAGCTTTCCGTAATATTTTTTACTTCATTTAAGATGGAATAGATGTCGGTAATTTCATCACTAGTATCCGTGACAATCGTAATAATTGATTTACTGATATAGTTTCTATTTTCTAGGTTGCCAAAATATTTGGTTGGCTTTTCCCCCTCTTCATACCATACCCCCTCTTCAGAACCGACTTTCATCAGTCAAAACGACCATGTTCTCCTTGTCAGATGTACAGTCTGGACCAATCTCAATGTCTGTCGACGATGTCACGCTGTCAGTGCATGTACCTATCCTCAGTAATCTCTTTTAACCCTAATTCCTTGAGTCAGAGTAGCCTTCAGAGCTGATGCAACGTAAACAAGTATGAGTCGTCAATGGGTGTAGTTTCCTAAAACCTGACTTTTCTGTGTCTGTCGGGTGTCTTGCCGGTTTCTCAGAAACAACAGGTTAGTTACGGCATTAAGGAAGCAAACAAAGTGATGGCCGTGTGGCCAAAGGTGGCTCCCCATTTGTATCCTGGGAATTTAGGCGTTTTTCCTGTCAGAGGTGTTATTTCTTTTCATCAGCGTGAGTGTCCTCTCAATGTGTATACCAAGGTACCTATTATTCGCATAATAATAACACACCGTTTACGTTTACCCTGGCTGAATACCATGTTGCTGTTGTTGGACGATGTGTTCTGTGATTACACGATGTCATAACATATTTTGCACTGACATAATTTGAGCTCCAGGAAATCCGTGTTTGTATGTTTGAAAAGAGATTGATTTTTTTTTCAAAAAGTTATTTTATTGCTATTCAACAAGGGAACTCGGTCTATGCAAGGCTGTACTCTGCATAAACAGATCAAATTGGTCGTAAAAGAAGTTATGAAGAGTACAGAAATACCTTATTGAAAATCAGTGATGACACCATGTTTTCGCGATAATGCTAAATAGAGGTGGAAGATATAGTTATAGACATGATGCTTATCACAAGATGAATCAGATATGATCCAAAAGGAAAAATCGGACGACTGACTAGTTTGCATATTTAGGAGTTGCACTTATCAATTATGTTTAGATAAGGACACATAAGGTCATGTGAAATCATGATTATCTGTGGAAACAGATTGGTGAAAGTAAAACAGAGTCGACTATGAACGGATCACTCATTTGTTTATTAGAATATACGTGTACTTTACATAAGGTTGTGCCGTAAATAAGGACATAACGCATATATCATGCACATGTACTCCTTTCTGTCGGGTTGGCATGGTTCCTTTCGTTTGTGTTGACGGTGACAGACGTTCTGCCCAGCAACTCCACCCAGCCCGGTCATATGGCCAGGACTGACGTCAGAATCAGCGCCCTCTATGATTCACCGTGGTTTTACTTTCCACTTCCATGTACGTGAAGGTATCCACCCCACCTGCAACATGCACATTAGAATTGACCTCCAGTTGTCTGTAAGACACGTGAAGATCCACCATACGTGGTATATGCTGCAAGGGGATCCCTTGGTTAGCTTTACTGACGTGAGGTTTTAACAGACACTACGCTCATGTATATTCACAAACCATAAAATGCCCCGCATTAGAGTTCACAACGCCCCATTTGGGCATTCGTAACTAACTTTGACATGGCGGATCACACAAACATTAAGTTTCGGAGAGAAATCGTAATGTGAAATGTTTACCACTGGAACGCACAGAACTCCTCAGTAACCATTACTATGCCATAGTTCATATACAGATCACATAGTTGGACTCGGACAGTACACCTCTGATTTTGGCAGAGAGCCTTTGTGGATATGTGAGGGTTTCCTTCTTCATTCAGTTTTTCCTAACGCTCAAATGTCAATCATATCTAAGGTTTGTACACTCAAGGCATAATTGAAAATTGTAGAGAAATGTAATTTACGAACGTATTTAAATTATGAGAAATATTAATTATTATGGTCCCCAAGTAATATCAGTACGGCACAGCAGTACAGCTACTAGCAACTGCATCAGTCATACACTCTGTATCTTGATTTCAGTCCAGTTTGGAATACCCACAATTAGTGCAGCAGGATATGTGGGTATGCTTGCAGCTACGATTGCTTCCACCATCGAATCTACCGGGGACTATTTCGCTGCAGTTCGCGTGGCGGAAGTTAGTCCCCCGCCGCCTCATGCTGTGAATCGAGGTATAGCCATGGAGGGGTTTTCCAGCACCATCGGCGGAATGATTGGTGGAGTCTGTGCGAGCACTTCTTATAGTGAAAATATAGGTGCAATTGCAGTAACAAAGGTCTGTACAGTAAATATATATATATTATGATATTTTTTTTATCAACACTCGTTTTCTTTTGGTCATACGTAGGCATTATATGGTTATTGTTTAGATTTAAAAGATCACAGATATGAAATAATGTATCTGATGTCTCTTATGGTGGTTTAAATATTCCATGGGCCATATATGCGAGGGGTAAGCATATACTAGCAGTAATAAAATTACGGAACACCGCTCTGTCGCAGTGGCCCTCTATTTTTTAACATATCCTTTGAATCTCAATTCAGCGTTCACTTGGCTCATTGGTGCACAAAGGCAATTATCTTATATGTGTGGTTAATACAATACAGGTATTTTAATCATACATGATAGTCTATAAAATCGTCTTATAGGTTGCCAGCAGAAAGGTGTTTGTCGTAGCAGGCATTCTTCTGGTTTTGGCTGGTGTTATTGGCAAGATAGGCGCTTTTTTCACCATCATCCCCGACCCGATCATTGGTGGCGTGAACCTCATCACCTTGGGTATGGTAACGGCCGTGGGAGTGTCCACATTACAATTCATTGACCTCAGGTCGTCACGGAACCTGATGATCATCGGGACATCGATGATGCTTGGCCTGAAGATTCCCGACTGGATGGCTTCAAATTCCCAGGCTATTAAGACAGGCAGGCACATATTTAATACATCATATTTATACACGGAACCGCTAAAGTAACGTCACTCCCTTTTTGAAATTGGTTATCAGTTTCATTCAAACTCATGTAAATAACATAATAATTGTCGAAAAGATTTAAAACTGACATGTTCGGTCATCAATACTTAAAGACGAATTCCAGACAATTACAAGTCAAAATGGTGACAGGTGGCGCGTCAATGGGATCCAAAGGTCCATAACGTGTATGGTCTCAATGGGCGTTGACTACAGCGTTGTATCGCCTGTATATGGAGTGGATGAGACCATTGATGAAAGCCATAGGAGCTGCAGCTGCAGTTGTCGGCCTTGGTCGCACATCATTGCGGATCCTCTGAATCCCGCCCCACAAGTGTTCTCTCGAGTTTAAGTCTGGACTAAGGACAGGCCGTTGAACAGTTTGTATGCCATGTTGATGAAAAAAAGTCGCCAGTTGCTTTGGCAGTATGGCACGCACACTGTCCTGCTGGAAGGCGTGGTTTCCATGACGACCAGTGTGGCACGACGAAGGATCTCAGCGTTTGATCAACGTAGCGGGCAGATGTTACACCACTTTCTCCACCAGGACTAGCATTGTGGAGCACCATAGGGCGCAGTTTTTATGGAGGGCAAAATCACCCCACACCATTATGCTCGGACCTCCCCACTAGGCTCTCTTCAGGACACTATCATCTGCAAAACCCTTCCCGCGTCGTCACTTCACACTCACATCAGCCTTCGAGACGCAATACCGACTTTCGCCAGGGAAAACTGCAGTTCACCACTCCCGCTGACGCCAATTCCTATGTTGTGTGGACCACTGGAGACGAACAAGGCCATGTCGAACAGTGAGGACTGGAGGCCGGTAAGACCTGCGATATCTGACGTTTCTCTGCCCCATACGCCTCCGCACTGTGTCGTCGCTGATTGGTCTCTGGTGATTGCCAATGGTTGTCCGTGCAGTTTCCGTAGCCCAAGCGAAATGATTTTGCAGGTTTTGACAGACAATCTCCCGATTTTGCCACAGGGTTGTCTCAGGCGGCTGTACCTTCAAGGGTTTCGACTCGTTGCTGCAGGCGATATATCGTTGAACATGAACAGAACAATTATTTGCAACATGTCTTGCAGTCTGGCCAGCTTCCAGCCTTCCTAAAGCTTGGTTCCCCTGTTCCCTTGATAATCGTGGCATATATTTCTACTATCGCGCTTTGAATGATTGATTGCATGTTTGATATCTCTTTTCATCGGGAATACACTTGGGATGCAATATCATGAAATCATAAAATACGCAAAAGCTTCGTCTCATCATTACTTAACTATCTGCTTTCTTTGTATCAAATACAGAATCTGAAACCAAATTTCCTTGGGCAATGGCTACGAACCAGGTCAAGCCAACATGTAAAAAGTGGTAGAGTTACGTGTCTTTTGCGGTTCAGTATATCTTGATATTGTTTTACTCAATTGTAATCAGTTGAGTCCTTGAAATATTAGAAGGTCACATGCAACGTAACACTCAACTTTGCAGATTCAGATACATTTCGGTATGCACAAATCATCAAAAATGCCAGTTCAATCTATAAAGCTGAAAAAAAAACATTGTGAAAAAAAGGCTCGCGCAATCAGAGTTCAAACGATTCACTGGATAACAACTTCTTCTAGTGTATGATTTTGTTTGACAGCGGTATATGAATCCATACTGAAACGACGCGTCAAGAACAATAAGTTATTATCCATAAAGAATCTTCCTTTTTGTGACTCGCCATACTTCTAAAATGCTCATCAAACAGATCATCTGTCTGTACACACAATGAGGCCTGGGCGTATCAGCAAATGCACCAGCCAACCGGAAGCCGTCGTTACACCTGAGCGCACACCCACCCGCTATGACTGGGTTCGGTCTCCCGAGAGCTTCGTTTAGAGGAAAGTAAACCCAAGTACAAAATATCGCACTTTTGAGTCGCGAACGAAGGCTTATAATTTTGTTTATTTGTATATTATGCAATGCATATAAAATGTCACGAATAAGTGGTAACTGTCTTTTAATTATGTGTGATGTTTTGGTTGCATGTGACCTTATCGTGTCCCTGTCGGGAATATCGGCTTCACGCACTGACAATTTTTCATTGTAAAAAGTGCATAAGTATAATTCCCAAAATGATTAATGGAGCTCGAGCTCATCAAACAAACGTATCGTCTATCATTCTTCAGAGTGTTGTTAAAATGACGTTCAAATCATCTTGGCGTAACTGTGACTGTGTCTATGCAAACGACATGGTGCTTTATATAGGTATACACCAAGGCGAACATAATGAGTGTAGATATGTAGTTCCCACGCTTTGGTCGTACACTTTCACCACTTTTGTTAGACCTATACGCACGAGTATAGGCTAAATAATGTGGAAACACAACTAGAAACAAGGATTCGAACTATTTTAAAGATTACAGGCGACTGTAGGCACCTCATACTATACGGCCATGCTGTATCCAAAACAAGAATTTTCTGACAGTATACGTTTCTATAAATCAAAATTCCCAAATGACTAACGGAGCTCGGGCTGTTTTCGTGTACTACGGTACAACGAAGGTGATGCTCTCTCCTTTCATTCAACATATGTACTTTGGTTTCACGCCAACAGTGTCAAATGCTAAAGTGATATGAATTCAAATACTGCTCAGAATTACGATCAAACTATCGACCAAAACGTCTTGGTGATGTTTGTATGTCTGTACATGTCAGGAACATTATCGAATTGTACGTTATTGTTTCGTGTGTATGTTTTTGAATGGACAATTGCGTGTAACTTTGCATGTGTGCAGGAAACTTCAATGTTTTTGCGAGTACCTATGAAAGTAATTGGTATTACACACAATATCGTACTATTGTCGGTAAGGCAAATCAATTTGAGGTTTCTTGCGAATATGGAACACTTTGGGTATTCGCATTTTGGAGTAGAATATTCTATTCATAAGATAATTATGGATTATGTATCGTGGATTCCCGCTTATTTCTATCAATCATGTGAAATAATTTGATAATATCCGACGGTACACAATAAATATATTTGGTGGTGTCTATGTCACTGTAATGGCGTGCTGTCTTGAACGTTTGCATATTACAGGCAATCATTTCTATTATTACAGGCAATCATTTCTATTATTACAGGCAATCATTTCTCTATTCAAATTCAGGAACGTGTCTACAAGAGCAGATGATTGACGACTTTCTAATGATAATGTATTCTACTCGAAATATTGATGTTTGTTCTGTCACGACACTGTGAAATATGTCAACAGCGTTCTTCTTTATTCTCTTTTAATTCTTTTGTATGAATACATTACAGGAAGTCCCGATTTTGACCAGGTGCTGACAGTACTACTCACGACCCCGATGTTTGTTGCCGGAGTTACAGGCTGCTTCCTGGATAACCTTGTGCCAGGTAACCTAACCTAGATTAGTGTCCATCCTTCCATCATCGAGTGTTAGGACAGTTCTGCAGCACTTAGTATTATATATCTATATAATAAGACCATCCGGGTTAACATATTAGCCTTCAGTAACCCATGCTTCTCGGAAGACGCGACTAACCGGATCGGGTGGTCAGGCTAGCTGACTTAGTTGACACATGTCATCGGTTCCCAATTGCGTCGATCGATGCTCTTGCTGTTGATCAGTGGATTGTCTGGTCCCGACTCGATTATTTTCAGACCGCCACCATATAGCTGGAATATTGCTGAGCTCTTTTCCCTCAAAAAGCTAAGCTTTAAATGAAAGACCCGATCAATAATGTGATTTCTGAATTCAAAGTAAGGTGTTCACTGTTTTGCTCTCTGACTTTCTATGTAAGGTGTTGTTACTGTTTCATTTGCTAGGTTTCTCCCTCCAACACTCCACACCACCAACACACACCATAATAAGAAACTGTATACAGCATGACAAACAAGGGTTTTCATTTCATCCAAACGACAATATATTTGAGTGATCAGGGTTGTTTTGTGGTGCTGACGTGTTTATAAAATATGTATTGCAAAGAAGTATTACATGTCTCTAAAGAAATACCCCTTAGAAAAATAGACGCAGCGTGAAGATTATGAGTGCATTACCATTGATCTCGTGTCTGTGAGGTCTTTGATATTCGCTACAAACAGATGATGATGATGTTTAATATTTCCTTTCCATAATATTTTTATTTTTTATTTTTATTTCCATTTCTGAAGGTACAGAAGAGGAGCGAGGCATTGAAAAATGGCGGCAGAATATGGAGGGGTCTGGTGTAATTTACATAACAGACGAACATACTTACGAGTTTCCCTATATCACTAAATTCATCAGAAAAGCCAGATGCTGTGGTTACTTCCCAATGTCTCCCACCTTTGACAAGCAAATCATTTGCAGTTGTTGCAGGAAAAGGTCACGTAACTCTTCATATGCTGTAGACAATCCCCTTGAGATGGAAAATTCAGAGAAATTGTAGCCATGCATACAGTCAAGACATTTCATGAAAACTAATGACTCTCATTCCGAATTCTGAATGATTTAATGTGGAAACTGTAGTTCCAGTATGTCATTCGATCAGGTTCTATTGACAACTTCCATACATTACTAAATTCGCAAATAAACAAGATAGTCAAGAACGAAGTGTATTAGCTGAGAGATTTAACATTTGCATGTAGCGAGATGCCATGTTATACATTGTTGGCAAAATAAAGTCCGTTTTCATTTTGTATTGTCATCTATAGTTAGTTTATTTACTTGTGTTATATGCGAATCTGTGACATTCTAGTTATTTCACTTTCATACGTTGACAGGTGTTTTTAGAATTTGTCATTAATTATGTATAAAATTGTTCTCATCACGATATGACTGAAATATTGCCAGTGTGACATAAAATGTGAACTCACTCACTTACGATGTTGAACTTCATCTTCAGAAGGCAATAAAGGATGTTATATGCTTCTTCATGATATGCAGGGCATCACCACACTGAATTCACTAACCCGTGAAGATCCGGGCAAGAATTGGTCTTCAGAAAGCTATGCTTGAAAGAGGCAATTAACGGGATCAGGTGGCCAGGCTCGCTGACTTGATTCACGAGTATCACAACAGCATAGATGGATGTTCCTTATGCCATTCGCTGCAAGGTCAGATTTTAGGCAGGGTTATATAGAGGCCACCGTCATACAGCTTAACACTGCTGAGCACGGCCCTACACAAACAAAGACAGAACTAAACGCTTCTGCGCTGTTCAATGTGTTGTCAGTACGTTTTACCCATCAAATGTTTAATCAAAAACATAATTCATTATTGAATCGTGCTGCTGGCGTCCAATTTTCACCCTGTATGTGTACGGGAGAAGCGCTGAGCATTGGTCACTAAACGACAAGGAGATTTGTTTGACGACTCGGTGTCAGGATGTTTCATAATTAAACCATAGTTGACTCAAAGTCTAGCGACCATAATACATATCCACTAATGCATTCTTCTCTTTTATTAAGGAGTATGTAGGCCATCGGCCCATAATACATAGCATTGTATAAGTTATTTTGCAGCCAACAAACGGCTTTTATGCAGTTCATTTGCATGAAAGACATACATTGCAAGATTTCGTAGTCCCACTGAGTTGTCTACAGACATCAATGCATTGAATTTAAACAGAGTAGGAGGGTTATAATAATATTGAGGAATATAATGAGTGCGCAGATGATTATAAGCTGGACAAATTAAGAGAAAGTGGTATTCATCTTCAGTATGGTTACCTGAGCACACAATACAATATCTGAGATATCTAGGTATATTATGATATCTACCATTTTCAATGGCTAACTGGTGAGAACTGCAACGGAAGCGAGCAAGAGCAAAACGAAATTACTTCACCTGTATACACTGTAAATAAAGTTCTTGTCTAAATACTTGTTTATATAGTGAATAAGAATAACTTTTAGAACTTGATGACAAAGATTCATACCAACCCTGGATGTACATATTCTGCGCCCTCATCACGAATTCTGATAAAAATGCATCAATATTATTAATGCATTGTCTTTCCCACACATACCCAAACCCCATCTTATATAACAACATTCTAAGTTTTGCAGCCCATTTAGTTTTACCATTGGATACATCCAATAACATTAAATTATAACATTTTCTGGGAAAACGTGATGATGGCATTTTCAACAACTTGAGCCAAAATTTAATACAGTGCTTATACGCAAAGATATATACAGGAAATCTTCCACATTCCCCCCCTAGCAACCTGTTTAGAGGTGGTAGTTTTAACACCTAATACTTTTTTACAAGCCAAAGTATGGACAGTCTCAATGGGAGAACTGAGATCACAGTCTAGACCCCATACCTCAGCGCCATAAAGCAGAATAGGCATAACTTTAGAATAAAAGATTTAAAAAAAGAAGTGACTATTCGAAGATTGCAAATTGGAAATAGATCTGAGTATAATAAACAAAGCCGTTTTAGCTTGTAAAGCTGAGTTATCAAAAAGTTTATACCAAGCTAATGATTACGAAAATTGAATACCCAAGTACTTGTAAGAAGATACACAATCAATGCGGATATCTCCAAGAAACCATTTTTCTTTTTTTGAAAGCTTGCCACCATGTCTAAATACTAAGATTTTTTATTTATCTAAATTTACATTAAGGTCATAATCAATACAATGCTGATTTAAAACATCTGTACGCTTTTGTAGACCATATATTGTGTCAGAGAAGAGGACAACGTCATCAGCAAAGAGTAGAAGGAATAACTGTGTCAACTCGGGGTGCATTTGGATGCCTGGATAACACACGGCTTCAATATTTTCTACCAACTCGTTAATGAATATGGAAAAAAGAAATGGGCTTAACACACAACCTTGACGTACACCAATGTTACACTGAAATCTTTCTGTAAACATATTATTTGCTTTGACACAAGATTTGACGCTATAATAAATGGACTTAATAGACCTCGCCATTTTAGGAGACAGACCCTTTTTATTCAAAATCAACCATGTCTTTGACCTATTAATCAAATCAAAAGCCTTAGAAAAGTCTACGAAAAAAGCATGCCAGTTTTGTTTTTTGGAAAGAACTCTTTCTGCAATATTATATAAAATATAAACATTGTCAACAGTGGAGTACCCTGCTCTAAATCCAGCTTGCGACTCAGAAATGTTACCAAAAGCATCGGACCAAAATTGCAGCCTTTCCTTAATGATTGAAATGTATAACTTACTAAAAACACTGAGAACAGTGATACCTCTATAATTGGAGACATCATTTACGTCACCCTTCTTATGTATGGGAACAATTATACCGACAGACCAGTTTTCAGGAAAAGTACCTTTATCAAATAGGATGTTAAAAAGAGTAGTTATTATAGGGACCACCACATCACGCGAGTGCTTGAAGAACTCAAGGGCATCGATTGCTTTTAACACTTCATCAGCTGAAATAGGGGAATCCAGAATAGATGTAGCATTATCGTCACAAATCTCAGATGCATAAACAAGTTCATCTATATTATTAGAATTGGAAGCCATGAAGATACCAGAAAAATAATCATACCATTCCCGGAGTGGAATATTAGGGCTAATACCTTTTCAAAAGATTCCCAAATGTCTTACTATTATTAAGGCTATCATTCAGAGCCTGTATATCTCTAAGGGACTCATCATCTCTACATCTTCTGAAGACACGTAAAAACCTTTCCCTCTCTGCGCGATAATAGCGACATTCAGAGTCATACCATGGTTTAGAAGTGGTAAAACCAGAAGTAACTTTACGTTCCATACATATACCAGCTTCACAAATCGCTGTAGTAAATAGTTCAACAGCATCAAAAACATTATCAAACATGAGATCTAAACAATCAGTCATCATTTTTACAATTTGTTCTGACAATAAATATTCACGAAAGAGTTCAGCTTTGCTTTCATCTCAGACGTAACGATATTGATTAGCACGTGCTGTGCCTGCTTCTTCATCATGCATGTTTTCTACATGGATATCACGCGGTTGAAATTGACAAGATAACGGTAGGTGATCACACTCTGCACGAGTGGGAATGCCGAATTGTGTACAGTTTTGGAGTACAAGCGGTGAGGCAATAGCATAGTCAGTGACACTCCTTCCAGAATGACTTATAAATGTAAAATCGCCAAATTCATCCTGTCCACAACGGCCATTCATAATGAACAGGTTTAAAGCAGCACACCATCTTAGAAGTTTTTTGCCTGATTCATTAACAATTTTGTCACATGATTTACGTGTTGTATTTATTATGTCAGACTCTGTACTAAAGTGTTCATCTCCAATGATTTCAGCGATACTATCTTCAACACTGTCAGGTTCGTCGCCAGTTCTTGCATTAAAGTCACCACCTATGATAACATATGGATCTTCTAAAACACACAATAGGGCAAGCAAAGTTTCAAAATAAAATGACAATCCGCAAGTGAATGGTTTATGGTTATACCATGATGAACCGGGTGGATTAACATACACAGTGGACATCTTTATCAAAGCCAAACATGGACTTATCTAGTAGTAAAAAAACAGCATTATCAATGCTTTTATCAAATTTCTAGCGACCATAATACCTATCCACTAATGCCTTGTATGAGACAATCGACCAGCTGAGGTTTGACGTATTGTGAATGTGGAGGAACTGAGACTTTGATTTGACTCTATGGTCAGTATTAAAACAAGACTCACACCAATGCGCATTAGCAAGATGACATACGTTTGCATCAGTATTCATTCTATAACGATTACAAATGACACATCAACATAGGCTTACATGGTTAACACAGTTTGGATCCACAATAGATCTGGGGCAACTGAGCCATTATTGTATCAGCTCAACACAGAGCACCTAAACAATGGACACCTAAACTATAAGATCAAGACGGTTCAGAACGGATCACTTCCATAGTACATCCATTCTGCATCATGGCGGCAGTGTTAGTTCAACGCAGATCACCTCCATAATAGCAGAGTTGCTCATTCCTGCCAACCCGACAAAGTAAAAGTCAAAATATGTTTATTTGTGTGTGATGTCACTGGCCCATGTGCAGCAGTTTCAGTCCCTGACGGTCTGTTGTACGGTCGGACGATCGGTTTCAGAAAATAACACGCCGATGGTCGGTCTGTTTTTGTGTAATGTATCCAGTGCAATCCATTTTGTGAGATAAAGTTATTTTATTTTTCCTCAGTTCTCCTGATATAGTAATTGTATTTCCGTACTCATATGCCATTTGCAAGGTGATCGAAAATGTCCAATCACAACCCGTTTTATACATGTGTTCACACCAGGACATTGCTTATGTAGCTGAGTTCCCCGAAGGGGTCACAAAAGTCACAGGCTCAGGCCTTAGTGGATCTTGTAGTAAACATTTTCTTTGTCTCCACTGACAGGGGTTCCGTTACCAAATGAATGATTTTTATTATACCATGTGCCATGTTCAACCCTGGGTTCAGAAGTTCATCAGCAACGGCATCGCAGTCTGGGCATCACAACAAGATGTTTGTCCCGTCTGCGAGTGACACTTTGGCCCTATCGGCCATGTATTTCGTGTACAACTATTAGTGTCATAACAAGATACTTGTCGAAGCGCTGATTGACCGTTGATCCTATCAGTCGGACAGGTGGGCTTACCCAGGTATTTATTCAGTATTGACATGCGATGTCCGAGAACATATGTTTGGAGCTGGATCAGGCGACGCGGCTAAAAGCAATGACAAGCTTTATATATCGGTTGTACGACCATGTTACTATGTTTTCAGTCATGTATTAATCTGATTTGGGTTATTTTTGAATAATCCGTGTTGATTTAACATATGTACCAGTATGTTATTATTACGGCAGTGTGATATTAACAGTTTCTTTCTAGCATTTTTCTTCCTGTTGCTTTTGTTGGTCAAAAAAAACTCCTGAGTGGCAGCATTTTTTCTCTCCTGGTAACTTTTGGGGAATTTTGAAACCTAATAGTAGACCAATACAAGATCAAGGCAGCAGTATCAGTTCAACACAGGTCACCTCCACAATAAAGCCAGGCTAGATCATGGCGGCAGTGTCAGTTCAACACATATCATTTCCATAGTAGACCCAGTTTGGATCGATGGAGACTGTGTCCCTGGGCTCAGGTCGGAGGAGGAGTTGACACTCACGTGTTCCACTGTTGTAGTTGACACCGACACAGGCTCCAGACAACATGCACTGCTGCACACAGGACACTCGGGACAAGGCTGTTGATGATATAATGGCAGTGGAGACGAGACGTGTTGCTGATGTCATGGGAAACCTGAAGCGTTGACAATCTGAAATGGATAATGGCAGTACAATGTTGTTACTGTCAACAGTGTATTGATTAAAGGTTTTTGTGACTCTTACACCAAAGACGGAGCTTTCGAATTTGTAAATCCAATATTACAAATGTACAGTCTATGTTTTTTGGGTCAACATTATCTACATTGTCTTTGGTCGTATGTTTGGTAGCATTTTGTACGTCTTTGTCGTTTTAAGAAGGTTATACAATTTAGAAAAGTAACATGAAGTCTCTGAACATAGACGTAATGTTATCATGTGACTTACTTGATACAGAACATTTTACCTGTTTTCACTCCATATACTTCAAGTTCACAGAAGTTGAGGACATCACTTTCATTTATCACTCTAGGTTTCCACAGCCGGACGAACCTCCCGAAGACAGGAGCATCACATACAACGTTCTCAAAAGATCCAAACGTGCCAGTGTAGTTCTTACAGAGGGAGAAAGCTGCTGATGGACATCGGGATGGATTTCGTATATACACTTCGATAACAAAATCATGGAGTCTGTACCCTGAACAAAGACATAAAATCATGAAAATGAGTGAATGATCTAACCATTAATACGTGTCTTCAGAGTGTGAAATCACTGAATGCAGAAATGAGGAAGCGGATAATTCTGGCACAGCTCACGGTCTGTGATCCCTTTATACGCAGCCGACGAATGAGTCTTCTCCTTGAAGAATCCGTATAGTTAAACCTGCCGAGAACGTCTCGGAGAATGTACAAACACTCCAACACTACCACCTTCTACATTACCTAGGGTTGCAGAAAGTTTGTGTTGTTGGTAACAAACACGTGTCCTTTCTCGAGTCAGTAAAGAGACTGGAATGTACCAAACCTTAAGCACCAACAACAGAGAAGAGCCCTGCTAACTCTTGAAATACACGCGTGACATTTAGTTAGCGATGTCCACATATTGGACAGGCTTTGTGAACAATAGTTTTATCCCGTTGGGACAGAAAATTCAGGCCAAATGACATTAACGATATAAATGACTCGAAAGCGATCATCACATGTCACATGCCTTTCATATTCACACTTTGATGCAAAATCAGACGTAACAATTTCCAGTAGGATGTACTGAGCAGAAAACCTTTTGTTATTGTGAAGGACCCAGAAGAGCCACTCTGTAGCACCACGCAGGGTGCTGTGGTTTGTTCAGAGAGCGTTTCCTTGAAAACCCGAGCAGGTGTTAGCTGATGAGGCATCAACTGAATTAACATTGTCATAGACAGGATATCCAACATCATTGCCTCCTTGTAGGTGGTGGCTTCATGCGTTGTAATCATCATGAATTTTAACGTGTTTAACATGAGGATCATCATTCAAATAAATGTGCGTGAATGTGTGTAATAATTCTGGCATGAAAGTCATTTACATTAATCAAACTACGCTCTCTGGTACACAAACTCGCAGTTTGACGCTTACTGACTTTTTGACATGAACTACATTGTTCTAGGAATCCCCACAAGGAACAATTCCACATTGTCATTCTTGTTTGCCACGATCGCGAGGATCAGCAGTGTCACGGTTTCATTAAGACGTAATTTACACATCAGAACTACATGGCCTAGAAGCCAGACACACAAGATAGAGAAAATGTGGTGTAGTTTTGACGACCGAATGGGATGTGATTTTTCACAATCAGAAATGATAAACCTGTGGCTTTAAGCTGGCTGTCATCAACTATAGTGTATGACGAACGCGCAGGGGCCCTTTTAAGGTGCAACTCATCATTTTGAGAAACAGTAATACTTTAAACTGATGACTGGATAGTTTAATTAAATATCTTTTACCGATGTTCATCAAATAAGTTGTTTTGGAATATTTCAATCATGACTGATAATTCTAGAAAATAATAATTACATAAATGTGGTTCTTATAAAACGTTGGTACGATCAAAATTCCATTTTATAGAAAAAGCATTTGATGACAAAAATAAACTTAAACTTGACAAATTAAGGTTACGTTTTTCTAGAATCACACATATCATCTGAACCTCTGACAAACGTTTGACAGGCACTGCATGCATGAAAAAACATTCAAAGGAAGCGAAAACTGGCACTTGCATTTGTAGCAGCAAAGCTTTTACATAATGTCTCTTCTACAGTGCTTAATCCTTTGAAAAAACATTAGCAATACCAAAATTATTAACGAAACCGTTGGACTATCGTTTGTTACGGTTAAGAATTTTGCCTTGACAAAAGGTGTAAGAAATCCCCTGTGAACCAGCAAAACAGAACAAAGACAAGTCAAAAACATTCAAATGTTATTATTAGTGAATGAGTTAAAATTTAACGTCACATCGGCAATATTTCAGCCATATCGTGACGGGACCATTTAACACTGAAATGGAATATATGTGTGTTATAAAAACCTGTCGACAAAGGACAGTACAACAATTAGAATATCACAATTAGCATTGAAACTAGCGTAGAAAGTTAAAACTAATATCATTATATCAGTCTAAGTAAACTTATCCTCAGTACTTTTCGTTACACTCCACTACTGAGTCTAACAAAACCTTATGGGAGGTCAAGTCAGGTAACCTTTCAGATTGACCCATCAGAACACAGCTTAACAAATCGCGAAAGTGCACATTCGCACATACCTTTTAAACTTTTTATCTCGAAAATGTTCGTACCCGAACGTTTCCGAATACTATATAGAGTACGCTCGCTTCCGGGTAATGCACACGGCGTACGTTCAATCATGACAACGGTGAGTAAACAGTCGCTGAAAATGGTGTTTTTGGCAATATTCAAGGATATCATCTTGCGGAAATATTAACTAATGGTAACCATTTCAACAGAAACCCCAAAGCGTATATACTGCAGGTCAAATAACTGTGTTACATGCCGATTTTTGTTTGTGGAGAGATCTGTGTCAGTGACCTGAATATTTTGGAAGTCCCTCCGATCCCTAAATAGTAGCCGTTGTCTGATTGGTTAAATCTATTTCACCGTCTCGCGTTTGATTGGGCGGTCATTGGTCGCTCAAAGGTTACCTGACGCGACCTTCTACTAGGTTTTGTTAGACACAGTGGTGGAGTGTAACGAAATACTCTGAGACTACGTTTACTTAGACTGATCATTATATGAACAATACAGCATAAAAAACTGGCTATAGATCACCAGCAACTGAATGTAGATCACCATACTAGGGACCATGGGGACTTACAGTACCTTTGCTACCTGCATGGACCCTAGTTGGATTTACACCATCCCTTCAGCAGCCGGCGAGTGTACGGAAAGCTAGCCAAAATTAAAACAAGAAACATACTACGTTTAAAAAGCCTGGTGACTTTACAATGACTTGAAAGTTTTGGGACTAACGTACCCTCTCTGGAGGACAATAATTTTACAATACCTGAACCCCCTTTGAGGGTATAGCCACTAACAATTCTAATTACTAATACAAACTCCAAATTATTCAAATACATCTATCTCCAGAACACATATTACTCACAATTCAACAATGAAATCAATTTCCTTACAAAAAAAACAAACAATAATTAAATGAGCACTATCTGTGTTACAAAGATCTTTAACGGTTTTTACAGTAAAATACTTATCCCTTGTGATGGTGAATTCACCACAGTCAAGCAGGATACAAAATGGAGGATCCTCACCTTCTAACGGGTGTGCGTGAGTGTATCGTGTATGGCCAATATGACATGGATGTAAAATAACCTCTTCAAATCTGCACTGGCACTCCAAGTAGGTGTAACCAATATACGGTTTTATTTCATGTAATTTATAATTTATAATACCTACTTGGGTGTGCCACTTCTTTTACATCAGATCACGGATGTAAGTTCTAATGCTAGCTTTGTAATCAATGCATGAAATAACAAGTGGCGTCACAGATTTGTTGAGTGCTGCTTTGGCGGCAAAATCTGCCTTTGTGTTACCAGAAATGCCTACGTGGCTGGGTAACCAACAGAAGTGAGTGAGTGAGTTACGATTTAACGTCACATCGGCACTATTTCAGCCATATCGTGACGAGAACATTCAGCAATAAAAACGACTATTGTGTCCATTATAAAACCTGTCAACGAAGTGAGTGAGTGAGTTAATATTTAACGTCACAGCGGCAATATTGCAGCCATATCGCGACGAGAACATACGTGACAAAAAGAACATATATGCATATTATGAAGAACCTGTCGACGAAGGACAGTAAAACCACTAGATGATCACAGTTATTATTAAAACTAGTGTGGAAACTTAAAAAATAATAGTATCACTATTGGGACAGTACAATATAAAAACAGGCCATAGATCGCCAACAACAGAGGGTAGATCACTATACTAGGGGCCATGGGGACTTACAGTACCTCTGCTACCTGCATGGTCCCTAGCTGGGTTTACTCCATCCCTCAGCTGCCGGCGACTGTATGCAAGATTAGCCAAAAATTACGATGACACATATACTACAGCTAAAAAATGTGGAAGATTAAATCTGATTCCAAATGTTTTGGGAGTTACGTACTCTCTCAGGAGGACAATAATTTTACGGTACTTCAACCCCCTTCGAGGATACAGCCACTAACAATGTTATCTGCTAATTCAACTTCCAATCATAAAATGTTTATCTATTTACAAGTTCTGAAACAAATTATAATTCTTTTAAAAACGCAATGATTAAATGACAACTAACATTACTAAAAAGATCCTTCATACTTCGTGATGTAAAATAGTTATCCCTTGTGATGGAATATTCAACACAGTCAAGCAAAACATGCTTGACTGTGATTCTTTCATCACAAGGGATACAAAACGGAGGATCCTCACCTTTTAACAAGTACTCATGTGTATACCGCGTATGGCCAATGCGACATCGTCGCATAATGACCTCCTCAAATCTGGACTGACAACCCAAGTAGGTGTAACCAATATACGGTTTTATTTCATGTAATTTATTGATACCTACTTGGGTGTCCCACTTCTTCTGCATTAGATCACGGATATAAGATCTAATTGTAGATTTATAATCTGAATATGGAATAAGAAGTGGAGTCACAGATTTGTTGAGTGCCGCCTTGGCAGCAAGATCAGCCAGTGTATTCCCTGAAATGCCTACGTGGCTGGGTAACCAACAAAAGACGATGTCGTTTTGGCCAGTAGCAAGATCATTATACAATTCAATAATTTCTATTGAAAGTGGATGTTTACAAGAAATATTTTTAATAGCCTGAAGACAAGAAAGAGAGTCGGAATAGATTATATATTGTTTACGTTTAGGGTGTCTTTGAATATATCTGAGAGCTGTTAATATGGCGTTTGCTTCTGCAGTGAAAATAGAGCTGTTATCTGGAATTCTAGAAGATATTGTTCTGGATCCAATGACAGTGGCACGAGCCACTGCGCCACCATCCTTGGATCCATCAGTAAATAAGGGTTTGTAATTGCTATATTTATGTTTTAATTGATTATATTCTTGTTTATATTGTAATTCATTAGTTTCTGATTTTTTAAAAGAAGTTAATGTTAGGTCGACTTGTGGCTGTCAACGAAGGACAGTAAAACAACTAGGATATCACAATTAGCATTAAAACTAGTGTGGAAAAGTAAAACTGATATCATTATATGGACAATACAGTATAAAAACAGGCTATAGATCGCCAACAACTGAAGGTAGATCACCACACTAAGGACCATGGGGACTTACAGTACCTTTGCTACCTGCATGGTCCCTAGTTGGATTTACACCATGCCCTCAGCCTCTGGCGATTGTAAGAAATTGTAGCCAAAATTAAAATAACACAAATACTACACTTAAAAGTCCTGGAAAGTATAAATTTACTTTGAAAATTTTGGGACTTACGTACCCTCTCAGGAGGACAATTATTTTACAATACTTCAACCCCCGTTGAGGGTACAGCCACTAATGATCAATCTATACTACCAACCCTTAAAATACAACTATCTACAGGACATATCAATTATAATTCAACAAGGAAATCAATTTCCCTTAAAAATCCAATAATTAAATGAGTATTGACTGTGTTAAAAAGATCCGAAAGTGTTTTTACATTGAAATATTTATCCCTTATGATGGAGAATTCAGCACAGTCAAGCAGGATATGCTTGACCGTGGTTCTCTCATCACAAGGGATGCAAAATGGAGGATCTTCACCTTTCAACAGGTATGCATGGGTATACCTTGTATGACCAATACCACATCGTCGTAATATGACCTCTTCAAATCTGGACTGACAACCCAAGTGGGTATAACCAATGTAGGGTTTTATTTCATGCAATTTATTGATACCCACTTGGGTGTCCCACTTCTTCTGCATCAGATCACGGACATAAGATCTAATAGCAGTTTTATAACCACTGTATGGAATAAGAAGTGGTGTCACAGATTTGTTGAGTGCAGCCTTTGCAGCAATGTCAGCCAGTGTATTCCCTGAAATACCTACGTGGTTAGGTAACCAACAAAAGACGATGTCGTATTGGCCAGTAGCAAGATCATTATACAATTCAATAATGTCAATTAAAAGTGGATGTTTACATGATAAATTTTTAATCGCCTGAAGACAAGAAAGAGAGTCTGCATAGATTATACATTGTTTACGTTTAGGGTGTCTTTGAATATATTTAAGAGCTGTTAATATGGCGTTCTGCTGTAAAAATAGAACTATTATCTGGTAATCTAGAAGATATTGTTCTGGATCCAATGCACCGCCATCCTTGGACCCATCTGTAAATAAGCATGTATAATTGCTATATTTATGTTTCAATTGATTATATTCTTGTTTATACTGTAATTCATTAGTTTCTGATTTTTTAAATGTAATTAATGTTAGGTCAACTTGTGGCCTCACCATCTGCCGTGGAGGAGAAGAAAGAAGACGGGAGGGAGCTATGTTTTTAAGCTCAATGCCGGCTGAAGAAAGAAATGGTTTAATTCTATGTCCTAGAGGCGGGACAAGAGAAGATGTTTTATTGTATAAATCCTCATAAAGGGGATTGAACACACAGTTATAGACAGGGTTAGATTCATTGGAGTATAATTTAGTAATATATTGTAAAGACAATTTTATACGGCGTTGTGTAAGAGATGGTTCATCAGCCTCAACGTAGAGACTGTCAATAGGTGAAGTTCTGAAGGACCCAAGACAAAGTCTTAGACCTTGGTGATGGACAGAATCTAATAGTTTCAGGCTGCTTTTGCAGGCTCCACCATATACAATGGAACCATAATCAAGTTTGGATCGCACCAATGATCTGTATAAATGAAGGAGGGTAGTTTGATCCCCTCCCCACTTAGAATTGGAAACAACCTTCAGCAAATCTAGTGCCTTCAGGCATTTAACTTTAAGAGATTTAATGTGTGGTAAGAAGGTTAAATGAGAATCGAAAATTACACCCAAGAATGTAGCCTCCTTTACAACTTTGATTGGAGTGCCACTTAAAGATAGTTCTGGGTCCTTATGCGGTTTATGTTTTCTACAAAAGTGTATACAATTAGTTTTTGTTTGAGAAAATTTAAAGCCGTTTTCAAGGCACCATTTATTTATTTTATTTAAACACAACTGTAATTGCCGTTCAATGGTGTGCATATTTTTACCACGACAAAAAATATTAAAATCATCCACAAAAAGTGATCCATCGATTGAATCAGTTAAAACCTTTGATAGACTGTTGATCTTAATACTGAACAGAGTGACAGACAAAATACTGCCTTGCGGGACACCCTGACCCTGAGTATAATGGTCAGACAGGGTTGAACCCACTCTGACTTGAAATTGCCTGTCATTTAAAAAGTTGGATATAAATTGAGGCAGGCGGCCTCGTAATCCAAAGTCATGTAAATCTTTTAAAATCCCATGTTTCCATGTCGTGTCGTATGCTTTTTCTAGATCGAAAAAGATTGACACAGCGTGTTGTTTATTAATTATGGCATTCTTAACTAAAGATTCTAAACGCACTAAATGATCGATGGTACTTCTATTTTTACGGAAACCACATTGTATATCTGTTATTAGGTTATTAGTCTCCAAGTACCAAACAAGTCGATTATTTATCATGCGTTCCATGGTTTTGCAAACGCAGCTCGTTAGTGAAAATGGTCTATAATTCGATGGATCAGTATGATCACGTCCAGGTTTAGGGATGGGCACAATTATGGCATCTCGCCACGAGGGAGGAAATATTGCATTTGTCCAAATGTCATCAAATATATGTAAAAGTGTCTCTAAACAGGATTCTGGCAAGTGCTTCAGAAGTTGATAATGAATACCATCAGCTCCGGAAGCAGTATCGTGAGCTTGGTCAAGGGCAGTATGAAGTTCATGTATTGAAAAGGTTTCATTGTAGTCTTCCCCATTCTCTGAAGTAAAATTGATATATTGCTTTTCCTGCTGTTTTTGATGTTTTTGGAATTCAGGTACATAATTTGATGAGGAAGAATGTTTCGCCAAAGTCTCACCAAGTTTATTCGCAATATCTGATTTATTAGTCAATAACTGATTCCCATCTTTAAGATGGTGAATACTAGATTTAAAGCCCTTACCTTTTATTTTCTGGACCATGTTCCATACCTTTGAAATTGGCGTACGTGAATTTATTTTTGAAACGTAATTTTGCCATGACTGGCGTTTATTTTGTTTAAAAGTACGCCTTGCTTTAGCATTTAAAATTTTAAATTTGTTTAAATTATGGACCATAGGATGGCGACGGAAATACTGTTCAGCTTTCTTCCGGGCCTTCCTAGCTTGTTTGCAGTCAGCAGTAAATCATGGTTTACGTATGTGTGGATTTGAAGAGGACTTCGGGATACATTCATCAGCTGTTTGAAGAAGTTCTTTAGAGAAGATTTTTATCGGATCAGAAACATCAACAAAAGCATCAGGTGTTAGTTTTGCAGAGCAGCGAATTTCATACAAATCCCAGTCAGCTTTAGCAAAATTCCATCGTGATGATGGAGGGACATCAGAAGGTGTCACAGATTTTAGAATGGTAGGAAAATGATCACTTCCACAGAGGTCATCGTGGACTGACCATTCGAATTCTGTAAGCAAATTAGAATCAACTAGTGATAAGTCAAGGCACGAATACGTGCCAGTGGCAGGATGTAAATACGTGTGAGAACCATCATTAAAAATGCACAAATCATTATTCAAGGAAAACTCTTCAAGTACTTTGCCCTTGGTGTTTGTATCATGAGAACCCCAAATTGGGTTATGACCATTTAAATCACCCATGATAACACATGGCTTAGGGAGCTGGTCATATAGAGCCTGGAGTTCAGACTGTTGAAGTGAATAGGAGGGTGGTATATACAAAGAACAAAGAGTAAACACTATGTTTAATGTAACTCGGACTGCAACAGCTTGAAGGGGCGTAACTAGAAGAACAGGACTGTGAATCACACCCTGTCGCACTAGTACTGACGATCCACCAGTAGCTTTAACTCCCGCGGGAGAATAGTGATGATATGAATTGTAAAGCAGTAAATCAAATTTATCTGTTGTCTTAAGGAAAGTTTCTTGTAAACAAATTACCGATGGTTTGTAATCTTGAATTAATAACTGCAGATCATTGAAATTATTCTGAAGTCCCCTACAATTCCACTGTATAATTAGACTTGCACTCATGGTGGGTTAATGGGTGAACGAGAACGTGAAGGAAGAACATTGCTTTTGGTTTGAAACGGAGTAGTAACCTCCATTTCCAGCGGTTCAAAAGAATTTTGAACCTCTA
The DNA here is from genome assembly GCF_037392515.1 of Haliotis asinina. Lineage (NCBI taxonomy): Eukaryota > Metazoa > Mollusca > Gastropoda > Lepetellida > Haliotidae > Haliotis > Haliotis asinina. The sequence continues at coordinate 6,338,171 of NC_090294.1, read as the reverse complement.
CAGGTGGTTGCGAAGAAGGTGGTGACTTCAAGTGTTGAAGCACCTTCGTCTTTCTTTTTCTTGTGCTTTTTTTCTTTCCTCGTTTGACGAAGAACATTGTTCTCAGTGTCAGAAAGTTCTGGAGATTCTGGCTCTGTGATCTTCAATGGTGGGCTTTCGGTTTGAGAGGCCGAAGTATTTGTCATTTGACTTGATAGGATACTTTCACTTACAGATATTTGTTTATCATGAATCCATGAAATTTCAGTCTGGCACGATGTAGTCACTGTAGTAACTTTTTTCATAGGGGCAGGAGAAGATGCTACAGCTGAAAAGGATAATGTACTTGGAACTGAAAACGGATCTGACACCAACTTTTTGGCTTCAAAATAAGAGAGATTGTCTGTGCATTTCACTATCATAATTTTTGACTGATAAACGAAGACGGGACAGGACCTGGACGAGGCCAAATGCTCACCATCACAGTTTGCACACTTTATTGCATTGTTGCAATCAGAATTGGCATGAGTACCACTGCAGCGAGAACATATCTGAGTGCGAGTACAAGTTCTGGCACCATGACCAAATTTTTGGCAATGGTAACACCGGAGAGGATTTGGAACATAAACATCAACTTCGATGTTGAAGTATCCGGCTTTTATTGATTTTGGGATAGTTGGCAGGGCAAACGTGAAAAGATAAGTGTTTGTTTTTATCACAGTGTCATTTTGTTTCCTTGTAAATCGCTTAACAGCAATTACTCCTTGGTTTTTGAATTCGACCAGAAGCTCCTCCTCGCTCATGTCAGAAAGACAACGAGCACGATCTCGAATTATTCCACGGCAGGAGTTAAGTGTATTGTGTACTGAGACAACAACCTGGACATTTACAAACTGCTTTAATCCAAGCAGATTGACGGACTGTTGTCTTCGTATACATTCCACAAGAAGTGAGCCAGAGCGGAGTCGAGTGACGTTTTTAACTTCTCCACAGGCACCTTTGATGCCCAAGGATATGGCAAACGGATTCAACTTGATCGCATTACCATCGGAAGATGAAATGACAATAAATCTCGGCCAGTAATCATTAACTTCAGGTGTAACTTCCTCATCAGATGATACACAATCAACATGACGGCGTTTGTTCTTCGACGAACCAGAGCATTGGTTGAGAGACATGGTGAGAGAATTATATTCGGCAAACTTGCTCCCCACCCGCCATCGAGTGTCAACAAAGGACGATGTTGCAGAGGAATCCAGTCTGCGTCATCAGGGCTACAAGTCTGCTATACTCCAGCAAATGTAACACGAATAGCTATATTTGTCTACCAAAGTGACTGTCCACCTGGTTCTGCACATGACAGAAATTTGGAGACCTACAGAATTCGGAGTTTGACATTAACCAGATTGGCCCATGAGCCACCGCCTTCTGACGAAGGACTCTAGGCAAAAACTGTAGATATTTTTTACAAATGTGAAGCCCAAACACAAAAGAGTAGGATAGTAGACTCAAAACATGGTATGTCCAACACAGGGCTTGACATGACCAGCCGATTGATAGAATCGGGCCCATTCTACCACCCGTCTAGGTGAAGTCAGGACCAAAGTGGTGTGTTGAGCAGTAGGAACACGGTTCCAAGAACCCACTGCCCTCAACCACCAGGATCCCCTCCTCCACCGACACAGGGCCGCAACCCACGGCAAACAGGTTGGTGGACCAAATATGCCCCCGGGTCCACAACGGGGTTGCCGGCAAGCTCTTCGCGTTACCCAGCACCCACCACGAGGAGGTGGCTCGCCACGGGTGCCAACCAACAGAAGACGATGTCGCATTGGCCAGTAGCAAGATCATTATGCAATTCAATAATTTCAATTAAAAGTGGATGTTTGCAAGAAATATTTTAAGAGCCTGGAAGCAAGAAAGAGATTCTGAAATCGATTATATACTGTTTATCTTTATGGTGTTTTATAATACATGTATATTTAAGAAAGACTAATATAGCGCTAGCTTCAGCTGTAAAAATAGAGCTAAAAAATAGAGATATTTTAATTCATTCGTTTCTGATTTTTCAGATGTGGTCAATGATAGGTCCACTTGGGGCCTAACCACTTGCCAAGGAGGAGAAGAATGAAGACGGGAAGGGGCTATATTATCCAGCTCAATGCTAGAAGCAGCAAGGAATTGCTTAATTCTGAGAGCAAGAGACTGAACAAAGGAAGACTTTTTGTTATACAAATCCTCATAAGGAGGATTAAAGACACAATTAAATGCAGGATTAGGCTCATTGGAAGCTAATTTTGTAATGTACTGTAAAGATAGTTTTATACGGCGTTGGTTGAGAGAAGACTCATCAGCTTCGACGTAAAGAAGGATATAGGAGAGGTTCTAAAAGAACCAAGACAAAGTCGTACGCCTTGGTGGTGCACAGAATCAAGTAGTTTTAGGTTGCTTTGACAAGCTCCACCATATACGATGGAGCCGTAATCAAGTTTACATCGCACCAGATCTATATAAGTGAAGTAATGTAGTTTGACCCCCTCCCCATTTTGAATTCAAAACAACCTTTAATAAATCGAGTGCCTTCAGGCATTTGGCTTTTAGGAATTTAATATTGGGCAGAAAGGTCAAATGTAAATCAAAAATGAGTCCCACGAACTTACCACTTAGAAATAGGTCTGGGTCTTGTATTTACGACAAAAGTGTATACAATTGGTTTTTGATTTAGAAAATTTAAAGCCATGTTCAAGACACCATTTATCTATTTTGCTTAAACACAGCTGCAGTTGCCGTTGAATAGTATACATATTTTTCTCACGACAAAACACATTAAAATTGTCCACGAATAATGATTTTTCCATTGAATCGGTTAATATCTTTGATAAACTGTTAATCGTGATACTAAATAAAGTCACAGACACGATACTGTCTGATACACCCTGATCCTGAGTGTAATGATCAGACAGAATAGAACCCACGCGGACTTGAAATTGTCTGTTATTTGAAAAATTGGCCATAAATTCAGGCGTACGACCACGGAAACTGAAGTCATTTAAGTCTTTTAAAATGCCATATTTCCAGGTTGTGTCATATGCTTTTTCAAGATAAAAAAAGATAGATACAGCATGTTGTTTATTAATTAGTGCGTTTTTAACGAATGATTCCAAACGCACTAGGTGATCAACAGTACTTCTGTTTTTACGGAAACCACGTTGTATATCTGTTATGAGGTGATTGGTTTCCAAGTACCAAACAAGTCGATTATTTATCATGCGTTCCATGGTCTTGCAAACACAGCTAGTTAGTGGAATGGGACGATAATTTGATTGATCCGTATTATCACGTCCAGGTGTGGTATTGGTACTATTAAAGCATCACGTCATGATGACGGAAATTTCCCTGAAGTCCACATCTCATCAAAAATATATAAGAGCGTTTCTAACAGGACTCCGGTAAGTGCTTCAGGAGTTGATAATGTATGTGTCGTGAGCTTGATCAAGAGCAGTATGGAGTTCATGAATAGAAAATGTTTCATTATAATCTTCCCCGTTATCCGAATTGAAATTAATAGGTCCTTTGTTTGTTGTCTTTGATACTGCTGGAATTTAGGTACATAATTCGAAGAGGAAGATTCTTTAGCCAGAGTTTCACCCAGTGCATTCGCAATAACCGATTTATCAGTAAGCAACTGATCTCCATGTTTAAGATGATGGACACTAGATTTAGTACCTTCACCTTTGATTTTCTGGACCATGTTCCATACCTTGGACATGGGTGTCTGAGAATTTATTTTGGATACATAAGTTTGCCAAGATTGGCGTTTGTTCTGTTTAGAGGTACGCCGTGCTTTAGCATTTAAATTTTAAATTTATTTAAATTGTGCACCATAGGATGGCGACGGAAATAACGTTCTGCTTTTTTCCTTACTTTCCTAGCTTGTTTGCACTCATCGTTGAACCATGGTTTTCGAATATGTGGAACTACAGAGGAATGTGGTATACACTCATCAGCTATGGAATTCAGGTCATCAGAAAAGCATTTAATAGCATCAGGAACGTCAATAAAACGTTCAGGTTTAAGCTTTGCATCACACAGTGTTTCATATAAAGCCCAGTTAGCCTTTCAAAAATTCCGCCTTGATGATGGAGGAACATCAGATGGAGTTAGAGATTTTGGTATAGTAGTAAAATGGTGACGTCCACAGAGGTCCTCGTTGACAGACCATTCATATTCATTTAGTAGTTCTCAATTTGTGAGTGACAAGTCTAGAGCAGAATAGGTCCCTGTACCAGGGTGTAAATATGTGCTGGAACCATCATTATAAATCATTGTCAGAACAAAATTCCTCTAACAATTTACCTTTAGCATTTGTAATTACACTACCCCAGAGTGGGTTGTGCCCATTTAAATCTCAGGGAGTTGGTAATATAGAGCTTGAAGATCAGTTTTGTGAAACGTCGGGAGATATAGAGAGAGCATAGTGTAAACGCTACATGTAAAGTAATTCTCACTGCAACAGCCTGCGTATTAGTAATAAGTGAAACAGGGCTATGGATCATGTTTTGTCTGACTAGAATGGATGATCCGCCAGCGGCCCTATCACCCGAAGGGGAAAACAATGACATGCATTAAAATGACGAAGGTCAAATGTATCTGTCAGTTTAAATATGTCTCATGAAGACAGATCGCTGAAGGTGTAATTCATGTAAATCAGCCCCCAATCCTCTAGAGTTCCACTGTACAATATTATTGTGTTACAGTTAAGAATTTGCCTTGACAATCTATGTAAGAAATCCCCTGTGAACCAGCAAAACAGAACTAGGACAAGTTTAAAATGTTCAGATATTATTATTTAGCAACGAGAGAGAAAATTATACAAAGTCACAATTCAGTTTCACAATACACATTTCAAATACAATACAAATGCGCCAAATCTAAGGCAATGGGTCACAAAATATATAATAAAGCAAACAGCTATAGCATAGAGAAACAGCCATGCAGAATGAATCAGGGCGAGCGGTCTGACAGCAGTTAATGTTGATGAAGCGTTGGCAGAGGCAGAAGGATATAAACTCCAGTGAATGAATGTGAATGTGCGTCCTCTCACAACACGGCAACTAGCCTTGATATATACATATATATATATATGTATTCAGTCATTTCTGGAAAGTTCGGGCACATACGGCCATCGCGAACACTGTAGAAATCTCTAGCAGTCTCCCGGAAGTAACAAACAGGAAGTCAAGGGCAGATAATTCCGGAAAAACCTGCTCCTAAATATACGGATCATCTATTATATGAAAAGTGACCCATTATAATTATTATTCCAAACACTAAACGTTGTGACCCAATAATAATTATTACTTAATTAATGACAAAAATATGCAGAAAATACACACTCGTAACTATTGGAATACACTATCTTTTAGGGAAATTTATTTGGTATCTTCCCCGCACTTTTTTGGAGGGCGACAAGCTATGTGCCCTAGAATGGACGTTTTCAGATACGTCCATGTCTTCAAGAGATCCATATTTGTTAAACAACTGAATTTTATTGTGTGACCCTTTTGGGGCTCTGTCTTTTTCTTGTTTTGAAGCATTAGGCTTAGGCTTAGGTTTACTTTTAACAGCTTGTTGACTATCAGCTGTCGATTGAGACTTGAGTGTGACTGAGATAATGATGGTTTGTGATCAGAAGATGGCTTTGATGTATTAGGAAGTGATTTCTCAGTCAGGGGATGATATAACAGGGTGCAAAAGCTGTGGAAAAGATACACACTCGTAACTATTGGAATACACTATCTTTTAGGTAGATTTGCAGCCTGTGGATGATTTTGTTATTGAGATAGGCTCAGATGATGTTTTTGCTACTGTAGCATAACGTTCTGGAAGATCAGATCTCTTTACCAGTTTTTTTTGTCTCAGAAAAAGAGATATTTCGATAAAACTTTATTTTGTTAATCTCCATTTGCTCTCTCCAAATAGGACACTGTTTAGAAAATGAGGAATGGTCGTCTGAGCAGTTGGTGCCTTTTTTAAAATCACTGTCACAATCTTCTGTTGTGTGTGTTTTCTCACCACAGTGAGCACACACAACAGACAATGTGCAAGTAGTTACATCGTGTCCATATTTCTGACATTTAAAATGCATGAGCGGGCTGGGGATGTAGGTATCAGCTTGAATGTTATAATAGCCTGCCTTCACTGATTTGGGAGCATATGGACATGAAAAAGTAAAGAGATACGTGTTCGTTTTGATGCTTTCATTGTTTTTCATCAAACAATCGATCACAACCTCTAACGATACCTTTGCTTGTGTTCAAGATTGTGTGGGCAGACACCGTGACCGGAATACCCACGAAAGATTTAATGTTCATCAGGTTGATTGATTGTTGTTTTTTCCCACACTTAACTAGCAGCGCACCTGAACATAAGCGTCTAATGTTTTCAACATCCCCAGCAATACCTTGAATACCCTTGCATACCGCAAAGGGGTTCAACTTTAAGGGTGTCTTGTCAGGAAACATGGCCAATACTCAATCGATGCATATCGACGTTTTGTATTTTTGGGTGGAATTTTACAAGTCATGGTTAGTGTAATATGGGTCATCATCCGAGCTCCCCACCCACCACCCAGTATCACAAGGACAATGCTAAAGCCAGCAGGCCTCCAGCTAGCAGCACCAAGAATACCCGGATGATATAATCCTGCAGAAGAATAGAAAGATTAATAATTCCACCACATTGGTCCATGAGCCACCCCTTCTGGGCATAGTATATATATATTCAGTCATTTCCCGAAAGTTCGAGCAAATACGACCATCGCCACTCACGTGGACCGCTTCCAGAACAGTCTCCCGGAAGTAAACAGATAGAAAGTCAAGGGCAGATAATTCCCGGTGAGTCTGCTGCCAAAATCTTAAAAATGCTGACCATCTATTATACGAAATGTCACCCATCATTATTATCATTCAAAAGACTAAACGTTGAGACCCAATAATAATTATTAGTTAATTGATAACAAAATATATAGAAAATACACACTCGTAGCACCTTGAAATCACACAAGTTACTGCACAACTTACTATTCAGTGCATTGTTTCTTCACAGCTGTCGAAATGTTTGTTTTTGTTTCGAAGTTTAACCATTTGACAGATGAATGAGAGTAACGCTTATGTATCTACGACACGGAAATGTCACAAATATTGATAGGATTCCCGAATATAATAAAAAAATCATTACAATAGGACACCATAAGATAAGGATACGCTGATAACTAATTGATACAACTATTCTTAATGTTGCCTTTAACTAATGAGGCATTGAGGATTTAATTTGTCATGAGAGTTTAATGTTGATCTTAGTTAAAGGTCACATGCAGCCAAAACAAACAAACATAACTAAATCACAATTATCACTGTTTCATGGCATATAATACATGTTGCTGATTGTGAAAAAAACCAATTAAACGAAATGAAAAGCGTACAATCACGAATCAAAAGTGTAATATTTTGTACTTGGGTTTACTTCCCTCGAAACGACCCGGGAGATCGAACCCGGTCAGAACGGGAGAGTGTGCCCTCAAGTGTAACGAAGCCTTTTCATTGACTGGTTCACTGGCTGATACACAGAAGACTCGTGTGTAAATGATGATCTGAGAGATGATCTGTTTGATCGGCATTTCAGAAGTATGCTGAGTAATGAAAATTTAAGATTTTTTATGCATAACTTCTCTCATTGTATATGATGGGGCGTTTCGATATGGATTCATATACCGTTATCAAGCAAGAATGATAACGGTGTAAGCATCCATATCGAAGGTCGCATCATATACAATAGAAATTGTTAGCCATAAAAATGCACATAGAAATGTTGGGTTTTGTAAGTACATGCTCTCTGCATTTCCGTTCGAGCCAATCAACAAATACTAAGATGGTGAACTACTGCCTTGCTGGAAACTGTAGTTCGTCCAAGTACAAAGCAAAACTTAAAACTGACAATGTGAGTTTGCACCAGTTTCTGTCAGATCCAGTCATCCGGGAAAAATGGATGCAGTTTATTTGCTTTGAAACCAACAGATATAATAAAAAGTTATGTGTACAAGTATCACACCTGTGTAATTACACGATGTAACTGGTGCACAAGCCATAAAGCAATGTATATGGTGTATAGCCTGATAGTTAAGTACAAATTGCATGTAGTCAATGATTGACGCTGTGTGTTGCATATTGTCATTAGCAGACAAGCTGGTAGACACATAAGTGTCAATGCAACAGACATTTAGTTATGTCAGTGACAGAGACAGCTCGCCATAATCAACATATTTTTCTATCTTTCCATAGACATGTAATAAGCATTCCAGTTTTTAAGTTGAACATTTTTTAGCAATGAAATGAGTGAGTGAGTGAGTTAATATGTAACGTCACATCGGCAATATTTCAGCCATATCGTGACGAGACCATTAAACAGGAAATGGAATACATTTATATCATAAAAACCTGTCAACAAAGGACAGAAAAAAAACAACTAGAATATCACAGAGAATGTAAAACTAGTAATTAGATCTAAAACAGTTCAACTATAAGAGGACAATACAATATAAAAATGGGCTATGGATTGCCAACAACTGAAGGTAGATCACCATACTAGGGACCATGGGGACTTACATTACTTTTGCTACCTACATGGACCCTAGCTGGATTTACACCATCCCTTCAGTCAGTGGCATTTATGAGGAGAATTGGCCATGCATTAAAATGACAAAGATACTGCGATTAAAAACCTGGAAACCTAAAATTTACATCATATGTTTCGGGACTTACGTACCCTCTTAGGAGGACAATGATTTTACAGTACTTTAACCCCCTTTGAGGGTACAGCCACTAACATATTGAGTTACTAATTTAAACTTCCAATTATAAAATATATATCTATTTACAAATCAGTTAACAGATCTAATTCTTTTTAAAATCCTATGATTAAATGAGAACTAGTATTGTTTAAAAGATCCTTCATTGTTCTTGATTTGAAATAGTTGTCCCTTGTGATGGAATACTCGACACAGTCAAGCAAGATATGCTTGACTGTGATTCTTTCATCACAAGGGATACAAAACGGAGGATCCTCACCTTTTAATATATATTCGTGCGTGTATCTCGTGTGGCCAATGCGACATCGTCGCATAATGACCTCTTCAAATCTCGTCTGACAACCCAAGTAGGTGTAACCAATAGAGGGTTTTATCGCATGTAATTTGTTTATACCTACTTGGGTGTCCCACTTCTTTTGCATCAGATAACGGATATAAGATCTAATGGTGGCTTTGTAATCGCTGTAAGGAATAAGAAGTGGTGTCACAGATTTGTTGAGTGCTGCTTTAGCAGCTAGATCGGCCATTGTGTTACCAGAAATGCCCACGTGGCTGGGTAACCAACAGAAGACGATGTCGTATTGGCCAGTAGCAAGATCATTATGCAATTCAATAATTTCAATTAAAAGTGGATGTTTGCAAGAAATATTTTTAATAGCCTGAAGGCAAGAAAGAGAGTCGGAATAGATTACTGTTTCTGTTTAGGGTGTCTTTGGATATATTTAAGAGCCGTTAGTATGGCGTTAGCTTCAGCTGTAGAAATAGAACTATTATCTGGTAATCTAGAAGATATTGTTCTGGATCCAGTGACAGTTGCACAGGCCACAGCGCCACCGGCCTTGGACCCATCTGTAAATAAGGGTTTGTAATTGCTATATTTATGTTTTAATTGGTTATATTCTTGTTTGTATTGTAATTCATTAGTTTCTTTTTTTAATTCAATTTTTTAAATGTGGTCAATATCAGGTCTACTTGGGGCTTGACCAACTGCCAAGGAGGAGAAGAAAGAAGACGGGAGGGAGCTATGTTTTCCAGCTCAATGCCGGTCGAAGAAAGAAAGGGTTTAATTCTTTGTCCTAAAGGCGGAACAAGGGAAGACGTTTTCTTGTATAAATCCTCATAAAGGGATTGGAAACACAGTTATATGCAGGGTTTGTTTGATTAGAGTATAACTTAGTAGCGTACTGTAAAGCTAATTTTATACGGCGCTGCTCAAGAGATGGTTCATCGGCCTCAACGTAAAGACTTTCAATAGGTGCAGTTCTAAAAGACCCTAGACAATGTCTTAAGCCTTGGTGATGGACAGAATCAAGTATTTTGAGGTTGCTTTTACAGGCTCCACCATAAACGATGGAGCCGTAATCAAGTTTCGAACGGATGAGAGATCTGTATAAGTGGAGTAGGGTAGTTTGGTCTCCTCCTCACTTTGAATTGGAAACAACCTTTAACAAATCAAGTGCCTTCAGGCATTTAGTTTTAAGGGATTTAATATGAGGCAGAAACGTTAAATGTGAGTCAAAAATTAATCCCAAGAACTTGGCCTCCTTGACTACTTTGATGGGAGTGCCATCTAGATATAGATCAGGGTCATTATGTGGTTTGTATTTGCAACAAAAATGTATGCAATTAGTTTTCGATTTAGAAAATTTAAAGCCGTTTTCAAGACACCATTTATTAATCTTGTTTAAACACAACTGCAGTTGCCGTTCAATGGTATGCATATTTTTACCACGACAAGAAATATTAAAATCATCCACAAATAACGATCCATCAATTGAATCGTTTAAGACTTTTGATAAACTATTTATCTTTATACTAAAAAGTGTGACAGACAAAATACTGCCTTGCGGGACACCCTGATCCTGATTGTAATGATCAGACAGTGTTGATCCCACTCGGACTTGGAATTGCCTGTCGCTCAAAAACTGTGATATAAAAAGAGGTAAACGGCCTCTCAAACCAAAATCATGTAGATCTTTCAAAATGCCATGCTTCCACGTCGTATCATATGCTTTCTCAAGATCAAAGAAAATTGATACAGCATGTTGTTTATTGATTATAGCATTTTTAACAAAGGATTCTAAACGTACCAAATGATCAATGGTACTGCGATTTTTCCTGAAACCACACTGAATATTTGTTATAAGATTATTGGTTTCAAGATACCATGTTAATCTATTATTTACAATTCTTTCCATGGTTTTGCAGACACAACTCGTTAAAGAGATTGGTCTGTAATTCGAAGGATCAGTATGATCCCGGCCAGGTTTTGGAATGGGTACTACAATGGCTTTACGCCAGGAAGCTGGGAAGTTCCCTGAAGTCCATATTAAATCAAAAATATTTAGCAACGTTTCCAGACATGATTTGGGCAAATGCTTCAGGAGCTGATAGTGTATATCATCAGCCCCTGCTGCTGTATCATGAGCTTGCTCAAGGGCAGTATGTAACTCGTGTAGTGAAAATAATTCATTATAATCTTCACCATTGTTTGAGTTAAAATTTAAGCTTTTCTTCTCCTGTTGTTTCTGAAACTTTTGAAACTTAGGAACATAATTGGAAGAAGATGAATGCTTGGCGAGAGTTTCACCAAGTTTATTTGCAATGTCAGTTTTGTTAGTTAATAAATGATCACCATCCTTCAGATGTTGAACAGTAGATTTGGAACCTTTGCCCTTTATTCTTTGAATCATGTTCCACACCTTTGACATAGGCGTGCGTGAATTTATTTTAGAAACGTAATTTCGCCATGACTGACGCTTATTTTGTTTAAAAGCACGTCTAGCTTTGGCATTTAGAATTTTAACTTTATCTAGATTATGTACAGTAGGGTGTTTGCGAAAATACTTCCCAGCTTTCTTCCTACACTTTCTGGCCTGTTTACATTCGTTATTGAACCATGGTTTAGGAACCTGTGGAACTGCAGAGGACTTGGGAATAGTTTGGTCAGCAATATCATTCAGTATATCAGAAAACAGTTGTATTGGATCTTCACTTGTCGCAAAAACATCATGTTTTAAGTGATCGGTACATAGTTTTTCATATAATATCCAGTCAGCCCTGGCGAAGTTCCTTCTGGATAAAGGTGGATCATCACCAGGGTCAATTGGTTTGAGAATGGTGGGAAAGTGATCGCTCCACATAGATCGTCATGGACCATCCATTCAAATTCATTGTATAACATAGGGTCTGCTAGAGATAAATCTAGGGAAGAATATGTTCCTGTAGCTGGATGTAGATATGTAGCTGCATCACCATTAAAAATACATAAATTATTATCTGAAATGAATTCTTCAATAATTTTACCTTTATGATTTGTGTTTCTACCTCCCCAAAGCGGGTTGTGGCCATTGAGGTCACCCATGATTATGAAGGGCTTTGGAAGCTGATCACATAGATTTTGAAGATCTGGTTTTTGAATGCTAGATGAGGGATTTATGTATAAACTGCATAGAGTGAGTGCAATGTGCATGGTTAGGCGAACAGCTACAGCTTGAAGATTCGTATGAAGCGGGACAGGGCTATGTATTATGCCCTGCCGTACCAAAACGGATGAACCTCCTGTTGCTTTATCTCCTGGAGGAGAGAAAGAGTGATAATTGCTGTACTGTCTTAAATCAAAAGTATCTGTATTTTTAAGATAGGTCTCTTGAAGACATAGTGCTGACGGTTTTAAGTCCTGTAGTAATAACTGGATCTCGTTTAAGTTATTCTTCAGTCCTCTGCAATTCCATTGTATGAGATTACGATTTTGACTCATGGTGATCTCTCCCGCGGACGTGTTGAGGAAGAACCCATATCTTTGTGCTGTGAAGATGGAGACATCTCCATCTCAAGGGGTTCAAAAGAGTTATGAACCTGCACAGTGACCTGTTCTTCAACAGGTACGAGTTTCTCTCCAGTGGAAGGGGTTTTAGAAGATTTCATACGGTTAAGGCGTTTTCGCTGTGCTTTTGACATTCCAGTATGTTCCTCAGCGTCAACATTTGTGTGCGTAAGCTCAGGTTCTGACTGACTCACAGTTTGAGAGGCAGATGTTGTTACAGGAGAGTGGCAGTCAGGAGTACAAGAAGAAACAGCTTTTACTGGTTTAACAGATTTTATCCAAGTCAGTTCAGTCTGGCATGCGATAGAGACTGTTTTGGATTTTCCAGAGACAACAGCTGAGTAGCTAACAATCGGCGATATTTCAGACTGGATCTGGCTTGTAACTTGCTTTTTAGCTTCAACAAAGGAAATATTGCTCTGATGTTTCAATTTGAGGATTTTTGTTTGTATCTGCCACTCAGGGCAAGATTTTGACGACGATACATGGTCACCACTGCAATTTGCACATTAAGGATCTTTATCGCAGGCAGGATCATTGTGATCTTCACAGCACCGTTGACAACGTTGAGCATTACGACAGGATGTAGAACCGTGTCCAAACCTTTGACAGTTATAACACCGGAGTGGATTTGGGATATATCCCTCCACTCCGATATTGAAATAACCAGCTTTTATGGATTTAGGCACATTACTTAGTGCAAATGTAAACAGGTAGGTGTTGCTTGGTTCTGTGGTACCATTCTGTTTCTTTACAGAAAACCGTTTGACTGAAGTAACATTTTGACTTTTCAGTTCAGAAACTATTTCCTCTTCAGACATGTCCGCTAAGCACCGAGCTCTGTCTCTAACAATACCTCTGCTAGAATTCCGCGTTTTGTGCGGCGAGACGACAACATTAATATTTGCAAATTTGTGCTGTTGTAGCAAATTAATTGACTGCTCCAGAAGCAAACAAACACTCCACAAGAAGCAAACCACCACGGAGACGTGAAACATTCTTTACTTCTCCACATATAGCCTGAATTGTTTTTGATATCACAAACGGATTGAGTTTAAGTGGTTCTCCATTTGCAGATGCAATGACTATAAACTTAGACCAAGGTTCTTGCTGCTGTGAAACTGGAAGACTTTCATGACTTGAAAGATGATCAGCCTCTGGATGTCTCTTTTTGTCATTTCTACTTGAACCAGAATTCGTAAGAGACATGATGGATATAGTAAAATTCAACACCACTGCTCCCCACCCGCCACCGAGTGTCAACAAGGACAATGTTTATTGCAGCGGATATCCGGCATGCAAACACTAGGGATACAGCGGTGTTATACTCCGATAAAGACGACATAAATAGCCATATTCGTCTACCAAATATAATGTTATGCTGGTTCGGCTTTAACAAACACTTGGAGACATACAGAATTTAGAGGTGGACATCACCGGATTGGCCCATGAGCCACCGCCTTCTGGCATAGGACTCTAGGCAATTTCGCATATACATAATCTTTACATTTCAAATCAAAAGTACCAATACCCAACAAGTTCAATGTGCAAAAATAAATTCTATGCACAGGGCATGGCGTGACCAGCCGATTGATAGAACCGGGCCAGTTCTACCACCCGTCTAGGTGAAGTCAGGGCCAAAGTGGTGTGTTAGGCAACATGAACACGGTTCCAGGCCCCTGTTGCCCTCAACCACCAGGATCCCCTCCTCCACCGACACAGGGCCGCAACCCACGGCAAACGGGTTGGTGGACCAAATATACCCCCGGGTCCACCACGGGGGTGTCGGCGAGCTCTTGGCGTTACCAAGCACCCACCACGAGGAGGTGGCTCGCCACGGGTGCCTGCAATGAAATGAGTATTTCTAATGCTACACCTTCTTGAAAACCTGGTTCGCAAATCTTCATGAATGGTCTAGTGTATAATTATTACTGCAGACCCAAGATGCTTGTAATCACAAGAAACATCTGATGTTCTTCGACCATAGCGATAAACCTTGCACGCATTACTTGCTGTGTTTGTACTAGTCGCCTTTCCGGTTCAAGCCGCGCGAAGGCAATGACTGTGCATATGCTATGGGCGCAGCACAGCATAGTGCCGAAACCACTTTTCCCCCCAGTGCTGAACTGCAATCTCGCGAGCTTTCTTCATCGCGTTATATTTCAACTTTTAAAGTTAAATTTGCATTTTTAATAATTTATTTCTGTAAATCCATACCGAAAGGTATCAGAATTTGCAAAGTTATGTTTTGCGTTGCATGCAACCTTTAACGAAGCTATGACACAACCAGTTGCTTGTCTCTTCATGTGAACAGAACATGAGCGTCACTACCTCAGGTTCCTCAGTTGCGTGGAGACATACACGCTCAAGACCATTGCCTGTGTTGTATCCAGCCAAAGGAAAATTCTGTAATCGTTTTAGGTTAGGCCCAAATATATCTCAGCTAGAAGGTGTGTTAGTTCAGATTTATTTGTCTTGTGAGAAGTGAACTTGACCCACTGTTCTTGTGGCGGAACCAAGGGTTTGGCAGCTAGTTTGATACCAGTATTACCCGTCCGCCCATTTACTTTGTTTGGCGTTTCAATGTCATACTGTCAATTCTTTCAGCTCCTGCTACTCTAGTAAAGTGTGCATAGAACAACCTTACTGCATATTCTTCACAATGTTGGGCATGGCAATGTGATTGTGTGTGAGGACTGGATAACTGTCATGAAGTCAAAGATTTTGCAAATTGTACCTGAGATCACACTCTCAGAAAACACTCTCATCTGTGGCAAGACAGCTGAAGAGTTCTCAATAATTAGTGAGTACACTTTTTGATGATGATGTTTCTTTCGAATATGGCCAAACGTTTTTAAAATGTTCTTCTTAATGGGTAGATAAGCATCACATGCAAGGAATATTGAAACAAAGTAATCTTTCTTGGTGTGTTTATGTTTAACAGCATGGTGCAGACCGTCCTTAAACTCTGGAGGAGCTACTTCAATGAGTGAGTGAGTTTATATTTAACGTCACATCGGCAATATTTCAGCCATATCGTGACGAGAACATTTAACACTGAAATGGATGATATATATTTCATAAATAAACCTGTCAGCAAAGGACAGTAAAACTAGAATATCACAGTTACAATTTAAAACTAGTCTTGAAAGTTAAAACTAAGATCACTATTAGGACAACACAATATAAAACACGGGCTATATATCACCAACGACAGAAGGTAGATCACCATGCTAGGGACCATGGGGACTTACAGTACATTTGCTTCCTGCATGGACCCTAGCTGGATTTACATCATCCCTTCAGCCGTTAGCAATTCAGAAAATCTAGCCATAAATTAAAAGGACACGTATTCTACGATTAGAAACAGTGGAATATTTTGATGTACTTTAAATGTTTTTGGACTTACGTACCCTCTCAATAGGACAATAATTTTACAGTGCTTTAACCCCCCTCGAGGATACAGCCACTAACACTCTAAGTTACTAATTCAAACTTCCAAGAATAAAATATTTATCTATTTACAATTCATTTAGCAATTCTAAGTCTTTTAAAAATGCAATAATTAAATGAGAGCTAACATTATTAAAAAGATCTTTCAAGTTTCGTGAGTTAAAAAATTTATCCCTTGTGATGGAATATTCAATACAGTCAAGCAGGACATGCTTGACTGTGATTCTTTCATCACAAAGGATACAAAACGGAGGATCTTCACCTTTTAATAGATATTCGTGAGTATACCACAGTATGTCACAGTTTGCAATTTAAAACTAGTGTGGAAAGTTAAAACTGAGATCACTATTTGGACAACACACTATAAAACACGGGCTATATATCACCAACGACAGAAGGTAGATCACCATACTAGGGACCATGGGGACTTACAGTACATTTGCTTCCTGCGAGCTTCTTCATTACTGCTGTACTTTCATTACATGCACATAGAATCACTGACTTCAGTGTACAGTTTGTCACATTTCTACCATCCCCCTCATCTTTTCTCAGTCGCTCAGCCCTGGGTGTGTTCTACAAGTATATATCTTAGATGAAATACTGGCTCTGGCTAGCTGTTTGAACCCATCGATGTGCAGTTTCCTCTGACTCCATCTGTAGTCTTGGAACTTTTGTTCATTGTCTGTTCTAGAGCGAGATCAGTAGGAACTTGGCAAACTGTCCTATACGACGAGCAACTACAAACTCTCCTGCTATTGTAGGCATCAAGGTAGAAAGTTCCATATCCCGAATAGTTCTGTTCGTCATATGCAAAGACGTAAGTTATCATTGCTGCAAGTGAAGATTTATGAGGATCATAATTGCCTGATCTTTCAGCCCGTATGAATTATATCAGTACTTCAACCGTGCAAAGGTATTCATTCCAGAAACGGAACATGCTCCATATCTGACATGCATTTTCTCCGAGCAAATCCACTGCGTTGGCACACGGGTATAATGACATCCATTCAAGCATTGCTTGCACAGACTGTACAATCAATGGGCGATTATCAGATTCAACTGCTCTTTGCACGCTTCTTCCACTCAAAGGCGATAGAACCATCAGCAAATGAACAACGTTCAATAATTTAATAATAATTTCAATAAAAGATATTCTCAAATCCAGACGACTGAACTCGCTTCCCAATAACAGCCATAAAGGCTAGCAAACTATGAAATTCTCCGAATCTGAGAATTAAGTTTCGATATTCACTCTTGCTACTGGCACAAATTTCAACAGCGATGGAATGAACAGCTTCATCGAGGAGAACTGTGTGTCGTTTCCTATTTTCTCAGTAGTTCATCAGCACTAACAGTTCGTAGTTGTGTAACTAGTGGCTGTGTCATTTTCCTCACACAGAAGGGCAGTCCATAAGATGTTGCTGAAGCATGGATGCAATGTTTTTTGAGGTCTTCATATTATATACAGAGGTAGATTAGAAATATACTGAGCCACAAAAGAAACTTCACATTCTTTCTTCAGGGCACTTTAAAAGAACAAGGTATGACTAACTTATTATTTCATTGCTGAGATCTGTGTGATGTACTCGATACACTGACAGTGCCACAATCAGTTCCATTAGGCGACACCGTCGTTCCAAAACATTGGTATACAGAATGTCAAGTCACGATATGCACGTCGAGAATGGAGATTGGCAGCCCGCAGCCGATTTCGAATGGTCTGTGGGGACAGTTGACCTCTAAATATCTCAGCTCTGGCATGGTTCGTGTAGCCGGCAGAAATCTGTCGCGTAGGTGACGTGGGACGATTTGACGGTCTTTTGATCGTGACGTCACACATGGACGATTCGACCTAGGGCGATCAGAAGCGGTGCCAGTTTGTTGTAGACGACCTTGCAAGTCATACACAGTACGACACTGCATCCAACTGCTCTTGCGACGTCAATAACTGATCTTCCTGCTTGCAATATGCCAACAGCACGTTCACTTGGCACATTTGACAATCGTGGCATTTAAAGTACGGTTAAAACTGTGGGGTTTTTTTTCAATTCTTGAGCAAATGCAAACACGTGCAAATTAAAAAGGGAACCTCGATGCGAAGATCACATGATGGGCTGCACGTGCAAAATCTGATTTGGCACCAACGTCATTTGCACGACGAATGGATTGGTTTGAGTGGATGTTTTGCTAACGTTTTTTTAGAGCCGAAAGATAGGAATCCCATTTCAGATACATAGATGTATCATCAGAGAAACATTCACTATTGCATTCCTCAAAATTTCACTTTCTTGCAAATTCCTTAACACATGGTCATCACGTCGAAGTGAAGCCATACGCTTCAGTGACTCAACGGTTTGAAGTGATAAACTTTTTTCCAACTTGCCAAAAGCAAAGGAGCATGTGATGCATGTTCATGGTTTTGATGATTAATGAATTGAGTAATGAGAATGAATAAACTTTTGTCATGAAAGTAATAGGTAGCGAAGTCATTTGCAGCTGCAACATTAGTTCCTCGAGGACGTATTATGCCCCTTTGTTTTTCTGTCAATTCTGAGTAGTGAGTGGGTGAGTGAGTTTAGTTTTACGCCGCACTCAGCGATATTCAAGCTATACGGCGGCGGTCTGGAAATAATCGAGTCTGGACCAGACAATCCAGTGATCAACAACATGAGTATCGATCTGTGCAATTGGGAACCGATGACATGTGTCAACCATGTCAGCGAGCCTGACCACTCGATCGTTAGTCGCCTCTTACGACAAGCTGAGTCGCCTTTTGTGGCAAGCATGGGTTGCTGAAGGCCTCTTCTACCCCGGGACCTTCACGGGTGTATTCTGAGTAGAATATAATAGTCGTGGATTTCCAGACGTGACTTGCGCCAGTGACGTTCTGAGTCTTTCTGTAGAAGTCCAGAGACAGCACCGTTGAACATGTCAACTAGATGGTCTAGTTGAGTAGGAGGATTACATAAAAGTTCTGACCCTTGCTGGTCATCCTAAAACTGTGATATATCTACATGTTTTTGAATTTTTTACTTGTATTTCTTTGCGGGTTGTGATAGGTTTCTTTGCATCTAAATCAGATGTGATCATATGATGATCCGACATTTGTGTGTCATCGACTTGGATATTTCCAATGAGCCTCTCATCCCTTGATACGACCCAATCTATGACAATGCCTGGACGATGTGTTGATTGAGATGTAAGTTGTTTCAGATAATCAGATTCTAACACTTGAGACACTTTTCTTCTAAGGGGTTTATGTAATGTGTCATAGTGAACATTAAACATCTCCTAGAATAACAACTTCTTTCAACTCGTTATTATCTGAACACAAGGATTAAAAGTCATTCATAAACTGTTTGTTTGTGAGTTCGTTTTGCTGTGACTGAGGAGGCATGTACAGGCAGGACACTTTAACAGACCTTTTTTTTCCATTTGCGTTGTCAAACGAAGCACAGATCCTTGATCTGCACGCTTTAATTGATAGGTTTTGTCTTGGGACGTGCTTCATTGCAAAGCTATAAGGTGTCATAGCTGAACATATTGCGTCATCCCCATAACCATGCAACCATGTTTCAGTGAGAAAAAATGCATCACTGTCAGATTCAAGTAGGTAATCGTATATATCAAAAACGTTATTAATTGCAGACTATAAATTTCAAAGACAAACCTTGAGATAGTTTTGTTTCAGCTTCGGGTGAATTGTATTCGGATTATTCCAATTCACACGATGCACTTGATTATGAACACTTCTTAAGTCATGAAGCATGCCAACTACTTGAATCTCCCACTTGTTGTCTAGAGAAACCTCTTTTACCCCTGCGTGTTGCACTTTTTCCACTTATTCCCAAGCTTCTGATGTGATGTAACAGTGTCTGATGTATCCATGGTCGCTGCAACTCTTGATGGGTTGAGGTCATGTAACGTCATCAAGCTGTACTTGGTGCAACTCCTGTGACCGGATGGTATTGTTCTCCATACTGTCCACTGATTGATGCGATTCTCCCCTCCATGGGTGTCACAGTCAATAACAAAACACACACACACACTCATGTTGATTAAAGTCAACATATTTCTAAACCACTCTGGTTAGCAAATATTCACTGATAGATTCTTCATAAGTAGTCACATCTGTTTCCAAATTTCATAAATGGCAATAAGGTATGACTTAGGTAAATTCAGACTCAAGTGAGAGCTCTGGATGAATGTGCTGCGTTCACGCTATCAGTCCAACAGTTACTTCGACATATTCGATATTATTGATGCTTCGTATAGCATGGGTCTGTTACTGTTGAAGAGGCAGTTGGTAATACTTTCTTATTACTTTGTCAACTTAAAGTTATGTTTTGTCATCAAATGCATTTTATACAAAACTGACCTTTGACCTTTCCGAACTGATTTAGGGACACACTTATATGAACTTTTTATTGTCTACAATTATAAATCATGGTCTAAACATTCCAAAACTACCCATTTGATGAAAATCAGCCAGTGCAAACCATTTATATTACATTCAACTATCCATCCATTACTAAAAACATTACCATAACTGAAATGATAAGGTGCACCTTACATAGGACCCTGCGTGGTAGTCATGCAAGGTAGTTGACGAAAACCGTCTTAAAATCAAAGCTTAATCATTCCTGATTGTGAAACATTGCCAACAGAGCCGAAAAACAAGGGTGCAGCCCACTGGCTCTTGTCATTGAGTGCGAAGACGTCCCAGGGTGTCCGCTATCAAGTGTAGCACTGTGGGTTAAGCGCGTGATCTGTATAAGCAAACTCCTACGCGCTGATAAATTACATGTACTGTGCGTGCACTAGCATACATCTGCTCTACCTTCCTCAAACAAATGGGTTTACTCATTGCCGTGCACCGCCTAAATCGTTAACACGATCTCTGCGCAGGTCCAACTTATTCTTCTTTGCCAGTAGTGCGTGTAGAAGACAGACGTCCTATGCTGCTTGTGATCTGGAATCTGTTCCTCAGAATGACAGAGAGAGAGAAAGCAGAAGAGGCGAGCAACATTTCTTATAGATTCACCATTCTGTAACTATGCAGTGGCACAGCTCTGTGGCATGGTTAAGACGTTGTGAGGCTTCAATACTGTTTGCAGCTTCTGTAAAGGTAGCGTTGCCAGAAACTGCATGTGAATTTAATTATTTTTCCACATGCACTAGACTTGGCCTTTGAATCAAACATATTCAATCAGTTGCTTCACTGCATGTTCTGACACGTTTCTTAGAGTACGCATTAAGCACGCAAAAAGCTGGATTAGTACTTGCTGAGAGTATAAGTGACTTCACCACGTTTAAGTCTGTATATGACTATCAAATTTTATGGGGTTCTCATACTTTGTGTTTGTAGTATATTTTGAAAACCATTTTTCATATTTGACTGGAAACGAATACTAAGGTGCGTGCCACGGCTTCCCATTGCCGATTGAAAGTCACGACTGAAAACCAGTTGAAAAATGACTCTACGCAAGAGCCCATCAATCCTAACAAAATACCAAATGGGCCTCAAGAATGTTTAATGGTAGGATTAAATATGTACTTTGGAAGCTGGGACCGGGAAAGACATCGGATTATGCAGGTGTTGGATAATTCAATGTCTCCTTGCTTGAATACTTGTCAAACTGTACCATACATATCAGCTAGCTTTTATCATAACATTCTTTCTTAATAATTATATTCTTGGTGAATATCGTGGGACAATGTACATGTAGATCATTGGATTTATTCTCGTCAGTACAATGCACATACATGTAAATACGATGTTGACTACACAGCCTATTTATCCTACTCTTGACAAAAATATTCAAGAAAGTCCTTACACTGACAAAGTAACTGATTGTCACATTTCATGCCCTTTTAGGAAAGTTGTTTGGGATGTATTTTGGTAGGATGGTTATCATCCTTAAGGTGGGAACATATCTCCCAAACACATCTTTTCATCCCTGTGGAAAGCATGCAGTTAGCTCTCCAACTGCTATTTAAGGTCAGAGTACTTTAAGTTAATCACAGTTGAATTTCACTGTCAAGGGGAATCCTTAGGAGAAGGCCTTTTAGTGAATATGGTTTTGTTTCTTTAAAGGAAGTGAAATGAGTAATTTCTCAACTGATGGTGAAGGTGTAAGAGTAATTGTTTTGTTGTAATGTTCTTTCTCGTACAAGTTTTGAGTTACGTCATGGACATTATTTAAAGAAGTTTATTATCTTAGATGTACTGATATGGCATATTGTTGGGTTATCACATGACTAGCGAGTAGGTATTTTGTTATTTATTTCAGGCTTAAGGGGAATTGCTCCTACATCTGATTTTATAAATCAAGTAGTAGCTTCCGTGATTCAGGAAGGTGACAACATATCATTTGTGCATCTACACGCCTGTGAACTGTTTCTGTGTTTATGGACCAGTTTCTATCCTTGTGCTTATGGAAACTCGGTGACTTTGTGAACACTTTTCCTGTGTTTATGGACTTTGTGTGGACTCTTTATAATTGTTAGCCTTGCTATGTGAAATCTATTGCATATTTATTGTTACATTGATTGTTATTCTCTTGTGAAGAGTGCCTCCCCTTCAAGAACAATCCAAAAGGAGGCTGTATCATAATAAATGTATGTAGCCTAAAAGGTTTTGTTTTCATTTGTGTCAATATGTGCTGATTATCCACAAGGTCTACTTTTGGTTTGTGACACTGATCCCCCTGGTGTCCTCTCATTAATGACAACTCCCTTTTCTGACACGCATTTATTAATGGTTCAGTGCACATATGTTGTGCACTACAATGAACGTGGGAGCAACATGGGGGGCACAAGATATTGACTTTAACATACTGTGTCTCACGTACAAATCTCTCCACAACTCCTCTCCAAAGAATCTAAAGAATCTGCAGAATCTTGTCAAGTCACACATCCCATCCCTCCCTCTTCGTGATGTCGACCAACTTACAGCTCGACATCACAAGAATCAAGATGCCTTTGGAGGACGTTCCTTCTCTCAAGATTCTTCAGTGCTCTGGAACTCTCTACCTCTCCATGTGAAAACAAACCATGTGAAAACAGCGTAATCTTTCGATCTTTTCAAGTCCAGCCTTGAAACATATCTTTTTAAGCGCGTTGTTGCACTCAGTTTTTATGATTTATGGAGGATTTGATAGACATCCCATTAGTATATCCGTCAAATTAAGAACTATATCAAATTAGACTAAAATGTTATATTGTAATGGCAAATTAAACACTATGTTTATAATGTTATGTACAATTTATATTCTTTAAACGTTATCAAGACTAGTGTTAGGTGTATCATATCCTAAATGATACTGGATCGTAATATATTTCGCTGACCAATCAGTACCCAACACTGTTCAGTTTCACTTATCAGTTTAGGCTGTTATTACTATATAATGTATAAGCATGCACTTTTTAAACGTTACTTCTTACAATTACGTTATGGCTATAGATTGTTGTTAACTACTTTTAGAACGTCCAACTACAGGTTGCCCAATGGAACGGGGAGTTGGAGTGGAATTGTAAGACGTAACAGATATTCATAATCTTTTTGTCATGAACTCCACATCATATTACACTGTTCAGCACTAAATGCCCCCAGACAATGTCTTGCTCAATATTAATATTTCTGTAAACATCCTCTTATTGGGAAATGAGTTCATCTAATGACATGTGATTATTCACCACTTAACTCATAACTTTGTTCAATGCTTTAATATGTATCAATTTGTTGTATCTCTATTCTGTTCACAAGGTTCAGTTACATAGCCAAATCCTTATTATCTATGATTAATCCATTCTATCAGATAGGAGAGTGTGGTATGTTTTCTTCGCTAATTACCTACTCCACTGCCTCACAACTGGAGTCTCACAACTGACAGCAGAACGATCCCCTTAGACACATGCTTACTGTCAAATTAGTTCGAATCACTGTTTGGACAATAATTTGCAAAACTATAAATGTAGACTTTTGCATTCGTATAATGTTTTTGATGCTATAATGTACTTATGTTTCAAGTTTTAACGAAATCGGTGGAGCACCGGATTTTTTAGGAAATTCTGCCACTACACTCATTACATAAAATACACAAGGGGTGACACTCGCTATCCTAGAAGTCTGATCGAAAACTGCACAGCCCGAATATTTTAACGTGCGGTTCAATTAAACCTTAAGGTTTTCACCCCAAAAATGTGTTGAACTTGCAGGTCAATCGTTTACCTCCATGCCCACAGTGTTAAATTTTTATACCTGCTTGTCATATTTGAACGCTGTCCCCTCGCATTTGCACTACTCTCATTCTTTGAACAAACGCCTGGCCTCTCTTCGGTAAACATGGACAGTGTCCGTAATCTCTGAATGACTCGGAAACACAAAACGGCTCTCACTGGTCAATTTCCACGTGTGCGGGAAAACAACAAACAAACATTGCACACAGGAAAGAACCAACCATTTTCGACTTTTCCGAACACATCAGCACATCAGCTGTCAAAACAATATCCCACAATATGGAACACGTGGAAATTGATTTGATATCACATCCTTCAACATATAGAAGTGCATTTTATGTCTTATGCCAGTTGCATTAATGTGCGAAAAGAAATAGTGAATTGGATCTTCGTAAGAGCAGCCACAAAAACAAGACGGATTTCAAGATAGAAATCTTTGATATTTGATATTTGTGTGCGTTTAAATCGCTGAAACCGAGGCTTAGGCGCGAATGGACAATATGACAGAATCTTGATCTGGAGTTTAAATTAAACTAGATTTTCGGATAATTCAGATGTCGGACTACACAGCTTCCACTGTATACAGTGCAAATATCAAAACAGCACGTTGTACCTTGAAATATACCACATACAATGTTACTCTTAGACCTAATTCATCAAATGACTAATCGGGCTTCGAATTTATTTGAAACGTTAATTTCCTGTTGCAGACTTCTCGTTTACAACTGGCTGTGTCGATTGGCAAAACAAGTGTTGAACTTGTCAAACTGTTGTATTTTCGGTAAACTGCATTATTAATTAAGTAATAAGTATTATTGGGCCATAAATGAATCGAATCATAGATGATCACTACTTTCTGTATTTTGGCAGCAGGCTTTCAGGAAGTGCTTTAGAGCTACCCCCTCTTGAGTTGCCGTGTTGTCAGCACGGACAGATACACAGATTAACTGGAGTAAATTAACCTGCCAGTGTCCGTCCACGCTTGATCTACATAACCGCTGCCTGGCCACTCGCTGTGTTACATTCTGTATAACTGTCTCTCACTATCACATCAAGACTTCGGTGGGTTGACATTATATTAGTGACCCATTACTTTTGAGCTGACTCAGTTGTATTGTACATGAAACATCTCCTGTGAATCTGTATAGTTTTGCCTTTGTTTGCTCAATATAAAGTATCATTGAAAATATCAAACCTTTTTAACCGTAACACTGTGTAGATTCTTCGATACATAAACCCGTCCTGTTTATAACAATGAACTAAACTGACAGAGGTTCCTCAGAGTGGAGGTTCGGGGTAGTAGCAAGAAGAATTCAAACATGTAGCCCTCCGCTTTAACGTTATACTACGACGAGCAGGGGCTAAAGCGACAAAGCACATATCAGACGGCACATTTACTCACTATTCTAATTCAAACTGTCGGGTCGTTGGTAGTGAGTATACAGTGAGAAATAATTTAAATCAATGATGGGATTCTGAATGAGGGTTGAAAAGATAGGAGCAATGGACAAATAAAACGTGTAACCTACCGCAACAGTCTCCTCTGTTGTAGATGGTGACGTTGTGGATGGTGTACTGTCCCAGCAGATCAACAACGAACCAGGGCGACATGTCGCCAATTTTAGTGTGACTGCAGTCACCCCTAAAATAATCAGGGTCATGACTGCCGTCAACACCATTAGCCGCGACACCATTAGCCGGTATCTCTTCGGACCTGCTCATCCATGCTGGTTTCTTCAAAGCCAAGTTAAAACTTCGCACTTTGCACACTGTAAATGTAGATGATAAGTCCTATAATGTAAACATATGTACGGTTATTTTATTAAATGTGATATACCGACATTTAGCAGAAAACATGGATGTGCCCTGTCCATGGCACACAACTACTTTTCAAATTAATGATATTGATAAAGAGTGATATAGAATGCCCACAATCACACGATACATCTCTGTTTCTCAAATCATGATATATATTTCAGTAAACAAGTAGGGAATGTATTAAAATAGTATATGCCTTCGGTTGAAACCGGTTCCTTCAAGTTGTGGACCATCTGTAAAGCCTTTTGTCTTCTTTGTCCGTTCTGATGTATAAAAATCACATCTCGAAACAAAACATCAGGTATCAGAAAGATTCCTTCCGCTTGTTCGCCCTGCTACACACTGTCCATCCATGTACGAAATACAGATAAAGTTTATCCCATTAATATCGTACTCAGGATCGTATGTAAGAAACCCAAAAAGTAATAACTCACCTTCTAAACATATGACAGACAGGAGACAGATCGTGGTGGAAGAGAAGACTGCCATAATGCTACAGAGAATTCCTACTGACAACTCCCAACTGTCTTAAAGGAACTAAAGACATAAATTAACGGTGTTCAATGTGCGTGTACGTAGTTAAATACAAGCGCGGTATGAAAGATTAGTAAAAGGCTGATGCGACACACGTTGCTGTTCTCCACCACTGTCTCTTGGGGAACTGATGTGTTCTTGTTGACTATTACTTATTCATGTTATACTTCCCATAGATTACGGAGTGTCTTTGACAAATACATCTTGTATCTCAACGGAAAACCTACACAACCTATTTACAACAGGAACTGCACCCGTGTTGGGGAATTAAATCCGGGACTTCAGTGTGACGAGCGAACGTTTAAGCCACTAGGGGCACCCGTGGCGAGCCACCTCCTCGTGGTGGGTGCTGGGTAACGCCAAGAACTCGCCGACACTCCGGTAGTGGACCCGGGGGGGATATTTGGTCCACCAACCTGTTTGCCGTGGGTTGCGGCCCTGTGTCGGCGGAGGAAGGGATCCTGGTGGTTGAGGGCAATAGGAGCTTGCAACCGTGTTCTTGTTGCTCAATACACCACTTTGGCCCTGACTTCGTCTAGACGGGTGGTCGAATGGGCCCGGTTCGACCAATCGACTGGTTATGCCAAGCCCTGTGCATGTAGTATTATTACATTTATTAATGCACATATATCATTTAGAACTGTTGTAACTTTGGACTTGGCTTTATTATCTAAAACATTTTTTATTTTGAAATATGTTGTTCTGAATTTTGCCTAGAGTCTTATGCCCAGAAGGCGGTGGCTCATGGGCCAATCTGGTAGATTAATTCTTTGTAATTCTTCTACTGGAGTATATCATCCGGGTATCCTTGGAGGCCCGCTTGTGATACTCCGTGGTGGATGGGGAGCTCGGATTACACTAACTATGGCGTATGAAACCCCAACCCAAAAAACAAAACGTCCACTTGATATTGACCCTGTTGATACTGACCATAGACCGTCTGCATCAATTGAATATTGGCCGCGTTTCGTTGTTACTGAGACTCCGGACAAGACACCGTTAAAGTTGAATCCCTTTGCTGTATACAAGGGTATTCAAGGTATTGCTGGGGAGGTGAAAAACATTAGACGCTTGCGTTCAGGTGCCCTGCTAGTCGAATGCGGGAAAAAGCAACAAGCAACGAACCTGATGAACATGAAATCTTTCGTGGGCATTCCGGTCACGGTCTCTGCTCACAAGACCTTGAACACTAGCATATTCGAAAACCATGGTTCAGCGATGAATGCAAACAAGCTAGGCAAGGCAAGGCAAGGAAAAAAGCAGAACATTATTTCCGTCGCCATCCTATGGTGCATAATTTAAATAAATTTAAAATTTAAATGCTAAAGCACGGCGTACTTTCAAACAGAGCAAACGCCAATCTTGGCAAAATTATGTATCTAAAATAAATTCTCGGACACTCATGTCCAAGGTATGGAACATGGTCCAGAAAATCAAAGGTAAAGGTACTAAATCTACTGTCCATCATCTTAAACATGTAGATCAATTGCTTACTGATAAGTCAGATATTGCGAATAAACTGGGCGAAACTCTCGGTAAACATTCTTCCTCTTCGAATTATATACCTAAATTTCAGCAATATCAAAGACAACAAGAAAAGAAAACTATTAATTCAATTCTGATAATGGGGAAGATTATAATGAAACTTTTTCTATTCATGAACTCCATACTGCTCTTGAACAAGCTCATGACACTGCTACTGGAGCTGATAACATCCATTATCAGCTCTTGAAACACTTACCAGAATCCTGTTTAGAGACGCTCGTGTCAATTTTTGATGATATTTGGACTTCCGGGAAATTTCCTTCTTCATGGCGTGATGCTATAGTAGTACCAATACCTAAACCTGGACGTGATCATACTGATGTATCCAATTATCGTCCGATTTCATTAACTAGCTGTGTTTGTAAGACCATGGAACGCATGATAAATAATCGACTTGTTTGGTACTTGGAAACAAATAATCTCATGACAGATATACAGTGTGGTTTCCGTAAAAACAGAAGTACTGTCGATCACTTAGTGCGACTGGAATCATTTGTTAAAAACGCACTAATTAATAAACAACACGCTGTGTCTGTCTTTTTTAATCTTGAAAAAGCAAATGACACAACCTGGAAATATGGCATTTTGAGAGATTTACATGACTTTGGCTTGCGAGGTCTCTTGTCTCAATTTATTGCCAACTTTTTAAATGACAGACAATTCCAGGTCCGTGTGGGTTCTACCCTGTCTGATCATTACAATCAGGATCAGGGTGTTCCACAAGGCAGTATTATGTCTGTCACTCTTTTTAGCATCAAGATCAACAGTTTATCTAAAGTTTTAAACGATTCAATTGATGGATCGTTATTTGTGGATGATTTTAATATTTCTTGTCGTGGGAAAAATATGAATACCATTGAACGGCAATTGCAGTTATGTTTAAACAAGATTGATAAATGGTGTCTTCAAAACAGCTTTAAATTTTCTAAATCGAAGACTAACTGCATACATTTTTGTCGAAGTACAAACCACATAAAGACCCTGAACTATCTCTAGATGGGACGGCCATTAAAGTTGTGAAGGAAGCCAAGTTCTTGGGCCTTATCTTTGATTCACATTTAACGTTTTTACCACATATTAAATCACTTAAAACTAAATGCCTGAAAGCACTTGACTTGTTGAAAGTGGTTTCAAATTCTAAATGGGGAGGGGATCAAGCTACCCTTCTCCATCTATATCGATCTCTCGTGCGTTCAAAACTTGACTATGGCTCCATTGTCTATGGTGGAGCCTGCAAAAGCAACTTAAAACTATTAGATTCAGTCCATCATCAAGGTCTAAGACTTTGTCTTGGCTCCTTTAGAACTTCACCTGTTGACAGCCTGTATGTCGAGGCTGATGAGCCATCTCTTGAGCAACGACGTATAAAATTAGCTTTACAGTATGTAACAAAACTATATTCAAATGAGTCAAACACTGCATATAACTGTGTCTTCAATCCTCTGTATGAGGATTTATACAATAAGAAATCTTCTCTTGTTCTCTTGGTTTAAGAATAAAACCACTTATTTCTGCTGCCAGCATTGAGCTGGAAAACATAGCTCCTTCCCGTCTTCTTTCTTCTCCTCCTTGGCAGTTGGTTAGGCCACAAGTTGACCTAACATTAACGACTTTTAAAAAATCAGAAACGAATGAATTACAGTATAAACAAGAATATAATCAACTGAAACATAAATATAGCAATTATAAATCCTTATTTACAGATGGGTCCAAGGACGGTGGCGCTGTGGCTTGTGCCACTGTCATTGGATCCAGAACAATATCTTCTCGATTATCAGATTCTATTTTTACAGCAGAAGCTAACGCCATACTAACAGCTCTTAAATATGTTCAAAGACACCCTAAACGTAAACAATATATAATCTATTCAGACTCTCTTTCTTGCCTTCAGGCTATTAAAAATATCTCTTGTAAACATCCACTTTTAATTGAAATTATTGAATTGTATAATAATCTTGCTACTGGCCAATACGACATCGTCTTTTGTTGGTTACCCAGCCACGTATGTATTTCCGGTAACGCAATGGCCGATCTTGCTGCCAAGGCAGCACTCAACAAATCTGTGACACCACTTCTTATTCCATACTCTGATTATAAAGCTAGCATTAGAAGTTACATTCGTGATCTGATGCAGAAGAAGTGGGACACCCAAGTAGGTATAAATAAATTACCTGAAATAAAACCGTATATTGGTTACACTTACTTGGGTTGTCAGTCCAGATTTGAAGAAGTTATTTTAAGACGATGTCGTATTGGCCATACTAGATATACTCATGTGCACCTTTTGAAAGGTGAGGATCCTCCGTTTTGTATCCCTTGTGATGAGAGAACCACGGTCAAGCATATCCTGCTTGACTGTGTTGAATTCTCCATCACAAGGGATAAGTATTTTACAGTTAAAACAATGACGGATCTTTTTACTACCGTTAATTCATATTTAATTATTGGTTTTTTAAAAGAGATTGATTTTTTGGTGGAATTTTGAATGTTATGTTGTGTAAATAGATGTATTTTAATGATTGGTAGTTTGGATTAGTAACTTGAATTGTTAGTGGTTGTACCCTCAAAGGGGGTTGAAGTATTGTAAAATTATTGTCCTCCTGAGAGGGTACGTAAGTCCACAAACATTCACAGTAAATTTAAGTCTACCAGGATTTTAATCGTAGTATTCATGTGATTTTAATTTCGGCTAACTTTTCGAACAATCGCCAGCAGCTGAAGGGATGGTGTAAATCCAACTAGGGTCCATGTAGGTAGCAAAGGTACGGTAAGTCCCCATGGTTCCTAGTGTGGTGATCTACCTTCTGTTGTTGGCAATCTATAGCCTGATTCTATATTGTGTTGTCCGAATAGTGATATTATTTTTAACTTTCCATGCTAGTTTTATTTGAAATTGTGATAGTCTGATAGTCTATAGTCTGTTTTTATATTGTATTGTCTAAATAGTGCTATTAGGTTTAACTTTCCATGCTAGTTTTAATTGAAATTGTGATATTCTAGTTGTTTTACTGTCCTTCGTTGACGGGTTTTTATGATGTATATATGCTCTTTTTCATTGTTGAATGTTCTCGTCACGATATGGCTGAGATATTGCCGATGTGACGTTAAGTATTAACTCACTCACTCACAAATGTCAAAGGTTTGGGCATGGTGCAAAGTCTTGTCATGCAAAGAGTTCTGTTTGCTACCGTTGCGGTGGCACTCATGAAAGTTCTGAATGCACAAATGAATCATACAGTTGTGTCAACTGTGGCGGGGAACATGCAGCCTCATCTAAATCTTGCCCTGTCTTTGAACGAGAATCCAAAATACTGAAAATTAAACATACAAACAATGTTTCTTATCACGAAGCAAAACGGTTAGTTTCTGTTTCATCTCAGACTATTACTTACTCAGCTGTAGTTTCCTCTCCTCCTCTACCTGTTGTCAAACCTTCCAGAGTTTCTACTCAATGCCAAACGTCGATCAGTTGGGTGAATGATGATCAGATCATTCTGGAACAAGTTTCTTCTGAAGCATCAGTAACCGAAACACAAACAGATGTCCAACTGACACAACACTCAGAATCAGACAATGTTACAAGAGAAACTCCCTTACAATTGTCGAAGACAGAAAAGAAACAAATGAGAAGAAAGGCTAGGGCCATACAAAACTTGGAAGTGCATTCTTCTCCCTCAGCCCCTGCTTCGGTTCAAAACCGATTTGAACCTTTGGACATGGAGGTGAGCCCTCCAGTCTCTGCTCATGGGAGTACGCGATCATCTCGTTCACCAGTTAAACCACCATGAACGGTTATCAACCAGTAATCCAGTGGAACTGCAGAGGACTTTGGAACAATTTCAGTGATTTGCAATTGTTATCACAAGATCTGAAACCATCGGCATTTTGTTTACAGGAAACATATTTAAAAAGTGCAGATCAGCTGAAAATCAGACAATATGATTCGTATCATTTCCTTTCACCTACGAAGGCTAAGGCCACCGGGGGTAGTTCAATATTGGTCAAACAAGGCATAATTCACAGTCCTGTTTCTCTCAAAACACCTCTTCAAGCTGTGACTGTTCGTATCACTATGCACATTGTTATTACATTATGCTCTCTTTACATTCCTCCATCTTATTCTCTTCAGCAAAATGAACTTCAAACACTCTATGACCAGCTCCCAAAGCCTTGTATTATAATGGGCGATCTCAACGCACATAATCCCCTTTGGGGAAGTACGCATACCAGCAGTAGGGGAAAGATTTTGGAAGAATTTTTGTCCGCCAATGATTTGTGTATTTTGAATGATACTTCTAAAACATATTTACATCCTGGTACTGGCATATACTCTTCACTTGATTTGTCACTTACAGACCCCACTCTGCTTAATGAATTTGAATGGTCAGTTCATGATGACCTCTGTGGTAGTGATCATTTCCCTATCATTCTACAACCTGTAAACCCTACTGATGTTCCTCCATCATCACGATGGAATTTTACAAAAGCAAACTGGTCTTTATACGAAACACTATGTAGAGCAAAACTTCTACCTGAACTTTTTAATTGTGTTCCTGATCCTATCAAGTGCTTTTCCGATGCACTAACCACTATAGCCGATGAGTGTATTCCGAAGTCCTCTGTGGTTTCCCACATCCGTAAACCATGGTTCAACAACGACTGCAAACGACTGCTAGGAAGGCAAGGAAAAGGGCGGAGAATTATTTCCGTCGCCATCCTATGGTCCATAATTTCAACAAATTTAAAATCTTAAATGCTAAAGCGCGACGTACATTTAAACAACATAAACGCCAGTCTTGGCAGAATTATGTATCTAGAATCAATTCACGTACGCCAATGAATAAGGTATGGAACATGATCCAGAAAATCAAAGGTAAGGGTTCTAAATCTAGCATTCACCATCTTAAAGACGATGACAAATTATTGACTGATAAATCAGATATTGCTAACAAACTTGGTGAAACTTTGGCTAAACATTCTTCCTCTTCAAATTATGTACCCCAATTTAAAAAATATCAAAGACAACAGGAAAAGAAAACTATTAATTTCAATTCGGATAATGGAGAAGATTACAACGAATTATTTTCGGTTCATGAGCTCCATGCTGCCCTTGGGCAAGCTCATGATACTGCTACAGGTTCTGATAACATCCATTATCAGCTCCTGAAACACTTACCGCAGCCATGTTTGGAAACTCTTCTATTCATATTTGATGAAATCTGGACATCGGGACACTTTCCACCATCATGGCGTGAAGCAAGCTGCGTTTGCAAAACCGTGGAACGCATGGTCAATAACAGACTAACATGGTACTTGGAATCTAATGATTTAATATCTAACATTCAATGTGGACTTCGGAAAAATCGCAGTACCATTGACCATTTAGTTCGATTAGAGTCATTTGTGAAAAATGCAATCATCAATAATCAACATGCAGTGTCCATCTTTTTTTACCTTGAAAAGGCATACGACACTACATGGAAATATGGCATTTTAAAAGATTTACATGATTTTGGATTACGAGGTCATTTGCTTAAGTTCATATCCGAGTTTTTAACTGACAGGCAATTTCAAGTCCGAGTGGGATCTACCCTGTCTGATCATTATTATCAGGATCAGGGTGTCCCGCAAGGCAGTATTTTATCTGTCACATTGTTCAGCATTAAAATTAATAGTCTCTCTAAGATTCTATTGATGGATCTCTTTTTGTGGATGATTTTAACATTTCATGTCGTGGTAAAAATATGAATACTATTGAAAGGCAGTTACAATTATGTCTAAATAGAATTCATAAATGGTCGTTAGAAAATGGATTTAAATTTTCAAAGTTAAAAACAAACTGTATCCACTTCTGTAGGAAATACAAACCTCACAGAGACCCAGACTTAGTTTTAGATGGCACACCTTTACAGGTGTGTAAAGGATGCCAAATTCCTAGGAGTAATTTTTGATCACCACTTGACCTTTTTACCGCACATAAAGTATTTGAAAAATAAATGCCTGAAGGCCCTAGACTTGTTGAAAGTTCTTGCGAATACTAAGTGGGGAGGGGATCAGAAAACTCTCCTTCAATTATACAGGGCACTAATCCGTTCCAAACTTGATTATGGCTCCATCGTATATGGTGGAGCCTGCAAAAGCAACCTGAAAATACTTGACTCAATTCACCATCAAGGTCTGAGACTGTGTCTTGGATCTTTCCGTACTTCTCCTGTTGCCAGTCTTTATGTAGAGGCTGATGAACCATCATTAAACCAGCGCCGCATAAAATTATCGTTACAATACGTCACAAAACTCTATTCTAGTCACTCTAACCCTGCATATAACTGCGTTTTTGGTCCTCTTTATGAGGATTTGTACAAGAAATCTTCTCTTGTCCCGCCTCTGCGGCACAGAATTCAACCATTTATTTCTGCTGCCGGCATCGAGCTGGACAGTATATCTCCTTCCCGTCTCCTTTCTTCTCCTCCTTGGCAGTTGGTTAGGCCACAAGTTGACCTAACATTAACATCATTAAAAAAATCAGAAACTAATGAATTAAAATATAAACAAGAATATAATCAACTAAAACAGAAATATCACAATCACAAATCCTTATTTACAGATGGGTCCAAGGATGGTGGCGCAGTAGCTTGTGCCACTGTCACTGGATCCAGAACAATATCTTCTAGATTACCGGATAACAGTTCTATTTTCACAGCTGAAGCTAACGCCATATTAACAGCTCTTAAATACATTCAAAGACATCCCAAACGGAAACAATACATAATCTTTTCAGACTCTCTCTCTTGTCTTCAGGCTATTAAACACTTATCATGTAAACATCCACTTTTAATAGAAATTATTGAATTGTATAATGATCTTGCTACTGGCCAATGCGACATCGTCTTTTGATGGTTACCCGGTCATGCAGGCATTTCTGGTAACACAATGGCCGATCTTGCTGCCAAGGCAGCACTCAACAAATCTGTGACACCACTTCTTATTCCATATTCAGATTATAAAGCTACCATTAGATCTTTTATCCGTGATCTGATGCAAAAGAAGTGGGACACCCAAGTGGGTATAAATAAACTACATGAAATAAAACCCTACATTGGTTATACCTACTTGGGTTGTCGGTCCAGATTTGAGGAGGTAATCATGCGACGATGTCGTATTGGCCATACCAGATATACACATGCATACCTGTTGACAGGTGATGATCCTCCGTTTTGTATCCCTTGTGATGAGAGAGTCACAGTCAAGCACATCTTGCTTCACTGTGTTGAATTCTCCATCACAAGGGGTAAATACTTCAATGTCAAAACCGTTAAGGATCTTTTTACCACTGTTAGTGTCCATTTAATTATTGGCTTGTTAACAGAAATTGATTTCATGATTGAATTTTGATTACTGTGTTGTAGATAGATGTATTTTAATTATCGGTAGTATAAATTAGCAACTGGTATTGTTAGTGGCTGTATCCTCAAAGGGGGTTAAAGTATCGTAAAATTATTGTCCTCCTGAGAGGGTACGTAAGTCCCAAAACTTTTCTCAGTTTAAGTTTTGCTTACCCGATTTTAAACGTAGTATATTTGTTCTATTAAAAGTTTGGCTAAACTTTCGCACAATCGCCAACCGCTGAAAGGATGGTGTAAATCCATCTAGGGTCCATGCAGGTAGCAAAGGTACTGTAAGTCCCCATGGACCCTGGTATGGTGATCTTCCTTCAGTTGTTGGCGGTCTATAGCCTGTTTTTATATTGTGTCGTCGTCTAGAGTCATTTTTTTAGATTAATTACTAGTTTTACATGTCTGACTGTGATAGTCTAGCTGTTTTACTGTCCTTCGTTGACAGGTTTTTTACCATTCTCTATTAGGTATATTATTATTGGTTCTCGTCACGATATGGCTGCAATATTGCCGATGTGACGTTAAACATTAACTCACTCACTCACTCCTTCTCATCGCCAACTCCTCCGAAGTCTGTTAAAGCAGGTCACTGTAGTATTTCAGTTGACGCGTACGTCCCAAATCCTTTGAGATGTTTTAGATGTCAAAGGTATGGGCACGGTGTTAATACTTGAACCAAGCCCATAACATGCGCCCACTGTAGTGAGAATACTCATGTCACAGAAGACTGTAACAGTGACCATAAAAAGTGTACAAATTGTTCGGGAAATCATTCGTCTTTCGCCAAAGAGTGTCCAGTCTGGAAAAAAACAAATGGAAATCAATAAAATTAAATTCATTTACATCAGTTGTACGAACTCCTGAATATACCTCAAAAGTAACTACCTCGTCAATACATTGCCAGACAGATTTGACGTGGGTTAAGACAAATAATGCTCAGTTTGTTGCACCCGAACAGTCTACCCAAACCTTGACATCTTCTGTCAACACTCAGGTGGTATCTAAAGCCGGGTCACAGTCCTCTAGTCAGACTTCATCTCTATCTGGAGAACAATCTTTGTCTCAGCCAACTCACAAATCACGAGCAAAAACAAGCTCGAAGAATATTCTTCAAAGTAAAACTGACTCCAGAACAGAATCTTCAAAAAAGAGTGGCAGACCCCAGAAGGGTTCAGAAAATCCGGTAAAATTATTCAATAAATACAGATCGCTTGAAGCCATGGAAGTGTCAGAAAACTTCCATCCCAGGGCACATAGCTTGTCGCCCTCGAAAAAGGTGAGGGGTAGATCCCCTATTAACCCACCAAAAAGATTATTCCAATAATATTTTATAGTGGAACTGCAGAGGATTGAGGACTAATTTACATGAATTACAGCTATTAGTCCAAGATTTTACACCTTCAGCGTTATGTCTACAAGAGACATATTTAAAACAAACAGATACATTTGACCTTCGTTATTTTAATGCATATCATTGTTTTTCACCTCCGGGTGATAGGGCCACTGGGGGTCATCTATTCTAGTCAGACAAAACGTTATTCAAAGCCCTGTTCCACTTATTACTAATATGCAGGCTGTTGCAGTGAGAATTACTTTACATGTAGCGTTTATTATGCTCTCTTTCTATTTCACCGTCTTCGGCGTTTGCCAAAACTGATCTTCAAGCTCTATATGATCAGTTCCCAAAGCCCTGCATTATAATGGGAGATTTAAATGGCCACAACCCACTCTGGGGTAGTGTAACTACAAACGTTAAAGGTAAAATGTTGGAGGACTTTTCTTCTGACAATGATTTATGTATTTATAATGATGGTTCCAACACATATTTACACCCTGGGACAGGGACCTATTCTGCTCTTGACTTGTCACTCACAAATTCAGAACTACTAAATGAATTCGAATGGTCAGTCCACGATGATCTCTGTGGAAGTGACCATTTTCCTACTATATTAAAATCTGTAATTCCATCTGATGTCCCTCCATCATCAAGGCGGAATTTTTGAAAGGCTAACTGGGCTTTATATGAAACACTGTGTGCTGAAAAGCTTACACCTGAACGTTTTATTGACGTTCCTGATGCTATTAAGTGCTTTTCTGATAATTGAACTCCATAGCTGGTGAGTGTATACCAAATTCCTCTGCAGTTCCACATATTCGAAAACCGTGGTTCAATGATGACTGCAAACAAGCTAGGAAGGCAAGGAAAAAGCAGAACATTATTTCCGTCGCCATCCTATGGTGCATAATTCAAATAGATTTAAAATTTAAAATTCTAAAGCACGGCGTACTTTTAAACAGAACAAACGCCAATCTTGGCAAAATTATGTATCTAAAATAAATTCTCGGACACCCATGTCCAAGGTATGGAACATGGTCCAGAAAATCAAAGGTAAAGGTACTAAATCTACTGTCCATCATCTTAAACATGGAGATCAATTGCTTACTGATAATTCAGATATTGCTAATAAACTGGGTGAAACCCTTGCTAAACACTCTTCGTCTTCTAATTATACACCTAAATTTCAGCAATATCAAAAACAACAAGAAAAGAAAACTATTAATTCAATTCTGATAATGGGGACGATTATAATGAAACTTTTTCTATTCATGAACTCCATACTGCTCTTGAACAAGCTCATGACACTGCTACTGGAGCTGATAACATCCATTATCAGCTCTTGAAACACTTACCAGAATCCTGTTTAGAGACGCTCGTGTCAATTTTTGATGATATTTGGACTTTCGGGAAATTTCCTTCTTCATGGCGTGATGCTATAGTAGTACCAATACCTAAACCTGGACGTGATCATACGGATCCATCCAATTATCGTCCGATTTCATTAACTAGCTGTGTTTGCAAGACCATGGAACGCATGATAAATAATCGACTTGTTTGGTACTTGGAAACAAATAACCTTATCACAGATATACAATGTGGTTTCCGTAAAAACAAAAATACTGTCGATCACTTAGTACGTTTGGAATCATTTGTGAAACACGCGCTGATTAATAAACAACATGCTGTGTCTATCTTTTTTGATCTTGAGAAGGCATAGGACACAACCTGGAAGTATGGTATTCTGAGAGATCTACATGATTTCGGTTTGCGAGGTCGTTTGCCTGAATTCATTGGCAAATTTTTAAATAACAGACAATTTCAAGTCCGTGTGGGTTCTACCCTGTCTGATCATTACAATCAGGATCAGGGTGTTCCACAAGGAAGTATTATGTCAGTCTCTCTTTTTAGTATAAAGATAAATAGTTTATCAAAAGTTTTAAACGATTCAATTGATGGATCGTTATTTGTGGATGATTTTAATATTTCTTGTCGTGGGAAAAATATGAATACCATTGAACGACAACTACAGTTGTGTTTAAACAAGATTAATAAATGGTGTCTTGAAAACGGCTTTAAATTTTCTAAATCGAAAACTAACTGTATACATTTTTGTCGTAAATATAAACCACATAAAGACCCTGAACTATCTCTAGATGACACACCAATTAAAGTTGTGAAGGAAGCTAAGTTCTTGGGTCTCATCTTTGACTCACATTTAACGTTTTTACCGTATATTAAATCACTTAAAACTAAATGCCTGAAAGCACTTGACTTGTTGAAAGTGGTTTAAAATTCTAAATGGGGAGGGGATTACTCGTACGTTATAAACTTGATTATGGCTCAATCGTACATGGTGGAGCCTGCAAAAGCAACCTTAAACTTCTTGATTCTGTCCACCACCAAGGTTTAAGACTTTGTCTTGGGTCTTTCCGAACTTCATCGATTGGCAGTCTTTACGTTGAGGCCGATGAATCATCTCTTGCACAACGCAGTATCAAATTATCTTTACAATATATCACAAAACTATACTCTGACGAATCTAACCCTGCATACAACTGTGCCTTCAATCCTCTGTATCAGGATTTGTATAGCAAAAAGTCTTCTCTTGTTCCACCTCTTGGGTTCAGAAAAAAAGCCGTTTCTTGCTGCTGCTGGTATTGAGTTGGACAATATAGCTCCTTCCCGTCTTCTTTCCTCTCCCTCTTGGCAGTTGGTTAGGCCACAAGTTGACCTAACATTAACGACATTTAAAAAAAACAGAAACTAATGAATTGCAGTATAAACAAGAATATAATCAATTGAAACATACATATAACAATCACAAATCCTTATTTACAGATGGGTCCAAGGATGGTGGCGCAGTTGCTTGTCCTACTGTCATTGGATCCAGAACAATATCTTCTAGATTACCAGACAATAGCTCTATTTTTACAGCAGAAGCTAACGCCATATTAACAGCTCTCAAATATATTCAAAGACACCCTAAACGTAAACAGTATATAATCTATTCCGACTCTCTTTCTTGCCTTCAGGCTATTAAAAATATTTATTGTAAACATCCACTTTTAATCGAAATTATTGAATTGTATAACAATCTTGCTACTGGCCAGTGCGACATCGTCTTTTGTTGGTTACCAAGCCATGTTCGAATCTCTGGTAACACATTTGATGACCTTGCTGTTAAAGCAGCACTAAACAAATCTGTGTCACCACTTCTTATTCCTTACATTGATTATAAAGCCACCATTAGATCTTACATCCGTGATCTGATGCAAAAGAAGTGGGACACCCAAGTAGGTATCAATAAATTACATGAAATAAAACCATTTGTTGGTTCCACTTACTTGGGTTGTCGGTCCAGATTTGAAGAGGTCATTATACGACGATGTCGTATTGGCCACACTAGGTATACCCATGAATATCTTTTGAAAGGTGAGGATCCTCCGATCTGTATCCCTTGTGATGAAATAATCACGGTCAAGCATGTCTTGCTTGACTGTGTTGAATATTCCATCACAAGGGACAATTGTTTTAAATCAAGAACATTGAAGGACCTTTTTAGTAACGTAAGTTCTCATTTAATTATTGGCACCCGTGAACGGCCACCTCCTCGTGGTGGGTGCTGGGTAACGCCAAGAGCCGTTCCAATCCCCGTGTGGACCCGGGTCAACTAGGTCCATAGCACCCCATTGCTGGTCGCAAGGAGCGACCGAATGGGGCAACCTGTTTGCCGTGGGTTGCGTCCCGTGTCGGTGGAGGACGGTAGTCTGGTGGTTGAGGGCAATAGGAGCCTGAATCGTGTTCCTGTTGCCCAACACACCACTTCGGCCCTTACTTCACCTAGACGGGTGGTAGAATCGGCCCGATTCTATCAATCGGCTGGTCACGCCAAGCCCTGTGTATGGACTTGTAAGTCATTACACAAATGTAATTTGAGAAAGTTTACTTTTGGACTTGGCACATTTGTTTATATCAAATGTCAACGACCTTTCAATATGATGTTTTGAACTTTGCCTAGAGTCTTATGCCCAGAAGGCGGTGACTCATGGGCCAATCTGGTAGAATTGTTAATCTTTTAATGTTTCTGCTGGAGTATATCATCCGGGTATCCTTGGTGGTGCAAGTTGGAGACCCACTTGTATTTAGCATTGTCCTTGTGATACTCTGTGGTGGGTGGGGAGCTCGGATGATGAACCATATAACCAACAAACATGGAATACCAAACCCCTTCCAAAAAAACAAAACGTCCACTGGATAATGAAGATGAGCAAAGACCATTAAAATCTGTAGAACATTGGCCACGATTTTTAGTGCTTGAGAGAGTTGACAAAACACCTCTCAAACTTAACCCTTTTGCGATATCTAAGGGTATTCAAGGCATAGCTGGTGAAGTTAAAAACGTCCGAAGATTACGATCAGGCTCTTTGCTGATAGAATGCAACAGGAAACAGCAATCTACCAACCTTATGTCAACAGTTTCATTTGTCGGCGTTCCTGTTTTAGTTACAGCACATAGAACGCTCAATACCAGTAAAGGAATTGTACGAGACAGGGATCAGTTGTTTGCTGATATGACGGAAGCTGACATAGTGTTTGAGATGAGAAATCAAGACGTTATGTTTGTTAAACGGTTCTCAACACGAAAGAACTCACAAACACAACCAACCAACACGTACCTTTTTTCATTTTCAACGCCGACTGCTCCGACATCAATCAAAGCAGGTTACAGCAATATCAAAGTTGACACCTTTATTCCAAACCCATTAAGGTGTTTCAAATGTCAAAGATTTGGCCATGGCGTCAATACGTGCACAAGATCTGTCACATGTGCTCATTGCGGTGAACAAACTCATACAACGGAAGACTGTGACAATGATGCTAAGAAATGTACCAACTGTTCAGGGAGTCACCCATCATACTCTAAAGACTGTCCTGTCTGGAAACACCACATGAAAATAAATAGAACTAAATTTTCCAGAAACATCAGTTTTTCTGAAGCAAAGAAACTTGTTCAGTCTGAGGAAGGCACGGAAATTTATGCGTCTGTCCTCCAGACAACCCCTGAAATAACAACCAAAGTCACAACATTATCTGTTGACTGCCAGACAGACTTGACGTGGTTGAACTCTGAAGCGCCTCAAATATATTCAAATGAACAGTCAACTCAAACATCTGATTCACGCTCTGACATACAGACTCTTTCTGAAGGTCAATCATCATCTCTCACTTAGAAGAAGTCTCAAGCACAAAAACTACAAATATCTCAAAGAAATGTGAAACAAAGCAAATCAAGAACTGAATCTTCGAAAGGACAAAGTGATAGGATTTCAAAGGGGTCAGATAATTCGATCCAACTATTTAATAGGTTTGGATCTCTTGAAAGAATGGATGTGGCTGAAACCATCCAGCCACGGGCGCAAAGCGTATCGCCCTCTAAAAAGGTACGGGGTAGATCCCCAGTCATACCTCCCAAAAGATAGATTCTCCAAACAATATTATACAGTGGAATTGCCGAGGACTGAAGGCCAACTTTAACGACTTACTGCTATTGGTCCAGGACATTCGTCCATCAGCATTCTGTCTTCAAGAAACATATTTAAAGCAGACAGATAATTTCAGCCTGCTTCACTTCAATGCATATCATTCTTTTTCTCCTCCGGGTGATAGGGCCACGGGAGGATCATCCATCCTTGTGAGACATAATGTACTCCAAAGCCCTGTTATCCTTCAAACTAATCTTCAAGCTGTTGCAGTACGACTTACTTTGCATGTTACTTTACTCTCTGCTCGCTATATATTCCACCATCTTCAGGTCTTCAACAGGCTGATATTCAAACCCTTTACAATCAACCCCCGAAACCCTGTATTATTTTGGGTGATTTTAATGGCCACAACCCACTCTTGGGTGGTACAACTGTTAATACCAAAGGGAAAGTACTGGAGGAGTTTATTACAAACAATGATTTATGCATATATAATGATTGTTCAAATACATATTTACACCCTGGCACAGGAACCTATTCAGCTCTTGATTTGTCACTTACTGATTCTGGTCTATTGAGTGAGTTTGAATGGTCAGTCCACGACGACCTTTGTGGAAGTGACCATTTCCCAACAATCTTAAAACCCCTGAACCCATCTGATGTCCCTCCATCATCTAGATGGATTTTTACAAAGGCTAACTGGAGTTTATATGAAACTCTCTGCATTGACCAACTTAAACCTGAACTTTTCATTGATGTTCCTGATGCTATTAAATGTTTTTCTAATAATATGAACGACATAGCTGAGTAGTGTATCCCAAAGTCCTCAGTAATTCCGCACATACGAAAACCATGGTTTAATGTTGAATGCAAACAGGCTCGCAAGGCACGGAAAAAAGCTGA
Source organism: Haliotis asinina (assembly GCF_037392515.1). Lineage (NCBI taxonomy): Eukaryota > Metazoa > Mollusca > Gastropoda > Lepetellida > Haliotidae > Haliotis > Haliotis asinina. The sequence goes on along the minus strand of NC_090294.1, from coordinate 6,294,790 downwards.
ACATTATTTCCGTCGTCATCCTATGGTCCATAACTTGAACAAATGTAAAATCGTAAACGCTAAAGCACGGCGTACTTTTAAACAAAGTAAACGTCAGTCCTGGCAAAACTATGTATCTAAAATAAATTCACGCACGCCGATTTCTAAAGTATTGAATATGATCCAGAAAAACAAAGGAAAGGGCTCTAGATCTGGCATTCACCATCTCAAAGATAGAGACCAGTTATTAACTAATGCATCTGATATTGCTAATAAACTTGGTGAAACACTGGCACAGCATTCTTCTTCCACACATTATGTACCTGAGTTCCAAAGGTATCAACAACAGCAAGAAAAGAAATCTATAAATTTCACTTCAGATAACGGGGAAGATTATAACGAGGTATTTTCAATTCATGAACTCCATACTGCTCTTGACCAGGCCCACGATACTGCTACAGGAGCTGATAACATACATTATCAACTTCTGAAGCCCTTACCAGAATCTTGTTTAGAAACTCTTCTAAATATTTTTGATGATATTTGGACGTCGGGGAAATTTCCGTCATCGTGGCGAGATGCTATAGTAGTCCCAATACCTAAACCTGGACGTGACCATACCGATCCTTCAAATTATCGCCCAATTTCTCTCACAAGCTGCGCTTACAAAACCATGGAACGCATGATAAACAATAGGCTAGTTTGGTACTTAGAAACCAATAACCTCATAACAGATATTCAGTATGGCTTTCGTAAAAACAGAAGTACCATTGATCACTTGGTGCGTTTGGAGTCTTTTGTCAAAAACGCTATAATTGATAAACAACATGCAGTGTCTATCTTTTTTGATTTAGAAAAAGCGTATGACACTACATGGAAATACGAATCTAATGATTTAATATCTAACATTCAATGTGGACTTCGGAAAAATCGCAGTACCATTGACCATTTAGTTCGATTAGAGTCATTTGTGAAAAATGCAATCATCAATAATCAACATGCAGTGTCCATCTTTTTTTACCTTGAAAAGGCATACGACACTAAATGGAAATATGGCATTTTAAAAGATTTACATGACTTTGGATTGCGAGGCCGATTGCCTCTATTTATATCCAACTTTTTAAATGACAGGCAATTTCAAGTCCGGGTGGGTTCTACTCTGTCTGATCATTATAATCAGGATCAAGGTGTTCCACAAGGGACTATTTTGTCTGTCACTTTATTTAGCGTTAAAAGCAACAGTTTATCCAAAGTTTTAAATAATTCGATTGACGGATCACTTTTTGCGGATGATTTTAATATCTCTTGTCGTGGTAAAAATATGCGTACTATTGAGAGGCAACTGCAATTGTGTTTAAACAAAATTAATAAATGGTGTCTTGAGAACGGTTTCAGATTTTCTAAATCAAAAACTAATTGTATACATTTCTGTAGACGATATAAACCACATAAAGACCCTGAACTGTTTCTAAATGGCACTGCTATTAAAGTTGTAAAAGAGGCCAAGTTCTTGGGATTGATTTTTGACTCGCATTTAACGTTTCTCCCCCATATCAAATACCTTAAAGCTAAATGCCTGAAGGCACTTGACCTTTTGAAAGTCATTTCTAATTGTAAGTGGGGAGGGGACCAAGCTACCCTCCTACAACTTTATCGATCATTGGTCCGTTCGAAACTTGATTACGGTTCCATCGTATACGGTGGAGCTTGCAAAAGCAACCTTAAACTTCTTGATTCTGTACACCATCAAGGTTTAAGACTTTGTCTTGGGTCTTTCCGAACTTCACCTATTGACAGTCTTTACGTTGAAGCCGACGAACCATCTCTTACACAACGTCGTATAAAATTATCCTTACAATACATTACTAAATTATACTCTAATGATTCTAATCCTGCATACAACTGTGTGTTCAACCCACTTTATAAAGATTTGTATGACAAAAAGTCTTCTCTTGTTCCACCTCTCGGGCACAGAATTAAACCCTTTCTTTCTTCGGCCGGCAATGAACTGGAAAATATAGCTCCTTCCCGTCTCCTTTCTTCTCCTCCTTGGCAATTGGTTAGGCCACAAGTCGGCCTAACATTAACTTCTTTTAAAAAATCAGAAACTAATGAGTTACAATATAAACAAGAATATAATCAATTAAAAACGAAATATAGCAATTACAACTATATATTGCAATTATAAATTCTTATTTACTGATGGATCCAAGGACGGTGGCGCAGTGGCTTGTGCCACTGTCATTGGATCCAGAACAATATCTTCTAGAATTCCAGATAACAGCTCTATTTTTACTGCAGAAGCAAAAGGCCATATTAACAGCTCTTAAATATATTCAAAGACACCCTAAACGTAAACAATATATAATCTATTCCGACTCTCTTTCTTGCCTTCAGGCTATTAAAAATATTTCTTGTAAACATCCACTTTTAATATAAATTATTGAATTGTATAATGATCTTGCTACTGGCCAATACGACATCGTCTTTTGTTGGTTACCCAGCCACGTAGGCATTTCAGGGAATACACTGGCTGATCTTGCGGCACTCAACAAATCTGTGACACCACTTCTTATTCCATATTCAGATTATAAATCTACAATTAGATCTTATATCCGTGATCTAATGCAGAAGAAGTGGGACACTCAAGTAGGTATCAATAAATTACATGAAATAAAACCGTATATTGGTTACACCTACTTGGGTTGTCAGTCCAGATTTGAAGAGGTCATTTTGCGACGATGTCGCATGGCCATACGCGGTATACACATGAGTACTTGTTAAAAGGTGAGGATCCTCCGTTTTGTATCCCTTGTGATGAAAGAATCACAGTCAAGCATGTTTTGCTTGACTGTGTTGAATATTCCATCACAAGGGATAACTATTTTACATCACGAAGTATGAAGGATCTTTTAGTAATGTTAGTTGTCATTTAATCATTGCGTTTTTAAATGAATTAGATCTGTTTCAGAACTTGTAAATAGATAAACATATGATTGGAAGTTGAATTAGCAGATAACATTGTTAGTGGCTGTATCTTCGAAGGGGGTTGAAGTACCATAAAATTATTGTCCTCCTGAGAGGGTACGTAAGTCCCAAAACATTTGGAATCAGATTTAATCTTCCACATTTTTTAGCTGTAGTATATGTGTCATCGTAATTTTTGGCTAATCTTGCATACAGTCGCCAGCTGCTGAGGGATGCTGTAAACCCAGCTAGGGACCATGCAGGTAGCAAACGTACTGTGTAAGTCCCCATGGCCCCTAGTATGGTGTTGGCGATCTATGGCCTGTTTTTATATTGTACTGTCCAAATAGTGATACTGTTATTTTTTAAGTTTCCACACTAGTTTTAATAATAACTGTGATACTCTAGTGGTTTTACTGTCCTTCGTCGACAGGTTCTTCATAAAAAGCATATATATTCTTTTTGTCACGTATGTTCTCGTCACGATATGGCTGCAATATTGCCGCTGTGACGTTAAATATTAACTCACTCACTCATTTAATTATTGCATTTTTAAAAGAATTGAATTTATTGACTGACATGTAAATAAATAAGTATTTTATGATTGGAAGTTGAATTAGCAGCTAAGATTGTTAGTGGCTGTATCCTCGAAGGGGGTTGAAGTACTGTAAAATTATTGTCCTCCTGAGAGGGTACGATTTAAGTAAGATTTAATCTTCCATGTTTTTAATCGTAGAATATGTGTCATTTTAATTTTTGGCTAATCTTGCATACAGTCGCCAACAGCTGAGGGGATGGTGTAAATCCAGCCAGGGACCATGCAGGTAGCAGAGGTACTGTAAGTCCCCATGGTCCCTGGTATGGTGATCTACCCTCTGTTGTTGGCGATCCATGGCCTGTTTTTATATTGTACTGTCCAAATAGTCATACTGTAATCTTTAAGTTTCCACGCTAGTTTTAATACTAACTGTGATAGTCTAGTGGTTTTACTGTCCTTCGTAGGCAGGGTCTTCATAGTATGCGTATATATATTCTTTTTTGTCATGTATGTTCTCGTCACGATATGGCTGCAGTATTGCCGATTTGACGTTAAATATTAACTCACTCACTCTTGTCACTTAGAAAAACCGTAAGGTTGGCCATGCTCTTTCGGGTCACCTACGGCTGTTAACATTGTGAACAGGCACCTAGTCGCGGTGGCTGAGCGGGTTAGGCGGCTGACTTTGTGTGCTGGTGATTAGGTGCCTGACTCTGAGGGTGCGCCAGTCGCGGTGGCTGAGCGGGTTAGGCGGCTGACTTTGTGTGCTGGTGATTAGGTGCCTGACTCTGAGGGTGCGGGTTCGAATCCCGGATGGGACTCAACCAAAGGAAGTACTAGAATTTGTACTTTACTGAGAAAGTGAAATCCCAAATATGACATATGTTGCTAATAAATACATTTATATAAATTATAGTTGAAGCGTTGTTGCACTCAGATGTTATGATTTTTGCGGTGGACACCCCATTAGTATATCCGTAAAATTAAGAATTATATCAAATTAGACTAAAATTTAATATTGTAATGGCAAATTCAACACTATTGTTTATACTGTTATTGACAGTTTATATTCTTTAAACGTTATCAAGTGTCGGGTGTATCGTATCCTAAATGATACTGGGTTGTAATATATTTCGCTGACCAATCTGTACCCAGGACTGTTTGGCTTAAAGCTAATGTACAATTCAATTTCACTTATCAGTTTAGGCCTGTTAAAGGTCATTATTATCCTACTCGCGATCCTAGAAGTCTGATCGAAAACTGCACAGCCCGACTATTCTAACGTGTGGTTCAATCAAACCTTAAGGTTTTCACCCCAAAAATGTGTTGAACTTGTAGGTCAGTCTTTTACCTCCATGCTCATAGTGTTACATTTGTCTACCTGCTTGTCATATTTGAACGCTGACCCTCTCATTTGCACTACTCTCATTCTTGGAACAAACGTCTGGCCTCTCTTCGGTAAACATGGACAGTGTCCGTAATCTCTGAATGACTCGGAAACACAAGACGGCTCTCATTGGTCAATTTCCACGTGTGCGGGAAAACAACAAACAAACATTGCACACAGGAAAGAACCAACCATTTTCGACTTTTCCGATCACATCAACACATCAGCTGTCAAAACAATATCCCACAATATGGAACACGTGGAAATTGATTTGATATAACATCCTTCAATATAGAAGCGCATTTTATGTCTTATGCCAGTGTAATTGATGTACGAAAAGAAATAGTGAATTGGATCTTTGTAAGAGTAGCCCCAAGAACAAGACGGATTTCAAGGTAGAAATCTTTGATATTTGTGTGCGTTTAAATCACTGACACCGAGTCTTAGGCGCGAATCTGACAGAATCTCGATCTAGAGTTTAAATTAAGCTAGGTATTATTATTTGTTTATTATTATTAATTTGTTTCTGAAAACTACCCAAAGTAGTCAATTCTTTATAAATAATAATGATAATATAGAAGAACGATGCCGGAACACCAACATATGTCCGAATTTACCGATTTTTTGATAATTCATATGCCAGATTACACAGCTTCCACTGTATACATTGCAATTATCCAAACAGCCCGTTGTACATTGAAACATACCACATAAAATGTTACATTTAGACCTAATTCATCAAATGAATAATCTGACTTGAAATATTTTTGAAAAGTTAATTTCTTGCTGCAGACTTGTCATTTATAACTGACCGTGTTGATTGGCAAAACAAGTGTTGAACTTGTCGAACTGTAAATTGTATTATTAATTAAGTAATAATTATTATTGGGCCACAACGTTTATTGTTTAGAATGATAATTATTATGGGTCACATTTCGTATCATAAATGTTTACTACTTTTTGCATTTGGGCAGCAGGCTTTCAGGAAGTGCTTTAAAGTTACCTTCTCTTGAGTTTATGTTTTGATTATTTCTGCGTACTTCCGGGAGACTGCTAGAGGATTCTATTTTGATGGGGATGGTCGTAAGTGCTCGAACTTCCAGGACATATTGAATGTACATATAAAGGTTAGTTGCCGTGTTGTCTACACTCAACGGATACACAGAATAACTGGAGTATATTAGCCTGCCAATCTCTGTCAACGCTTGATCTACATAACCGTTGCCTGACCACTCGCTGTGTTACATTCCGTATAACTGTTTCTCACTCTCACGTCAAGGCTTCGGTGAGTTGACATTATATTTGTGACCCATTACTTTCGAGTTGACCCAGTTGTATTGTACATGAAACCTCTCCTGTGAATCTGTATATTTTGTATTTTGTTTGCTCAATATAAAGTCTCATTGAAAATATCAAACATTTTTAACCGTAACACTGTGTAGATTCTTCGATACATAAACCCGTCCTGTTTATAACAATGAACTAAACTGACAGAGGTTCCTTAGAGTGACGTTTCGTGGTAGTAGCAAGAAGATTACAACATGCAGGTCTCCGCTTTAACGTTATACTACGACGAGCAGTGTCTGAAGCGACATTGCACATATCAGACGGCGGCCCAGACAGCGCATTTACTCAATATTGTAATTCAAACTGTCGGGTCGCTATTGAGTAGACAGTGAGAAATAATTTAAAATCAATGATGGGATTTTGAATGAGGGTTGAAAAGGAAGGAGCAATGGAGAAACAAAAACTGTAACCTACCACAACAGTCTCCTCTGTTGTAGATGGTGACGTTGTGGATGGTGTACTGTCCCAGCAGATCCACAAAGAACCAGGGAGACAAGTCACCAAATGCAGTGTGAATGCAGTCACCCCTAAAATAATTAGGGCCATGCCTGCCGTCAACACCTTTGGCAGCGACTGCCTTTGTCTCTAGGACGCTGCTCACCCATGCTGGTTTCTTCATAGCCAAGTTAAAACTTTGCATTTTGCACACTGTAAATTGAGATTGTAAGTCCAATAATGTAAATATATGTACGATTGTTGTATTTAAAAAAGGATGTGATATAACAACACTAAACACAATACATGGATGCACCCTGTCCATGGCACACAACTACTATTCTCATTAATGATATTGATAAAGAATAATACACAACTTCGCTTGTGATATAGAATGCCCACAATCACACGATACATCCCTATTTCTCAAATCATGATATATATTTCAGTGAAAAGGTAGGGAACTTATTGAAACAGTAAATGCCTTCGGTGGAAACCGGTTCCTTTCAAAGTGAGGACCATCTGTAAAGCCTTTTGTCTTTTTTGTTTGTCCTGGTGTATAAAAATCACATCTCGAAATAAAACATCAGATATCAGAAAGATTTCTTCCGCTTTTTCGTAATGCTACACATTGTTAATCCGTGTTCAAAAAACACCTAAAGTTTAGCCCCTTAATATCTTACTCAGGATCGTGTGTAAGAAACCCAAAAAGTAAGAACTCACCTTCTAAACATAAGACAGGCAGAAGACAGATCATGGTGAAAGAGAAGACTGCCATAATGCCACAGAGAACTTCTACTGACAACTCCCAGATACGTTGTCTTAAATGGAACTAGAGACATAAACTAACGGTGTTCAATATGCGCGTATGTTGTTAAATACAGGCGCGGTATGAAAGATTAATAAAAGCTTGCAGCCATATGAAAGATTAATAAGAGGCTGCTGCCGGTATGAAAGATTAATAAAAGGGTGGTGCCACGAAGGCTGCTGCTCTTCACCACTGTCTCTTCGGGAACTGATGACTGTGTGTTTTTATATGGCTATTACTTATTCATATTATACTTCACATAGATAACTGAGTGTCTTTGACAAACATATCTTGTATCTCAAGGGCAAACCTACACGTGCACTTATAACAGGAACTGTACCCGTGTTGGGGAATTAAACCCGGGACTTCAGTGTGACGAGCGAACGTATAATCCACTAGGCTACACCACCCTCCTTGTTTGGTTATAAAGTTCATTATTCAGTGCGATATTGGGCTTAAAGCCTTTCATTTCCCAGTACACTGAGATAGCTAGCTTCCTGAGGAAAGTGAACTACACTCGAAATTTATCTTACTTCACACATAAATATCGTTTCCTGACTGGCTAAGTGTCCTTCTATTGTTTTCAATGTACCCCACTTACAAGCGAGGTGCATTTCATTGTACCCCAGTGCCAATGGCAACTCATTCGGTATTTCGTGGTAGCATGTTTATTTCGAATCACGCATAATGCACGGAAATTACCGATGTTTTGCGAATGCAAATCGATGGTTGAGAGATAACTATAAATCTCTTTTTAACGTGTCGTCTGCAAAATATAGCGATGACTATTATAATATTTGCCTCGCATTAATAATTCCTATAAATAAATTTTACCAAAACGTTCAAGTGTAGTCCCTGTGAATATTTAGAAGGCGATCTTACTATGACAGTACCTACGGGTAGAAACAGCATGATGCAAGATTAGAAAGGAACATGAAGTTGGAAACGGATTCGTGATTCGTGACTGGGAATCGAATTCCGAATCTGAATAGTGTTTTCAGATTCGGAATTAGATTCCTGAATGTGAACATTTTTTTCAGATTCGGGATTCAAATCCCCTAGTAAACCTGGGTGTCTTAAAAACATGAAGACCCAAACCTACATTTTTCCATATTTCAACCTCAACTTTGAGATTTCTTCACATTCGGCTTCCTTCATTTGAATCCCGAATCTGAATATTTTTTGTCCAGATTCGTGATTCGAATCCTGAAATTGAATATTTTTTTCAGATTCGGGGTTCACATCCCCTAGAACATGGATGACAACAGATACTCCTCAACTTATTTCACCTGCCATATCCACTCAAACAGCAGAGCCACTTCCCAGTACATCCCAAATCCAATCACAGGCATCCTCCGATCACGAACCATCTTCTCAGTCCACAGTTAAGTCTCAACAAATCACTACCAACAAACGTAAAAAGCCAGATTCCTCGAAAAGGCTCAGTGACAGAACCCCTAAAGGATCAGAAAACAAAATTCAGTTGTTCAACAAACATGGATCACTTGAAGACATGGACGTGTCTGAAAACGTCCGCTCTAGGGCACACAGCTTGTCGCCCACCAAAAAAGTGCGGGGTAGATCCCCAATAAATCCCCCCAAAAGATAAGTTATCAGAATAATATTATTCAGTGGAATTGCAGAGGACTAAGGACTCATTTTAATGAATTGCAGCTTTTAATCCAGGATTTTACACTGTCAGCAATCTGTCTACAGGAAACATATTTAAAACACACAGATACTCTTGACCTCCGTCATTTCAATGCATATCATTATTTTTCACCTCCGGGTGATCGGGCAAGTGGAGGATCGTCAATCTTGGTACGGCAAAATGTTATACATAGTTCAATAGCGCTTTAAACAAATCTCCAAGCCGTAGCTGTGCGACTTACATTGCAAGTTGCATTTACACTTTGTTCATTGTATATTCCACCTTCATCTACTGTCCAGTCAACTGATCTACAAGCTCTTTACAATGAACTTCCTAAGCCCTGTATAATCATGGGCGATTACAACTACGAAGACCAAAGGTAAATTACTTGAGGATTTTCTTTCAAATAATTATCTCTGCATTTTCAATGACGGGTCACATACATATTTACATCCTGGCACAGGAACATATTCAGCTCTTGATTTATCAGTTACTGACTCTCATCTTTTAAATGAATTTGAATGGTTGGTTCACGATGACCTGTGTGGGAGCGACCATTTCCCTACAATACTAAAGCCTGTGAACCCATCTGATGTACCTCCATCATCACGATGGAATTTTAAAAAAGGCCAACTGGACTTTATATGAATCTCTCTGTACTGGCAAACTTAAACCTGTACGTTTTCTTTCTGTTCCTGATGCTATTAAATGTTTTTCAGATGTACTCAATGACATTGCTGACGAGTGTATACCAAAGTCTTCTGCAGTTCCACACATAAGAAAACCATGGTTCAACGATGAGTGCAAACAAGCTAGGAAGGCAAGGAAAGAAGCAGAACATTATTTCCGTCGCCATCCTATGGTGCATAATTTAAATAAATTTAATATTTTAAATGCTAAAGCGCGACGTACTTTTAAACATAATAAACGTCAATCTTGGCAAAATTATGTATCCAAAATAAATTCTCGGACACCCATGTCCAAGGTATGGAACATGGTCCGGAAAATTAACGGTAAAGGTACTAAATCTAGTATCCAACATCTTAAACATGGAGATCAATTACTTACCGAGGAAAACGATATTGCAAATAAACTGGGTGAAACTTTGGCTAAACACTCTTCCTCTTCTAATTACTTGCCTAAATTCCAACAGTATAAAAAAAAACAAGAAAAGAAAACTATTAATTTTAATTCAGATAATGGGGGAGATTATAATGAACTATTTTCTATTCATGAACTCCATACTGCTCTTGATCAAGCTCATGATACTGCTACAGGAGCTGATAACATACATTATCAGCTCCTGAAGCACTTACCAGAATCCTGCCTTGAAACTCTTCTAAATATTTTTGATGATATTTGGACATCGGGTAACTTTCCTCCCTAATGGCGTGACGCCATAGTAGTACCAATACCTAAACCTGGACGTGATCATACGGATCCGTCCAATTATAGACCTATTTCACTAACTAGCTGTGTTTGCAAGACCATTGAACGCATGATAAATAATCGACTTGTTTGGTACTTGGAAACCAATAACCTTATAACAGATATACAATGCGGTTTCCGTGAAAATAGAAGTACTGTCGATTACTTAGTGCGTTTGGAATCATTTGCAAAAAACGCCCTGATTAATAAACATCACGCTGTGTCTATCTTTTTTTTATCTAGAAAAAGCATATGACACAACCTGGAAATATGGCATTCTGAGAGATTTACATGATTTCGGTTTGCGAGGTCGTTTGCCTGAATTCATAGCCAACTTTTTAAATAACAGACAGTTTCAAGTCCGTGTGGGTTCTACCCTGTCTGATCCTTACAGTCAGGATCAGGGTGTTCCACAAGGCAGTATTTTGTCTGTCACACTTTTTAGTATAAAGATAATGAAATGAAATGAGAGTTATGCGCCCCTGAGTGAAGTCGATGAAATCTGCTGAGAAGAAAAGAAAGTCTGGTAATATAACATTCCCGCATCCAGCATACATATAAACTGCCACAGATACCCAGTAAAGGTTGTAGCACAGATTCTCATTCATGATGATTGATATTTCGCTCTATAGAGCGAGGATCGGACGCTTTAAACACCCGAGGGGTACACGGCAGGTTGACCATGTAAACAGCAGGTACACGCCATTCACAGACAGCTCAGACATGCCCTATCGACTCACCATATGTGCTCTACTGATATCAGTGCATCTTATTCTCTCCTTCTCTCTGACCAAATATGGGGAACAGTTTGACATGTTGCCTTTCTTCACATCCATGCTGTCGACCGATCAATGTTTACACCTGTGTGACAGTTGTGACGTCACTAGCCCTAACACATTGTTTACTTTGCGACCGTTCATACAGTGTGCTTCATCTCTCCCATCAACGATACATCTGGCTGGTGATGTAGAACTGAATCCAGGGCCTCTGAGTAAAGAATTAGAGGAAATGCAAAACAATATTTTTAATCGGATCCAGGATTCAGAAGACAAGGTTTGTGGTGAAATCAACTCAGTTAAAGTGGACATAAAATCCCTCCAGTCTGCTATCAGTAAACTTAAGACAGAAATTGACAACACTAAAGAAGAACAGAATGTACTCAGACTAGACATAGATTCGCTGATTGAGAGAATGGAAGACGCAGATGACTATCTGTGTGAGTTAGAGACGAGGATAGAGGATCAGGAGCAGCGAAGTAGGAGAAATAACATGGTATTGTATGGTATTCCAGAATCTTCAGGTAAAGAGACATACACTGAAAGCAAGGCTAAGGTTCTGGAAGTGCTTAATACTGCAAGGGAAGTGAAGGAACTACCACCACTAAGACCAAGAGACATAGAGAGGGCCCACAGAATAAATGCTAAGAAATCAGATTCAAATCGACCTGTTGTTGTGAAAATGCTACACTGGGAGGATAAATGGCATAGTGTTAAAATGAGGGATGTTCTGAAGGAAAAGGGTATTGGCATCGCCAATGATCTCACGGTTGCACAAAGACAAGAGCTTGCTAGAAAAAGAAGTTTACATCCAGATAGGAGATTTTATTACAAAGGCAACAAACTTGTTGAGGAGCCGAGAGAGACAGCACAAAGTGATGCCCCAATACTCAGGGTAAACGAGAGCGACACACCCCCTCAAACTACCAGCGATAATCTACAAGCCAAACCACGTCAGCAACGTCAAACAGACAAGAATAGGACTGCATCACGCCGTCCTAACAGAACACAAAATAGATAGGGGTTAGGCCAGGCTGAGAACACTCGCAAAAATCCTTTAGAACACTACAATGATCACAATAAAGATAGCGAAAAAAAAAACACAAATGTGTCAGATAAAGACATCCATTTTATATTTTGGAACATTTCAGGAATTTTCCATAAACTTCCTGAATCCGACTTTATAAATTACTTACAGAGTTTTGATGTAATAGGTTTAACTGAGACTTGGGTAGATGATCTGTATATACAAGATGTATTTTCAAACTACGTTTCGATAAGCAAACATGCTGAACGAATTGCTAAATGCGGTAGATTATCTGGTGGAATATTTGTCTTGATAAAAAAAGAGTTTGAGAAGTTTTTACTGTGGTCGAAAATCACTGAAAATTCCATATTTATTATGTTTGACAAAAAGATGTTTGGTCTGGATGAGAATATTCTATATGCCTGTGTCTATGTACACCCAGAATCATCTACCTGGTACAACAGACCTGTGTTATCATGTAAAAATGGTATTAGTATTTTCCAAGATAGTCTACTGCAAATACTTAGTGACATCCCCGAAGATGTTTTGATCTTATGCGGTGGAGACTTTAACGCACGGACAGGTACAGATGCAGATTTTGTCGAAGACGATATACTTGAACAAGTTGAAAATCAAAACTTTGCATTCCTAGACTTTATATGTGATAATTTCAACCAAGTGCGTTACTCTGCCGATAAGATAATAAACAACTTTGGAAAATGTTTTCTGGATCTCTGTGCAGTAATTAACATACACATAATGAACGGGCGATGTGGGTCTGACACTAAAGTTGGAGATTTCACTTTCATTGGCAATAACGGCGCAAGCGTCGTCGATTATATTATATCATCTGCACCGTTGTTTGAATATGTATCTGATTTTGAGATAACATCTCGACCCGAGTCAACGCATCTTCCGCTCACTATGAAGTTACGTACGCTTCATGTGAAATCGTCGCGTATGAAATCTGGTTGTAAGAATACTTATAGATTTGTTTGGGATCATAACAAGCTTGACTCCTTCAGAGAGAACATTCTCTCGGACCCTGTGCAAGATATTTTAGATAAATCTGTGGACAGTGCATTCACATGTATAGACACTAGCGTTAATCTTATAGTAGATGCCCTTTGCCTGGCAGCGTCAGATATGAAAAGAAAGTGTAGAAGTACGAGAAATGATCTGAACGAATGGTATGACGATGAATGCAGAAAACTCAAAGCTGAACGCTGTAAATCTTTGAATAGGTTCAGGAAAGATAAAGATAAATGCTCATTGATACAGTATAACCTGTTAAGAAATAAATATAATGCCCTCTGCAAATATAAACGTACTTCATTTTATAACAATAAGCAAAAAATAATAGAAGAAAATATAAATGACTCAAAACGATTTTGGCAGGAACTTAAATCCCTAAATAAGAAAAAGGATTCTTATAATGATATCCAAACCCAGGAATGGTTCCACCACTTTAGAGACTTATTTGCATGCCAAAATACGGGTAACGAGGAAGACACAAAAAGTAATGAAGGCGGGCCAGAAGACTCTAACCCAACCAGTGACGTTTCAAAAGATATACTTGACTCTCCTATATCGAGACAAGAGATTCTAGAAAGTATCAATAACCTTAAAGTTAACAAATCCCCGGGAATAGATGATGTAATTCCAGAATTCTTTAAACACTCTGCTAATCTTCTTCTACCGTATTTAGAATTGATTTTTAATCTGATATTAGAAAAAGGGACCTTTCCTACAGCCTGGTCGGTTGGGATAATAGTGCCTATACATAAGCAAGGAAATTTAAATAAAGTAGATAATTACAGAGGAATCACATTGCTGAGCATATTCAGTAAAGTGTTCACATCGATTGTTAACCAAAGACTAATTTTTTGGGGTGAATCAATGGACAAAATAAATGAAGCCCAGGCAGGATTTAGAAAGGGTTACACAACAACCGATAACATGTTTATACTACAGAGTGTGATCCAGAGATATTTGAATACACAGAGTGGTAAGCTATATGCAATGTTTGTTGATTTTTCTAAGGCATTTGATTCTGTCCAAAGACATAAACTTTGGTCATTATTTAACATGAATGGACTTAGCCCCAAAATGAGTAAGTTATTAAGTGATATATATCAAAATGTGAAAGCCTGTGTTAGAAACAACACCGAGGTGTCTGCAACATTCGATGTAAACATTGGAGTTAGGCAAGGCTGCGTACTCAGCCCGTTCCTGTTCTCTTTTTTCATAAACGAGCTAGCGGTACAGATTGAGCGAAATTGCTCACATGGTATCCAGTTGCATCCCGATATGTTCTATCTTTTCCTCTTATTATTTGCAGATGACATTGTTCTCATTTCTAGCACTATAAACGGCCTACAGAAGCAGATAAACGAATTAGAAACCTATTGCCAAAATTATTGTCTAAGTGTAAACATGAATAAAACAAAAATAATTGCATTCAAGAAAGGAGGTAAACTATCGAAAAAGGAAATATGGTATTATAAGGGTAATGTCGTAGAAAGAACTACATCATACAAATACCTTGGAGTATATTTTACAAACATTCTGTCATGGTCGACACACACAAAATACGCATCTGTGCAAGCACGTAAGGCTCTAATCGGTATATTAAGAAACCTGAGAGTATTAGGAGATATAAATCTAGCATCCTTTTTTAGAATATTTGACACCAAAATCAGTCCGATTTTACTTTATGGTGCCGAAATTTGGGTCTTGAAATACTTTGATTGTATAGAAAAAGTTCACTTATTTGCTTGTAAAACATTTCTCGGAGTAAAGATGAGCACACCAGACGTTATGGTATATGGAGAATGTGGCAGGTTTCCCCTCCACATATTCCAGCAAACTAGAGTGATCAAATATTGGATAAAGTTATTAAACATGTCATCACACCGTTTACCCAAAAAATGTTATGAAATGATGTTATTGTTGCATGAAAACGGTAAGCAGAACTGGGTATCAGAAGTAAAAAACCTACTCTTCTCAACTGGATTCCATAACCTATGGTATGATCAAAAAGTGTTCGCCCCATCACTGTTTTTAAATACATTCACACAAAGATTAAAAGACATATATCAACAAAAGTGGTTGGGAATTGTTTCATTATCAACAAAGTGTAAGTATTACTCAACACTAAAAACCCACATTTATACTGAAGGTTATCTATCATGTGTAAATGTTAAGAAATTCAGAACAGCATTATCACGTTTTCGTTGCTCATCCCATGATTTATTGATTGAAAAGGGGAGATTTATGAATATAAAAAGAGAAGATAGACTATGTAAATGTTGCACTAACAATGCAATAGAAGACGAATATCATTTCCTTCTTGTCTGTCCAGCATTTGATACACTACGTAGAAAATATATGAAAGAATACTATTTTGTACATCCATCGATTGCCAAATTCTCTTCACTGTTGACGTGTTCAAATGAAAAGGTAATCCAAAATATTGCAATTTTTATTCACAAAGCTATGCTATCCAGACAATTCTTCTATAAATGATATGTATATGGAGTGCGCCCTACAAATGATATAAAGATATGTGTGATATCGAGAAGTGAGTGATTTAGCATGATACTATATTACATTTGCTAAAATGTCATGTATATGATTTGATATGCCATTATATATGATGTACAAGCTGATCTTTGACATATGATATATAGGATATGACGTGAGACGATGATATGATGTATTATGATATGGTATGATACTATTTCCGATGTGAGAACATATATGATACGACATGACATGACATGGTACCATCTGATATCATATGATCTAATATGACGTGATACAGCATTATATGGTATGATATGACTCCATGATATTATACTACTTTATATCATGAGTAGTATGATGTGTGTTTTATACTATAGGCCTGAGGCCTTTCAGTATTGAAATAAATAAACTATTGATATAAAGATAAACAGTTTATCTAAAGTTTTAAACGATTCAATTGATGGATCGTTATTTGTGGATGATTTTAATATTTCTTGCCGTGGGAAAAAATTGCATACTATTGAACGGCAACTGCAGCTGTGTTTAAACAAAATAAATAAATGGTGTCTTGAAAACGGCTTTAAGTTTTCTAAATCGAAAACTAATTGTATACATTTTTGTAGAAAATATAAGCCACATAGGGACCCAGAATGATCTTTAGATGGCACTCCCATCAGAGTTGTTAAGGAGGCCAAGTTCTTGGGCCTAATCTTTGACTCCCATTTAACATTTCTGCCTCATATTAAGTTCCTTAAAACTAAATGCCTGAAGGCTCTTGACTTTTTGAAAGTTTTTTCCAACTCAAAGTGGGCAGGGGATCAAGCAACCCTCTTAATCCTATATCGATCACTCGTCCGTTCAAAACTTGATTATGGTTCCATCGTATATGGTGGAGCCTGCAAAAGCAACCTTAAACTTCTCGATTCTGTCCACCGCCAAGGCCTAAGACTTTGTCTTGGGTCCTTTAGAATTTCACCTATTGCCAGTCTCTACGTTGAGGCTGATGAGCCATCTCTTGAGCAGCGGCGTATAAAGTTAGTTTTACAGTACATTACTAAGTTATACTCTAATGAATCTAATCCTTCCTATAACTGTGTTTTCAGTCCCCTTTATGGGGATTTATACAACAAGAAATCTTCGCTTGTCCCTCCTCTAGGGATCGGAATTAAACCCTCTCTTTCTTCGGCCGGCATTGAGCTGGAAAACATAGCTCCCTCCCGTCTTCTTTCTTCTCCTCCTTGGCAGATTGTTAGGCCACAAGTCGACCTAACATTAACTTCGTTTAAAAAATCAGAAACTAATGAATTACAGTATAAACAAGAATATAATCAATTAAAACATAAATATAGCAATTATAAATTCTTATTTACAGATGAGTCCAAGGACGGTGGCGCAGTGGCTTGTGACACCGTCATTGGATCCAGAACAATATCTTCTAGATTACCAGACAACAGTTCTATTTTTACAGCTGAAGCTAATGCCATACTAACGGCTCTTAAATATGTTCAAAGACACCCTAAACATAAACACTATATAATCTATTCCGACTCTCTTTCTTGCCTTCAAGCCATTAAAAATATTTCTTGTAAACATCCACTTTTAATAGAAATAATTGAATTGTATAATGATCTTGCTACTGGCCAATACGACATCGTCTTCTGTTGGTTACCCAGCCACGTGGGCATTTCTGGGAACACATTGGCTGACCTTACCGCTAAGGCGGCACTCAACAAATCTGTGACACCACTTCTTATTCCATACACTGATTATAAAGCTATCATTAGGTCTTACATCTGTGATCTGATGCAGAGGAAGTGGGACACTCAAGTAGGTATCAACAAATTACATGAAATAAAACCGTATATTGGTTATACCTGCTTGGGTTGTCGGTCCAGATTTGAAGAGGTCATCATACGACGATGTCGTATTGGCCACACACGATATACACATGAATATTTGCTTAAAGGTGAAGATCCTCCGTTTTGTATCCCTTGTGATGAAAGAATCACAGTCAAGCATGTCTTGCTTGACTGTGTGGAATATTCCACAAGGGCTAACTTTTTTAAATCAAGAACTATGAAGGATCTTTTTAGTAATGTTAGTGCTCATTTAATCATTGCATTTTTAAAAGAATTAGACCTGTTACATGACTTGTAAATAGATTACTATTTTATAATTGGAAGCTGAATTAACAACTTAAGATTGTTAGTGGCTGTATCCTCGAAGGGGGTTGAAGTACCGTAAAATTATTGTCCTCCTGAGAGGGTACGTAAGTCCCAAAACAGTTTAAGTCAGATTTAATCTTCCACTTTTTTAATCGTAGAATATGTGTCATTTTAAATTGTGGCTAATCTTGCATACAGTCGCCAGCAGCTGAGGGGATGGTGTAAACCCAGCTAGGGACCATGCAGGTAGCAAACGTACAGTAAGTCCCCATGGTGCCTAGTATGGTGATCTACCCTCTGTTGTTGGCAATCTATGGCCTGTTTTTTATATTGTAGTGTCCAAATAGTGATGTATTAGTTTTTAAGTTTCCACGCTAGTTGTAAATCCTAACTGTGATAGTCTAGTGGTTTTACTGTCCTTCGTCGACAGGTTCTTCATAATATGCATATCTATTCTTTTTTATGTCACGTATGTTCTCGTCACAATATGGCTGCAATATTGCCGACGTGACGTTAAATATTAACTCACTCACTCACTCACTCACTCAAATCCCCTAGTAAACCTGGGTATCTTAAAAACATGAACACCCAAACCTGCATTTTTCCATATTTCATCCTCAAGTTCGACCTTTCTTCATATTAGGTTCATATTATTAGAGGTGAGATAATGCATATTGACACTGTTCATCTTTCTTCGATTGTCATGGAGGGTTGACGCTTGTATGTAGGCAAGGGTGCACGGCATCGTGGGGATAGAATCGTTTGACAGATGAAGGTGCAAAGAGCATTGTTACAAGGGCGCTGAAGTTCCAAATTCCAAATGTGTAAAGGAAATGCATACGTAAACACATACGCACTCACGCATGCGCACACATGTACGGATGTACCTACCTGCTTCCACGAACGCATGCACGTACGCAAGCATGCATGCATACAGACATACGTACATATTACACACAGGCGCATACACACACATACACGCATGCATTACGGATTTGAATCCCGAATATGAACAAAATATTCAGATTCAGGACCCGAATCCGTTTCTAACTTCATGTTGCTAGTTTAGAATCGTTTGATTCACACAGGTTGGCTGAAGTGTACGATCCGATACCCATGCTTCAACAGTTCGGTAAGATAAATACGTTACCCATGGGCCGATGTACCCCGATGTTTGTTTATGTTCTGGCTGACTGGAATTGAGTTTATAGATGGGTCAGCCGAATGTGGTTGAATGGTAGGCTTCCAGTCTCTCTCGTGTTTCAGTTATGTTGAAAGCGTCGCCATAGTGACGAAACATTTTTTCAATGGACACCAAAACGGCATTTCATACTGGGGCATTCCAGTATCAAGCATACCTAGAGCACGAAGACGCTGATTTTCTGTGGGCATTAGGTTGAAATAAACGTGTTTTCCACAACATTCAGAGGTTTAAGGATGAAAGCCGTTCTTTAAATTTAAGTATCAGGTGTGAAAACTTCAAGCATAAAAAAGCTTGCGAAAAGGTGTACGTTCATTATGCACAAAGTGCACGGACAACGCGCAATACGGAACATTAAATTTCATGCAAAGCTTCGCTACATGTTTGCTTATTTTTGTCATAGTTATTTTTCTAATATGTATTTATTTTGCACAGTTACCATTTTCCGTTGATTTCCAAATTCTGGTGATAGCTGAAAACTCGGAACTCGGGTGTCGTAAACATATGTAATCAAATGTAAAATTATAGATGATTCAACCACTTTGCTCAGGGGAAAACAGATGTGTTTCTAAAGATTCAGCACTAAGTTGTGCATTTTTAACCTCGTAGTGTCAGCTTGACACGACAGCAAAGCCAAAACGAGATAACATGTTTTATATATAATTACAATGTTAAAGATTTGCTGCCACATTCCATAAATGTCGGAGCCATGTAACAATAGTACAACCATAGCATCAAATACAGCGGTGGGAATAAATTTTGATATCATTTTTCAAAGGCAGTACATGGTTCAGTTTCATGACTGGGTTGATGTTTTTCATTTCTACATATTCTGTGTCTGTGTCCTTTTGAAAGCACAGCTATCGGCCTTCCAAGTTTTCAAACATTACTGTGTCATACCTATCCCCGAGACTCACGACCAATTACAAGAATTGTCATAGGCAACCATGAGAAGATAACAGCGCGATGACTGGTGTTTCTGCAGTAACGCGAGAACGTAAAGATTTTTGTGTCTGTCACGCTTGTTAACTGCCTGTATTTCCAAACAGTGTGGTTGCAAGTCATCAGTTTCATTAACACATGGGACATATTGGTGGTAGGAAATCTTCTTGTAGGAAAAGAATGGCAGATGTCTTCGCCTGGATCTCTGTCCTGCTGGTCCTGTATTTCGATGGTGAGTTCTCGTTGTTTTTGTTCAATGTATGCGTTTGTGGTCTGTATGCTCTTCGTATATATGTTTTTTATAGGTATTGACGGTTTGTAGCCATGCAGGTAAGAAGCCCTAAGTGTGATGTTAGGCGTCGCAGATGGCTCCAATGCCACTCTAATGCAAACAAAAACCCTGCAATGGTGAAGTGTTATTATAAAATGAAGCAAGTGTAGATTGAGTGAGTTAAGATTTATATTCACATCGACAATATTCATGCCATATCGTGACGAGAGTGATTAATTACAAAACTACTTATTAATCAACGAAGGACAGTAAAACCAACTAGAATATCACAGAGTTAGATTAAAACAGCTCCACCATAGAGGACAATACAATATAAAAATGGGCTATAGATTGCCAACAACTGAAGGTAAGTCACCACACTAGGGACCATGGGGACTTACATTACGTTTGCTACCTACATGGACCCCACTTCTTTTGCATCAGATCACGGATATAAGATCTAATGGTGGCTTTATAATCCGTGTAAGGAATAAGAAGTGGTGTCACAGATTTGTTGAGTGCTGCTTTAACAGCAAGGTCATCAAATGTGTTACCAGAAATGCCAACATGGCTGGGTAACCAACAGAAAACGACGTCGTATTGGCCAATAGCAAGATCATTATACAATTCAATAATTTCTATTAAAAGTGGATCTTTGCAGAAATATTTTTAATAGCCTGAAGACAAGAAAGAGAGTCTGAATAGATCATATACTGTTTATGTTTAGGGTGTCTTTGAATATATTTAAGAGCTGTCAATATGGCGTTTCAGCTGTGAAAATAGAACTGCTATTTGGTAATCGAGAAGATATTGTTCTGGATCCAGTGACAGTGGCACAAGCAACTGCACCACTATCCTTGGACCGATCTGTAAATAAGGATTTATAATTGCTATATTTACTTTTTTAATTAATGATATTCTTGTTTATATTGTAGCTCATTTGTTTCTGAGTTTTTAAATGTAGTTAATGTTAGGTCCACTTAGGGCCTAACCAACTGCCAAGGAGAAGAAAGAAGTCGGGAAGGAGCTATATTTTCCAGCTCAATGCCGGCAGAAGCAATAAATTGCTTAATTCTGAGCCCAAGAGGCGGAACAAGAGAAGACTTTTTGTTATACAAATTCCCATAGAGAGAATTGAAGACACAATTATATGCAGGGTTAGATTTGGTAGAGAATAGTTTTGTGATATATTGTAATGCTAATTTTATGCGGCGTTGTATAAGAGAAGGTTCATCTGCCTCGACGTAGAGACTGTCAACAGGAGAGGTTCTAAAGGACCCAAGACAAAGTCTTAGATCTTGATGGTGAACAGAATCTAATAGTTTTAGGTTGCTGTTGCAGGCCCCACCATGTACAATTGAGCCATAATCGAGTTTTGAACGGATCAGTGATCGATATAGGTGTAAGAGGGTAGTTTGATCCCCTCCCTACTTTGAGTTGGAAACACAACCTTCAACAAATCCAGTGCCTTCAGGCATTTAGCTTTAAGAGATTGAATGTGTTGTAAGAAGGTTAAATGAGAATCGAATATTAAACCCAAGAACTTGGCCTCCTTTACGACTTTGATGGGATTACCATTTAGTTCAGGGTCCTTATGCGCCTTATATTTTCTACAAAAGTGTACACAATTGGTTTTGGACTAATTTTCAAGACACCATTTATGTATTTTATTTAAACATAACTGTAGTTGCTGTTCAATAGTATGCAATATTTTTACCGCGACAAGAGTGAGTGAGTGAGTTAATGTTTAACGTCACATCGGCAATATATGACGAGAACCAATAATAATATACATAATAGAGAATGGTAAAAAAACGCGACAAGAAATATTAAAATCATCCACAAAAAGTGATCCGTCAATGGAATCGTTTAAAACCTTGGACAAACTGTTGATCTTGATACTAAATAATGTGACAGACAAAATACTGCCTTGTGGAACACCCTGATCCTCATTATAATGGTCAGACAGGGTTGAACCCACTCGGACTTGAACCCACTCATCCCATCCGACAAGTTGTCGACACTGGCATAAAATCTCAGTCCAGTCTGCGGCTTGTACATTTTTCGCCAGCTCTACATTTCGGCACATTGTCGAAACCGGATGAATTCTTCAGTCCCAATGAGTGTCGGTTTATACAGCTTCCACTGTAATCTGTTATTTACCATTCGCTCCATGGTTTTGCAGACACAGCTGGTTAAGGATATCGGTCTGTAATTGGAAGGATCAGTATGAACCTTACCAGGTTTGGGAACAGGGATTACCATGGCATTACGCCATGAAGGAG
This sequence comes from Haliotis asinina, assembly GCF_037392515.1. Taxonomy (NCBI): domain Eukaryota; kingdom Metazoa; phylum Mollusca; class Gastropoda; order Lepetellida; family Haliotidae; genus Haliotis; species Haliotis asinina. Next base: position 6,272,055 of record NC_090294.1, on the reverse strand, counting down.
GTGTGACCAGACATGGTTCAGGCAAGTGTTTGAACAGCTGATAATGAATATTGTCATCACCCGCTGCTGTGTCATGAGCTTGCTCAAACATTTCATTATACTCGTTATTTGATTCAAAATTAATTTTTGTCTTCTCCTGTTGTTTCTGATATTTCTGAAACTCAGGAACATAATTTGCTGATGAAGAACTTTTGGCAAGAGTTACGCCAATTTCATTTGTAATTTGACATTTGTCAGTAATAAAATGATCACCACCTTTGAGATGGTGAACGGCAGATTTTGAACCTTTGCCTTTAATTCTTTGAACCATGCTCCATACTTTGTACATTGACGTGCGTGAATTAAGTTTGGAAGCATAATTTCTCCACGATTGTCGTTTGTTTTGTTTAAAGGTCCGACGCGCCTTTGCATTCAGTATTTTGAATTTATTTAAGTTATGGACAGGTGGATGACGGCGAAAATAATGTTCTGCCTTTTTTCTCGCTTTTCTGGCCTGTCTACAATCTGCATTGAACCGTGGTTTTCTTACATGTGGATTCGTAGAAGACTTTGGTATACACTCATCAGCTATTTTATTTAAAATGACAGCAACAGTTTGAATGGGATCAGTTATATCACTGAAACATTCAGGTCGCCGTTTTGATTCACATATAGTTTGATATAAAGACCAGTTTGCCTTCAAAAAGTTCCTTCTTGCAAACGATGGAGAATCAGATGGAGTAATTTCTGAGAGGTTAGTTGGGAAGTGGTCACTTCCACAAAAGCCATTATGAACAGACCAATCAAATTCATTGAGGAGGTAAGAGTCGGCAAGAGACAAATCCAGAGAACATTTGCAGGATGCAGATAGGTGCTTCAATCATCATTAAATATGCACAGATCATTATTTGAAATGAAATCTTCAAGTAGTGTGCCTTTAGTATTAGTGTTAGTACTGCCCCATAATGGGTTGTGACCGTTTAGGCCACCCACACATGGTTTGGGGAGTTGACCATAGAGTGATTGAAGATCAGTACGTGGAAGTGTTGAAGAAGGCGAGATATACAGAGAACATAGTGTAAATGCTACTCCCAGAGTCAGTCGCACTGCAAGAGCTTGGAGATTAGTGTTTAGTGTAACAGGGCTGTGAATAAGATCTTGCCGTATAAGAATACCAGAACCTCCAGTGGCCCTTTCACCCGGAGGGGAAAGAGAATGATAGACGTTAAACTGGCGTAAGTTAAAATTATCTGTCTGTTTCAGATGCGTTTCATTCAAACAGAGTGCCGATGGTGTGAGATCCTGGACTAAAAGCTGCAGTTCATTGAAATGAGTTTTTAGACCTCTACAATTCTACTGTACGATAATAGTAAAATGACCTATGTTTTAGATGGATGGATAGGGGATCTACCCCTCACTTTCTTTGAGGGCGACAAGCTGTGTGCCCTGGGATGGATGTTTTCTGACACATCCACGTCCTCCAATGAACCATATTTGTTAAATAATTGTAGACGGTTCTCTGAACCCTTAGAAGCTCTGACACCTTTTTTCACAGTTTCTACCCTTGTCTTGGCTATTTTTCACTGCTTTCTTTGAACTTGTTTCTGGAGTGTTCTGAGTGGACTGAGGCAATAACTGTGCTTCATCCTGATCTTGGATCTGACTGTTTATACATGACTCTGAAGTCTGAGTGGACTGTTCTTCAGGTATGAGAAGGTGAGGGGTGTCGGTTTTCACTCAAGTCAAATCTGTTTGACACTCTATGGAAAAACTGGTGACTGCCGAATTTACTCTTGACACACTTTCAGACGCCTTCGTAACGACTGATGCATATGAAACATTTGGTACTATTGATTCAAGCTTTTTAGCATCTGCGAAGCTAATGTTTTGAGTAGATTTAACTGTGTTGATTTCCATTCGTTTTTCCCATACTGTACAGTCTTTGGACAAGGATGAATGATTACCGGAACAGTTTTTTTGCATTTTTTAAAAGTACTTTCACAATCGTCAGTTACGTGTGAAGTTTCGCTACAGTGAATACATGGTATTGGCTTTGTGCACGTGTTGACTCCATGACAATATTTGTGGCATCTGAAACACCGCAAAGGATTTGTAATATAAATATCACCTGACATAGTGCAGTAACCCACCTTGACACACTTAGGAGCATTTGGTGAAGAGAAGGAAAACAGGTACGTGTTTGTTGGATTGACATCATAACTTTTACGGGTGGTGAATCGCTTGACATATGTGACGCCCTGATCCTTTATTTCAGAAACGATGTCCAGTTCTGACATTTCGGCCAACAAACGATCTCTGTCTCTTATGATACTTTTGCTTTTGTTTAGTATTCTGTGTTCAGTAACTGAAGCATGGATTCCAGCAAAAATTTCTGTGTTCATCAGGTTAGTGGCTTGTTGTTTCCTACTGCATTCAATCAGAAAAGATCCTGAACGCAAGCGTTTTGTTCTTCACCTCACCTGCGATGCAATATATGGCCTTAGAAATTACAAAAAGGTTTAATTTCAGTGGTGTCTTGTCTACAGTATTGAGAACAAAGAAACGTGGCCAGTTGTCTGTTCAGTTGGATGACCTCTGTTCATTATCATTGTCGAGCTGACGTTTATGTTTTTTGATGGGGGTTTGGTATTCCATGGTAAGGTTATTTGAATTCATCATCCGGGCTCCCCATCCACCACAGAGTATCGCAAGGACAACGCTATTTGCGAGTGGGATTCCTACTTGCAGCACCGGATGATCTACTCCAGCAGAAGAAAATGATAATTAATAAGTCTACCGGATTGGCCCATGAGCCACAACGCCTGACGCCGGCATCTAGGCAAATTTTCTTAATTTTATAAAAACATGTATCATAGCGCATACAATGTATATCAAGTTCCGAATATCCATCTTTGATCGGCACCCGTGAACGGCACCATCTATCTATCTATCTATCTATCTGTCTATATCTATCTATCTATCTATATATATATAGATAGATATATATAGATAGATTCATATATATAGATAGATAGATAGATAGATAGATAGATAGATAGATATAGACAGATAGATAGATAGATAGATAGATGGTGCCGTTCACGGGTGCCGATCAAAGATGGATATTCGGAACTTGATATACATTGTTCTTCTATTAGGTGTACAGAATGTGTAAATTGCGCTGACGTTTAAGCGCGGACAATGAAAGTTAAATCTGTAATTAATACTTTGGATTAAAATGCTGCAACTTCAAATTTCTGTCACCATTTATCTAATAAACAACGTAACGTCACCTTGTTATAGGCTATTCACCACGTCAACATTTACTATTCACAAACATAATGAATTTGAAGGCCATACTTATGGACATGTTTGCCACAATAGACGTGGAAGTTTCTCGGGGTGGAAATACGGGATGTTGCTTACTTAATTTCAAGCCGTATATATAGTCTGCCGCATTGGTGAAACACTCTCTTCACGATTAAATACCCGAAACGTCTCTCTTCCACCCGTAATGATCCATCTTCCAGGATCGTTTGGATAACTCCGGAACCCGTCATGGCAGTGACTGAAAACAACATATAGATATTTTTTGCCTAAGTTTTGCCTATTCATTAACAAAAACATTACGCAGTTTTGATCTAAGGAATGGCAGCCCCAAGGAGACATCGGCATATCTTAATAAATTTCAATTTGAAATTGAAATTTAGTTGGGTGACATGGGAGATGGGCTGGGGGAGATATTGTATGATTTTTTTAACGTAAGCACTAGTTGCTTGTGTGTTCTTTGAAACATGGCAGCCTGGAGGAGTGGGGTTTCCGTTTTGTTGCAGCTTCTGTTTTATACTTTTGTATTTTATGTAAGTAAGAACTTTGTGTGACCTATCACCCTGTCACTATATTTAGATTTATGGTACTTTGTGTACTTTTTTAAAATTTCTTTTTGAAATGGAATTTTAGTTTAAAAATTTGTTTGACATCGTTTACGTGAGGTTTTCGAGAGACCATTCATAGTAGGAGTATTTCTGTGTTAGCATCGTCACAGTTCGTGACTTTCTCTTAACGAGCCACATGATCCCGCTAGTCGCCTCATGGCATCCTCGGTCTAACGTGTGTACCGGACCGAGTGTCGATATCGCTTTCATGCCTTCAAATACGGTCGAGAAAATGCGTTAAAGAGATGCACGAGACTGTCCGATCTCTTTCATGCTATTTCGTTCTATATTTAGCTGATGAGTTCATATTCTAAAGGTGTCATAGACATGAGTTTCACAAATGGTCCTCGCACTAAGCAAACTAGAAAAATGTATGGAAAATATTTGGTGCATTTAGAATCAGAGATCGGGTCCAGTTTGAACATTCAACATCACGAGAGAAGTAATGCAGGGAAAGCGCATGTATTATACCAAATTATAAATGTTAAATGATCAAATGTGGCCCCAGACAAAGCGGATGTATTTTGTTCCAATCGTAGATATGTCACATTTGATTCTTATGTCATCTTAAACATATGTGCCAAAATAATCATCTTAAACATATGTGCCATACCGAACCTACAGTCTTCTTTTTCAGTGTGCAAAATGCAAGGTTTGAACTTGGCTGCGAAGAAACCAGCATGGATGAGCAGCGTCCGGGCGTCAGATGCAGTCGCTGCCAATGGTGTGGCCGGCAGTCATGGCACTGATGCAAGACTTGGTGACTGCATTCACACTAAACTTGGTGACATGTCGCCCTGGTTTGTTGTTGATCTGCTAGGACAGTACAACGTCCACAACGTCACCGTCTACAACAGGGGAGACTGTTGTGGTAGGTTACAGTTTCTCCTACTTCCAGTCTGTTTCTACTGTCCTTGTTGATCTCACTCTTTATTCAAATTATTAGACATCGTCTGTACTATACAGATTGGTCAAGAGATTCTTGAAGTAATAGTGTGCCGTACCTAGGTGCAAAGTGGTCTGTTTTCCCTTGATCAGCATCTTCGACAGTACAATACGTTATTTCATTGAATAAATCGTTTCAGTAGTTCTGAATATAGGGAAAAAAACCGTACTGCTCCCCTTCGACTAAAAACTTTCATTAAATTGTTAACAAATATCGCTATATCTATTTATGAAGTGACAGTAGACATGCCACATGTTTTTAAATTCTTAATACACTGTTTCGGTTAGTCACATAGTTTCGCTTGAACGTACCCCTGGGTGTGCAATTTTAATGTCATTCTTTCGTTTAACATCGCCATCAGCAATAGTCCAGCTATGTGGATGAGTGAGTCAGTTAATATTTAACGTCACATCGGCAATGTTTCAGCCATATCGTGACGAGAACATTTAATACTGAAATGAAATATATGTATAGTATAAAAACCTGTCAGCGAAGGACAGTAAAACAACTAGAATATCACAAATGAGATTAAAACTAGTGTGGAAAGTTAAAACTAATATCACTATTCGGACAATACAGTATAAAATCAGGCTATAGATTGCCAGCAACTGAAGGTAAATCACCACACTCGGGACCATGGGGACTTACATTACGTTTGCTACCTACATAGACCCTAGTCGGATTTACATCATCCCCTCAGCTGTTAGCAATTTAGACACATCTAGCCAAAAATTAAAAATACAGATATACTACGACTAAGAACAGTGGAAAGTTTACATTTTCTATGTTTTGGACTTACGTACCCTCTCAGGAGGACAATAATTTTACAATACTTCAACCCCCTTTGAGGGTACAGCCACCAACAATTCAAGTTACCAATCCAAACTTCAAATAATTAAAATACGTCTATTTACACAACATGTTTTCAAAATTCAACCAAAAAATCAAATTCTTCGAAAAAAACCTATAACTAAATGAGACCTAACGCTGGTAAAAAGATCCTTAATTGTTTTAACTGTAAAATACTTGTCCCTTGTGATGGAGAATGCAACACAGTCAAGCAGGATATGCTTGACTGTGACTCTCTCATCACAAGGGATACAAAATGGAGGATCTTCACCTTTTAAAAGATATGAATGAGTGTATCTAGTATGGCCAATACATCGCCTCAAAATAACCTCTTCAAATCTGGACTGACAGCCCAAGTAGGTGTAACCAATATACGGTTTTATTTCATGTAATTTATTTGTACGTACTTGGGTGTCCCACTTCTTCTGCATCAGATCACGGATGTAAGTTCTAATGCAAGCTTTGTAATCAGTGTATGGAATGAGAAGCGGTGTCACAGATTTGTTGAGTGCTGCCTTGGCAGCAAGATCGGCCATTGCGTTGCCAGAAATGCCAACGTGGCTGGGTAACCAACAGAACACGATGTCGTATTGGCCAGTAGCAAGTTTATTATACAATTCAATAATTTCTATTACAAGAAATATTTTTAATAGCCCGAAGGCAAGAAAGAGAGTCTGAAAAATTATATATTGTTAACGTTTAGGATGTCTTTCAATGTATTTAAGAGTCGTTAGTATGGCGTTAGCTTCAGCTGTGAAAATAGAACTGTTGTCAGGTAACCTAGAAGATACTGTTCTGGATCCAATGACAGTGGCACAAGTCCAGCTATGTGGCCCATGGTCCCTAGTGTGGTAATCTACCTCCAATTGTTGGCGATCTATAGCCCGTGTTTCATATTGCATTGTCTTCTTTAATTACAACGTTTTAGTGTTTCATACTAGTATTATGTTTATATATTTTTGTTATATATTTTTACTGTCCATCGTTGGTAGGTTTTTGTAACGTACATATATTCCTTCCCAATGATAAATGTTTCTTCTCGTCACGATATGGCTGAAATATATGTGACGTTAAATTTTAACTCACTCATTCACTGTCTTTTAAAATATGCATACATTCCATCACAATGTTAAATGTTCTCACGATATGGCTGACATATTGCCGATGTGACGTTAAATATAAAGTTACTCACTCACTCACTCCAGCTACATGGCGGCGGTCTGTAAATAATGTCTACTACAGTGATCAATATCATGAGCATCGACCTACACAGTTGGAATGTGTCAACCAAGTCAATCCCGTCAGTCGCCACTTATGACAAGCATGGGTTTCTAGGTATGGACCGGGTTAGGGATGGACAGGGCACAGGGCTTCTAATCTCTGTTTGGACAATAATTTTCAAATATATACATCTAGACTTTTGCAATCGTATAATGTTGTTAGATTCTATAATTTACATATATTTAAAATTTAAAAGAAATGGGTGAAGAAATGGATTTTTTATAGCTTTCTTTCAGGGAACAGACGCCATGATTTTGTAATCGAGGTGCATGTGCGAAATCCATCCCGATGTCCATCAGCAGCTTTCGCCCCCTGTAAGAATTACACTGGCACTTTTGGATCCATTGAGAATGTTGTATGTGATGCTCCAGTCTTCGGGAGGTTCGTCAGGCTGTGGAAACCTACAGTGATAAATACAAATGATGTCCTCAACTTCTGTGAACTTGAAGTATATGGAGTGAATACAGGTAGCGTGTTCTGTATCAAGTAAGTCACATGATAACAATACTTTTGACTTTGGAGATTTCTGATATTGTAATCGCGGGCTGACTGGTTGACTCAACTTGAGATGTAATGGCAAGGGAAGGTGCAGATTTCGGAATCTGTTCCAGTCAGAAGGGAAATATTATAGGGGGTTTCCTTCAGTCATTTGCTTTTTGGTCTGTCTCTAAATCCTTCTGAGTTTTCTGGTCAATAGGGACGAGGGATACCACCCCGGACCTCCTCAGCACAGACCCCCAACACCGATTGATAATCTCCTTTACATATTTGACATCGAGCTCCTTGCCAGAGGAGATACCAACTTGAAAGAACAGGTTGTCTTTGCCGAGTCCTTTTCCAATGATATTTGGACTCGACAATTTTTAATACTCTTCATTTGAAACGTGGCAAGGTACCTAATGATGGATTGCTCAAGCAACAAGATGGAGGAGTTATTGAGCATTTTGTGGAAGATAAGGCATACACCTATCTTGGAATGCAAGTTCGAGACAACCATCAGAATGCCCAGATTCAAGATAAAAGCCGGGCCGTATATAAATCTCACTGAAAGAAAGTCTGGAGCTCAGAGCTAAATGCTCGAAAAAAGGTCATATCCACAAATAAGTTTGTTGTCACTCCTACCCTATTCCTTCAGAGTAGTTGATGTGATAAAACGAGATATCCCGAGACTTGACCGCTTGACAATAAGGGTCATGTCTGAAACAGTACATTGGTGAAAGTGAATATTTTTAAAATATTGTACTTCCATTTCATTTAGACATTTCAGATTATCAACGCTTCAGTTTCCCCATGGCATCAACAACACGACTCGTCTCCACTACCATCGTATCATCAACAGCCTTGTCCCGAGTGTCCTGTGTGCAGCAGTGCATGTTGTCTGGAGCCTGTGTCGGTGTCAACTACAACAGTGGTACACGTGAGTGTCAACTCCTCCTCCGACCTGAGCCCAGTGACACAGTCTCCATCGATCCAGACTGGATCTACTATGGAAATGATCTGTGTTGAACTGACACTGCCATCTATGATCTAGCCTGGGTTTATTGTGGAGGTGACCTGTGTTGAACTGACACTGCCGTCTATGATCTAGTCTACTATGAAGACGATTTGTGTCTAGCTATCTAAGTTGCTATAGATCTAGGCTGGGTCTACTGTGGAGATAATCTTAAACATGTAATTATCTGCAGACGTGTCCATTGTTATCGTTATTGAATGATTACAGATATTTAGATGGAGGTAAATGATTACAACTCGTCGTTTAAGAATTTGTAAACCCACTACAGGTCAGATTTGGGCAGGTCACGTTCTTTTAATTAGTTTCAAAATCGCAAAGCCAATGTACGCTGATCATCATCTATCGACTTTTCGTCATAAAATGAAGAAAAATTCAATGCTTAATTAACATTCCTTTGACACAATGTCATCAATGGATTGACTGTAATCATCGCAAACATGACGTCCATGGGAGTATTATGTGGTTCTTCTTCTTGTTGTCGTTTTGTAAGACACATCATGTAAACAAATTACTATATATTAATTATTATACGCAGCAGGCATTGTGCCATACACAGCGAAGAACATTATGTTGGAACATACTTTCTCAGATGGAGACAGTGTCAAATGGTGGTGCAATATGTTACACATGACCTGCGTTGAAGCGGGACTAACATTATTATCATTGACTTTATTTGAGTGACATCGGCAGTATTTCTGCCTTATCGTAACGAAGTAAAGATTTAAAGTAATTAACAGTGCTAGTGGACTGTGTATTCCCATAGCTTTGTTGATATCTGTGTTGATTTGCAAAGTCAGTAAACTGCATAATTGAAAAACATTGTTAGTTGTTTGTTGCTTTCAGATTTGCCGGAAAGAAATGTTACAAACCAACCCTTAATATCTGTCACAATCATAGCATATGAATCAAGCAAAAGGAGTAATTCCAAATGCACAATTGACTCCCTACGTGTTAAATTAAAATGCCTCCAACCACTTTCAAGTATCTGGATTTGAATCTATTGAGGTTATTCATGGAAGGATTAATTTGAAATGTAGCATGATGCATCATCCTTAGACACAGAAATGTTCGTGATTTGGGTTGAATCTGAGAAGTCACATTGTTCGGCGGTATCATTACATCGAAGCCTGTTAGAATAAAAAGGAAAGTCGTCATCAGATCTGTGGGAACGTACGCTGCCATAACCCAGAAACCAGTATGCTAAAAGAGATCATGACTTAACATAAAAACATTCAATATTTATAAGAATGAAGATTTTTATGGATATCAACTTCTTTATGAGAGAACACAACGTTTCGGAGTTAATGCTTACTCCTTCATCAGGTAATGACAGGTGATGAAGGAGTAAGCATTAACTCCGAAACGTTGTGTTCTCTCATAAAGAAGTTGATATCCATAAAAATCTTCATTCTTATGTATTTTGACATTCAAAGACTTGATTCAATATTTATGTTTCCCCTTAAAATCAGCTGATTCTTCAAGGATCAATAGAATGTCTTCAAAGGCATGTGAATGTGTTGATGCAAACACAATTGCCTTTCCTGCTCCCTGTCGAGGCACCTACAGCCCTGGGTGTTTAAGGAGATTGTCATTATTCATCACAGAGTTTTAACATTGACTAGTATGACATCAATAGTCTTACACAGAGACATCGAATCTCACTTATTGGAGGAAAGTTTACTGTAGCCATACTACTGCATAGACATATTGTAATATGTTCATTCATGTGCAGAAAACATAGAAGTTCACCTGAAATCGATCCGTAAAAGAAGTAGGTATTAAACCAATGAACGGTTAAGAATAATGTTGTAATTAACCATAAGTAGGTTCCCAAATTAAAAACAAGGTGTTCAAAGTCAACTGCATCTTCCCGTTTCCGGGGAAATCCAGAATCAATGTCACTTGTATCTATGGTCAATTTGAAAGGTTTTGTTTTCAGTTTAGGTTTGTTGCCTGGAGAACAGGAGGATTCGAAAGAATGGCCGTGTTTGTTCTCAGAGTCAGACTGAAAATTGCTGTCTCAAACAACTTTCACTCTTTAGGGTGCAAATTGGGGACAGTGGTGTAGCAACAAGTGAGAATTCTTGAATTTCGTAGTAACCAGCAATTACCTGATATCGCGTTGCTTTGTGGGAACTGGGTATTTGTAAATAGAGGCTCGCATGCTCTCAAGGTGTTCATCCCATTCACGGTATGAGTGATGGCATCGATGTCGATGAATAGTAAGAATAAGCGTGTACTGGCTGTCTGATTTAGGTTTAGACTAAGGACCAACATAATCAATAATGCCCTGTTCTGTCTTTTTCTGTTGGAATAGGTTTAATCATGCGACTGGAATCTTCATATCAGGTTCGTAAACCACTGGAGCATATGGCAGCATTTGCAAAGTTCAGCCACATAATGCTGCAAATTATGCGAAAGGAATATATGTTTTTACACCAAAAAGGACCTGCTAACGGAGTTTCATGTGTCTAACTCGATTTGAAAGAACAATGAGATGAAATATCCTCCATACAATATCAGCAGGTACATTTGTGTCCCCATTAACAGTAAACTGGAACCAACTGCCCAGAAGTTGTTCTCAGGTAGTAAATTGCCAGTTTTGCTTAACAGTTTGCCCAGCCTTGGCACGTGTAACACCACGGGAAGGAAACGTATAGACACCATACACACGTGTGCTCGGAGCGCAACAGGCAGGGTGGAAAGTACATGTCATAGTACAGGTGGAATACAAAGTGCTAGTTGAATAAGAAAACGTTAGAGAATGTTTCATATCCAAAGGTTTTCAATTTTGTTCATGGAATGACAAGATTGTGTTTTGAACATGATCTGAGTCTCCTGTCTCCTACTCACTGACCACTTCGCAAAGAAAGCACGAGCCTACTCTGCTAAGCTCATGACAAATATTAAGCTCAGCCAACAATTTGATGAAGTGACTGGGTAGTGGATGTCCAGGGTATGATCTGTGTGAACTTGGAATCTGAAAAGGTCAATCCAGCCTTACCATAAACTCCCAAGTTACGACAGGTAATCGGTACTGTGCTTACACACGGATCTGTAAGAGCTGCTCAAATAAACTATTTCGATTCTAAAGGTGCATCTGAGGGACTTCCACATTTGCGGATTTCATAAGATGTCATTGTTGCTTAAAGCCGCTCATGGATACTCTTCTAGTGATGACGTTTTCACCTCAAGGCGAAGGCTCAAGGGTAAACCTGGCTAAAACTGTGGATCTCCTAATTGCAGGACCACAATACAGACAACAGAAAAATGGTAGTCATAAACGTATACTATGAAGTATAAACCTGGCTAAACTCACGCTGCCTGAAGCTATAAATACGTTATACCAGTTATATGCACATACATACCAATATGTTGTGTCTAGAACACATATAAATAGAACCGTATCAGATTTTAAATACACATTAACAAGATACAAGTATCATTAGAAAATAATATTTCTGTTCAGATAAGGCGCCCCAGCAGAACGACAGGCAATTTTGGCAGTTCCAGGGTCGTTGTGGTAGTTCCATACCGGGCAGAAATATCTGGACCATGCTGCAACACTGACTGGACTGCGTATCAAAGTCTATCTGAAATACGAGAGCACATAATATTTTTGTACAGTATACATGTTTTGCTGACAGATTATGTCAAAGTTCAGATACATTTGGTACATGTTTCAATGTATCCACAGTACAAAATATTTTGGGTTGTTCAACCTTGATTGGCCGTACATAACTCATGTGATAGCGTGTCAGTGCACACCATTGTCAGTCACATATTACGTGTGAAGTGGGTAACTTATGTGTAAACAGGACGCGAACATTGTGCAAACTAGTCTTCATGCTTTCATGCGTCACACCTAAATTATACGCATTCTCACGACGAATTGCACGGCAGCACGGGGATAAAATTCATGCAAGTGTCAGGCTGGCTGTTGACCACAAGTTGATGGCTCTCCATTACATGCTCCAGGCGGATGCTATGGGGGGCTTCCACTGTACCGACACTATTTCACATTTGTTGAAGCGGTCCTGATCATATATTTATATATTTGCCATGTAACAAAATTGTATATGGTTTTATGTTATTTGTGTATGTTACATTTTTTATGAACTGAAATTGTGACGATTAAATTTATTTGAAAAATTAAAAATACGTATTTATGTACAATTATAGAAAAAAAACATTTATATATTTTATATAATGGCAGTGATATGTAACAAACTTTTCGTTTTGTTTACTTTTCCATTTACGCACTTACACTAGCCCAGATGCTTCTTTTCAGGGTGAACATCTTTTATTCTCCAATTTCGACCTCAGCGAAAATCCTTGCACGGATTGCTTGCTGTGCTTATAAGAGGCGCCTTCCTGTGAATGAACCGTTTATATACTATGGTGTTAAGGGTTTGCTGCCACAAACCATAAATGTCGGAACCATGTAACAATAGTGCAACCACTGTATCAACTACAGAAGTGGGAATACATTTTAAGATCTCTTACAAAGGCAGTATGTTTTTTTAATTTCACTTTTAGCTCATGCTTGGGTTGATTTCCATGTCTACACAATCGGTTCCCGTGAGGAATCGTCCTTTGGTACGAACAACTATCGACTCTCTTTCAACTTTCAACCGCACAGGAAACGTAACTGTACCATAACTTTCAGCCTCACTACCCATTAAAAGAATTTCCGTAAGCAGACATGAAAAATAAATGTCATGGTCACGGGCGTTTCTGCAGCAATGCGACTTGAGAAGGATTTTCTGTAACGCCTGCTTACGGTTTTCACGTTTTACCATACATTTTGAATAGTGTGATTTCAAGTCATCAGTTTCGTTAACAAGACCTTGCTGGTGGTAGAATCTTGTAGGAAAAGTATGGCAGATCTCTTCTCCTGGATCTCTTTCCTGCTGATCATGTATTTCGATGGTGAGTTATGTACGTTTGTGAGTAACACGTTTGTGGGTTGTTCGATTGTATGTTTGCATAGATATTGATGGTGCATGGGCATACAGATGCAAGGGGGTTAGAGGAATAGAGACTATGATAGCATTCACACATATCTCTCATACCACTCTCATGCCAACACATCATTACTCATCCAGGGCGTTGTATAGCCAAACAAATTAAGACGTTTCAAAAGATGTAACTCAGAAGATAGTATGCTCGACAGACGGTCCTCATGCTTGAGCACAACCATTTTCTTGCCAACACATCTACTGCCTCATTACGTAGCACACATGTTTTTGAAACCTGTATATAAATCTATATATTATCTCGAGGATGCCGCCATGTTGGTAGTTTGTCAGTCCTTGAACAACACTATTCTCTCTTCTGTCTAGACCTTTCTGCAATGCTCAAGTCCGAAATGGAGCAAGTCTAGATTTCCTTAGGTTCTGAACCTCCCATTACCTTGAGTTTCCGTTTCAATTTTCTGTCAAAAATGCAGACATTCAAAGAGTAAACGTTAGTCGTCAACACTCTCTTGACGCTTTCCGCTTCCCCTTCCCGTTATAATCCATTTTTCGATGTTAACTCCGGGCTTAGTCTCTATAGTATACCCCCATTCCACTGACCACAGGAATCTTATCTGAAGCCCATCTAATTACAATTGTGCGAAAATTTCAGTGTTCCAGTGAGTTCCGATAAAAATTCACCCGACATCTTGGGGGGTTCCACTCTTTCGGTAAAATCCGACTGAGATCCAACATTGATCAGGTTAATCGGATGAAAGACGATTTCTGCCCACCATATTCATCAGCGGCGTCCGAGGGATAGAAGACTACGTCTTTATTGGGTTCGACCATGGCTGCAAGCCGATAGAAGCTGGTTATATGGGCACTACTTCAGACTCTTGAATAAGCTGAGAATGGAGGACACAACGGCATTCTTCAGTTTCTTGAGAGCTACGCTAGGGTTTTTGATGAACTACTCCAGAGCCTCCCTCCAAGGCTCACGACAAGTGATACCAATGCCAGTAGGGTTTTTGAACCTGGTCTCAAAGGAAGGACAGAGAGACAAAGTAGTTTCTTTATGTATTACGTCACAAATGACAGGGGTAAAAGAACACAGAAAAATGCAAGCACAAGGCCAGATGGCCTATGGGACACACTAGCCTATATGTGCATAAAATGTATAAAATATAAGTCTTAGTCCACAAAGGAGTACCATGCAGGTAAGGGCACCTTGCCTTCTCTCCTCAAACATTTCTGTTCTTTCTTGGACCCATCTTCAGGATCTTGGTGCTGTAGTGTCCGATGAAAATTGGCAGAGTGAGCGTCGGCTGACATTCCCTTTGTAGTTTGCTGGCCGCTGTGCGATATGTGTCGGATGGCATTTGACTTCATAGGCGATTACTCTCCGATGTCAAAACGGATAGCAATCGGATGGTGCTAAATATCATGCTACAATCCGATGAGAATCGAATTGGCGATGATAAGCGTCAGATGAGTGTTAAGCATTCGACATATTGCCGTGAGACTTCGGCTAGACACCTCCGATAGCATCGGTAGGCATAACCAGTCCTTTTTTATTTATGGGAATGTTTTCAATAAAATTTGGTGTGTTACTAGAGTGAAGCTTCAATAACAACAAAACACTTTGACTTTCATATTTTAAAAAATTATTAAAAAGTTCTTAGATTTACAAGAAACCCACCCTGATGAAAAAAAATGAATGTCTTTTTCAACCATTTTTTGTAGGAGTAGCCCCTTATCAATAATTTTAAAGCTTTTTATTCTTTTTTATGCAAAGTTTTCATGATTAATATCTAAAGGTGAGTAAAATATCATCAAAATAAGCATACATATTCATTGTCATGGTACATTAGGCCTTTCTGTTTCAAAAGGGTGACAGTAAAATTGAAAATAAAGAATATTTTACAGCTTTTATAAAAATATATGTTCGATCTTAAAATTTGAAGGTCATGTGATACCAACATATGTAAATGTATTTAGAAGAATATCTAGTGTTCTACCTGTAACATTTTACGTGAAATTTCATGTGGAGCTAGGACAAGAGATAATGTATCAAAATACACTTTGTTTTCGACAATAAAAATTATTTTAAAAATTATTAGCATTCAAACACTCGTTCCATCAAAGGCTACCTTATTTCTTTCCAGCCATATACTTGCTAGGATAATTTTTAAAGATATTTCTACGCTTCTGAAAAATATTGGTATGCATTGCACTTGTTTATTTGGCACGAAGTCTGCATTTTTTGCAACTAAAGTAATATATCTAACACACACAGCTGCGAAATTTGTAACTGACGGAGTTGTACCCTACTCAGCAGTTTCAACATAAACATGACATGCAGTACTGCAGTAATGACTAGAAAAAGACAATAACTGTATACAAGGTAAGTTTGATATTAACAAAAGTTTGTCAAAATAAGTAACAACCAAATAAAACATAAGGACTTCTTGCTCCTTTCCTAAGACAGGAGCAACCACATAAACTTTCTACAGACAGCATAGTGCCACTACAAATTGAATAAATAAAGGTTTTTTTCTCCTACAACATAATCCATAAATTATATATCACTGGGTTGAAAACTAAATTTGGCCCCAGTAACAAACAAATCTCAGTTAAGCCCTTTTGTATCATTTAAAACATGATGGATTGACATCATATCTGATATTTAAAGGTCAGGGATGAGGTCTGTTTTGGATGTGATCATAACTACTTAGGCAAATACATTCCTGCATATGCAGTTTCACTTGCAATGATCCTGGGGGCTTATGTATCCATTTTGGCGAAGTTTAATGTACAACATACGAAGAAATATTGTTGTTCCTTGAAAGAGTACCAAGTCTTGTTCTTTCAACTCCATCATAAACTATCAATGCTTATCAGGTATAAATGCCTCAAAGAAATCCTAACGATAGCATACGGGTCACGTTGCATGTTAATCATACGAATCTGATATAACACTAGCCACCAATCTGTGTCATTCTGCAAAAGAAAAGTATCCTGGCATTTTATCTTTCTTCTGTTCATTTGGTCAGCCCATGCAACTGAAAATGGAGATGATAAATTTAAAACATGAAATGTCGTCATGCTAAACTGTCAAATGCTACTAACTTGTGTATACAAACTGTCAATCACATTTTAATTCACTCACTGTCAGTAGGATTTCATTTTTGATAACCATGTCAATTTCATAAGAAAGTACGTCTACTCAATCACTGAATCAGTGTGCACGCTATTTGCTTATACCAAATATGTGTTAGAATTGGATTGATCGGTGGTAATAAATGGCTTATATCCGTTCATTAGTTCAAGATGTATCATATCGCAAGTATGAAATATGTTGTCACTCACCTATTTCGCACCAAAGATGATATATTCACGTTTGTTGACAAGTACGATCTCAGCTGGCAGGCTCTGCATGCATCCTTGTTCAGGGGCCTCTCAAAATTAATGGGTGGCCCGGGAACCAGGGTGGTTGCTTCATCGCAAGCGAAAGTTACTGCTAGACACACATTAGATGATCCTGCGCACTAAACGCATTTGTGACAAGAGAGGCGGTACAACGAATTGGGCGAGTACACTTGGCTGCTACAGGTAGCTTGACGATTATGCACTTGCAATACATGCTAACCGTGACATGAAATCAACACCGCATATTCCTTCGAATGATAAGACTGCAATTTCAGGCATACGATACTGATATCCCACGCTAACCTTTAGTTAAGACGAAGACAAATAGATGATTGGGGCATTGACAAGCATTTTAGATATTCAACAATTTTGTTTTTAAAAAACCCAGGAAAATGTCATTTGCTTCGTGAAATGGATCGGTGGCCCTAAACATATTTGCTCAGCATATTGTGTTGATTCAATTCGTTGGGAGTGTACCTGTTCCCAAATCGAATGTGCTATAACAATTCATGCGTGAAACGCACGGGGAAAATGAACTTCTCGATATTTATCAGACAACCTGTCTCAATCTTGTTTCAAGTGGATCGTTCTGTGGGGCGTTCCCAAGTATGCAAATTGGGGTCATTTGTCTGGTCGTGGATCATCTTATATGTGTTTACCAGTACTTCCGGTATAGACGGTAGGGTCGTTTCCATTTTTATTTCGACATCAACACGTTGTTCCAAAAATGCAACACATTCATCCGACACTAATTCGATTTGCAATCGGACATAGCGTCCGATGGCGAAATTAGCTGTGAGCTTAGTTCCTTGCTGGGTCGTTTGCTCCGTGTCGGATCACGCCCAACACATCGAACACTGACCTGTCGACAAACACAATTCGGATCCATCGGACTGTGATACAATACTCTGGGTTAGCGGAAGGAAAAAACTTTGCTTACGATGAGTGACCGATGAGCCAGAAATCTCTGTGGAATGGGGGTGTCAGTTGAAAAGTATCTAATGAATCTTGTACAGTATTAGAAGTTCAATAATTTAATCAAATGTGCACAGCATTCGGATGGTACAGTTTTAGTTAGTTAGTTACTTAGTTACTTAGTTACTTAGTTAGTGTGGCTTTCTATTTAAGCTAGCACAAGTTGATTATGTAGTGTTTGCTCGAAAGATATGGCGGTACCAAGAGATGGTTTGGTTTGTGGTCGGGACTTTCTGTTTTGTTGCAGCTTCTGGTCGATGCTTTTGTATTTTATATAGTTGATGAATCATTATGTCGATCAAGTTTGTGTGTCCTGTTTGGACTGTCAGGGTTTTCTTCAGATTTATTGTAGTTGTTTATTTAGTTTTTCTAGTTTGTTTTTGTAACGGAATTTTAGTTCAGAATTCGAAGGTGAGCATTTCGCTTCGTTTTTGAGTAGCCATTCAAAGTCAGGTGAGTGGTTCTATGTAACGGTCCTCTCAGTTAGTGACTTCCTCTGGTGGAATTGGACTTGAACTACACGCTTGGGCTTCTAGTGCTTGTCATTTTTTCTTTTACCGACAAAAAATAAGGGAACCAATGAAATGTCCACTAAATCAAATTTGGGCGTGAAGTTCAATATCTGATGTGTCCACCACGTTGGGCAACATGGTACGGGGTCCCTGGTGTAGACCATTTGACCAAAAATGTCCCATAGATGTTCAATTGGGGACAGGTCTGGGGACTGTCCAATGTCTATATGCCCTCTCGTCGGAGATCAGCTGTGACAATTCGGGCCGATGTGGTCTGGCATTATCTTGGAATTCAAAATTCCTGTGGAGCCACGACAGGACAAAAAAACTTCGTCAAAATATTGCTGACCAGTTAGGGATCCATTAACAATGACCACATCTGATCTCCTGTCATGTGTAACCCACCTCACACCATGACATTACCACCCCGGTATCGATCATAGTAAATAATGGCCGCTCTGGCATACCGCTCACCGCTATGGGGCCAACAACTTTTTCTGCCATCTGTGAATCCGAGGCAAAACGCCAGGGGCGCGAAGTCCGTCCCTGATACGGCCTAGCCCATGCCAATATTTGGCGCTCATGGTGAGTTGTAAGGATAACAACCTTGAAAGGACGCCTTGCTTTCAGACGATTCTGACACGAGTTGGTTTATAATGGTTGAGAGTGAAATTTGTCGCTAAATGAGTATACAGAATTCCTTATTGATGGCAGGTGCTCATTTGAAGCTATTTCGGAGGGCCATTAATGTAGTGAGACGACCCTGTCGTGGTGTCGTTGATTTGGGTTTACCACATCCAGGTCTCTTTGCAACCCTACCTGGGGTGATGTCCCTCCCTCTATCATTCCCACAATTCTGCATTTTGTTTGTTCATTGAGATACTGCCTCGGAGGCATTTTTCAGCATGTATTCAACTCTATTGCGTTAGTGATTGTGAGTTATCCAAAACGTTTACGGAGGTTAACGTCTGTGCGCACGTGCATCACGTGTTGGTAATGCATCACGTGGAATTTTCATTGTCATTGGACGTTGCGTTCGGGTGCAACGCTGCGGTATCGCGCCCTCTCACCTTAACTTTTGCAGCATTCAGTTTCTTAGTTCCCTTGTTTTTTGTCGATAATATATTTGCTAATAAGCAAGGGATAACCAACCTCTCCAACTATTTTACAGTGTTAAGTTGCTCTTTGAGTCAAGCACCTTACTTTTGTTTGTATGACGCCACGATGAGCAGGTTTGCAGTTACACGGTGGCAGGTTGTACGCAATGGATTCTGGACCAAACAATCCATTGATCAACATCATGAGAATTCGTCTACGCCATTGGGATGCGATGACGTGCGATGATCTGACAACCTGACCCCGGTAGTCAAGGCATCCTTGGTCTTGCATGGGTGCAGGACCAAGTGTTCATATCGCCTTCGTGCCTTCAAATACGGCCGTGAGAAAGCTTTGAAGAGATGCGCGAGACTCTCCGATCATGGGTGCAGGACCAAGTGTTCATATCGCCTTCGTGCCTTCAAATACGGCCGTGAGAAAGCTTTGAAGAGATGCGCGAGACTCTCCGATCATGGGTGCAGGACCAAGTGTTCATATCGCCTTCGTGCCTTCAAATACGGCCGTGAGAAACCTTTGAAGAGATGCGCGAGACTCTCCGATCATGGGTGCAGGACCAAGTGTTCATATCGCCTTCGTGCCTTCAAGTACGGCCGTGAGAAACCTTTGAAGAGATGCGCGAGACTCTCCGATCTCTTTCATGTTATTTGCTCCTATATTTAGTTAGTGAATTCTTATTTTAGAGGTTTCATACACACAGGTGGATTTTAGCAATTCGCTTGACAGAATGAGTTGCGTAGATGTTAAATTACACAATATCGAGTATAAAGGGCAAGTGCAGTGAAAAAACAATGAAAGATAATTATCGCTTATTTATGACTTAATATACATTGCTGATTGTGAAAAAACACAGATAAATTAAACGCGAACAACCACAAATCAAAAGTACCATAGGTCTTACTAGGGTTTACTTCCCTCGCAACGAAGCACCCCAGAGACATAATGTGACAGAACTCCAGTGCCCGAGCCATAAATCAACGTATATGGTTTATGTTGTAAAGCCTGATAAGTGTTACGTTCAAACTGCTTGTGGTCAAAGTTGAGTATTGAATATTGTCATTAGCAGACTGGCAGGCACACACATAGGTGTCAATAAAACAGACATTGAGGTGTGTCTGTAACAGAGACTGCTTAAGACACAACATTTTTTCTGTATTTCCATAGATATGTATTACAACAAGCTAAGCAATTCTTAGCAATGAAAATAGTATTTCTAATGTTTCACATTCTTGAAAACCTGGCCTGCAAATATGCAAGCAAGTATGGGACCAGAGCATTGTTTATTATTGCAGACCCACGATGCTTGTAATCACATCTCTTCTCCAACTTCGACAACAGCGATAATCTTTGCACGCATCACTTGCTGTGTTTTTACGAGTCGCCTTCCCGGTTCAAACCGTGCGATTCTAACCACTGCCCGTGTGCTATGGGCGCAGCGCAGCATAGCTGTTGAAACCACTTTTTACCCTGGGTGAAATTAGAGAATTGTTTGAACTCCGATTTCTTATGGCGTTATTTTTCAACTTTATAAGTTGAATTTACATTTTTGATGCTTTGTTTCTGTATGTCCATATTTAAAGGTATCACAAACGTTAATGTTTTGAGTTGCATGTGACCTTTAAGCTTCACAGATGGCCCTCACCGTAGCAATGACACGATAATATATGGAAGCTGTATTTAGCATCAAAGTAGTAACTCAGGGCCTGTTTGTACATTCTGTATCACACGAGAAGTGTATCACTTTCATCAATATTGAATGTGAAAATGTAGCTAGGTGTCCCAGAAAGGGCGAATGAGCTTTGTATGAAATCATGGATATGTCACATTTCTCTTTGAAAATAATCATTTACACATTTGCCATCCAGAACTTACAATCTCGGTTTTCAGTGTGCCAAACGCAAACTTTGAACTTGGCTGTGAAGAAACCAGCATGGATGAGCAGTGTCCAGGCCTCACATACTGTCGCTGCCAAAGGTGTAGCCGGCAGTCGTGGCACTAGTTCTGTTCAAGGTGACTGCATTCACACTACATATGGTGACATGTCACCCTGGTTTGTTGTTGATTTGCTGGGACAGTACAGCGTCCACAAGGTCACCATCTACAACAGAGGAGACTGTTGTGGTAGGTTACATTTTTTATTTCTTCCTCTTTATATGTATATCTCATTTTGAAGTCATTTTGTATTATTACTATTGGAAATTGGAAATTATTGGAAATTGTCGACCAACCGACCTTACATATGGATCCTACAAGCGCTTGAATTAATATTGTGCTGTCCACGTCTCGTCAGCCCTTCATACACTCATACCACAGAAGCCGAGAGCGGCACGCATGCATATACATATTTAACAAGAAAACTGACTGAATCTTTCCATCACAGGACATTAATGATTTCATTTGCATTATGAAGATGTTACAAACGCACAACAGAATCAGCCACGTGTCATTCGTTTCAGTAGTTTGGGACATCAAAAAGCCGAAAAGCTTCTCTTTTGAGTAGACACTGATGACATTGTACAAAATAATATCGCTATATATGGCATTACAGTAGACTTGCCACGTGTCTTTCCATTCTTAATAAACAGTTTTGGTTAGTCGTGTTTGAACGTATATGTTCTGGACTCAACACTTATGGGGATCTGGATGTGTTATTTAAATGTCATTCTTTCAGGTCTGTTTGTATTGGTAACGCCGCACTGAGCAATGAAACAGCTGTGTAGTCTGTAAATAATAATATGTGACTCAGTCAATCATCTTGAGCATCGATTTACACAACTGGGATGCAATGACATGTGTCAGCCAAATCAATCAGGTAGCCACCACCTCTGTCAAGCACGGGTTATGAGGGGCGGATCGAGAGGAGGGGGAAATGGGGGTACGACTGCGTCCCTTTACAGAAGACACAGACCTTCATACACAGAACTTCACGGGTCTATTCTTTCAGGGAACAGACTCCATGATTTTGTAATCGAAGTGTATGTACGAAATCCATCCCGATGTCCATCAGCAGCTTTCTCCCTCTGTAAGAACTACACAGGCATGTTTGGATCTGTTGAGAACGTTGTATGTGATGCTCCGGTCTTCGGGAGGTTCGTCCGGCTGTGGAAACCTACAGTGATAAATACAAATGATGTCCTCAACTTCTGTGAACTTGAAGTATATGGAGTGAAGAAAGGTAACATGTTCTATATCACTAAGTTACGTGATAACAATACTTTTGACTTTGAGTCTTGATGTTACATCTCTAATACTGAACAACCATCTTTAAGAAACAAAGACATGCAAGTCGCATCGATACAAAGGATAAAGAAGAGCATGTTGACACAACAATGACTGACTGGCTTGCAAGCTGGCCGTTTTGAATATATGATCCATGCTCCACGTCTTCTACAATGCACGCATAGTCATATTGTAGTTTGACATTCCAAAGTTCCGCCTAAAGCGTAAGGGTAACAAAATACGTTAAACAGTACACTGGTGGAAGGGAACATTTTTCACAATATTGTACTTCCATTTCATTCAGACATTTCAGATTGTCAACGCTTCCGTTTCCTCATGGCATCAGCAACACGACTCGTCTCCACTGCCATCGTATCATCAACAGCCTTGTCCCGAGTGTCCTGTGTGCAGCAGTGCATGTTGTCTGGAGCCTGTGTCGGTGTCAACTACAACAGCGGTACACGTGAGTGTCAGCTCCTCCTCCGACCTGAGCCCAGTGACACAGTCTCCATCGATCCAAACTGGGTCTACTATGGAAATGATCTGTGTTGAACTAACACTGTCGTCTATGATCTAGTCAGTGTCTACTATGGAAATGATCTGTGTTGAACTGACACTGCCGCCTATGATCTAGTCAGTGTCTACTATGGAAATGATCTGTGTTGAACTGACACTGCTGCCTATGACCTAGTCAGTGTCTACTATGGAAATGATCTGTGTGGAACTGACACTGCCGCCTATGATCTAGTCAGTGTCTACTATGAAGACGATCTGTGTCTATCTCAGTTGCCCTAGATCTAGTCTGTGTCTACTGTGGTGATGGTCTCTCTTACACATGCAATTATCAGCTGACGTGCCCCTTGTAATCGCTATTGAATCATTAGAGGTATTTAGATATAGTTAAAGTATTTCAACTTATTGTTTTTGTCTCCATCGATCCAATCTGGGTCTACTGTGGAGATGATCTGTGTTGAACTGACACTGCCACCCATGATCTAGTCCAGGACTACTATGAAGACAATTTGTGTCTAACGATATCAGTTGCCCTAGATTTAGTCTGGGTCTGCTATGGCCATGATCTGTCTTAAACATGTAATTATCTGCTGACATGTCTATTGTAATCGTTATTGGAATGATAATAAATATTTAGATATATTTAAATTATTTCAACTCATTGTTTAAGAATTTGTAAGCTCACTATAGGACAGATTTTGGCAGGTCGCGTTCTTTTAAGCAGTTTCAAAATCGCGAATAGAAATTACGCTGATCATCATGTATCAACTTTTCTTCATAAAATTAAGAAAACGTCAGTGCTTAATTAACATTCCTCTGACACATTGTCAGGAATGGACTGAGTGTCATCATCGGAAACATGACTTCCATGGGAGTTTCATTTGCTTCTTCTTCTTCTTCTTCTTCTTCTTCTTCTCCTTCTTGTAAGACACATCATGGACAATAATTACTATTAATTATTATACGCAGCAGGCATTGTGCCACACATAGCAACAAACATTCTTTCTCAGACGGAGACAGTGTCACATGGCGGTGCATAATGTTTCAAGTTGTTTCTGTTAATATCCAGCTGGATAGCGGCAGGTACTTGCTGTAGTTTTGCACGTTAGTGGGATAAACGTTAATCAGTGTTCTTCTGGAGAATTATTAATACACATTGAAGTGCCCTTATCATTTCACATTACATCCGCACCAGTTGTATCAAGATCAATATCTGCACCCTTCATATGACCCCTTTGACTTTTTCACTGGCATTATTTTTTTCAGCCATTGAAATCTGAGTGACATCGGAACTATTTCTGCCTTATCGTAACAAAATAAATTTATAGATTTATCGTAATTAACAGTACTAATGGACTGTGTATTCTCATAGCTTTGTTGATATCGCTGTTGAATAAATTGCGTAACTGAAAAACATTGTTAGTTGTTTGTTGCTTTCAGATTTACTGGAAAGAAATGTTTCAAACTAGCCCGTAGTATCTGTCACAATGATATCATATGAATCAAGCAGATGGAGTTATCCCAAATGCACAATTGACTCCCTACGTGTTACATTAAAATGCCTCCAACCACTTTCAAGTATCTGGATTTGAATGATCTAAGGTTATTCATGGAAGGATTAATTTGAAATGTGGCATGATGCATCATCCTTAGACACAGAAATGTTCGCGGTTTGGGTTGATTCTTAATCTTACAAGTCACATTGTTCGGCGGTATCATTAGATTGAAGCCTGTGAGAATGATTAACTTCTTAAAAATAGCATTAAACATTATATATATATAATTCATGGTTTTGGTATATTCCACTACCATGTTGTTCTAATTACAAAGAAACCAGGATTAACGGAGACGCTCTTTAATTTGGACACATATAAAACATAAATTTAAGTAAAAAAAAGTTGTTTACACATTTTCACGTCTAATCTTCATCATACATTTTCTTTAATTGGACATTAACTTGTCATCTGCTATAGTAAAACACATTTCTGTCACTCTACTTCGAATTTAATACAGTTTGAACAGTTCAGGCACTTGGTCTGTGCAGGCGATGTCCCCGATGAAGATGTTTACAAGATCGTCTTTCAGGGTTTGGAGTCGAGAGTCTATGTTCTTGTCAGGCACCTTCCTGAGAGCCTCGTTTCAATTGCCCTGCAACTGTTATAGTCTCACCTCCGCCAGTGACTGCTGTCTCTTCAGAAGAAGACGACTTGTTCAGGTGTTTGGGCGCTTCTTCAGTGCCACCTTGCTGATCTTGTGGTGGTAACCTCCATCCCCTTCAAAAACCGGGGTAGAATAGCTTTCAGCAATCCATGCTTGCCATAAAAGGCGACTATGCTCGTCGTAAGAGGCGACTAACGGGATCGGGTGGTCAGGCTCGCTGACCTGGTTAGGACATGTCATCGGTTCCCAATTGCGCAGATCGATGTTCATGTTGTTGATCACTGGTCCAGACTCGATTATTTACAGAACATCGCCATATAGCTGGGATACTGTGATATTGCTACACTCACTCAATCACTCCTTAAGCCCCCCCCCCCAAAAAAAAGAAAAAAAGTTGTGTCATTGCATAACCATTATGTTCAAGTTATATATCCTCGTGTACCAGGTTTTCCAACAGATAAGTATACTGTGTATATCGCGTGGATATATCAATACAAAACAACTCTTACTTGTGGATTATTCATTTCGGGTGCAAATCAACACAATTTCCGATCTCCATCGAGTTCTCGATAAACAGCGTGGAAACCATTGTTCACCTGGAAAACTTCCGATCGATGAGAGTGATTGGTCAAAAGTGTCAGAGGGAAGCCCCGGAATGTACGACAGTGTATGGTGCACGTACTGTTCACGAAAGAAATCCGCAAAGCCGACGTTAACAAACAAAACCTGTCCAAATTCAAAGCTCTGACATGAAAATCATAATTCTTTAGAAACAGCAACATATTTAGACTGGATGACAATCTTTCTTTCACTCTTCTTTCAAGTTGGGACAAAGACACCAAATCTCTGAATTTGAAGTTGATGTTGCAGCTACTGATGCTGATGATGATGAACTTGTCAGTCACAACGGGTAATTAAAATGTTGTCTGACTTTGGGCCCAGCTGGCCCCGTTATCTTCCGATCGGTGATCAGAGGTTATCCAGCTCTTAAATACTGAATCCAAAAGATTACATTTCTTCTTCATCCTTAGATCGGGCTCTGGTCCCGGTGTGAGACAAGACATCTGAATCCTTCCACTAACCCTGTCATGTAGCGTACTAGAAAGTATGCAAAAAGTTCTAGCAGCTTTTCTGATGCTCATTCCACCCTCAGTCACAGCATTGTATGCCTTGAGACATTGAGTCAGTGGAATAAATTCTGTAATTAGACGTGTCCAGTCTAGGAACTACCGGAAAGTGGATTAGGAAATCGTATTTTGAAGAATTCCAAACTTAACACATCCAAATCGGTATATGAGATGACCCTACTCATATTCCATAGATTAAAAATGTTGACAGAATTTCCTCACATGCGATTTTAATCAGATACAGACGTTTTTAATTGTTCATGCAATTACAAAACTGTCTCGGGGTCAAGTGGGTGCATTTTCAATAATTTTGATGTTTGGAAGTTTGACGCGAAGCATTTGCGGGAGAGACAACGGAGGTGTTACCTAACGAGTCATCAGCTTTGATGACGTCCCCCCTCTCTCGTTATAACGCGGGAAATCGCGAGTGAAATGGCTGTCCGAAAATAGGAGTCGTCCGAAAAGCGGTACGGTACAATACATTCCTCCAGTGAACGGATAGATGCATATCAGCAAATGTTTACATTAAAGTGTTTCAGTATCAATTTCACCAAGTTGTGATGTGGTTTCAATCAAACGTAAGGGACACCATCTCCAATGTTTCAATAACGTTTCTAAAATAATTGCGTGTAGAAGGAATTTCGTGATGACGTTTTGATAACGTTTTGAAAAGAAATCTGTGTACTCTCGATATGGATTATTCTTTCCGGCACCGTATCTTTATCTTTAGCGGTACTCCCCTACGCAATTGGAAATTAGCTCCCCCTGGAAATCCGAAATATACATTTTAGTCTTCCCGAGGCATGTGAAAAATATATTTTAGCCTTCACCGTTTCATGTAACTTGACGAGAATTTGCAGTCTTGCTGATTGTTAGGGATTGGATGTTTTGTCTGAGCTTCAAATATTTTCGACACATCATTTTCAGCACTCTAGACTGTGTTTCATTATAATTACCCCTATGGGACTTTCAGGTGGTAAATGTGACCCAGGCAGTGAAGTTCTGACATTTCCGGTACTTGTTCCCAATACAATGTTTAATGTTGAATTTCTTGGTGAATGTGGATATTCAAAATGCAATTATGCGTGTCTTGCACGATTCAAGGTCAGTACCGAGTGAAACTTCATGTGACTTTTTGACAGCCAGCACCTTCCTCCTCGTATCATCTGTTGTCCTGAAGATCTACAGGCTGGTCAGCATACGCCATTTCTCGTGTAAAGCAGCTTCCATTATAACAATTATAATCATATGACAAACCACAAGGTTAATGCACAGTTAGTTGATAATTAATGTTTCAAGAGCAACCAATAGATTCTTTAAAACTAACAATTCTTCAGTCTTATTTGGCACCAAATCTACAAGCGCCATAGGATATCAGTCCCGGCCAAACCGGCGTCTTTCTTTTCCCACCTCCTATACCCAAACAATGAAAGACTTTACCTCCCATCATTGACCATTGCGGCCTTACCCCCGGGCCCCGGGCCCTGTCCGGCAAGTAAGACTCATGTGTATGTACATTACCCATCTAAAATCCATAAATAACCAAGTGTAAATAATCACCATCAAACTAATTTGTTTTGTAAATATTTCATGCCCATCCAGCTCATCTCACTGACAACCTGGTTTTTTTTCTTGTATATATCCTTCTGTATGTTACTACCCCCTCCCCCATCTACTGCCTCCACGGAACACAAGGGGTTATACATTTAGATATCAGAGAAGCACATGCAGACATTCAAGAATACATTCACGTAGTCAACAACATCCCTACACAACCACAAATCATTGACTTCAAAACCATCAACAACAAACAATCAACTGCATCAAACCAAAACACGCAAATGACATTTCTCACCTTCAAATCAACCCCACTATCCACCCACATCACATTTGGAGCATTAACACACAAAGTTCATCCCATGAGAAACACACCAACACAGGGTGGGCGTTGCTTCCAACACAGTCACAACACAGACACATGGAAAAACCTACCCTTATGCCCAAAGTGCTGGTCAGACATGCACGACATCACAGAATGCACCTACAC
Organism: Haliotis asinina; assembly: GCF_037392515.1. Classification (NCBI taxonomy): domain Eukaryota; kingdom Metazoa; phylum Mollusca; class Gastropoda; order Lepetellida; family Haliotidae; genus Haliotis; species Haliotis asinina. Next base: position 6,243,496 of record NC_090294.1, on the reverse strand, counting down.
TACATACTGCACACACTGTCAAATACAAGGATACTCAGCAAGCCAAAACACCTGCCCAATAAAACAAGCACAAATACTAAAACTAAACAGGCACCTCAAACACACTGACCTGCCCAAACCTGCAATCCGCCCCATCACAAACCAGTCCCTACTCTCAATGTTCTCTTCCACTCCCTCCAACATGTCTCCTCAACCTCCCCCATCTCATCCTTCAAACCCCCTTCCCCTTCCCCCACCACCACTAAGCCCCATAAATAGAGCAGCAACCCCCACAACAAAGAAACTACACAACATTGGCACGCAAACTAAACATTAACCACAAACGTCTAGCCAGCTATCTTATCGCTATTAAATCTCTGTCCGTAAACACCATCTAAGCTATACTAGCAATCAACTCTATTTGAAGAAATACGGCTGTGCTTTGGAATTCTGTTCTTCAGGCATCAAACCTGAACTGAAAATAAAGCGTTTCAAATTGGCCATAAAGGCAAGTGGCATTGCTGCTGGACTTGCTCAGCTGCGGGACTTTGAACATCCTGTTTGTTATATTTCAGAGAGAAGTTATTCCACCTCTGAAAAGAAAACTCTCGCTTCGTTGCGAGCTCTGAAGGAAATTTCCTTTGCAAGTATGGGCTGATCACGGTCCAACAACTCTATTTCAGCCATATAGTGACGAGAAATGATGGACATACACTATGAACACAAGTAGTTATATAAGCATCCAACATCGGACTGTAAAATAACTAACGTATCGCAAAAACAGTTAAAACTAGCTAGCACTATTTTGCACAAAAGTATTGTAGTCAATATATACGATGTGAAAATGTGTTATTGGTCGCCAACAACTGAAGATGAATCACCATACTAGGGACAAACACGCAGAACGGGGAAGGGGAAGCTGTGTGGAATGCTGGATTACCGTGTCTGAGAGGGAAACATTGTCTCTATTACAGTAATTACTCCTCTTATATTAAGTCATAGTTTGTTCAGTCACAGTGGAACCTTTATGTTAATTTGGGAACCTACTTATGGTTAATTACAACATAGTTCTAAGATGCACATTGAAAAAAACAACTAGTCACTGGAGCACTGCAGCTTGCCATTGTAAGAATTTCATGAAGATATTTGACATATTCAAAACAAAGTATACATGCATAAATAAACCATCTCGACAATAATTCAGCTCTATCGTGACGAGAAATGTTGGACAAATAGAAGTAATTATATAAGCAGTCATGAACGGACTGTAAAGTAACTAGAGTATCGCAAAAACAGTTAAAACTAGCTAGCATTATTTCTACAAAGGTATTTCAGACAACAGAATGTAAAACTGGGTCATTGGTTGCCAACAACTGAAGATGGATCACCATACTAGGGACAAACACGCAGAGCGGGGAAGGGGAAGCTGTGTGGAATGCTGGATTACCGTGTTTGAGAAGGAAACACTGTCTCTGTTACAGTAATTACTCCTCTTATATTTACTTATGGTTTCTTCAGTCACAGTGGAACCTTTCTGTTAATTTGGGAACCTACTTATTCTTAATTGCAACATTATTCTTAACCGTTCATTGGTTTAATACCTACTCCTTTTACAGATCGATTTCAGGTGAACTTCTATATTTTCAGCACGTGAAAAAAACATATAACAATATGCCTGTGCAGTAGTATACATTCCTCCAAAAATGTTTGATTAGGTATCTCTGTCAGACTGCAGATGTCATACAAAACAACGTTCTACCACTAATATGCATCACAGCCCTCAATACAATCACTGTTATGAATAATGACAATCTCCTTAACCGCTCAAGGCACTGTGTGCCTCACCAAAAGTGCAGTAGTGCCAATTATGTTTGCATAAGCGCATTCACATGCCTTTGAAGACGTTTTGTTGAACCTCTTTGAGTGGCATGTGTAGGAGTTGGTGAGTCAGGTACGGCGACGTTTAGATACAGATTCTTGTGGCATTGTCAAGCAAGTATGAGACAGATTAAACAGGATATAGATACCACATTCTATATTTCAATAACTCTGAATAACCTTCTACAGGCCAACGGGCGTAACCAATCATAAAAACGGAAAATTCGATGCCAAGAGTGTGGTCTACAAAACTGACTGTAGCTGTGGACGATCATATATTAGAGAAACATCCAGGCCTATCAACACTAGAGTGAAAGAGCGCCAAGCATCAACAAAAAATCTGACCACAAATCAGCTATCTCAGAACACATTCAGACCAACTCCAATCACCAAATCAACAAGACGAGAATACACAATACCGTCAACCAATCAACCTGACTCCAACAAACGAAAAGTAACAGAAGCCATCCACATCAAACGACACCGACCAATGATCAAAAACGTTCAAGGTTATTTCATCTTCCCAGCATACGACGAGCTCATCAACCTACCCCAAGTGTTGTATAAACATGCCCCAGTTCTCCAGCTGTGTATATCTCACTGGCATCTGTATGTAATCTATTGTCACTGGCTTCTATATGTAATCCCTTGTCATCACATTGTTACTTTACTTCCCAATGAACCTCTTGTTGGCCTTGTTGATTATTTACTTTATCTATATTGTTAAGAGAGTGCGTTTTCTGTAATTTGTATCATTATTGATGAAGTGATAGTTGTTATTGGGTCACAATGTTTAGAGTTTAGAGTGATAGGTATCATGGGTCACATTTCGTATCACAGTAATAGTATTTTAGCGGCATGCCCTTTAAGGTAGCGCTTTTAGGTACTCTACCGTTGGGTGTGTGTTTTGACTGTTGGTAAACACGAGGTCGATCGCGAAGGTTCCATACATCGCTGGAATGCTAGAAAATCAGTGACTGTGTATATAAAGGCTGGTTGTTGTGTTGATGACACACACATGGACGTACGCTTGAAGTTATACTGGAGTTGTGCCATCATTCGCCCTACCTACATCTGTCTGCCTCTTGGTCAACGCTTGACCTACATGACCGTTGCCTGGCCGCTCGCTGTGTAACATTCAGTAAAACTGCTTCTCACTGTTAACCAAGACTTTGGTGAGTTGATATTATACCTTTGACCCATCACGTAAGATTTGACTCAGTTGCATTGTACCAGAAAACTCTTCTGTGATTCGTTGTATATTGCTCTTTTCTGCTCAATGCATTATATTGAATATTTTAGACTTGTAAGTATTATATTTACCTGGTTCTGAGGAGATTTTTTATACCTTTTGTCACTGCAAATTATTCAGTGTAACAATATACTCATCTTGTCTTATCTGTCTCACACTTGCTTAACAACGATACAAGAATCTGTATCGAAACGCCGCTTCACCTGAAGAAAGTTGTTCATCCATAAAGTTATCCTTATCTGATCGTTTGAATTATCAGCTGATCTTAATGGCGCACATAAATATTGAATATGGTTGGGCTATTTACATTATTTGCATGGGGAGTGGTAGTGTGTTGGTTGCTTGTGTTTGTTGGAGGTAGTGTGTGTGTGCGTGCGTGTTTGTGTGTGTGTTGGGGTGGGGTTAATGATGTTGGGAGATTTGACTTGATTCATTGTACTAGAAACTTTTATTGTGAATCTTTCTATCTTGCCTTTGTTTGCTCAGTACATAATATTGAATATTTTAGACTTGTCTACGTTATAAATTGCTGGTTCTGAGGAGATTTCTTATACCTTTTGCCACGACAAATTATTCAGCATAACGGTATGATGACTCCATTATGTACATTCGCTATTTCTTGACCCTACGATAAGTGTTTGTACTTCAGTGAACTACCACAGTGTGAAGTATATGTTATTGAGCTCGCCAAACGCAGTGTATACTCGTATTCAGACTGTTGTTGTTGTTGATGTTGTTGTTTTATACAATACCCATACACAGCTTCTGGACAGTCATAGCTATTGTTCTGTTCTTTCGTCTACTCTGATCTTGTTATTCGTTAGATTCATTCTAGATGTTTGGCTTCAATCTTTGGATATGGACTATCTTTACCCAATCGTTTCCTAAAATTCCATGGCAGTATGTTATCTCTAAATACTGGAGCACGTTTCTTTCTCCAGAAACCTAAAATTGCATTCTAACACTTTTTGTTAATCTATCGATACTTTTGGTCTTTGGTCTTCTCAGTTTTATCAAATGACGTTTTGAGGATCTTTAGCTAAGTCCTTTTTCGAGTTTTCGGGCACTGAATGTATTGCGTGCAGTATGTCCGAACTTGCTCTGTATACATTTACCCCGCTTTGAACAGTATTCCTGTATACTGTGGAATTCGTGGGAAGAAACTTCAATTGCAGGAATGCAGGTGTTTCTCGCTTTCGTGAAACACATGAGCAGGGCTATAGTTGTGACTAACTCATGGTCCAGGAGTAGTCGGGAATCGAATCGACAATCACATGTTTCTGATGTGCCTAAGGGGCGCTCTAGGGATGGTTTTGACTAAGCATTTTGATGGCATCAAACATTTATCGCTTTGGATTGTCACTACTATTTATGTGCTCTGTGTGTGTTACCGGAGCGGTGGGGTAGTACACTGGTTTCGCTCGTCGCAGACAAGGCCGTGTTCGATTCCAGACATGGGCACAATGTGTAAAGCGGTACAAAACCCACCTAAATGCATTCAGAGCAAAGGTACATCGGCTAACAAAAGTGAGAGTTCTGACATTTCCACACTGCAAAAAGTTCATCAATCACCTTCACAGATAATTTTCCCTGACAGTCTATTTTCTCACTTAAACTGTTTCATTTGAACAGATTTAAGTCTTCAAAGATCTAAACTAGGTCATCCCCAAACTCTTCTGACGTGTACTCCATTCTCAGATGACCCGTGAAGGTCCGGGTAGAGTAGGCCTTCAGCAACCCGTGCTTGCCATAAAAGGTGACTATGTTTGTCGTAAGAGGCGACTAAAGGGATCGGGTGGTCAGACTCTCTGACTTGGTTGACACGTCATCGATTCCCAATTGTGCAGATTGATGCCAGTGCTGTTGATCACTGGATTGTCTGGTCCAGATTCGATTATTTACACCATATACACTACTGCCTAAAAGTTCCTTCCCCCTGAGATAGCGTGTGACACGCATGCGACACGGATGTGCAACGGGTGTGCATTGCGTGTGAGTCCCGTGTCACACTGGTGTGCAACGCATGTGCAACGCGTTCGAGTGCCGTGTCTCACGCGTGTGCAACGTGACGCACTCGCGTGTACCATGCGTGTAACACGGGACCACGTTTCAGTTGAATTTGATGAAAATGCACCGATGAAAAGCGTCAGAGTTGCATGCCAAAAATTCTATAGGTTTTGCATTCGGAAATGTACCAGAACTGGTCAGGGAGGAACTACGTGTTGGTAATTGTTTCGTGTATTTCTATGTTTTGGTTTTGTATTTTGACAGACAGACAGACAGACAGACATTCAGTAAGGAGGCCGCTGGCCCATAATACATGCAGACAATAGTTTACACCTTTTACGTGCGCATGTTTTAGGATGTATATATAGCGCTCATTTGTTCCTACATTTTATAATATTGTTAACGTGGTACAAAAACAAACCGATGTTATACATAACATCATAATGTTCATTTTGGAGCTGATTTACCATAGTGTGTACAGTATAGAGTTCGTGTATATATTTAGCAATGTATTTGGCTCTTATAGCAACTACACATAAATATGACATGTCATTCGTTTTCAATATGTTCCAACCCTTTTGATTTACAGTACATACAGGGTCTGTCTCCTGGTTCAGTATTTCCATACCTACCTGTTTCTATTGCTATCTTAAAGTTGCTACATCTAAATCTTCATAAGGTCATCCTTAGATACACTGGAATGTCAGAACACAAATAGTTTTCAACATTCAACAAAGACTTATAGTGCTTATAATAAAAACATGTCGGAGATTCCTGTATTGATGAGAACCATGACTACTTTAGATTATCCTTTAATCTTTGTTTAAAAAGAGAAATGAATTCGAACATACCAACATTTCTGAGTTCTTGATAAAACCAGGCATAACCAGATGCCCCAAATTGCTGTTTCATAACAGAGTACAGGTACAATCATTGAACCAAAAATCCTAAATAAATCACAGCCGTCTATGAATAATGATACTATTGCTTTGTTAGCCTGGGATGATAAACATAGTTGTGTTTTGCTCCACACACGCGTGGGTGTGAAAACAATACCCAGGTATCTATCAAAAGCGACAGATTTAATCTGTTAGCCAGTGTAAAACCATTTCTCGCATGATCGTAGAGGACCGCCATTTCTAAAAACTATAACCTTAGTCTTCTTGAGATTAACTTGCATTCCAGTTTCATTACAAAAAGGTTCAAAAACGTTAATCTTCTTTTGTAGAAGACATGTGTCAGCGAGTTCTGAGATATCATCAGCAAACATAAGTGCACATAGGTTGTCCATGGTTTGTGTAATAAAAACACCTTTACCACCATCATTTAACATTTTCTGGTACAGGTCATTTATAAAAATAATAAACAATTGTGGACTTAATAATGCACCCCTGACGTGTACCCACATTACAGGTGAAGCAGTTTGTTCTTACACAGGATGAAAGTTGAGAGTACATGGAGACAATAATGTTCTAGTATTTGGCTGTTACACCAACATCATGAAGAGATATTAAAAGTACATCGTGTCTTATTTTATCGGAGACCTTAGAAAAATGTATAAAAATCAATAAAACCGTCCTTTTTTCTTACATGCATATTTTTGGATAATTGCCTGTAATGCAAAAATGTGATCAGTAGTAGAATAGTTAGCTCTGAAACCGGCCAGAGATTAACTAATTATTTGTTTTAAATCACACCATTTCTGTAGTCGTTTGTTCTAAATAGCAGTAAATATTTTACATACTGTGTCAATAAGGGTCTGTGTCAATAAATACCTCTACAATTGTTTGTGTCTTGTTTGCTTCCAGATTTAAATAATGGACAAATAATACTGTTACCCCAAGTTTTTGGAAATATGCCGTTCTGCAATATATTGTTAAAGATATTTGTCAAGTATGGGACAATAATGTGTTTAGCGGTCTTCAAAAACTCACCAGGTATTCCATCTGGCCCTGGAGGTTTTGTGAGTGGAAAGGTTTGAAAGGCTTAATAGAACTTCCTGTTTAGTGATATGACTGTTGTGTAGTTGGGTGTTATAATCTGTGTCATAAGTGGTACAATGTGTATAAAGGCTAGCTTCGTGTAGAGGGTAAACAGTGTCCAAACACAGAAGTGTTGTAAAATGTTTAACCCACTGATCATCTGTTATGGTTTCTGGGATGAATGCTTTTCTGTTTGCTCAATTGTTTTCCAAAACTGTTTTGGGCCATTTCTTGCAGATACTAACTTTTCTTTTCTTACACAAATACTGTTCTTTCTTCTTAGCGAAAATATGTTTAAGTAGAGCTTTGTATTTCTTGTAAATGCTGATGTTAGTGTTCTTATCTCTATGGGCTCTAAGAGCTGAATAAAGCTGATGTTTTAAAATTTCAAGTTCATCGTCCCCCCATGGGGGTTGTGTTTTCATCTTTGGTGCAGGTATACCACCATATGTTGCCTAAGTGTGATCAGCAGCCTTTTGAATTATGTCTGTAAGACGTGATAGTGAAGTGTCCGTATTCTCATTCATCAAATCTGATAACGTGTCAAGGGAATTATGAAACATTTTTTGTAACATTTGTTAGAAAAATGTTATTTGTATCATTACTCCATGGGTAATTTACCCACTTGTTAATTTGTCTTGTACTTACATACGGGTTGGATGGTGAAGAATTTTACAATAACCAGTTTGGACCACGTTATCGTAACTAATATCCAGAGAGCATCTGACTGGAAAGTGGCATGAGACGTCACGCCAAGTGCCCTCTCCAAAGTCTGTAATATGTGGAAAGAGATGATGATGCTATCATACAATCCACTACACTACAACTGTTATGTGTAATACAGGTACGTAAATTCTCGGGTGCCATTGATTTTGCGAGGGCCCCAATCTAAGTAAACATACTCTCAGTGTTATTCATTATACTCCACTAAGTAGAAAAGTGTAACGAATAGTACTGAGAGTAAGTTTACACTTAGACTGGCGATGACCTTTCCCTTGATTCGTGGATAGTTTGTACATAAATGTGAGGTGTAAGTAGTCAGAATGATTTTGACTATCTACGTATTGTTATCGTTTCCATTGTAAGAAAAAGAAAAGGCCAGAAATGCTTATCGTTACCATTTTATCGTTCTGCACGACTATTCGTCGTCAGTCATTGCACCATGCTGCAGAGAGCTTGACATTTCGTATAAACACGTCACATTTCTGTATTGTATCTGGTTTGAATTCTAGTATATTTCGGTGGTAATAAAATGCTATTTTTGAAAGTCAGTAATCCGATTTCGGTTTCATATCTCCGTCATGCATCCCTCCCCATAGATAGATTACACTTATATTTTTACAAATCATTTCAGCAATAGGCCTTGATTTCCTTCAATTTTTTATTGAAGCAAATCATATTCTAAAACTATATATAAACCGCTATATAATTTGACGAAACGTTTACTAACATAAACATTGCTCTTGCAGCTGATGTGTAGGAAAATGTGTAAGGAAATAAACAAACCATGTATCTTTTTCTGTTGTGAGAGATATGTAGGACTACTTTGATGTAAGGTTAGGTTGGAATGTCGACACCTTGTTGTCACAGCAAATACAGCAATACCTCTTGTGATACTACACGAAAATGTTTGGAATTTTAACTTATTTTACAATAATATCTTAATGCTATTGTTATACTATGGTAGGTTCACATAAGGAATACAGTGGCACAATAATATTTCTCTACTGCGTCGTGGCGCCGTTCCACAATCCACTTATGAAATATAATACATGGTTTCCGCCCTTCAAGGCATTGAAAAATACAATCCATGCATTTTCTGTATTCACTTGAAAATTGAACTAAACATGGGTTTGTCTGATTAATGAGTGTATGTTCATCTATAAGTAAGACGCAGCTTCATGTTTCAAGAATATGCGTCTGTGAAGGCGTTCAGATAATGACGATATTGCACAGTATTATTCATGAGATTCCTGTCAAGCGTATGGTCGGATAATAGATTGGTTTTCACAGTGTTGGCCCGGAGGGGTATAGTGCAAATAAAGGTTGATCTGCTAGCACGTGGTGCTAGTAACATATTAAATTTCCTTTAGCACTGAATGCATATTTCAGATGAAGAGGTAAAGGTATTAATTTCACGTCTATATTGTCTCATCTGGCGATGTGCGGCAATATGTTACAATTTTTAACAGACACTGCAAATAAATAATAAATGATATTGATAACATGTTAATGACTTGGCCCCACATGCATGACAAATTAAGGAGTGAAAAATGAGAAATGGGTCTTGTGGGAAAGATTGTTTAGACTGCAGCCGTCTAAACTTTACTCATGTGGATAATATGTGTAAATCTTCTATCCATGGACAACTTGCCACTACTCTTAATATCATTTTCATATTTACCTATTGATGTGCTACAGTTTCTCATTAAAATGTCTTATCTGATGTCGGGATGGAAGTTACTCCCAAACAGAGCTGGGATCACAATCATGTCTTTGAAATACATGTATATACATATATAGATAATTGGTTATCATCACACCTGATAATCCGTTTGAAGTTGGTAATCGGCTAACTACAAAGCACTTCCGCATCAGGCAGTCCTGTTAGTCCGAGTTAATTAGCGATGTTTTCATAGTAAATTACCTTGAAGGGCGGAGATTTCAGTCAGAAATCCGAGTTAGATGAAGTCTGAATTAGTTAGCCTATATGTAATGATAGCTTAGTTACATTCTGCCGTGACCAACAATTCGGTCCGAATTATATAGAAAACCGAGTTACTTAGGGTGCGAGTAAGACTGCTTCCACTGTATATAGATAAGCCATGTTATACAGTCGAACCCCGTTTAGTGGGACCCCTCATATCCGGAAACCCCGCCTTCCGGACGATTTTTACGTGAAACAAAACTAACGTTCATTAATTGTACTCGCTTAACGGGATCCCGTGCTTCCGGACCCTGACCCGAACGGCGAATTTGCAAACTATTCACGTAAATTTCATTGAAAAATGATCCCGTTAAACCGAAAGGAGAGATATGGCCAACGTGCATGTGTACGTAATTTTCACGATTTGCTTGTTTTATCCAGTTAACCGGACGTCTCGCTATCCGGACGATGAAACCAAAACGTCCGGATAACCGGGGTTCGACTGTATATACAAACGACTGGAACTTTATGTTCCAATACAAAACGTGTTAATAAATGATGCATAAAGAAGTCACCAAATGATTTTATTTTCGCTTCGCTTTTTTTTTTAAGATATGTGCAGTACGATTTGTGCGCCGACCTGCTTCTGGGAATCATTTCCCCTCCAGCTTGAAGATCGTTCTTAAGAAAGTCCATAAAAAGTTATCCTAAGATAATTTCTAATTTTATTTCATTAAGATCATTCTAGTAGCGAAACGAAAACTTCTGTTAGAAATGTCCGCAGGAAGAACAAAAATTATGCCAGAAATTTCTGCATACATGCATTTTCGGATAAACTGTTTCAGAGGCATTTTAGAAGTTGCTGAGCTGAAGGTGACGGAACAAATTTTATGGATGATCAACTTCTTTATTTTCACAATAGCGACGTTTCGGTATGGATTCTTATACCGTTTTCAAGCATAAAAACCGAGCCAAATTGTGAGCTTATTAACCCGTTAACACTCTTGCACATGAACGTTTTGGGTTTGTCTCCTCAAGGTCTTTCCAATGACACAAAATACGTCTTTGTAGCTTGATTCCCTCTGTGTGTCAAATTAGGACTCGTTGGCCATTCCTAAGTTGTCCCATCCGGTCTTGTGTGCACTCAAGTGTAACGAAGCTTTTTGCCTATACACCTAGCCGGCTCTCTGTTTATGGCATACAAGCCCGATAGGTGTTAATTTCAAATTGCCTGTGTCAGTAATCGAAGTTGTGCATTGCATATTGTCATTAGAGACAGGCAGACAGACATATAGATGTCAATAAACCAGACATTGAGTTTTCTCTGTGACAGAGGCTGCTTACCACAAGTTTGGGGTTTTATTTATGTAACGAGTAGATTATTATTTTACTTGTTTGTATACACAACCAAGATTAGACTACTGCTCATGACCTCATACTCTGTGCATGTATACTGTTTCCAGCTCCGCGAACCTATTCACTGCGCATGCGTTATGAGGCGCAGCGCAGCACAGCTGTTGAAACCACTTCACCCCCAGCGCTGGGGGAATAAATCGTTTGACCTCCAATTTCGCGGGGTTTTTTTTTCAACTTTACATGTTATATTGGCATTTCTGATGACTTGTTTCGGTGCCTACCGAAAGGTATCAGAATCTGCAAAGTTGTGTTTTACGTTGGATGTGACCTTTAAGTTAACGCTGTGCACGTACCGCACGAGCATGTGTTTCACTGTTTGAACTACTGCGTATATCCCCTTGTCATACAAACCGACACTAGCGTCTTCAATCTATGATTGTTTGTAAGACAACTGTTTTCTTAACATGAATAAAATTCTGAGATTTCAATGTTCAGTTGGCATCGTAAAGTTACAAGGATTTGCAATCCTAATTTCACTTTACCTAATTTACTTTTTGTTTAAAGTGAAATTCATCGGGAACGTTTTCACTGCAAACAGACTATAGGTGAGTGAGTGAGTGAGTGAGTTTAGTTTCACGCCGCACTCGGCAATATTCCAGCTATATGGTGGCAGTCTGTAAATAATCGAGTCTGGACCAGACAATGCAGTGATCAACAACATGAGCATCGATCTGCGCAATTGGGAACCGATGACATGTGTCAACCAAGTCAGCGAGCCTGACCACCCGATCCCGTTAGTCGCCTCTTCCGACAAGCTAAGTCGCCTTTTATGGCAAGCATGGGTTGCTGAAGGCCTATTCTACCCCGGGACCTTCACGGATCACAGACTATAGGTTATTGGCCGAAAACACAAAGGGTTCATATCGTAAACGAGTGTGCCAGTAGGTCGCGAATAATATTCCGATTAAAAGGGTTGTAAAAATAATGATTAACAACATATTTGGAAAGACAATCAGGAGATCGTCCATCTGAAACGCACGTAAAATCCCTGATCATCTTATTTGCTGAGAGTTTCTGTGCCCCGACAATGTATACACGTCAGCATTAATTAAGCACCGCCCATTTTCATGCTATAAGATTGTGTTTAACACAACACACTGGTTCGTTCATGGTATGGAAACCAAACACATGGTTATAATTTCGTTAACTGAAGTGTGAATCCATCAACTACCAACACTGCTGCTACTTTTGGCTGTAATTTATTGACGGTCATGTGGGACCACTTAAAACGTTATCAGTAATCATGTCCAAAACTATGGTCACACAGACAATGTCTGTGTTTCAACGTACAAAAAGTTCTCTAAAAACGTTCACTGTTCAATCGTAAGCCAACAGTAATGGTGACATCAATATTTGGTGTATCCTCCCCTCGCACAGGTAACTTCTGCCAACCTTCGTCCTCATGATGGAAATCAGACGTCGCATCATTAGAACCCTCTGCCATTCCTCATGAAGAGCCTGGGCTAATTCCTGTAGATGTTGGAACAGGTGGATCCTTTATCTGAACTTGACGCCCCAGATGGTCCCATAAACGTTCAGTTGGGTTGAGATCAGGGCTTCTGGCAGGCCAAGGTTATCTGTCAATTGCGTTGTTCTGCAAGTATGCGGTAACAGCTCTGGAACGATGGGGCCTAGCATTATCGTCCATTAATACTGGCCGACTGGCGAGGGGGCGGTTAAGAAAATGCGGGAATCATCAGCTTCCAGTACTTCTTGTTGGTATCTCTGACCATTGAGTGCCCCTTGAATGGTGATAAGATTCAGCTTACAGTCATATGAGATATAACCCCACACCATTACAGAACTACCGTCAAAGGGTTCAGCTGCATGGATCATCCGCTGCTGATAAGCCTCATTATTCCTTCTCCAAACTAACGGCTATCAGTAACACGAAGAAGAACACGGCTTTCATCGGACCAATCGATCCTGTGCCATGTCCTCAGATTGTGGATTTGCCGTTGATTACACCATGCCAAACGTTGAGCCTTGTGTTTATCAGTGAGTAAGAGACGTCTGATTGGACGACGTACACGGACTCCAGGCGACCTGAGCCTCCTTCGGGTGGTACTGGTTGAGAGACGAACACCCACTCTCCATTGTTCTCTGAGATCTTTGGCATTGTTCATGGGCCAACGTCTCACTACGCGAACTAGGGCACGGTCATCACGGGGTGTGGTCTTTCTCGGCCTGTCTGTTCGTGGACGATCATTGACGTATCCAGTGGCCGCATGTTTCCTTACAAGGCGACTAATGACAGTGTGATTGATATTCAATCTGGACCCAATGCTGCGACAGGACAAACCACCTTCATGCATACCAATAATCTGCCGTTTGGTATTTTCAGAAAGTCTCCGCCTCGGCAAGTAAAAAAAAATCAATTTCAGCACTGTTCACTTACTGATGCGTCGATAAGAAAGCAATGAGAATACTTCATTTCACCTTTTCATACCCCTCAGTCGCTTGTACCATGACAGAGCTGCAGCATGAAAAACATGCATTCAAGTCCTCACGTGAATTTCTTGCTAACTGCATGTGTATTTATACACAACTGGTTGACTTCCCTGTTTTGATCCCTTCTTGTTACAATCGACAATTATCTTTAGTGGTGCTTAATTAGTGTTCATGTGTATACTTGCAGCGTCGTGCCCCATTTCAAAGAATAGACACCATGCCCTTCTCCTGAAACATCGTGATTTATAGCAGTGGACGAGTCCTGGACTGCAGCTCTTTCATATCTATACAAAGCTACGTATTGATGTTGGGACGCGAGCACACTTTAACGTGCAGTTGTTACCCAATGTGTGAGAGTTTCGGATGAGCCTGCGAGTGAGCTTGCTTTTTCCTTAAGTCTCAGCATGCTAGCTTGGTGATGAAGGGACGCATGATTGATGCCGGACGACGACGTTTACCAACACGAACAAACCCAGTGTTACAAAAGTGTATTTTCTGTAATTTGTATTGCAATTAAATCATTAAATCACTTTAAATCATTGCTGCGTGTAGAAAGCTACCTATCATTATAAATGTCTCCCTATTTAAAATCTCGTCTGACCCGTGAAGGTCCCGGGGTAGAATAGGCCTTCAGCAACCCATGCTTGCCATAAAAGGTGACTATGCTTGTCGTAAGAGGCGACTAACGGGATCGGGTGGTCAGACTAGCTGACTTGGTTGACACATGTCATCGGTACCCCATTGCGCAGATCGATGCTCATGTTGTTGATCACTGGATTGTCTGGCCCAGACTCGATTATTTACAGACCGTCGCCATATAGCTGGAATATTGCTAAGTGCGACGTAAAACTAAACTCACTCACTCACTAAAATCTCGTCTAGCAAAGGTGTGTCAATGTTAGGTTAGGTGTAGAGATAGGAAGATATAAAGACATACCAATGACTGAATGAGTCTATTTGTACTCTGAAAACATACGTCCTGTCACTTTTATGAGCGCTTATTTCAACTAATTTATTTGGCATTGAGGGCCTTTGGTCTTTATTTCTTATACCTTTTGTCACGTTAAATTTTTAACTGTAACAAAGGGCGAACGAAAATTCAAACCCATGATCATTGCTTTTGAGCAGATCCAATAGATGTAACCCTACCCAGTCATTCAGACGACTGGACCAATTATGTGCAAACGGAATACTTCACTTATGTGGTTTCGCTTCGGCGTAGCAAGGAAAGTGTTGTAACATACTGTTCACCCTTAACTATATAAGTCTCAATGCAGTTGGCAGAAGTCGGAAGGCTAGTCATCGTTCAAGGTTAAGTAAGTTATGCCTAAAGGAAAATGACAGATGAGAGCTTTCAGTAGGTTAAAGTTTTATACTTCGCAGCGGGAGGAGAGAGAACGTGAGGGGAGAATAGTTCTCTTCTCAAGTGAGTCACATTTTATTTTTTTCCTGTGGGTTGTGATGTTGATGGAATACTGCTAGAAGCGGCGTAAAACTAAACTCACTCACACATTCCTTCTCCGGGACAGGCACATGGGTGAAGGCTCTATCAAACCCTAGGTTTTGGAACGGACTGCAGGAACGACGTCAAGATTGTCATAGAAGACGGACGGGAACCTGAAATGTTGTACTGGGGCAGCCTTTTGTAAATGGAGGTATTTTGCAACAGCGAGGACCTGAGGTGACGTTTCAACGCGAGAACGCCACAACACAAAGTTGCTCGATTTATACAGCAATATCTTTATCAGAATAAGTGAGTGAGTTTAGATTTAAGCCGCATTAGCGACAATCTGTAAATATCAATACCAATCAATCCAATGATCTACAAAATTAGCATCGATGTACGCAGTTACAATACGATGACATGTCAATCAAATCAAAGCGTCTGACCACACGATCCCGTTAGTCGCCTCTAATGCAAGCATGGGTTACTGAAGATCAGTTCCATCCCGCATCTTCACGGGTCAAACTTCCTAATCTGCATGAAGAATGTTAATGTTACTCTTGCCTGTAAAATGGGTGAGTTGGTTTAAGGTTCGCGCCGCTTTTAGCAATCGAAAATGGGCTTCACACACTATACCCATGTCGGGAATCAACATCTTAACGAGGTAATTGCATAGGTACCTGCCCGATCGCATGGCGCGTTCAAACTTACACATGTATGTGTATGAAGATATTTTTGTACGTTTTGGTCAGGGCTGGCATGTTATACATCTAACTAAACCTGTGGTCTGGCTGATAATTTTGGGAGTTTATACTCTGGCATAGTCCTATCTCGCAGTTTATTCAGTGAGCGACTAAAGGCCTGTCGTTGTGCACGTGTTTTTCACTACGAGCACTAAGATTGTCAACGGATCAAAATCAGGATGCAGTCTGGGATCCGAACCAAGCATCATCGGATCCTCTGTACTGGACAATAAGGGGCACTAACCACCAGCCCATCAATAATGTATCACAGTCACGATCACGATGACAACGCCAGCTGAACGACTGGATTTGAACTTACTACTGTTGTTGTCTGAAAAGCAAAAACGTCAGTTTTTAACGAGGACTAGCCATATTCAAAAGGGACGATGTAAGACAAGAACAACAGCAAAAACAACAAAACTAGAATTTTTTTCAGAATGCTATATTTTCAGTAAATCAGGTTCGTTCTGTACACAGTGAGAGAGGCCTACGTGAAGCAATATGATACAAGACTTCCATGGATCAATTGCAGACTTAAATTAAGTTTCTCTCTTTCTTGTTTAACGCCACACTCAGCAATACTCCAGCTGTATGAGGGCGGGTTGTCAATAATCGCAAGACAATAACGTACTATGACTAGAAAACACTTAACACACTTAAAACTGATGTATTGGTGATGTCCCTTGTTGCATGTGTGCGCATCCGGGGCTTCAAGCACTTGGCTTGTTCGTTTGTTGTTTAACGAAGCTTACAGCAGTTATTCCAGCTGTACAACGACATGCATCAACAAAATCTAACCACCCGATCCCGTCAGGTGTTTCCTCAAACAGAAATAGGTTGCTGAGGACCACTTTTAATTAGGAATTCACAAGGTAATGAGTGTAGTTTATGAATCAATCACTAATATTCCAGCAAACTGAAAATATATTAGTCTGTGAACGCTTAGAACAAATCCCGATCAGCTGATTTGCCGTACATTCGGTTGTTTTTTCAAACATGTGGTACAAGGGGCACGCTCTGACCAGTCATGGGGTAATATGTTTATGATACATTTCACTGTCGTGGTTAGCACTTATAAGCTATGCACTCTCCAAAAAACCCTGAAATTATTGTGCTTTCAGACGATGTGAATGTGAGTGTTCATCTAAAACACGACCTGTTAAATATATTCTACCTTTGCACATTCATGGCATGGACAAGTTAAACGGAAAAAATATAATAGGTTTACCACCTTGCATATACCGATGCATCACATACGAAAACAAGTGACAAACGAATGGGGTGGATATGAGATATATACAACAAACTTAAACAACAAACAATATCATAACGCGAGGCCATTACGTAAACAACCGCAGCTGCACCAGCTGGAAAACAAGGGAGGTAATTACAAAATTACAAAGTTATTTAATGTACACTATTAAACAAAGATATTTACACTTACTCTCACAGACTCTGAGCGAGAAGTTTCGACTAAATGTAACAAACGGAGAATATAACCGATCAAAACAGAGGTGTGAAACACCAAATTGTTGTATTTCATCTCACAATGATGTTACCAGTTACAACCTCCTTGGATCTGTGCCTGCTGCGTCTCTTGGGAAGATGTGTCACTTCCTGGGATGATTTGACCGGGTACCCTTCTCGACTTGTTCCCTTCTTCCCGCCAACAGTACTTCCGGTGCGCTCTAAGCGGCGCATATCAGAACGGAGTCGCACCGGAAGTATCACAGTCACAGCAGAGTTCAGGAGATTGCGAAGTTCTCGGCTGATTGTATTTCCGGTTCTCCAAACTGACTTTTTCAGATTTTGGATCCCTGAACCGGTCTTCGATTTCTATTGGTAAGGATAAATCAGTTGTTGATATCGCCTTGTCAAACTACAACGAAACACTGGTCTTTTAAAGGTTCTAAATTCATTCAGCTACCCCGAAGTTTGGTCGAAACAACTGGCATATTTATACGTGTGGACGATGGGCAGTTCAGTGCTGACCATCGTCAACAACATCACAAGCACCACTAAAACTTCCTTCTGTAATCATACCATATGAGCTTTGGAAAGAGCGCCTTTTGAATATTCATGTTCAAACCTCTATGCTATCCAGCGTTTCGGCAAATTGGCTTCAAGCCAAAACAAAAACGATCAATATATTACATCATAAATTTAACCCCCCTTTTCAATTCGAAGATGTTTTCATATATCTTAAGAACTGAACAACTTTTCAGTGAAAATTAAGCAGCACTGGACGCAGCAGGTAAGGGAAGACGTTGTTAAAACATCTATTTGGATGTAAAACAGAAAACTGTCAGTTACCAGCAATCTGAAATATAAACACGATCAAATACAAACAAATGAATAAAAAGCTGACACATAGATTCATAACTCCCGCGGAGATTATCGCTAAACTGGAGCTTCAATCAAATAGATAAATACATCGTCATTAATCAGGAGTCGAGTCTAAAAAATATTCAGCAATAAAGCAAATTATACTGTCAAACCAGCATTTTATTGAATTGGTGTTTTTTCTAGTAATGTTCTTCTTTAACAGGTCAAAGGAGGCAGGAATGCACACGTGATGTAGCGAAGCCGACCGTCCGCTGAATCCAACCATAACTAACTCACGTTGTTCCCGGACAAGGCAAATCAAATAGCGATGGTTTTTGCCTTACGAAAAGGGGAGATTGGTGACGAATGAATAAGACGTTAAGCAAAATGGGACCGCAGTTTCTCATGAATCGGAGTCCGAGAGAAAATGGGAAAAGTTTGGACGTTTGTCAGGTAAAAATGGATTAATTGTTTTACAGGGTTTATACTGCTTTATAGATTGTTTACGGTACTAATTTAACCAACTGCTCACCTTTCTAATAGCCTTGCTCGTACTGGAGGTGTGAGGAGTTACGTCCCTTTCCTTGGGAGGCTTCCTGCCGAAGTTCAGTTTCCGTTTAACACGTGACATGACCCGCTCTGTGAAAATGCTAGTCATTATACATCAGTTGGTGACAGTAATTATTACCTTTATAGAAGACTATACGGACTGTACATTCTGTATGGAAAGTTATGTGTATTTTTATAACACACATGGTGCAATTTTGTGTCTTGATAATTCTACGTAGGCCATAACGTGAGTGAGTGAGTTTAGTTTTACGCCACACTCTGCAATATTCCAGCTATGTGGCGGCGGTCTGTAAATAATCGAGGTTGAACCAGACAATCCAGTGATCAACAACGTGAGCATCGATCTGCGCAATTGGGAACCGATGACATGTGTCAACCCAGTCAGCGAGCCTGACCACCCGATCGCGTTAGTCGCCTCTTACGACAAGCATAGTCGAATTTTATGGCAAGCATGGGTTGCTGAAGGCCTTTTCTACCTTCACGGGTCCTAACTAAGCCATAACAATACCGGTATCCAAATCGAAATGGATGAGGAGCAGCAAGACAATTTGAGATGAGAACTGTTTTGTAAATATGTTGGAATCGACATGATCACAGTGAATGAGGGAATCACGTTTTCAGTCGCTGTCAACAACAGCCCTGCAACATCACGTCGACCTGTGAATAACAGACCCTGGACCAAGCAAACCTGGGACTGAAACCATGGGCGAAAGTGTGCGTGAGCGAACGTACATGCGTTTATAACCGACTGGATACGATGGTGGCTACCGCATGAATATCTGATGACTATCGACATATGATGCATAAATCGCCATTCCATGTCATTGCTAGGCTTACGTGAACTATATTCTGGAACTAATACACTTGCATATAAATGACAGTAAACGCATGAAAAAGTCAAGAAATAAACTTTACAATACATATGACACCTGTGTTTCACTGTAAATTAAAGTGTTTATCTTATTTCATCAGCAGGCAACATTAGGTCATTAACCTTGTGGCTGCTGAAATCATGAAAACAAAAATATTGCCAGGTGACGTGAGGTGATGTTATTTGACAAGAAGCCACAACTATCTTCTATCAACTACACACCAGTCGTCCCAGAGCTGCTGCGGCTGTCGGTGCGGGGAGGGGTGGTGCTGAAGTGTCCGTTCCTCCTCCCAGCCTCATAGCCCCGTGTAATGCGTCGGCCACGGGACATCCTTACTTGAGCCACGACGGCGCCACGAGGGAGAGGGGACAGGTATACTGTGGAAGAAGACGGAACACACTAACAACCTACTGCTGGATCAACACGTACCTTGAACACCAACACTGGCAATGGATATTGCTTTACCAACTGATAACGTCGCAGAATCCTGCTGAAAACTGACGCCACCCTGTGGTGAAGTGTTTGTGACGTCATACGCTTGTGACGTCAGAAATGCACACATTGTAATATTATATTAGGACTGACTGTGTATCTTTACGATTCAATGAGATTAACTCAACAAACAAAAATGCAAGCTGTATGGATCCGTTTATATGTACCATAAATGAGAATGCCGTGACTACGTAAATAAAATTGGAAAATAGTGACGTCATCATTCTGTGACGTCATCACAGTCGGACGAACCTCCCATGCTCAGACGTGTAATGGTATGATGTACAGATAATGACAGACAGCGTTTCAGAAGGCGCGCCAGGTAAGGGTGGATATAGATGTTTTATTCGTCATTGGTTTAGAAATAAGACTAGATCTGTTAAAGCCGAAAAGGGAATATCCCCAGTCCTCCAAAACTATCACATTATATCATATGCCTCTAAGATTGCATGTCCCAAATTCATTACTCAAGCTATGTAAGTTTATACCAAGTATCATCCTGCTCCCTTATGTCTATCATCATGAACACAATAGAAATGTAAGTAAAGTCACACATTAGGCTTCCAGCCTGTACTAGTCAGTTATTCTCATCTACCTATGTTCGTCAACAAAATTAAAGCAACGGTAGAACTATTTCCTACTAATCGATCAAGTTAAAGAGTAATTCGATGATAAACGTAGTTTTAAAAAACGTAGTTTATAATGTAATGCGAATGAGCGAGTGAGTGAGTGAGTATGACTTTTATCCCGGTTTTAGCAATATTCCAGCAATATCACGGCAAGGGACGTCAGAAATGCGTTTGACCGCTATAGCGTAATACGTGTTAAATTAATTTTGTACACTGGTTAAGAACATGAAGGAAGCAAACAAATGGAAACAGTCTTTGATCAAGGTGGTATTATCAAATCAATATTGATCAATATTGTTACCACTATTACATATGCAGTTAACAGGTTCAGGTGACGGTCCTCGTACTACAAAGATCTCTGCATTACTAAGCCGTTCGTATGTGTACTTGAGAACTTCCTGTTTATTTGCTTCGTTGTATAACGTCTCATTTAGCAAAATTCCAGATGTTCAGCGGCGGTCAGGAACTAATCGATTCTGGACCAGACAATCCACTGATTGGAATAATGAAAATCGGTCTAAGCAGTTAGTACATAATGTTAGCACAAACAACGTCAGTGAGCCTGACCGCCCTAGCCACTTAGTCATAAATTAACACAAGCATGGTTTGCTCGTACCAGTTCCAGGTCAAACTTCTAAGTCTACACCTGCATTAATTCCAAGATGCATTCCAGTCGGAGATCTTCACTGAAAATGATTTGCTGATGCCGTCAAAACGAATATAGATACTGGATTTTCGTATTAATACGTTTTCTATTCGTGTATCGCTTTAAAGAGCCTTCCTTAATGAAGCTGCTCTCGTGCACCTTAAAAAATACAAGTTTGTATCTCAAGAATAAAACACAATGTCCCTTTTTGTTAGTTAAATCATCAACACTGTCCTTTCACATTCCATAAACAAAGCGATAGTCTCACGCCTAGCGAGATGTTAGTAACCGGCTACCCAATATCCCCTTCTTATCGGTCGCTAAGACCGCCCTCCCTCGCTCCCCCTTCTACACTCGCCAACGTTCACACCGGGATAATCTCGATAATCCAACTAATGATCGCGTGTTAAGAGGATCAAAGTCACGTGACGTAACAAGCGCGTGTGTTGCTATGTGACGTTTGTAGGAGTCGAGGTGTAACAATGGAGTAGTCAAATTGGAGGGACGAGATAGGACAGGTGGAACACGCACCGAGAAGCCCTGCAACAAACTCAACCATGTCAGGTAGGATCATATTTCTGTATTTTATTATAAGGGCAAATTCAGATGTATATTATCCACGAAGGGACTTGCTAGAATTTCAACTTCATGGGTATTAGGTTTATATCAACGAAACCCGATACCACTGAAAGGTAGTTTTGATAGAGTGATTAATTGACGTACCAAGTCGACGAATGCTCGGCAAAGGTCTTGTCTGATAAGAGTCAATAAAACTGAACAGTTATAAGTCACTTAAAGTAAGTCACTGGACCATGTAAAATACCCCATTACAACCATCATCATATATTAACGGAACTAATAATGAAATGATCATCCTTTAATTTTTGTTATTGCTTGTTGTACTATATTTTACAATTCTAGACTTGTTTTCTGCATATCAGTCAAACTGATACTGTACTGCATGCATTGGCCATTCATAACTGAAGTTTCTGTCAGGTAATTAAAATTTGTGGGAGTACCAGTAACACTGTTGATATCTTATCATAGAGCAAATAAACAAACATCCACTCGGAAGAAATTCTGTACTTTGCTAAGTAACCATGACTCCCCTAAACAATGTACGAGTCAAAAGATCAATAGTACTGATTAATTGAACAGACGCACTGACAAAACTGTCAGGTAATATCGACTGATTGAAATGCTGACAATCTACATTAATGTTTTATAAACCCACCTAATCTCAGCTTATATTACGGTAGCCTAGAAAACGTCTCGACCTCCTCACTGCAGTATATTATCAGTACTGCTGGAATCCATACCAACAATAATACTGTACTGTTGTAAATACAACAACTGACAGGAAACAAATATTTATAACGTCGTAACCAACAAAAGCACACACAACATCCAAGATAAGAATGCAGATTTCAAAGTCCCCTTTCTCGTCCCTTATGTAACAACTTGATAGATATCTATATGGTTGAGAAATAAAGACTTTCGTCAGGAAAAGCCTCCAAAACACATTCGTGTTTTCGAAAGTTCCGCAAAAAAATATATCTGTCCAGCTACCCAGATCAATAGTGTGCTCGAAATCCACTCGTTCAAGACATACTTCAAAGGTGAATGGGATTAAAGTGTTTCTGAGAACCGATAAGAGCCGGTGTCTGGCATTAGACAGATCTGGTAGTAACTTGAAGTGAACTTATTTGGGATAACTCGACATACTCAACATTTTGAGTACGAATGTGAAAGCCTACTGCATTTGTATCAAGTAATCATTGACGTATTTAATCCCATCGCTCTATGTCAGCTAGCACAGGTTCATTCAACAACAGTATATATTCATTTGCCAATCTTTCCGTTTTCTGCAATTACTGTACAGAGAATACAAGCATCCCTGAAGACAGACTCATCACCATATCCCCAGTACGACCAGCACAAGCTGCCAACAACCCCTGTCTTGTCACAAGCTTCCATCTCGCAACAAATACAATCGACACCTGGGACCACGTGGGTGCTGGTAGTCTAGCTCACAGTCCCACATTAATTTCCCCACTGCCTAGTCCTTCCTGCAATGCTTAAGCCCTAAACGAAACATGTATTGATTGGATATCCCATCTGACCGGGGTTCCTTTTAAATTTAAATGGGTTTATTTGTTGCTGTCAAAGTTATTAATATTCGGAGACTAAGTGTTAGTCTAGGGTGCCGGGTGATAAGGTTACTGACGGGGGAAATAGGGGTAGGGGGTTAGTTAAGCCATATCGCCCCATGGTTATCAAACATACATTGCCATTGTCAGACCTCATTTCATAACCGCTCTTACGACTTCTGAAGTCTGCTGGGATGTCTTTGCTTTACAGAAGGAGTGAAGTCCGTTCGAGTCGAGGTAGTTTCTTCTTTAACGTACATCTATCATCTCGCACAACACAACTGGCATAGTAAATATATTAACTGGGAGGTACGAGTATGTGTGCTTTGTCCCATTGTAATCTGAAGCAGTCTCAGATCATCCCTCGCTACTGTCAACTGAGGGTCATGACTGTACCGAGATGCTCCAGCACTAGTAACTAAGTGTACACACCGATAGGTTCATCATGCATGTTTCATGATGTTAACGCAATTCTTTTTCTATAGAAGTAGACGAGATGGACTCACGTGGAGAAGGCTTCCCCGACAAAGGTAGAATGATGCACGAACAGACTCACCATTAACCCATAATGTCGTGAATGTACACGTGTTTGTCGTGTTGAATAATCCCATTCCGTCGTTTGACTTGTACCTATTGCCATTCGTTACCCTAGCGTTGTGTTTGAAAGAAGAGACGGATCTACTAACCCCTTTTCTACAAATAACATCGGCATGCTAGTTTGTCACTAATCACTATAAATGTCTTTCCCATTACATCAAAAGTGTCAGTCCAACCATAACGGTATAAACAGAGCCTGTATGACGTACCCTACGAGTGTCAGTCCAACCATCCCGGTACATACGTACCCTACGAGTGTCAGTCCTACCATCCCGGTATAAATAGAGCCTGTATGACGTAACCCACGAGTGCCAGTCCAACCATCCCGATACATACAGAG
Organism: Haliotis asinina; assembly: GCF_037392515.1. Lineage (NCBI taxonomy): Eukaryota > Metazoa > Mollusca > Gastropoda > Lepetellida > Haliotidae > Haliotis > Haliotis asinina. The sequence goes on along the minus strand of NC_090294.1, from coordinate 6,219,076 downwards.
CCTGTATGACGTAACCCATGGCCCACGAGTGTCAGTCCAACCATCCCGGTACATACAGAGCCTGTATGACGTACCCTACGAGTGTCAGTCCTACCATCCCGGTACATACAGAGCCTGTATGACGTACCCTACGAGTGTTAGTCCTACCATCCCGGTACATACAGAGCCTGTATGACGTACCCTACGAGTGTCAGTCCAACCATCCCGGTATACACTAATGTGCATGATGGTGTGGGAATACAACAGCTAAACATGCATGTTTTCCTCGCATGCATCCCCGAATATCGATTGTTCGTCAGTTACACTGTGTAAAGTAATCAACCTTCAGACTACTGACTGATTAACAATATATATTCTGTGAAGTGATTACATCAACCCCGCGTTATGTTGACAGAGTCGTCGTGTGGTGTGGTAAATAGTGTATCAGGTTACAGTTCATGAATCCACTTTATGGTGCCCATGGGGTATTCAGCGCCCTATTTTCATAGTATCACATAGAGAGTTGCAGTATAGCAGAATGAGGCCCATAAATACAAGCAAGTAAACCGTTTCCATAGTAATAGGAAATGCTGCCGCATGATGAGTCGTCTGTAGATTTGGCAATATCTCCAGCAGGTGTTTATAGATCATGACTAAACAGTGATGGTATCAAGTGTTCTGGAAATATTGCAGGATCATACGATAATGAAAACCGGGAGAATCCATTCCATAAAAGCCGTCCAAATAAACATTGTCCGGAATAACGAATTACTGTTACGGAAGGGTAGCGTAATTGTCGAATCGTATTTAAACCAGTTAGCATCTCCACTTTTACTCATTTATCACTGTCGTTATTATGACTTCATTTAAGTCATAGTTACCGGTGTAACACTAAACATCTAACCATAGCAATCGACCCGGGGGCATTCCTAAGAGGCTAGGTAAGTCCATGTGTGATAATCAATACGCACTGTCATTACGACGTACGGTAATATTCGTGATTAACACTTCTACAAGTTGCACACTTAGTCACACAACGACGGGACCTGATACTTGAGACTGTAGTTACATGCCCTCTTCTTTCAAAAATTTGGATGCAAACCAATCGATGATATTGATGATAATTTCGAGAGAAAAATCAGATTTCCCGCGCAAAAAGTAGAACACACTGATACCACATGTCAGAAGACACCATGAATCAGTGTCGCGACATCACAGAATTGTTTTCGTGGCAACAACGTTAAACCGCCAACTTCCGATCAGTCATACTATGGCAACCACGTGTGGCGTCAACGTCGCGAACTTTCGGTCAGTTGGACAATTTTGCAGTTACGATTGTTGGAAACACGTAAACAGTGATTTATCAATTGACTAATGTCAGACACGCAAGTATGACATGGCCAGTGAGTAAATACCACCTGTTGTGATGGCAGAGTGAGAGTTTTAGCGCAGATCAACGAAGTATTCTAGTTACATCGCGGTACCGGGCTGCTGTGGAAGGAAAACAGATTGATAAGGTTCGCGGAAGTACGTAACCTTTGTCCGTGATATCTTATCACCACTATCTCAACTAGACATTGTAGAATCGTGATGCTCATAGCACGTATATGTGCTCTAACGTATGCGAGTTCACGATGAACTGGCTCATTTGTAGTGTCTGGATGACGCCTGTCATAAATGTACAAACGTATCATTGGCATCAACACTGTTGGTTGTGTTATTGCATACACTTGAGGAATATCTCCGTGTGAACTAAGGAGGTTAACATGGCAACAGTTGGTAACAAAACTAACCACAGCTCTCCCTGAATGAATTAACCCGTGTTAACACTTTCCATGTGCTCTACAGCATGTACTACAGCAAAGTAGGATACATGTATTAACCACCGTTCGTTCTCAATAACATCGTACACCTAATCCCCCATGTCCCAGTCTGTGACAGCCTGATATATCCAGGACACAGCGTATCAGTTACACACTTAGCTTCTCGCTGGAGAGTACATCCTATCACTTTCACAAATTTCTCTTGACTGCATACACTGAAACCTTGCTAATCTGGAACACGTTCATACCAAAAAGCCTTTTTGAGTGAGTCAGTGGGGTCAGCCCGTTTATGGTGTCTCCCGCCGTGATATTGCTAGACTAATGCTAAACGCGGCGTAAAACCAACCTCACTCACTCACTCACTTTAGAGTGTATGTCCATAGTGTTTCTGAATATCACATCTACAACGAAGCATTGTTTATACAGCTCTAAAGGTAAACCAAGGTATTATCCAAGCCCTTGATTGATTCGTTTATGTTTTATATCCCCAACATGCACTTATTTGTAGAAAAACCTTTCAGATATAGAGCTTCAAATGTGTAAACTTGCACTTCAGCAATATACGTTATACTTGTATTATCGTAACTATAACTGAGTGCTGTTCTGTTCCACTTTAACTTCAGCTGTACTTTCCTTTCAGCGGAATTTGAACGAATTCGGCAACGAGGGAGGTAAGACAGCACCACGTGTATTATATATTCCAGCATATAAGTAAATACCAAACTTAAACTGAATGGGTGTTTTAGCAACATTATCTGTAGAGTGTAGCGGGGTAGTTCTGAAAATTCCAGATGTGGGAAAACAGACAAACAAATCGAAATCGATATTTGTGGGTTCATAGCTGTTGCGAGGGAAACATGAGGAGCTCCAACTCAACATGAAACAACTTACGACCCAATAAATATTAATATCCGAATTGTTTCGATCTTAGAGTGACGTTTGTTGTTGGTGGCCCCTAGGTACATATACAAATATTAGTGTAGTTAAGCTTTTTACACCAATCCAAAATCATAATGTATATAAGCAATACTTCCGTCGGCCATAGAGTAATTAACCAGTGTCCCCGCATTGCCTTCCAGGGATCGCCTTCTACAGCTGTCCAAACCGAAGGAGCCCAAAGTGGAATGGTGGACCAGCGTCGGGTGAGTTACGTCACAGAATTACATCTCTGGCACTGAATAAATGATCCCATTTGACCTAGTGGAGATAAATCTATTCAAGATAGATCGTACCATGTGTTAACCGAGGCGTTGTCAATATAGTAGACTTGCACAAGTCTCTAAGGTAATAAATAATCAAGAGCTGATATGACATTCCTGAAAAACTGTAAATGACAGACTGAGGTCCTTTCACTGATTAATAGTTGAAATGGTAATATCGATCAAAAATATAAATAACAGAAGAGTCCTGTACTATCCGTCTATCTAGACGTCTCTTTAAGGATAGAATTACTGTACATACATGGGCCTAGCACAGCCTTGGAGCAGGGCAGGCCCTGTAGGTATCACTCCCTGATCGGTAGAGACATACTCTCAGCACAGGTAATCGGATCAAATAAAAAGAAAACAGCCCTTCTGTTCTCTCCGAGCAGACAAAATATCCTTACACTTAGTGTCCACAAGTAAATAGGACTATAAATAAATAGGACTGTAATACTCATGCAAACATTTACTGGATGGATAAGCGATGGAAGCATTGGGCGTATTCTCTTTAGACATTATATTCGTCCAGTAGTCCTGAGCCCAGATTTTCAAACTTCTTTTAGCGCGAAGATAGTAGATAGTAGTAAATTAATGTTAATGAATGGCACATGCAACTGCCTTCGCGCTTAAAGGCCTTCGGAAATCTAGGCTCTGTCTGTACTTCCCAGTGCCCTCCACTGAGAGACTTAACAACGTGTAAGGTGTTGCCTAGTATAGCTGATGTCGGTATACAGTTTAACAGATGTGTTTACTTTCAGGCCGAATGTGAAGTGGGGCACCCAGGACATGCTTTGGCCGATCCCCAAGTCTGCCAGGACAACAGTCGCCTCATCCAGGGTATCGGAGCTAGCCACACCTAAAAGGAACTTCCAGAAAGAAACCAACATAGACAATCAGTTAGTTGCCTATTTGGACTGTTATGCATCTTGTCGCGGAATATGTCACACACCCACTTAACCAGATCACTGCCCTGGCCCCTTCATCATCCACTGATTTCGTTGATAATTGCACGGACTGTCCACGTCCAAGTCACAGTGTACTATGTCACCCGTATACAGGAAAATAGAGATCGGTTAGGGACAGCTTGGATTTATACAAAATTATATACAGGCCAAAAACTAAATTAAAACAAAGTATTGTCGATGTCCCGAACATACAACCAATCTTGCAAGCATATAAGGGGCGCGAAACATCATTGTCAGATAGCATAGATACCTAATCTAACCCACAACTTAACCTTCTAAATCCATAGAACGTGATTAAATCTGACAATAGGAGAACAGTTCAGCAAGTGTTTTGACTGGGTACACGCAAAGCTAAGGGCGTTAAGATTTCTCATAAACTGATATCCGTGCCCAACAGAAATCGCACGTATTCCCCATGGATCGTATCAAATGTCCGTAAGTGCACCATGCATTGGATACGTGATGCCAGATTGTGTACACCACGCCTGAGTAATCTGTGAACCAAAATGTCTTATCAAAAACAGACACCGTGTCATCGATATTCAAAAGAACACTCTTGTAATCTGTGAAAGGAAGCAATGGACTGTGCGCAGTAAGCTTCTTAATACACAACTCGTGTTACAACAACTGATACAAATACCCCTCGATGATAGCAGTGTATCAATCCGTCATTACTCTTACCGACCTACTACAAAAGACTTCAACGGGCTGACGGGGTGTCATGGAACTCTGCCAAGCGTCTTCAAAGGATAATAAGCGTTACGTATATGCATCTGTAACAGCGATGGGGTCGAGTGTCGTGGTGAGGTCGATACCACAGTTTGATCGGGTAGATGTGACGCTAGATTTCTGCTCTCCCACCCCGAAATGAATCAGGCGTCAGGTTCACGAACTTAACATGGTCTCGTTTCATCTGACCAGGGGTAGGATGTTTTGAACGTCACTGTAGCGTTTGTTTCACTTGACAACAAGACAGCGGTCAGGTTAGTTGGTATCTGCGGGTAGGGAGAATACAGAAGGATTACTTCAAGCAGTAAGTGTTGAAGATAGTACCGATAGTCTTTCACGAAGCGTTCTTTTGTAATTCTGAAACATAACTTGAAGTGGTCTTTTGGCTTTTAAGCCGTTTATTGTAATCTTGAACCGCTTCAATCGTCGACGAGGACAGCTATTGGTGTTACCCTTGGCTCAATTAACAACTGCCATTACACTGCTGGTGTGCACGTAGACGACTTCCATGTCTTGATGTCAAAATGAAGATGTTTACATATATGCAACATTATGATGCAGACGACTAGATCTAACTTCTGCTCACCCGCCCACAGTAGGTACCACTTGTACTAGTCCGTATCAACGTCGGTTCCAAGCACCAGCTATGGAACCGAATAAACAAATGCCATCTTCTAACGTCTGTTTCGAGTCGCCTTTCCGTGTTCCTGGCAGACGTCTTCCCCATTAGACCATAAAGGCTATATTTTCAATGACCATTCCGGTGCTCGTCCCAATCAACAGTTCAGAGGGCTTTTTTCTGCTTTCAGTCCAATATTCTTCTACAGCTGTGGGAGGTCATCGGTACTATGGAACGTCAGTCCTAAAGCCATGGCGACATCAGCATCACAGAGAATCACAGAACTAGCCAAGCCCAAGAGGACACATCAGGAATATTTGGAACACAGGTAGCCATAGCTACTTGGGATTGTTTTCTTTGTCTCTGACTGCAACCAATGTACAGTTACTATCGGTCATCTGTTCATAAACATCTCTTCGTTCAATGTAAACAGGATTGTTGTTTAAGACTTACTTAATTTATCTGTTATCTCGCATAGCCATAGCCTCAAACCCAGTAAACTTGGATCAAGCTATCCGATTTCCTTCAATATCTTTATCTAGTTTTCCACGTTGTGTTGAAGTAGTTATCTAGTAATCACAGTGACACGAAACCCACTTACAATGCAACAGTAATAATCTGATTACATGGCGCTCATATCAAGGCATACTGCCTGATCATGTGCATTACAATCACAACATAGACCGCTGTCGTACTTACTTTACAGTACTTTTTCAACAACCTGGTTGTGCCTAGTATTTACAGAACCAAAACTCAGTAATCATGTATTTAGTAATCATTGTAATATGAAACCCAGTCATTATGTCCTCAGTAATGACTGTATCAAAAAAGTTAGTTATCATGTATTTAGTAATGACTGTATCACAAAACCTAGTTACCATATATTAAGAGAGTTTTGTTTTACGCACTCAGCAATATTCCAGCTATATGGTGGCGGTCTGTAAATAATCAAGTTTGGATAAGACAATCCAGTGGTCAGCAGCATGAGCATAGATCTGTGCTATTGGGAACCGATGACATGTGTCAACCAAGTCAGTGAGTCTGACCACCCAATCCCATTAGCTGCCTCTTAGTCCACTTATCGTGCTTACCTCAAATCTTTATATTGTTAAAACATCTATTTCTATCTTCCAGGCCAGAGTTTTTCTACAGCTGTGGCAGAGTGAGTCCCATCTGGACAGTGGAGGAAGGAGCAGCTCAGTGTGGAGAGCGAGCCCGCACAACTCAACTGGCACAACACAAACAATACCATAAAGACTTCAAGCCTTCCAGACAGGTTCAGACCATCATACCTGCTCCTGCCCTCAAGGCCCGGGCATCTGAAAGGGTGGAATCTCTTGCCACACCTAAAGAGAGGAACCCAGGGCCCTTCAGAGAGCCACAATGGACTGTACGTATTACTACACGTCTTACACATGTAGTCACTGGTTGGTTGTTTTACTGGTAAAATTACATTCATCAATCCCATGGTTTCTGTCCACAAACAATTGGGTATGGAATAGAAAATCAAAGGACTAACATAAGCAATGATCTATGCAATCTGATACAATGATGACTGATACAATGCGTGAGTTTAGTTTTACGCCGCACTCAGCAATATTCCAGCTGTATGGCGGCGGTCTGTAAATAATTGAGTCTCTACCAGACAATCCAGTGAACAACAACATGAGCATCGATCTGCACAATTGGGAACCGATGACATGTGTCAACCAAGTCAGCGAACCTGACCACCCGATCCTGTTGGTCGCCTCTTACAACTGTAGTCGTCTTTTATGGCAAGCATGGGTTGCTGAAGGCCTATTCTACTCTGGAACCTTCACGGGTCCCTCAATTAGGAGCAAATAATGTACATTATTTGACAGTAGAGTCCAATATAACTAGTCAGAATGATTTCGGGGGTGACTTTTGTGACTTTTGAGTTCAATGCCAGCTTAAGTCAGACGGGCAGATACAGAAGTCTGGACCAGACAATCCAGTAGTTTGACACATTGTGTACCCAGCTTGCAGGGTCCTGGTTCATGTGAAGCTATAAAGAGCCAGGGCATGTGTTGACTGAAGGATTTGAACTTCATTTTCCTTTCGGTGTGACATTTGCTACTGATTTTGGAGGGAAAAGGGGTGCCCCAATAATACAAGATGTTGCTGTTTGCTGCTGCAGTTTGCTGGTGCAGCCCTTCAGCACTTCAGGATATCAGCATGGGTTCCAATAACTGTTTACAATTCATTACCTGTTTCCAAACTGCACTTATAACATTTCCTTCATTCTATTTCAGGTGAGTGCAGCTGCCAAGAACTCATCGGCCAGTACAAGAAGCATGGAGTTAGCCCGAGCCAAAGGGACAACTGAGGGCTTCCAGGCTGCCCGGGAGGTGGAATGGCCAGTCACACGAGCAGCGAAACGTGCTGTAGCTTCAAGTCGGTTGGAGGAACTCGCACAACCTATTGTGAGAGCGTCAATGGACCATGTGCAATTCAATCCTGATGCATTTATAGTGAGAGAATCTGCTCTGAAGGGTGTTGTGCCCAGACGAATCGAGGACCTGGCACAACCAATTCAGAGGGGTTAACATGGCTAGGGTACAGGGGACTTACAGTATTAAAAGGAGGGCTAAATGGGATTTAACATACTGAAGAAGCACAATGTGTAATTAAAGAACATAATTGTACCATGAAATGCTATAAACATTATCACTGTGTTGAAGGATGTTCCCAACACAGTTTAGTATTTTTAAGTATTACCTGTTTGGGTAAGCACCATCAAACTTTAACAATTCCACAAAAGGAATACCTTGCCAATGAACAAGAGCCAGCATACAAACAACTCAGTTCATTAAGTGTTAGTGCCAGATGAAAGGTTATCTGATATTTGTGCAAACACGACTAAAATTACATTATTACATTTTCTGTCTGAGATTTCTACTTTTCTTGAATCATGTTTATCATTAATGTGGCAATATTGATTATATATTTCGATTTCCTTGGATATCATTGAATGACAATTCTGTATTGCCAACCATACTTTCTAACTGTTGAGCAGAAATGCCTACCATTTTCATTCAGTTGTAAATGTTACAAGCTTTGAGGCCAAATATTTGATTTTACATTAGTCTTCCACCCAGTCTATTTTCACAAATTATTTGTATGCATAAATTATCTAGAGAAAATTGGTAATTCTACTAAAACATAAAGCATACTATATGGTGATGCTGACCAATGAAAGCCATGCATTCAATTCACATGGTGTTAAAATATCAAGGTCCAGGATTGGTCCAACACATTCAAATCAAACCCAACTGTTGGCATTGTTAACATTAAGTTTTCCACATATTTACGCACTACTAATAACTCAGAAGCTTAAATGAGCGTTGACCTCACGTTTGCTCAAATCTCAGGACTGAATTTCCAGGATTATCACCAACTTAGGACACACAGTATTACATTACCATTCAGTATTACTGCTTTTTATCAGGAGTTGTGTTAATGTATTTTGTGTGCAATGTTGTGACACTATTGTTGCTTATTTAAGTTAGCTATGGTATTATGACCCTGAAACCATCTAATATGGTATATAAGTATCATATATTTTTGTATTTTCCCAAATAATCGCTGAGGTCACAGTGCACAGAACAGGCCACTGAAAGACCAGGTGTGAGGATATACGATTTAAATGTACTGAATTGTAATTACTGAATTTAATCTCAAAAACTGAAAAAGCAGAACTGTTGTGGTTTTCTCCAATATATACTGAAGAATAAAAATAAAGGATCACATGAAAGCACAAGTGTTCCTTTACTTTTTTCCAGGTTTCTTCACAAGCTGTCTGATTTTGTACAAAGCTTGTGATTATGTGAAGAGGAGTATTTGTGCTTTCATGTGATATTTTTTACTTTGGCAAATATGTTCCTTTCCAACAAGTTTAGTTCATAAATCAAGTTATCCTGGTGACTTCCAAGGAAGATGCTTGGATTGCATCAACATGAAATACATGACTGATATATCCTGGGCTGAAATAGTCACTGGTACGTCATTTTCAGGACAAATGTAACTATTTGCAATAAGCTTTAAACCTTCCAACATTTTCTCTATCTCTGTGCTTGTATATAAATTGTTTTTGTTGCCATCATTTGAAGGGGTTTGTGGTTTATAGAGTTGGCAATCACACTTGGGTGATGGAGTTTGGTTTCATGTTTCAATGTGCTAAAACACCTTGTGACAATGGTGAATGAGTGAGTGAGTTTAGTTTTATTTCATCTGCGGTCTGTAAATAATCGAGTCTGGACCAAACAATTCAGTGATCAACATCATAAGCATCGATCTGCGCTACTGGGAACCGATGCCGAAGGCCTATTCTACCCCTAGTGACAATGGCCATTCTACACAATCTTTCAGGAATCATTGGGCCTGGTGAACTGCAAGATCACCTCTCAGATGCTTATGATGTTAAGCACTGTATTGTCTAGTCCATACTCAGTCATTTACAGATAATCATCCTATAGCTGAGCAATTGTGTGGCGATAAACAACACACAAACAAAATGGAATTGCAACAAATCAGACTTTGTCTAAATGTCCACTGCTAGTTGATTAGAAAACTTTGTTTAACTGTGAGGGTTGAAAATCATGTGAAAATACACTAAGACATGACAAGGTGCAATCACAATCATTATTACATTTTCTGTAAAATGTTTCTCTTGGTAACACAATCACAACAAACACTGAATTGATTCAAAAGAATTTATTGTGTTCAAAGTATGTTTCTTTTCAGATTATCTTTTCCAATGATGAGGTACAAGGTGCTCTTCCATGTCAATGTGTCACAGTTAAACCATAACAAACATTAATATCAGAGTATGTTACCTTCGTCACTTTTTAAAACAATGTGCCAAAGAAACATTCAATTTTTTTATGCAGCCTAACAATCCTAACCCAATCCTGACAATTAAGCAAAGTTTTTCTTAACAATGGACATTTAACAATCACTTGGCTAACTTCAGTGGAATAAAATTACAAGGAGAGTTATTCCCCTTTATCATGTTTGCTTGACAATGACAACATGGCAGCAAGCCATCCAGGAGGAACATTCACATGCTCTCTACTGTGGTGAAGCCCCTAATTACCAGTATGACGATGACTCACAAATAAGGTTAATTCTATCTAGCCCATGATACTGTTTGAGCTTCCAAAGGACATTAAATGGCTGTGTCATTACAATCCACAATAATCTGAAGCACGAAAGAGACCAGTATGCATTAATCATGTACATAAACACATCTTAGAACTCTCTTTCACTGTCTGGTAACCTGGCTAATACTAATCTTTACTCTGTGAAGAAGGATGAGTTTGATGAATCACAAAATGAAATCAATTTAAACCTTGCATTTACACGAAACTGACCAGACTCATTTCGCTATTGTCAGTATGACAGAGCAGAGCAGAGCTTTCCTATAAAGGCACTGAGGGACTGTTCCAGATGTCACCACCTGCATGTGTATCAACCCTGGACCCAGATTCACCAAGCACCCGTTTCTAGAGATGGAGACACATGTGTGCCATTAGTGAGTTGTGTCATGTTGTTTCCATGGTAGATCCACTCTCACCTTTTGAGCGAAGGTAGGCCTCATACTGCTCGGGAATGTTCTTAAATCGGTTGATTTTCTTTTTTATCTGTTTGGGTGTGTCCTGGTAATAGTTCTTTGGGTCCCGTGCCATTGCCTGTGAAAAAATATTTGTTCACATTATGATATGAGTCCTTACTTTACACGTTGACTGCCATCGTGAGTGTACTAGTAGTATAAATGTCTGCTCAAATTAACCACAAGGAGTTATCTCGTAGCAATATCTGTGGTATTTTAAAACAATTTTCACATGCCAGCAAACCAGGCACAAGAAGCAATCATCTCCTCGTGGTAACTAAAAACGCCATGCAACAAAGAATGAAAGGAGACGTGTGTTTCTTCTGCCTTTGTCTTAAAATACCAATGATGTAGCTACAAGATAACTCATAGTGGCAAATTCAACTAGAATTGATACTACGAGTATACTTGTGAGACTCAGTCATTGTGTTAACACTTCTGAAAAAGGCTGAGTTGAAATCATCTCGGGAAAGGATATCATTTCACTGGTTTTCTTGGTCTATTGGCTGATTGTGGTACCTGATATAATTTTCATCAGAAAACACTGGACTACTGATACAACAATGAATCATTACGTTGGTATCACAATATATACAATACAGAATAATCATTCAATACATCCACAACAGCTTGTACCACAGACATACTGTGACAAAATCTGTGACAGTATATACCTTGAAGCCAGATTCTTTCATTACCAACCTGTAATTAAACCCTCATGTTTCAACCATCAACTGGTAGAGCTGGTTATCAATATAGCACACAGATCGATAAAGCTAAATAAAAAAATTGAAAAGTCTCTCAAGCATTGGCACATAACTCTTATTTAAGTGCACAGCATTTTTTTATTGTCACTTAAAGAAAATAATTTTAACTTAGCCGCATCCTGGTTATTCACTAGTCCACTATAAGAATGAGAGTGTAAGAATGACTGTGACTAAATCTACAACTTATTAACACATGCTAAACTTCCCAAGCTGTAATTCTGAGGGAAAAAATAAATATGTGTTCCTCCCTCATTATTTTTACTGACCAAAGTAAAATAAAAGTCCTACCATCCTCGTCACTTTTGAAAAAAAAAATGTGCCTGAGAAACATTTAATTTTTTTAGGCAGCGTAATCAATAACCAGATCAGTCATTAATACATACCAGAGAAGAAAATTTGTGCGAAAAAAGCGAAAAATGTAAATATGAATTCAGTGGATTTCATGTCCCTGGTGAGTGGTGATTTGTGCATGGATTGCTAACCAAAAAAGTAAGAAGTAACCCAGTAATAAACGATGTTTATTGATAACACATTATAGATGTCAGTTTTCATAACCATCGAAAACACTTTCAAATACTGATAGTTTCAGTAAGCTCTATCTACTGTTATCTTACCTCAAACGCAACTGTGTGTTTCTGACACTCTTCTATCATTTTCAATGTACCCCGCTTACAAGCGAGTAACATGGGATAGTAATTCTTTATCTTGAAAAACATTTAATTATGTATGATGTACAGAAATTACCGATGTTTTGCATATGCAAATTAATGGAAGGGAGATAACTCTGTCAGTTTTCCTTTTTGTCTGCAAAATCTAGCAAGAGTTCCAAAGATTTTGTACCAGTGATTCAAACGATTCAAAATGAACATTGAGGTTTTCGAAAAGCTAAATACTTTGTTCACTTGTCTCTTGGGGCCCATTGGATGATGTACTCTCGATATTTGTTTATGTTTCCTGAGCATGAAGGTACATCAGTCCATTTCCCCTCATGACAAGTGAAGAACTTCTTGCAATGATCCTCTGACATACCTTATAGTCCTCGCCATGTTTCTCTATCATGTGTACACAGTATCTGACCTCCAAGTCTGACAGTCGTAGCTTGGCCTCCTGTGGAATACTGGCCTGCTTCTCAAGAGCTGAAACATAAAGTCATCTCCGAAGATGAGCCAAACCTAACTCACCACAACAGTTAAGTCGCACTCAGCAATATTCCACCTGTATGTCAGCGGTTTTTAAATAACTGAGGACTGACTCCAGTGACAAACATCATGTGCAGCAATCTACGCAACTGGGATACGACGACATCAGTCAAAAACGTCAGAAAGCTTGACCAGCCCATGCCATCAGTTGCCTCTTATGACATGCATGGGTCGCTGAAGACTAATTCTATCAAGGGTCTTCACAGGTCTAATGATAGCTGGCAATACCAGCTAGCGGGGAGATCTGCTCACAAATTCACAGTCAAATACCAGGTTGTGTTCTGATAAGATTAGTGTTTCTGAAGTACAATTTTCTGACATGGTTACCTGGCATTCCAACTTGCTCTTGGTAACACATAACGACTGGCAAACAAGGATAAGATGGACCAGAGCACAGAATGTGTATATGAGAAGCAGCCGGTGCACAGCAATGAGCAAACCCATTAGGTTTGTGAAAGGTAGAGCAGATGTAGGCCAGAGCACATGCAGTGGATGACAGCCGAACTCGGATTTTGTTGAGAAAGGCCACATGCTTCACCCATTGCACTACACTTGATAGAAAACAACATGGAGGCCCTCTGCCCACAATGGCAACATCAATGGACAGCACTCATACATGCCAATAACAATTAACCACAGTCGGTTACTATGTATAATGACTACAACTTATTTCAAAGGAGGACATTCATTTGTCTTTTCAAATATCTTTCTCCTCATATCCACATCAACAGAAAAGAATGATGATCTTATTACCATCAACAACATGATGCTTCAGAGCTTTCTTCTTCTGGGATTTGATTGCCATGACAACCTCGGCAGACTTTGTCAGAAATTCCTGAAACACCACAAGCACAATGACAACGATGGACAGTATTACCCATGTGGTACAATCAGGATATAAGGTTGTCTCCCTTGGATGGAAACCCTCCATGACATAGCCAAAATTGTCACTCAACAAGTCCCACCTACTTCATCAAGCAAACATGGCTACTGAAAATTAAGCAAAAATGTTATGAAAGATTTACTTATAAAAAATCACAAAACAACGAAACTTATGCTGTATTGATGTTTGCTTTATAGGCTATATTCCCACAAAGCCCAATTCTACAATCTCCTATGAAATCAGCTTTGACACATCATATCCTCCATACCTAAAATTGTATCTTAACAGGTGTTCCATACTTTAAAAGATTGAAAATTGAATCTGAATAAGACAATGAGTGAGCAAGTGAGTGAGTTCAGTTTTACGCTGTTTTAGCAAAATCGTGGCAGGGGACACCAGAATGGGCTTCCCACATGCTACCCATGTGGAGAATTTGATGTGATGTTGAATGCTTTAACCACTCCGCTACCCCACTGCCAATAAGACATGAACAAATGGACACCTCTTGATGTTCTAGACAAAACAGTTCACAGACATACATCTTTACCATGAAGATTTCTAAGCACTTAAATATTCATACTGCCAAACATTAACATTAACTTAAGACAGCTTAGAAAATGTAGACCCAGTTCCGCGTGAATTTTTATTCAATTTGGGTGTTACATTGTTATCTGAAACAAAATAATGTTAAATGTGGTTTTCACCATCAGGCACTTTACATATCTGACATAAATCATCATTATCAGACTCATATGGTCCATCACATGCTTTCTAATTCCAGTGGCTATGACAGTCACATTACATTATATTCCATGCTTGCATAGACAGATATGTGTGAGAAAAATTTGATATTGTGTATATTTGCTAAAAACACAGTAAACAAAACAAGGTGTCATATTTGCATGTCTTATGTCATCCTCGATATCTCCAGGGTATATGTTTCAGTAAATCCCCACTATATCCTGAATGCATCTATGGGTCGGCCCAATAATTTTATTATCTCTCTTTGCTCTCACAGCATTCTCACAGTGGCTAATTAGGCTAATTACAACCTAGCTTGCCAGAGTCAACAAAAATTGTTCAGACAAACTGACAGGTCTGAAACTTTGATAAAATATATACAAGAAATCCTTTTATCTCTTTAATGGAACCTCTGCATGATTTCTGTTGCCAATTTTAATCGGTTAGATGATTTAACAAGAGTCATCAGAAGATGACATATCCCCCCAGCCCCCACATATTTGAAAGGACAAATCATCTGACAGTTACTTGATGATTTTTAAGACTAAGTTATAATCTTTTCCCTGGAAATCATGGAAAATATAAATGCCATATATCTGAAAACAGGCACCACTTCAAGATCTGTCTCATATATCTGCCAAGATCTGTTGAAAGATACGAAATGGCTTTTGAGTTGTGCTCCAGAAACGAAGCCCATCCCTCCATTTTGAGACCCATTTTGAAGTCCCAAATGTTTACATGGAAACCGAGAAAATCATAAATCACAAAATCCTTTAAATAGCAAAAGGCCCCACTTTGGGGTCTGTCGCACATATCTACCAAGTTTTGCAGAAAAATATGGAACTGTTTTTGAGTTCTGCGCCGGAAACAAAGCCCATCTCTCCATTTTGAGATGAAGTCCGAAACGTTTCCATGGAAACCGAGAAAATAATAAATCACAGAAACCTGTAAATAGCAAAAGGCACCACTTTGGTGTCTGCCACATATCTACAAGTTTTGCATAAAAATATTGAATGGTTTTTGAGTTCTGCTCTGTAAACAAAACCCACCTCACCATTAGACCAACACCAAAATGTTCCATGGAAAAACAAAAAAATAAGTATGCCAAAAATCTGTAAATAGCAAAAGGCACAACCATAGGTTCAGGATACTGTATCTATCAATTTTGGTCTAAAAATATTGAACGATTTTTAACAAAACAAAATTATTACGGACGGATGGGCGAGGTGTCGACTATATCCCCTGCATTTCCATTCCGGGGGGATAAAAATTAAAAGTCAGTTGTGATTGGTTCGCTCAACTTTCCAGTGTAGGTACCTAACTGGTGAAGGGAGGTAATAAGGAGGTAATATATTTAGCCGTAGATGCATCCAGGGCATAGTGGAGACATATACCCTGGAGATATTGAGGATGGTTCAAAGTAAACAATTTGCTTTGCGCTCCATTTTGGTGAATCCATGCCCTTCAGGCTCTTTGCTGAGGCACTGTTTTAGTATAAACAAAAAGACTGATGTTTGTATACATTAGTCATAAGGACCATTCAGTTCACGTTTTCTGTATTTACTTGGACTGGGTGACGCAGATGTTATCTTTCAAAACCAGGAAACTTTAATATTTTAGAAAGTGCAAACTGGTACCATAGCGAGAAAGCACACCTTCGTTTTTGGGATCCTGATAGTCTTGTTGGAATCAGCTGACAGTCCCATGTCCTGCATGTTCTGTGCCACGGACTTCTTTTCATCCCACGATTCTCTCAGTGTCTCACTGAAAAGCAATAGGTCATAAAACACTATAATCTGACATACAAGTATTTTGAGCCATTCATTTGAGTGGACGAGTGTACTGACACATGAACAATATACAATTTTGCATCTAATTTTTGTCATATCATCCTCATCCAGTCCTACTTGGCTGGTACAACACACAGGGTTTGAGGGTGTCGAAATAACTGAAAATGCACTCCACTCATCTTTCAGTTTGAGACATATATAGATGATATTATATGAGTGTTCATGTCATAAAATGTTTATAACACAAGTGCCTAAACATATGAGTGTCGGAAATGTAGCATCATATGACCATGAATGTAATATTCTGTTAATTACTGAAATCATCAACTTGAAGAAAATAAACCCAAAACTACTTTCAAACATTGGCTAATTGTTGGCAGTCACTGTGTGTAGAACGCAATGTCATGGAAGAAAGTGATATTTTGCCCTAGGGGCATCGAATCAAAAATATGAAACACAATATTTTCACCCTCAGAGGTAATAAAATCATTTACTTCCAATAAGGTTCTCGTATTAACTTCTTTGTTTCACATCTAGCACCCATCTAGGCATCACCAGTCAGGAGAATGAGAGAATGACAGGTAAAGAGTAAAAGGTTCCAAAGCATTTGAAATGTCTTTCGCATGTTCATTAGGAGTGAATGAGTGAGTGAGTTGAGAAATATGCTGAAATATGCTGAGTTTTGGGGCTGAAATAGTCATCGTTACTTCATTTTCCAGACAAGTGTAACTATTTGCAATAAGCTTTAGACCTTCCAACATTTTCTCTATCTCTGTGCTTGTATTATATTTCCATCATTTGAATGGGTTTGTGGTTTATAGAGTTGGTAATCACACTTGGGTGATGGAGTTTGGTTTCATGTTTCAGTATGCTAAACCACCTTGTGACAAGGTTGCGTGTGTGAGTGAGTGAGTTTAGTTTTATGAGACTCTCAGCAATATTGCAGCTGCGGTCTGTAAATAATTGAGTCTGGACCAAACAATCCAGTGATCAACATGATGAGCATCGATCTGCGGAATTAGGAACCAATGACATGTGTCAACAAAGTCAGCGAGTCTGACCAACTGATCCTGTTAGTCGCCTCTTATGACAAGCATGGTCGTCTCTTCTGTCAAGCATGAGTTGCTGAAGACCTATTTACCCAGGAACTTCATGGGTCTCATTAAGATAGGACACACAAGACATAAGTTCTTGGTTTGTGAAGAATAACAAGTGCATTGGATACAGTGAAAACAATGCATTGCTGCCATGATCTTTACATGCTTAAAAGGGCACTGATCCATGGCTATTCCATGAAGCTGGTTGTTGTGTTTACCTACAGGTGGGTACCTGGGTGATATCCTAGAATTCTTGACTGGTTCTCAACCTCTGTTGTGCATCCATTAAGCAAAATTGATGGTATTAGCAGTGATTAGCATGATGATGGCATATCCACACACTAATCAACATGATGAAATACAATTTCGTCTTGACATTAATTGGGAAATACAGCCATTTTTCTGACATCTTAACATTTCAGTTATAGTTTGTTTGCAGGGAAAACATACCAATGAATTTCACTTTAAACACAAATTAAATTGAACAAAATGAAACTGAGAATGCAAATCCTCAAACCTGTACCTTGCCAAATGAACATTTAAATCTCAAAATTTTATTCAACTTAGAACAGTTGTACATGAAATAAACATAGTTTTGCTATTACTGGTTTGTATGAAAGGTGGTTATGCATGTTACATGAAACACAAAAAAACAAACAAAATAAACTAACACTCATCATGTTGTTGACTCTTCCAGCTAGTGTGCTTACCCACTGTAAGTGAGTGAGTGAATGTATAGTTTTATGTCTCTCTTAGCATGTTTAGCAATATATCATCAATATCACAGAGAGGGACACTAGAAATAAGCTACCTACACTGTACCCATATGGGGAATCAAACCCATTTCTTCAGAGTGACAAGCATACGATTTAACCACTAGTTACCCCACCGCCCTCAGGTTCATGAAGCAATACATTATCCACATCTTCTTCACCACAGTCTGTTCAACATATATATCAAACAGATATTGTAAATGTCTGTTTGTTTTGTTTGGTGTTTAACTCTGCACTAAGCAATACTATTAAAGTGCCCATACCATACACTGTACCCATATGGGGAATCAAACCCATTTCTTCAGAGTGACAAGCATACGATTTAACCACTAGTTACCCCACCGCCCTCAGGTTCATGAAGCAATACATTATCCACATCTTCTTCACCACAGTCTGTTCAACATATATATCAAACAGATATTGTAAATGTCTGTTTGTTTTGTTTGGTGTTTAACTCTGCACTAAGCAATACTATTAAAGTGCCCATACCATACACTGTACCCATATGGGGAATCAAACCCATTTCTTCAGAGTGACAAGCATACGATTTAACCACTAGTTACCCCACCGCCCTCAGGTTCATGAAGCAATACATTATCCACATCTTCTTCACCACAGTCTGTTCAACATATATATCAAACAGATATTGTAAATGTCTGTTTGTTTTGTTTGGTGTTTAACTCTGCACTAAGCAATACTATTAAAGTGCCCATACCATACACTGTACCCATATGGGGAATCAAACCCATTTCTTCAGAGTGACAAGCATACGATTTAACCACTAGTTACCCCACCGCCCTCAGGTTCATGAAGCAATACATTATCCACATCTTCTTCACCACAGTCTGTTCAACATATATATCAAACAGATATTGTAAATGTCTGTTTGTTTTGTTTGGTGTTTAACTCTGCACTAAGCAATACTATTAAAGTGCCCATACCATACACTGTACCCATATGGGGAATCAAACCCATTTCTTCAGAGTGACAAGCATACGATTTAACCACTAGTTACCCCACCGCCCTCAGGTTCATGAAGCAATACATTATCCACATCTTCTTCACCACAGTCTGTTCAACATATATATCAAACAGATATTGTAAATGTCTGTTTGTTTTGTTTGGTGTTTAACTCTGCACTAAGCAATACTATTAAAGTGCCCATACCATACACTGTACCCATATGGGGAATCAAACCCATTTCTTCAGAGTGACAAGCATACGATTTAACCACTAGTTACCCCACCGCCCTCAGGTTCATGAAGCAATACATTATCCACATCTTCTTCACCACAGTCTGTTCAACATATATATCAAACAGATATTGTAAATGTCTGTTTGTTTTGTTTGGTGTTTAACTCTGCACTAAGCAATACTATTAAAGTGCCCATACCATACACTGTACCCATATGGGGAATCAAACCCATTTCTTCAGAGTGACAAGCATACGATTTAACCACTAGTTACCCCACCGCCCTCAGGTTCATGAAGCAATACATTATCCACATCTTCTTCACCACAGTCTGTTCAACATATATATCAAACAGATATTGTAAATGTCTGTTTGTTTTGTTTGGTGTTTAACTCTGCACTAAGCAATACTATTAAAGTGCCCATACCATACACTGTACCCATATGGGGAATCAAACCCATTTCTTCAGAGTGACAAGCATACGATTTAACCACTAGTTACCCCACCGCCCTCAGGTTCATGAAGCAATACATTATCCACATCTTCTTCACCACAGTCTGTTCAACATATATATCAAACAGATATTGTAAATGTCTGTTTGTTTTGTTTGGTGTTTAACTCTGCACTAAGCAATACTATTAAAGTGCCCATACCATACACTGTACCCATATGGGGAATCAAACCCATTTCTTCAGAGTGACAAGCATACGATTTAACCACTAGTTACCCCACCGCCCTCAGGTTCATGAAGCAATACATTATCCACATCTTCTTCACCACAGTCTGTTCAACATATATATCAAACAGATATTGTAAATGTCTGTTTGTTTTGTTTGGTGTTTAACTCTGCACTAAGCAATACTATTAAAGTGCCCATACCATACACTGTACCCATATGGGGAATCAAACCCATTTCTTCAGAGTGACAAGCATACGATTTAACCACTAGTTACCCCACCGCCCTCAGGTTCATGAAGCAATACATTATCCACATCTTCTTCACCACAGTCTGTTCAACATATATATCAAACAGATATTGTAAATGCCTGTTTGTTTTGTTTGATGTTTAACTCTGCACTAAGCAATACTATTAAAGTGCCCATACCATACAGGTGATCTAGAGCTATGTACTGTGTTTCAAAGTCCTCCAGAAAGATCTAGCACGTCCACATTACTCATTACCTAACAACATGTTGTTGATCATTTGGATCCAGATACAACATTTAGACAGCTTCTCCTGTTAAAGGGGCACTGATGCGGAGCAATTTCCGTGGACTGGTGTAAACCTTTGTTATTGTTTTTCTCCAGTGAGTACCCGGATGATATCCCAGAATTCGTGACTGGTTCGTGACCTCTGCTGCGCAGTCTGTATGTGCAACTGATAGTTTAATTATAGACAGATCAACTGAGGTGAAGTCAATTTTACTTCATTACAAATGTATTATGAAAACAAATGAAACACTTTGAAGATTAATCATCTGCCAGTGGTAGAAATGGTAAAAAACTATCAGGACGGAAAAATACCGAAGCCAATGTACGTCTCTATATTTTGTCTCATAACCCTAATTAGTTTATTGTCATATTTGTATGATTTTGAAAATTAATAAACGAACACACGGTCTGTTTATACTCGTAGTAAATTTCTAACATAACAGCAACATTTATACATTGTATAGATTGCCAATGTGGATCCTATTTCACACACATACGCGATCTAGTGTGTGTTTTCTGTCATATCGATTCTGCTGAATGCTACAACAAATAAATTAAAACAAAATGCAAATAATGAATGTAAAACAGACTAATTTTATAGCAACAATGTCAGGCTACTACCTTGTTCAGGAATGTATCGATATCCACGTAAAAGAAATCGTATTCCATTCACCTGCAGCTGGTAAATAATCCTGCTCTGTGTCGCGTGTCTTACACAACTGTCTAAAGCAACACATCGTTTCACGTCATTCGTTGGTGAAAACCTGATAAACCTCTCACTGGTCACCCAAGATAGCACACCTGGCAACTAATTGTATGATGTCCACTATTCTAAGTAATTTAGTTAACCAATAAAGAGCAATCAATCAATCAACGCAAGGGTGGTTAACTCTTTGAAGGGAGGATGTTGTTTTCACAATCGCACTTTACGACAGGGTGTAGTCATCTACACACACTACCTTTTGACAAAAGTAATTAATCAATCAGTGTGTCATCGGTTAATCTTTTGATCGATGTTTGTTTTTGTAACTCAGCTGATAAACCCTCTTGCATCACTTACATGCACATATTACATAACATACAATAAATTTGCCGTTACAGACCTTAATTTATAATGTTGAGTATTTACTCCAGACAGGAGAAATGCCAAATGGGAACCTTTGTTGAGTAACCTGAGTGGTGTTACTACTAATTATACCTGTTATGAATTCATTAATTGACCATCCAGAGAATGATGACAAATAACACGTGTAGGTTTACACCATCAAACGCGAGTTACAGCAAGGAAGATGTAATGTCTGTGTCGCATGCAGCCTGAAAACACTTATGGGCCGAAAGTGTTTTGAGGATACCAACGGAATTTCGTTACATAAGTAATACATACAGGCATTTGCTGTGTACTTGGGTAAATAGGTGAAATAAGGGTTTTTTTTATTTACGAAGAAAATTTTCAGATTTCTCTACCAAAGGCAAAGTCATCGTTTATTGTTTACAAATTCAAATAAATCAACTATGTGTTTTTATTATCATAAATAATAAACCATTGTAGCTACCATAGCTACCAAAATTTACGTATGATAGTTGCTATCACAGCTGAACCAACACTCAAAATTACCTAAATATAAAGCTTTGCAATCTTCCGTACTGAAACAAATGGCTTGCTACGTGCCTGTAGACATCGCATTTTCATGTAACATGATTGAATATCGAGGTTAAAAACAGAGAAATAGGATAAAATTGACTAACTATACCATCCAAGCATCATATTTTCATGTAACATGATTAAATATCGAGGTTAAAGACACAGAAATAGGATCAAATTGAGTAACTATACCATCCAAGCATCCGAAAAAAACTACACAGCTGGGATATTTTGTTACGATCAGACAAGGAATACCATGGATATTTTTAAATAATGGCATATGATGGGCATCCTGACTCTTTTGGGTGAAGAAATTCTGCTAATATGGACAGGAGACCAGTTCCTTTGTCCGTCACGGTCGAAGGAGCGGGCGCTGACCAATTTGCAGTTTGGTTCCGTAATTAGACCGTTGGCGAGAAACATTATTCGCTCCGCATCAGTGCCCCTTTAAATACTTACATTTTTGCATAGAGTTAGAGCCAGAGAGGTTCAAAGAGAAACAAAAATAATTCCCAGAGGATGTAAAATATATATATTCAAATGACAGACTCTCTAGGATTATGACATAAAAATGGCAATATTAACAGATTAAAAAGACAATTTTCTTCCTTATTTCTCACTTCTTAAAAGAACTTGGGACCCCATAAACTATGTTCCGATTGTTTGACCAATACCCAATGCCAAATCAAACCTTCCAACTAACAATAACACTAACCCTGGGGGCAACATATTCTATAGTTACAAAACTATAGTCTCACCATATTGGAAAGAGTTCCGCCTGTACCCCCTCTTTTCACACAGAATATTTCCACCTTGCACAGTGTAATATTTCAACACTGAAATAAGTTCATTACCAAAACATTTCCGACCACCTGCTCTCATGAGGCTGAAAAGTGAATCACAAATAGATTCGTCATGATCTGTTTAGCTGGAAGTTTAAATTTAAAATGTAATGACGGGGTGCTTTGTGGATGACAACTTCAACATTGAACCACGGCAAAAATTTGTGGACATACACCTTGCAACGTTGCATCACAACATAACAATAACAGAGAATCTGTCACAGTGACTTGTATTGCTGAAAATGATACGTCCTGGGTCCAACAAGCCTACACTGATATCCATATATCCGTACTATTTTCAGCATTACAAGCTCCTGTCAGGGCCTGTGGAATTTGTTTTATCATCAAACTCAAAGTTAGTAGCACTGCCAAGAGTCTCCTGTTCACACTTTGTGAACACGTTAAAGGACTTACCATGTAATTTTTTGTTGTTTGCTTTTGTTTCTCCAGCTTCTCTTTCGGTCTTTTGTGTAGTTATATCTCTTATTTCTACTCTGTTTTCGTATTCTCGTCATCGTCGAGTCGCCGATTCCAAGCAAAACATCAACACGTGCTCAAGGACGCGAATTTGAGAATCTAAAAATAAGGAATCTTGTCCGAAACAGAAGAAAACACTAAGTGTCTATTTTGCCGTTAAACAAATTACAAAAGTTATCCCTTGCTGCTATCAAATTGCTATCTCCAGTGTTATATCATTCTTGTACACCTTTTTGTAACAAAGGGAAAGAAATGTTAGCATTCAAAAATCCAATGCCACCCACATTTATTTTTACTCTATCTCAACCGGATGTTTGCGACGATGTCACGCTACCAAAATGTAAGATTGGTACATCGATGGAAACCAGTCTAATAATAGTCCGTATAAATATTGGTGTACTAATATTTTCACACTAAATTCATTTTCACACTTCGAGAAATAAAATAACTTCACGTTTTTATTGTAAGGTGATAGCTATGGACTTCGGGAAATCATTAGGGGATAATTTCCGGATATATGTCCCCGTGTCACTTTTGTTTATTCTAAGATGGCGACCTCTACAGAAACGACGGCACAGAAGCCCCCTCCTCAAGAATTTGCATATTTACCACCCCCAAGACAAGATATTGGCTATCACGATGAGGGTTTAAAAGACAAGTTTATCAGGAAAACTAAGGAAAATCCATTTGTACCTATAGGTAAATAATATTAGCTTCCACTTCGTTCAGCTGCTTTACGTAATCTGACACTCCAAATGCCTGTGTTAGCACTGATACTGTCTGAAAAGCCATCGTTACTCCTTTTCAACAACTGGTCAACAGCAAATCCCCCCCCCCCCCCCCCATCTCGTCCGAAATAGCAAAAGGTGACAAGAAAAGGATGATTGTTTGTTAAACAACTTTTTTCATTCGGGTGCCCTAACTTATGCGACACATTATCAGAGTTGGTCTGTCGATTTCATGTGGCTGTGCAAAATTTGGTTTTGTTGCAATTATTGGATTTTGTGTTAGTGAGCAATTCATCGGTCTCAATGGAATCAAACGGACTATTGTTTATTCCTGCTTGACTACTGAATCGTTATCAAAACGTCGAACTCACGAAATATACAAGTTGTAATTCATAAGGTTTGTCCATACAGTTTACTCAGCATGTAGGGCAGCAATATTCCAAGATAGCTTCACCCCTCACTTTGAAGTCCAATAAAATTCTAAATGTACCACACACATTTATTTACTTCACAGGTTTTAATTCTGTGGAAAAATCCCTGTTTCCTGATACCATCCACCATTATCTCAGACCAAGCTAAAGTGCTTAAAATTGCCTTTCAAAATAGGCTTCATCATCATCACACTGTACAAAAGTGCTTAAAATTGCCTTTCAAAATAGGCTTCATCATCATCACACTGTACAAAATTGCGATTCAGAGCGTTATTTGCTGTCTGTTTTGAAATGTGAAAATCGGATAATTACTGTAAGTATTGAATTTCAAAAATAGCATATTAATGATCACTGATATCAAGTTTTCATGTAACCAGTAAGGATAATTCTGAAACGTTACCGATGAACCCAGAATTGGTTGGGATGTTTTCAAAAATACACTTACACAAACGCCAAAGTGTACTTTCTGCCATATTGGATAGTGTTTACAAAATCACGTTCTGAGAAGGCCAGTATTGAGATGCCTATTACATCACGTGACTTTCATACTCACATAACAAATGTTCTTTGTCACCAGTACCAACTGTCTGCATAAAGCGAAACAAAAGATACTTGGTATGAAAGCGAACGCTGTGCTCGAAAAACAGCTCTTGTTTTAAATGTAAACAAGAAAAATTCCAATTTTACACTGCGTAGCATTTTTGGAAATTTTCGAACATCCAGCTGTGTAATCATTGCTTACAATGGTTCAGTACGTTTAGAATATTCAGGGGAAGAGTATCGTAGCAAGAAATAGCAAATTATAAATAGAAACAAAGCAGTCATTTGATAATTCATAAGAAATTGTCAAACTTTTAGTGCAGCGTGACGCCATGACGGATGCAAAATCACACAGAACGACAACGGTACCTGTCGGCAATTCTGGCTTATTCCTTCATTTACAATGTAAATGATAAAAACACATAACAATACTCATATAGTCAGAACAATTCTGATTACTTACATCTCACATTTATGTACAAAAGAGCCCTGAATGAAGGAAAGAGTCGGTCATCGGTAATGATGTCACACTTCAGCATTGTTGCACTTATTAGGCAATTTCTGTGAGGTGAAGGTCGGTTGAGCAAGAGTAAGCGCAATGGCCATATCATTCCGATTGCACTTTCTGTATGGTGATGTATATTTTGCATATCGTTCAGATATTTTTTCATGAAACTGATTTCAGTATGTACATATGTCCATGTTCATCACCATAAGGTATACATTTTTATTCTTTGAAAGCTTTTGATTGTTTGAGTAATATTTACGTGGGAAATTGACTCAGTAAGTGTACTGGACCACATTTTAAGCCTCTACACAAGTGTTGGAACATCACAGCACAACACACATAGCCATTACTGCAACATGGGCTTTAGTTAACTGTGATGTACAATATTCAATACGTTGGGATAAATATTGCAGTTTCATATGAACAGGTTAATAAACAGCGATTTAATTCCAACTTATATGTAAAACTGATAATATTAATGAAAATGATTCGTACATGAAATGTAGAGGTACATGTATACACATTTCTATTCCAAAATACACAAGTCTGTTTCCAAAATGAATATCAAATGAATATTCAGGTGTTTTTGTGAAACTTGTCTGAAATTTTCAGTTATGCTAAACTGATGCCAGACAGGTGCGTGTGTTGCTCACAATAAGACACGTAGTAAAACTGTGTAATCATGGTAATTGTTAATATATTCAGGACACTATTTCAGTGGTAAAACCATTCATTTTATGTTTTGTGTAAAAAGTGTTGAATTCTGACACAGAAGCCAAGATCTTTACCTCACTGAGTGGAAATTAGGTTAGATATAAACTAATCAGCAAACCAGTGTCATCTTTTTTCAGACATCACATATTGCACAGAACATGCCATGACGTCAACTAAAATTGTGGCATTATTTCATTACATTTGAAAATGTAGCTGTTACTCCAGTATTAATGATGCAAAATTAATCAAAACACATCTACACAAACAGGAGAATATGGGAATCTAAGAACTAAATTATTTATCGGATAGGGCTATCCAAATCGCTATTACCTGCTTTTTGATGTAGTACATTGGCATCTTTTCTTACAAATTGTGAAACTACCAAAAGCTATCCTCTCACATTGGGGAACTTTGTATTGGAATGGTTTGGTTCACTGTGAACAAGACATAACGAAAATATACTGTCCGTATCCACAGCATATTCTCTCCATGTGATCTGAGTTACATTGACCTAATGTAAGAATAGCAGAGTTATGCCCCCTTATCTTTATCTGTGCATGACCTCTCTTTCAACATTTGACATCACAGAAGAAAATTGATTTGTATTTATTGCTGGTCATTTGTGATTTTGTGAGTATGACGTTATGCATTAGCACATACATCCATTTCATATACACTTATGCTGTTCAGATATCAAGCTGTATTTTCTTCGCTCACACTTTCCACAAAGATGCCAAATTAAAAAAATCGTAGCAGAGTGCTTTTATTGGAGCACGATAAAAAACAGAGAATTGTACGGACCCAAAAGTTTTGGACAACATTTAGCAGTGTCTATTTCTCAAACCCCTGAGGTAGTTGCAGTCATATTTATACCAACGGATAGGAAATTAGATATTCTACATTTCTGTGCAATTTTATAGCCATTCACAGATCCAGGACCGTGCTAGCGCAAATCTCCCACAACATTCACTTTTCAAACCTTGTGAAAATGTGCACCTGAAAAACAGCTCGGCATCCAGGGGGTTAAATTTAAATTAAAGAGAGCCTTGGTCTTAATTTAGAACATAAGTCAAGAAAGAGCCTTGTTCCACAAGGCAATCTAACCATGACAACTGTTGTCAGTCATTGTCAATGAATCACTTTATGGAACTAGTCACTTCACTCTCTAGCAGCATGACACTTAAAACTTCAAAGTGTTCCGGGATGTGATTTGGTTGTCTGATAAAACAGAAGGAGAGTGAGTTATCCGCCTCCTGTGGGTGTTAACATGGTGTCAAAAGTTTGAAGATCATCCATAGGACCAGCAAATATAACTGTGGGTTACTTTGGTCAGTTAGAAAACGTTATTAACAAAGAATTTTGTGATGGTCATGGCGACCTTGACAAGTTTCTCTGTACTGACTATGATGGAAGGGGTGGATGAGAGAGAAGCTCTCATGACTTTTGTGACTAATTATTTAGACATTGGTACAAGCCTTAAAGTAACTCTACATATGACAGTGAATCTCAGGATGCCAAAACACAATGGATAAATACTCCCATGTGTTGTGTCATCAATGTGAAGGATAGTGAATTATATGCCTCCCATGGGTGTTAGCAAAAGATGGTGCTAGTCTCAAAGGTGAGAAAACAAGTACTGGCCAGCTCAGGATTTAGGTATGTATCAGTGTTAAACTGCAGCCTATCTCCTATTGTTAGGATTATAAACTTTTCATAATATACAGTGATAAAAACATGACAGATTCATGTTGCTGTGTACAAAAGATTTGAGGGCAGTGGTTCAAATGTGAGGTTTAAAGCAAGTTCTCATCTTCAGTGAAACAGCTCAGTTACAGCAAATTGGCTATGCACATTCCACCTTTTAGCCATTAGTACAGAGTCAGAGTTCAGCAGTGTTCAAAACCAATATTTCATGAAGGCACATGTTTTCAGGTGTTGCCATGACAACTTTTGCCCTGTCATATGGTCTGTGGCAGATGAAGACTGGAAACACACGCAGATCACAGACCATGATGCGTGTGAGGATTGGTGCACAAGGATTCACTTTGTTTGCTGTGTTGGGTGGAGTCTTCTACACCACCATGAAGGCAAGGAAGAAGCCTGAAAACTGATGTACGTTCAAGAGTTCTCAGTGCATAGGAGTGTGACTGTAACCATTGTCTTTGTGTATAAGCTTTAAGACCTGCAGGCAGTACTTCTGATCACAACACATATATGGAATAGAGCTTCGAAGGTGGAACTTGTGAAAAAGACTGGTATTCATGGTGTTGTAAACATGCCATGGTTTAGAGAATATATAGTCTAAGTAAACGTGATTGCAGTATTATTCATTACACTCCTCTACTGAGTGTAACAAACCGCAGAAGGAGATCATGTCAGGTAACCTTTGAGATTGACCAATCAAAACACAGTTTACCAAATCGTGAAAGTAGACATTCACACATACCCTTTGAACTTTTACCTCAAAAGGTTTGTACCCGAATGATTCCCAATGCTATTTAACATACAATTGCTTCCCAGGGTACAACACTGTCAACAGTTAGTAAACAGTCTCTGAAAATAGTGGGTTTTTTTTTTCAATATTCAGGGATGTCAGCTTATGAAAATACTGGCTAATGGTAACCATGTCATCAGAAAGCCCTAAGGGTATATATTGCAAGTCAGATATCTGTGTTTTTAGCAGATTTTCATTTGTGGAGGGATTAGTGTCAGTGACGAATGAATTTTGTAAGTCCCGTCATACCCTAGCAGTTGTCGGATTGGTTAAATCTGTTCATCCATCTTGCATTTGATTGGGCAGTCATAGGTTGCCCAAAGGTTACCTGATGCAATCTCCTTCTAGGGTTGCGAAGACTCAGTACAGGAGTGTAACAAATAATACTGAGACTAAGTTTACTTATTCTGAGAATATATATGACAACATGTTTTCATACAAGGATTGGACTGTAAGCATTTAACATTTCTCGTAGGTGTATAATGTTGTCCAGTTCAGGGAAATAATAACAGTAATACCAGTATGTTCGAAATAGCATTTTTTTCAAAAGATACCGGCACCCATTTCTTACTTCACATTGAAGTACGTGAAGGAAAACAATACATTTTAAGCTCTGTTACTCTTCTTTATCCAAAGAGGTGTGATGCAGATTATGAAAACTTGCAAAACATAATTACTTCACATTGAAGTAGATCAAGCACAGCACAGTATTTTGGGGTCTGTGACTGTCTAGAATCAAGATGTGTTATTTTGATCTATTGAAGACAGATTTTTGTGTTCTTGGTATCAATATTCATTAAACTGATCACTGTCTGTACAGTGTTAGTACAGCTTTGTATTGACATATTAGTATTATTACCATAGTAACAGAGGCAAGTCAGTAGCTCGAATAAACCAGTCTCCATGGTAAATGTGAAGGGTGTAATCTCTCTGCACCATAGATACAAGTTCACATTTTGAGAGAAGGTACTGAAGTTAGTATTAAATATATCACAGATGAGAGAAGTAATGATGAGTGCTTGTCACACCAAATGGTGTTCCTTTTTTAAAAAAAAATAAGCTGTGATAGTCAATACCTTAATGTATATATAACCGGTATATTGTTAAATAGAGGATGATGATCCATGCACACATCATGAAGCTCCACACTAACTTGAAAATTCAGGGTCTTATTCTCTCGAGATGAAACTTATAATGGAAATAGGCCAGCTGGAATGGCGTGCTGGCTTTCCCTGTATATCATCCATAACCTGTAACAGTGTGATCGATTGAGATTGAATTTGTGAAGTAAGGATGGTATTTATAACCAAGAAATAGGTGAAATGGCTTTGTAAATGGCTTATGTTATCAATAAACTGTCAAACATTTCTACAGTTTGTTCTTGATCTGTGTGAAGTAATATATGTTAGCAATGGATAGTGAGAACACAAATTACAGCAAGTGGCTTTTGGAAAAGAAGCCATTTTAAGATAAGTTACTTGTGGGCGGGAGAAGGAGGTGATCAGGACACACAGTGCAAGCAGGAGGTGATTGCAGCAGGTTTCCCATGGCCTGTTGACTCCCTAAAGCACATAAAAACAAAATAGCAACAGGGCCTCCATGCACCCATAGCTGCTTATATGGGACTAGAATGTTGTTACAGATACTTGAGTTGTACAGAAATTAGGAACGAAAGATAAATGAAATCAGAGGTTATTGGTGAGGGTGCTGTTTTTTTTGTGTGTTGGTTTCAGCAGGACATGTCGTCTTCGATGGAGGCATGATAATGTCTTGAAGATAGGATGGCATTGGTTGGAAGATTGAACGTCTGACCTTGTATAGCTGCTTCTTGATGCTCTCATAGGATTCTATGTTCTCAATTACTGACATGTCCGTCTCTCACAGACACAAGTTCTTGATTGTGTAGGGACAGCGTTGCCTTCACACCTAAATTGGTGATCCAGTAAATGAACAAATCTCACAGTCACAACTAAACTGGTAATCGCTTTTGCACCAGAGTTCAACTTTCAGTGACATTCAGGCTTAAGTCCCTTGAAACAAAAACACTTTAACAACATATCGTATCAAGGAATTGTTACCCTCAACCCTAGACCCCGATGGTAGTGGCAAGTGATTGTGACAGGCTTACAGTGCAGGGCTCCAAATAATTTGTGTAATTTCTCCTTATTTTGTCAATATAGGAGTACAGGAAAATTTTATGAGTACATTTAGAGTGGAATATAATGGAGTAACAGCAATCTTGTGTTTTGTTTTGCACTACACCATTGCTGCTCTTGTGTAAACATGTCCATACACAATAAAACACATTTTCAGATAACATACGTCTGTAAATGATTCAACCATACCCTGTTGCTGTGGTGTGTATGTGCTACGTTTTCTAAATTATTTCCTACCGTATCATGCATATTTTTATCCGTACATATGCTGATACGGTCCTAACGTGGAGCCCTGACAGTGGATGGATGTGAAGGTGACTTTAATGTTATACCACTTTAAACAGCATGATCACCAAGTGCAAGCAAGTTGAAAGGAAGTAACTCTACACAGCAAATTGCAGAGTGTTAATTGACTGGACTCACCTATGTCCCAGGTGGTATGTTCTTTGGAAGCCTAATAACAGGTGAAGGATCATGTTTTTGTATGCAGGCAAAACAACCTACTTATTTAGTTACAGGTGATCTTAAAAAGGTATTCTAAGATGCTTCACAGAATGGCCTAAAGCAAAGACAGACGACGAAGTACTTTTTTTGCATTACATCACTACAATGACGTCTTCTAAAATACAAACAAAACCATAGCAACCCATTTCTAGGTTTGTGGTTGCTTCATTTGGATAACATCACTGTTGGAAGCATTGGTTGCTGAGTGATCCGAGCTCAACAATTGCATCTCGTGCCTGCCTGCCACAGTCTGAATCCCAGTTTCACCATGATTGTGATTCATGTCTTGCCAGAGAATCTGTGAGTGAGTTTAGTTTTACGCTGCTTTCAGCAATATTCCAGCAATATGGCGGCAGTCTGTAAATAATCAAGTCTGGACCAGACAATCCAGTGATCAACAACATGAGCATCAATCTGTGCAATTGGGAACCAAGCCGATCCTGTTAGTCACCTCTTACGACAAGCATAGTCGCCTTTTGTGGCCCAGAGAAACTGTCCTTCAGGGCTTTAGAAAGATGTAGTTAACATCTAACACCTGCTTCTCATCAGGTTTTTGCTCTATGAAATATTGCTCAACCACACTGGAGCCACAGTGAACCAAACCCACTCAACGTCAGATACATCATTGCTGGCAAAGACATGACAAACTTGACGTTCACTCCTAACATTCCTGTTTGAAAATAAACATAAACACAGAACATTTTCAGCATATCTTTATTTCCAACATATCAATGTGCTAGTGATGACTTTTAGGCTGTGTCCATTGATACATTTGAGCATTAAAAACAATGTCAGTTGGCACATGGTGTTACAGAAATGTTCTAACGAAATGGTCTTGGTGTGTAAAAACAATTTTAACATACAAGGAAACAAACATACAATTATAATACACCAATAACAGAACAATAATGAGACAAATCACAATTTTTAAGGTTTTAATTAAGCGGTGAGTGAGAGTTGGTGAGTTGCTTTTCATGATGCCTTCAGCAATATCACAGCAACAGGGCATCAGAAATGGACTTCACACCTTCTACCAACGCGGCAAATCAAACTCTGCCACTGGCATGCTGAGCGAATGATGCAACCACTGTTCTACCTAACTACATTGCACATTTATTAACCAATGAGGGTCAGTGCAGTGGGGTAATCTCATAGTTAAAGCATCTTCTAGTCACGCTGAAGACTCAGGATCTATTCCCCACATGAAACCCATTTCTGCTGTTCCCCACAGTGATACTGCTGGAATACTGCTGAAAGCAGGGTAAAACCATACTCACTTACTGAATACCATTAAGCGGTGAATTTACATAGACCTTTTACAATGACAGCCATAGACCCTTCAAGTAATATCACATTATATACAAATCAAAGTCTGGCAATGTCCTCATAAGAATCACAATGTGACAAACCAAAGACTATGGACACTGTTGCCAAAACACAGACATTTACTGGCAAACAAGGATAAGTTGGACCAGTTCAGAGAATGTGTTTACAAGAAGTTGGCAGTATGCAAACCCATTTGGTTTGTGAAAGGAAGAACTGATGTAGGTTAATGCACGTGTAGTACATGACGATGAAATTGATTCCATCATTTAAGACAGGTCATGTGCTTCACCCATCATACTACACTTGATCATGGACACCCTGTGTCCCTTTCACTCTAAATGGCAAGCGCTAATAGGAGGGTCTCAAATATGCTAATGCGTGTCCACTGTCAGGTTGGTGCTCAACTTATCCTTGTTTGCCAGTAGGTGTGTAAACATGTTCAGTGTTGTTAGTGTTAAATACATGTTACACCAATAATGAGGTGAAAAGGGTTTAAAGCCATTTCTAAGATTATTATAGTTGTATGTCAACATACATGCATTTAATGCTTTTGATTTGACAAGGCCGGTGATAGAAGCACCAGCCTACCACTCTCCAGACACACACTTAGTTCAATAGTCTTATACACAAGGTCAGTAAAACCATTATATCATGACTGTCTGACCACTTTCATTCAACATGCATATTTCACATTGCAGAGATTGCTTTTCATATGAGGAATGTGACCAGATGGTAATGTTTCATTGAAAGTGATTATGCTTCCTTCACATTACACACCACAATATTTCTCTTCAACAAAATTGTCTCGTTACTTTTTGATCTGACCATGACCAGAAAACACTGTCATTACGACCTTTTTGGATAAGATTGTTGTAAAACTGTCCAATTCATGTTGAATACCTCCTCCACTCCATGGAGGAGGGACCTAGAAAATGTAGATCCCCTCAACCACTGCATAGGGGGAGGGACTGGGACCATACAGGACCCCTCAACCACTGCATAGAGGGAGGGACTGGGACCATACAGAACCCCTCAACCACTGCATAGAGGGAGGGACCTGGGCCCTGTATCACAAACGTCTTGTAACTTTTCTCATAGAATTCATACCTCCTATACTGTAACACAGGAAGAAGGAATGCTACAAGAAAAGTTACAAGACCTTAGGCTTATGACAGTTTTGTGAAATGGGTTCCTGGACCATACAGAACCCCTCAACCACTGCACAGAGGGTGGGACCTGGATTATATAGAAACCCTCCGCTTTATAGATGGACGGGCCTGGGACATGCTGAATCCCTCCTCCACTGTAAACACGGAGGAACTGGACCATGTTTATCCCCTCTTCCACTGCATAGAGGGAGGTACCAGGATCCCATTCCTCAAAGTGATCTTAAGTCTTCATCTGTCACATTTTAATACACACTTAACAACATTTGTACAATCAAGTTACCAAAATGTACACTGGACCACGTTCAGATCCTTCCGCTGTTTATTGAGGATGTCCAGAACATGCAGAGTTCCTCTCTAGCAGTACAGAAAGGAAGGGTGCGGGACCTTGTACATTCCCTCTTCCAATGCATGTAGGGAAGGACCAGGGCCCTTTAACCACATCAGATTGTCATTGGGCGATCTAAGTTCACTGGTCATGTAAGTTTGTTTTTCACAGCATTCTTAGTTGTCTACATTTGTGAAAATGTAAAGAAATACAAAACAATATTGACCTGTATATTAGAAAGCTTGTGCTGAAAAAAGTGCATATTGCAATAAAGACATGCTTGGCATTAAAAGACAAGCAACAAAACAAAACAGTAAATAATAACGTATAGCACATCACCATAAAATAAAAGCAAAGATATTGTTAAAATAGATACTGCATGTAGATTACAGTATTTGTAATAACTTATTACAAGTATTCACCTGGCTGCATGTGTAAACATGTGAACAGCCCAGTGTCATATCACAACCATTGTGTAGAAAACATATGTAAAATATGATATGTATTGAGATAACTCAATGAAAAATACATTTGATGCGGAGCACAAAAATGGCAGCAAACCATATATATTGCAAACTATTCACATAAAAGTATTATTAAATATTTTTGTAAATATTTTCTAAAACGTTACATATTATGACCATCACAAAAACTTCTAGTAAAGACAAACAATACACAAATGTAAATGTATACTAAGCATAGTAAATAACATCACCATGGTAACAAGACAACAGCAGATAGATTGTACATGGAGTTCAGAACACTGGAGAACTGTACATGTTCTATTGTGAAGACTCAACAATCAAGCAGACTTGTGCTTCCCCCTCTTCTGGAGACTCTCAAAGATGCGATATGTTTCCATAAAGCCCTTGCGCTGGCCGTGGTCTGGTGCTTGGACTGAGACAAGGTGGATTGGACGGGTCTTGGCAAAGTTGTCCAGCTGCATATAGCTGTACACCAAGTCTGGTTTCATTGCCAGTGGCTTATCCTGCAAGAAGAACAGTCAAATAGGAGTGAATATTGAATTTGATAAATGTTCCCAGGGTCTATAAGAGATTACACAATATACCTGAACACATGAAAATGTAAATAATAATCTTGGGCTAACGACACATGATATTATATAAATCTTTACAGTATTTCAACACAGATGTTTAATTTCATATTGATGTTCTGTCCTACATTATGATGTCAGATATGGTGTTTTGCGTATAGGGAGTGAGTGAGTGAGCGTGGTTTTACATGGTTTTTAGCAATATTAATGGATACATCAGCAACAAAACCCTAGTTCATGCGATGTGTTCACTTATAAATTTCCATCACTATCACACTGCATCAGGCACCAGTCAGGCTGAGAGACATGTTCCATCTAAGTGCATGGGGATGTTCTACCTGTTTGGTGGCCACAATAATGAGAGGGATGTTCTCTGTTTTCTTTTGGGTGAGGAAAGTGTGGAGTTCCTGTCTCGACTCATCCAGGCGGGCTGCATCTGATGAGTCAACAACATAACAGATGGCATCCAAGTCCAGCAAGAACTCCTTCCAGTAGGCCCGGCACATATCCGAACCACCCACTGCAACAGAAGAACTCAAAGCATAACATGTCTCCTTGACAATTGTACACTCAATTTTAATAGAACCAAGTCCTCTTCCTCGGCAGTATTTATAATTGTTATCGTGCATTAATGTTGGATATAACAAAAGACATTTCCTGACAGCTGTCTGTTGATGGCCACTCTTCTTCCCACAGTTCCATGAGAAGCCTTGTACATCTGCCACAGGCCAGCAACATACTCATCCCATCGGGATCATATCTATGATCTTACAATATCCTGTCTGTCAACACGTAGCACGGTTTTCATCTGCTTCAGTTTTATCCAGCTCATACTTCATTTTGGACAAGTCTTTAGATAAATGTCATGAAATGTTTACCTCTCACTTTGAACATGTCCTATAATGAGAAAAACCTAGATGTAAAGACGAAAAAAGACTTGAATAATGAGTGGTGGTCTGATGATCGAAAATCACTTGGAAGAAGGATTAAAAATGATTATCAATTGTGAAAAACATACTTTCAATTAATCGGAAAAACTGTTTGTTTTAGTATAACGCCCTTGAAAAACAAATATCCATGAACGAACATGCACTCAGCGGCATAAAGCCATGTGCATTAAATAATTTTATCCACTTTTATTGTTTGTTTACAATTCCTGGGTCTTTCTTGCATGCATGCATGTCATTGCATGACAGTACTTGTTAAACATTAATTAGAACAAGTATTGTCACTAACGTCACATAGTCCCCCACCCCAAATTATCAAATTAAACTTAAATAGTAATGAAAGTGAAGGTCGTAATTTAAGATAAAGTTAATTGTCAACAAAAACATGGCCAGTAAAGCTCTCTTGATATCTTGCTCTGTAGAAGTCCAAACTCACAAATATTTTCAACTCACTTTGACCTTGATATGAATGTCACAGTGTATAAAATATGCAAAAAAAGTGATAAAGAAATCAATAGCTGAAAAACATTCAATGGAAGTCTTGAAAGTCTATGAAAAAGATTTAGTGAATCCAGTGATATCTCGCTAACTTAACAAGCAGTTTAACATGCTGAAATATTCAAAGTGTCACTATGACCTTGAAAGTTATGTGAAGGTCACCCAAATCAACTGGACCTTGTGCCTTTCCCATGTAAAGATTGGTGTTGAATATGAAAAAAATTCAGTTCTTGAGATATCTCGATGACAAGCTTAACATGTAGCTTAAAGATCACATATACTCTGGGGGGTACAAATGCATGAATCATTTACTGGCAATGTCATAAATGAAACCCCATCATTAAAATTACTCATTTCAACATCTGATTACCTTAAATAAACCTTTTTGACAAAAGTTCACAATTCTCTCCAAACGAATCAAATTTCAACCAATCAGAGGA
Source organism: Haliotis asinina (assembly GCF_037392515.1). Taxonomy (NCBI): domain Eukaryota; kingdom Metazoa; phylum Mollusca; class Gastropoda; order Lepetellida; family Haliotidae; genus Haliotis; species Haliotis asinina. The sequence goes on along the minus strand of NC_090294.1, from coordinate 6,181,678 downwards.
ATGTGACTCCATGGTGTAATGTGAGATATGTGTATATGGAAAACTGTAGAAAACATGTACATTCATAAATGATCTTGTTTACTGGCTTGTGTAAACCTGCAGCTGTGACAATGTTAAATAAAAATGAAATTTTTTCATGTTTTCACAATCTACTGTCATTTTATCATGTCACCTGCTTTGACCAGCGCCTGAGTTACAACTTGTTTTCATAGACGATTCTGTCAAAATCACTTGTTGTCATTATGTTTATAAATCACTGTTACAAGCTGTGTCACGCAAAATCCTTTTGGGCATGACTCAAAAACATAATTAACTATGAGCATTGATTTTCTAACTTGATGAAAACAAATCAAAATCGAACTGATTCTCAAAATGATGTAAGGTCATGATGACACAATATTAAAAAAAGTGGATCAAGTTGCGAACATCTGCCAGTCTAAGAATCAATGTTGGTTTAGTAAGTAAATGTCTATTTCATTGGTTTTCACCGAGTTACAAAATCTAAACTACTTTCTTCTTGTAGTAAAATATATATTTGATTGATGGATGAACAATAGGATTTTGCATGTCATTACTTACATCATGAATTCAATCGTGTTCAATACTGGGAGTCAATAGAATACTACTTACAATACTATTGTCACTTTGACCACAACCTCACTTCCAAAGAAGAAATCGGTCAGTTACAAGTTGTGCCATGCAAAATCCTTTTGGTCATCAATCATTTAATGCAACTAGTAAGTACTTGGTTTTTTTTGACACAATGAAAAGAATCTAAAAAGCATTTTCAATCTTGGAACCGAGGTAGGGGTGGAACCACTGGATTTAATCTAGACTACAGGCTTCGCGCACTCAAACAACACATTTAGCACAAGCTGCAGGGTTCAGAGGAAATCTGTGCCTGATAACACCATCATAGCAACATCAACGTAACAATTCAGCATGTTCTTGTTGACGTTAAGAAATCACCTAAATAACAAGATCCTAACACATTTGCTTTACAACTAACTGAAAATCCCTCCTCACATGACAGTTCGCTACAGTGCTCTGGAAACAGAGTTACGTAACCTGTCTGTGGTTTCGTTGGTAGAGAGTAAAGCTGACAGCTTTTCGGCAACGTTTAATCTCTTGGTATTAATCAACCACAAGTTTATTTAACAATGAATTTGGTGTTCCGCTTATGACAAACCTCAAGTCTTTCATAAGTACGGGATAAAAGAGTACAAAAAAAGCCTCTTCATTCTTTAACATGAAAAAATCTTCAAAGTGTTGCCAGGACTTAAATGAAGGTCAGTCGAAATTGACTGGGACCTGCACCTTCCCCAGATAAAGCTTGGTGCTGAATATGAAGAAAATCAAGCAAACAGTTCTTGAAATATTTCGATGACAGTCTTAACAAGCAACTTAACATAAAGAAATCTTCAAAGCATAATCATCTTGAAAATTAAGTGAAGGTCACCAAAATAAACTGGCCCCTGAGCATTCCATAGATAAAGCTTGTTGCTCAATCCAAAGAAAATCGAATGAATGGTTCTTGATATATCTCTCTGACAGAGGAAAAGCTTTAAAGTCCCTTGTGAATTAGAACTGAGGGTCAAGGTCACCAAACCCGACTGGGACCTTTCTTCCACTGTGATGAACCTAGGTCCAAAATATGAAAAGAATCTAGTCAACAGTTCTTAATTCGTATGTACATATGAGCCGAAGGATGGCGCTTAAGACAATATCCCCGTTTCAAGTTAAATGTGCAATTGGGGATATTAAAAAAAATGGAGGAAAACCCTTAAAATTGATTACAATAAAAATGTACATATACTGAGAAAAACAAATCAAGGATCACAGGAAAATTCAAGTGCTACTTTAATATATTCCAGTTTTCATCACTTCACTTCAAAGCTGGTGATAAAAACTGGAAAATATTGAAGGAACACTTGAATTTTCTTGTAATCCTTTAATTGTTTCTCTCAGCATATTTTGATTATAATTCACAAGTGACAATCATTTCCCCAAAATTCTCCAATTATTGATAGTGAATTTGGTGTCCAGTTCCCAACACTAAAAATAAGTGTATCGGTTTAAAAACAAGAGACATGTCTGGTGACATGATATGCAGTTTACAATGTGGTAGCTGCGTAATGTGGAATCATCATTTGGTCAAAGTGTGACTAATTACCTTAAAAACGAAGATACATAACTGAGCCAAAATCCATTGTGTGAAACAATCTTATTGCATTATTTCTACACCTGTTTTATTTACTGTGTTTTGCTGTACAATTTTTGAACCAGCAGAGTGTAAATGACACAATCTGAATCTGAACCTTACAATGGACCATGAACCTGAATTAGAATGAATTGGCATTTCAAACAGTATGTACCCATGTTTCATAATAACTTTATTTAAGATGATACATTTGATTTGAATTGCAACTAGAAGCTCCATCCTTCCCAAGAAATCATCCATACACAACTCTATGCTTGAAATGTCTAGTACAATGTTCTACATATACATACACAAAGAACTTAGTTCAACACTCTCTGACATCTCATGACTGAATAAGCCCCAATCTCAACCCTTTTGAGCATATCTGGGACATGATTGGTCCTCTTGTGCAACAAAGGGATCCTCCTGTACAGAATCTGGGCCAGCTGGAAGTTGCTGTACATGGCAGAGATGCCCCATCAGAGGATCATGAGGCTGACAAACGGTATGAGAAAGAGAGTGTGGGCTGTCCGGCAGTCACACGGAGGATACACACAGTATTGACTTTTAAGGGTGAAACTGTATACTGCAGTATTAGCAGGTCTGCGGTCTATATGCAATCTATAAAATTAAGTATATTTTGTTTTTTGAACTTAGTATTAGTTTCTTAAAATTTCTTTATTTTTGTTTCATTTATACACAGTTCCAGACACATATATAACTGTATATGTACACAAAGGTCACAAGATGCCCAGAACTTTGTAAATTGAAAAAGGCTTTGATTGTCTCTAAGTACCCATACAGAGGGGATTTAATTATGAATCCTGGATAAATCCATGCATGTTTATCAAGGCTGTTATGACATAATCACTGTGGATGGAATGAAGGTCATAAACAAGAATGGATCTGTCATGTCCTAAACGGTGCCATCGAAGGCCTCCTTTCAGATTGAGTCTTGGATCCTTCTGTACAGTCATATATATAAGGTAAATGAAACTGTTATCTTACCATCCCACATGTTGAGGTAGATGGATCCCAGCATGACAGAATTCACATAGAAGCCAATCGTGGTCTCTTCTGTTGTACTGAGTCGCCGTCGGCCCTTACAAAAACAACGAGCAAAGCGGGTTTTGCCTGCTCCATCAAGGCCAATGATCAACACTCGGCGCTCACTTTGGTCTTTCTGAATACAGAAACAGATTCTTCAAACCATAATCTTTCTGCAGAAGAACTGCTAAAAAACAATATGATGATAAAGTAAGAAGAGAAGTTTTATGATTTTATAGAAAAACACGTTGACATGGAAAATGTTTGAGCTGCAGAAAACATGAGGTGTTATTTTCCGCTGACAAGAAAAACTTAAAGCCAAAAAGCAAAAACTAACATGTAAATTCATGATTAGCCATTGCTTATCTGAAGTAATTATTTACCAAGCATCATTGTGACTGTGCCAATCTATGCTGTTAGTAGTGAGTGCAGTATAATGGGACTTGTTTCAGTGTTTCTGTTTTGTTGCAGTGTGTGCATTTGTCTGATGTTTTGGTTGTATTTTATGCAGACAGGAATTTAAATTTGTGTGACCTGTTTGTAATTTGGTTTTTGCCCTGTCAATATTTTCAGATTTATGGTAGTTTTGCTGTGGTTTGGGGAGAGATTTTTAGTTTAGGATTTGTATTTTAGCATTTACTTTGCCACTTCATGAAGATGTTTTGTTTTGAAAGGAATTTGATTTTGTTTTTAGATAAGGGTATGCTGAAGTTAACTTCTGAGAGGCAAGTGTCGATTTGGATGTTGAGTCAGCATGTTATTTACCAAACACAACAACATGTGAGGGATCCATAGCCTAACACTTTGTATTTGCAAACTATTTATCTAAAATTGCTACAATAAAAAGACTTGGGTCATTTAATGTGCACAATCGGTTGTGCTTTAGACATGTTATCTGGATGCTTGGATGATTATGGCATTAAAATAGGACCCGGAGAGTACAAAATTAATATGTTGAACACATAAAGAAAACTGTCAGTTACAAAAGTGAATGGAGACACATTGACTACATACTCAGTGGCTCAATGATCATCTGGAGCCATGTATGAAACGTAACTGTGAAGTGTGTCACTGATATCAGTTATAACAATGATCTGAGTCAGTGTCTTCCTCATATCTGAGCCTAAATAATGTATAAATGCTCCATGACACAGCTAAAGCTACAGTGTTTCATTAAAACACATATCCAGACAATATTGTGATGTCCTCACTTGCTGGCTCAAAGGTTTATAGGCTTCTCAGTCTTATCCAGAGAAACTGATATCTGTTCTCAGCGTATGAAAGAGTGTCTACAAAGGGGCCTGCTGCTTGCTAGTAACATGGTGGGCTTACAACTATATTTTATAGCCAGCCCTGTGCAGCCATACATTTTCTAAGAGTATAAGTAGTATAGGGAATGGGGAGAAAAACCGGTAGCGGGTACACTTTGCTCAGAAGCTTCTGAGTATAGCTAATTCTGCTACCAGCATATATATTTCAACAAGACCCTTCGATAAGACCACTTTTCGGCTGCTCCCAATTACTCCCAATTATAGTGTATTCCCAATTAGAGCTATGCGGGTACATAGACATAGAAATATGCCAGGAACCAAGCTCTCGCGAGAAGCATATACCGAGATCCGATCGGGTCGTTTGTCCATTCGGGAAGCGAAGAGGAAGTATCACATATCGCAAGCTCGATACACACGAATCCGAGGTGGTATAGACAAACCCACAACTCCTGATATATCCGAAGACTTGGAGGCCCTGCTGCAGAAGTGTCGCCCCATGTTGCTTTCCGACCGAGAGAAACAAATCCTGGAGCAATCGGGACACACCTTCTACGAACACTACCAGATCCCCAAACAGTTTCTCGAACTCTACTTGCTGTGCTTTCGTCAACTAGTAGAAGCCGGCAAAATAGTTGATTTCGTCTACATCTACCCACCCAACCAATTTCAACCCTCGGCGGGCAAACTCCGAATCATTCTCGCTGATAACTGCTATCCGGGCCCCAAGGACAGACACAACCGATGCACCGACTGCCTAGCCACTCTATCGGAACTGCCTGCTCTCTTCGGACCCGACAACTCTACGTGCAAGTGTGGTGCCACCGACCACTGCGTCGACAGCAAGAAATGCATTCTCTGGGAACAGAAAGCGATAGACTACACACCCCAGGAGCGACTTCCACTCGAGGTTCCAGAAGAGATCGAGGTTGACAGCTGTTGTGTGAATATAGAGAACCTATACGACAACGCCTGCCTTTTCTGGAGCATACAATACGCACTCCTCATCAACAAATTGATGGACTGTTGTACGTGTAAGGAGAAAGAGTCTTGTATCTTATGGCGGTTATCGGAGAAAGCAGAGGTACCACAGGGGCGGGGTAATATTTGGCATACCCCATTACCCGACTATGGTGGACCCAAGCATATGGAAGTAGCACCCCCTCCATGCAGCGAACATAAAAAAGCTGCGAACGTCCCAGAAGGAGTCTACTTATGCAAAAAGTTTGCTGTAGCGGGACACGAAGGGAAGAACCGGCTGTTATTACTACTCGATCCCCCGACTGGGGAAACGATTCCAGTCTATGGCTACAAGATACGAGAAACGATTCGGGCTGCCGGGGGAATAGAACGCCTACGGTTAGTGCGGGAACCGTTTCTATGCAAGCTCGGTAAAATCTGCTACTCACCTATATCAGAAAAGAAAGACGATAGAGAAATCGAATTACTGCTTCCAGACATTGGACGAGAATAGGTCCGGCAGCTCACCTAGTATTTTGGTAGATGCAGTCGTGGGCTTACAAAGGACGAATACTTATCTAGGCTAGTTTTTCGTATTCCAACTGCTTTTCGTGGTACCCTACTACTTTTTTCCCCTCAAAAAACAACACTCTACTGCATAATGAAGGGATCCCCACGTTTCGTCTTGGGTGTTTCTACCTTCTCGGTCGGTGTGTGCACTGATTTGCTGTGCTTCCAGGTCTTGTAGACGACCTTCCAGAGAAAAACAGCGGCTAGCGAAAGGTAGGTCCACCTTTGGGCTGTTTCTAGTATCTGCCGCACCTTCTGAATATCCAGATGGGTCTCTTCTTGTTCCTCCTCAACGTTTTCTATTTCCTCTTCCTCATTGTCCTTATCCAGCATCGACAAGATGTCGACCAACAAATTCGTGGTTTGCTCCATATGAGCCGGCAACGTATTCGTGGTTTGTTCCAAACGAGCCGACATCGCTGCAGTTTGCTTCACACTAGCCTCTAGCCTCCCCAAGCGGTTGTAGAAGTCCTGGATGGTGAACACAGTCGGCTCTGCAGCAGGCAATACGCTCTCGCTAGGGGGTAAGATGGCCGCAGGCAATACGCTGCCGGCAGACGTCTCACTAGCGGGAGCAGGCAATACGTCTGTGCTGGTCAGAGGTTCTACAGCAGGCTCTCGCCATATGTCGTAGAGTCTTGTGGATCCAATACCGAAGCGCTTTTTGACCTCGCTTGCTGGGAGCACCCCTCGAAGGGAGCGTATTTCTTGGACCTTTTCCGAAGACAAATCTCTTCTTGGTGGCATGGGGTGTTTTTCCTGGGAATATATATATACCATACTTCCTACTTGTCTATATAGGAACCAATCCTCTCCCAGGAAACTTCTAATAATGCTTAGCAATGCTTAGTAATGCTTAGCAAATGCTTAATAATACTAAGCATTTGCTAAGCATTACTAAGCATTGCTAAGCATTATTAGAAGTTTCCTGGGAGAGGATTGGTTCCTATATAGACAAGTAGGAAGTATGGTATATATATATTCCCAGGAAAAACACCCCATGCCACCAAGAAGAGATTTGTCTTCGGAAAAGGTCCAAGAAATACGCTCCCTTCGAGGGGTGCTCCCAGCAAGCGAGGTCAAAAAGCGCTTCGGTATTGGATCCACAAGACTCTACGACATATGGCGAGAGCCTGCTGTAGAACCTCTGACCAGCACAGACGTATTGCCTGCTCCCGCTAGTGAGACGTCTGCCGGCAGCGTATTGCCTGCGGCCATCTTACCCCCTAGCGAGAGCGTATTGCCTGCTGCAGAGCCGACTGTGTTCACCATCCAGGACTTCTACAACCGCTTGGGGAGGCTAGAGGCTAGTGTGAAGCAAACTGCAGCGATGTCGGCTCGTTTGGAACAAACCACGAATACGTTGCCGGCTCATATGGAGCAAACCACGAATTTGTTGGTCGACATCTTGTCGATGCTGGATAAGGACAATGAGGAAGAGGAAATAGAAAACGTTGAGGAGGAACAAGAAGAGACCCATCTGGATATTCAGAAGGTGCGGCAGATACTAGAAACAGCCCAAAGGTGGACCTACCTTTCGCTAGCCGCTGTTTTTCTCTGGAAGGTCGTCTACAAGACCTGGAAGCACAGCAAATCAGTGCACACACCGACCGAGAAGGTAGAAACACCCAAGACGAAACGTGGGGATCCCTTCATTATGCAGTAGAGTGTTGTTTTTTGAGGGGAAAAAAGTAGTAGGGTACCACGAAAAGCAGTTGGAATACGAAAAACTAGCCTAGATAAGTATTCGTCCTTTGTAAGCCCACGACTGCATCTACCAAAATACTAGGTGAGCTGCCGGACCTATTCTCGTCCAATGTCTGGAAGCAGTAATTCGATTTCTCTATCGTCTTTCTTTTCTGATATAGGTGAGTAGCAGATTTTACCGAGCTTGCATAGAAACGGTTCCCGCACTAACCGTAGGCGTTCTATTCCCCCGGCAGCCCGAATCGTTTCTCGTATCTTGTAGCCATAGACTGGAATCGTTTCCCCAGTCGGGGGATCGAGTAGTAATAACAGCCGGTTCTTCCCTTCGTGTCCCGCTACAGCAAACTTTTTGCATAAGTAGACTCCTTCTGGGACGTTCGCAGCTTTTTTATGTTCGCTGCATGGAGGGGGTGCTACCATTTATCTATCGCTTTCTGTTCCCAGAGAATGCATTTCTTGCTGTCGACGCAGTGGTCGGTGGCACCACACTTGCACGTAGAGTTGTCGGGTCCGAAGAGAGCAGGCAGTTCCGATAGAGTGGCTAGGCAGTCGGTGCATCGGTTGTGTCTGTCCTTGGGGCCCGGATAGCAGTTATCAGCGAGAATGATTCGGAGTTTGCCCGCCGAGGGTTGAAATTGGTTGGGTGGGTAGATGTAGACGAAATCAACTATTTTGCCGGCTTCTACTAGTTGACGAAAGCACAGCAAGTAGAGTTCGAGAAACTGTTTGGGGATCTGGTAGTGTTCGTAGAAGGTGTGTCCCGATTGCTCCAGGATTTGTTTCTCTCGGTCGGAAAGCAACATGGGGCGACACTTCTGCAGCAGGGCCTCCAAGTCTTCGGATATATCAGGAGTTGTGGGTTTGTCTATACCACCTCGGATTCGTGTGTATCGAGCTTGCGATATGTGATACTTCCTCTTCGCTTCCCGAATGGACAAACGACCCGATCGGATCTCGGTATATGCTTCTCGCGAGAGCTTGGTTCCTGGCATATTTCTATGTCTATGTACCCGCATAGCTCTAATTGGGAATACACTATAATTGGGAGTAATTGGGAGCAGCCGAAAAGTGGTCTTATCGAAGGGTCTTGTTGAAATATATATGCTGGTAGCAGAATTAGCTATACTCAGAAGCTTCTGAGCAAAGTGTACCCGCTACCGGTTTTTCTCCCCATTCCCTATACTACTGTATAAATTTGACCATGTCACTGACTTTCGAAAATAATTTACAGTTGTGGCAACTAGAACATGTCTGTATAGTTCATGATCAATCTAACTGTAACTTTCACAGATCAACCTACTCATTTATCTAACACTAAATGTGACTTGTCTAGAGAATGCTTTCAGCCAATGAATAATGTCAATCTTTTCTGCTTTACTACTTCAGATGGCAGTGACACTAAATGAATCAACAGTGACCACTAAGTTATGGTTTTATCAAATTTGCTTTTGCACATATTTAAGTTTATCTCACTACAAGTAATTCATTGATTACTTTCTTTTAACACCACATCTCAATTTCCTATATTTAAAGGGGCACTGATGCGGAGCGAATAATGTTTCTCGTCAATGGTCTAAAAACGAAACCAAACAGCAAATTGGTCAGCGCCAGCTCTCTCGACCGTGATGGACAAAGGGACTGGGCTCCTGTCCATATTAGCAAAATTTCTTCACCTAAACAGTCAGGAGGCCGCATGCCCATCACATGCCATTATTTAAAAATATCCATGGTAATCATTGCCTGATCGTAACAAAATGTCCCAGCAGTGTAGTGTTTTTTCAGATGCTTGGATGGTATAGTGATTGATTCAATTTGATCCTATTTCTGTGTTTTTAACCTCGATATTTAATCATGTTGTGTGAAAATATGATGTCTACAGACACATAGCAAGCCATTTGTTTCAGTCCAAAAGATTAAACTTATTACACCTATTTACCCAAGTACACAGCAAATGCCTGTATGCATTCCTTATGTAACGAAGTTCCGTTGGTATCCTCAAAACAGTTTCAGGCCATAAGTGTTTCCAGGCTGCATGTGACACAGAGATATGACCCAATGTTGTTGATGCATGGTCTACTGGTGCACAGATCGTTTCTGATTCAGTTCAAATGGTTCTAGTAGCAGTTATTTCCTTCGCCCTTTGTACATGACACGATGCGAGTTGAGCTTTAACCTTTGTCAGAATAGTTACCGTCGGCAAAAGTCACTGAAGCCAGTGAAGGAGGCATTCAGCCAACTTCATCTCTCAATGTAGGCATTAGATATTGTTTCTTGCCATGGTTGCTATGCAATCTTTCAGCTTTGCAACCGTCAACATAATTATGTGTCATATGTACTCACGCTCGAGTGCAAATTCTCAAAATATTCATCTTCTTCACGCATATACAGCCATAGTTTATAAAGACCATATGCTGCAGCTATCGTAGCTGTTCCACCAATAACATATACAGCCGGTTTTGAAGTCAGCGCGCTTTTCAGTTCTCCACCGACCTCCATGTTGACAACTCTGATGTTATAATTAGAACAGAAACAGGTCATGTGACTTCAATAACCAAGTAACGCGTAGAAATTCATGAATGCCTATGGTTAAAATCCATCAGTTTATTTTGTTAATATATACAAAGACATACAAGCAAACTATATTTATATCTAAATACATACTGAAGCGAATTTACAAACTGGTTCGGAGCCACTGTTCAACTGTTTATTTAAGCGGTTCCCGGCTCCCTTTACGCGCGCGCTAACGTTCGCTAAAGCAATATCGCGATTTTGAGACGGGGCCCAGCTTACTGTTTACTTTGCGCCGCAAGCTCCTCGCAGCGATAACCCGTTCGATGGTTTCTGGGGTATGCTGCGCTGTCGATTCGCCTACACGCTGGCAACTGTAATGCATGCAATAATCTTAGAAATGGCGTAGTAATTTCTACTATAACTCTATGTAGGAGTTGTTATCGACACCGCGTGTGATTTGTTTCGCCTGCATATGTTTGTATATGATGAAATATATTATATTAGAATTTGTTGTTTTGATCTTCTGACCTAAAAGAAGAGTTCGTTATTGTTTCCTTCATTGATATTATTAACATGGGGAATATGCACAATGTTTCAGAATAGTTTATGACAGTTTTGTTTTTTGTTTTTAAAATGGAAATGTTACAGACTAACTGGCCACCTTTCACAGTCTTCAGTCTGCCAAGGGTCACACTGATTACGAACGTCCGAGACCAGAATTTTGTATGTGTAGGATGTGTAGGTAGCTTGAGATAGGCTAATCGAATTCTGTGGGAACTTCACTCGTCAACACCGACTTTTATCAAAATCATTATACAATCCCGCGATTTAATAATAACTTAAATGAGCAGTAGGCACCTTATCGTCAGTCGAGTTAGGCAACAGGATTAAGATACAGCAAGTGAAGTTCACAACAACCACTTTATCGTCAATTTTATCAGTGAATGGGATTTTCTATGATAACTAGAATAGCCATTAAACGTGGACGACACACAGTCACAAATCATCCTGTGACTGTCGTGTAATAAACTCCTTGTTTATTTTACCCAGGTAAGAACTTTACGTTGTTCTACTTTAACCTCTACCTTTGCCATTCTTTACTGACTGTAATTTTGTTGATAATTAACTCTGTGACAATGCACAGTTAATCTTCGTATTCTTCGTATTTGCATATTTTTGCATGTATGCATTTTATACATATTTGACACACCTATTTTTCTGTATGTATGTATTTTGTACGTATTTGCCTGAAAGTTCACATTCATTTTGAAGAGTTGCTAATATTGAAATGTCACTTTAATTAGCCTTCATGTCATGGCTCAAGCTGACACACAGGCCATATACCATTGAACATATCAAGCTTAAAACTCAAGCTATTGTTTATTGCACCAGCAAGGACCATGCAGACCACAACCGTAATAAATCCAGCCAAACTAACCCCAAGCTCATTAGCTTCAACTACTGTTGTCACGGCCATGTGACATAGGCTGTAGAAAGTAAACTGAAGATTTGTAAAACAAACTGAAATTAAGCTGGTGTAATAATCCTGTCACGGTCACGTGTCTACCCCTCCAAAAATTCATTTCGCCTTGTCCAATCAGTAACCGTTAGTAAAAATATCTGATTTAGGTCAACCAATCAAAATCGTAATTAAAACACCTACTATACATTTTCGGTCAGGCGCAAAAGAATTCCAACTTTGATCAGTGATATTTTGGCTATAAAAAGAGGTCAGTGATTTCCTATCAACACACTTGACCTCACAATAAATGTTGAAATATCTTCTTGACTGATCATGGATTTGCAGAATTCTACATTCTATTTAAGGTAAGCTTTTTTTTGTACAACTCTGTTATTATATTGTTTGATGCCATGATTAAAATGTTATATTTATGGATAGTGTATATAGTATTTTGCATGAACATCGTCACGCATAATGTCTCAGTCGCTATTTGTACATGTAAGTGAACTAGAGTTGCTGTCATGGATTAGCTGTGCCTGTGTTGCACTCATGTATGGACACATTAGATGTGCTTTGCATCATTATTATGCTGAACTAAAGTGAATATTTGGTTCAGTAGCAAATATCGTTTATATATGTTTTATATAACGACAACTGAGGCATAATTGAAAGATGTGTTAAAAAGATTTGTATGAATATGATTTCCCATTATGATTTGTATTTGATGTTATGTTGAAAAAGGAAATGTTATAACTGTCACACATTTAAGCTCGACCATTTGAGATGCTAATTCCCCATTGAAATGTGTATATTAGACTATTGTTTGAATATCTGTTATGTATATGTGTTTATGTATAACACACACTTGACCTCACAATAAATGTTGAAACATCTCCTTGACTGCATGATCATTGACTTATGGAATTCTACATTCTATATAAGAATCTAAAGTTATTACCCCACACGAGCCGAGTAACTCTATGTTCCGACCTTTGACACAAACGCTAGCACCATCTGGAACATGGCGTCGTTAAAATGTATTTCTCAATTACTCTGTATTCCGGTTTAAGATTGCTTATTTGATAATGGTTAACTCTACATTGTAGAGTAGACAAACTATTTCTTTACGTACAAACACTATGTTCTTTAGTGGCGGTTGTAGAATGCAGGTTGTATGTACACCCACCGGGATGATGTGTAGATTATATCGAGACTTAACTGTTTAGGATTGTTTAATTGATATTGATTAACTTTATGTGATTTTGTGGCTATTGTAGATGGTATAGAGTGTGTCGGGTAACCAAACTAATACATTACGTGCAAATACTATATGCTGTTTGGTGACTGTTTCAGAATGCACATTGTATGAACGCCCAAGTGGTGATGTGTAGATAGCACAGAGTGGGTCATGCATCCCACCTATTGAGTTAGTGACTGTTGTGGATGGAAAGTATACAAGTCATAGAGTGTATCGGGTACCCCGACTATCGCATTGCGTTATGAGCACAGTGCACAAAAACAAAAACATCAATATTGGATCAAAAGAAGTTATTTACTAAATCAATGACAATCACACATATAATGCATGAATAGTTTTTCGTTTGTACCACCAGAGACCATGCATATAATAGATAAATCATAAATCTATTATATGGTCTCTGGTACCACCGATTAATTCCTATCGGAGATTCGACAATTGCAAACCATCGACAGTCCGATGCCTCGTTACAGCCCCAGCACATACGTCAAGCTCTCAGATACGTTGTCTATTACTACACAAAGAAGCTTGTGGATTATAGCCGTAATGTTGCCTCACAGAGTTGATTTTAATTACAGTTTCAGCCGATAATCAAACGTGCCCAAGCGGTTAGCAAAACAATATCAGTGCTTGGCATAGAAAAGGAAAGACCGGTGAAAACAGCGTCCAGTTGCTGTATTAACGATTACGAACTTACGTACCTCCGAACTCACTCACACGTTACTACGTTTGACTAGCTGAGATATACTTGTCCAGTCTCTTGCAAATATGAACATTTCCCCTAGTGCGCTCAGTTTGTGAAAAACGTTACACTCGCATGTAAAAATTAGTTGTTAAAATGACATTTTCTAAAAACACACACACACAACAAACAGGTATTTGTCCGCTAATCGAGACTTACCTCTGGCATTAAATTGCAAAATTGCAATATTGTACATACATGTGCTCAGTATTCAGTTCAGCCTTGGCGCAAAGTAAATTTTTGTGACCAAACTATGTTATAATACTTCAGTACGATACATGAACTACATGAATGTCTAGGTTGAGAGTTACATGGGATTCGAACCCACACTCTGGCTAATATAATTAAAGATCGAACTCAAACGCTTTCTAGTTGATATGCATTACCCGGTTTCCGTCTCTTAATGTAATAAGGGGCAGAGGGTGTTGGGAACCAGTTGAAACTAAAGTTAGCGTCGGTTCCAAACTCTGCGCTTTTCACGTTAAAATTAACATAGAGACGGAGCCAAGCTACAGCCCTTCCGTCAAAGATTACAGGCACTTATGTTCCAATGCGCAACCGCAGAGCAAAAGCAAGTCGCAGATGCAAATGTGACATTTGTATCTGTTATTATGGGAGACGGTCCCATATCTTTTAATGCTTTCGTTGTATCCGGCATACAGGTATTTTGTCGAGATATGTGATAATCCTTTCTATTGGTCTTATAGAGAAATATACACAATTAACTACGATAAGGTACCATTACATGCATGTCGTTGTAAACATGATAAACAATGTTTGACTAAGGTACTTAGAATTTTCGCGAATGATGTCAGTGACACTAACTTCAGTGTCAAATCGTAAACGAAGGATCGTCTTCTTAACTTCTAGAGTGCCAAGCAAAGATGTCAAAACGTAAACATATGTTTCATGTACAAATGGCTCATTGGACTGACAGTCTGCCCAACAAATATAACATTTTTGATTAAATGTCATTTTTTATACTTACCTGGTAGAAAGCCAACAATGCCCACGTGAGTGGCGCTTACTCAATTTCTCTCATAACACAGTCTACAAAAAGTAGAGACGCGAGGTCAACATACGGGCGGTAGGTCACCCAGGTCACGAGATGACCTGGACACGTCATTCCCTTACCCAGCGAGGCAGACAACAAAACCCTCAGGAGGGGAGGCTGGGCGGAACTCCCGACTGTTGGCTTTCTACCAGGTAAGTATAAAAAATGACATTTAATCAAAAATGTTATATTTTTTACATTCTTATCAGGTAAGAAAGCCAACAATGCCCAGAATGGCACAGCGGCGGAGGGCTGAGAGCGTGGACGCGAGACCTCGCCCGTGCGTCTCTACGTAAAGAGGAACCAAGAAACCCTGAGGAGAGCAATCCACCGGCATCCGCCTCCGCACTATAGGGCGGGTAGGACACCAACCACTGTCCGGACATCTCCGGTAAGGAGGAGGGATCGGCCGACAACCCCGGAAGGTAAACCCAACACGAGAAAAGACAGCTCAACACTGAAGGAGTGGAGAGAAGCAACAGAAAAGTTTATTTGAGGCAAAAAGGGTGTGTAGCTGAGGTCCCCAGCTTGGCACCATACGAGAGGCGGGGGAGTGTAGGCCACCTAAAGAGGAGCAGCCCCGCGCCGAATTAAAGGGTAAGGACCCCCCGTTCTTTGCTGGGCAAAGACCTGGGGTCCTAGCCTTGAAATGCCCGCCAGATCCTCGTTGGAGAGGGTTCGTAAATAGTGGTTGGCGAACACCAAGCCAGACTTCCAGAAGCAGCCCGCCATGATGTCCGCCACCGCAATGTTGCGGTGATAAGCCATGGTGGCCGAGACGGCCCTGATCTCGTGTGGGTTGGTTCGAGTCGGAAGAGGTCTGTCCTGGCCTTTGTAGGCCTCTATGATGGCCGACCGAAGGTATACCCCAAGAGCTCTCCGATCAATCTCCCTTTTGCTCCTCTGGGAGTGAGGGAGGAAGAGCCTCCGCCGCCCCTGCCTAAGGGAGCGGGTACGGTCGGTATACACTCGGAGAGCCCTGACGGGGCAGAGAGAGAGTGCTCCCTCCTCCGTCGGGTCTACCAACGGCCCTAAGGAAGGGATGTGGAAGGTACGTCCCAGTTCGTCTGCCTGTTGGTTCTTGCAAACGAAGTCAGGGGCGAGGCCCAAGGACGCAGATCCTCCATCCGTGGCCTCAAATCTCAGGAGATCCGCCTGAAGAGCGTGAAGCTCCGATATTCGGGCCGCCGAGGCCATGGCCACTAGAAAGGTGGTCTTCACCATGACGCGGAGGAGGGGAGCCTCTTCCAGAGGCTCATAAAAATCTGACTTGAGGTGGTCAAGGACCACTGCCAGATCCCACTCAGGAGCCCTCGGCTTGCGCCGACCCTCCGCCTGTCGGAAAGACTTGATGAGCTCCCTCAGTACAGAAATGTCCAGTCCCGGCGACCTCTTCCTTATAACGGACATGATGGCCGCCAGATTGGTGTTAATGGAGGAGGCCTTGAGCCCTCGAACGTTGCGCAAGTGAACCAGATAATCAGCTATCTGGGGAAGAGTGGCAGAACCGGCCTCCACGCCGTTGTCTTCACAGAAGGAGGAAAAGGAACCCCACTGGAAGTCGTAGAGCTTCTGCGTGGTTTTCCTCTGTGAGGAAGCCAAGGCCGAGGCTACTCGCTTGGAGTATCCACTGTTCCTGAGCCCCCTTTGAATACAAGCCAAACGTGCAGATCGAATACCTGAGGGTTTTCGTGAACACGGCCGCTTGGCTTGCTTATGAGAAGGTCCCTCCGGTGAGGGATCTGAACGGGATCCTGCAGACAGAGTCTGCGAAGGGGAACGAACCAGGGCCGGGCAGGCCACATGGGAGCCACCAGAAGCAGTCTGATGGACTTGGTGGTCTGAAGCTTGGCCACTACCTGTGCTAGAACCGCTGGGGGAGGGAAGGCATAAGCGTCCATCCCTTCCCACTCTAACGACAGTGCATCGACGGCCCAGGCCGCTGGGTCCGGCACGGGGGATACATAGATCGGGAGCTGGCAGTTCAGGCTGGTGGCAAACAGATCCAACATGGGCCTGCCGAACTGGAGACAGAGGGACTGAAACGTCCGCGGGTTCAGTTGCCACTCTGTCGAAGGAGGCGCGTCCGGCCGGGAGAGAACATCTGCCAGGACGTTCTTGGCTCCTGGAATGTGAACTGCACGGATGCTCAGGCAGAGCCTGTCTACCAGTTCGAACAGGCGGAGGGTCAGGTCTAGGAGAGGAGTGGCTCTGGTGGAGCCTTGACGGTTGATCGTCCAGGCTGCGACTGAGCTGTCCGTGTGGACCAGTAAGGTCTGGTGCCTGAGGGGAACGGACCAATGGAGGATGGGAAGTCGTACGGCGTCCAACTCCAGCACATTGATGTGCCGGTCCTGCTGGGCTGCCGACCAGGTACCTGCCGTCTGGTCCGACCCCAAGTGAGCGCCCCATCCTTGGGTGGAGGCGTCCACGAAAAGGTGACTGGTCGGGAGAGGTGTCCTTAGGGGAACTCCTTTGAGGACGTTGTCGTCCACTTGCCACCAGGTGAGGAAGTGTCTGAGGTGAGGTGGGAGACTTATTGGGTGAAGACAGTGGGTCTCCCTGACGTGCTCGTTGAGGAACACCTGAAGAGGTCGGAGCATCAGCCTCCCCCTTATGGTTAGGTCCTGGGCTGACGTCAGGAGGCCCAATATCCGCTGCCACTGCCTGAGGGACAGGAGCTCTGATAGTGCCCGAGTAATCAGTGGCGCTAGCCTGGTCATCCGCTCCTTGGGTACAAAAGCCTTGAAGGCTACTGTATCCAGTATGGCACCTAGTTATTGGAGAGAGGTGGTTGGTACCAGGTCCGACTTCTCCAGGTTCACTAGCCACCCTAGGCGTCGAAGGAGGTGGATGACGAGGTCCCGTTGCGCCTCGAGAATGGAGGGCGAAGGGTTGTGAGCGAACCCATCGTCCAGGTACATAAGGAATTGGACCTGGAGTTCGTGGAGGAACTGGACGATGGGTTGGGTCACACGAGTGAACAGCCATGGGGCAGAGGAAATCCCGAACGGGAGGACATTCCACTGAAAGTGCCTGCCCCCCAGGACGAAACGGAGGTACCTGCGATCCGCCAAGTGAATGGGGATGTGCAGGTACGCATCCTGGAGGTCGAGGGACACCATGTAGTCCGAGGGCTCCAGTAACCGCATGGCTGATGGAACAGTCAAGAGTCAAAAATATGGCGGCTGTTCGAGGTAGGAGGAGTTGAACTCCTTCAAGTCGTGAATCAGCCGCCATTTCCCCGAGTTGCGTTTGGGCCTGACAAAAACGGGGGAATAGAACCCGGGAGTCAGATCCTGGAGGGGGATTTCCTGAACTGCCCCCTTGGAGACTAGAGACTCCACCTGCTCTAAGGTGAGTTGGAACCTGACCGAGTCCATCGGACGTTCCACCGGAGAGCAGGTTAGAGGGGGCGGAGAGGAGATCGGGATGCGGAAGCCACGCTCCAGGATCCGACACACGAATGGGTCTAGTCCTAGCTGACGCCAGTTTGGGACAAAGAGGCTCAAGCGGCCGCCAACGGGTCCGTCGAATGGAGGAATGATAGGTGGTGGAAGGATTGGCGGGCACCAAGAGTCACTTCTTCTTGGACGTCCACTTGCCCTTGTTCCGCTTCCGCGGAGTGCCCTTGCTGGGGGTTTGGAATCCCTGGTTAGCCTGGCTGGGCTGGTTGGACTGGTTCGTGGGTCCTCGGCCACGACCTCCGAACCGAAAGTCCACCTTCCCTGTCCGCTTCCTAGGAGTGGATTGGTCTGCTGGAGGACCTCCCTGACGCTTGCGGGGGGTGGAGCCTGCTGAGGGTCCGCCACCCGTCATGATCCGATTGGTTAGGTCCTGCTGCTGGATCTCATGGCGAGTGCGGAGAGCTTCTGGGATTTCCCCCGCGAACAAGGTGTCTGCCGACACTGAGGCGTGACGGAGGGAGTCCCTAATCTCCGGAGGGAGATTAGTGCGCCCCAGAAAGCCTTCCCGTCTGAGGTTGGTAATGGCAGCTGAAATCCTAGCAGCCGACAGGGTGACTTGTGCCACTCCGCCAGCTACCGCTCCAAATGCCCTATACAGAGGTTCCTCACCCTGTTCCATCCCTGCCTCCTTGGCGAAAGTGGCCATAGCTTGGCAGGCGTGAGCAACATAGTTGCTCAGCCCCACAATGGATCTGGCCTCCTTGTCCAAATGGATAAGGTGATTGTCCGACACCTTGTGGGGTACCCCAGCAGAAGCAACACGAGAGATATCGGGATCCAAGGAGGGAGGATCTAAAGGAATGGGCGAGTTCGCCACTGGAAGCCTGATCCTCTGTTTGTCTGAGAGGAGGAGCTGAGGGGTAAGGCGACCTGGTCCGGCGGTGGCAACAGCCTCCTTCAGTTCCTTAGCGGCTGCTTCAAGGAAGCGGTGCGGAGGGAGGACTTTCCGAGGGGAGAGAACACAGTCTTCAGGGCAGAAAGACTTGCCTCTCGCCCTAGAAGCGGCAGAAGGTTGATCGTCCACCTCCGCCAACACCACACCGGTGTATTCCGCAATTGCCTCCAGTCTAGATGCAGAGTCAGAGACTGGAGGGTTAGGCTCTGGGAGCACAGGGTCGCTGTCATCCCCCACCTCCTCCGGGAGGATAGGAATAAGTGGAGGGTCTCTTGTGTTAATGAACTCCCTAGAGGGGGAGGACCTGGGAGAAGGAGAGCGCCTCGGGGAGTGAACAGGCGTCCGCCTCCGGAGGCGGAGCGGAGAGGAGGGTTCCGCGGAACGAGCCGATGTGGGCGGACCAAGGCGTTGATCAAGGATGGACTCCACTAACCCTTTAACGGAAAGGAGAAGCCTCTCTGAGCGAACCTGCTCCCTGTTACGAGACTTCTTCGCTTTTTTCTCCTTCCTTCTCTTCTTCTCCTTCCTCCCCTCCGGTGATACAGCTACGTCCTCCCTCAGGAGGGGCCGAGAGGGAGAGACGGAACGGGCGTCTTGACTCGCTCGTCTCTAGTAAGGGAATGACGTGTCCAGGTCATCTCGTGACCTGGGTGACCTACCGCCCGTATGTTGACCTCGTGTCTCTACTTTTTGTAGACTGTGTTATGAGAGAAATTGAGTAAGCGCCACTCACGTGGGCATTGTTGGCTTTCTTACCTGATAAGTATGTAAAAAATATGATTATTAGGCATAGTTCATATGAATAAACTCGTATTGTAGCCAAGGCTAGTTCAGCAAGCCAAGGCCTACATCGAGTTGTCGAGCACACCTTGGTTTAGTGCAAAGTCTTCTAGTTGTATGCTGGACTATATTAGGTACAGCTTCGAGTTCCTAGGTCTGACACGAAGAATGTTCGATAACACAGGGCACTGTCGAAGAGCGAGGGGTCACTGATTAATGTTTCTCTCCCTAATTACGTAACCAAGCTGCAAGTTGGTCAGTGCCTGCTCCCTCGACCGTGACGGACCGGGACTCGGCTGCTGTCCACCTTGGCAAAATTTTAGAAGGGTGGATGCCCACATGACGTTATGAGAAAAAATACCTAGTATTTCTTGCATGACTGCAATAATGTGACAATTGGCATGCCATTTGTTTCGTATAAGTCCGACAGATTTCAAAAAAAATAATAATGGCAGCTATACCCCTGGTCTATTATCTATGATAATAAAAACACACAATTTTGATTATTTGAATACTATTTGCTTTGGAAATTGACACATTTAGAGTAGTATACTATATTTTATGCCTTTACACAAGTGTAAGATCATGCGTAGTCTTTGCTGCAATATTCAATACATTGGACTAATATTGCATCATATGAACAGGTTAGTAAACAGCAATTTAATTCAACCTTATAAGTAAAACTGCTAATATAATTGAAAATGATTCATACATTTTATGAAATGTATAGACACATATTTAAAGGAATTGTCTTGTTCATTTAATTTGTATTGTTTCATGGACACAGCAATTACATTATTGATTGGTCAGGTGCGTGTTTGTCAGAAATATTTTATGATTCATTATTGCTTTTGATAATATAATCAGTTCAAATTAGATTTAAACATATTATGATGACAGGATATCAAACTCAAACAATATGTATACAAAAAATGTTTAATAATATATAAACCAGGTCTTGTCTTAATTTGGACAAACCTTACATTAATGTTCTAACAGTTTCATACAAAAAAGCGATTTTTCTGCACCTTTCATTGCATGATTATGAAGTGAAATAGTCATATAGTCATAAACATTGAAAATTTATGTCCTAAATGATATTTTGAGGTGCTGTGAAATATTTTTCTTCATTTATATTAAATTGATGCCAAACAGGTGTGCATGTTGCTCACAATAAGATACACAGTAAAACCGTCTAATTGTTGATATATTCAGGACACGATTTCAGTGGTAAAACCAGTTTTATGTTTTGTTAAAGAGTGTTGAATTCTGACGTAGATCTCTCTGTCCGTGTTTGATATCATAGAAGATAAAACATTTTTGATATTTATTGCGGGTCATTTTATGTTAAGCGTACAACGTTGTGCATTACCACATAAATCCATTTCATATATACTTACGTGGTTCAGATCACAGTCTGTGTTTTCTTCACTCACACTTTCCGTAAAGATGACAAATGAAAAACATTGTAGCACAGTGATTTTATTGGTGTACAAAGGAAAGCAGTGAAATTTACTGTTTTATTTAAGGCATAACAAAGTCTTGTACAAAATTTATTAGTGTCTATTTCTCACACTGCTGAGGGAGTCACACTTACATTTTTACCAAAGTATAGGAAATTTAATATTCTACATGTTTGTGTAACTTTATAGCGGTACACAGATTCAGAACCATGCAAGCACAATTCTCATGCAATGTTCACTTTTCAAAGCATATTAAATGTGCGCCAGAAAAAATATATTATCATCCAAGGGCTTAAAATCTGAATATCTCTGCCTGATGCAAAAAATAAAAAAATACTTCCCTTTTGGATTCCAAATATAGGGTGTTTGTTACACAGCATGGTAATCCTTTCAATCCCTATTTTTAAGTTTTCACTGACAAAGTGTCAACCCATCTGAAGCCTCTTAGTACACACCATAAGCCTCTCAGTTCCCACCTAAAGCCTGTCAATTCTCACCTGAAACCCCTCAGTTCTCACCTGAAACCCCTCAGTTTCCACCTGAAGCCTGAAGCCTCTTGAAGCCTTTCAGTTCCCACCTGAAGCCTTTCAGTTCTCACCTGAAGCCTGGAGCCTTTCAGTTCTCACGTAAAGCCTGAAGCATCTCAGTTCCCACCTGAAGCCATTCAGTTCTCACCAAGCCCGCAGCTTCTCAGTTCTCACCTGAAGCCTGAAACCTCTCAGTTCCCACCTGATGCCTGAAGCCTCTCAGTTCCCACTTGAAACCTCTCGGTTCCCACCTGAAGCTTGAAGCCTCTCAGTTCCCACCTGAAGCCTCTCAGTTCCTTCCTGAAGCCTCTCAGTTCCCTCCTGAAGCCTCTCAGTCACAGAGCTTCCAACCCCCAAAGAAAAAAAGCTTGAGAAGCTGGGGTCCAGGGGCTGCAGGCCCTGCCCGGCTCCAGGACAGAGACCTGGTTGGGGGTCACCGTCAAGTGGGCAAAGCCCCCCTGAAGCTGAAGAAAAGTAGTCTTTTTAACACCTTAAAAGTGAAAGTGATAACCGAAAAATGAGTGAAAAAGTGGCTTTGATTAATTTACGTTAATTTTTTTAAAAAGCGTGAGATTATCGATGTCTGCCGTGAGAGCGTGACAAATGCTTAAAAACCATGAGTCTCAAGCCAAAGACATGAGAGTTGGCAGGTCTGCATTCATCACCTCAAAAGTTGAATACTGGAAACTGTTAACAGTTACTAAGTGTTAGTCTAGACTTCTTATTTATGTACCTCCCGACAAGTGAATATAACTATTATTAGGCACTGCGGACATCCAAATGGATTTTATGTGTGTTCAGTCCTTAATTTGCTTTTGGTATTTATAGTTACAAGAAAACCAAACAGACAGCATGAAACCGCACTTCCAGCTGCGCAGCACTAACTGAATTTATAAGTATTATAAATTCAGGTCATTTGTGAAGATGATGTCTTTAACTCAGTAGTTCAATCTACAAAGAGTTATTTTGCACACTCACTGCAAGAATTAGGTTTTTCCTGTACACGTCTCTACAGTGTAGCCTACTGAGTACATATTCCTGTATTAGAACACTGTCCTCTTTCTGTCTTACAAAGTTCACATAGTTGTAACCACATGAACCTCATATTGTGTTTGTCATTTTGCAGCATTTACCTCTCCAACTGCAACCACAAACAGAAGCAGACAAATGACAATGAGAATATGGTCAACAATACATTCAGGAGAATGTAAATTGATGTGGCCTCAGGGGGTACCTACTGACAAGTTTTTTATGACACACAGATCTAGCCAATCACAATGAGTAACAACAGGTGCTTGCCTCCTGGTGGCCAATCAGCAGGGAGCATTTTCAACATTTGTCGGGGAGGGGATCGGTACAGCCAGTTTGAGGAGGAGGATGTCCTGGGTCACTCTCCTCCACCATTTGACTTCCCAACACCAATCAAGTTTGAGCCAAGAAAAAGCAAGTTCCATTGTTTGCAAGAGAAAGAAGCCACAAAAGGTATGTGATACATGTCATCCTATGTGCTTGTTAGTGGTTAGGCATCAGACAAACTGTTTGAGCAAATGCATCTGGTACATCTGCACCCTTAGAAATGAAGTAGTGGATGCCAAGAATATGTTCAGACCTGTATCAGGGCCAATATTTGGCACTAAGTCTGCAGCAGATGACAATAATAATTCAGTTTCATTAGTAGGGAACTTGGTTACAGTGAGAGTGGACTGTTTGTGTGATTTTTGAGACAGAAACTTTGCTGTATGTCTTTGTGATTTTAGTATCAGCAAGGGAAGGGCAAGGTAATAATTGACCTGTGTTCCTAGAAAATCAGTATTATGAGAGGGTTGAATTAAAATTGGTTAACATTAGGTCCAAATCGATTAATTGACCAGATTGGATGAATCAGCTATATTTGGGGAATGGGAATTATCTGTGACAATGAATTTTCCATAACATCAACTTCATAAGTACAAATATAGTTCTGATTGATTCTCTTCATTTCATTTATGCATATAAAATGGGTATTATGAACTTTGAGTGGGTATTTCATTTTCTGTTACCCACTACCTTCAATTATGTGGCTATTTCAGTGATTTTGCTCAGCACATTATACACTATTTTAGTAAGTTTACTAAGCTGGTATGTTCTGCCTTATGTTATGTCACAATCAACTTAGATAAAATGGAAATGATATCATAAACAATCACTCATCTTATACTGACAGTACAATATTAGCCCTATGCTAACAGTACAGCGTGATATTTAGCAATATCTTTTTTTAATTATGCAAACGATTTTCATAAATTTATTGCATACACATGTGTTTTAAATGTTTTTGCATATCTAACATCATAAATGTGTAAGTGGTACACAACAAGTATTTTTCAATGAATAATTCAGTTAAACTGGAAATTTTCTATGCATATTTTACCCTGATACGTTGCTTATCTGAGCTTCAGGCCACTTTATTTTGTGATGATTTTACCATGTTTACCAATAATCCTTTTCTCTGATACTCAAGGTTAGGTAAAGGTTTTACAGTTACGGTTTTATTATTAGGGGTTTAAAGTTAGGTTTAGGGCTTGGGTTGGACTTTCTTTCTTTTCTGCATGGGTTGGTGCAGTCAGTCCATGTTACTTTTAGCATTCATTTTATTGTGATTTAAGTATGTTTTTGAATGATGCAAATTAGATACATGCTATAGATAAGCGTGTACTGGAGTGATGTACACATAAAAATCAATGACGTACAACATGATGTAAGATTTCAAGTGTATCATGTACATACATGAATACCTCTGTATTTGTGACATATATAAAGTTTAATAGCTGCAAAGTTGTTTAATATTATACATAATAAGCCACATCACCGTCTCACTGTCACAAAAAGATGTCAGTACTTATTCAAAATTCTGATTACACTTCAACTTGCAATATGAAGTGTAAGTTCACCTCCTCCACTGTTCTCTGGAGCCCTGAAGATCTCTTGACTTAGTAGCTTTCCTTTGATGATCTACACAATGATTGCTGAGCTAGGCAACCCTGTCATTGGTCCTTGATTCAGATGTTGGATAACTATTGTATTGGGCATTGGGTCTCCATAACATTACATCAATACAGGAGAATTTATCTAAATACCAGATCTTAACCAGGCAGAAATACTTGGTGTTATTCTCAGGTTGTTTGATTAGTCTCTCTTCTTTCTAAGGGTTTATGGACCAGAAGTTGACCTTTAGAAATTTTGCTATGGACACAAGTCGTGGTAAACTTTCATGTCGAAGGTGTTGTTAGAGCCAGTAGATATTGTTAGTTTAAGCTTTCAATTACATGAGCATCACAAAAGACGTGAACTTTGTTCATTCAAAATGTCATCTGTGACATCATATATAACAGTGAATGTCACAGTGATGACCATGTTTCATTCAGTTTGGATATACATGGAAAAACTTGCTGTAGATTGCATTCAGTTACAAAATGGCAAATGCACAGTTACATCAGCAATTTGTACGTATACTGAATGAATTAGAGGAAGCAAGACTGCATCAACTGGCAGTGATGTGGTGACAAAACTGAACAGTTAAAGGGGCACTGATGCGGAGCGAATAATGTTTCTCGCCAACGGTCTAATTACGGAACCAAACTGCAAATTGGTCAGCGCCCGCTCCTTCGACCGTGACGGACAAAAGAACTGGGCTCCTGTCCATATTAGCAGAATTTCTTCACCCAAAAGAGTCAGGAGGCCGGATGCCCATCATATGCCATTATTTAAAAATATCCATGGTATTCCTTGTCTGATCGTAACAAAATATCCCAGCAGTGTAGTTTTTTTCGGACGCTTGGATGGTATAGTTACTCAGTTTGATCCTATTTCTGTGTTTTTAACCTCGATATTTAATCATGTTACATGAAAATATGATGCTTGGATGGTATAGTAGTCAATTTTATCCTGTTTCTCTGTTTTTAACCTCGATATTCAATCATGTTACATGAAAACATGATGTCTACAGGCACGTAGCAAGCCATTTGTTTCACTCCGGAAGATTGCAAAGCTTCATATTTAGGTAGTTTTGAGTGTTGGTTCAGCTGTGATAGCAAATATCATACGTAAATTTTGGTAGCTATGGTAGCTACAATGGTTTATTATTGATGATAATAAAAACACACAGTTGATTTATTTGAATTCGTAAAAAATAAACACTGACTTTGCCTTTGGTAGAGAAATCTGAAAATTTTCTTACGTCAAAAAAGCCCCTTATTTCACCTATTTACCCAAGTACACAGCAAATGCCTGTATGTATTCCTTATGTAACGAAATTCCGTTGGTATCCTCAAAACAGTTTCGGCCCATAAGTGTTTTCAGGCTGCATGCGACACAGAGATTACATCTTCCTTGCTGTAACTCGCGTTTGATGGTGTAAACCTACACGTGTTATTTGTCATCATTCTCTGGATGGTCAATTAATGAATTCATAACAGGTATAATTAGTAGTAACACCACTCAGGTTACTCAACAAAGGTTCCCATTTGGCATTTCTCCTGTCTGGAGTAAATACTCAACATTATAAATTAAGGTCTGTAATGGCAAATTTATTGTATGTTATGTAATATGTGCATGTAAGTGATGCAAGAGGGTTTATCAGCTGAGTTACAAAAACAAACATTGATCAAAAGATTAACCGATAACACACTGATTGATTAATTACTTTTGTCAAAAGGCAGTGTGTGTAGATGACTACACCCTGTCGTAAAGTGCGATTGTGAAAACAAAATCCTCCCTTCAAAGAATTAACCACCCTTGCGTTGATTGATTGCTTGCTCTTTATTGGTTAACTAAATTACTTAGAATAGTGGACATCATACAATTAGTTGCCAGGTGTGCTATCTTGGGTTACCAGTGAGAGGTTTATCAGGTTTTCACCAACGAAAGACGTGAAACGATGTGTTGCTTTAGACAGTTGTGTAAGACACGCGACACAGAGCAGGATTATTTACCAGCTGCAGATGAATGGAATACGATTGTTTTTACGTGGATATCGATACATTCCTGAACAAGGTAGTAGCCTGACATTGTTGCTATAAAATTAGTCTGTTTTACATTCATCATTTGCATTTCGTCTTAATTTATTTGTTGTAGCATTCAGCAGAATCGATATGACAGAAAACACACACTAGATCGCGTATGTGTGTGAAATAGGATCCACATTGGCAATCTATACAATGTATAAATGTTGCTGTTATGTTATAAATTTACTATGAGTATAAGCAGACCGTGTGTTCTTTTATTAATTTTCAAAATCATACAAATATGACAATAAACTAATTAGGGTTATGAGACAAAATATAGAGACGTATATTGGCTTCGGTATTTTTCCGTCCTAATAGTTTTTTACCATTTCTACCACTGGCAGACAGATGATTAATCTTCAAAGTGTTTCATTTGTTTTCATAATACATTTGTAATGAAGTAAAAATGACTTCACCTCAGTTGATCAGTCTATAATTAAACTATCAGTTGCACATACGGACTGCGCAGCAGAGGTCACGAACCAGTCACGAATTCTGGGATATCATCCGGGTACTCACTGGAGAAAAACAATAACAAAGGTTTACACAAGTCCACGGAAATTGCTCCGCATCAGTGCCCCTTTAATACACTCATCTTCATATCCAAGTAGACTTATAGGTGACTGTCAGTGCCTGATATCAATATGTTGCTAAGAAAACTGTACAAGTAAAATACATATATCAGATCCAAATAATGTACAGGAGTATGCATGTCTTCCATGCTGTACAATAGATTTTGTTGATAATTCTAACAATTTATATACAGCAGTAGAGTGGTGCAGCGTGGCTACAAAGTCTGTGTAACAAGTAAAGTGAAAATATAAATCAACTTTCATTATCTTTCATATGAACCATAGAGTTTGCAAATGCTGCATCTCACCTACTCCATGTTGTGTGATTTTATGTACAAAACAAAATGAAATTTTAACAATTGACAGTGCTTTCAACTCGCTGCATAATCTGAATTATTGTCTTATGAAAACACTAAATAATTATTTTGTCAATTTTAATCCCCTGTTATTTGGTATAAGATCAAATGATCAGGGCATTGACCTTTTTAATTGAACCATGACATTTCACCAAGGGGTCAATCTCCTGTGCAGACACCTTAGTTAGTAGGTGTATCATGACAATGAATGCTGCAGTTGAAAGGATTATGTCTTCATTCACCAAGGTTTCATCCAACCGTAACACTATTCCCATTTTCTGGGATGACCCACATTTAACATTGTCATTGTTGCTTGATCCACCATCTAGAGTAGCCTCTATGAAGGGGATATAACCCATGTCATGAAATTACATCATAGTGAAAATAAAACATTTGAACTGGGGATGACCAACTCTGAAACTGATTTTTCTTGTTTGGTCAAATGATACAAAACATTTATCAAATTCTATCACATACAAACATACTCATGTGAATCATATTGCTAAAAATGGGGTGCCAAAAGTATGGATAATGATGATTATGATGGTTTAATATGATTTAGTGCTAGGTGAGACGCCATGTTTTTATTGAAAACATGTCATTCACTGATCTTAACAATGTGGTTAACTGGATTGTGCTACCAATGTGCTTAACTGGATTTTGTGATCCAGACTCGATTATGCATCAGTTGTGGTTGCAGGGCATTAAGTAACAAACACATCCATACTGCACATCAGCTGATGTTTTGGTCCAAATTGTATCGAACTACACTGAATATAGATATGCTTCTTTGATTTCAAGGTTTTCTTTTCTTCTTCAAGATTTTGGCCATCAGATGCAGTCAGGTGAATGGACAGCACCAAAAGTAATCCTGAAGAATCCATGCAAGATTGGTGGTGAGAACCTAAAGCAACAGTTAATGACACTGACCAATAGCAGGCGAGCTAGTTTCGATGAGAGTTCTCCTCACGGCAGCATTGAAGTCCATCCTGCATCAGTAGAAGCTGTCCAGTTATTTAACAAAGCTCAAGCTGAGGTGTACAAACCTGGGATTTTACCACGAATGCTTCGCAGACACTCTGATATATCACTGCTCCAGACCTCAGCAGGTGCTCTGAAGCTAAGGGGAGATAACTCCATTGTGAAGCCAAATAACAATACTCCAGTGATCAGTACATCGGTGGGCAATAAGTGTGATCAGATGGAAGAAAACCCTGTCACATTTCAAACTGAACACACGCATGATGAAGTGAATACGTCTAGTGTTCATCTGTCATCTAGGTTCCGTGGTTGGCTATTTGGTGGTAATAAGAAAATAGATGTGAAAGATACAGACGTCAATGTGTTTAGTCCAACTTCTTTCTAAAAGTTTCATTTCATAAATGCCCTAGAACGTTCATAAGTTCATTGGCAAATCTCCTCCAGATGAGATTAAGCAGTCAGGCAAAATATACGTCTGCATGGAGTCATACATGATCCTGTATTAATACTGATTGAATAACAATTATCTACAGAGATTAAAGGTTAGGGTGCAACCCCATCTTAGGCTACCAATTCGCCTGCCATTGGCTTCTCCCCAGCAGTTCAGATGTTCTCTGCCCATGTGTGAGACAAGTTTAACAACTATTGGGGCCTGATGATGTCAAGTGTTAACTTTGATATTTAGTAGAATGATAAACATGTGGCTTATAGTAAATGTCTGAAAACCTGCTTCTCACTACAAGAGATGCATTTGATAAGCATATCTGAATTTTCAAAGTTTACTTATTCTCTGAAAATAAAATAATGATGTCGGCATCAAATAAGTGTACATTCCTAACCTTGTCTGCATTACATTTACCATGAACCTTCAAAACACTGTGTTATACTGTGGCTTAATTTCATGATGAACTCATATGTGAATTTAGTCATCTTTCATGGAATGTACTTGAATACTGCATTGCTTTGTATCAATTAGAGAACTTTGAAAAGGCAAGGAGGCCACACCCCACTTATGTATTGGTTTGAACGCTGGCATTTTAATTTGTTATTGCAATCAGTATTATTGCTAGTGGGTTCTCAAGTTAGAGACAGGTTGCTGTGTCTTAGAAAGAACTGTACAGATTCTTGTGGATTTTTTTATTTTGTGTAATTTGTTTTGTCATATTATATTACACGTTTTATTAGTTTAGTTGTTACTGAAAGCTTTACAGACACCAACAAAAGTCTCAAGTCATCTTGCCAAGCTGTCTGACATCTTTACCTGTCAGGGGATTTTTAACCTGTTACAATTTTACACTTTTCATTATAGAAATTGTTGCTTAAAGCTTTACAGACACCATCCAAAGTCTCAAGTCTTGCCAAACAGTCTGACATCTTTACCTGTCAGATGACTGTCAGCCTGTTGACAAGTTTCTCCTTTTGACCCGCCACCCCCCCCCCAATTACATCCCCTGAAATATTACTTGTTATGTGAATGAAGACAGTATTAGTTGTTTTGTTGATTGGCAGTGGACAGTTTGATCTTATCTCTACAGTGTTGCAGCCCAATTTGTTTTACACGTTTGTATTTTAATAGTGGGACACTTAAAGGGCTGAAATAAGTCATGTGTGATGCATGAACATGTTATAGGATCTTTTCCATCTTGAAAGGATTAGTGTAGCTCAGTTTAGTCAACTAGCCCAAGTGCCTATTGTACATACAGACTTTACTTACATTATATACTTGCCAATGGTCATCACACTTACCATTTTGTGTGCATAACATATCTGTGTATATATATAGTATTACCAGAAATTATTGAGAATCATGTTGCGTCATGTAACTCATTACGTTTATTAACTTCTGGCGTTTTACTTACATAAACATGTTAAAACATCATCCTTTTACAGTCTCAGTCTTGTTTTAGTACTTTGTTAGACCTCCTCGCTCAGCAATGCATGCCTGAATACGCCTAGGCACACTACCCATCAAAGTTTGTAGGTAATCGTGTGACAGGGTATCCCAATATTGGACCACCTCGGCCTTCATATCTTCAATATTTCTCAGTCCCTTTTGGTTTATTCTGTCCTTCATGACTCCCCACACATTCTCAATTGGGTTTAGGTCTGGGCTGTAAATGGGCCAGTCTAAAACTTGAACATTTTCGCCCGACAACCACTGTTTTGTGTAGCGCGCAATGTGTTTTGGGTCATTATCATGCTGGAAAATCCAATCATTTTCATACAATGTTTGTGCTGTCGGAAGAAGGTGACCATTTAGAATGTCAATGTATCTTTCTTTTGTCAAGTTTCCCGTGAAAACACACAATGGCGTCACTCCGCGAGCCGATATGCCACCCCACATGTGAAACTTCGGGCTATGTTTTGGTCGCTGGTAGATAGGTTTGACAGTATCTTTGGTCCAAATTTTCACACAATTAGGGAAAAGCCAAACAGAACTTTCATCCGAAAAGAAAACATTATCCCAATCTTGATTTTCATGAGCCCGACACCAGTTTAAACATTTTTCCTTTTGTGCATCTTTCATCAACGGCGAGGGAATTCCACGTTTTTTCACCCAATTAAGTCTCTGTAATTCCTGCCTAACTGTTTCATTGCATACCTGATGACTTCCTCTGCTAATCATTTCATTTCTGATGTTCTCAACACTTTTCAATTTGCCCCTACTCACAATCTGCCCAAGTCTTCGGCGATCCACAACACTGAATTTCCTAGGCCGACCTGCCCCTGCTTTGTGCTCTAACCTGGTTCCTGTTTGAATATTCTTCAAAGTTCTGTATACTGTAGACAGAGGAATACCATGTCTACAAGCTAACACTTTAGCATCAGCCTTACCCCTTTCAAAATCATCTAGAATGAGCTTTCTTTTCTCTCTTGCTGTAAATTCTGCCATGTCAACACAGGAGGCCGTCTGCTCAGACAAGGGAGATAACTCTTGACGTAATGAGCTGACTTCTAAGTCTTCAAGAGTTGTCTCCCTTATTTAGTATGCTTAGTGCATAGTGAAAGCCCTTTTTCCAATCTTAGCATCATTAGAAAAAAAACAAAGATTTTCTCAATAATTTCTGGGAACACTAACTAGTATTGTGTCAATACTTGATATGCAGATGATATATTTACATTGTGGAGCATGGTGTCTGATGTTTGTATGTAAGGAAAAACGCACCAAGTTGCTGTGGTACAGGCCATTGTTTGATGGGAATTTTTCATTGAATATGTCATTCTTCCACATAATCATTTATATCAGATATATTATATTTATCAGCAATATTCCAGATTATGGTGGCAGTTAGTAAATTTGGATGTCTGTCCCAGACAATGCAGTCATCAACAGTATGGGCATCATTCTACGCAGCTGAGATAGGGTGACATGTGACAGCCAAGTCAGCAAGCTGGACGACCTCATCCTGTTAGTTGCCTTTTGTGACAAGCATGGGTTGCTGAAGCCCAGTTTTAACGCGGATCTTCACGGTCGGTGATAAACAGTATGGATCAGAAAGTATGACTTTGCAGTTGGTCATAATGTTCCATTATTGGATTGTTTTTATAGCAGTGGGACACACTTGAACACATGTGCCAGCATTTCAGTTATGTTGATATCTTTACTTTGTTGTTATTTTTTCTTGACAAAAATATGTGTTCTGCCTTAAGAACCTTAATTCAAAGAATATTTCCTGTATGTTGTGTTTAATTATCTGTTCTTTGGTATCATGATGTTATACAGTGTGCTGATGCTCAAAATGGTTAATAAATCATGTGTTGTAAACAAGTTGTAAGGTTGTGTGATGTTGAGAGTTATGGAAATAGGGTAACTTGAGCAAAATGCTTTAATTGCACTGTCATGTCCCAGATGTGTTCAGTGAGTGAGTGAATGAGTTTAGTTTTGCATCACCCTCAACAATATTCCAGCTATATGGCAGCGGTAGTTGTAAGTAATTGATCAATTGCATGAGAGTCCATCTATGGAATTTGGATCAGGTGACGTGTCAACCAAGTCAGCAAGCCTGATCCCATTAAGCACCTGTACTTCAAGCATGTGTTTCTGAAGATCAATTCTAAGCCAGATCTTCAGGGTTATATGTTCAGTGGTGAGTGTTTGTGGGCCCCATTAAACAAAGCGATAATCTTTATTGCCTATTACTTGCATACCTAACATGAACCTAAGAGTGAGTGACTGGAATACTTGGGTTTTAGGCTGCTGTTTTCCTGCAGTATCATGGCGGGGGACACCTTCACACATCGTACTCATGTGGGCAATCAAACCATGTCTTCCACATGACAAACGAATGCTTAACAGCTACACTATGTCACCACCTTCACGGACTTAAGGTAGTCGCAGAACCAAGGCCTCTTGTAGAGGGCCCTGGTACTCGAAAGGTTTGCCTAGAGCATTGCCTGAATTGTCTGACCCAAGTTCTGATAGCAAGTAAAAGTTTGGGGCAGTTTTATTCGTTTCAGAGTAATTGATCCTGTTTTCTTCTAGTTGACCTGGGTTGCATTTAACTGGGTTGACTGAACAATTTAGGTTTGTTTGAATCTGTTCCACCCTTTGTCAGTCATCCTGGAACACTGAATATTTTGACTGATCACTACACTTTTTCATGTTCCAGTATACAACCTAAACTCAGTTAAATATTAGAGATATGAATGTTCAGATAGGTTAGTGCAAATATACCATATATATACATGTCCCTGATATCAAACGCATTCCACTGCCATTCAAGTAATTCATGTAGATTCAAGTCAGTTTGCATTATTTATGTATGCTTTGGCCTTAACCTCTGCAAGTTTGAAAATATGAGGATTATTTTTGATAATTATGTTAATTTGTTTTCTATTTTATATTTAATGTGAAAAATGTTCGCTCATTTGTTCATTATTTGTTGGTGCTCTAAATCCCTCAAACAGTTCATGACACATTTACCGAAGAAATCTTTTGATGGCAGTTTAACCCTAGGCTTTAATGTGCATAATGGCTGTCTGGAGAAACGATATGAAATATATGATTATTCCTAACACTTTATCCTCTGACGAACTATCATTTCAACCAATTGTGACATGTGATGGTTAACGTGATTAACCTTTGTCCTTCTACCCTTTTTGCCTGCTTACTCCTGTTACTCTGGGCTTGGGAACCCCAGTGACACCCTACGTTTGTGCTCACGAAGCGAAGAAACAACACAGGCACTCCCGTCAACAATTAGCTTTCAACGGAAAGTATGGATTACTCACCGTTAACTTTTAATGATAAATAATGTTTTCTGTATTTCAAAGTTTGTTTTTTTTTTACAATTTTTGAATACGATAAAATATCATTTATTATATTTATGTTTTTATATCATAATTTCAGCCTGTACCATCAGCATCAAAACGTAGTCCATTTGTCACGGACTGCTGCAAATTTATCGTTCTGTTTTTGGACTGATTTTTGCTTCGATGTTGTCAAATTGCAATAAAAGCCCCTAAAACATCTGATGACAGATTCTGTCCCCTCCGATGTCATTTTCACCGCCTTGGCTATAACAAGCTACTTTTATAACGTTTAATCTCCGTGATAAATGAAGATCATTTGTCGTTGTTGATTTTGTGTTTTAATTAAGATGGAAACAAGAAAAAGCAAAAACATCATGTATTCATCATTTCGTGCAGGGAGACTCGTTGTAGGTTATCCTTGTTTAGTGCAACGATAACACTGACGGTGGGCACATTTGAATGTCATACACGCATCACACAGCCATCATTTGCGTCGACCACAACCACGGCAGGGAAGGAGTGGTTTTGCCGAAGAAGGTTTCTGCTGTATCAAGCAGTATGCGTTCAACCGCCATCCCGCTGCAAAATGTGAAGACGTACGTTGGTGTGTCACCACGTAGGGAACGACTGTTGTTCTCGGTACCTCCGCTGTATGCGTTTTCAGGGTTGTAACTCGACCACGACAGAGCTCATGCTGAGCTTAACAATCAGTATTTCGTAGACTTTTTAAAGACAAAAAGCTGCAGATTATTTAGCCATAGCTGATTTTAAATTATCAAAATATTAATAATAACTAAGATTATTGATGGCGATGCCACTCGAGAGGGTGAAGTGATGTTATGGTATTGTTACCCTGTCCTCGGCACAATGTTCATAAGTTTTATTTCATTTGAGACCGATGGATTTCTCACTAACACAAAATGTAAGACTTGCAACAAAACCAAATTTTACACAGTCACATGAAATCGCCAGACCAACATTCATGATTTATCTCATAATTTTGGGCGCGAATAAAAAGGTTGAACGAACGATCATTATGTTGTCACTTTTTGTTATTTTGTTCAAGGGTGTCCCTCCTGCTGGTAGAACAGCGAAGTGGACGAGTTGCACGGGTGAAACTGACATTTCACTTCACACGCTTGTTGATTACCTACACTGTTGATGACTTTGCGATTTCTTGTCATGTGCAAAATTGGGTTGAATTCAGTAATTCAT
The DNA here is from genome assembly GCF_037392515.1 of Haliotis asinina. Classification (NCBI taxonomy): domain Eukaryota; kingdom Metazoa; phylum Mollusca; class Gastropoda; order Lepetellida; family Haliotidae; genus Haliotis; species Haliotis asinina. The sequence goes on along the minus strand of NC_090294.1, from coordinate 6,146,348 downwards.
TGCAGTCAGCTGAAATCAAACAGTCTGTAAGTTCATACCTGATCAACCCAGAAAATTTCGCACTCTCGAGGAGCAACATCCTGACACTACATACAGCTTCTGACAACAATAGGTGTCGCTTTTGGCAGAGCACTGGGAATAGCAACACAAGTCAACCAGGCGGAGGAGTGGTCCGTAACAAACAAAACTTTGCAGTCCATGAAAAGACTTATCCATACTTCAAAAACTGTGTTTGAGCAGCAGACGGGCAGAAGAGCATGGTTGCCATTTCAGACGTCTCAGTTCCAAATATTCATTCCACGACTCAACGGTAAGAACATTTGCAATGAAACTTTTTTTCAGTATGAAATGACAATGTCATACTGTCCCCAGAGAGTAAACCCTGTAGCTTCCACAGCCGAAGTACTTGATTAGTATTCCTCACTGTAATCTGCATATAACTGAATCACTATATTTCTTAAAATATCAACAGTTTAAACACTAAACTATCGATCGCTTTGTTGTTTACATGTGTTTATCATTATCTTTAATAGCATGCATGCTATATGTACCTTTAAGATCCCAGCACAGCTGCTGGGGCAAACTGATTATTGACAATACAGCACACGTCACTTGGCGAGAAGCGTATCAATGTCGTAGACGACCCGCTGTTGCCATCGGGAATCAATGTCATCCTGGATGTCCTTGTAGTCAGCGTTGCTAGTATCAATGCTGCTGACAGTATTAATTGGTGTACGGTCCACCAACACCTATCGCTCTGCTAAATCAACAGGTAACTAAGGTATGAAATTGAGTCGCGATGTTTGCTATGGAAGGATATGACTTTTGAAAGGTTGTTTCATAAAGCCACGGTGCCTGGACGTTGCGGAGGGTTGTGGGGCCATTATGATGCTGTTCAGGTAAGAACATGTTCCGTCTGCAGCCATGTTAATGCGACCGGTGCGGTTCGAGGGAATATAACGGGCACCTGGTATAGAACTCTGGCCTGTACTGCATCTTACCCGTCTATACTAGAGTAATGGACGTGATATCATTGCATGTTCTGGCAGGAAACACGCATGTTGAGAATGTTCTGGTGTTCTGTACAACTGTTGGAAATGCTTCTCGTTTCTCGTTAAGTGACGGCCTGAGGTCAATAAAGAGTAGTTTTCTTTTTGACATTTAATCGTGGGTCTGTCGATGAGGATCAGCGTTTTGTTCGTTTGTACGTGTGTGTCCTCTTATTTAGGATCAGCGTTTTGTTGGTATACGAATGTAACTCTGTCGTTTAGGAGTTTTATTGGTATACGTGTGTGTGTCTTCTTATTTAGGATCAGCGTTTTGTTGGTAATGATATACATCTATACGTCTGTGATGTGTAGTACCATTGCGCGGTATATCTTCATGGGATATACTATGAAATGTTGATGGTCACCTTCATCTGCCAATTCAGGCAAATCACATTTGTGACGTATTTGGACGACGGTATAGTCATCTACTAACTCAGGTTTGACACATGTGGGAGTTACACAAGAGACACACCAGGAATATGATACAAAGCATATCATTCACTAATTCAGGAATATAACGCGTGAGACATACCAGCAAAATGGTACAAAGTATTTCATCCACTAAGTCAGGTATACGTGAGACACACTATCATTCACTAATTCGGGAATACAACATGCGAGACACACCAGGAAAATGATACAAAATATACAATTCACTAATTCAGGAAAACACATGCGAGACACACCAGGAAAATAGTACAAAGTATATCATTCACTCATTCGGGAATACATGAGACACACCAGGGCGATGAATACGCTCCACATCATCCACAAACTCAAGCAAATGATACAAATACCTTACTTGTACATCTTGGTACTGTGGTCTCAGATGGGTTACACTGCCATTTCTTACCGGTTACATTACTGGACTTTTTTCGTCATCATGTTTCAGATTACGGAGACGACGACTGCGAATGTTGTTCCTGTACGTCATCTGTAGCAGCCTCCTCATTGCCGTGATCCTGCGAATGCGCATGAAGAGATCTCAAACAGCAGACCAAGTAAGAAGTGAGCATAAACAACCAATCGCTGAAGAAGTCGTGAATAACGTCACTGTACCGGAAGTCCATCATGTTGTATTTCTGAAGGTTCACAAAGCAGCAAGCTCAACTGTTATGAACATTTTTATGAGATTTGGAATTTCACGTAACTTAAGTGTCATGGTTCCGAAGGAACTAAACGTATTTAGCCAATCTACTCATCTTCACCCAGATCAGTTTCTTCACTACTCCCCCGACGGAAAGTACGACATCCTCTGCTGCCATGTGATATACCGGAAGACCTCCATGGCGCCATATTTCCCACCAGACACGCGGTATATCGGTATAGTAAGAGAGCCATTTCAACAATTCCTGTCAGCATTCTTTTATTACAAACATCTTTCATACCTGAAAAAGATTCCAGGTGATAACCCAGTATCAACATACCTGCAAGATCCTTTGAAGTTCGAGCCACGCCACGCCCTCTACTCGTACACAAACAATCGGATGTCTCTTGATTTCGGTTACCCGTACAGAGAATTCAACAACATACCGCGCATGCATGATTACGTTGATCAGTTGGTGTCGGAGCTACACTTTGTAGTAGTCGTCGAATACTTCGACGAGTCTATGTTGATGCTGAAGCAGTTACTTGGGTGGACATTAAAAGATATGTTGTACATACCACGCAAGTATGGATCAAGGTCAAACACACCTACATTCACAAGACAAGACAGAGAAAGGCACAAGCAGTGGGCAAGACTGGATTATATTCTGTATGAACGGTTTTTAAACATTTTTCTGAAGACGCTACGTCAAAAAGGCAAATCATTTTATGAAGAACTGAAAGCGTTCAAAAATATAAGAGCCCAAGTGGAACAGTTCTGTACAATCACTAACAACAAAGTGCTGTCAATCCCTGGGTCAGTGTGGAACAAAAAGTTTAGTGTCAGCAGAAACGACTGTGACCTCATGCAGATGAATGCAATCCCTCTCATTAACCTAGTGAGAGGGAGGTACATTGTAGCGTGAATTAGTGGCTTATTGCGCATTGCGTGTTGGTTATATCACGCTCTTTGCGTTTTGTGTGAAGTGAGTGAGTGGCTAAGTTTAATTTCACACCGCTTTTAGCAATATTCCAGCAAAATCACATCGAGGGACACCAGTAATGTGTTTCACGCATTGTACCCATGTGAGGAATCGAACCCGGGTCTGTGGTGTGACTAGCGAACGCTTCATCCACCATATCTAGGGGATTAAGTAAAATATCATACTAACACGGACACCTGGATAGAAGATCGTGTCCTCGGAGTATTGCATAGCAACACAGGTTTCAGCGCTCATGACACCTGTATCACTTATATACTACGCCTGTTGCTACCAGGACAAGATACTAGGTTCATCGGTTTTGCAACACCCGGTGTCCTGAATGTAACACGTGTACAGGGGTTTCCATTATCTAGTCTCGGTTCTATCTTTCGTCGCACAGAATATGCACTTTCTCTTTATATTTCAACGAAAATGTATTTTAAGCTTTCAGCTGTTAAAGTTTTATATATCTCTTGTGTTATCTCATCATGAGTGCATTTTATGACATTACAAATTATGACATGATCATGTTTTGTAAACATGTTCATCGGGTACCCATGCTGTGTGGTTTATTAGAAATATCATAAGATAATTGTTCTGGGTTTATTGCGTACACTTTTCTGTTCGACGTTTTGTAGCTGTATATGACTATAAGTTCTGCAGTTTGGGTTAGAATTTACGGTTGTTTGAAGGGTCAAGTCCCTACTATTTAGTAAATATACAATAAATATTCATGACCAGTTGCTCTTATGTATTTATATTTATTACGTTTCAACAAATCATTGTATTTTTATGTGTTGTAACAGATTCAAATTCCATTCCCTTATACCTGCATGACACACGGTTTGTTAGGTTCGACGCCCCTTTGTAAAAAGTTCCAGTTGTGTCTACGAAGTGAGAGAGATCGAAAGCTGAACATGAGATCGTTATCGGGGCGACTGTGTCATTGATTAGAGCCAACAATGTGCGGATCCTGGTACACCTGTATTTTGAGCCTTACATATCTCGGATCCCGGTACACTATTTGGAATCTAAAACACCTCGGATCCCAGTTCACCAGTCACCTGGAACCCTGGTACATCTGTATTTAGAACTTAAGACACCTCGGATCCTGGTACACCGTATTTGGAGCCCATGACAGCTCGGAACCAGGTACACCTGTATTTTGAGTCTAATTAAGACACCTCGGTATTTGAGCTTATTAAGACACCTCGGATCCCGGTGCACCAGTCACCTCGGATCCTGGTACACCTGTATTTAGAGCTTAAGACGCCTCGGATCCCGGTACACCATTTGGAGCCCAGGACACCCCGGGTCCCAGTGCTCCTGTATTTGGAGCCTAAGACACATCGGACCCTGGTACATCTGTATTTGAAGTCTGAGACACCTCCCCCACCTGCCGGTCTTCATATAAATACGACACGAGAGATGTAATATAAAAAGTGGTGAGTAATATGAGATGTGATGTGTGAGATGACGTGTGATGTGTGAGATGACGTGTGATGTGTGACGTGAGATATCATTATGAACTGCAATATGAGATATGATGTATAATGTTTGATGTGATGAGGGGTGTAATATGAATGAGATGTGAGGTGTAACACGATGTAATTTGTGATGTGATGCGCATGTGTGTGTGCGTGCGTGCGGGTGTGTGAAGACAAGTACCTCATAGTGTTGGGGATAAATGCACATGTACAGGCGACATCAACCATCAGCGCTTCAATGCTTTGTATTGATGATCGCTTTGCGTTAAACCTTTCACCATATGCCTCTATACGTTACAGGACCACGTGCTTACATTGCCAAGAGCAGGTGCTTACAGTGCCAGACGTGCTCAGTCCACATAGTGAGTGTCCATGCAACTGTACAGGTGCTTGAAGATGTACAGATGTAATCCTTGGTATAATCTCCATGTTTGTCACAAACTGTCAACAATAATGCCCAGAAAGTGTGGCATTCCTCGGTATATCTACATGCACTTCCCTTGTCTGATCCACACAGGAACGTATACAGATATATAAGAGGTCATGTGCTGCAACATTCCATATTTGTGCACAAAATTACTCCTTCACAGGACGTTAGGCTGGTAGGATACAGGATACAATTACCCAAGATGCATTGAAACGTTCATGAAGCGTGCGAGGAAGCTCCCCTGTACAACGCAATAGACTGGCGACGGAGGACAAGGATGAAGCATATATGGATCCATGTCATAGGAACGCAATTAAGGGTATCCGTGCAGACGTTATTTTGTCAGTGTTTCTCTGTGCACAAGACGTATATAGAGCTCACTGAGAGTGAGATACATATTTTCAATTGTCGTCAGTGTAAAGATGCGGTTTGTAAAGTGTATTATGAATTCACCTCATCACACACACACACACACACACACACACACACACACACACACACACACACACACACACACACACACACACACACATATATATATATATATATATTCCGTAAGAAATAACAGTATGATAACTAATGCTGCATTGTTCCAGTCTCAGATAAGATATGAAGAGTCACTCCGCCAAATTGATGATGCAATTTAATTCGAAATCTAAAAGAATTAACTTAAAATATACTCTTCAAGATAAAAAAAAGAAGAAACTTGACTTCCTGAGTGCGTATAACTGATTCAACCATGTCACCATTGGTCAATTACAACAATGTTGTCACTGTACAAATTACCAAAACATGATTTTCCAGAAGTGTTTGGTAATGACACAGAGGGCTATTACGACCACTTGGCCATTGTAAAATACCTGTATGTGATATGACCATGTACGAGGGTCATCGATAACAGCTTGGCAGTGGTGACTCATAGAAGAAAGGAGATGCCGAATGATGTGTTAGGGGATGCTTTGATATTCTTGCTGAAGTGATATGTGCAATTCCTGTAGTGTCTGAGGTGGTGCAAGAGTATTCCATAGATGTGCGTTCAGGGGGAGACAAATCTTAATTGTCAAACACGGCAAACGTCATGCTTCAAAGATCTGCCGTTGACGAAAGGATCGACGCGATTGCTGAACTGGTCTTCTGGCTAAAAGGCTGGCTTCCCATAACCAATAGCTCAATGCTGGTCGGAGATTCGGCGCAGTCAAAGGTTTTCGCTTTTTATTTATTTATTTATTTTGTCGTTGTGGATGATGCGAGTTTGGTGTTGGACTGTCTCACTCTGGTGTAGCGATCCTTAGTGGTGGTGGTAACTATATATAGGCTGACCTGACCTGACTCTCAGTATTTTTCTATCGGGTCCATAGGATTGAGATGCTCTCTCTGGACGCGTTGAAATGTCGCATAATTGCCATCCCTTGCTCCGATACCCGATGCCGATGACGTTATAATTTGTGTCGTTGTGTTGCAACGTTATCCGAAATCAAGTTCAAGTCAAAATGATATTTTTGACATATTTAAAAGTGAAAAATGCAACTAAGGATTACGAGTACTACATAATAATGTTTCATTTATAAACTTGTAACTCGGTTCAATGATTTCGAGTTTATGATAATTATTAGTTTAACTAATTACATAGCAGTCTCTTAAATTTCTTCTTCTATATAGTGTGCAGTAAAAACTCAACTTCTATTTAGACAGGACACCCTTGTGCTATGTAAGCACACATAATTCATTCACCAAACAAGGATGTTTCAGTCGGTATCTTGAAGGAACAGCTGGACGTCAAGAACGATCTAGTACACTTGTCAGCACCTCGATCAAGCAATCGAGCTCAAAATGCCTTGCATGGGTGTCTATATATATACATAGCCAGTGAGTTTGTACATGTATATTGTTTGGGACTGTATATAGTAGGTTTAGTCATTCACCGTTGAACAACGATAGTACGTATCACCACTGTATTCACCCATATGCAATGGGAAACACCTAGTTGGCTATATTTAGAATACTATTTATAGTAACCCGTTCGCGTCGGTCGTATATATGGCTCATAGGCGCATGCCTCAAGCAGACAAGCACCTGTCAACTTCCGGCTAACAGTAAGTTCAGTAAGTTTATCAGTAACTTTCAACAAAACGATGGGACACAGCCTTTTGATTGATTTCAGGTTAATAACATGAAAAAGATAACTTTGGGAGAGGCGTTTTCTCAACGTACTGTTGATCCATTTCTCAACACCTTGTAGAAACAAGTCCGTGAGCAGGCGATGATTAGCCATGTCATTGTCGACAAGATTGACGGGGTGATGTGTGTACCGATCTGTGGCCCATCTATATCACACTGACAACTGACAACTAACGTATTTCATGGATTACTTCAGAAAACGAAATATTTTCAGTGTGCTTTCAGCTGATCCGTCTCATTTCAGTTCGGATCTTTTCCAAATTCCTTGACAACATTCTGTCTCGTTAGACCCGATCCAGGAAAGTATAGTCTTGCAATTACACTGAATTATGGAATTTCATTTCTGCATTTCTGTGGCATATTATATACACACTCACCGAGTGCATGGTAATGTTGGAATTGATTGTTATCGAATCATGAAGCGATTCCCATATGGTGATGTTTGCTTTAGTCTTTGAAAATCTTTGGAAGTAACAATATACACTTAACAGTTGGATATTGAAAGTGAAACTAGATAGATCTACTACATCTGATCACAAGCAATTTCTTTCAGGAAGATCCAGGTTAGGAATGGTCTTCAGCTGTCTACACTTGTTTAAAGTGTTTGCCAGTGAGTGTCCTGCCGCTGGCACTAGAGGTGGCATTAACTTGATTAAGCAAGAGACAGACAATTTTATGCTTGCAAAGCACTGTGGAAGTTTTAGTATTTGTTACTGCTTAAAGTCTTTTGTTGTTGTTTGCTCTCTGTATATATAACAATGTTCTAGTAGGGGAGAACAATGCAGGTATACATCAAACCGTATGTTTATATTATTGGCCTGCATCATGTGAGTAACATAATATAGGCATTATGAGTCCCCACAAACCTGTCCCATGGCAGTAGGGTTTTTTTTACAAATGCATAAGAAACTAACGAACTTCCTTGAGTTATCCTAGGTTGGATGAATATTAAACACACATCTCTAAATAAGGAGGAAATATTTTGGCTAAACATACAATTAAATAAGGAAATTGGTGCCTCAGTGAAAAATGGGCATTTGTTGATTTGTTTTCTTTTTTTTCAAGCATGGGGTCAGTTTGAAGTGACTGCTTTTATGCAGTTTACTCATTTTCACTGGTCAAGACCCAGTTGTAATGGATTTGATACGTCACTGCCCAAACTGGCTTATGGTCAAGTGGTACAGGGTTAGGATAAAAAGGTAATTTGAATTATTAGTGAGAGAAAGTAAACCTACTTGTGTCTTGATGGCACAGGTAATTTAAGAGATAAGTGCGTTACACTGTCCCGTCATTTTGGATTAGCAGTTTGCAACAATGTCATGTATGTAGGCAATTCTCTAAAGTAGAATTGATCCACAGTTACACAATCTTTTATAGTTTGCTGCAATATGATCCATGTGGACTGTGTCAAGTCAGACAGATTAGTATTGGAAGGTTATGTTATTGCTACTGACAGATTATACATGATGACATTCTGACAGTGAGAAAGCCTACTGGACTTCCAGGGAAGTTGATGTGTGGTTAAAAGCTGTTTTGTTTTCATGAAGTCTACTACATGTTAATATATTTATTTAGTAACATGACTTCCAACTGTACAGTGCATTTATTTGGAAGTGAATGAAATGTATTGTTTCCCTTATTAGGGAAACATTATCACTGGAAGGGTAGTGGAGCAGACAATGCTCTATCAGTCCTAACTCAAGTTTCTTATCACCCAGACTGACATTGATTACATATACAAAATGCAGTTATAATCCATATCAGTCTGGCTAGAGGTGTGATATGATGGTATAAGTCTCTGTGTGTTGTTCTAAGGCATAATGAGAACATCAAATATCTTTGATGTGTCCTTATGTAGTGGCCAGATTAAATGAAATAATTGAAAGACTGGTTAAACAGAGATGCCAACCTCTATGATTTTATCGTTGTCACAACTATGCCAGTATGATTCCATAGAAATCCTACGAAATTTGAATAAAATGCATTACAAATTTGGATATATAGACCAAAACATACATGTTCTATGATGAAATATATTTTCAGACTTCACGTACCTTCCATTCATCAAATTTAATGACATAATAGGAACTGGAATGATTGAAGTAACAAACGTTATTTTAGCAAAGCTGATTTCAATACCTTTGCGATTTGATGGTAATATCATTCATTTTTTCTCAGAATCCATCATTATTTTGTTTATTTCGTTAACTACTAATTTTGCGGTCAAACCACTAATTTTGAACGTTGAAACTACTGTTTGGGGTTGGCATCTCTGGTAAAATCATAACACTAAATACATGTATAAGAATATATTCTATTTTAATGTTTACACTGACAACTGTACATATCTCAACTGTGTGTGAGTAGACATTGATGTCATTTGACTGGGATTTATCAAGAAGTTCAGATAAAGTGTCCTTGGTAGGAAAAGTGGAATCAAATTCATATTATTGTTAGTACTTGGACTAATTAATATATTGTAACACTAACTCTGCAACAAATGATCTGTTACTTCTGCATTAATTTAGAGTAGGCTTAAGTGAAATGTTCCTTGAGCATCGGCCTATCTCTTTTATTGCCATCTAAAACAATTATTTTGACTAGGCCATGTCTCAATCATCTATTTGTCCACTATGGGAATGAGTGTCTTTAAGAACGAGTGTGACTGAATCTACAACTCATGAACATGTGCTTAACTTTCCAAACTGTATTACTGAAAGAAAAAAAACAATAATGTGCCACTCCATGGTCACCTTTCTTTCTATCAAAAGTTTAAAAAAGGTCCTACTGCCCTTGTCACTTTTGAAAAATATGTGCTCGCGAAACATTTGATATTTTTTATGCAGCCTTAGTTCACTTTCAGGAAATGAAGAGATCATCTACCTTTTTATTATCTTTCCTGCTAATTTTTAACATGGTAGTAGTCAGTAGTCAGGGATATTTTACAAACATATACCAGTATCTAGCCTCATATAGTTACCTGTATGGATCCGTTCCAGGGCCTCCCTTCATGAAGCAGTCTTTTCTAAGGTTAACCTAAACTCCAATTCTTTAACATTGCACTGAGGATACTTAGACCTAGGTAACCTTAGTACAGTGTTAAAGAATGGGAGGAAAGTTAACCTTAGTAAAGGTTGCTTCATGAAAGGAGGCCCTGGGTAATAGCTTGCTGCTGGTGGTTTCACTAACTTTCAGAGATTAGCTGATTATGATTGGTTTTCCTGTTTTCAGAACATCCTAACATTCCACACTGTGCGTCCAGCTGGATTCAATCAGGATGAATCGATGTATTGCCATGGTTGACGTCAGCATGTAGTGCATGGACTGAAACAATGGTGAAGGCGCTGAAGGACATGTGCCTCCACTGTGTCCAACACAGCCTGGAGCACATCCCAGATCTGCAGCAGAACTTACCTACTTTGTACAAAGAGATCCTTATTGAAAGACTGGCCAACCATGACATGTTTTATGAACAATACCGCCCATTTATTGCCAGTAATTTGTTTTGTGAGAACTTACGTTATATCAAGCTGTACAAGTGCAGTCAGATAGACAATGAGTGCCTTATATCACTGTCTCGAGCCCGATGTCAGCTCGAAGTTCTCACCATTCACAGGTGTGAGAACGTGTCAGGTAAGCCCCACTAGGTAACTGTGGTAATAGGTTCAAATAAAATCATTGTTGAGCTATTACATAATTACCCACAGTTTGGTAAAAATCTATGTAGGTTGTTAAAAGATAATACATTTACTAAAGTGAACATGTTTGTTTTTAATTCAGAGTTATTTCAAAATTGTATTTTGACATGTCTTCTAATATTTCTGTGACAAACTGAATATTGATGTAATATTGGAATCTTCTGATATATTGGTTCTGTTGTCACTGTCAGTAGAAGCTCAAGTCTCTATGAAACAAAAACTCAAGTTATCACTTAGACTCCAACAAACTCTGTCTGAGGTGAATATGGTACATGTAGCGATTGGGAAAGAGAACTTTGACAGTGGGCCATTTTTAGGATTGTTAGCCATTTTCTGAATTTAGAATGGGTCATTTTTCATCCTGTGTGCAAAATGGCCCATGGCCCCTGCCTTTCCTAGTCCCTGTACATGTCATGAATATTGGTTACAGTAATACAGAAACAAGTCAGCATTTGATATATAATTCATTGTATTCAGTGACATGATAAGACAAATACATTGTATGACATGTTTTACTATGTTGCAGTTTATCATGACAATGACCACTGTCCACATTGCTGTGAAGTTTGATATATTACAGTGTTGGCTTTAGTCCTAAATGTCTGGACATATTCCATGTTGCATATTTCATATTGATCAATGCCATCATAATTCAAGTAAAAACACTCATTTGTTACAAAATTCGTGAATATATGACTCTTGTCATCACAAATAATTGAGTTCATGAAGGGATATGGTTTAATTCCTTGAAGACATGATTTTATCGTAACAATCCCATCTTGGATAGTTTGATACATGGTTGAGAGCTTTTGATCTGTCCTGATAATGTCAATCCGGGGTTCAATAGGTCTTCAGCAACCCATGCTTGCCACAAAAGGTGACTGCTTGTCGTGAGAGGCGACTAATGGGATTGGGTGGTCAGGCTCGTTGGCTTGATTGACTCATGTCATCAGTTCCTAAGTGTGGAGATAGATGCTCATGCTGTTGATCACAGGATCATTTACAGACCGATTATTTACAAAATGTGTATAATGAAATGACTGACTCAGTTTGCTTTTATGCCACTTTTAGCAATGTTTCAGCAAAATCAAAGTGGGGAATGAAGTATTGATATATCCAACTAACATTAGTAGTTATGACTGGTATGGTATGACTGTAGCATTGTATATACCATGTTTCCAGGCTGTTGTCATACAGCTTAACTGCTGAGACATGTTCACATTTGCAGGTGTGCCATATTCATTAGAAGTATGCAAGACATTTACATGGTGTATATGAGAGTTACTATGGTTACAGGTCATGATTTCATAAGTAATTTGCACTCTTGTTTCAGATGCTGGAATACTTGCGTTGACATCAGCTCAAACATCATTGCGGAAGCTGGAACTCCAGGCGCTGCCACTTCTGACAGGCCAGGGACTGTCTCAGATTACCTCCCCTTGTTTGTGGAAGGCCGACTTTCGTGGCTGTCATTCGTTACTTAACAATAGTAGGTATACTAGTATACTTAGTCAGAATGTAGTTTTATCATCATCATCATCTATGTAAAGATGCTGATGACTTCAGATGTAGAAGAAAATGCATAAAGATGATTAATGCACTCATGTTTAGGCCAGTTGTCTGAACAAGTGGTTTTATGCCATGACCTTCATGTCTAACACCATCAGCTTCTGTAAACATCAGTCATTTGACCAGTTGACCAGTGAAGCTGAAACTTCAGGTTTTCGTTGACGATGTCATGGAAAATTGTTCAGTTTCAATCAGGTTATCAATTTTGCATCTGTAATAACTTCATTAAAGAGGGTATTTATAGCTTTTATAATTTTTCTTTGAGATGTGATAAAATTTGGTATACTGCATATTAAGCCAAGGGAAATTGGCTAGGCTCCCACAGCTGAAAGCTATGATTTGCGAAATGCCATGCTTAGAAAGTGTAATCCCAAATATGACATATGTTAGAACAGTTCGTATACCCATTTAGCTGGATATTTCTGTGATCACAGTACAAAACAGCCAACAATGACACCGATTTTTCTGAAGGACCTAGGCATGTTATGATAATTGTGAATTTTGTATGGTGGAAGCAGGTGCACCTAGCCCAATAAACTTGACGCTTTTTTTGTCATTTTGTTATTGAACATGATAGATATTTTTTTCAGAAAATGTAGTGTTCCAGATAGTGTATGAAATTGGTTAAATTCTCATAACTGATGCTTGGTTCAAGACAACCAATCAGTTATCAGAATTAATTGGTTCACCTCAATCATGACTTGGAACAACCTTGTAGTGCTTATGAAATGTAATTGACAAAACCAACCTTGTGAAAGGTATTGTTAAAGCAAGCAAGTATTCCAAAATTCTTTGTGTTCAGTTATGAAAAACATGATCGATTGCTTAGTAATTTAGTTATTGTGACCAGTCTTCAATTATTTGCTGGTAAACACATATAAGATGATCCACGACCTGACAAATGACCCCAATTTGCATACTTGGGAACGCTCCACAGAACGATCCACTTGAAACAAGAGGGAGACAGGTTGTCTGATAAATATTGAGAAGTTCATTTTCCCCATGCATTTCACGCATGAATTGTTATAGCACACTCGATTTGGGAACAGGTACACTCCCAACGAATTGAATCAATGTAATATACTGAGCAAATATGTTTAGGACCACTGATCCATTTCACGAAGCAAATGACAGTTTCCTGGGTTTTTTTTAACAAAATTGTTGAATATCTAAAATTCTTGTCAGTGCCCCAATCATCTATTTGTCTTCGCCTTCACTAAAGGTTAGCGTGGAATATCAGTGTCTTATGCCTGAAATTGCAGTCTTATCATTTGAAGGCATATGCAGTGTTGATTTCATGTCACGGTTAGCATGTATTGCACGTGCATAATCGTCAAGCTACCTGTAGCAGGCAAGTGTATTCGCCCAATTCATTGTACCGCCTCTCTTGTTACAAATGCGTTAAGTGCGCAGGATCATCTAATATGTGTCTAGCAGTCAGTGAATTTGACCACCACTAATAAAGACCAGTGTTAATCTTTAGTGTTCGGTTGACAATCCAGGTATTGCAACACTTGTGCAGAAAAATCCGTCCTTACAACATCTGGTGCTGGTGGACTGTCCAAAGATAGACGAGAAGATATTCTCTATAGTTGCTGTCTCCCTGCAATCTTCTCTGGTGAGATCACTTTCTTATAAACAGTTGTATGAATATATTTTCAGGGATAGATGTCCTTTGAATTGGTACCTCTTTAATTTAGACCCAAGAACTTCAGCACAGGGTTTTGAAACTGTTTGAATTAGAGACATGGGTACAACTGTCTACCTGAAAACGGTTGACATTTTTCTAAATTTGCTTGTTCTATCCACAGTTAATGTGCCCGTCTCAACCCAAAAGACTGAGGTGTTGTCGCGTTTCTCCTAGTGAATGAGCGTGTCCTCCACACACCATAAGAATAGGCTACTATGATGTTTCTTCTTCTGAAAGGGGCATGGGTAGCCTCGTGGTTAATGCACTGGCTTGTCACGCCGATAGCCAGGGTTGGATTCCCCACACAGGTACAATGTGTGAAGCCAAGTCCTGGTGTCCCCTGCCGCCAAGTTATCCAATATGTTGCTAAAAATGCCTAAAAACCATACTTACTCACTCTGCTTCTGTGAATGGAGTTTTGTGATCTGTCCCCTTCCAACAAGACCGAAGTGTGGTAGTGTTTACCCATTGCCCAAGACTGAAGTGTTGTTGTTTTTCCCTGAGAATGACTTACTAGTATTATGATGTTTTTACCACCACATAAATTTTATTTGTAATGTTGCAGGAGGAGCTTGAAACAAGTCTACACACGGTTACTGATGACAGCTTACTGCAGCTGGCTACCCACTGTCCTAACCTCAAACAGTAGGTGACTCAAGAGACTCACGATTGGTTAGGTCATATGCTTCCAGGTGTGACAATACAACTGTATGATCTAAGTTGAGTCTGGTGGTTCATGGTGAGAGGGTTCAACTCATACGTAGTGTCAAGGGTCATGTTGGGCGGTGGGGTAACCTAGTTGTTGTAGCGTTCTCCTCATCCCGCCGAAGATCAGAGTTTGATTCTCCACATGGGTAAAATGTGTGATGCTCATTTCTACTGTCTGATATTTTGGAATATTGCTAAACAGGGCATAAAACTACACTCACTCACACAGGTTGTTGCAAATTTTGCATTTCTTGCTGTTGTCAGTATAATTTGTTTTTGTTTTTCAGGTTAGACTTGAATGGTTGCACCAAGGTGGGGAAAGATGCTCTGATAAAGGTTGGTACATGTAGCACACAAACATGATGGAATAGCATTACAAATATATCAGAGTTTCTGTAAAACTTGCCAGATGCACTATTAATCTTGAGTTTTGGCACACCTGGACATATTCACAATTACGTTTTCATTGGATCTGTCTCTCCACCTACTAAAGATGTACATGTTTGGTGAATCTGAACACAATAGGGTATTGTCACTAAAATGTATTTTCTATCCCTCAGTTAGAATATTCTTAATATATGTTTATTGACATATCCAAGAAAGATCATATGATCAGATCTCTTGTCTCAAATGTTGTAAATGTTTCATGAATGTTCACTTGAACTTGAAAGCTATGAAAGAAGATTCATGGAATCTAGTTGTAGGTTTTATTGTCTTACATTAGATATTGATGAGCATTCATTCTTTTAAAGACGTCTTTTTACAATGAATAATGGTAAGCTTCTATACCTCTAGGTAGAGCTGTATAGTGGCCAAAACATTGTATTGCGATATATTGTAATTCAGGTGCCTGTGAGTGATACTAATTGTGCATGTCAATCCTATTTTCTACATTACGAGTCCCCAGACATCTGTTTTATGGTTCCGTAAACTGCAATCTTAAATTAGGTTACATAAGCAAGGAAAATGAAGGAAGACATCTGGTGTCAATGAAAGTATGTGTAGAGTCTGACTTAAACCATAAATATAATAACAAAAACTTCATATATGTTCTTCACTCCATATACTGGCTCTCAAAAAAATATTTCAATACGTATCGTTTGAAAAGGATATTGCGATATACCGGTAATAAAATGCAGTCTTAGCTCTAGTTCTTAGTCTGGTTATAAGTTTTCCTTTGTCCTCACCACCTCATCAGTAAACCAAACCTATACCTCAGTTTGGCTGTGAGAGATGTTTCCCTTTCCCAGCTGTTTCAGGGATGTCCTCATCTGGAGAAGCTTGATCTGTCCTACTGCAACCGTCTCCGCCAACACCCAGAGAGTGAGGCACTGTGGACATTGCCGCAGTCACTGCGAGAGCTCTCTCTGTGTGGCATTCTCTTGGAAGATGAGGGCATATTTGTAGAATGTCTGCAACGTCTTCGTAACATCAACTCCATCAGACTCTGTGGGGTGTCCGCCTTAAACGATGACACTCTCACAAAGGTAACTAGATTTCCATTTATACTGAGTGGGAAATAGTATTCATTCTGCCAAAGAACTGAACAAGTAAAGACTTACACCACTTCAGCCTAATTACATTGTATCCATGAGAGGAATTGAACCCGGGTCTTCGGTGTGACAAGTGAACGCTTTAACCACTAGGCTACCCCACTGCCCCCATTAATGCTGTATATACAGCTATGGTAAAGTATATGCACTATATACACACCCTATGAGATATTGTAACATATTTTTCCCTTTACCAAGTCATTCCCTTGTGCATGTATCACCCAAAATACATTGTCAACAAATCCGAAATTAATGACAAATCAGTTATAAAAAGATGTCTTGTATTTCTGGAGTTATGTTGTAAATATATTTTATCAATTTTATTCACCATTTCTTGAAATTGTTTCCACAAATATTCATCCAAACTACATGGTAATTAACCTTAATCAATGCAAACAAAGCTCCAACATTGACAGGCAACACAATCTGCTGAATGTGAGATTTACAGTAGTTGTTCCTATGATAGAAAGGTAAAATCACCCTCAGTAGCTAAACCCTACCTCTTACGCTGAAGTAGTCCACTCAACTTCGTACTTGTAAGGAGCAACAGCAATGAGGTTATGCATTAATTTCTGTCAAAACTTGATGAATTAAGGTGTGGGCTTGTATAAACAGTGTAAAACAACCACCTGATGGTTCACATAGGTGTTGGAACACATCGGCAGCAAGTTGTCTCTGTTAGACCTGAGTGGAGGGATGACTAGGAAGCTGACAGATGAGGGTTTGGCAGCCGTGGCGAAGTACTGCACCAGTCTGGAGTCCCTGTCCCTCAGTCTGCTCCACACACCAACAGGGATCACCCTCATGCCACTGTTCAAGGACAGGGACAGAGCTCTCCAGCTGAAGAAGCTCTTCCTCAGCTGCAACATGGTATGTTCTGAGATGTGTACCAGGGTAAGGGGACAAGTCTCCCACTGAAAGTGAAGGCAAGGAGTGTGGTTTTCCAAATGTGTGTTGTTGAGGGTGTTATGTTTCTTATGGTGTTAATGCACTGAGCTTGAGGGTCAGACAAAGCCATATTGTTTAAGTACAGCAAACTGCAGGTATAGCACACTAAAAGCAACTGCTTGTTTTTGTTCATTTACATATTATGACTAAACTATTGCTTTTTGTCATCCTCAAAATTTGGATTATCTACAGTTATATGTGGTATACAATTAGCTTGACAAGCATGCCCACACTAATACATTGCTAGCTAATGTCTGGGTCAGGGACCAAAATTGGTTCGTATCTTAAGTAAATGATGTGGACAACTTGATGAAATGGAGTCCATGTTTCCCACAGATAGACCTGGAGCTACTACACAAAGTAGCTGCCACCTGCCATCAACTTGATCAGCTGGATCTGTCTGGCCTGGTGTGCGTCACAGACGATCTGCTGTCACAACTGGCCCACAACTGCCAGCATATCTCCCACCTCAGCATCAAGGGCTGCCGACAGGTACATATACAACCCCAAACAAGCACATGGCCATATGACAGCATTAGGTTTTCTTTTATTTCATCTGAATTATACGAAGAATTGTTGCAATTGTGATACTGTAGTAATAATGTTTAGGTACAGTGATGTTATTTATCAGTATATACAAAAATGTATGGAGGGCTTTATTTATGGTCTTAAAGGGAATTTTAGATTCACATTGATGAGTGTATATAGTATGTGTTAGTTCTAAAATGTTCACCCTTTTGGCAAAATGGATGTGAAGTCTTGGTACCTTTCGTTTAAAATAAATACCAGCACTAGAAAAGGGACTTTTCACAGTGATACAGATAAAAATATTGCAGAACATCATCTGTTTGAAAATATGACTTAGATCTCAGTTTTACTCACACCTATGTTTGAGTCAGATATGTAGCCATTCTTTCAGTGATTTGTTACGTGATAAAGAATGGAGATGCTTGGTGTATTTAGTTACTGCTGCACTGTACAACATTCCAACTATATGGTAGTGATCTGTAAGTAGGCAAGTATGAACCAGACAATCCAGTGATGAACAGCATGAGCATCGATCTATGCAATTGATAGCATGGAGGTTATCGAAAAATATATTGGCCAACAGAAAATATATTGGACCAAATGTATCAGTCCATGGAACTGACAAGATATCATCATGAAAAGCAACTGGGATCTTATTTGTATGTGATCGATAGTAGTTGCTTCCTTTTCTGTGTTATTTTCAAATAACTGTGTCAGTGTGATTGATGTTCAGGTGACAGACTATGGAGTGTGTGAGGTGGTGCGGTGCTGTCCACTTCGCCGACTTGTGGTGTCCGGCATCAACAACCTGACTGACAAGTCCATCTTTGCCCTGGCCAACAGCAATCCTTACCTTGAGGAGATATATCTGAATGGCTGCTCAAAGACTACTCCTATGGCGATCAAGTATCTCATAGTAAGAACTACTTCCGTTACTCAGTCACATGATGTTCTTAGGTATTGCACCTCCATTACAGAGTAGTCTCCCTTAGCAGCCAGTCTTTGCTGTGTGTTCATTCCTGCTTTTAGGTTTGTTTTACCAAACAGTAAATGTCTGAGATCTATATCACTTGTGGTTTCCCTCCAACCTGAAGTCACATGATGTTCTTAGGTATTGCACCTACATTACAGAGTAGTCTCCCTTAGCATCCAGTATTTGCTGTGTGTTCATCCCTGCTTTTAGGTTTGTTTTACCAAACAGTAAATGTCTGAGATCTATATCACTTGAGGTTTCCCTCCAACATGAAGTCACAGACTCTCATGTATATCTGTCTTGCTCGTGGTTTCAGTGAGATGCAATAAAAGTTTGAGATATGAGTGACAGATGGTTCCTTCATCATATAATAGAAGACTGTTTAAAGAGAATGTGACATACAACTGATAAAGTCTTTGCTGATGCAGACTTGAAATATCATTTGTGATGATGTATATTTTCTCAAAAGTTCTTTTATCAAGGGTCTGCTTGGCATGCAGTCTAAGTTAACTTAGTCTCAGTGTATTTCGTTACACTCCACCACTGAGTCTAACAAAACCTAGTAGAAGGTCGCGTCAGGTAACCTTTGAGCGACTAATGACCATCCAATCAAACGCAGGACGGTTAAATAGATTTAACCAATCAGACAACGGCTACTATTTACTGATCGGAGGGACTTTCAAAATATTCAGGTCACTGACACAGATCTCTCCACAAACAAACATCTGCATATAACACAATTATTTGACCTGCAGTAAATACGCTTTGGGGTTTCTGTTTCTGTTACCATTAGCTAATATTTCCACAAGATGACATCCTTGAATATTGCCAAAAAACACCATTGTCAGTGACTGTTTACTCACCGTTGTCATGGTTGTACGTACGCTGTGTGCATCACCCAGAAGCGAGCGTACGCTAGATAGCATTCGGATTCGTCCAGGTACGAACCTTTTCGAGATAAAAAGTTCAGAAGGTATGTGCGAATGTCCACTTTCACGATTTGGTAAGCTGTGTTCTGATTAGTCAATCTCAAAGGTTACCTGACGCGACCTCCCATAAGGTGTTGTTAGACTCAGTCGTGGATTATAACGAAAAGTACTGAGGAAAAGTTTACTTAGACTGTCTTGGCATGAGGATGTATATAGAAGTAACTTATGGACGGTAAGGTGGTTGAATTATTATGTATGTATTGAGACACCACTACACATGGAGTTGCATTATTAACTTGCAAGTTGACTGTCCCTGTTTTGCAGGACTGCTGTGTGCCCCGCCTCTACGTCCAGCACTGTGTTCCCAATGCAGTCCCTGACCAGCTGATGGCCAAGAACCTTGACACTGGCGAGTTCTGTAGAGCTGATCTCCTCCAGACATCATGACAGTGTAATGTACGACATGGTTGCAGGATGAGCATCTTGTTATGTAAACTGTGTTTGCAGGACATACATTTTGTAAGATCTACCATCTCTTAGGATGTTATTAGATACCTTAGATGATATACCAGGCCAATATTAGCGTATTTTATCAACAAATTTCTGTTGGTATGGTTGATGAGTCACAGTGGACAAATGGATGCAAATGTTTGCATGTATGCTGGTTGCCTGTGTTTTTGCTGGTGGGATGAAATCCTGGCATGATGGTGATACTACTTGTAGAATTTGTAATATAGAGTGTTCCATGAAGAAATTATGCCATTATTATGCAAGTAATATTACCATTAAGGTAGGGTTGAGTGACATTCACCAGGTATGTGCTGTGTGAACATAAAGAAACTCGGGAAATCCAGGCATTGTTCGTATTATACCCAAGGTAAATCCTGAATGTGGAAAATCATCCAGTGTAATCGAAGTTGCTGTTTCCGCATGCAACTATGAACTGTATGGCAGCATGGATCTTGACATTTGCACCCATGATCAGGTGGTTAGCTCGCTGATTTGGTTGACATTTGCCATCAGTTCCTAACGGCGCAGATCACTGATCATGCTTTTAATCACTGGATTGTCTGGTCCAGACTTGATTATTTGCAAACCGCAAATGGCAGGAATATTGCTGAGTGTACTCATACGCACACACACATGACATTCGCACCAATGATTGGCTCTTGAGTTTCGTAACAAAGAATCACAACATACAAAGTTTTATGAAATTGTTTTTAGAAAATATATGTTTGATTCCAGAGTGCCTACCGCTACTGTCTCAGTGAAGGGTGTGTCAAATGAACACTTAGTATGACATTGTTCACTCTGTATGCATGATATGCAAGTCATCCGATCAAAGTCCTCTAATGAATCATTCCAGATTGTTAGTCATCATTTTCTTGCGGTTCCAGAGGGGGATATCGTCAGGGAGAGATCTGTTAAATGGTTTGCTGACCATTGTGATTTCATTTAATAGCATGACATCAAAATAAAGTGACAGCAAAATAACATGGCATCACAATTACATGGCGTCACAATAACATGACATCACAAAAACATGGTATCACAATAAAATGACATCAAAATAACATGAAATCAAAACTACATGGCATCAAAATAACATGGCATCAGAATTACATTGCATCACAATAACGTGACATCACAGTAGTATGACATCACAGTAACATGGCATCACACCAAAATAACATCACATTCCAATAACAGCACATCACAATATTATCACATCACTGATCTTTCTGTCATTGCAGCTGGCCAGCTGTACATTTTTCATTCAAGTCGTTTCTTACTGCCCATCTCAAAATGCAAAAGTTGGGAGACATGTAGTTCAAATATTAATTGAAATCCTACCCAAGTGTCTGTAGATGTAAATATATCAATTGTCTGGATTAGTGCTTAGAACTCAACAGGTCTTGGACAGTGACACTTTTATCCACTCATGTTGATATGTTTGGCAATGTTCTCTATAAGTTGGGATCCAGAGTCACATGAAGCCATGTGGTAGTTTCTAGGGTTTCCTGTCACCAGTATGTATGTTGTAGAAGGGTCGTGAACAACCTTCATCCCTTGTAATAGTCTGAGAACTGCATCTGGCCTCCTCCCGTATCAGGATGACATGCTGTGATATAACTGAATGCTGATAAAAGAAATATTTAACCCAACTCACTCAATCAGTCTGTTGCCAGTTGTTTTGAACTGTCACATCCAGAAATGTCTGTGCTTTATCCACCATTACTTAGATCAACTCTGTAAGTGAAGCGTTGGAAATTCATTTGAGTCAGGAACATTATCCAGGGTTATCAGATGTTCAGATTCAAACACTTGGATATCAGAAGATACCACAGGGGAAGGCTGTAATTCAAGCTGATTCCACCAGCTGATTCTGAATTAATGTTTTCTACCTGTGAAGATTGCAGCATTAATTCCATCTTACACTGTTCTACACCAACATTCCAGCAGTCCACTAACAGTCTATTGTAATGTAAATACATGAAAGAAATATCTTCGATTTGGGATTGGGAGTGACGTTCAAGGCCCCACTATGAATGTCTTGTGTAAAATACCTTCCTGAGTACAGGGTTGGGCCACAAGGGGTGTAGTTGTAATGGTGCGGAAATACATTTTGAGTCTGTGAGTTGCTTCCCTTGAGCATGCCAGAAACCTTGGATTGGGAATTTGATCTCCTTTCCCTGTTGTTACTTTCCAAGGTTCATCAGCATTATATTTGTGGTAAACATGACACTCATCACATCTGCCATGAAAGCTGTAATGCTGTGATATGACTGAAATACTGTTAAAGGGTGGCTTGAGACATAACTCGCTCACTCACATGTTTGACAAGCATACATTCAGGGTTGTGTGTTCTTGTCAAACTATTCCATTTTATGGATTTTTGTGCCTGTGAACCCCAAAAAAGTGTTAATCTTTTTTTAAGTTCTGCTTTTTCAAGTGTTTGCTTAATGCTTTTGCTTTTATTAACTGTTGTTCAGTAAGCAGTATTATATGTTTTACACAGTGGGTGGTGTGGCGGCCTTGTGGGATAAGTGTTTGTTGCTTCTCATACAGAGACGATGGATTGGATATTTCCGTGTTGTCACAATGTATTACGTCCATTTCTAGTGTGCCACTGATCATATTGAAATATAGGGGCAACACCAAACTTGCTCACATTTCGTACAAACTCATATTTGAACAAAAACTAGTGTATGTTATGTATATTCATTTTAAATGCTTGAAATGAATTAGAATTTAGATGTGATTATGATCATGCTATAAAAACGTGATATATATTTTGTGTGATTTTGTGTACTAATTTATCTGTAACTCGAGGCAACATGATAGTCTGTGTTTTTATTTATGCCAGTATCACTTTGTCCAGGAATTGGTTACTGGTTGTCTCAGGTAACAAGGTGATAGGAAAGATGACAAATATCTGTGGTGATCCTATGACAAAACAATGCCATTTCGGGAGATCCAATGACAAAACTGTGCCATTTGTGCCAAAACAATGCTGTTTGTTTAGATCCCCTGAAAAAACAATGGCATTTGTGGTGACAAAGCAAAGCCATTTGTTGAGATCCTATGACAAAGCAAAGCCATTTGTCGGATCCTTTGACTAAACAATGCCTTTTGGAATTTCTGTTTATATTTCAGGGTATATTTTGAAAAGATGTGTCAAGTGGTCTTGACTGAGCAAAACTCCAACCATAGTTACCTTGGTATGTCCTTTTGATGTGAAAATTCGCTGGTCAAGTGGTGAACACTAGATTTGTGTGGAATATGACCCATGGCTAGTCAAAACAATGCCCATACTAGGTCTCAAAGGTGATCGCAGCGAATAGCTGGCAAATTGCTGTTAAACACTTATTCATTCAGTCATTCTTTACAAAGTTGTAAGAATGGTTCTTAGACCATGTGCCACAATGACACCACATTCTTCATTCCTACTCCATAATGATAGACAACAGCTGCAGGACTGACACTTTCACAGGCCCAGTATGTTACCATGTGGGCAGCCCAGGCTTTAATGCTTCTCATTACTTTTAGCACCAATCAAGGAGCAGGTCAATGGTTTGATTTTGAATATGAATTTTTACTTTTTGAAATGTAACCTAACACTACTTCCCTATTTCCCGTTTTTTGTAAATAAACCAAGAAATGTTCTGTGCCAAATCAAAAGTCATTGTTCCAGCCTCCAGATGTTTAACCACTCCCTATACTATGTATTCTCAGTGATGAACAGTTCAAGAGCAGCTAGCTATATGTGATATTGTTGTGGATGACTGAGAACTAAAGGATATCATTATCTGCAGTACCATCATATAGCTGGAATATTGCTGAGTTGGCATAAAACTATACTCATTCATTCATTATCTGTAATATGAATGTGCTTCACATGGTCAGAAAAACGTGTTTAGTACTGACCCCAATACTATGACAACTATTGTTATTTGATATATTTCCTGTTACTTACGTCATGTAAACGGAGCATATATGTTGCATTGTGTTTTGATTCTGATGGGTCTGATTGCTGTGTGTTGTTTCGAGTCTGATAACTGCATGTTGTTTTAGTCATCTGCATATTTATATGAATTTAGGAATTAAGAGTGGTCACAGGAGGTCAAAGCGTTCATGCTTTTGTCTTCTATTTAGAAACTTAACCAATAACAGAGTTGTGTTTCGTTTGCTTTTGAGTATGCATATACAAAGGTAAAGAATAACTAACTGAAAAACTGAAAATGTTACAGATTAGATTCTTATTTGGAACTTTATAAAATTTGTTCTGATACATTTTACAAGGTTATGTAAAATGTTGGTTCTATTCAATTTGAGAAGGTTCACCATCGTTCGAGTTTCATCCCTTGTAGAGTTTGATTTGGGATAAAATTAGAAAAGTCACCACCCATCAGTCTGGGCTTTCATCCCACATCAAGTCATCATGCTGTGATGTGACTACCTGTATATGAGAGTGATAAACCAAACTCGCACTTTAATTGTATAAATTAAGTCTAATGATAATTAGGAAAATGTCTTGGAAACTCATATTTTGGTTGGTGGCTTTAGTTGTGAAGGTGAACAATACTTAAAGTGCTTTCTTTGCTACAATAGTTTGGTCTGGGAAATATGTTGATAACTAGAGGCCACATGATGGATTGGATGGTAAAGCTCATTGACTTGGTTGATCACTGGATTGTCTGATCCAGGTTTAAGTATTTACAGGCAGTAGTCGTACAGCTAGCAATTGCTGACTGCAGTGTAGGCAACAAGCATATGCAATATAACTTATATTTCAAAACACAACTGGATTTGAGCTATGCAGATTCATCTTTTACGAGCATGCAGACTACTTTGTGGTGTAACACACTTCATCATGCTATGCAGGAAGCTGTCTCAGATCCACGATTTTTGAAAACCTAGTCAACTTATTGTGATAACCCCATTTAAGACAGTTAGGCTCGGAGGCTTGTCAGTTCGACTTTCTTATCCTTTCACAGCTCACAGGTTGATATCTCTCAAGTACAGTCACAGCTCTTAACAGAGCATAGGTGGTGCAGAGTTCAAGGCCAATAATGCCTATAGAGCTGTGTCCCTTTGGTGTACTAAGCTCCTCATGTTATGGGCTGGCACATAGGATTATGACCAGTAATATGAACTCAGTGTCTGTGTTCTGGTGTCCATCTCTGTAATTTTGAGAAACTGTGGTGAAAACTAAATGCACTTACTCACCCATACCTGTGCATGTATTTTTTTCCTGCACATGATATGAATCTGAATAGTCTCACTGCATACACATATTTATATGAATATTCATATATTGCTGGTGTTTGTGTGTGATAAGCCAGAGACGAGAACCTCTATACTCAAGGTGCTACCTGCTTACAGGTACATGTCTGACACCCTTCTTACAAAAAGGGTGGCGTTGCTGGAATAAACTAGTATCTCATGCCTGATTCTGTGCTAGTCACTGTATGCGCTCTCTTAGAGATGAGAGACCAGACTTGCTGTGTCCAGTGATATTAACAAATTTGTGATGGAAGCTGGAACATAAAGAAATGGACTATTTGTTATAAATCAAATATTGCCTCTGTTGTTTGATAACACTTATGAATGATCTGTGATGACATCAGTTATTTATGTTATCAAAAATCATGTTTTCCTTCCGTATTGCTTCATCGTTAAGACAGTGCAAACACTCACTGTTGCATAATGATTGCCACTTCTTAATTATATCAACTTGTTCCCAAAACTAATAAATACAGATGAAATAAAAGTATTGTTGTTTTGTTTTCCCATACGCAAGTGTGTTTAGCTGAGAAGTGAAATCTTCAAAACCGTGTGCACTAATATACAGAAGAGAATGACACTGTCAGAATTGGGTTGGCCTTCATTGAACGTATTTTCTTGACTCTCCCTCAAAATACAGAAGTCTTAGCAATTATGTGTTTTATCACAGAAGAGCCCTAACATCCGAAATATGTGAGTTACATTTTTGGACTGGACTCTAGAGTATGGAATACTAGTGTTGTTTTTTCATACTTTCCTCTGATTTACCTAGCTACCATTCTCTCTGATAAAGACCAGTCCCTGAATCAGTTTAGTGGTGGCTGAAAGTATATACATGTAATGTCAATAGACTGGATAAATGATGAAATGATGAGTTGTGTACTTGTGAACACCAGACTCATGTCAGTAATATTGGGCAACCATACGTCATTTCCATAGACTTGCATGTTATTTCAGTCTAGCATAAATAGTTTTCGGGAAGTGAGTTTAGGATGCAACTTTGTGAAATTTGACAGGCAAATGTGAAATCATTTCAACTCTGCACACATATTTTCAGTTCAATTTTCAGTTCAATTTTCAATCCACTATTTCATTAATGACATCACATGTATCAACTTGCGTGTGGTTCCACAATGTACAACCCCACAGACGGCCATGTTAAAAGGCGTTTACGGCAATGTACTTATGTTGGTTAAAATATGCCACGGAAAATTCAACAGGAATTATTGCTTGTAGGTAAGATGCTTCCTCTCAAATCTTCAAAATCTGACTTGGAACTTATGAATATTAAATTCATGAAAATTATTTATGCTACACTAAATTAACATGCACGTCAATTGAAATTACGTCAAGTGTCCGAATCTGACTAGCCCTATAGTTGCCTACCCAGAGAGTATAATGCTGAGTTGTTTATAGCTGGGGCAGTTGTGAATGTTATGCGCTCTCATACAACATCGTCCTGATAAATGCGGAGACACGGCCTAGTTTCCTGGATGACCGGGACAAGCCGAATAGCGAGGCAACTGAAAGAGGCGAGTGGCGACGAATGATATGATACAGCGAGTGACGGCGCTGTGTTGCAGTTAGTGATAACTGCAGTTGTTGTTGCCACGCCCCTATCATAACGTGGTCAGTGGGAAATGGCAGGGTCAGTGCCAAATATCACTCTCAACACCGGACAGTACATGCCGATGGTGGGTCTTGGGACATTCAATAAGTTTAAAGTAAGTACGAAATACTAAGAATGATTAAGTTAAGAAAAGGAAAGGAATATTTACGGTACATACCCCACAGTGATTCCCGTGAGATCTGCGCTCACTCACCATGACACTTTGTGTTAATTAAATTTATGAAAATATATTAAAAATAGAATATATATTAAGACATCGCACAGTGTCGTTTTTAACTGTCGATGTTACGTTGCTAACCAGCTATTGTCGTAAACCCTCTAAAAAAGACCCTAGAAGACAGCCTACCGGAAGTCAGCTAGAAACCTCTTAAGTATGCACGGATTACAGTGTTCCCAGAAATTATTGAGAAAATCTTTGTTTTTTTTCTAATGATGCTAAGATTGGAAAAAGGGCTTTCACTATGCACTAAGCATACTAAATAAGGGAGACAACTCTTGAAGGCTTAGAAGGCAGCTCATTACGTCAAGAGTTATCTCCCTTGTCAGGGCAGACGGCTTCCTGTGTTGACATGGCAGAATTTACAGCAAGAGAGAAAAGAAAGCTCATTCTAGATGATTTTGAAAGGGGTGAGGCTGGTGCTAAAGTGTTAGCTTGTAGACATGGTATTCCTCTGTCTACAGTATACAGAACTTTGAAGAATATTCAAACAGGAACCGGGATAGAGCACAAAGCAGGGGCAGGTCGGCCTAGGAAATTCAGTGTTGTGGATCGCCGAAGACTTGGGCAGATTGTGAGTAGGGGCAAATTGAAAAGTGTTGAGAACATCAGAAATGAAATGATTAGCAGAGGAAGTCCTCAGGTATGCAATGAAACAGTTAGGCAGGAATTACAGAGACTTAATTGGGTGAAAAAACGTGGAATTCCCTCGCCGTTGATGAAAGATGCACAAAAGGAAAAACGTTTAAACTGGTGTCGGGCTCATGAAAATCAAGATTGGGATAATGTTTTCTTTTCGGATGAAAGTTCTGTTTGGCTTTTCCCTAATTGTGTGAAAATTTGGACCAAAGATACTGTCAAACCTATCTACCAGCGACCCAAACATAGCCCGAAGTTTCACATGTGTGGTGGCATATCGGCTCGCGGAGTGACGCCATTGTGTGTTTTCACGGGAAACTTGACAAAAGAAAGATACGTTGACATTCTAAATGGTCACCTTCTTCCGACAGCACAAACATTGTATGAAGATGATTGGATTTTCCAGCATGATAATGACCCAAAACACACTGCGCGCTACACAAAACAGTGGTTGTCGGGCGAAAATGTTGAAGTTTTAGACTGGCCCAGTTACAGCCCAGACCTAAACCCAATTGAGAATGTGTGGGGAGTCATGAAGGACAGAATAAACCAAAAGGGACTGAGAAATATTGAAGATATGAAGGCCGAGGTGGTTTAATATTGGGATACCCTGTCACACGATTACCTACAAACTTTGATGGGTAGTGTGCCTAGGCGTATTCAGGCATGCATTGCTGAGCGAGGAGGTCTAACAAAGTACTAAAACAAGACTGAGACTGTAAAAGGATGATGTTTTAACATGTTTATGTAAGTAAAACGCCAGAAGTTAATAAACGTAATGAGTTACATGACGCAACATGATTCTCAATAATTTCTGGGAATACTATACATGTAAGAAACATGCAGTTATGTTATTTTCAGTTACTTTAAAAATGTTGTCATGTGAAGCTGAATTGGGAATGCATTGTTGCCAGACAACGTGTCATTTATCGGCTCGCATATATATAAATAAATGAATTTTATATATATATATCAATTTTTAGAATATGTGTGCTTTGAATATTCTTTCATATATTGTTAAGATGTCAACCCAAATAGCCCAGCTACATTGGTTCAGAAACTAGTCACTCTTTCATGAAACAGGCGGTCCCTGACGGTGTGTGTGCGTGCGTGCAGGGGTACAAATAACCACTTTTTGTCCCGAAAGTTTATTAAATGACCATAGAAAGCCGGGGCAAAATGAAGTGCATTGCTTCATAATTTCAAAAACATGTCAGATGTTTAATACATCATTTTATGTTCTAATTCTCTTCGATCAAACGAACATAAAATATTTATTTATGTACAACAAAATACTTCGCATGGGTAATGCCTACCGCAGCTCACAGACGAGCAGGTTTATTAACACAGAGTATACAAAGAGCCGGCAGAATATTAAAATACCATCTCGTCTGCACCTTCAACCTGTACCTGAAAAACAAGCAAATTCAAAACCAGAAAAAACTGCTTACACATATATGAAGTATACTACAGACGTTCCTGCAATACTAACTTCATTTTATTAATATTATTAATATATTATTATCATTACTGTTATTATTCATTTGTTTGTGTTTAAATGCAAGGCAAAACTAAAATACATATCTCCAATTCCTTACATCCTCAATTTTGGGTCAGGTCCCATCTCCAGGCCGCTCCATGTCATATAAGATCACATCAGGTCAGCCCTCTCCTCCTTACATCCGAATCTCAGTACCTCACTGCTAATACAGATCGCAATACTGCGTACATGAACCATCCGGCTTGTAATCCAGAATTATCCATACGGATTGAAGGTTCAATACTGAAACCTTCATAACTTCAACAAGGTCCAATACACTCGATTTAAGAAAGCTGCTCGCCGTGTTGTGCGAAGACCTCGAATGACTCAGCTCATGTTCAATCTCACCACGTCACCTTCGTCACGTGGCTTCAGCACAAATCTCACGTGCAAAACACCTTCGCTGCAGTAGGCAAGCTCTACCGTATTTAACCCAAAATAAATTCATTGGATGTAACTTGGTGGTGTTTCTTTTTGTGACCTTTTCACAAACAACTGAGTTTAATTACCACAATGTATTCACCTGACGATATATGATAATGCATGTACGTTAATTTATTTTAAGCTTTGAGTGCTCTTTACAAATGGAATAGTGTGTGAGTGAATTTAGTTTTACGCTGCACTCAGCAAAATTCCAGCTATATGGTGGTGGTCTGTGAGTAATCGAGTATGGACCAGACAATCAAGGGGTCATCAGCATTTCAGTATAAATGTGTGGTTGGTGTCAGGATGTTTGTTTGTTTGTTGCTTAAAGCTGTACAATATACCAGATATATTATTCTGCTCTGTAAATAATCGAGTCTGGACCAGATAGTCCTGTGATCAACACCATGAGCATCGATCTACGCTTTTGGGCTACGATGACATGTGTCAACCAGCTTGATCTATGAATCCCATTAGTCACCTCTTACGACAAATATAGGTTGAAGTGAGAGAGTGAGTTTTGTTTAACGCCACGCTCGGCACTATCCCAGCTTTATGGCGCCGGTCTGTAAATAATCGAGCCTGGACCAGACAATAGAGTCATCAACAGCATGGGTCTCAATCTGCGCACTTGGGAACGATGACGTATCAACCAAGTCAGCGAGCCTGACCACCCGATCCCTTTAGTCGCCTCTTATGAAAGATGTTTGTTGGAAAGATGGGTTACTGAAGGCCTGTTCTACCCCGAATCTTCACGGGTCTGTATAGGATGAAGGCCATTTCTAACCCAGATCTTTTGGGTAGTAGCCAAGATCTGTTCATGATATTGCAATATCCTATCCAGACATAAATCCAGACCAATTTTTAAACGATGAAGTGAGTATTACAAAATAAACACCAGTAAAGCTGGAGCCAAATCCCAAGTATCACAAGGAACCTGCAATAAAGAGCAACCCTTCCTTTAAATCTGAAACGATAAAACTCGATCAACTGTTTTAAAACATAATAGTAGATCATGTTGAAAACCTATCACAATCTACTAAGACTCTCCATCCTGTACTTCAGAAACGTGCTGATATTTTTACAGGCTGACCTATGATAAGCACAGTAAATGTTTGCAGGCCATGTGAAAACCACAGTTGCTTTCTTGGACGATACGTCATTTTTTTCATTTCTTGTGGACCAGTAAAATGTAGATTTCTCTGCAAACATTGTTCCTTTTGTTCAAAACACTGGTGGTCTTAGTTGTCAGCTTTGTTATCATATTATTGAGTCTATGGATGCTGTGTGTGGATGGTATATCTGAATATGGTTTTGCAATATCATGAACACATACTTACATCATAATACATGTGAAGATCCTTTGTTGTGTCTTAGGTGGATTCATCTGTGCAACTTCGGACTCTACAAGGCAGAGAAACGATTATGCATGTCTTACAGTTGTGTTTACAAATCATCGAAACACAGTGAAGGTGTTGGGTTCGACCTCACAATTCAGCATCCGGCGCGTGTGACATGTCAATCCCTTTTATACTGTACATATTGTTTGCGTCTGCAGCAAGGTGAGGTGTACGAGGCAGTGAAATACGCCATCAGTTGCGGGTACCGCCTCATTGATACTGCCTGGGTTTACCGGTCGGAAGATGAAGTAGGGAATGCCATCACGGAGGTCGTCAACAGCGGTATGGTGAAGAGGGAAGACCTCTTTATAACATCAAAGGTAATTCCCGTGTATGATCTTGATTTGATTTTTCCCTGTGACTTGTATACTGGACAAAAATAGTAAGGGTAGTTGTGAATTTTGAAATGATGAATAATGATGTATTTATTCAATGACATATTGATAAAATATCAGTCATAAAAATACCAATATCCCTAACTTATTTTGTCCAGTATACGAAGATGCACAAACATGCGTGTGACAATACCTACAAGCCATGCTTTACAATTTCACTTTAGTCTTAGGAAAATATCAAGTGTTTTTAAACTTCTTTAAGTTGAGTATTCTAACCACTAGATCCACCTTGTGTCGACAGCTTATCGGGCTAATTCTTTGCTTTCATTTCGTCATTAACAGTGCCATACGTTTGTTCTTATTCAAAGTTACATGACATTAGAGCAATCACACTATATATAGCATAGTTAAAATGCAAATACGTCAACATTCTCGATAGATCATAAATAATGCTTTAATCTTGGTACCTTGTTGCCACAACTGTCAAAGCTAATAAAAGCGTAAACGTGTTTCAGTTACTGTATTAAGAAGTATTTACTGAAAGCGTGTCCTTATGGGTGAGTGAGTGAGTGAGGTAGGTTTTACGCCGTCTTTAGTAATATTCCAGCAGTATCACACGAGGGGACACCAGATATGGACTTGATACATTGTGTCCATGTCGGGAATCGAACCCGGTTCCTCGGCGTGACGCTTAACGACTAGGCGATTCCACCACCCATGAAACACTGCCAAGTAGTGACGATACCAGGTGTTGGAAAGTGGAGCTTATCCTGCCTCAGCAGTTTGTCACAAACACATGCAAGAGCAAAATAATCTGAAAAAAAACACGGGGACATACAGAAATAATCAGGACGGGTGACTGCATTCTTCATATATATATATATATACACACACACACACACACACACACACACACACACACACACATGTGTATATATATATATATATATATATATATATATATATATATATATATATATATATATATATATATATATATATATATGAGTCAAATATATGGGTCAAATAGGTGTATGACCTACATGTTATACCTTTTATTCTAGAAATCTTGGGTACGCTCAACACAATTACTGACATCACTGAAAACAATTCGTTCCTCTTTCATTCTGTTCTTCTTCTTCGTATTTTTATTATTATTTTCCTGTCAGTTATGGAGTATCTTTCATGCCCCGGACCGTGTCGAGGTCGGTCTCAGAGAGTCTCTCAAGGACCTGAAAGTGGACTATGTTGACCTATATCTCATGCACTGGCCAATGGCGTGGCAGGTAATTTGAATGTTGTTTTTGATTGGTCGATATATCTACATTTCTTTAGTAATTTTTGGAAAGCAGATACGCTTTTACATGAAGAATCGCATCATAGGTACTTATAAATCATATTCATTTTCTTACATTACACCTAATATTTCTGGTATGTCGTATGACTCCTACAAGAGAAAACGCGGTAAAGCACAAGGTCCTACATCGAAGTTGTGAATCACAGTTGAACTTTCATGTACGAAGTATCTATGTATGTAGTGTATACCAACTGGAACTGTAAGACTCGTGTTCTGTATGGCCTCGATCTGACAGGAACCAGCAGATCGCAAAGCGTGGATCATGGGTACAGACTTCAAACCTGCCGACGTGGACTTCGTTGACACTTGGCGAGTGAGTCCTTCTTTCCAACATGGTGATATATCCACGCTAAAGTTGTCAGTATTTAATACTAAGATAATGGTTATATGTAGATGTTAAGATATTCCATTATTGTGGTTGCTGTGTAGCTTCTTTGGCACCCCGGTTTAGATCAACGCGTTCAGGTACACACTCAAGCAAACACACACACACACACACACACACACACACACACACACACACACACACACACACACACACACACACACACACACACACACACACACACACACACACACACATATACATACACACACACATACATACAGACGCAGAGATATATATGTAGACACACAGAGACACATTCACACATAGACACAGAACATGCCTTGTGTGGAATCTCTGTGTTAACATGGGCAAAATTAACACACTTTTACAAATATGTCCACGTTAATAGCGACAGGAAATTGTAAATATACAGAATATCTGACTATGTTTCACAATCTTAAACCTACCAAGGGTCACAACTGATATCCAGCATCGGTGTTAATCTAAGACCACTAACTCCTGTGTTGTCTTCCAGATAGCGTTAAGCTGACAGCTCCAAGGTGTCAGTTATCTTTAAGGCTATGTTACATTCTACGTTGCATGGTCAAGTCACGTGCGTGCCAAATGATCATCTATCGGTACTTCTTTCAAAGTAAATGATATAACTTTGAAGTTCACAATAACATCTTTACCGTCGGTTCATTATACAGTGGATGTTACTATCTGTGATAGCTAGAAAAGGTATAAAAATGGACACATTCTGATTATGCACATTTACTCGGGTTTTGTGTTGTTTTGTCTCTATGTTGTCGACATGTGTACCTCCGCCAAGCCTGTTGACTCACCAGTCCTTGTTTTTATGGCTGTATAATTCTACATATTAACACCAGGCTATGGAACGTCTGGTGGACAAGGGTCTTGTCAAGGCCATTGGCGTCTCCAACTTCAACATCACACAGCTGAAACGTCTACTGTCTGCCAACAATCTCAAGTATAAGCCGGTCAACATGCAGGTGTGTGATGCAGTGTTATCATAGGACAGGCTGTGTACCTCGCACTCGGAGAATATGTTGTAAATGTGACATGAATAAAAACACTATTTACCCAACTATACTTCCCATAAAAAATTTAGACTCACCAGTGTAAAGATATCCATTTACTTCAGTCAACTGTTCTAAACAAATTTTACAAAATATTCCATACTGTTAAAAGGAACAGTAGTATAGGGAATAGGGGTTTTGGCTCACTTTCAAGAAATGTCTCTACAAAGCCTTATTTACTAAATAAGGCTTTGGTTGGGACCTTAGATCTTGCTACTATTACCCCTACTACAAAAAGGTTGGGTGTCTATGAAACAGTTTACCGTGTATTGGTTGGAGGTAACACTGTGCCGTACGGTACGATCAATAATTCTTCTCTTACAAACCCCCTACCCGGCCCATCCCTCAAGTAGTACAAGTTAGGTTCGTCGGCTTTCATATCCACTTTATCTATGTTGTAAGTTTTGACTGACCATATAGGATCGGTGGCCCGCTTACGGCTATCGCCCTCGTGTTCCCCCGGCTGGTATAGATACCTCACTAGGGCCCTATCTGGTATCTGTTTCTCCTTCCCACGCAATGGAGCGGCCGACTCTGCAATTATTGATTTTAGTTTGATAGCGTCTGCCGGTTTCTTACCGGTGAGACGGGTGACTTCATGGTTGATTGCCGACACCACCTTAGGTAACCTCGTGACCCATTCAGTCGATCGTTTTCCAGGGGTGGCCATCTCCCTAGCATACTGATGGCCGAACAAGCGCTCAGCCAAAGTCCTATTAAATCTCTCAACTATGGCTTGGCAGCGATGGGCTCCGGCCGTGCCACGCCTGACCTTTGTATCGTGTTTGGCTAGCAGTTGTGACACGGCACCCATGAACTCCCGTCCGGGGTCAACTTGCAGCTCTGTTGGCCACGTCAGCGGGCTGCGTTTGTATATGCGTTCGAATCCTCTGGCTACCTGGGCCGAATCTTTCGTGGTCAAGGGTTCGGCTTCCTTGTAACGACTGGCTACGTCCACTACGGTTAAGGCATACTTGTACCTCTTGTCGTGGGGTAGGAACAGTAGGTCTGCCTGGTGAACGCTATTAGGTATGTTAATACCGAACCTCCTTCTAGGCACGTAGCGTGGTGCCGGCAAATAGATCTGCCACAGGGCTTGTTTTTCAAGCCACGCTTTGGCTTCCTCCGGGGGTACTCGCGCTATTTTAGCTAGCTTATCTACTGCGCTAGCTCCTTTCCAGTACCCACGCGGGCTGTAGTAAATAGCCTCAAATTTTTTCATGTCCATACGCGTATGTGTTTATCCCATCAATAGCTATCCAACGTTTCGTGTCCATAGGCGACAGGGACGTCTTGTTTATAGTCAGTCCGTATATCTTATGTCCATCACTTCTAAGTGTGTTCATTTTATGCCTAAAGGTACGGGTCTTGAACAGGGCTTCCTTGAATCTAGCGTGTTTGATGTGTTGTTTCACCACATACTTCTTAACACCCTTAGGCTTCCGGATCTCACTATTGTCGGCTTTCAGTATGGAGTACATCTTATGTCTCAAACCTATGTACTCGGCTATGGGCGTGCCAGCGCACTCGTCCTTCATCTTACCTAGGACCTTTTTATTTACCGTACTGTGTATGGCATTGGTCTTAGGGTAGTCGCTGGTGTCGTATAAATCGAGGTGTTTTTTCATGTCCTCGTACACGTCCTCGGTTCGAATCTCCATCAGCAGGGAATCCGTGTCAGTGTACAGCACTTCACACCTGTCACCGTACTGTTTCTTGAGCTCGTTGTAGTAAAAGTCGTACATCAGGTGTTTGGATAAATCGAGGATGCTCATCCCCACGTAAACAGGCCGGTTGAATTTTATGTGGCTTTTCTTCATGTGTAGGGCAACCAAGTTGTCTGTGAATATCTTACTACGGTTGAATGCCGGACTGGCTATCAATCTCCTGAGCTTGTCTTCCTCACTCGACCGAACCAGCTTCACGGTCACGCGTTTCCTCAGGTTCTCCATAGTCTTACCAAACACCGAGTTGTTCATGAGCTTGTAGAGATTTTTCTCAAAATCACTGGTGGCTTTTTTTCGTAGGTCTGTGTTCATTCTGATGTAGGGCTCCATCCATGGGCTCTGGTCGAACATGAGCACCCTGTGTATTTTGGTCAGCCTCATACCCAACGACAGGTACAGCTGTAGGTTGCGATAGTGAACGATGTACTTGGTCTTATTCATTAAGTTAGGCACGAGTTTTTCAACGTCTGTCACACGCCCACCTGACAAGTTATGTTGGTACTCAGACATCCAGTCTGGGTTAACCCTCATACGTTCGGGGGCCAGGGGGTAGCTGTTGTGCGATGTGTGTAATTCCTTGGGGTACTCTAAGTCAACCTCGAGGATATACCCTTTGTTCGAATCTGGTGCAACCCCCATAACATCAACGTGGGGTACCCATTCGAATCCCCCTGTAGGTAGATACTGGCTCATGGCCCAGCCGTACAGGTTGTTTGCGTCGAGGTAGAGAATGTGATTGGTTGGCTTGTTAGGATCGTAACCTTTCACGTATTGATTATTTGCTTTCGCGTATCGTTTGGATGCCATGGAAATCCCACCTCGCAAGCCTTTCTCAATGAATAGGTGCATGTCGTAATCTGTGAGCAATTCCAAATTAACTCCGGTCTTTTTAAGCAAGGCGTCCCACGACAGACCTGGGCTGGTGTAATACCATGCGGGGTCGAGTTTATACTGCTTGAAACACGTCCGCCTAAACGTTTCAAACACGTCGGCTAACAGCAGTACATCTGTCCTCAAGTACAGGTCGTGATAATCACCCAGGTTCTTACAACCCAGTTTATTCCATACGTTAGTCGCGTGCGAGTAATCATCTCGTGAGACGGACGCCTCATTCAGCTTGCTATAAAAGCAGTCAATAGGGGGTAGTCTGGTCTCGGTGAACTTGGCCCAACTATCCATGTACTCATAGGGGTACACACCCTTCCTCATAAGCAGGGGTCTAGTCTCGGCGTCTGTGTATCGATCGGTGATAGGGAAGGTATTGTTGGCCTTGACCAGACTGTCGAGTGACGACAGGAGGAACTGAAACGAGTCAATGAACCTAAGCCCGTTTAAGCTGAAGGAGATGTATCTCTCCATGTTGTTGGGGATGCACGTTATATTACCATCGATTTTCGCGATGGCCTGCATGATCAAGTGTGAGTCGTACCCTCTCAAGTTGTGAAAGACAACGGGGATGTTTATTGTCTTAGGGTTGATTTTAAGCTTGAGGTTGCACGCGTTGTGAGCGGCGCCTCTATACTTACCAGTTATGTGACAGTGATCTCTCACCGAATCACCGTTAAGTGGTGATTCACACACGTGACAGTTAGTGCTACTAGCGTGGGCTAGCCTGTCGACTCGGGTCAGACGCATGGGAGCGATTTTATACAATGCATTCCTAATAATTTTTTCTTCCTCCTGCAAACACTTTAGAAACCTTTCAGCCGCGTCAGGCCCCCTATATACTACCGGAGCTTTCGTTTCCCCGTCACAACGGACGACAATGTATCCAAACGAACAGGCTTTATGCTCTTGTGTCTTGTGGGTGAAGCTACCACTGGGAGCCTCGCCGGCGGCAGCCACTAAGGCTTCGAAGTCGGCGTATATGATATAAGGCACAGACATTTGGTTCTTGTGGTTACAGAATTTTAGGATATTATCACCTTCCTTAGGCATGTCGACTCGTATGGCTGTCTGCCCCACACCTTGACAATCATCCCGGTGGGATTCTAATAAATCAGCTCGGGTGAAGCCATGTAGACATCGTTCACAGAAGTGGGTCTTTCCTTTGTATGCTGATTGGTCATACAACAGCCTGCTAAAGTGTTTTATCCATGTGTAGTGATACTTGTCACCTCGCTGGATCATGAATATATTGATAACTTGGCGATCCTTCACCGGGCTGACCCTGTGTACTATTGTTGTGTTACCTTCGTGCCCAAAAACATTTATAGCCAGATTATTCTGTTTTTCTACTTTAGTGATCTGGGATATGGGGGTGGGTTCATCTATACCATCCCAATTGAGCCCATCATCTTGGGGATAGCTAGAAAGCCTATCTGAAAGCTGGAAATAAGGCTGACCTGATAGCTAACCTCAGGCAATCGTTTCCTCTATTCTTAACGTTTACTATGGCATGTTTGTTCCTATAGTAGGGAGGCAAGGCTAGGTATGACCCGCCTCTGAACGGCACGTAGGTAGCTATGTCTAGATAGACATTATCGATTTTATCTACAGCCCACCCGGACCCCAAGTGTGTGTAGCGTTCTAGGTATTCTCGTATCTGCTGAAAACTGGTATCGATTGATGTATCAATGGTCTCTGTATGTGTGACGACCTCTTGTTGACCTCGGAAGTAAGGCTGAACATACTCAGTGGCCCCTGTGGGGCCCCCAACCTGCTTATCGAGCGACATTTTCACTGTGATCTGAAACTTGATACTTCCTAGGTTATTTAGTTCCTGGTTGACCTTATCAGCTATCAGAGGCTTGATATCTATAATGTCTATGTTTCTATCAACGTGCATGCGCCAACCTCTCAAATAGTTGCCTACAGCGCGCTCAGTGCGCACGAACTGTAGGTCAATAGCTCTATTCTGTCGTAATAATTCTACAAGCTGTGGTTTTCTCATACGGGAATACCCACCTAAACCCAAATCGTGTGCTTCGGCTTTCAGTTGTTTTACAGTGGGACGTGCTACGGGGGCATGTGATAACAATGCGGTTAACCCGGCTCTCCCCAGGTTTGAATAACCCGTGTATCCAAGCTGTTTTGCTTGAGCTTTTAATTGTTTTACTGAAGGAGGGGCTTCTAAACCTAGTAATCTCAACAATGCTGACTTCCGCATTCGAGAATACCCGATGACACCTCTCTGTTTTGCGACCTGCTTTAGCCCGCGTACAGTAGTCATTGTGTTTACACCTAAGAGAACCAATGTCTAATTGGGTCACAGTAAAGGGAGGTAACCCTTGATAAAAAATATGTGGCTGTTTCACGCACTGTTGGATATAGTGTTCCTTGTGCATGTATTCCTGTATATGAGTAAAACATTTATTTGGTATTGAGTTTGGAGTCTATCTTGAGCAGTCGCCTACGTTCTTTTATGTAGTCCTTTTTATTCTCGTAGATGAGTTGATGTCTGACTACGTTCGCTCCGTGAGCTTTACATAGACAGTAGTGTCCTTTAACCCCGATACCACACACAGAACACGTGTAGTTAGGACTTCCCATATGGAAACAACAGAACCCCTGATTCCTGCATTTCCTACCACAGGCCTCGGTCTTCCCCATAAGTATGTATTCGCATCGGTATGGAGCGGGTCTCATGTTTACTTATATAGGTATTTTAATTTAATTGCTTCGCAACCAACGCAGTAGCTGCTATACCCAACACTATGAAGCCCAGTTCACGATTCATTTGTCCCTTGGATGGTGTGTAGTACTGAGCGAGTGTGGGTTTATTGAGCGGTTCCAATTGTTTACCAGTTAGTAGGTAGTATTCTTTCATTGCTTCATCGACATCGTTGAATGTTTGAACGGCATGGTTTTCACGCTTGAGTTGTTCGTTAATGAAATCGATCCTCTGGAGGCGTTTTTTAGCGTACTCGGCCTGTGCCTTTTGTAAGTTCTCAATAGCGAGATCGTGCCACTTCCTTTCTTCCTGTATTTCAGCCCCATCTCGTAGTTTCGAGAAGAGGAAATTACTCCCGGAAAATGCCAGGGCATTCACTAACGCCCCACCGACCATCATAGCTATCGTGGCCATCCCTATATTTATTTCATTATATTTTCAGGTATGATCCCTTGTTTTACTAGGATGTCTTTTGTGGCCATCGCCATACCAAGGTTCATTATGAGCATACCCATATCCTGCAGGTTGAAATCTAGCTTGATAGTTGGTTGTTTAAGCACCATTTTAGTCAACCGAGCGTACCCTACGGCTAGACTGGCGACCACTGTGGCGTGGTATGCGTCGTTGACGAACGTTTTCCCCTCAGACATTATGTATATGATATAAAATATTAAAATTATAACATGATATGCGGGTCTACCGTGGGGGTGGGGGGCTCACTGTTGGGTGGTGGCTCACTGTGGGAGGGTACCCCCACGTATAACCACGAGATAGCCAAGGCAGCAGTTACACCTACAGCCAACAACAGTCGGGGGTTGGTCACTTTATGTTGGTTACACCACCGTTTTTTACCGGCAGCTACTCTCTTAGGATTCTTCTGTCTGGTTACTGTTGGGGGTACCCCCACTGGGGTCACTTCCCTCACTGGTTCCTGTGAAGGGGTCTCCACCGTCACCTCGGGAGGGGTTTCCCTCACTGGTTCCTGTGTCACTTCCGTCACCTCGGGAGCAGCATCCA
Source organism: Haliotis asinina (assembly GCF_037392515.1). Lineage (NCBI taxonomy): Eukaryota > Metazoa > Mollusca > Gastropoda > Lepetellida > Haliotidae > Haliotis > Haliotis asinina. The sequence goes on along the minus strand of NC_090294.1, from coordinate 6,105,429 downwards.
TCTATACTATTATTATTATTCTTTCTCTCAAATTGACAATGTTTTGCCGTGATAATCGCCGCCGTCACTGGAGCCAACAACATACCATATTTGTGGTACAGCCCGCAGCTGATAGAGCTCACGGCGTGTTCGATAAAAGGGTCTTTCTCGAGGTCCTCCCACAGGTAAAGTCGGCGCTCTGGTGGAATGGGAAAGAAGTATGACACAATACCGGTGTATATCTGGGTCATAGCCGATCCTATTGTTTTTGTCATTTCTGCTCCGAGCCGGGACTCGTATCTAGCGTACAGCTTATCGATTTCTTCGGCTGACATTTTGTGAATTTTATCCGGAGTGTAGTCTCCAAAGTAATGTTTGGCTTTGCCGCCAACAGCCAACGCCACCAGTTTCTCTCGCTTGTCATCAGTGGGGCCTGCCGGCGGCGTGGGGGAACCCTCCAACGACAATTGTTCGAGCAATTCTTCACACTCCATCTTATAATATAACAAGTAAGATTTAGTTTTAACTATATAATACCCGATGCAGACAAAACACAGAGAAATGAAGGTTAAGTTGCACACGACAAACACTTCAAATATCATAGCTATATACTTAGCTTTGCTTAGCTTTGCTTAGCTTTGCTTAGCTTTGCTTAGCTTTAGCTTAGCTTTGCTTAGCTTTAGCATACTATATATGCTACTGGTTGGTCGGTCTTGAGCACGAGCTTAGCGTGTTTAGTTTCAGCGAGCTGTTTCTTCACCCGTTCCCGTTCTAATTTGCTCATCACATCGTTCTCTCTCAAACACTCCTCGAACGAATCCCTGTCCTTGCAGTGAAATAAGGCCACCCATCGCGTCTGCTCCCTGAGGTCTTTCAACACCGAGTTGAACTTCTGCGTTAGCACCCAGACGCTGTGATTTGCATGCCGGCCGGAGAAGGCCAGGTACGATAGCATGTCTCTCTTTTTTGTTATCTCGCGATTAGCGCTGCAGTCGTCCAGTATGAACAGCGTCGGTTCCCCTTTAAATTTCTCGTGAAGAGCTTTCAACCAGTCCTGCAGGCGTGTTCCAGGGTCGATTTTGTGTACGTCCGGGTCCGTCATCACCCAAGGTCGCGCGTACGTTTTATTCATGCTCAGAGTAGGGCACATGATAACGATGTTATCGAACACATCCTTGTAGTAACCCTCCAACATATCCAACACGAAAACGGTCTTCCCACAGCCAGTCTGCCCGCACACTATGGCGCAGTGTGGGTCAGTGGGTAGTTGTGGGTACCCCTGGGGTGTGTGGGGGGACTGTTTATTGTTGGGGGGTGTGGGGGGGTACCCCCCATCAGTAGATGGCTTGCACGAATCTCCCATTGTCTATATTAAGTTGCGCGTCCATAATAACGTACAGATATAATTTCAACTTACCAGCGGTTTGAGCCTTCTTAGTAATCTGGATGGTTATCCCTTCGCTGCCGTTATCTATACGGCGCCCGCTACCGTGCAGTTTATCATCATCCGTGGATCGCATGTCCAACCATAGGGCGTACTTGGTGGTCAGGTATTCACCGATCTGCACAGAGCCGAGGTCCAGGTCCTTTGTTATATAATCCCCCACTGGTAGCTTTTTTATCTCATCCCACTGCTGGTGTGGCCTCATACCATGACTGAACAGCTGGTTGGGCACGCCCTCGATGGTCACTTCCACCTTTTCAATCTCGGGGTTGAAAAACTTCTCGCTGTCCCTCCGGAATGGATCGTAATACTCCACGGGGACGACCAGGATACCTTTCATCGATCGCGCCGGCACGTTCAGGTTGATATTCCACACAGTGTCGCTCTTATCTCTCACGACTGATCTATGCCTCAGTACGCGATCGTACAGGATGGCCATCTTCCCAGAGTACTGGCTTCGAACCTGCCTGGCCAGCTCCGGGCTAGTGACCATGTCGAACTCCAGAGAGATGTTGTCTATGGCATAACTGGCCTCATCACCATTCGGCGTACGCACTACTTTGCTATAGTCGTTAAACGTGAGCTCGTATTCGAGCCTATCACCCAGCGCGGCCTGGTAAAACGGCGCGTGTCCCGTGAGCAACTCGAAGTCGAGCGGCACGCAGAATCGATTCCCGTATGCTCGAGCGATGGCCTTTTCACCGTCCGATAGCTTGTCTTGCTGGTCTTGCGTGAAGACATACCCTATGCGCGCCCGGGTTGATTTACTGATGCCCTGGTACACATCATTGACTCGTTCTCTCTCGCTTTTCCAGAGATCCTTGTAGCAGTGAAACACGTCGCTGTCGTCGATGCTCAGCACCTCGTTACCGCTGATCTTGACGGTCGTTTTCTTGATGATAGCTTGACCCACGTTCCGCACTAGCTCGCGTTTGTCGTTGTCGGAGGTCAACGTGATATTGAACGCCAGTCGAACAGTGCCTGGTACAATGAGGTCATTCTCACCAAGGTTTGGAAATCTAACCAGCAGAGTTTGATTCTGGTCTATCTTGCTGGGATTGTTGGTGATGGTCACCGACTGTCGCACGGCTCTGGCGCCTAATGGCTCTCTCAATCTTCTGAAAGGATCTAATTTTCTACCGTACATTGTTATATAAATGAAATATATTTTTAATACTAATGGATGAAGACATACCTATGGATGATATGTGGGACGATAGTGCCCAGGCATTCAATGATGACCAGGAGACCTCATTCTCGCAAAGTGATGAGCTCCTTAAAGGCGCCGTCGACGATTATTACAACGCAGTTGAAAATAAATCCAAACTCAAGCCGTTGGGAAGGAACTATTCTGATTTTACCCTCAGCAATGGCACGCTGCGTTTGAAGTCTCGCCCGGAGATCGATCTCATGAATAAACGCACTAGAGAACCGCTTGCTTTATCAACATTGGCCGGTAAATATGGGATTGACTTTATCCGCGATGAACTAGGCTTAGAATATTACGGTGGCGCGCGACCTAAGATTCCTCCGAAGTTAGTTCAAGGTCTGGAAGGCATCAGGGACGCCCCATCGGATCAAAACATGACTTATGATATTAAAAAAGTGTTGACCGACTACGAGAACAAACCCTTCCCGGGTCTCGAAATTACCTTTCGGGAACTGCGGGGGTTGGACCTGTTGATGCAAACCATTCGTGGTCAGCTCTGGAAAAGCACGGCCAAAATGAGTGAGATAGACGACCACATCGCCTATGAAAAGAAAAAACTCGGTGAAACTGAGGACGAGTCTATGAAAGCCACCATCGAGGAACGAATACGTAATTTGGAAGATGAAAGGCAGACATGGTTGGAGACAGCGTCCGGCTACAAAGAAAAGCTTAGATCCCAGGTCAGCCGTGTGCGGGAAACCATCAATCAAGTCCTCCACCGAGACACCACGTTAGCAGACAGGATTCGGATATTATTCCGGGAGCAAGGGATCACCATCGCCAGTATTCTGACTGCATTGGGTTTCATCATATCAACCCTGGTGGTGTCACTGGTGGGAGGAACCCCTGTGGGGCCTGCCGGCGGCGGGGGAACTCCAAGTGGCGGTGGGGGTGTTAAAGACTGGATAAAAAAACTCGGGGAAGGCCTAGCTAAACTGGCTGGTAAAGCCGCCGAAGCCCTTCCCGGCATCCTGGGTAGCATCGTCTCGTGGTTGTTAAGCGCTCTGTCTAAAACTGCCATGTGGCTCAGTCAAAACCTGTGGGCAGCCATCGTCGCCGTGGCGGGTCTGGTGTACGTAGCGGCTAAGAAATCTTTAACCAAATAAGTCCCAAAGCTACCCCACCAACCACTAGGGCCGTTTTACTATCAATATGCTGCTGAGCCTGAATATGAGAGTGTGTGGGGGGTACCTCCACATGAACTTTAGGCTCCGGGGGCGGCGCAACTATACCCGTTTCACGTGGTGGGATGTGTGGGATATAGGTGGTGTTAATATCGGGGTTGATACCCAACTTTTGATCCTTCGTGGCTATGACTATTTCGTTGTTATAACCCACCACTTTTTTTACTCTCAGTTGCAATATCATTCGGAGCCATGTACAGCCCCACGGCGAACACGTAGTCGACTTTCGACCTGGCGTATTCTAACACGTTTTGGTAGCGTTCGATAGCCCGCGGGAGATCAACTGGAGAATTGATAGCATCCTCAACGTTGACAACGAATTGTTTCTGAGCGTCGTAAGCAGTTCCCTTACCGATGATGTTGGAACGCGTTTGCGACTGCGCGCCCAACAGCGCCCACACATACGTTCGAATCGAGTCGTTCAACCTGACTACCCCGGCATGAGTAAACCCTTTCGACGTGTCCAGCATGTACATTTTCCACCCGTCTGCGGTTGACTGCTCCACTTTCTGGATTTTGAAAGCAACACCACCTTTAAAGTCCATACGATCATCCCTCCATTCATTACTTGACAAAGCATAGCCCTGCTTAAGTATACCTCGTCTCACTAAATCATCACTAGCATCTTTCACTGGTTGTGGCCCATATTTGGCAGGTTTATGAACAAGATCCTGTAGTATATGGAAAAAACTATCCGAACTAAACATTTTTCGTTTCATAAAGTGTGATAGTATATATTGGTTAAATGCTTTTGCCGCGAACCCATCACTGTAAGGAATACCCAACCCGTGGTTCGGCCCCGGCAAACGCCAATCCGTCTTCGGGTTTATTTCGAATTCGTTGCAAATACGTTCGTAGGCCCGTCTATCGTACGGGTTGTTTGTTGCGTCCCACGCTTTGTCCTGTGGGAGGGGGGCGCTGATCTCTTTAAGGATACGTCTGACCTGGTAGTACACGTGGAACTTGAACACAGACTGACTCAGCGGTCCACGCCGAGTGTCGGTCAATGTCACACCACACCCCGTTGTAGCGCACCACACGGCAAAGTTGAATTGATTCTGCCAGAACTGCATAGGGTTGTTGAACCAAGCGTGGACTGCCTTGACGTTAGTCACCGAAAGCTTATACTTATCAGGCATATCTATAAACTTGGCATTGAAATACAACCCAGGAGCAACCACGATCTTCATGGTGGAGAAATCTACGTCCAGTTTAGGGTAAAACACACCAGGGGAATACATTTTAAAACTATTATATAATAAGTATATATGTAATATGTACATAACACTTCCAGGAATAACGAGCGGTGAGGCCGTTCAGCTGACGCACGCGATCGATAACACGTCAGGTCAACTCGAAGTCGCACTCTGCGATATCACCTACCTACCGCAATGGACTAACATCAACATCAGCAACAATAAGCTGTTCGTCAGTGGAACTCGCAGCCAGATAACTGACGGCTACTACAGTGTGTGCTCTCTAAACGACGAGGTCTTCAAACCCCTTGGAGCCGAACTCAAGATGAACGACTCAAACGGTACAGTGGTGTTAATCAACAACGGAAGAAACCCCTTGAGGCTCGGCCGACCATTAGCGAGGATACTCGGTATGTCTCCTGACGAGATAAAACCAACAACAACCGTCACAGGCACGAAGTTACCCGATCTAGTACCGTACCGAGAGCTGTACATTCATCTCGGTCAGGTGAGCACAACGTACAACATTCAAGGAGGTCACCCTTCCACTATACTGGGAGCAGTGCCGGTAAAAACTGAGAAATACAACGACGGTAGAACCGAGTCGTTTTCACCACGGCAGTATAAGAGATTAACCCAGGGCAACATACCTGAGCTGACAATATCGGTGTTAGATATAAATCATAATCCTGTAAATATAGGATACCTCAGCTTAACGCTTCATGTAAAATGACCAGCGCACAAGGGCCCGGAGTGAAAAAATGCGTCAATATCGGGATCTCCGACCTCGGAGACACACGCGGTTTCGACGCTCCCGGAGTAGATGGTAAATCGTATGCCTTGCAACTGAAAAACAACATTTACAAACGCGTTGAAATCCCCTCCGGTGGAACCCTAAGTGATATAGTAGATACCACAAGAGCAACAGTCAACACTAAGTACGCCCTTGTCAACACCGGTGATAATAACTGGATAATATACCCATCGTTCGGGGGTAAACTGTTCGACTTAGACGATGTTGAGAGCACTACCGTCGTCCAAAACAAGCCATATATGCTCGTCTTCACCGAAGATGACAAGTGGGTGTTGTTACCCGATAACGACGACTGGTTTCTCAATATTAGACTCGTCTCTCCCTACGTGTTTACTGATAACAAAGACAACCACCTAAACAAAGTCGTGAACAATGGAACCCTGCTCGTGGCTTACGTCCCAACTCAGAGACGTAGCGTAGTCGTCAGCCCACTCAACACTATGGCAGCCCACATGCTATCGAGTAAACCAGCCATACAAAACGTGAAATTGCAGTTGGTGTCTGAATTCGAAGGTGTGGTCACTATACTAGAGAGTCTACCGGCAAACTCAACACTGATCATCAAAGTCTACCTAGGGGAACCATCGGGGAATGATATCGAGATCGTGAAGGGGATCAAACTCGGGTGGGGCAAACAACATCAGTATCAAGTTTGTAACGTTTACGTGCGGGTGGGTACCGACTCCAACACCAGTCTGCAGGGGGTCAACGTGATCGTGGAAAACAAGATATCACTAACCAATATCTTCCTGCCTGACAACATACACTTCATGGGTATGAAGTTCACCCCTGAATTATTATCAGAAAACCAGTTGGAAATTATATCGTAATAGTATAATAATGACCAGTCATCATCCCAACACTACACTTAACGACCTGGGAGATACAGAGGGATTCGATCAGCCTGGTGAGGAAGATGAATTATATATCCTGCACTTCAAAGACAACGTGTACAGACGGGTGTCGTTATCAGATCTTAAAGAGCCTAAATGGCTGATCAACTTAACAATAGCCTCACCTTATATCACAACAAAAGAAGGGTGGAGGTTTATCTCTAAGATTAGGAATAACGGTATCTGGCCCGGGGATTTCATTACGGGGAATGAAGCAACAGCCTCGATATATTTTGTTGAAGAAAAAATTGGGTTAATTTCTGGAATAGAAAGTAAATTAACATTTAGCAGTATGTATTTACACCAAAGGCATCTTGATATATTCTCCCCCTACACAATCATCATAGAAGTCGTCTTTACGTATTTTGACCAGGAAAACTCCTCGAAAGGACGCCAAATTTTACCCGGGTTGGCAATACACTGGTATACCGAACACTTAGATCAATATTGCCGTATTGTTTTACAACGGAATACCCCCACGGGTTCTATAAAACGCTTAATAAACCTCCCTGGGGTTTTTATTACAACAGAAAAGTCTATTAGCCTCTCACCTATTATCATTAGTTATGATCTATCCCTTATAGGCTTCAAATACATTGATAGACTATTAACTGAAACCCAATTAAAATATCTTTCAAAATATATATTATAGGATGGGTCTGTACCCAGTCGTAGAGGAAGTAGCGAAGACACTGGAAACCGTAGATGGGTTCCGCTTGAGGCAGTTATGTGATGTGAAACGTCAACTAGAACAAGACTGTGACACGCGGAAAGCACTATGTAAAAAGTACAATAGAGCTTTCAATATCGTGGACGGGGCTGACACTACCCTTATGGCAACCAGCATGGGACTAGGGGCGGCAGGCGTTGGGTTGTTGGCTACCATCGTGGCTGCACCTATAGTGCTAGGTATTGAAATAACGGCAGGGGTGGCAGGGTTAGCAGGATTGGCGCTTAAGTTAGTATCACGCAGACTTAATCGTAAGGCATTGAAACACGACGAGATCAGGGTTCTGGCCGAAGCAAAGCTGAACACAGTGAGTGAGCGTATTTCCACGGCACTCTCTGATAGTAAGATCTCAGAAGAGGAGTTTCGTTCAATCCTCTCTGAACTCAAAAAATATAACGGAATGAAACAAGATATTCGATCCAAGTCTCGTAAGTCTGCTATCAGCGAGGACGAGAAAAAAAAGTACATAGAACAGGGGATACAAAAAGCCCAGCAAGCCTTTATTATGAACACCAAAGAGATCGTAGGCGGTTCACGTTAAACTGTTTCATCGATATAAACATGACATAGGCCGCCAACTTTTTATAGTGGGAGGTATCTATACCAGCCGGGGGAACACGAGGGCGATAGCTGTAAGCGGGCCACCGATCCTATATGGTCAGTCAAAACTTACAACATAGATAAAGTGGATATGAAAGCCGACGAACCTAACTTGTACTACTTGAGGGATGGGCCGGGTAGGGGGTTTGTAAGAGAAGAATTATTGATCGTACCGTACGGCACAGTGTTACCTCCAACCAATACACGGTAAACTGTTTCATAGACACCCAACCTTTTTGTAGTAGGGGTAATAGTAGCAAGATCTAAGGTCCCAACCAAAGCCTTATTTAGTAAATAAGGCTTTGTAGAGACATTTCTTGAAAGTGAGCCAAAACCCCTATTCCCTATACTACTGGAACTGTTACACATAAACTGGTGTATTGTAGAAAAACCACAAAAACGTAACGTTGAATTCAGTGATGGATAAATAGCAGTGAAAATTGACGAATTCTCATCAAAACCATTCACCAAAGGGATTAACATATAGTGAGTGTTTTAAGTGAGTCCAAACTTTCGATAGGAAGTATATAATCACGATTGCCAGTACTAGTTTGTAAGTTAAAGAGTGATATCAAGTTGTTTAATAATAAATGTGTGTGTAAAGCCTTTTGACCCAGGCAAATGTTTATCATAAGCATTTCGTTAAATGTACAACACAATATTGTGTCCCGTAACCCTCTCACAACACGACTGAACCCCTAGGATGGTTAGTCAGTGTAAAGCATCGGTGTTGGGATCACCGTCTGTGTGTGGATATTATCTTGTACACACAAACACATATTTAGTTGACATAATATATTACTTTCCGTCATGAGGAAGGACATATCATTAACACCTAAATGTAGGCTGGTTCTGGAATGTCCAGTGTCCTGTCTTTCACAGATTGAGATCAGCCCTTACATGTGAGGAAGGACATAGCTTTCGGCCGTGGGAGCCGTGCCAATTTACACTCATCAGAGGGGTACACAAAGTACGCAGCCTAGACTACCAGTTGTCCGACTTTCATTTTTGTGGAAGTCGCGGTGGCTGAGCGGGCTAGGCGGCTGACTTTGTGTGCTGGCGATTAGGTGCCTGACTCTGAGGGTGCGGGTTCGAATCCCGGATGGGACTCAACCGAAAAAAGTACTAGAATTTGTACTTTACTAAGAAAGTGAAATCCCAAATATGACATATGTTGCATTTGACCACTTTCTAAATGGCATCGTGTAATCATGTCTAGTGTCCTGTCTTCCTCAGATTGAGATCAGCCCTTACATGTGAGGAAGGACATATCATTAACACCTAACCGTAGTCTGGTTCTGGAATGTCTAGTGTCCTGTCTTCCACAGATTGAGATCAGCCCTTACATGTGAGGAAGGACATATCATTAACACCTAACTGTAGGCTGGTTCTGGAATGTCTAGTGTCCTGTCTTCCACAGATTGAGATCAGCCCTTACATGTGAGGAAGGACATATCATTACCACCTAACTGTAGGCTGGTTCTGGAATGTCTAGTGTCCTGTCTTCCTCAGATTGAGATCAGCCCTTACATGTGATGAAGGACATATCATTAACACCTAACTGTAGGCTGGTTCTGGAATGTCTAGTGTCCTGTCTTTCACAGATTGAGATCAGCCCTTACATGTGAGGAAGGACATATCATTAACACCTAACTGTAGGCTGGTTCTGGAATGTCTAGTGTCCTGTCTTCCTCAGATTGAGATCAGCCCTTACATGTGATGAAGGACATATCATTAACACCTAACTGTAGGCTGGTTCTGGAATGTCTAGTGTCCTGTCTTTCACAGATTGAGATCAGCCCTTACATGGACAACAACGACCTCCTCAACTTCTGTCTGGAAAACGACATCACCGTCACAGCGTTCTCCCCTCTCGCTAAAGGAGGACAGGAATAGTCAGTAGATATAGTTTTAGGTATTCAGCTAAGATTCCTAACATTTCCGGAAAATACATCAAAGTGCATTCTCCTAAAACGTCACAAAACACCGAGGACCGCACAGGTCGCGCGCAGGTGTCAGTTCGTAATGAAAGCGTCCTCTTCGATGTATTCACCAGTAATAAATTCAGATTTTAGCGTATTTTACCTACTATAGGTAAAACTGTAGTTCCAGTCTTCGTCAAAGAGGAAACAGAACAGCTTTAATGATCAACAGCCACACAGTAATAAATTTATGTTGATCCGAATGAATGTTGTTCCTTAGATATGCTATTTAAATGCATAAGCAAGGGCACCTGTTATTGCTATTAGTCGTCATAGCCATGGTATTAAATGATGGAACATATAAGTTCCCATACTTTGAAATGACCGTGCGTCTACATAAGGTGCGGGGATTACGAAAACACGTGTATAAGATAAAGTGTATGGGTTACGAAATCGTGTACATGATAAAATGTGGGTGTTTCGAAGTCGTCTATACAAGACAAATATATAGGTAAGTATAAGTAGGGGAGTATAAGATGTGAATAACCGAAGTGTCTGAACTGATTTGAAACCTTGTTATGCACGCGAGCGTTGGGCGTTATTTGGAATATTGTCAAAGACTGTAAACCCTCCAACAGTGCCGGGAAACCGACGCCCAATCTGATGGAGGAGAACCTTCTCAAGGATACTGCCCGGAAGTATGGCAAGACTCCAGCACAGGTATGAGGCCAACTTGCTGGGGGAATTACATGGAGGACAATACCTGAGTGAATGAGGTGTTCATTTCACCGTCTGGCGATAAGTACAGCCATGCACGTAGGAATTTAACGTACTCTAGTAAGAAAACCATTCACTCATTCACATAAATCAGAAGTAAGACAGGCCTCTAGCCTGATGCAAGTGCTGTTTCCAGAATCAGAGTCATCACGTCTCTTCTTACAACCTTCCCCAAGTCCACCATTGTATGTTCCTTTTTCATTTCTGTTTGCTTCGAAGATACCGTTTTTATTCCACGGCTATGAAGCCCAGAGTCTTCTTTTCAAGACAAATGTCAAAGAAACTCTTTTCACTTCAGCATTGACTGCTTCAAGTTTCCACTGTGTTTTACTTTTACTCTTTCTTAATCGGTTATCGTGATATAGAAGTAATAGTAATTTACTACGCATGTTGAGAGGTTTTGGATGTCATTGTTACTTTCCACTAACACGCAGGTGGCTTTGAGATGGGCCTTCCAGAGGGGATACGCCACCGTTCCTAAAAGTGTCACAGCTCACAGAATCCAGGAGAACATCGAGGTGAGAACACACAGAACTTGTACCGGGTCAGAGGTCAGGTCAGCAGCTGATCACCATGTGTGACGCTACGATTTACATCAGTACACAGATCTGTTTCACACATCACATTTACATCGTCCTAACTACTGGTGGACACTCTAGACAGCTATCCCTTTGGTAACTGATATACAACGGCCCATACCGTGCTCCATGATATCAGCATAATATAAAGGTACTGATGAAACTACGTGATGAACTTTCTTCGCTACTTTCAACAAAGACGAGGTGACAAGGACAATGCGAGCGGTGTTAGACGATTGTAACGACTGGCAACCAGTCTTATAGACCAGGTGACGTGGTACATCATGCCACCAGTCTAAAGTTAGGGATCTGGGGACTTTGTGGACACGGCCACTTTTGTTGAAGGACTTCAGTATGGTAACACAGCCAAAAGGGTTGTTTGCAATCTCTGCACATACCGTTTTTCCATAATTCGTGTACACATTTGCCCTTTAAGGTCAGGATTAGTAGTAGCCGTCAGCAGCCCACGCTTGTCATAAGAGGCGACTAATGGGGTCGGGTGGTCAGGCTCGCTGACTTAGTTTACACGTGTAATCGTATAAAAACTGTGTAGGTCCCTGCTGATGATGTTGATCGCTGGAGTATATGATTAATGCTCGATCTTTTACGGACCACAGCTCTATACAGGAATTATGTTTAGATCGGAGTAGGCAACAAACAACAAGACAAACAAAAACGACACTCTGTCAGCATTGACATGGACATAATCATTCATGTCTCAATATGCTAGGACCCGTGAAGGTCCCGGGGTAGAACAGGCCTTCAGCAAACCATGCTTGTCATGAAAGGTGACTATGCTTGTTGTAAGAGGCGACTAACGGGATCGGGTGGTCAGGCTTGCTGACTTGTTTGGGACATGTCATCGGTTCCCAATGGCGCAGATCGATGCTGCTGTTGTTGGTCACTGGATTGTCTGGTCCAGGCTCGATTATTTACATACCACTACCATAATATAGCTGGAATATTGCTTAGTGTGGCGTAAAACTAAACTCACTCACTCAATACGTATATATTTAATGCCACGTTGTGGCGTTTTCCGTTGATAAGATTTTCTCTCTTGTTGAGCTGATACCGATCAACGCACCTCCTGATTCGGCTGAGATGGCAACATCCTCAATCAAATTATATACCGGTATAAATGTCAGTTGTTGCATATAACAACTGTTGTCGTAAATATGATATTTGTTATCACATTTCATGACTTGACACCTTCTACACCCAGCTGTTTGACTTCGAGCTGTCAGATGATGAGATGAAAGCTATCGCCACTCTGAACAAAGACTTGCGGCTCGTCTGGCTGGACAAGTAAGTCTTCCTTTGTTTTCGTTTGTGAAAGATATGCATTAAAGAAAGCCAAAGAACGCAGTAGTAGCCTCACATACACCAAACATGGAATGTCTGGCTCCGTAGACATCCTAATGAAGCGGTATCAATGACATATTTTGTGATCTGTATGAGGTGTATGCGATGGTTTTATGTGTCATTATAAGACTTGTTTGAATGCATGGTTTAATTCCTATTGACAATATTGGCGCATCCCACGTGTCTGAAAAACTCTGATCGTTATCTAGCATGCACACATACACCCCATACACATCACCATACGTGGTGTCTATCTCTCCACTTGAAGGGTGTTCCACGGGTGTTTATAGGATAGCTTCCTTGGCCCTTCCGTACATCCATTTTTGTGACAGTATACATTCATAAAATATTGCAAGCATTCTAGATGGGATACCGCCTGTTTGAAACCGACACACTCACCTCATACACTTGCAACTCACAAACACTTACTAACGCTCACAATGTCTCATACACTAGAAAAAAAATTGTCTCATACACTAGCTCACACAATGTCTCATACACTAGCTCACACAATGTCTCATACACTAGCTCACACATTGTCTCATACACTAGCTCACACAATGTCTCATACACTAGCTGACACATTGTCTCATACACTAGCTCACACAATGTCTCACACACTAGCTCACACATTGTCTCATACACTAGCTCACACATTGTCTCATACACTAGCTCACACAATGTCTCATACACTAGCTCACACATTGCCTCATACACTAGCTGACACATTGTCTCATACACTAGCTCACACAATGTCTCATACACTAGCTCACACAATGTTTCATACTCTAGCTCACACAGTCACGTTACAATTCAGCTACGATTGTCATCAGCCTTTTTTCACAGCTTCAAGTCCTTCCCAGAATACCCCTTCGAGTACCCCGCCTAAACACCCAGCATACAGCTGGTTAACCTGCTGACCGAGAGGGAACGGTGGGTGTGACTCGATGTGACAACAATTGAAGTCTTTGTCTCCCTTGTGTGAAGGAGTGCACGGTTCTGATCTGTTGCTGGCATTTACTATACACTTCACGTATTGTACTCATCCTATTGGAAATAAATAAACCACGAACCATTAATGGAACGAACTTAGTACTTAACCTGACCGCCCCTCAAGATCCGAGTTACAAGTATGTGAGTGAGTGATTGAGCGAGTGAGTATGGCTTCACGCCGCTTTTAGCAATCTTCCAGCAGTATACTATACGATACCACTAGATATTTGTATAGCGCCGATATCCAGTTCACCTGCTCAAGGGCGCTTTGTTTTTCCCTCGATCACTGGATGTCCATCACAACGGTACATAGTATTTTCAATCTCAGCTCCCTGAGGATCAACTCTTGCAGCCTGCCACACCCTGTAGCCATGAAGGGAACTGAAGAAGTGATCTTCTGTAACTTATGTGTCTGACGGGATCGGATGGTCAGGCTTGCTGACTTGATTGACATATTTCATCGTATCCCCAGTTCGATGTTCCCACTGTTGATCACTGGATTGTCTGTTCCACTCAATAATTAAGAGACCTCCACCATATTGCTGGAATATTGCTGAGAGCGGCGTTAAACAAGACACAACAGACGTAAAACCACATAGAAGCTTGCTGTGATATTGCAAACCAAACTTTATATGTCATCAGATTACACGACTGTTAGCCTGCCACTGAATCAAGCAGAAATACCTAGTATTGAATTTGTAGACCTCGGTCGCCATGTATAATACTCACCAAAACACGTGCACGTTGATTTCTTCATGGTCGGAGTCTCTACATATAGTAACCACTGTCACACTTGTTAAAATGCTAATTCAGGAAAAGAAATTACGTTTTCGTTTTTATTTCCTGAATGACGAGCTGTCAGACATTGACAACACCTCAGACTTCTTCATATCTCCACCTATGTGTGTTATAAATATATCACGTTGAGGCATGAACGGAAATACCAAATTGAAATATAGATATAGGTATCGAGGACGCTACAGCAAACTAAGCCTAGTGGATGTGTGGAGCCACAGGTTGGTGTAGTGTCTACAGAGTCCGCTCACTGCACCGAAGACCCAGGGTCGATTCTAGCATGGATAATTTAGTATGAACCCCATATGTCTGTTGATGGGCTATTGTTGACTCACGCACGCACTTATTGCAGACGAGAGCTAGACTCTTAGCTGGAGATACTACGAAACCAAAAGGACAATTCACTTCATTATTTAACTACCTTTCAGAAGACATGAGTGACTCGTCATTTTCTATACAGCTTCATCACACAGAATGTATGAGTTCGACATAAAAACAAACTCGCAGTGAATGAAGCGGCGGTAAAATAACTCACACATAGGCGTATATTTGCGATTTGACAACACATTCATTCAACGTAGAGTGAGTGAGTTTAGTTTTACGCCGCTTTTAGCAAATATTCCAGTAATGTCACTGTGGTGGACACCCGAAGGGGCTCCACACATTGCACCCATGTGGGGAATCAAAGCGGGATCTTCGGCGTGACGAACGAAACCTTACATAGCTAGGCCTTCCATCGCTCCTCCATAACAGCTTTTTCTACGATTTTACTTCTTATTGTGGCGAAATCCTGTTTTTTTGTGTGTATGTGTGTATCTGTGTAAGTATGTACGTCACACAGAGATAAGCGCACACACGCCTGACTGATTCAAAACCCTGCTCCTCCTTCCCGAATAATAATGGCAAACACTGACCTGATGACCCAAGTATGTCTCCAGTCCTTATGAAATAGCCAAGCAAGGGTTAGATACTATTTACTGCTCACCGAATTATATACTTGTCTAGCGTCTCGGGGCTGTCATCTAGCGTTTGATTACTGTCTATAATGTAAGTAACACGGTAATTGATTGGACATCTCCCATCCGGCACACACGCTAAGCAGACATATATCGTACAAGAGGAACTTTGGGAAATCGTTCAAAATTTGATCCATTTGGAATCATATTTATGACTTATGATTATCTAGGCTATGTCAGTGGAGTACCTTATGACGTTCGTACCCTAGGACAAAAGTGTAATATTATATACTGACGAGAGATAGAAAATTTCTCCTCTTTCGATTTGATCTCAAACGTTTAATTTTTTGATAATGCTGATACGGTATTGAACAGGTTACGGTCGACAATGGGTCAAACTAGAGAATTTTCGATCAGTGGGTCCATTCGGGAATCAAACATAGCGTGAACAGATGTCTCTAATACCTCTAGATAGAATACATGCAACCACACGTCTTCTGACTAAAGTTGTGAGCCGTCTGATGACGTCAGCAAGGTTACACCCCATTCTTCGACAAGGGCCCGAGTCACTTGCTCTACTGCAACTATTGGATTCTGTATCTGTCGAATAACTCTATCAAGGTGGTCCAATGCGTGCTCGATTACATGGCATACATGGCAGGGCATTGTTGAAGGAAGATCTGGACAACTCGAGCGACGATGTCTGTCTGTCAGTCTGCAACTCTCCTAGGTATGGTCTGTAGGCCCTTAAACCATAGCCCCGTGGTCTCCTTGACATTGCCCTTCGACTGACTAGGTGACCTTTTGACGCTGATGACTTTGCCGTCAGTTTCGGAAGCAGTTACTAAGGTGTAACTTCCTCAGATGGCTGTCTTCCTGAGCAGTTGTCACCCGGAGTCCGCCTGTGTGGTGCTTGTCTGAGGCCTGAGAAGTCTGTTGGTAGGTTCCTGACGGTCACACTGGGGCAACTGAAGGTTCTTGCAACGTGACACGTTGTAGCGACCATTTGCAGCATTCCCGCCCTGCTGAAGTGAGCCTTGGCATTGTAAAGTTGATTTCTGCTATCAGCTCTGTGCCGTAAGGGGTTTCACACCATTCATGCACGTGCATTTTACACTTATTTCCAAAACACGTGCATTTTGCTGTTTTTATGCAAACTTTTCAAGATGTGCGTTTGAGCGCTGATTTTGGTCAGAATAGAACACTTGTGCTTTGAAATAACTATGGGGCACTTTTGCATTTGACTATAATTCCTAATGATAATATTTTGAAACATTTTGCAAGAGAAAGTTCCTTTTGCCATCAGTATATTATAAAGCAGTGTTGCAGTCAATTGTGTGAGCAGTCAGAGTGTTCTCGGTGGGGATGGGGTGTGTGGGTGTGTTGTGGGGGGTGGGGGGTTGGTGGGGTAAGTGACGTATCATTTACTGTGTAATGACAGTCTGGACCGCTGTTGCAGAGAGGATGAGGAAGAGTATCATCAGGAACCGCTGGTTGTAGTGTTACATGTAACGGCACAGAGCAGTATCAACACCTGACACATTTTCAGCTCTTGATCATATACAAGCCTCTTGTAACTGAACAGGCGAGAGTGTCAGACATACGCCAATGCATGAGTATGGGCCCATATTATCGGATATATATAGATTACATGGTATGTATAATAATAATTATGCCACATTATACATCGAATGACAGGCCCGTGGATGGGAGTGAGTATGGTTGTACGACTCTGCACAATATTCCAGCAATATCATGGCGACGGTCACAAGACATGGTCTTCGCAAATTTAACCCTTATTGGAATCCAACCCGGATATTTGGAACATAAGCGAACCTGTCACGACTTGGATATCCCACCGTCCACATATCATACGCCATGTCCTTTGTTAAAACTGACATATGTAAGGAAACGAGTGAGTGAGTGAGTTGAGTTTTACGCCGCACTCAGCAATATTCCAGCTATATGGCGGCGGTCTGTAAATAATCGAGTCTGGACCAGACAATCCAGTGATCAACAGTATGAGCATCGATCTTCGCAATTGGGAACCGATGACATGTATCAACCAAGTCAGCGAGGCTGACTGCTCGATCCCGCTAGTCGCCTTTTTTGGCAAGCACGGGTTGCTGAAGGCCTATTCTACCCCGGACCTTCACGGGTCTGTAAGGAAACGAAATCTAAGTGCATTGTTATGTATGTTTAATCTGTGCTATGTTCGTCTTATTCGGACATGAAAGTTTAGGTGGTGTAAAGAGTGGTAATAAATATCGCAGTTAAAACGTGTAATATCACTACTTACAGTCACATGAAGATAACGACATGCCTTCCTTGTGATCTGACAGTGACGTTTTGTGAAATGGATTGCTGGATGTGACAGAGTTGCCTTGTGGTTCCCTGTGTTTTGTTGTGTTGGATACTTCATCACCACCTTATAGACTGATGTGAGAAGCCACCTTGTCACAGCCCTGTAATGCGGTTCACATTATGAAGCATGACACTGATGTCAATACGTCAGTTGTCAAAGGAGAGCAATTAAAATGGTTTCATAACTCTCCGGCAGTGATTGCTCCATCCTAGTTGTCTAGAAATGGTTATAAAACAATTGTTGAATATATAGTGACTAAGCTCGGTTTAAACCTGCTTTAAATAGCCTTACAATTACATCACAGCGACCCATCTTAGTTTCAATTTTCCTTGTGTGAAGCAACAAATGGCGCTCTCAGACGTGTAGCTCAGTGGACATTCACATGCATGTATGACCAGACATGGCCCCGACACACTCAGAAGCAGGGCTGACTGGGATTCGAGTTCACAAGGATAGATTTCTGTCGTAACAAGGGAAGCAACTCTGCACTTGGGAATTGTGACGCCTTACCGACTAGCCTGACTCTTGAGGTATTCCGACGTGATAGGACACAATAGTGATTATAATCCCACTCAGTGGATACGTATGCCTTCGAATTTCCAATGTAACTTTAGGATGCCGTGAATAATTTAATATGCGAGTTAGATTACTAACTTTCTTTTATTGTTTCGAGTGACAAAGTTTAGGCTGTATCGTGATGTACTGTAAAATGTCGAGTCTGTACCAGATAACCCAGTGACTGACACCATTCATATCGATCTGGGCAGCCATATGACAGCTAATATTTGAGACTTGGCGGACGGGATTTGTTTATAATGGGGCGCTTTTCACATGCCATTAAACTTTGTCAGTAATCTCAGGGAATCTATGCCTGAAGGAGAAGCATTTACGCGATCACGACTGCATTACGAGCACGTGTTTATGAATCTGCATCAAATGTCCATGATTCTAGGAGTTCGCGAGAGGGTGAGCGTATTCTACCAGCATATGTCATTTGTTTCGTTGTCAGCAACGGGAGACAGTGTACTAGTGTACGGAGTAACCAGTTACTTTGTAACCTTTCGTGTCATGCTACACCCATCCTTACTTCCTTGATGGGATCGTTCACTGACTGATAACGTTACATTATCCATCACAAGCACACCTACAAGATCCAGTCAATTATTCCCGCTGAAAAATGCAAAACAAAGCCACTTGTTGAGGAAACCAGCAATTATTTTACCAGCCTTGTCCACAAGCATTGGGACTGAAACCTCAGAACCGCCCCGTACTGGCGTCCTGTGCCTGCAGCAAATCCCAGTGCGCCTATTTCCTTTCCTTTACACGAACTGCCTGGCTATAATGACCCCCCAAACAGATACCTTTGACCCATGTGGAAGTGTGACAGGTCAAGGACAACGTTCTACTATTTACGAACGCCCACCGCTTGGGAATCAATGCGATACCAACTGGTCGAATGCTGTCTGAGGCAGTTACCGTCATTAATTGACAAATCCTTTCAACTTTCTGAACTAATGAGAGAGTGGATAATCATTTAACTCCAGTTACCTCTGTAGTACGTAGACGTAAACCAAACTTTAAACACCACACAACTATTATAGTCTGTTTTCAGTGAAAACAGACTGAACATTAAATGACACACCGAGAACTTGTTGAGTTAACGCTTACCATGTACTGCACGGGCCTTTGTTTCACTGTTCGACCTATTGCTCTTACCCCCTTGTAATATAACCAATCATAGCGATTTGAATCCATGATCATTTGATAAACAACGTTCATTCTAAATTGAATAATGTTCTGAGATTTAAATGTTTCAATTGGCAAGGTAGAATTATAAAGATTCGCAATCTTAATTCCACTGTATTTGCTTTACTTTTTTGTTTTAAGTGAAATTCATTGGTGCGTTTCACCCCAGGATAGAGGATGCTTTAAACCTTTCCATTACCTAACTGACTTAGATCAACGTTTCATGAATTCTCAAAGTGCGGAAATGGGAATAAGCATGTTTCAAAACTTATGAAGTGCACGTGTTTTTAGGAAGGATTGTGGATATTTGCCATTAACTGCACTGGCCTACCCGATGATAAAGTGGTGTCGGTCTAATCACTAATTAAGAGGGGTCTTTATCTTTGATTAGATTTCACTATCGTTGATGTCCACGCAATGATGTTTGTCTCATCAGTCGACGTCATTGCCAGCAGACAACGACGACTCCCTCCATGCAGTTATGGCTGTTGGCGACGCCGTCGCGGAAGTCTACGCATGTCTACTGTCACTCATGCTCGCAATCTGCGGGGACATTAACCAAAGTCCAGGAAGCAAAGAAGCTTGTAATGAGAACAACAGAGATACTCTTCTGATAGAAGATATGCTATTCCTAGATGAGTGTATAAAGGTGCATGCAGATTGTTAGCAGATACTGCGGGGAAATTAGGATCTACCTTGGAGTGGTGTCTTTAGAAATAGAGAAGATGGATTCATGACCAATTAATATGTCATTCTTTTGCCTGGGTGACACCGAAAGATAGCTATTATGCGAGGTTTCGCTTTCTATGGAAATGACGTTTGGCATTTTCAATATAGCGGTACGAGAATCGCCGTCTCAGGGGAACATGGTAAATACAACAAGGACGAGAAACGTGAGCGACGACGAATCCTCAAGTCTTAGTACTGTCTTAAGGGAGATATCTGTGTTACGAGGTACGGACGAGGCTTACATGAGTGGAGAAAGGGATGCGTTTTACAAACTGGACACTGTATTTGCTCGAGCACTTAACCGGAAACACAATTCTGCGTGAGCACAACCAACAAGTTATGCATCAACCCATTACTTCTATATCGCTTCTATATCATTTCTATATCACTTCTATATCACTTTTATATCCGCTTTAGTTGGTTGTTTTCGTGATAACAGAAAATGCCCATCTCATTCAAAAATAAATGCTTTTCAGAGCTGCGCTAAAACACTTGGTTCTAACAATGTTCACCATGGTTTTGGTTTGAATCTCCAATTACACATCAAACTAACAGAGTGATATGACTGTAATGCTCAAACATCAAGTTGACACACAGGGATATAACTGTAATACTGCCCAAGCTATACATAGTGATGTGACTGTAATACTACCACATCAAGCTATACATAGTGATGTGACTGTAATACTACCACATCAAGCTATACATAGTGATGTGACTGTAATACTACCACATCAAGCTATACATAGTGATGTGACTGTAATACTACCACATCAAGCTATACATAGTGATGTGACTGTATTACTGCCACATCAAGCTATACATAGTGATGTGACTTTTATACTACCACATCAATCTGACACACAGTCATATAACTGTAATACTACCACATCAATCTGACACACAGTCATATAACTGACATACTCCCATACAAAGCTGACACACAGTCACATAACTGACATGCTCCCCCATCACACTGACAAACCAGGATATAACTGTAATACTCCTACATCACTCCCATACAAAGCTGACACACAGGCACATAACTGACATGCTCCCTCATCACACTGACAAACCAGGATATAACTGTAATACTCCTACATCAAGCTGACATACAGTCATATAACTGACAAAATCCCGCATCAAACTGACACGTGGATATCTAAGTGAAAAAAAGTTAAAAGGGACGTTAAACTCAAATCACCCAAAGGGACGCTAAACCCAAATCACCGACTCACCTACAGATTACACGACGCAGTTTCTGTAATGTCTGTAATGCTAGCATGATAAGGCGTCATGTTCCATCACCTAAAACAGCCCGTACTGACTCTATGTAATCTGCAAGTAGTCACAGTATCAAACTTCACCAGGATTATTATCTTCCCGGCAAATCTTTTCAGTGCTTATAGGCTTTGTATTTGGATTTACCACTAACTGTGACGTTGCAGCCATTACTGCGCCCACAACACCTGACTGTAGGGCGATGGAAGCATGCAATTCATGTCCATGTTATCGTATGGTTACAATGAAGGTGAATTTCTCAACTGACTTTGGGGAACCAGCTACACACCTTATGTTTGAACAGCTGCATTTAGGTGTGAGGATTCGCCAATTTTGACAATAATCATTTCAACGTTACGGATTTGTTTTCAAATACATCGGTTCATGTGTAAACAATACCATCAGTGTGGGATATTTTGCAAAATATAGTTTAGAACAGTTGCCTTAAGAAGTGGCTATATTTACATTTTAGCCTAAACCTTTGATGGGTAGTATATGTTGCGACGTTTCGGTATAGTCTTATACCGCTATCCATCAGTCTTGCTTGACATTCACGACATGGCGAGATATCGCCGATATGATGTTAAAGATTAACTCATTCACTCACTCCTGCTTGACAACGGTGTAGGAATCTATACCGAAACGTCTAAACATATATAACAAAGACGTTAAAACAAATCTTAATTTCTTGCGAATTTCGTATAAGACACATGACACACTTGCTCGACTGTAATACTTTTATTCATGTATGTTTGCACAGTAAAACGAGGATTGCATTGACGTCGTGGTCAATTGGTAAATGACGTCACAGACTACGAAATTCAGAAACAGTGGCTGTTCAGCAAAAGTCACATGTCTACATGTGTCCAGTTGTCCATCTTGTATATTGACACAGGTCTAACACCTTCGGCTGACTGAGGCTACAAGACGTCGACGAAAGGCCTGTCGGAGATCATTCCATATCCGAGAAAGAATTGGAGGAATTCCTACAGCGTTGTTCAATGATTCGGATTGAGTCGTGCATGTCGGTCTTTGTCCCTTCGGATGTGTTCACTGAGTGACTAATCAGGGTATCTTGCTAGCCAGGAAAATACTCAACGTTGTTCTAATTAAGATACTTATGCACAACTCGAGCAACATACTGTATGGCGTTATCCAGTTGAAAAGTCAGTCATGGGCAGTTCCGTTGGAAAATATCGGTACCCAACGGCATTTAAGCTCCCCTCAGTCACAATTATTGACATCCTTCCTACAGCTTTTATTCCATCCCAGATCATTACGCCCTCACCCCTATCCCCCTAGATAACACATGGCCTGGGCAAGCTGGTTGTTCATCTCTGTACCTGCAAACAATTGTCCTGCCACCATCTTGGGGAAGAAGGTAACGCGACTGTTGATAAGAACCATTCACCACTGTACCCTATCGCGAGTGTTGCCTGCTCCGCTGGAGGCGTCGCTGTTTTTTAGAATTGACGGTCACGCCGTAGGTG
Organism: Haliotis asinina; assembly: GCF_037392515.1. Taxonomy (NCBI): domain Eukaryota; kingdom Metazoa; phylum Mollusca; class Gastropoda; order Lepetellida; family Haliotidae; genus Haliotis; species Haliotis asinina. Next base: position 6,082,385 of record NC_090294.1, on the reverse strand, counting down.
CGTGGGTGATGCCGGACTGATAAACATGTATTTCCAGGTAGGATATGGAATATAAGGGCTGCTGGCTATACCTGTTTCATATGTGCGTGCTTCTAATTTATTGTTCTTGACCATGGGTTGCTGGAGTGTCAGTAAAGTCTATGGCTCAAGTGCTTTGCTGAAAACGTCGAAATGAGTGAAAAACACTGTTACTATCAACGTTGAACTGACGAACATCTTGCTGCGAGGGACCCTGTCCTGAACGGGGTCCGCCTGGACAAAGTAGTCGCATCACACAAGCGTTTGTAAGTCTCATCTGACACTGGTTTACGATTATCGAAACTTAAGATCGCTTTGTCCGTGGGGATCCGGGAATCTCTACTGAGGGTCTAGAAATGGTACTACATGTTTGGGTGTCTTGTATAGCGACACTCTCATTCTTGGTCTAGACGGTCGAGGCTTTCTTAGCGCTATGATAGTCGTAACTGCCATACATTAACATTAACGTACGGCGATCTTAGCGCTAAGAGAGCTCCGAACAAAGCGGACAAAGCGATCTTAAGTGAGTGCCACCTATCTGTAGAAACATATGATTATGGCTGACATTGGGTGCTACGGCAATAACATAGAAGTGGTCAGAAGCAATGTAGTGTCTCTTGTTATCAACTGATGGCTCTGTTGCTAGTGTTCCTTCGTCTCCAAACTAGTCTGTAATGTATTTGTTATATATATTTCGAAAGCATCTTTGTCAGATACACTATGACCGTGATGCCTGCAGTAGAAACATGATATTTCCTTCATCAAGAGCAATGCTTGGGAGCGATGGAAGCCTCTTGTGAGATCTGATCCTTGACACTCGTATCACAAGTAATGGACCTGTTGCGGCGCAAGAATATACACATTACTGTAATTGGCGGTTCACGTGAAAACTAATAATACGCGAAGGGGCATAATCGTATATACATTGCTCTCTGGTCGGTGTTTCCTTGTTTAGTAGTTTGGGGTATATAACTGGTTCAGCTGAAAGTATTTGAAATAATAATTAGCGATATGATTATAACTTTCAAGGACCGCTTGCATGAAGCATGTGTCTCGTTGCCATTCACAGTTGAATAGGCACACTAAACAAATATCTTAATCTTTTATGTTTTGATCCTTAATTATTATTAATTTTGGAATAGGAGGATGAGGAGGGGGAGAAGGAGTCAAGGGGTTTGGAAGGACATGTGCCTTATACCTGTGAAGTGTGTCACTTGGGGACACGAGAATTCTATGTCGCGGGTTCGAAACTCTTGTGTTACTCAGTTTGGCAGCACCAAAAGCAGTGCTCGTTGGAGCCACAACCGCAATTACATACGTCCTGAAGGAGGTACATGTGTCACTGCTGTTGATGAGGATGGCAGGTAGTCATCTCAAAAACTAGAAATGGTCGTCCCATCGATCTGTTCGGCGGAATATCCTTAGTGAGTGAGTGAGTGAGTGAGTGAGTTTAGTCTTACGCCACACTCAGCAACATGCCAGCTATATGGCGGCAGTCTGTAAATAATCGAGTCTGGACCAGACAATCCACTGATCAACATCATGAGCATCGATCTGCGCAATTGGGAACCGATGACATGTGCCTACCAAGTCAGCGAGCCTGACCACCCGATCCCGTTAGTCACCTCTTACGACAAGCATAGTCGCCTCTTATGGCAAACATGGGTTGCTGAAGGCCTATTCTACCCTAGGACCATCACGGGTCGGAATATTCGTAAGTATTTGACTTTGAAAGGGCTATCGAAACGACCTCTTCTTCGGCATCTTTGAAGATCAACCCCATATCAACCATGTTTAGGTCGCAGATATACGACTGCGGGACCACGACCGTGGACATTAATCGTATAAAGGTTTGTTTCGTTCGATGATTTACTACAGTGAGGTTTTGTTGTTCCTGCAGGAAATGTCATATTATATCCGCTGAAGCCACATCACCTTAATTATCAGATAAGGTTCGATGTGGTGCATTGTCCTTGACAACGTGAAGCTTGACAGGCAACGCATTTACCAATGTATTTGTCACAACTTTGGAAACACTTTGCCGTTTATCGATCTAGGAGAAAAAGCTACTGATGCAGAAACGCGAAGAAGGATATCGACTTCATCGACGAATGATGTCAGATCGTTCACTTAACCATTTATTTTCACATCTGGGTTTCAGTATCTGTACTCAGATGAACAGTACGCAAAAGCTGCCATAATCTGTACTTTGAATGAAGTTCAGTACAAGGTATTTCTTGCAGTCTCAGATTGTCTCCACGATTCGTAAATAACTGTTCTTTGCAATTTATCTAGTAATCATGATTTATGTAAAATCTACAGAATAACACTCTCCACTATAGTAAATCCATATATAATTTGCTTTTAACTTACATATGAGAAACCAGGTTGTTTGTGGACGAAATCTGACATCTCAGTGTTTTAAAGGAAACATGATGAGGAGATCTTGATTGTCAGAGACGTTGATGCAACGACACTGGGTTGGACGTTGAGGGAAAATTGTACAAAAAGGAAGCTGTGTCAGATGGATAGACAAGTGGCAGCTGGGTGTCAGTTTTATGTAACGCGGGGATAGGCTGAGGCAGCTTGATTGAGGAAACGCCCCAGGCCTGTTGACGCCGATCAATACTAACATGAATGAAAATACTCTCAGTACTTTGAGACTGATTTGAAAAATAGTCATATTAAAGATCAACGAGATGTTTTTTACATTTTATTTCCGATCCTGTTTTGGAGAAAAACTGATGTCACCGTGGATTTGTTTTATATGTTTAAGTCTCCAACTTCCGATCTGTATATCAACATGGACCAAAGTCATCAATCTTTTCTTTTCGAGTTTAGTAATAACATGGAATGTAACCATAAATCGTCATAAAATGTAGGTAATACTTATGACTATTGAAGAGTTATGTAACAACACTGGTTAAAATTGTTTCAGTTTTCGAGTTATATCGCGGCCCCTTCTAGTTGTATTGTCGTCTCGACATATCGAGTCGTTACCTCAAGCTTTATGTATTGTTTTTAAACTGTTTGATTCTTGAAAAGAAATAAGGGCCTGTGCTCTGTCCTTGTAAAAGAGTGAAAATCCCTCGCAAAAAGATTTCCTTTTTGCTGCCCCACCCATACCATTCGTCATGAACTCATAAAAAGGCAAGTCAAGTGTGGCCCTGAACACACATTGGACATATCGTACCATTCAAACCTAGGACTCGCATCCGACGTCTGTTTTCATTAATGCGACAAACTCGGGATTGTCCTTCACTTGCCTAACATGAAAACAACCTCACATCCTGCCATTCAGTGCTGTGGACATGAATACACAATGCCTTACATAAAGTGTTCGAACATACGTTATATTTAGGATTAAATTTACTGAGACACTGAATGTATGCACCATGTGGTGTACTGTGGGTAGTTCCTTGACTATTCATGCATTGATCATTCTATGAAACAGGTGATTTAGTTTTCATGTTTGAGTATCGCCACAGAGCTAGGGCTAATGTCACAAGGATAGACGTTCACAAAGCGTCATATTTTCACAATGTTATGTTGTTACTAGCATAATCGGTCACATCACACTAGAGAATGAATGTGAATAACGCTTGATAATCATGTCATGTGTTAAACAAGCGGTATCTCGTCCCAGACACGCCATCGTCTGGACTTAGTCTTTTCTGCCACACAGATAAAGATAAACACAGCTTACACGTTAATAGGCTGCGAAGTCATCCATTGTGGCAGGGCTTTATAACCACATGTGCACGTCCCGGCTTTAAGGCTACTTACATAAAGCCTGGGTTTAGTTCTTTATATTTGGCAGTCAGGCTATGACCATAAACACTGTCAATAAATCTGTCAAACATTGACAAGTCATGTTCTGCAAACGGTGCTTGATTAGAGCATTTGAAACTTTGAACCAGAAAATTAAGAGTATGATTCGCAATAAAACATTTCCTCAGTCGTCAATCTAATCTATATTCACATGCGGTGTGTTTGTACGCCATCAAGTTGAAGTTGTGCCAAAAAATAACACGCTTAAAGCGGCTCAGTACAGTCTTACATCGTTTAAAATGTCAACTTAGTTTGACTTCATTGATTTCCGAGTTGTGTTGAAAAGAACTCTTTCTAGCCAGTGGTGTTTGATAAAATGTGACAATAGTTTACTGCCCCAAAAGAGAAGAATGACTGACACTCGCACGTCTTTATTAACACAGGTGTTATCGCACAATATTTTGTATGTTTTCAGATATATTGAAAGAGGATGCACAACATCTATTGGTTAAACAAGGATTGATTTTATATAACACCGAACAGAAAAATTCTAGGCCACGACCGCTTGCGGAATGCTGACTTCCTGTTTGATGATACAATGTTCCTCTGGTCTCAGTGGAATGTTGTGCCGAGGAAGCAATGTTTCTGATTCGTATCATCTGTATTTGTTTCCAGCAAATTATCAACGAAGCACTCCACTGTGATATTATGTGAACGTTCAAGTGTACCACGTCTTTATGACAAAGCAGTTGTAACGTGTAAAGGTGCCGTGTTCATATTCCTTAGCAGGAATCGACATGTCATTCTTGCTTCCGACACAAACCAAAACTGTTTAATCGTTTGATTCTTCAAACCTGTAACACAAGAAATAACAACCACAAGACAATTACGTGGATGTATATGACCCCTCCGTGATATGCAAAGGATAGAGGGATCGATGAACGATTTTTGTGTGATTTTCCTCAATATGTGAATGTCTCATGCCAAGCATTTATAGTCACAACTCATTCTGTCATCCTGTAAAGACATATTATGAGATTTTATAAAATATAATAGACGAAAGGGTGCCAATAACGCACCGCACTTTCATTCGTAAAACCATACAGTTCATTACGGTTTATTAATCATAAACTATTCCGTTTTCAAATAATTGCTTGAAAACGATCTGGTCTCCAGACAAGATTCAAATGTGGAATTATTCCTTATGATGAAAGCATTATTTCCAAACATTATATCCACACATCAACTATCTGGCCTTCTGTGAGACGTGCGTGAAAGATCAGTGATTTGGATGTTGGCAATGACTACTCGTCATCTGGCACCATCATCAGGAGGAAGCAGATGTGTCACGAACTCTGAAACAACCTATACATTGTTTGATCTGGAATGTATTGGACACGTGTTACAGCTCTGAACTGGCCACCTGAACGGAGGCATGACCATTCAATTCTTGAAAGCATCAGTCCAGCACAACATCGCAGACCGAATGCTAGATTTCAGCGAAAGTTAAACAACATGTCTAGTGTGTCCTTTTGTCTGATTGCAGACTTTTCTGCAGACAAAATGTTATGCTAAACGTCGGGACGGCACTGCAGCCTGCATGTGTTGTGCTGCTGTTAAGAACACAATGTTCCAGCCATTGGCCAATAGTGTATAAACATTAGAAGCCGATAACCTCGTGTCATGTTGTCTGATGAGAGCAGATTCACGCTTAACGTTCTGAACATGAATGAATCTGATGGCGAGCTAAAGAACCTTACACGAATGTCACCGTATGTCAGCATCACACGTTGAGGATATGGTGATGTGGAGCGGGATTATTGGGACAAGCAGTACGTCAAATTGTCCATGTACCGGTTACTTTACACGCTCGATCATTCAGTAAGATATAGCAGGCGTTCACCACACACGTATGATAACTGGCGACCACAAGCATAAATACATTACCTCAATACACTGACCATGTATAAGTCCCGACCATTTCGCAAACAGAGAACATTGCAGACACCATGGGGAGACGACTGTAAGGACCACTCGCTTCTTCCACAGGCACTGGGCCAAGGGGGACAGGATCAGTGGCTAAGATTAGGACCATGCCGTATCGTATAAAGAAATGTTGGATCAAAGGTTTGACCAAACATTGATGACATATTGTTTTCCGGGTATTTTCAGTATTTTGTCCGAGGCAATCACAATGTCGTGTATCAACACCATTATGCCTTTTACGCCATCAGTAATTAAGGATGAGTATTTCTTTCTAATTTTCACTTGGGACAGCTACAAACTTCTCAGGCGGGTATCTAGACCCTGATTATACTTCCTAGGAAAGAATTTGTTTATTTCAATTCAAAATTGTTCTATTCCTCACCCTTTACTCACATCTAAGAGGAAATTTCACATTTAAGTCTTTTTCTCAGTTTTACATGAAAGGCATAGAGATGTCGACTTCTCCCCCCCCCCCGTCCCCACCCCCCACCCCCCACCAAAAAAAAAAAAAGAAAAAAAAGAAAACAACATTCGCATACTATCTAGATCTGTTTTCTATTTAGATACGATCTGCAACATTGCCAATACATGCTGTAACGTCGAAATATTCACAAAAATTATCTGTTTTCGAAAAGATGTACAAACGATCTGCAACATTGCCAAATGCATAATGCATGCTCTAACGTCGAAATATACTCAAGATCATGGCAAACGTTTAGACGCAAGTGTATTGATGGTGTTGGCCAATCAATGGACAGATAATAGAATTTCATATGTTGTGATATTATTTCGTCCTCGTAATGCCATCATTTCCTCCCGACACCACGTAACACGGCTCGGGAACAATAACAATCATTATGGCCTCCCACTGAGAAGACACGAGTCGTTTGTGGCCCCATATTCTCCTCACCTCTTGGTTTCTGTCGAAAGGTCTCACCACCTTTAGAGTACAATTCGAGTTAAGAGTTTAAACTGAAACTGTTTTCCTGTTTGTCACACATTTGCCAAAGAAACTGCTGCTTGCTGAAAACATGGAATGATTATTACAACCTAATCGACATGGTTCCACTAACAGCTGCTTGGGATACGAGTGACAACGAGCACTAACCATACTCCTGGGCCCCGCATTACAAAACTCTCGTAAACCTAAGATCTCGTAACTTTCTCGCAGCATTCGCACCTAATATGTTACGGCATACGAATGCTACGAGGAAAGTTACGAGAACTTAGCCTTACGAGAGCTTTGTGAAACAGGGCCCAGGACAACATCTCGTGTTGTGCAGGTCAGGCGGAGCATATATATTTGCTGTACGTAAATCTACATTTATAATCCACTCTTTTCAAATCACATGTACCACGTATACACTCGATGACATACGAGTGGAGCAGCTTGTCTGATTCATATTGCATGTTAATTAACCATAAACACCGTTCTTGTGAATGACGTAATCAAGATATATTACGTAATTCAGTCGTGAGATAACAAATACAGTTCTTAATAATAACATAGTCACCATTCTAATCCAATAATAACATTGTATGAAGTAGCTGGATCATGATCATGAATATAGTCAGATCTAAATGACTCTGTCTAACTAATACAGTCGTCATTTATTTGCTCAGGTGTGGTGGTGGTTAAGTGAGTGAGTATGCTTTTGGGGATTTATAAGCAACATTCCAGCAACATTACGACGGGGGACACCAAGAAAGGGTTTCACACATTGTTACCATGTGGGGAATCGAACTCGGATCCCAGATCGAGCGCTTTAACCGCTAGGCTATCTCACGGCCCCTGAGTTTCCTTTGTTTCTTTGTATACAGTGGTACTTGTGCGAGGCCAGCTGATCCCCCATACTGGCATGTTATCCGGTTGTGCCTCAGTGAAGGCATGTCTTATGGTATATGCAGTGTATACATCAGAGACTAAGAGCATGCGTGAATTATGTATGGCCATTCTTTAATCTTTCTATTAACACAGCCGACTTCTATGTTTCCACCGACAACCCGTAAATGGATCGATCGTTTTAAATGTCTATTCTGATTTGCGACATTGTTCCCGTCTGTTTGTTGGAACATCTCTTTGAACCCTGAACAATACTGTCGGTACTCGAGAATGCATCACTCTGTGACATATGCAATTTGCTGGGGAAAAGATCACAGTAGTAAGGTTATTTTCATGTCTCAAAGGGGATCATAGACAATTACATGGTAAATGTTTTGACACGTGAGTCTTTGCCACAATTCAAACAAACCAATACCGCTGGGATTCCAGCTTCACGCGGACATTTTGGATGGTGAACCAACAAGTTGCAGCTAATTCCCACACACAACACCAAGCAGGTACTAATAATAGAGAATCCTTCCTTCTTCAGATGCATCACTGGTGCAAGGGAGAAACCCTTGGTCAAAACCCGATTGACCCCGAGTATGTTTTTGCATTTTGCAAGTACCATGCACACATGCTAGGTCATTTCATCAAAGCTGTCAACAACCTGCATCACGTTGCACTTTGCACCCACGTTACCTGTTCACGTCTAGAATATACAGTAGCCGTCACCCCGACTACAGGCAAACTGTAGCGGAAATCGAGTTGCGCAACAAAGGGAAACGGACTAGTCTACCCATTGGAAGCGAGATTGGTCATTTTCTCTTTGTTGCGCAACCCTATTTGCGCTACTGTTTGCCTTTTCTCTGACTCACCCGAAGCGAGATGTTGTGTTCGTCTTTACATACACTAGTATGTGAGTCACGAACATAATCGTTTAATGACGAGTGAGTGAGGGTTAACGGTATATCAGTTTGAACACGTCATCGTAGCTTTTTGTGGGTCACAAGTTCAACATATAGCACTCCTTGGACACATAATTAACATTCCACATGTAGAGTCAACATCTACTGGGAATCCAATCTAATCATGGAGTGAAGGCAGACCTCTGATACTCTAAAGTAGGCTAACTTAGGACAGTCAGAAAACAGTTGGTGCGACTGGGGCACTTGTTCCTCTATTTAAGGGGCACTATCTTGAACATCCAGTATAACATGTCCGCTGTACTGTATTTAAATGGTACAATGTGAAAATGAGAATTTTCTGTTGATTTGAATTAAAACGTGACTTAATTCGCTTCCTGTGCTTACAGGATCCAGTACTTTCATGATTCTGATTAACTCGTTGTAATACACATGCGTCCGGAGAAAAATTATATATCAATGCTACACTTAGACTTAAATTTCAAAACACAGTGGGTTTGTCTATTCATCACTGGTTTCACATTTAGTTAGCAAATGGGTTGTGTTTTTGTAGATGATGCAACTCATCTGTCACGAACCGGGCGAGAAAAAATTATATTGATTCAATAACAAAGTATAATAAGGAGCTGAGAAGCAAACAGGCATGTCTCTTCTATCTGACACTTGAGACGAAAATTGACAACTTATAGTCAATTTCGTGCAACCAAGTGACAGCCTTTTCAAGACGTAAGACGAAAACACGTTAACCCCATAATCGATAACATAGTGGGAAATGAGTCTTTGGAAAATCGTTAGTTTCCAAGACTGAGTAAAGTGTTCTGCATGCTGGAAGTTCAACCAGTGAAACAAATCATCACTGTCCACCAGTTATTTCCAGTACTCCTTTTGCGATATGTGATAGCCTTGCATTCATACCCCTCAGCATCCTCAGTATTGATTCTGGAAATCTTATATGTCACTGATGTGTTCATAACGTGCAAACGTCGTGAATCTAAACAAAACAGAATGGTGTAAGGTTCGACCGAGCTTCTGAAGTGACCTAACTAACTCAAACATGGGGCTGATAATGGAAGCACATTCCGCATCTTGTCGCTTTCTGGCTATGTGACCTACATGTATAACAAAAGGGCCTTGATTTTCGAGGCTCTCCAAGCGCTAATGATGATAGTCGTAAGCCAACAGTCATATATGGCACATATGACTATCGTAGCACTAACAGACCTTCGAAATTTTAGGCACTGAAAAACTCACACAACACCATGTTCTTAGTCAACATCCCAGTCAATTCTAGAGAAATAACCTACCAGTCAAAAGGTACACAATTCAGTAATTTCGAGTGTAAGTTCGTATGTGAGTAAACAATAGATTGCCAATGACGGGTAAAATGATATTGCTATTAAATATATGTGATACGAAATGTAACCCATAATAACTATCACCTAATCAATGATAACACAAAGTACAGAAAACACACTCTCGTAACAGTATATCAACATGGACCAAAGTCATAAGTCTTGTCTTTTCGAGTTATGTAATGTCATGGGATTTATGTATAAGTGTGATGTTCCAGAGTCATAAAATGACTACATGTGACTTCAAAAACCGCTACCAGCACACAGGCTTGACCCAAGACCGCCGAGATCGGGAAGACCAAGAGTCACCGGCGAACGATCGCTACATCCGGGAGTTCAACCTCCGGAACAGAATCGTCACGACAACATCGTTGTGACACACCATCAGGAGACGAGCAGTTCTTTGACGACTTGATGTGGCTGGTATACGAGCCTAAAACCGTTTCCGTGGAATGACCTTGACCCATATACACCGTCGACGCAAACTGGCGATTGGCCCGAACTGTACGACGGCGTGGCTTTGAGAGAGTGTTCTTTACAGATGAAAGCTGGCACGGTCCGTTTGAGAAATTTCGATTTTTTTACATAGAGGCAAACGACTGGTCTCTAACTGCCTTCGAAAAGTTCAAACGTTAGATGGCGGAGATGCCATGGTATTTGTGGCCAGAGAAAAGCAAGATTGGTTATCAGCTTAGAAAATCTGATTGCCAAGGGATACAGTGTTGAGACCTTTTGTTGCTCACTGTATTCGACAACAGCTACGAGGAGTAATTTTGTGGCGCGTCAACGCAAGGAAAGAATTGTTCGAGAATACCTGCACAAAATTAACGTCAACGTATTGTCTTGGCGAGCGTGTTCTCCTAAGGCTGGGTTTACACTACGACCGTTTTTTTTCACGTGTTGCGTTGTATTGCGTTGGTTTGAGTTATGAACGGCGATTATTCATTCACACTACGTGCGAAATCGCTTTGCCCAACGCCTACGATTTGTACCAAAATATATGCCAACTGGCTGCTTTCTATTTAATCACTGCATTTGTACTTGCAATTTCAGTTGACTTTGTTGACTGATTCAGAAAGCTATGCAACACAACATGGTTGACAAGTTCAAGGCAAGTGTTTTGTTTATCATCAAGGAAGAAGAAGAGGAGGAGGAGGAAATTGAACTTTTACTTTATAAGAGCACGCTAAAGTCAAGAGAAGGTGGTGGGTGCACCCAGTGACTGACAATCACTCACCTCATTTTTTCATCCACGTGGGTCTTCGGGAAAGTCCCTGTTGCTCGTGCAAAATATGACGTCATCGATAGGAATTCCCATGCGATTTCCCTTGCGTTGCGTCAAAAATAGGTGCAGCACCTATTTCCAACGCGACGCGACGCAACACATTGAAAAGTCTGTCGTAGTGTATTGCAATAAATGAAATTACATGATGTGCGTTTTGTGTACGCAACGCATGACGCATCGCATCCAAAAACGGTTGTAGTGTAGATCCAGCCTAACCATGAACCTCATTAAACGTGTCTGTGATCATAATCATGGGCAGCTGAGACAGGAACTTGTGAAGACTCTCTTAGACTAATGGAACAGAATTCAACTGGTGACATCAACGAGGAGATGTATGGATATCCGGGGTGGGCACAGCGGCTATTGATGGCGTGTACCCTATCTCGTGACACCTATTTCATTATGTGACTCTTAAAGCTTCATGCACTTTTTGAATGAACCCTGAATTGTGTAATGTTTACTTGCGACTCCTTGATTCGTTCTTAATGAATAACGGGAAACACAAGACCAATTTTCAGTCAAATTAGTGGACAATAATTCCTTTTTGTAATATAATCATCGTAAGTCTCTTGTTTCTATGTTTTGATCAAGTGAAGTGATGATTTTCTTTGCCCGGTAGTCTATTTTCTGGGTTGGCACTTTCCAAACATCCTGGAAAAATCAAACGGTGACGTTGACCTTCACACATTGCCAAGGCAACTGACAAAGAACATGTTTACTCAGTCATGAACACCTGGTGAAATCATTGTAAATCGCTAGTTATAACTGCCATGATTAAATGCAACAGCGATATAAAGGAATTCATAACGATTGATGACCCAAAATATCCAATATCAATAAAATGACCTAATACTCATTGTCTTTGTATTTCGGTACTTATTGCATGTCAATATACGTATGTTCTGTTGACAGATGTTCTCAATTTCTGTATTGTGACGTACTGTTGACAAAATAGTATGATCATGAATATATGCTCATGTTTCTGTATTTACGCTCTGCCAGCCAACCTAATCCACACAGCTCGTATCTCTTTACAAATGTCAAGATATTCATAATAGATTTTGACAGTTGCTCAGCAGAGGTTAAATCCACGGCGAACATCTCACCAATCTCATCCAACAGGGATTGGTGATCTAGTCTGTGATTACCTCAATGTCACATGCGTTTAGGATTTTCAGGAGATCGTTTACGAGGCCATAATAGGGATTAAATGCAGCGAGAAGCAATGGTATTCTTCATAACACATAAGGTAAATGTTTGAAATATAAAAGTCGACAAATAAAAAAAGTAAGTTTTAATAATGCCCTGCTCGTTCTGATTTAATATGTGAGTGCTGTAATTTAAGAGCAATTCTTGTTTCTTCTACTTGTTTGTCCTTACCTTTTCATCACTATCCAACGGCCAAACATTACTTTGTGTCGCACAAATGTAAACGGAATGAAAGGTTCAGCATACGTATTTGAAAACAGTATTATTGTAGCTGATATCGCCAACAAATGTACAGTGGCATCCAGTACTGAATAAAGTCAGTCTCCCCCCCCACTCATGTAGATTCAACATATAGATTGTAGATATGTAGTTCTCTCTCTCTCTCTCTCTCTCTCTCTCTCTCTCTCTCTCTCTCTCTCTCTCTCTCTCTCTATATATATATATATATATATATATATATATATATATATATATATATGCCATTCGTCGATGTTAACTGGGATTAAATAATTATATAAAGAATGAAGGCCATGTGTCTGACAAATCTTCTGACAACATCTCCAATCGATTTACACCGGAAGCATTAACAGACGGTATACAAATATTGTGTTTTGTGAAAACTAAAACACACTCAAACGACATCTTACGTAATTCATTGAACGGTTAACTCATTCATCAATATTTCCGTTTCTCCTTAAACATTAATGTATGTTCACTCTTTCAAGCACTCATGTCTGTAACATAGGTGAGCATAAGGCAAGAGGTATGGCATAAGCAGAAACTGTACAAATGAAGTAAGGTCCTTACTGACATATTTGCGTAAATAAATGGTGTAGCATTGTACATTTACTCATATCAGTAAATGTACCATCTACTGATGCTTCTTAAGTTTACGGTTGTTAGCTGTCAGCAACCATTAGAACTTCCTCTCTGGGTGAGAAGGTATTGATTTGTGCCGTTAAAACCGCAAGACACACCTGTTAGCCATTAAACCTCCGTATTTACCTTGAATACCGGGTATCTTGTTATATTACACGAAATAACCAAGAGAAAACAATGCCTGAAGAGCTTTCATTCACACAGGAAGTGTTTCACATATAATGCTTTACTTTCGATTCCTGGGTCAGTTTCCATGCTTTAGATCGGAGAAAGCAAAAACGCCTTCCAAGATTACAAGGAACAGTTACTTCTAAGTTTGAAGTAATTGCTTCTATACCATGCACAACCTTCTTATGTTCTCAGCATGGTTGCTGTTTCAAGACACTCGTATTCCATAATATTTTGCGACCCCTATGGAGAACCATTGCTATTTCAAGAGTCTATTTATCACGTACAGCTACAGGCAAGTGAGCCGAACGACTTACATTGTTCTCAGTCTCTTTGTCAAATCAGGAGAGTTATTTTCGAATAACCCTAGTGTGGTTCTAATAGGGAGTCGGTGTTGCGTGTCTTGTCGAACCGAAGATATATACAATCATTTATTTCAAAAGAACAGTGCATAGTGCTAATTTGAAATACCCATCACATTTTCCTTTGAGTATCAGTTCGTAAACAACAGGCCAGACATGTCTTTTGGCCATGCTTTTGATATGTGTGTCCAGATCAATAAGAATGTGCAGCCTAAACCTTGCGGGTACAGTGTACTTCAGCATTGATGATCCATTTGTAGGGTAATGTCACAACCGACGTCATTCTCATGCTCCCTACCTAGCACACCGCCCCTACCCCAAGCTGTTGTTTTATCCTCGTGGCCTCCCCAGAAGCCTATTAACCGGTAAGTAGAGAGATATTACAGGAATAGATAATTTCGGTGGTTGTTGAAACTGATAGCACTGACGCATTCATTCAGTAATACCTTAGACATCTTGACAGTGTCGACATAACAACAGACTTAATTATTACTGACAAGATAGCTTATATGCGGCGAGTAGGACTGATTAACCGACTGCGATACAAATCATTATCTGGCACGGGCAACAAATTCGATCCCAATCCAACAATAACATCGATCAACGATGAATTGACTATGAACTCATCAAAGATTTAATCTCCTACTACCTCTCATGTAAAAAGACATTTCCAGCTGAAGACGTGGCAAAGTTTTCAGTAACAACTGATGTCCGATGCAGTTCTCTTTTTGTGACATACATACCAGTGCCTTTTCACAGTACAATTCTTTGATGGTCTCCTCGTAATTGAAACATGTATCTTGCAAAAGTAATGTACACGTGCACATTCTAGGGATCGGCTTTAAGGTAAACATTACAACAGTTATAGCAACAAAGCCCTTTCACAATCACTAGGATTCAACCGTACCGTTCAGAATATGTCATGAGCATATGTTCCCAAATCAGAAAGTATGCTACCAATTGTTCAAGACAAAAGGAACGCCATGTACTGACATGGTGGATTTAAGCTATGCATGTCTTCGAAGGCTTTTCAAAGCTATGATAAATAAAATGCGAACATATGGAGCTTCTGGAATACTGCCGACGTGAAAGGAAGGACGACCTTGATAATGTTTGCCCCTCAGAATCATTTAGTTTGAGTACTGGTTCAACTTACTGGGCGCTATCAGATTATCCATCATGTCTTCAGTGAACTCTTCTGTATGAACGGATTCCACAAAGTACATGAAAATTCGCTATCGGATTTTCATTTGACAGCTGATCTAGTCAATTACGATCATTCTTCCACTGTTTGGCCATCATTATGTCGTTGTCTCGCTCCCACGCTGGAGGTGTATCGCTAGTAGATAAATGTTCAAGAACAATATTTAGCACTCGTCTCGCTTGTGAGATGACTCGAGTATTTCAGACTCACTGGATATTGAAACAGTGCAGTATCCTCAGTTAATCAAGTAAATGGTGAAATCATTACATTGAATCCATCACTGATTACGAATGGTTAGTGATGACTGGAAGATTTAAATCACTTGTCTTGAACACTGATAACATGACGGTATTTGTGACGAAAACGGTCTTTTCCAAACAGCCCAAAGCAGATGTGACAAAAAACAGACTCGGTATAAAAGGTTAACATGAAATGGTTTAATTAATTTTGTAAATAAAGACTAATACTTCTAGATCTGGTAGCCATCAACAGTATATAAAACGTGTACCTGGCCACAGCACACAAAAGGGCTCACACGTACGTTCACACTGGCAGTAACGAACATTTGTTTCCCGTACATTTATGCATATCTGATATCTTGTGACATGCTCTATTCACTTGATGTTTCATACATATGTCGATAGCTTTGCTCATGGTGAACAAAACCTATGCCTCTGGTACATGCATCAGTTTCGAAGTACAGATTTCTGAATTTGAAGGCATGGTATATATACCTTTCTATATTTAGTATTTTAAAATATTGAAACAAGTGATTACGAGTGCAAATTGTTAATAGGTTTAACTATGTATATCTGTTTTGTGTCTCTTAAATATTTACAGATCGTGAGATCATACCCTTCATCTCCATCTCCGGTTCAAAATTACTATTAAAGGTTTATAGTTCTTGGGACAAACTATTAGTATCAATCAGTAAAAATATCAACTTACATCACGGCTGATTGTACCAGTATGTATCACCCTTTGATTTGTGCAAATGTGTACAGGTAAAAACATCAGCATCTGCAGGTGACGAAAGAAGAAGAAAAAAACATTTTAATACCCCGAATGGGAATTTGATGTACATCATCAAAGAGCACAAATATGAATACAGAAAATATGGATAAATATGAAGAACTAAAAGAGCACTGTATAATAAATTATTGAAGACAGGTTACAATATACGGGTAAAATCATTGTGATTGATATAACAACAATGTATATTTACGGGTACAGATAGGATTTCTATGTAAAATATATTATTACATAATATATTGCTTAGTTGTAAATACCTTTCTCTTGCTGCCATTAGCATCTTTTCTTCAGTTTCCAATTGATTAAGCCTCTTTATTTCACAATCATAACTCAACCTTTTCGATATTTCAGTACCGACATATGTTAATAGATTTTGCGTTGTAAAACGCGAACGCTTGTAACAACATGTGAAATACCACCCAAAGTAGTTGATTACACACGTGACCTTCCGCCGGGTGAAGACCGTTCCGTGACTCACCCGTGACTCCAACCCTTTTCTACCTTCGTGCTTCCCCATCGTATTTGTTGTCTGACCCACTGAAGAGGGCAACGTCGATGTTCTCATGTCTGAACTGGCTGCGAGTCTCAGACGGATGTCGTAGCTGCGTCAGACATTGTTGAAATTTTCATACAGATACACCTCTCTTGCCAGGTATGGAAACGGCTCTCGGGGTTGCAGGCTAGAACTCCTCTCAGAGATGTATGGTTCTTAGCTATCGTTCTTGACCCGGAGGCCAACACGGGAAATATCAATAACTAATCGTTTGTCTGTTGTTTCCATGTACGTTAACTCGACGAGGAACGCCGCCCCTGCGAGGTACCAGACTGAAGTATGCCTATAGATCTCCATCTGTCATTTTCACGGGTGCGTGGTGTTTCGAACTTTGTTCAAGAAGGATGAATGGAGGAGTTGTTTCTGTTTCTGTTCTCCTTAAGACATCAAGTAATAGAAATGATATTTTTCGGGTCGGCTGGCATTGTGAAGAGAACCTTCTGGTTATTTCTCTCGAATGTAATGCTTTTGCAGTTATTGATCGAACTGAACAACAACGACTCGGTTGCATTTCTTTGACTATTCTTGACCCCCAGGTAGACGCCTGGTCTACAGTCTAGGTTTAGTTCGTTGTAAATAATATTCTGAGAAACAAAATATTTGTATTTAATAGAATTAATTTGTTTTATACCTAAACTGCCATACTAAACATGCTGTTTTATTGTCCTATGTAGACAGACGTTATGGCTGCAATATGTTAACTCCCTCACTCTTCGACTATTCTTTCTTTGATTCAAATCCAAATGAAAAGATTTCCAATGAAAAGCAAGCCATGTCACTCTGTCTCTTGTCTTTGAGTATTCGTAACGTTTTATTTTTTAATATTCCTGATATTCAGGTTATATGTGCACTGACCATTTAAAACTCACTCATAATCACAGTGAGTCAATGATATCAATGTGATATGATTAGCTATGTATCCATGAAATACGAACAATATAATATGGTATGTCTTTGGTATCATATTACATGACTTGCCAAAATGCGTACCCACGAACATATGTACAGTTTGGACGTCGTTAAACGTTTGGCGTATATACAAGTGTTTACTAAAGACATCGTACACGAACATTACCTTATAAAATGCCGTCAACGTTATTATTGTAAATGTCATCTTTCTCAAGAAACAATTGACAGTAACAGTATCTGAATTGTAATTAGGAGAGTTAAAGAAAAATGAATTATTTGTCATGTGAACAAGTGCTAAACACATTTTCGTGTAGTTTAACATGATCGTGGTATTATGACCTTTCAGCACACACACACACACTCACACACACACTCACACACACACACACACACAACAAAAAAAAACAAAAAAAAACAAACAAAAAAAACCCAACTTAGTCCTCGACGCCAAATAGTCCCATCAGTGTGACATTTGGTAATTAGTAACGACACTCCTGCATGGAATTTCCCAACTCTGCGAGTCCCCGAACGTCTTCGCCCTCAGCTGCCTGTAATCATTACGTTTTCGGCTCACACGAAATATAATTGGCCGATGATTGATAATGCTGACATTATTAACCAAAATAGTCAAGAATTATTCTACTGATCACTGGAACTGGACAGGAGTGAGTGAGTGAATGGGTGAGTGAGAATTGGTTTACGCCGCTTTTCGCAATATTCCAGCAATATCACTGAGGGAGACGGTGGACTTTGACAGTAGCCACCATATGGTCTTTATTCAAATGCATTGAACGCAAATACTGATTAGAGAAGAGTGGACATGGGTCAGTTGGTATCTCTTGGTATCTTCTTCCTTACACATGTAGTTGAGTTGGTACACCATTGGTTGGTTGGTTGGTACGTTACTTTTCTTACAACCTTTTCTAATATTGTGATAAGAGGAATGTGTTAAAAGTGGGAATTGGCAGGTTTGAAGATCTGTTGGCGATTGTCCTGGATGTTGCCTGTTTGAGACCTGGGCTTATGAACGCGCGATTGCTGAAATGCATTCTATCTGCAACCTACACAAGGAATAGGCCAGCAGGCCTACGCTAAGAACAATTAATATTTCCTTTCTAGAAAACGTGCAGCGTGGTCAGGTGTGTGTCGTGTCAAGGGCAGATCCTGAGGGACGGAAGTAGAATCTAACTGAGTCCTTGTGACTATAGTCTGTAGAAGCACACCATTTGATTGGTACGCCTACTGGACTAATATATACATTAATTTTCTTTTGCCGTAAGTGAACCTCCATGTTTTCACCTTCAGACAGACAGGTTCTGATAGTGTCTGGGGGAATTGCAGGAAGTAATTTGCCGAAGGTTAATCAGTTCTAAATGACCGCGAATGTACACCAAGATCTAACCGGAAGGTCAAATACTACGGATGTAGAGTATCAGGCTGACGCAGCCTAATTGGGTTTGTCGTTTTTATTTATTGTGCATATGATAATATTACGGACGTTTTCTGGTCCTACAAGGTTTTACTGTATTTTCCATGAAATTGTAACCGAGATTATGAGGTTCTGTGAAAGATCGTTGCATAGCGCAAGATCGTTATATAGCGCAAGATCGTTATATAGCGACTTGGGTTCTCGTCCTTCTACGTTGCTGTATGTATAAATCTGGACTACTGCTGTTTTAATAGTCCACCGAGGCATCTGCCACAGATCTTACATGAATGCTATATGCTGTATGATGACTACGACTCAACCATCCTTGCTTTATCACCTTAACACTATAAGTAGTACCATTGTTTTTCACGTACTTAGTATCAGGAAGTTTTGTAACAGAAAAGGTTGGAATTGCATTGCGTTGTTTACACAGCGCATGTCCGTAAATAACATAAGCGTACCTTAATCATGACCTTTGGATGATAACGCCCAACAGTATATACTCGACTCTATTAAAATGGTTATAAACGTCAGAAGGCTGGGTGAGTGCGTGAGTTGGGTTTTTCGCCGCGTTTAGCAAAATTCCAGCTGTATCACTGAGGAAGACACCAGAAATAGGCTTCACTCATTTTACCCATGTGGGGAATCGAACCCGAGCCTTCGGCGTCACGAGCTACCTAACCGCCTCCAGTTAGATCTCACTTTGACATTGCTAAAGGGCTCTTCCTGAACGTCTGCCATTGCTGAGGTCTGGAGTTTGTCAATGGAGATAATCCAAGAACGTGTGTACTCAAGCTGCGAATGCTATACCAAATATAACCTAAATCCTGTCTGCACTAATTACAGGAATGATCCAATGCAGTGGATCATCTAGAAAAACGCAACTAAACTGACCAAATGGTACACAACGTTTCTTTTGTCAAAACAGCAGCCATTCTCTTTCGACGTGCCGACAATGGGTGAAACACATGTGTCACTAATGTGTGTTATTAATATAACGGGAATGTCTGCGGCGTTGAAAACATCCACAGACACCGGGAGGTATGTGAAGGTGATTCTCGTGGTAGAGAGCTCCTGATAATTCCATCAGATTGGTCTATGTACAAAACTGATGGCATGGAATGGGATGGACGTAAAGTGCGTCGCACCCACTTGGTCTGTTCAGGATAGTAGTTAAAAGTCTTAATTTAAAGTCTGAATTTCAGTTTCGTTATGGTTTAAAAATAGAGTTAGTGAGTTTAGTTTTACGCCGCACTCATCAATATTCCAACTATATATCGGCGGTTTGTAAATAATCGTGCCTGGACCAGACAATTCAGGCATCAACAACATGAGCATCGATCTGACATGTGTCAGCTAAGTCGGCGACCCTGACCACCCGATCCGGTTAGTCGCCTCTTGCATCAAGCATAGTCGCCGTTTGTGGCAAGCATAGGTTGCTGAAGACCTATTCTATCCCGGACCCTCACGGGTTTAAAAATAGAGAAAGAAAGTAGACAAACAGTTAAAATACAACGGGTGGAGGTGGCATGTCGGAATATTACAACTACAGTATACGAGCACCAACCTTCAAGACATGTAGCTCTCATAAATCCAACACACAATACATTCTATTCTAGTATTGCTTCGTCAGATGAATCATTGGCTACTTTTATTTCAGATTTTTTGTGTGGATTCAGTCTGACAAAGAAAAAAGAACATAGAAAGGGCTTATATTTATGCGAAATGATTTCCACAGATAATGTTTATGTTCTCATTCTCAGGGCAGTGTCCTAGCTTTAGCTTGGAGAAATGTCCTCGAGACTACGGCCTGCTTCAGTATGGATCATTATCCTTCGATAGTGAATCACTGACTTCATGGTAGCCCCAGCTGTTCTTGAATCCTTGTGGCCTACCCGTGAGCCCATTAACCTGTAGGTACAAGGATATAAATGGAAACAGTCAAACCGCATATAATGAATACAACTGATAGCACTGTCTCTGTTCATTCAGCACTATCTTCAGCACTCTGGCAGTGCAGTCAGAACAATTGATAAGGTGAGTATGACTGATTACGTGATCGTAATACAAACCAATATCTCGTCATCATTCGTCTTTGCTCATTTGTGAGTGACAACACAATCCTATTGTTGGTATCACAAGCATCGATCTACGTAATTACGAGGGGATGTCAATAAGTTTTGAGCCTTGAACATTTTTCATACCCAGGTGTCACAGCCTATGGTACGACTTTGAACCTTGGGGTGTAGCTGATGTGATATATAAGTTTTGGTATCCTACTCTCAGAAGTTATTGAACAGTTCACATTGACAGAAAGAGACCCCCCCCCCCCCCTCCTCACGGCAGTGAAAATGAATAAAATTGAGTATAGAGCAGTAATTAAGTTTTTAGTTCTTGAAAGAAACTCGGCAATGAAAGAAACATTGACAGAGTGCATAGACTTGTGCTGGAAAATCGTCGAATCACACTCCACGAGTTAGAAAAGATCACAGGCATTTCACACGGATCCATCGAGAAATTCTTCATGAACATCTCCTCATGTCTAAGGTGTGCGCAAGATGGGTGCCAAGAATGCTTACATATGAAATGAAGCAAACGAGGGTCACCATAAGCAACCCCATGCTAACCAGATACAACAAGAATCCAGAAGATTTTCACTCTAGGCTAGTAACCTCTGATGAAACCTGGATCCACCACTGTGATCCTGAGAGCAAACAAAAATCCATGGAATGGAAACATGTCACTTCTTCCAGGACCAAAAACTTCAAAGCCTCCAAATCAGTGCAGAAGGTAATGGCGACAGTCATCTGGGATAGCAAAGGCGTCATCCACATAGATTACTTACCAAAAGGAAGAACAATGAATGGGGAATATCACGCTACCTTGTTGAGGCAAGTGCGACAGTGAGTCAAGGAGAAGCGCCGGGGCAAGATCAGACGTGGTATTCCTCTACATTAAGACAATGCTCCAGTACACACCTCTCGCGTTGCAGCCGCTGCTGTCCAGGAATGCGGGTACGAAATCTTGCCGCATCCCCCCTACTCTCCAGACCTGGCACCAAGTGATTACCGTCTGTTCCCAAATCTCAAGAAACATTTGCGTGGTCGTAGATTTCAGGATGATAATGAGCTTATTGCTGCTACTGAGGCTTGGTTTGAGGATCAAAATGGCGCCTTCTACAGAGATGGCATCAGCGACTGGCAGAAAAGACGGAACAAGTGTCTTGACTCACATGGGGACTCTGTTGAAAAATAAATGTGGTTCATACCAATATTTTGTGTTTTTCTATGCAAGGCTCAAAACTTATTGACATCCCCTCGTAGATCATACTAAACCACATCAAGGAGCCGGACCACCCAACCACGTTAGACGCCTTCTACTGCAAGAATGACTGGCTGAAGTACGATTCTCATTCAGACGTTTACAGGTTCAAATGTACAACCAAATGACCATACGCGCAGCATATGTCCTCGGACGTTAAAATAGCAAGGTATTCTCTGTTAATGAAAATGGGCACACTTGGCTACCGCGCTGTCATCAACTGTCTGTAACTGAATGGCATGGCAAAAAGAGTGTCTCAAAATATCATTTATCTTTTCATATTGTGAGGAAACATCAGCAACTAGACGATGTATATGTTATATTATATCATGTACTAATATGTAGAATTGTAACATGTCGTTTCACATAAAATATGGCATCATGTAATAGAATGTGCTCTCATATTAAATGTTTTGCAAAATTGTATGTCTCACTTCAGAACATTTTCAATTGCATTTCTAAATGATATGTTAATATGCGTGTGTGTGTCAAGTTGTGGCGTCTAAAAGACCTTTCTCAAGAAAAATAATGTAACAGTATCTGAATTGCGATAGATAACAACCCAGTTTGCACAACGCAATTAGTAATCAAATAATTCAGTTCTGTAAAGTGTCTGTCCCTTTCAATAATAATCACATATTATGCATGACACGCTACATGTCCAGATCGTGAAAAATTACAGTGACACTATTTTAATTCAGTGCAGCTTCTTGTGCCCCAATTGCAAACATGAGAATGAAAGTAAATGAATTATAGAGGTGCTCTTCAAAGTTTGGTTTCTATTGGACGTGGTAGAATAACATTGTAATACATGCACACATGAAGTCCTCGAAGCCAAATACTTCCATCAACTTAACCTGTGGTAATTAGTGACGACGACACTCCTGCATGAAATCCAAAATTTCCTAAATTCGCTGAGAGCCATTTCCCATCTCTGCGTCCCCAAACATCTTCGTATTCAGCTGCCTATAATCAGTATGTTTCCAGCGCAAATGAAATAACTGGCCACAGACTGACAACACTATATCAGTCAAGCATTATTCTACTTATCATCACAACTGAACAGGAGCCATCAAACGGTCGTTAATGACATGCATGGCAGAGGGTATCTGTGCTTGCTTAGAGATACAGCTGAGTTGGTACATAGGGTTGTCATCTGGAGTTTTGAAAGTGAGGTTTGGGTTGCGATATTCGACGTGTATTATTGTCGTCGTCGTACCGCATCTTGAAAATGAATCACTATTGAAATAGAGACATATATGGTATCGAAGCAATTCATTGAGAAAAGAAAGTACGTTGTGATGAGAGGGAGTTGGTGGGTATGGTAATTGTCCGGTGTGAACACTTGTTGGCAGTTGTACTCGATGTTGTCATTCTGAGATTACCTGGAGATTATTTAGGTGCGACTTTTATGTGCGTTCGATTACAGCCTGCGCGAAAAATAGGCCAAAAGACGTACACAAAGACTTAATTAGTATTTACATTCTATACCATAATAGAAGCATCCTGTAATGTTTGATATTATATAAATATTCTGGTCGCAGGAGAAATGTACACGTGCATGATGGCCACGTGTGTGTTAAGTATCTTGTCGACGGCAGTTCGCGGGAGAAGGAAATAGTCTAATTAAGTCTCGATAACTGTAGTCAATATATGACACATCATTTGATCGGTACTTCTACAGGACTAATAATTACATTCATTGTCTTTTGCCTCAGGTGTGGCGTCCATGTTTTCTCCTTCAGCCAGATAGGTTCTTACGTTGTCTGGGGGAATGGCAGGAAGTAATTTGCCGAATTTCTAAATGACCCGGAATGTATGACAAGAGAAACATTCCATCTAACCGGTAGGTCCTATACTACTGCTGTAGAACAAAGCACTATGACTACTGACTAATACAGATCAGATTCCTTTTTCTCCAACTCACCAACCAGTTTCTCAGGTCTAGCCATCAATGGATCAAACATGTGTCTCTGATGTGTGTCATCACTATAGAGGGAATGTCGTCAAATTCCGTTAATGACATCCACAGACACCCGCTGATATGTGAAGGTGATTCTCGTGGTTGAAAGCTCCTGATAATTCAAACTCCATCAGTTTGGTCTATTAGAAACAAGTAGCTGTAGGGAGCTGCCGCTCAGTAACTGGAAACCATTATCCATGATCTAATGTTGACCCACGAGATACTCATAGCTCTATTTATTGTCTGATTGAGGATAAGGTCTGCAAATGGATACGGCATAAGGTCAGACAGACTGCTCCGTCCCACGTTGTCACAGTGCGTTCCGCATTCATCAGTCAGAGCTAAATACCATTACGATAACTACGTACACTTACATCACTGTGGGACATATTATATTGGGTGAGATTCCTATCAGACGTCGCACGATTTATGGACACTAAAGGGAACTGTAGGTTTATGCCAGACAGACTGCCGAGGGGAACTTAATGTTTATAGGTAAATGGAGCAGTGTATGATGGACGTGTTTACCAACACCAATCGGTGGTCTCGGGTATGTTTCCATGAGAGTGTCAACATTTGCTGACAGTATTCTGGACAGGACAGACAGGACTCGGCAGGGCTTGACCTTTGTTCTGTGGTCCAGTGTGGTCATTGCTATTCCAATAGAAGGTTTTGCTATCTGCACTAGAGCGGCCCGTGAACACGGGGAATTTTACAACAAGTAATAATCAGAAATTACAGAAACTGATGGTATTTCCGTGACAGGTGATTGTCTTTGCAATCAATATCATTTTGAAAACAAACCACTGCTACTCTTAAATGGTTCGTGATAGCATAGATAGGGAGTGTGTAACATTATTTCTGGTGTTGTATCGTTGTATACACGTTGATGTGTGAGGTATAAACGTAAACGGTCAGAGGAGATTCCATAGTTTATTGATAAGGACTGACTTCAGATATATCTGTGTTTATGGAATTATGTCCGTAGACATTTTGCGTAAATCCATACAAGGTAGATTTATACAACGTGCCCACCTCTTTGTGTGATATATTTTTTTATATTGAAGCAAACTAAAATGAGGTCATTTCTTAATATTAAGTGGGCATAAACAATGATACGACGAAGGAAGACAATATGTCTTAAACTGACGGACCAATCTTCTGTTACACCCCACCTCCTTTCGAGGTACACAGGGATCACTCAAGTGCCGAAATACAGTTTTGTGTTTCGCAAACCACTTTCACTGTGAGCACAAGGCTGATGTATAGTTCTAGCAGATACCTTTTCTCAAAAAAACAATGCAACACTATGCATTTAGTCATATGGTCAATGTGTCCAGTGCGCCTGAAAGGTGTCTTGATTTCACAAGTTAAAATACCTGTTACAATTTCTGTCCTTTAATTGTCCGCAATTGTTGAAATTACCCATCTGTTTACCGTGAATCAACTTGCAACCGTGTATTGTTTTGGCACATGAAATGCACAAAGAATAACACTAGTGAATGGGCTTATATCTTTACACAATGATTTCCACAGGTGATATTTATGTTCCCATTCTCAGGTCAGTGTCCTTGCTTTAGCTTGGAGAAATGGCCTCGAGACTACGGCCTGCTTCAGGATGGATCATTACCCATTTTAGTGAACGTCATAACTGACATCAAGTTGATTGTCCCGGCTTCTAACGCTGTTGTTGCATTCTCGTGGCCTACCCTGGAGCCTGTTAACCTGTAGGTACAAGGATATAAATGGAAATGGCTAATCCGCCTTAGGTATGAAGTTAATGAAACTGATATTACTGTCACTATTCATTCAGTACCACCTTATGCACCTTGACAGTGCAGTCAAAACAACAAGCTAGATATGTATCGATAAGGTGAGTATGACTGATTATGTGATCGTAATGCAAATAAATATCTCGTCATCATTCGTCTTTCTTCACTGGTTGACAACACCGTCCTATGGATGCTATAACGAGCATCAATCTACGTAATTAGATTATGTTTAAAATATTAAGATCACACATAAACCACTTCTGGAGCCTGACCACCCTACCAAGTGAGACATTTTTTACTGAAAGCATGGGTTGTTGAATAACGTTCATGGGTTCAAATGGATCTTTTTTTGCACAATCTAAGTACTTTGCATGTGTTTAGTACGGTTACATGCCCATGACTACAGACAACATGTGACTTAAATGAGCACACAAACAGCATATGTCCCCGGACATCAAAATGATAAGGTATTCTCTCTGAAAATGGACACAATTGACTACCGCGTTGTCATCAACAACCTGTAAATGAATGGCGTTTCTGTTGGACGTAGCAGAATGATGCTCTGTACACACAAACACACACACAAACACACACACACACACACACACACACACACACACACACACACACACACACACACACACACACACACACTCACACACACACACACACACACACACACACACACCCACACACCCCTTAGTCCTCGAAGCCAAATAGTCCCATCAGTGTGACCTTTGGTAATTAGTGACGACACTCCTGCATGGAATTTCCCAACTCTGCGAGTCCCCGAACATCTTCGCCTCAGCTGCCTGTAATCATTATGTTTTCGGCTCACATGAAACGTAATTGGCCAGTGATTGACAATGCTGACTATATTAGCACAACTAGTCAAGAATTATTCTACTAATCATCGGAATTGGATAGGAACCATCGAATGGTCGTTATTGACATGCATTGAACGACCGTCCTGATAGGAGAAGTGGCCATGAGGCAAATAGTATCGTTGGACGTCTTCTCGCTGACATATATGACGGAGTAGATATACAAGATTGTCATCCGGAGGTGTAAACGTGAGGTTTGGCTTGTGAAACTCCATATGCATTATATCTTTTCACAGAATGATAGAGAAATATACAGGATTTTGTCATTCTTAAACCTCATATTTTCTGTGCATTCTGTCTGCAGCCTACACGACATAGGCCGACATACATACACATTATTGTTTTCTTTCTTAAACTAAAACAGAAACATCAACTGACGTCATCTGTTGATACTAGAAATGTACACGTGCAGGATGGTCACGTGTGTTATGTACCTTGTCAAGGGCCCTTCAGGAGAGAAGGAAGTAGAGACTAATTAAGTCGTTATAACTGTAGGCAAGTAAGTAAGGCGTCCATGTTTTCTCCTGCAGACATATAGGTTCTCATATTATCTGTGGTGATTGAGGAAGTAATTTGCCGAAAGTTAATCAGTTCTAAATGACCCAGAATGTATGCCAAGAGAGATGTTCCGTCGTATAAAAAGATCATTTCCTATTTCTTATAAGTATCAGGTTGATGAATCCTAGTCCGTTTTGTATGTGTCTGATTCAAACCATTTGCGTTTTCTGCTGACCTTTCTCTGCAGAAGAACTACAATTTCAGACTTGTCAATTTTTATTTGTTTCATTGCTGAACATGTACACAGGAAATAATCTCCATTTTCATAACCAGTCAGTAAAATCACACATTGGCGGCTTTGTTTGTTTTTTCGTATTTTGATCATTTCTCTCTCTCTCTCTCTCTCTCTCTCACACACACACACACACACACATACACACACATGACAATGCAATAAACAAATAGGCCACAGATTGCCAATAGCTAAAGGTACATCACCATATTAGGGGCTATGGGATCAGTTCATTTGCTTCCTGCGTGGGCCATGCGGCTGTTTGTGCACTGAACTCGACATTATAACACAGAGGTACCCTGGCAGGGATTTAACATGACTATTCAACACGTACAGAGAGTAAACTGACTACGGCCAGCTCTTGCTCTTTTATCAGTAATAGCGAAAGCAGGGAAACAAGCAGTTCATCAGTTCATGTGTTTAACATTATGTAGTGTTGAGTTAAAAAGTATTGATTTGTTTCGTCTGATTTTCACACATCGGCCCTGGAGTAATTAAGTGTGATCGCCACTCTTATTGTAATGCTCCAAACATATCGGAGCCTCCCCCAGTGCAACAATGTGCATTCAGCTACATTACAAACGGCCATAAACGTCAGCAGGCTGAGAAACAAATCTCACTTAGATATTCTTAAGGGACCCTTCCTATGGCAATGCCATTGCCGAGGGAACTCTGGAAGCTGTCAGTGACGAGCCGCGTGGTCATGGGCTGTTACAGCGGACTGCATGTTTGTCAAGATTCCATTTATATAATTGTGTAATTGAGTTAGCTTGCACACATGTACATTGTGTGTGTGTGTGTTTGTGTGTACGCGTGTGTTAGTGTTGGAGTTAGTGTGTGAATTTAGTTTTATGCCGCTTTAGCATTATTCCAGCAATATCACGGCGGGTCACTCCAGCAATGGACGTCGCACATTGTACCCATATCGGGAAATCGAACCCGGGCCTTCGGCGCGACGAGCGAACGGTTTAACCATTAGACTACCCCACCTCCCCAAGTACATGTTTTATGCGTGTGTTGTTTTGTCGCTGATTTTGTATTGCTGAATACAATATTTGTGTCGATCATAAAATAACTAGAAATCGGGTGAGTTTGTATTCTTCACTGATAACATGTTTCAAAGTTTATGGAGTTTTATGCGATATTATGCTCCACATGACGGCGGTATTTGATAACTGATGTACGCATTTTTTGGCAACGAAAGTAAACCTCGGAATAAATGAAGCATTGGCCCCTCTCCATGCTCACTGTGCCTCTCTGAGACATCTGTTGTCACACACATGCTGTTAAACCGGAATGCACTCCAAATAAAGTATCTATGAATTTGGTCATATGTCTTCGTCATTCTGTGTAACACGTTTCGCGATTACCTCCTGCCTATTTAGTGTAAGACACAACACTCGTATGTTTTTCGATGTTCATATGTCCGATGATGTCGTCGTCAGTGTACATGTCATTCTCTCGCTCACACGGCCGTGATGTTGCGCACATATTCTGAATGATACATCGTTCCAAATTGCTGAGACAGCAAAACGTCACTGGAAGCTGCTTTGGTGAGAGTAATCTGGAGGTGGCATCAACCCAAACGTACAACAGTGAACAAATAGAAACATCTCGCTAGATGTAAATGAGCAGACCATTTCCACGGTGCAGGTGTGCGTTCTGTCATGTGTTTACCATTTACTCGCACCATTTCGACCGTCATTCCCCAAACATAATACACGTGACTGCTGTCGTCTTCAAGGTGTTTGGCTTCAACCCACCAACCATCCTCAGGGCACCTCCAACTAATGCTCTTGGTCATAGATATCAGTATGTCTTACCGGATATCATGGCTGTATTGTGACCATACACAATAATGTATTATCTTTAAAAGCGCTCAGCTGCCATTATCGGCCACGACGTGTGTGTTTGTGTCCCAGCAGTGTCAAGATCGACACTTCGTGCCTGACCATGCTATACAAGCTTCATTTAGTATTTCTGCGCTCAGTGGAAATGCCAAGACTCTGGTGAATTGGTATCTAATATTTGTGACCCATTACCTTCGAGTGAGTGAGTGAGTTAATATTTAGCGTCACGTGAGCAATATTGCAGCCATATCGTGACGAGAACAATTAATTTATATCAACGTTAAACTGAGAACATAAAAACCTGCCATCGAAGGACAGTAAAAGTACTAGATTATCACAGATATTAACATAAAAGTAGCATGTGAAACTAAATCAGTCACTGTGTGATTAAAGAGGACAATACCATATAAAGCACGGGCTATAGATCACAAGCAACTGAAGGTAGATCACCATACTAGGGTCCATGGGGACTTACAGTACCTTTGCTACCTGCATGGACCCTAGTCGGATACACTCTAGTTGGATTTACATCATTCCTTCAGTCGTAAGCCATGTAGACACATCTAGCCAAATAATAATAATTAATACACATATGCTACGATTAAGAACAGTGGAAAGTTTAAATTTACTGTGAATGTTTTGGGATTTACGTACCCACTCAGGAGGACAATACTTTTATAGTACTTGAATCCCCGTCGAGGATATACAGTCACTAACAATCTGAGTTACTAATTCAAACTTTCGATAGTAAAATATTTATCTATTTACATATTCATTAGCCCATTACCTTCAACTTGTGACTCAGCTGTACTCATTATTTGCTCAGTATATTGTTCAGTATGTTAGACTTGTCTGTGCTATATTTTGCTATTTCAAAGGGGATTTCTTACACCTTTTGCTACATCAATATATTAACCGTACCAAACCATATCTCCGTAAGAAACAAGGAGCTACAAACAGCTGCCATTCCACCAACATAGAGCCAATATACAACTGATAAATAATGAACGTACAAGTAGCAAGGTAATGGAAAGATGCAACGCAAACCATGGTAGTAATATCATGTCATATCTTATTCTTTGAAAAGTATACTGGACTAAACACAGAAAACAGTGTTGATATCAGATTCTAAATCAATCAATAAGAATCAGAATCAATCACAATTGTTCAATGAAAAATACTTTGTAAGACAATCGCCTTGATTGTACTTAAGTTATAACGTTAAGTAAGTCGCCTGATGTTGTCCATCGCATTACGTTTTACACGTTACTTTGGACTCCGGCTGTGGGTGCAAATAAGTCCTAAGGCAGAACTATATAACTGTTCAATGTTTCTTCACCGATATTGGCTCTTAGATAGCTCAGGTAGATATTGCATCTTGAACTAAATATATTTTTTCTTTGACTGAAATTGTTGGTAGTTCTCCTTTCTGGAGCAGAACTTTCAAACCTTTCAATACTTTCTTTCCACTTTGTGGGTATTCATGACACAAACCAATAATGCCACTCTATCTATCAACACTACTGATGAACATTATAAGATACAAGCACTCGTGCAGTCGGTTGGTAATACGATCATGCTACCATACGTTTTGTTACCATATGTATGGTTTTGTTAGATCAGCTTGAAGAACAATATATAACATCTGACATAGTCATACAAGTGACTAGTTCCTGTATTCATGATTAGGTATTTACCATTGCGGGGTATATTGATGACGAGTTTGTGACATTCCACTTCTCACGTATGCCATGCTGTTTGGGTGGCAGATCAGTGAAATATGCACATTTCCCCATTAACAATCACATCAAGCAATATATCAAAGGTCAGTAGGTCATTTATGAAAGTTCTTCGCTTACCTCATTACAAAGGCAACCAGTCCCAATCGCAAGGTTACACTCGGGGCAACAATATCCATGCAACATGGTTAAGTTATATTTTGAGTCCAGTTATATTAACCGAAGTATTCTTTTCATGTTGAATGTGAACACTGTGCTACATTCTGCTTTCCAAAGTCTTTCACATGTAAACAATCAACTAGTTGCAATCTGTGTTACATGTGACATGTTTAGTTGTCGACAGTTGGTACCTGGTGAGTTTTCAGTCCACATTTTGTCCACAATCTCAAACATAAGACAACACTCTCGTTGTAAATAAACTACTGAAAAACAACAACATTAAATTATTGCTTCAATTGTAGTCACGTGATCAAATCGGGTGCGTCCCAGGCCTAATGGGCTCTTTGTCACCTGGGGACTGAGACACGCATCGAGTCATGGGAATATTGCCGCCAGCTGATTTGTTCAGTGAAAATATCAAGAAGTCTGTCTCAATGTGAGAATATGAACAATCATCGTCAGAGAACAACAAATCACAATTAGGTGCCCAAACAGATTTCCTTGACTTGAAAAGGCAACACAGCATCATTGTTTATCACAGTATATGACTTAAGCTCTGTATAAGAAGACATCTCCTCATACAATGTTTGGTTTGTGGGTGAGAGACATGGTTGCTGTACAGTATTCCAGTTATACTACACTGTGTCCAAAAAGTCCATTACTTACAGCTGATAGTATCTTGTCTCCCACAATTGTCCAACAAAGTTCTGGACACTGGAAATTTCCCGGAATCATGGGTGGTCGGAATGATTCTACCTCTACATAAATGTGGAAGAAAGACGGAGCTAAATAATTATCGTGGGATTTCCCTCCTGAACGTATTTCGTAAAGTGTTTGCCACAATTCTGGAAAAAGAGATTACGAACGTGGATTGAGTTAAATGATCTTATATCTGAGTCTCAAGCAGGATTCCGGGAATGATACTCAACAATAGACACCATGTTTGTTCTTTAAGCACCATGTACAAAGTACACAGATCGTTCGCACTTTTTATTGACTTCAAAGAAGCGTTTGACTTTATTCAAAGAAAGAAACTACTCTATCTTCTTCTGCAACTGTCACGGTAAACTATATAACATTATCAAAATATGTATAGTCATGCTATATCTTAAAACCTGCCTTCCCAACGTCATCTGGTGTTAGGCAAGGATGTATATTAAGTCCCTTATTGTTTATATTTTTCATCAACGAACTTGTGCGTGATATGTATTCTACTTGTGAACATGGAGTGTTTGTGTCCTCGTTCATCGAAGACATTATGCTACTTTTGTTTGCTGATGACATTGTAACATTCTCGTATACTGTTGTTGGACTACAGAGACAGATTTACTGTATAACAGAGTAGTCTGCTAAATGGGGGACTAGTGATTAACATGGACAAAACTAACATTGTCGTTTTCAGGAAAAGCGGAATAGTTGCAAAGAATGAAGCGTGGACAGTGTGTGAGTGGGAAATCTGTAAGGATTGTACCCTATTACAATTACCTGGGTTTGCTATTCTGGTGTCGCAGGCGGGGAAAGCTGTTTTACCTTTATACCAGCTATTTCGACAGTGTAAGGGCTTACCATTCTCGATGACATGTAAATTGTATGATTAAGATATCTCCAATACTGCTGTGTACCAGGAATCTATCGAGAAATTTCATGTGTCGTGGTTTAAGAGATTTGTAGGAGTTGGGGCGTTTGTAGCAAACCAAGCGATTCTTGGAGAAACTGGCCGTTACATCATATTTGCATATTTGTGGCCAAAGCAAAGTAAAAAAAATATTGGCTTCTCCTTCTGAGACAAGACACATAGCGATATCCACACAATTGTTATTTAATGTTGAAACAACTGGACGAGGATTAAAGGCATACCTATGCGTCTAGTATACGAGGTTTATTGTTTGCAACTGGATATTCCTATGTTTG
The DNA here is from genome assembly GCF_037392515.1 of Haliotis asinina. Lineage (NCBI taxonomy): Eukaryota > Metazoa > Mollusca > Gastropoda > Lepetellida > Haliotidae > Haliotis > Haliotis asinina. Next base: position 6,049,091 of record NC_090294.1, on the reverse strand, counting down.
GCTGGCCAAGATGCTGGTGATCTGAAACAGTTCCTTTACGTTTTCAAGGAGCGCCTTATTGATATATACATACAAGTCTGGCGTTACTCAATTAATATTTCATCTTTTCTTGAGGACTATAAATAAGTAAAGGTGTCCTTTTTACAACCGTAAAATACATAACCTCGCTAAAGGATAGAGACCTGAGAAGAGCCGTCTTGATACTTCTGTAGTAGCTTCTGTATACACGGAATTAACCTCCCTCAGACCATTTTTTCCCCAAGGTATGAAACTTTCCGTGTTCGCAAGACTGCGTTGTTACCATTGGAAGCAGATACTATTTAGCCACATTAAAAGTGTTCTTTGTATAACCGACGCCTGTCTTTGGAAATAATTTCCTGCAAGAAATAGTCCTTGTTTATAAGACTAATGTTAATATAAATTCGATTATACCAAGACACTTAAGTTTGGCCTCCGCTACCTTTTACAAAACAGATTACCGCCGATCTTTATGTACAGGAGAATAAGGAAATTGGCGTGTGACGTACGGAAATAGTATATATAAACGCCAAAACAACATGCAAATCAAATATGAAGGAAATTGGAAAAAACCCACAGACTACATATATATGAAATGTGGAAATGAAATAAAAGCTCCCCTCAGAAAAAGTAGGAAATTATCCAATGAATCCGTCATCTACAACACAGAATTAGGGACGTGGTAATACAGCTGTTCAAGCCAAGATCAATATGTGCATTCATTTCCTCATGGATGATGGGCTGTCTAAGTCACAGCAATGTCATGTTGATGTTTGTGTCCCTAGGGCCAACCAAACCCAATGGTTGTCGGTTCGAATCCACGATTTCAAATTCTTTTTCTGCTTTAGCAACGTGACATTAACATTTATTACAGTGTTTAACTCAGAAAATTCATCCCCTACAGAATCAGTGAGTATGCTTATCCGCCACGTTTCATTAATATGGCGCCAAGACTCTCCAAAAGAAGCAACGTCGAGAATTAAAGTGAATACAGTAACCGCACCATGTGGTGTTCAGCCCGACTCGACCACGCCGCCACTGCTCACTTGTGTGGATGTTTTTGTCCTTGGGGCCGACCATTTGGAACATAATCAAGACAGTTCTTTTCCCTGCAGCTGCAACCCCCCGTGATGTTTCAATTATAGCTATTACCCAAATAGAAATGTCTAAAGCATCTCTCAAGTATGTGAAGACAATTTCTACTTTTTCACGTCTTAAGAAAAGTGATATTCTTCAAGGTTTTCTTTAGACAGTTTCTATATTTTCGATAAAATCCACTTGACAATCCCTATGTTATATTAATCTACCGGATTCATGGCAAGTATAATAAATGTGTTTGGATGATGTTATGTTGGTTTCAGAAAACGTATGTACGACATTAAGCAACTGATCTGTTTAATGATGGTCATATTAGCGTAGTTTATGTTTCGTTGTTCCGTGTAATCCAAGTCTAACTATGGGCTAAGGGGAGAAAATAGCCTTGGAGGTGTTTTGGGGGGTAGGATTGAAAAGTAATATTGAGTAAAGTGAATAGTGTCCTTTTTAGCACAACATTTATCCATCTGGTCTCAGTATTCTATGCAGATGCAGGACGGGGTTGTGGGATAGGCGAGCGGTTAAAGTGTTCCCTTGTCACGCCTATGACCCGGGTTCGACGTATGCAAACTGTGACGCCCATATTAGTCATAGTAATACTGCTGAGCTATGGTAAAGGGGGCATAAACTCACTCACTACACTCACTCATTCTGAACGGATGCCTTGTATGTCAAATTACCTCTACTCTTCAGTCATTCTCTATTTTCTAAGCACGGACCATAGTCTGATGAAACAAACATCTACTTTTCATGTCGCTGACATCGTCTATCCATGACATCTTCCAACTACACAACTTCATCTGTCACCATACCGTGTCCATTTCCGACGCGAAAACGTCATACCTCATTGACGTCACGATCATCGCACACCTCATTGACGTCACGATCATCGCACACCTCATTGACGTCACGATCATCGCACACCCGGATGACGTCACGATCATCGCACACCCGGATGACGTCACGATCATCGCACACCCGGATGACGTCATCGCTCATCGACATATCGCTTCAGACACAAGAAGAAATATGAATGAAAAAAACACAAACATACAACAAAGCTCTTTATGAGGTTTATTGATATATGAACAGTACATCACGGTACTAGACCGATATTATTACAAAAATATATGTTATCCTTGATATTACAGACCACATTCAGAAGCATTAGTAAAAGGGACAACAACAGTACTGAAAACCATAGGAAGGTGGTACAAAATATATGTTTCGGATGTCAGAGAACACCCATTGCATTGTCGGTGTTCGCTACACATATCATTCATACCACATTGGCTGCTGGACCAAAACAGTGTTTGGGGTTTGCAACAACATGTTAAATGTCTCAGATCTTTACCATTTGGGGTGACGAGGTACTCCAGAAGTTAAAGCGTCCACTCGTCTCCCCGGAGACCCGGTTTCGATTTCCCACCTGGGTACAATGTATGTAGCCCATTTCTGGTGTACCCACGTTGTGATATTGCTGGAACATCGCTAAGGAGGCGTACAGCTAAACACACTCTCCAACTCACCTTTATTTTTTCAGATTTTTATTCCGCTTCAACAAAGTCCCACAACGGAGTCCAAACCAAATCAGGCACAGACCCCCATTTCTATACCCACTATTACGTCACGGAGACGCGCCGCTCTGACTGGTTGAAATTTCGTTTGCGGTTGAGAATTGTGCACGGTTGACAAAAAGGTCGATTTAAGGTAATTAAAGATCGAAATGAGCAGTTTTAATGACGGGGTGTCATTTATAACGATGTCAGCGAGTGATTTTGCATTTGTACCCTATTAGAGTATATGTGACCTTTAATTAATGATATTTCTTAATCAAAATAGTCTGGCTCTACTCCGACAGTTTTACATTTTTACCAATTACAAATGGAACAAGAGGATATCTGATTACGAACATATCCCTTTAACACGATGACACTGGAAAGGTATTCCCACACGAGTCTTACATGAAAGTGACAAAATCATTTTGATAATGTAAAGTAAACAGTGAAATAAGGTGAAATTGATGCTGTGTTTACGAAGCACTATCCAACAGTGCTGATGCCATGTGTTGGTGAGAAGGTGAGTGTATCCAAGACAAAGCTATAACTAAAATATAAAATTATGTGTATAATGTTCTGAACAAGTTTCAGTGTGAACTAGTGCCGATGAATTCTAAATTCCATTTTAAACCCTGCATCACATCTTCCCATGTTTAAAAGTGTATGCTGGACGTGTATTAGTGACAGCAGCTACCGGTGAAGCAGGATATGCACATTCATGAGCACCTGATATCGTCAATTCTCGGAGGAGCTGTTAGTGGTCGAATGCATAAGAAAAGCAAGATTTATGAATGCATAAATCGTGAATAACACGACGTTTTGGAGTGTATGCTTGATCCTTCATCACCTGATAAAGGAGCAAGCATTAACTCCGAAACGTCGTCATGAAGGAGCAAGCAGTCACTTGGAAACGTCGTGTTATTCACAATAAAGAAGTTGACATCCATCAATCTGACCTTACCTGACATCATCACTACTTGATAATGATTCTTAAACACAAGCTTAATATACAATGGTTGAGATCGCACAATTAACTGTGCTTTATATATGGCTTATGACTACGGAGTTGGCTTTGTCCCCCTTTTGGCAGAGTTCGTCATCAAAAATGTTTGGAAAACGATTCTGTGTCTTTAAAGAAACCCCGGGCTGCAAAACTACTGTCGTTTGTTTTGAACGGGATGCAAAAGTAAGGACGATAGGATAGGATAACCTATTTTAGACACCATGAGAGTGCATATCCACCTAAGTAGCTCAAAACAGTAATTATAACAGAAGTTGTATTGATCTTTATCATACAAGCGCCGTGTATCCCAGGACTTGTATATCAGTTGTATCAGGCAGTCAATACATCTGTGTTGATAGACTTATACTAATACGCCTCGCTCATTGATGACACGGTAGCTGTAAATAGTCTTGTCCATATACAAGTAGAAAATCAAATTGAGGTCAATATGTGGGAAACTAATGGTGAATCACATTTGCGAATTAGCAATAACAGCTATGTGACGGTTTGACCTCATCGTACTCTCTTGGCAATTTACCGTAGGTGCTGGGACCTAAAAGCCCATCTGAAGGCGATGAATGGGAGCATGTGTACGACATCTAAATGTAGCTTATAAATGCATATTAGCACTTTGTTTCTGGGCGTTTAATATGTGATGAAACTGGGCCTTGGGTACAAACGTGTCAGTTAATTTCATTTGCACTGTTTGCAGGCTATTCGTGTGGCTAGCGTATTACATACATACTTTTATGTAACTGATGTTGATATATTTATGTCAAGTGATATATGCATCCAAAAGAATGCTATGGGCGAAATGAAATGAATTCACTCTGTGCGCATCGATACATCCTTGTGAACATTGACATTCAACGCCACACTTAGCAGGTATGGGATCCAGTGATTCAACGGTTGACTGGTCATGCCGGAGACTGGGTACAGTGTGTTACGTCCATTTCTGGTGTCCCCGCCTTGATTTTACTGGAACATTGCTAAAGGGGGCGTACAACTAATTCCAATCACTATTTGTAAGACCACTGAAAATATGCAACTTCATGTAAGATCCAGTTCACTCGCTTACTAACTCACTCATCCTGTGTCAAGACAAATAAAACTATATGTGTTTATGTGAAATATTCTCGGTCGCCCTACTGTGGTCCTTGGTCTGTTTGAGGAGTTTATTAAAAGGTGTGCAGCAGCGAGACAGGTGAGAACAGCTATACACGTATGTATAAACCCAAGTTGTTCAATTTTTGCTTTTTATAGTCCAAGAAAAAGCGTGTACCTCATGGGTACAGAATATACATTAATAACCAAATATGTAAGTATTTGTCACGTGTTATTCTATGCGTCGTTCATGGACAATGGAATACCCCCGATGGTTGTGTGTTGACATAGTCAGCATGTCTGTTTTGGACCGGTGTGTACTGGCCTCTATGTATTGTACCAGATCCACCGAACTTGATATCTTAGTACTCGCCCACCTCTGTAGGTCACGGCGGAAGTTGGAGTTGAACCATCCGTAGACAACCGGGTTTATACACACAGAACAGAGGGCTACTAAAAGGCAGGTGGCATGGATAAGGCGAAAATCCTTGCCCTCAAACACACCTTGGTCAAAGTCTGCCAGGATGTTAACAAGAGTTATTGGCAGCCACGTGACTGCAAATAAAACTGCTATGCTTGTTAGTAGATACATATTTTTACGATGACTCGCCATGTTTCTCTTAGCTCGGTGCACCTCCCTCAGTGAGACTTGTCGTGTATTGATACGGACCCGAAGAAACCGGCAGATGAGAACATGGAGCGTGATGATTGCGAGAACTGGTAGAAGATACTGCATAAGTAAAACAGCCACAGTGTAGCACATGAGCAGCTCGGAGGAGTCCCAGTGTTCAATACAGATGGAATACAGGAGGTAGCGAGATACACCGATCACATCCTCCACACGGTTTGTCAACAACTGCGGGAGGGACATGAAGAAGCCCACCAACCACGTCAAAGGAATCACATATTTTGTCTTCTTCTTGTAGTGACTCCGGGTCACTGAACATACAATCACACGGTACCTATCCACAGCTATGGCCACAACGGTGAGGGTCGATACTGCCACATAGGTTGTCTGAAGCGTTGGGACAAGTTTACACAGCACTAATCCCAAGCGCCAGTTCTTGAGAGTCATCCTGACCAGAATAAAAGGCATACACATGATACAAGTCATGATCTCGCAGATGGACAAGTTGAGGATGTACCAGTTTCTTGTAGACTTCAGGTTCCCGTTCCTGCATATGATCAGGCATACGACGATATTGCCGGATAGGCCACACAGAATGACAAAACAGAAGATAACGACCAGAACAAGTTCAGTCTCTTTTTCGAACCAGTGGTCCGACACTTTGTAGTCCACGGCCACTTTAATGAGGTCATCGATGGTGAAGTTTGGAGAAAGATTATATTTATTCATGTCCATTATGGACAGCAAGCTCGTGGAAAGGTTGACCATTTGGAACATCTAGCGTCTGTACGGGCCTTCAGCCACCTGCAAAATAATTGGGAGATGTTTAGTACAATCTGGGAGGTGAGGCAGGCATCTTAGTAGTTGTTAACTTGAACATCTATTCATGGCACCGGGACATGACGTCATAGCCGCGTAACGTGTTATTCAACCAATCCACATCTGTATTCGACTTTTTCGACATGCATTTTGGAATATTATACTGGTCCAGAGAATGAGACGTCTGTCTCAGATTATAAGACAAATACTATTTTAATGTTTTGAAATCAGTTTCTTGAAATATTGGCTCTTCCTTGTATGACTAATTGTATGATACATGTAGGAAGGCACATACATATTTTCACATCCATAAAAATATCAGATTGAATTGTACAATTCTAACTACATCACAAGCACGTGTTTATGAATAACAATCGAACACGGGTGATACAGAGCGTTCGCAAACTGACAGCATAAATGGCACCCGTCATGAATATATGGATAAGATTGTAAACTGTTACTGTCACCTGTTGCGTGAAACAACCGTCCACATTTCTTGATAACACACGTTTAACCCTCCCTCTGCCGATGCCTTGAATGTATTGTAGGGCTAACTACGAGATTACATGTATATACGTTAGCATTACCCAATACATCCTGTATGCTAATCAGAAGTATACAGAATGCCCTTTCATGCATACAAATGAAGAGTTTCATCAAAATTACCTTGATTACTATCATTACTCAATTTCTGTTGGATTTCTATAACAAAGTGTATTGTTGAACACCGGAGTCTTACTTACATCACCGGAACGTGAACACGATGAAGCCTCGACCAGACAAGCGAGTGATTGAAAACATGAGCTTCGATCAAAGTTTACGATGACAGAATCGGAGATCCACTCAGAATGGATGATGTTTGGAACCTATCAGGAACGGAATCCCGCAGAGGAACGTTTATGGAAATAAATCCTAGAATTGATGTAAATTGTAGTGGTGGTCGTAAAAACAGAATGCAAAGATTTATGATGTCGTCTACGTGAAGTGATAAAGTTAAAATATTCAACACATAATCCACTTAGATAATTTGTCTCCGAATATCAATCAGGCATTTTCCTATCGATGAAATCGAGAATGCATAAACCTGTAGATAAATGCTCTTTTTTACATTAATTTATACAAAATACATATGTGATAAATGTAAAGAACAAATCAAACATCCTTTAGCGAGTTCCGCCCCCTTTAATGCAGCCATAAAAATCACCACACACCAAATTATCTTCTTCAGTCTCCGTTTCACCCATTTACATCCGGGCTTTCATTCCCAGAGGGGCGAGAGCAATTATACTTTATTTGGCTCGTGATATATTGACAGCATCAGGGACAGGTTGCATTGGTCCCAGATCGCCAGGCGCTAGAGAGGCTTGAAATAATTGCCACGATCATTGAATGTTATTGAAAAAAGACATTTAAGAGAAACATCTGTTTCAGAATTCCGAAGATAAAAGGCGCCAGACAAGCAGATCACTTCAGTATGTAATTCGTATTGCTACTCAATTCACAGTTTATCACCTCAACTCATAAAAGCGACACAAGGTAACATATAATGAACCTGTATCCTGCATATGGCGGATGTTTGGGTTAAGGTATAATCCGTAATATATAGCAAGAACATATGTGCTTCTTAGAGACGTGCACAGGTCATAGCCGCCTGCCAAATCTCATAGATCTACTTCTGAAACAAAAGGATTATTATTCCTTAAGAGTTCAGCTTGTTTGTGAAATGTTCGCTGGTTCTGTAAACATGTCATAAAAATAGCCATAGATGAACATTCACTTCATCGTACATTACCCGACAGTAGACTGTACGTACACTATAACATAATCCGATCAGCCTCTGATGTCTGAAGGTAGTAGAAATTCTCTGACCCCCTGCTGACATCCTGTGCAATACAGAAGAAATTCTTAATAATTTAGACAGGCCTAGAGTTTGAAAAATCAATGATGACGGGTTTCAGAGAAACTTTGATTGAAAGCTACATTTTCATTTCAGCAGCAGCTGCTTGAATTCAAATAACTGGACATTATAGTGTAAACACGCACGCAACCTTGTTCATAAAGTCATGATGTGTAACGGCACAAACTCACAATATGCACCCAGTAGACTCGTGTTTGGGATATTGCCGCCTTGCCATCGATCTCAACGTTTGTTACTCAGCACTTTCAATAACGGCTAATGTCTTCAAGGCGATCAGTCGGTAAAGACATATTATGAAATCGGACTTCCTCAGGGGTGGAATGAAAGTCCAAGGGTTGCTCCAAGGCTCGTAGTCTCACTGAGCTTTGACAAGTAATGAAATGTTGAGTCATTACGTTCGGAAAGTGCAAAGTGGCTGAAAGGGTTGAGTAACACAAATTGTGAATAGTTTCATGTGAGTAGGAGAAAGAATTCTCCCTAATATTCATCTGAAGTTAATGGAAACCAGCCATGATACAAACGGCCAGAGACAGTATAACCGTCGTAGCTGTCGTTGCGATATTTCCTTGAATTTGATTTTCTTTACAACAGAAATGAAGTAATCTAAATCCAACGTTAGTGCTGGATATCCTGAACATCGAGGATTGTTCCTTAAACCTGGGAGGCGATGGACGGGCAGATTACAGACAAAACACCTCACTATTGGACACTTCTGCAAAAAAATAATTACATGTATTGCATTCTGAGCTTTAGTATACTTAGCCGGATAATGGAGTCACTACTGGAGTTTAAAGAAACTTGTATACTATAAGTATATACTAAGTATACTAAAAAAATCTTTTTCCTGTCTTTCTCGGTAACACCAGATTACTTTCTTTAGAATTTAGAGGGTGACATTCTGAATCGGAGTCGACATGCTATGTATTCGATGCCACTATTGGTCCAATGCTATTCCACTATTAACCCGCCCTTGAGTACAGTAATTTTATTTCGTGTGACTGGTAATGAAACAAAATGTGACCTTCGTGACCTGAGATATTATTGACAGCTCTGACTAGTATATTTAGTGGAAATTGTGCTTTATATGTCACAAGGTATTCAATTTGTGTTCACATAGCTTCAGCTAACGTTGTTGAACATACACTGCACTATATCATTGCTGCTTAGTCTATATGAATAATTGCGTGTTTGCACATTCAAGAAGTCTTCATCACTAATCGACCTATGACGAAACAAACTGCAAAAATAGATTCTGAATATTAGAGCAAATTACTTAACGGACCGACCAATATAACGAAATGTCAGCACAGTCTTCAGACACGTAATTCGTAACGTAAGACGTGAATATATACACTCTGCTATTTCTTAAGAAATACCTAATACCCATTATTACGTGTTTCACAGAAGATGTCCAGTAACAGACACCTGTCGCAAAATGCATTGACAATCTACACCAACGTTTGGCATCATAGGATGTTAGGATTTCTCTATATGGGAAATGGAAACACCATCTTGGTACTGACATGGTTATGTTTGAACTCACTGTACAGAGAACAACTGTTTGAGTGGCAGTGAGATACAAAGACATCAGGTGTCATGTCTGAAAGTGTTTCCTAACAAGACATATTTTTAAAACTTTCCTAGGAGCTTCCTACAAGACGAGCATTCATTGCTTTGAGACGCCCGGTATTTTTATTGTCATTGTTCGTAAAGGAGATATTTTTTGTGCCGCTTATCATTACGTTTGTCGGAATGGACACATGTCTCCGGGTTTGTTGCACACCTTCCGGGAATCTGACAATCAAAGGGATTGTCTCCATAGGAAGCTGATGATGCCTCTTACAGGACATAATAACCAGGTTCCCATGGAAAAGGAGGCTCCTTGAAAACGGCGGCATGACCGTTTTCAGCAACCAAAAACACACTACTACGGCGGTCCATAGTGCCAATCTATTACCATCACTGTAAGTTCATGGGTCACTTTCATGTAATGCAACTTTTTCAAGAACAGGGGACATCATTTTAGCCTCAAAATGTGAAAGGTCCTCCAAATATCTACCATAATACATTATGAAGGCGTTTGAAGCCTGGCTTTGAACGTTGCAACATTTATATGACATCAGCTCTGAAACCTTGGAGAAAGGCACGTGCATTGGTTTAACTCAAAACTTAGGAAAAAAACCGCAAAACGTCTGGAGCTGCACGACTGTTGTATGACATAATGAGAACACTGTCAGTTGACTGTTGGCAGATCAGCTGAAATCACCCTTGTGTCTCGTGCAGGGCGATTCTTCTGGATTATCTCTGAATCTGTATGCACAGTTACAACGGAGAAGGGTGTGTAACCGACGTGGTGTATTAATAGTTCACTTGGTCTTAATAGGGGCGTGGATGCATTAGTATGATCATAGTATGATAATAGAAAAGTGTTCACAGCGAACACAGCTTTGTCCGTGATAAAGAATGAATCACATTTCCTGAAGTTCGTCCACAACTGTGATTGTGAAAAGACGAAAGAACCATGGCAACAAATATTAAATGTAAAACAAGACAATCGAAGCAATGACGAGAGGGAAGATGCCAAACCACCAGCCTTCCTTTAAAGTCAAAAAGTAATCAAACAGCTCAGTACGTGAGGAAAGCAAGATTTATGGATGTCATATTCTTTATTGTGAATGATACGACGTTTTAGTTTCAGAGGAAGGAGGAAGTACACCTTCCAAAACGTCGTGTCATTCACAATAAAGCAGTTAACATCCAAATATCTGGCTTTTTCTTATGCATTCCACAGCTAAATGTCCTTCAAAGATTTAGTTACAGTCCTTTATGTCTATATTTAACAATTTAGAGGATACAATTGATCATGTTCTGTCGACGAAGGTTGCTCGTTGAATTTCTGTTATGCAAACAACTGTAAACCGACTTAAAGTAGATATATGGGTGACATTTCCACATTCAATGCATCATTGACCAGCATGTAGTTTCCCATTTATTTATGTTTTCATGCTGCTTTGCTGGATCACTTGACTATCCAGCACATTGTGGCAGGTGCCACCGGGTGAGTGGCATGTGCTCATAATTCTTAGAAAACCTGTCTCAAAGTTAATAGTTAGACGTTCATAAACATGTTATGGGCGGATTTGTAAATGCAAGAGGTTTCAAAATATGGAACTGTTTGAGTCACTTCTTGTAGGCTGAAGCGGCAAAAACTAAAATGTATATGGTGAACCTGTAGAGGGAGAGATGGCTCACACATCTATTCTTGACAAACCTTAACGATTACAACTATTTTTCATGCCTGCATGACAATGTTACCAAAATATAACTATTATCAACTGACACTTACGAGTAAGTACCGGCAGAGTGAGGACATAACCAACGAAGCAACGAATCAAATATTTGAAGCTCAAACAGTCAAGCAAACTGTAACGATGGCACACAGATATGAGAATGATTCCAGCTGTCGGATACTGTGATAATACGAGCGTCCCCAATGTTAACAGGCATATCCACACCTTGATCCGACAAGAGTGTTGGATGCTCCATCGTGATGTCGTCATACCTGACCTATAGAGTGTCCATAAAGATCAATGACGTGAAGTAGTATATTATCGGATCTTATTATTGACATTTATAACTGACATTGATATAATTTAATTTTGATAAATAACGATATGATGTCTCAGATACATCTTATTATGTTTACTAATGAGATAAAATGACTCTGGCATTCCTAGTTTGTCCATTGCAGATCAGTTAATGAGACAGATGTCTGCCACTCAAGAAGACAGCGTGTATTCAACAAGGAGGGACACCGAGGAACGTGTGTTTGGTGGTTGCCAAAGCAGAACAGGATAAGCGTACTAATTCAGCACTTACTGTCTTGACAAAACTTTGAGTTTGGTGAGTGCTAACGCAGAAGAGGGCAAGTGTATTATTTCAACACTTACCTTGACAGTAATTGAGTTTGGTGGGTGTTAACGCAGAACAGGGTAAGCGTACTATTTCAGTGTACACCCGGCGTCGTCATTAGTTTTCAGTTATAAATTCACACAGTTAATACCGATTGTTCTCTGATATGAGCGATTACAATCATTTAAGCTCTTTCCATCAACATTTTACAGGGAGTCATACGGGACTATTGCTCAGAAGCGGTTAAGGATGATTGTTTAATGGAAAAAAATGTAGAGAATATTTCCAAATTGTATCTTTCATTGACGCCCAAAGTTACTATTTGACTTGCACATGTCTTTCATGTGGGTAATTGGCATGCCGTTGCATGTGTTTGTGATGGGCACGATACGGTAACCTAGTGATAGTTACTCACAAACACATGCTATTATCGTAATCACACAATCAGCTCTGCCTAAAGTCGATATTTAAATGAAAATGGAAGGATTGTTATCGCTTTTAGAGACGCACCTGGATGGTGAAAATGCAACGTATGAAGTACCTTAAATGCATAGTATTACCATTAAAGTTGCGTCGAGATTTTGGAATCCAGTTATTGCTTCACGTATATAAATAGAATTTGAATGATAAGTTTGACAATCAAAAAGCTTAATGTTACAGCAAAGAGATTTTTGTTTCTGAAATTCTAGGCCAAATGCCCACAATACTAAAATCCAGTCACATTGGTACATCATGTTCTACATGCTTAATTATTACCACTGTGAATCTAATGAATGAAACATTGTATCATCAGATTTGCTTTCTTACATTCTTTGTATGACAGAGTAGACGTCCAACACACATTACGAAATCTGTAGAATATTGTTGCAAGAAACAGCCTAGTAAAGTTACCAAAACTGTGGTTAACAAATGCACATGATAGATAACACGACCACCTAGTCAGTAACGTCATCAATCGTTAAAGTCCAACAATACATACATTACGACACGATAGTTTGACTCGTCCTTGAATACAACGTGTACACAATAGGCGGTTATCAAACTATCATCTCTCAATATTATGGGGTTACCATTACTCGCCCGTAACCTTTAGTTCTATAACACAGTTTGCCTGATATTTTTACCATGGTAAACACGTTGTCAAAAATGTTTAATACAACATCTCAGAGCATTGCTTCATATCCAGCATGATATATGGCCAGAAGGAATGTGATGATGCCCAGCTGCGTCTACATCAAACTGTGTATATATGTCCGTGTCAGTAATGTTGCTACAAGCTCAGGCCAACCATATGTCTACATATTCATTTTCGTCTGCAATCAAATTTGGACAATTATATAAAGGGTAGCTCACAAACCAATAGATTACGACACGTTTCATCTCAAATGACATTTCATAAATCTCTGTGCCTGTTGAGAAATTAATAAAACGTAGCTTGAGGTATGACCTAGATGATGATGTTGATAGGTGCACACACTAAACAACAAGACCAACCAACTCATATTTAAACGTTCATCTCAACCAATACCGTATATGTTTAATTGGCAATGCGCATCCTTCACGTAATACATATATTTGTATATTCAACGACATAATGACATCAACGTTAGAAGCATCAGTGAATCAGAACTATATATATATATCCTTTGATACGAATATAAACTTCATTAAGTTAAGCTCAAAACATCTTTGTTTCCCGGCATATAAAGACACCTTCAGAATGAAAGAGCTGCGGCATTCATTCATTGCACTATAATATAGTACTGTCAATATATTTCCATTATAGCCATATCGATAAATCAGTTGACCTTTACAATACACTCTATTGCATGTATGTGTCACTTTCGACCTTTGCTACAACACACATTTGGACCGTAAAAGCCTTATAAACATAAATCGTATATTTATTAATAAACAACATGTTTACCTGTACACGAGGCATCCTGGAACTTGAGAAAATCACCAAGAAAACTACCAATCTATCACTATACAGCTTTCACGACAGAATCATCATGTCCGAACGTTCCGCCTAACTGAACGGTCTTCAAGGCGGCAACAATGTTTACGAATCCATCTGACCATCGGCACGTATCACCAACAGAACAACCATTTCGAAGGTAACCAATTAATACCTTGTTCAGTGACTCAGAGATGCTCGCCCATACCACCGTCCTTCTCAGATACGCCGTAACCACTAGAAAGCGCTTCGATTGGCTACAGATGAGTGGTGAGTAACGCCGCCTGACACCGAGAAGCCCGGGCCGTAGCCACTGCTGCAGTTGCCAGCTATAACCACCGTCGAGGGAGGTGAGGACACCTCGAGGATGTACGAAATAATCACCTTCCTCCTTGGTGGCTCGCACAGTGTAGTGTTGCATGGACGGATGCTTTCAGCATTACAATCAATACAACATGCTCTGGCTGAGAATATTGTATTTAACACATAGGATATTAATATTTCAAACATAAACTACACGAAAGTTGATTCACAGATCTTCAGGAAGCATTGGATAGGTTCAATATGTATATAAATCATGTTTCGCAACTCTGCTCTTGAATGATTACTCAGTTAATCCCAAATATGGCATATGTTACATCTGTTCTTGAACATCTTTCGGAATATTGATATTTACGGTTTGTTTGTTTGTTCTTACACAATTACGAGTTCAATGCTATGATAATGTATGTTTCTCTCGAGTGGAAATCTCCAATTCTTTCTGTGAATTTCACATACCGTTTTCAGAGTGTTGTGTTATTAGTTAGATTTCCCCGGTGAACAGCAAAGAACATACATCGATCTTGGTCTTCCATCGACTGAACACGTTGAATGTTACCAGTTGAGACTCCGTCACGACGAATTAATACGGCCCATCCAGCTGATGTTCATTTTCTCAAGAGATCCCTAAAGATAAATATGTTTCTCTACTACCTATATTTTTCTCTTTAGGACTTAAGCAGATGCTGAGCACAATGATGAGGTGAGGTCTTAACTTTCCGTTAAAGATTATTCCGCTGACTGTTTTATAGTTTCGAATGCATGTTTAAGGGCAAATCTAACCTCATTAGATCACGACTTTCTGGACTAAAGCTATCGATAGGTTGAGAGGCATGTCAGACTAGATGTTTCCTTCTACACACTAATGTGGAAAATGAAGGATGTCAAAAGCACTTCAAAGCAGTGGCAATTGTTAAATCTACTGACCAAGTTACAGACATATGAGGTGACGTTAAATGAAATTTGACGTCGTACTTTCGCTCAGTTGACAACGCATGCGTGTGAATGTGTAGCTGCTTGTACTGGCCCAGATTTAGCTAGTTTTATAGTGGTAGGTCACCGAGATGCTGTGCCGCAGTTAAGTATGAATACCAAACTCACATACATTATACTGACTCCGAGCCGAGCAGTCCTTGTTGTACCCACTAATGCCGAGCACCAGGTAGGTAACAACAAGTACCATATTTTAAAGTCTTTGGTATCGAACTCGCGACCCTCCGCTGACCGGACGAACGCTCTAAACACTACATCACAGATGCGGTTCTCAGGCATATGAAGGTCAGAGACCAGCGGCACAGAACAGTATAAGAGGCTTTGTTGAGGACTACATATACCATGTTGTGGGTTATGTTCGAGAGAGATTGTCGGAGAGAACTAAAACATTTCGGGTCCTTGGGTAACCTTGGGTAATTCTTTCTTTCCTGGGTCGGCCATTAGCATAACTTGTCACGTTGAGATCTGATTATGAGGACCTCTGTTTTGACTACATTTTCATAATGAAAATTGCGATCAGCTCGGTAATCCGCGTTTACTCCGCCATCAGAAATATTCCAACAATATCATGGTGGAGGACACCCGAAACGGGCTTCACACAGTGTACCCATGTGGAGAATAGAACACAGGTCTTCGGCTTGTGGAGCAACCTCTTCCCCCACTAGGCTTCCACACAAGCCCAGTTCGAGACCCACAACCACATGTACAGATGTCAGTAAATGATAAGTGATATAGAAAGCTTTGTGATAGTTGCTCAGGACCAAGTCCAATACTTAGTCAGTGAGTTTTCATCAAATGTAAATATGAAAATTAATGTTTATAAATTGAATGTGAAGAGACTGCCCACCACGTGGCTAGAGGATACCCAGCACAAACACAGTATAGTTGTAACCACGATGGTCTGACGCGGTCCTCTTACTGCCATCCTTGTCATGCATTGTGGGTTTGACTCAGGGAACCAACATCTGAAAATGCAGAGAGCGTCAAGGAAAACTGAAGTGGAAAAGACTGGTGTACTGCCTGACAAAATGTCACGTTTACATCCTAAACACCAAGTTGTGCCCCTTCACATTGCTTTCAGTGCCTTATGTTTGATACCTGGCAATCTGCGAGAGTACACAGGTTTGCTTCAGAGAATACAACCATTTTGACCCAAGTTAATGCTGGTTTGGGAGTCTTCACATTCTCCAGAACGGTCTCCGTGGTCTTTGTCTCTGTCATGGCTACGTGTACAGGAGCAAGGGCCCTGAGATGGCCAGTCTGACCTGCTAGAAGAGATATGACCACTTGAACCCTCTTTGGGGTACACAAACAAGCTACACATCGTTGTCACATCAAGTAGTTCAATGCAACACACCACTGCTTCACCACAGGGGCAGTGTAATCTGACATCGCTACGCTGTACTTACACCGCCATGTATTACAACGCAATGCAAAGAAACGCAACGCCATAGCTGTCACCAATTAGCACTGTTAACTAAGCTTATTGCGGATTTAGATTTAGAAGGTTTTTATTCTGTATTCTAACCCGCAAGATGGCTATTCTCATCCATAACAAAACACATTTTACTATCCGGTGTTTATTCCAGCAGACAGAACTCAAGTTTCAGTCAGTCAGGAGATGCACAGCGTTCCTCTGATCTTTCATCGCTCTTGACATTCATTTAACAACGTCGAAATGTACCTGCAGCGGCTAATAACACTTTACATTTTTACCATCAACACTGAGATCACAGACAAAATGGAATGTTTTAGCAGACACAGATATGTAAAATGTGTGTGTTCCTCAGAACGTGTTACATCTTCGTTATAGTGTTGTCTTCCTTGAATATATCTTCATCCCCGAGAGAATACAAATGTACCAGCAAAAGGCTTAGTAAAGATTCTCACTAAAACAACAGCGACGTTGAAATGGGCAGACACGGTTCATTGTCTCCTCTTGGTGATAATTGGTGGTCTTCTGTGGTGCCTTCTAAAGATATTAATTTTCTGTAACTATATATTCCAAAGGTTTGTTTCCATACGTATTTGATTTTCATTTTGCCAGCTGAGCTTATCATCTTACAAATGCGTACTTTCAGTTTCAGGAGATCGTTCCACTTTGTGAATGGTGTCTGTTTCATTGTACTGGACATTCATTCTGATTTGCATGTGGGAGCCAACTGGCAAACGAATTGACCACACTCTGAGCACATGATGTGGGACCTGTGGTTTTCAGTCAGGACGAGAGTGAAGGCAATATCGAGTATTAGTTCTACTTACGCGACGATCAATGAGTGTTCAACACCATCAGCAAATGCAATGTGACATAGTTGTCGGAAACATGCAGGCTATAACTGACCACGAAGGTGATGGTCACGTAAACGTCCAGTGGTCCAGCAGACGTACAGGTGACCCTTGCTTTAAAAATTTGCGTGGTGACGTACGTTAAGTATAAGATATACACAGGGTAATGAAATACATACGTTTTTAAATAAGTTTGGGAAAATAATATTTCAAAACTGATGCAACATCTAATCAATAATGATAAGGAAATTGTGGATATTTGTTCTACACGTGTGAAGGAGTATACTTGGGGCAAACCAACGATTGTGGTCAGGGTGAGCACAAACCATAATCATCGCGACACGACAGGTGTCCAACAATATTTCAAGTGGTGTATCTTTTCGTCCGTATGCTGGTTACGGGTCCCCTTTGTCTTTGCGTGGTTTTTAGAAGTTGGTGTGGTGAAAAAAGGATAGTTCTATAATAACCTACTCTTCATAACAATGTTTGCGATACCTCAATAAATATCGCATATATCAACTGTTTTCTGAACGTTCATACTTATCTATACAGGACAAAATAAGTTAAGGATATTGGTACTTTTAAGACTGATATTTTATCAGCATGTCAATGAATAACTAAATTATATATAATTTCAAAATTTACATATATCCCTAACAGTCTTTGTCCACTAAATGCTCGGTCCGCGACACATACCAAGTACAGATTGATCAGGATTTGGTAGTTCTTGCGAGTAGATTTCACTAATCACGATGACTTTATTTTATGTTGACTCAATGTCTGCTGTGGCAAGTCTTCGATGCGACAGCCTCACGGAAGTCATCTTATTAGGGAGCAATAAAGAATCGAAAAGACAATAAACAGTCTGCAGCTATGAATATATTCAAGGAAATGTGTTAAAACACTAAAACCATGTCGAAAATCCAGCATTATTTTCACTGAACGCTAAATACACTAACTTGTTACACCGTTAAATAAAATTCAAAGAGTAATGAGTTAAACAATGTATTGGAAATTTCACGCAGAAAATGTGGCAAAGCGAAGTAGCGAACGATAAACATCTATTTATCTAAGCAAGCCCAAATCGGATGTCTTACAGTTCAACTGTTGACTGACATTTAACGTGTAATGCCAATGTTGAAACTGACGTTGAATTGCCAGGCGCACATTATGTGTGACGGACAGTCAATGTCGGGTTGAAGTAATCGAATACACACTCCGTCTGTCCGTTTCCTCACGGGTTATATCTGCAGTGTTTGTCAGGTAGTAATCTCACTCGGATGTCTGGACGCCAAACACTGTATCTGTTATTCAATTCATCAGACACCCACGGCACAACGATGGAATGTTCCACCAACGCAATGACGAACGGACATAAGAGACTAGTTTCGTGTGGTGTAGTACTTAGTATCTTGATCCTCACTGAAAATGAGAAGATCACAATAGGTGTTTTCCGATTTGGCTGTTTCCCGGAACATTCGATGCCAGGTAATTGCATCTGTTCATCGACATTGTGAAATACAAATGGTATCAGTATATTCTGAGTGACTCCCACTTGAAGTTAACTCTCACTTTTGGGACCCCCATAGCTCCTGTTGAAAACTATGACGTCACGTATGTAACCGATAACATATGAAACAATGGATCACGTGACGTCTATGATCACACTAACAGATGTCTGAATTTGCATAAACTATAAGCATCGACATAGTGCAGGTAAATCCAGAATAATCAGGATTCTAACTGTAGACCTGTAGGCCCCGCCACGAAACAACGGATGCACTATAGTTCTGTGTGCAATAAAAGTTAAGCGGCCGAATCCAGGGCTTAGAATTTCGAAGCCCTCTCAGCGCTAAGATAGTCGTTAGTGTATTCCATTAATATAAACTTACGACAATCCTAACGCTGAGAAAGCTTCGAGAATATAGGCCCAGATCGTTTACAGATTGAGTTAGTGAAACTAACTTACGGCGCTAAAACGATTACTTCAGTGACTCGCGAAAGTCAGCAGAAGTGGCAAGTCCTCTATTCGAACCACAGATGCCGTTTCGGATGATGGCACACTTATATGTAGCTCGATGGGTCAACAAGCGTGCCTCAGTTTACGATAAATCGAAATAATAATAATCAGCACGACGAAGACTCGTATTTAACAATATTTGTTCAGAAATACAGCATATGCAACATATCTATGCACGATATGTGTAACAGGGTTGACATAGGAATTCGACATGTGTCAGCTTTCAACTTTCACCACGACAATGGACCGTCCTTCAACTCCTTTCACCGATCAATAACATAGAGCCAGTTTATCCAACGTACGTACGCTGTTCAAGTATGTAATTACACTTAACGAAGTCCATGTTGGAACTCACAGAGGCTTGAACTGGTTCATGATGAAAGCATCCCTGGGTTGAATACTGCTATCCAAGCGATCAGCACCTATTATACATGACCTGAACGCTAAGTTCCCTTCCGTCCACCTGACTGCATGACAATAGCGGCGGGTTGTTTACCGGGCGAACAGCAGAACTTCATTACTCTTCCGGATAGAGGACCATGTTGACACTTTGTACCGACAATACAACTCCGATCGATGCCATTAATACAACGCACGTTATAACAATATAAGACAGAGGCTCTATCATCCCAATTTCTATTCGATTTGAGTATGTTGTTTGTAAGAAGATCTAAAGTCACTTTCAAGCTATTCTGCCTTTAAACGTAGTAGATTCGTGCGATTGAAGTCCATACTTTGCGACGTTAACGGCCATTCATCCCGGTCAAGTAGAACATGTTCAGCAGATTTTAGTATGGTTCGTAAACCCGAGATCGATTCTATTTTGTTGGAACTAATACGTAGCAACTTCAGAATATGTGGATGAATAGTCTGCAATAGCTACTGAGATTAAATGATCGATCATAAGTTCAACTAGCTTCCACATGACCGGTACCATAACCAGATTCTACCGAAATCGCTCCTGGAAGGACTCGAATGACTTTTTGTTTCTAAACAGACAAGGATAAACTCCCCTTATTTGGCATGAATGGATATGAATAAAATAACACGTCCACTTTATGTGAGTCGACTGAAGCATTCACCTTATTTGGCTTGGATGTATGTGAATGAAGTGAAACATTCACCTTATTTGTCCTGAATGTATGTGAATGAAGTGACACATTCACCTTATTTGGCTTGGATGTACATGAATAAAGTGACACATTTACCTCAACTGGCTTGAGTGAATTTGGGTAAAGGGACAAAGTCACCTGATTTTACCTGAGTGAATGTAGATAAATTACATTATCCACTTCATTTGGCCTGAATTCAATGTGGGTACAATGTGACTAAGTGGGAACACTAATGCAATCTACTACTCCCACTCCGTAACATGTTTTCCTTTGTTAGACGCGTATTTGTATGAAATTAATTGAAATCAAGATACGTGTATGGCAGCTATAATATCTATGAATGTGGAAAGACTGACATCATAGTCGAGCCTACGTAGACATTCGACACGTTAGTCTTAGAGTACCAACATGTTGCAACATCTAAGAGCCACTGAGTCAAATACATGTAGACAGAAGCTAAACTAACTACTGTGCCTGATACATTCTTTGGACAAAGTTTTGGACATAAAAACTTATAAAGTCCAAACTGTAAGAAATATTAGTTGCCGTTCATGGATGTCAGAACATAATGAGGACATTTTTAACACATCACCTACGACGGTAATGATTGACTGCAGTTGTTATTGCAGTCTACGCTTCTGGTGGAAGATTAGGCTAAAGTGAACGATTTCAAAGTTGCCTCAGTTTTCTCATCCGTTTTAAGTAATACCTCCACAATGAAATGTCCATTCAGTCGACGATTCTTGCAGCGCTTGGCCAAGTCCAGTCAACGTACACTACCGTCCATGATACAGGCACTGTCTTTTCACCATCATATCTTGGGAGTGGTAAGCAGAGTAAATATCTGGGTATACTTACTGGATATGATATTCTGTGCTATAGGACATTAACGACTTGTACAATGTAAGCATGGGTGCTGTCTTCCTGAAAGTTAAAACGTCGACCATGAAGACTTGAGAACATGACACTATGAGGGTAATGAATGCCACGTGATGTACAGTGCTGTACTAAAAAGTCCATTTGAACTGATACATTGGCTATTAATATTACTTTATAGATTCATAACATTTATATTTTTCATGTAGACAGGAAATGTACCTAATGGAACGTCAGTGGTGTCAGTGTTATGTTCAGATAGTGTTACTTCGTAGACCCGACAGACTTTCTGTATTCATCATAACAAATAGCACTTATCGCGTTCTGGTGTACCTGTTGTTAGATGCCGCCCACACGAAAGCTAATATTACTCGATTGATTCTAAATCTGTAATTCATACTAATCTAAATCAAGAACATGAACGAAATTATATCAGTGTATAACGTACCAGGTATAACGTAAGGTTGTAGTGGCGCAGCTACGTATATAGTCTCAGGCTGAACTAAACAGTTAACTGGGTGCCGGCCCATAAAAGACCTGGATGAGAAACCAACACACAAGAGAGAAATGTGATGTAACTAGCAATTGTATTCTACAATATACTGAGTTCCCAAATCACTACATTGGTATCACCGTGGCTGAATAAGATAGAGGGGCAGTGCACATATATCGGTAATGTAATACAACAGTTGTAATAATCGCAATAAAGTTGGTAATATTCCCCTATCAGTAACATTAAGCCAGCTTGCAACTGCAGGCACAGACAGGGTTTAAAATGATCATCACACACAATGCTAGGTCCACCTGTACAAAGTGATCTTAGCACTGCCAGACACAGACTTATAAAGGTCCTAACCCTTCAGGCAATTGCTAGCACCCCTTACAAGAGAATTCAAATCAGTAGACACAAATACACAAAATACGTAATGCAACAGTACAAGTACCAAACAAGACAGTCCATATTGATAGATATTATACATACCGGAACTACTGCAATAGTGGTGACCATTGTCCGTCAAACTGCAATATTTCATTATTCGTATTAGCAATATTTTCAGAAATGTATCCCACGATAACATGGTGCTTTTAATACTTGACACATGGATACTTTCTACATGGTATTTTCTACCAGCAAGAAGTATATGGTTCATTATGGTTCAGTACTATTTCCGCCAATGAAGACTTACCAATGTCAGGGTAAGGGTAAGTTTTCCAGTTGTTTTATCTTCAATATATTCTTTCAGTTTCAGCCAGAATGTTTTCATATATTAACATTCATAATAAATTTACACACAATTTTCCAACATTAAGATACAAAATGAGCAAAGTTCATCAACAACTAATTTCATTTTCATTAATTCAGTTTTTTTGTATAGATGATATTATGAATAAATTCAAATCGAAAGTCAATCAGTTTAGTATCTTTTGTGCATCTTCTATATATTTGGAAAATATGTTCCCATGGGATTACAATGTCAAAGAGTTGTTGCCATTTTTCACATGCAGAAGGTAAGTTTTCAGTACTTATTAGTTTATCATAGAAGTTCACTAAATGACGAAATACCTTGATCAGTGATAAAGTCTCTTACAGAGTGAACATATCTGAGACGCCAATGTCTTCAAGTAAAATTACCCTTTTGGAATTGATAATTGAATCAAAGGAGTTCAGACAACATTTGATCAATATCTGCAAAATCAGTGTTATGTGTTCTATAAAATATCCCCCATGCAGCAAAGATATCCTTCCATTAGGGATTCATAATATTCACATAATTTGCAATATTGGCTCCAATAAGCGACGTGCATTCTCTTACAGTTGGAGTCGTTCTTCAAAGAAGACTGAAAACTAGTTACGGATATGAACAACCACTTTCATCAGAAGATGACGTCCTCAGTCTGATGCTGACCTAGATTGGACAGCTACACAACTGATCCGTGAAATCGATGTCTTTGCATGAGACGTTAACAAATACGTCTTGTGGAAATGCCATTCAATGACTGGCGAAGAGTTTTGAATTAAGTGTGTGTGTGCGTGTGTGTGTGTGTGGGGGGGGGGGGGGGGGGTGGGGGGTGGGGGGTTAGAGGTTCAATGGTCATCTGTTTGCTGCAGACTTACACAGAAGCAGTGCCATCCACACTTTCTACTTAGTTGAATTAGTCAGAATTACGCCATGTATCATGCAGCAAATCACATTGCATGGGAATACAGTTGCTTTACTCCAAAATTACCGAGAGGTCAATCTGACCCATGTCGCTCGCGTTTGGTTACAGGTGTGGCTGTAGCGCAGTATGTCATGCTGATGGAGGAGAAACGACCACAGTGCCTCATGGTGTCCATGTATTAATATCAAAACAATGTGCATGGTGCTGACAAATGCTCACAAAACAGGCATTTATTATCCGTTCATTTATAACAGATGAATTAAAACCTGAGAGCAACGGTATCAATCATCCCGTAGTAATATATTTTATCATCGTACATGTGATGTAACGGCGAAGCCTCTTGGAAACTCTATTGTTGTAAACAGTACTTCCAACGAAACCATGTTATGAGAATAGCGAAACGAATGTTTGCGCTGAACTCTAATTACTGTTCGACGCTTATTTGTCACGAGGCATTCCGAGGATGATAGTTGTTTTCCAAGCAAGTTGGACCAGTTTGTAAGCATCATAAACTATCTTCATATTTATCATCATACACGTGACACAGGATATCTATGAAGTTTCCAATCTCTGTACAATAAATGAAGCCGACCATCTGGTGTCCAACTCCGTGATATGGTCGAACGTGACCATTGTTTACTGACGTTATTAAGGTATGACATCCACGCGAATGCGATACCGTTAACCCTTGGCAGCAACGGGAAAATTGCCCTCGATTGATCGTCTGTTTGACTTGTATATATGTATTCGTGCGATAGGAACTGCTGAGTGGGTATTAACCGAGTTCTCATAGCCACATATTTCTAAGCCTTGACGCAGTTATAAAAGACACACTGTACGATAAAATAACAATACAAACTCGTCAATTTCTGTCATGTCCTGTCATTTTCCACCCAAGTGGAAGCAATCTGTGTTCCGTTTGTCACAATGGCGTTGATGTTATTCCAGTGACATCTAGTCCATGACTAGCATGTCCAGTCGTTGCCCAGTACATTATCATTCATTCGCTGTCCTTCTGTGGCGACTTTCATCGCCTGGTGATTGACCTTATTGCGCCAGCTGGGAACGCTGACCGTCACGTTATGAGAAGCCATAAACACGGGACTTTCCGTCACCGTCAAACACCAACAGAGCTGACAGCAACAAATCAGTTGCGGGCATTTACTAACTCCTGTTAATCCCAGGAGGCCTCTTTACAATCAGTCGATACCTTGCACAATTGCTACTGAACTATAACAACTCATCAATAGGAACTGGCATCACAGTGGAAGCTTAACTGCATGTCATGAATCTGTTCTTTAGTAATCGACTGTCCCATTTTGTCAAGTACACAACATAAAACGCAAGTGCAACAGAGTAGCGTCTTTCATTTCCTGCCATTACCGCATCCACACATTTGGCATCAGACTTTGAATATATCACCTGGGGATATGTTTGGGTTAATATTTCCGGGTCGACTGTTCATCAAATGTAATAAGAGTGTTTATGTCTACAATTCCAAAACCGTGATTGATACATGGTGCTAGTTTCGGGTTACCTATGCTCAACTTTCAGTTTGATGCAGATGTGTCCTTGACCTGAACATCCCAGCTACACAATGTCCATGATGTTTCACGGACCACCTCCGTGAACATAACACTGATAAAGTGTTGGAACAGAGACACAACCAGTCAAGATGACCCTTCCTGATCGATCAGCCTCGCGAACGCAACTCTGCACAGTTGAAGACTAGACGTTATAGATGCGTTTTCCCGTTTCGCAATGAGTAAGTGAGTATAGTTTTACGACGCGTGTAGTGATATTCCAGCAATATCACAGTAGGACACCAAAGATTGGCTTCACACCTTGCACCCATGTGGGAATCGAACCCGGGACTTCAGTGTGACAGCGATACCTTTAACACTGAGCTACCCGACTGTCCCCCGTTTTGCGATGCCCAGTTCTTGCAATTAAATCAAATAAAAATAAATAAAGTGCGACCGTGAAGGTGAGATCATATGCGTCAGTGCACGTAATAGTTTTTCTCACCCTCTGTGACCAAACCTTTAGGCCTGCAGCGATTTGATAGGCAGCTTGGTTTTGAAGACCCTGGATTCGCTCAATCGATGAAATTCCCTTGCTCTGGATTTAGTCGGATCTTGGCCACATGCTCAACCCTCTGCTAATCATACACCGTGAAACACTGAAACGTCTGGCAACTCACGCGGATTTCATCCTATTTCCAACACGCACCGGGTAGATAAACAAACATCACATCTGAATGACATACAGACACAATCAAATCGAGTAAGTAATCAACCTTCTTTGAAAGTGTCAAATATGATGAATGACCCCTTACACTTGTGTATAGCAAAGGGGAATGATAACAATAGAATCCGGGGCTGTGAGTATATAGACGTGAGTATTCTAGCATTTTGTTTTGTTGGGGTTTTTATTGCGTTTTCCTCTACACCTATCTGTTCTTAACATTATTGGTTCAAGAACCCCTATGTCTTTTTTGAGTACAGTCATGCTCCCCAGTGGAACATACTTGATCTGTCTAACGAGAGTGGATCCACAACCAGGAATGTTTGACGTGCTAACTACCCGGGGACTACCTATCTGTCAAGGCAAGAAGAACGGTAACCCAAGACTGTCACAAATAGAGCAGGCAGATAACGCCATGTCATTTGTGCCTGTCGAGGAGCTCTTTCAGTTCATGAGAAAGGCTTTGTGCCAACTCCCATGGGTCGCGGTAGTTGTTCCCTCATCTTAAAATGTTTTCAACCGACAGTGATATGTGTCCATGTTTTTTCAGGAATTCGTATGTCAATACATAGTGAAGTAACGCAAATGACTTTTCCTTTAACTTTGCTTCATGTTTTTTTCTTCCAAAGCTCTGTACCGTTCGTTTATTTTACATTTTTAGGGTTAACAAAAAGCTGTCACCGCTAAGCATTAGAATGTCGAAATTGACCAAGGGGTTAAATAATTTCTGTTTCACAAAGTATTTAGATGTCTTGGCGGGTGAAAAATGATACATTCAGCCTAGACTCAATACAAGAGGTACTACATTCCGCCACAATGCATTGTGAAGTTGTATGCATAAGATGAGCAAAATATACACATTTTAATGGCTTTAGTTTAACTAATTTGTGTCAATGAATTTATTCGTCACTCATTTATGAGCGATCATTATTCGTTTTCTAGTCGTAACATAACGTGCACGTTTTGGAGGAGTAGGTACACAACTACGAAGTGACATCTCCAAATATTATTGACGGAAAACAATCTTAATTGCCTGTTTGGTTTCATTTTCATAAGCAAGTAACAGTTTTACGATATCCTGTTTGGATGTTGTTTTCAATGGAGTCTGATTATCTGTCGCTGCCGTAACAGCTAAACCTACACTCACACCTACATTACCTTAAAACAATTAGAACAACACCTACACTAACAAAACACAATCTCAGTTTTGTTTGATTGAATCGCTTTCAAAAACACGTTTAAACGGTCGTCCCGTGAAAGTAATCGGAGTTGTTGATGCCCATGATGGCCTCCAACGTTATTCGTAAAGCATTATCAGCTGTTGGGGTCCAACAATTCATCAATGAATAAAGATCAGTCTTGACCCTCATCACTCTGTCAGGGGAATTCCTGAAATACAAGTAATTATCACAGGACAACGACTGGCTTGAAGTCCATTAACACTGAGGATAGCTTCTTCTCCTGTCATTTCTGAACGGTATCTCACACAATACATGGCTAATACACTAAGTGTTTCGGAGTGTTCAACAGTTATTGTCTAGAGGACGGATGATAGAGCGGCGGTGCGGGGGTAGATCCATCGCTCGAGTTCTTCATGTCTCGAGGGTTTAATCCGTATAACGAGATGGATTCCCCCAGTACTTCACAGGGCTCACATGATGTATACACAGGAATCATGACCAAAGAACATTCACTCACAGAACACCTGGTGTCAGAATTAGTGAGCCTGTATACGTGCTTGAAATGCCATGAATTCTGCGTGAATCTCAAAGCGGGTTTTCATTTGAAACCAAACCAAACGACTCAGCTGAAAAGTATTGAAAGGACATTGGTAAAAGCCCATAACTGGTAAAGAGCTCCTAAACCTGGCGAGCTAAGTGCTAGGTCATAACTGTATAGTAACTCTGCTCTAAGCAGAGATTTCTTATGAATGTGGAAAGGGCTTTGTCGCCTCTAGTTACAGTCGCTAGGAACCTCTGCATGAACCCGGATTTGGAAAGAGTAGAAAGCCCGCAGTAGAAAATGCATGTCCACCATGTCCTTGCGATGCTACTTGTTGCGGGTGCCACATTATATCCACACCAGGGCTCAGAAATGGAATTCCCAAAGTTGATCTTTATTGCTTCGAGTTCTCTCTCTATTCCGACCACTGAGCTGTCAGTGGCATTTCTGGTGAAAGTAAATATTTTCTCATATATGTGGTTTGGGAATTAAAGATAAGAGGCCAACCAAACAACATACTGAATTTAAGTGCTTTCAACTCAATACAATCATTATTTGCTCCTCTCTGGTATTGGAGTATTTCAAGGCATGTCGTTTAGTTCTTTGCTTTTCACCCATGTTAGTAAAACCTTCATACCTTTTGCATAACAAGGAGAGAGGTCATCACTCTAGACCTCCTCAACACGGATCCTCTAAACTCTTATTCCTCTTGATGACGTTGATGACCTTGGATATAACTCTATTAAAAGGAAAATACGCCAATACGATTTCCGTTTACTAAAGGCGGGACCTCGACAAATGCAATTTAACACTTCTGAAACGTTGTGCAGGATCAGACAGGTTACGCTTCACTATGAGTATTCTGCCAGTGTGGATTTGGCGACATATGAACAGACTAAAATAATTATTATTACCCGTCTTTTTTTTTTTTGGGTCTTGCTGATGAAAAAAAGCCAACCCTCATAATGTTTTAACAAGGTATACACGTTTCTGTAACTCCTCTGGAACATATGTCCTAGCACTTGTTATTTAATGTGTTCAAACGACAGCGCCAACCGAAATGTTAATAGTCAAGTATGCTGATTAGTAAAAGTATGTAATACAAGGCAAGTAGTGCTCACACAACCACAGTTGAAGCTCTCTTGGTACAACGTATTTCATGTAGAAAGCAGCGGATAGGTCTCACTTGCAACGTATGTAGTAATGCTGTTTAACAAGCTTTCCGTACCACTTTATGTCTAACTAAAGTCGGATTCATCTCTGTGTGTGTTGTTACCATTGACAAGCCATGGAAGTATATAACTATTCCACGTGATGTAAAATATGCCATGTTGCATGAGGCCAGTATGTCAACGGAGAAAGGAAACTGATTTGCAATCTCAGAAAGGAACCAATTGCAATTTTAGTACAACATTTCTTTCAAGTATTTGTTTTCCATTTCAACAATTTAATGTGCATGTGTATCATCACAACAGGTATCGTCTTCGCCGGATGTTGCATCATAACCATCTGCCACTGACAAGCAGAGACTTTTAGTGAATACGGTTTTGTCGGGGTTTGGGAATATCGCCTGTAGACTAATATCTTCAATGTCAACAAAAATAATACATTCTCAAAATATTTTCGTCGTTGTTTGAAAACATGTGCACTCAGAATTAGAAATGATACAAAAATAACCAGCTTACATGTACACGTGGTCGCGAGCCTTCATTAACAAAGTAGGGTTGATCAAAATAGTTTTTGCTTCAGTTCCAGGTCCCAGCTACAAGGCCTCTCAGTCGTTACCCCCGTCTTGATGTATAGCCGTTTCATGTCCAATACCAGTCGTGACGGATGTAAATCAATCACGCTAATTTCACGCAAGGTTGTAGCCTAAATACAGAGTATACGATGAAACAATCCGTTTTAAATACGTTATACCACTGGACCAGATTCTGGTTTTCAGGGTCTTATTGAAAAGAATCATGACGCGCGAAGTACACACAAATTAGAGAAAGAGTTTGTACAACTCACCCTTATGCTATTCGAATTAACACAGGCTTTTCCTTGCTATATAGTCACTTGCTTCTCTACATGTTCTGTCCTTGCCTACACATTCCTGTCAATCGGAAACAGATGCTGTCAGACTGCAGATAATTTAAGGGCTCCTACATATGATGTCAAATACCATTTAGTCACCTTCTGAGTTTTCAATCAACATTCCAACGAACACAACAACCTTGATGTTGATAGACTGACATTTAACATCCAATGTTAATAGTATAAATTCAGAATGTCCGTTTGTTCTTGAACACAATATAGTATCACCAGAAAACCTTGGAATAGACAGAGATTGCTTGGATCAAACACCGTTAACATCGTGAGATATCAATGACAGATTGTTTTGAATTAATCTACAACCTTTATCGGAATCTATCAGCAGGCGGAGGTTTGGCGACTGTTATCATTAGTCATAGGGCACTATAATTTGTTTCATAGATTTGATTTCTGTAACAGTAGAATAAATAGCACAGCCGGCCTGTCACGGTGGACACAACATGACACATAGTGTACATAACACATAGTGAATTAAGTTGCCAGCTGGACTTGTTAAAGATAAGGATTATGAGATTATTTTAAAACGTGGAATCAAACACGAAGCTCTAATGATATCTCAGTCGGGGGCAATTCAGCATTTCATTAAGCTATAGCATTCACCCACATGTCTGACACCTGTCTCATTAAAGGTGAAGGCAATTCATTACAACATCGTCTGTGCAACAAACTACATTCTTGCTGTATAACGCCAAGGTATTTTCCTGTAAGATATATAATGTATTTTCTGCAGATAACGTACGATATGAGGCATCTTCTTTAAAAATACACAAACTAGATCTAGGGTGCCAGTCCACAATGTGTTCGTAACGTTACGACCTGTGATAAACTTACGAATGTCGTAACTTAACGTTCTGTGGATTGGGACACAGAATACTTATTAGGGATTAGATTTTTTCGAAGCTGTCTTTAGCGCTAAGATAGTTGTGCCATATGTTAACATTAAATTACGATTATCCTAGCGCGAAGTAGAGCTTCGACATTCTACGTCCTACTCACTAAACATATATAGACACACCCTACCCAGAAACGTGTGGTTTATGAATGCCAATTGGTACGTGTGTAGTTTTCATATAAACGTACACAAAAACGATCACAACATGAACCAAATTGAACTTTTGATATTGCATACTCACTTGTTCGTGTTGTGTCCAATCCATGATCTGTACATCCGAGGGTTGTGCCATAACGTACACATGAAAGGAATTCACATCGTTCTAACCACTATCACAATTACTCACTTTTGTCGAAATTTGTCGGATGGATGTGTGAATATAAATTGCTTAATACAGTTGTAAGCTAACCACTTGATGCTGGTTGCATTTGGTGAATGAAGGATACCCAGTTTGGTATAGAAAGCGAAAAAGCATTATTACCATTTATTACATAGGGTAAATGAACGACCGGTGCTTCCACTTGAAACTGTCACACAACAATCTCTAGATAACTGAAGAACTGTTTGAATCGCGGTTTACGTTGGTGTAAATCTTACTGACAGATGAAATAACATGTACATTTACTTTAAACTAGATTGTCACCCGTTTTAAAGGCATTTATATGTAAATCATACGAACCTAACTCAAAGTGAACTTTCACATGAGACATTTTCAACGTTAGCCAGTCCGCCTCCTTGGGCAGCTGTCCAGACATTTGTGCATCATGGCAACGTCTGTTTCCCCCGAGTCTGGAA
The DNA here is from genome assembly GCF_037392515.1 of Haliotis asinina. Lineage (NCBI taxonomy): Eukaryota > Metazoa > Mollusca > Gastropoda > Lepetellida > Haliotidae > Haliotis > Haliotis asinina. The sequence continues at coordinate 6,017,557 of NC_090294.1, read as the reverse complement.
TGGCACTTCTCCCTCAGTCATTTCCAGCAGGAATATATGAATATATACATGGTGCGTCAATGTCAAATATAACCTGGACTGTCACCGTTGTACTTTATCTCACATCGGTCTGCTCCATTGGTCTAATGGTCAGAACGTGTATCATGTAACCGGTACGGTCGTGGTTTGATTCCCACCACAAGACGTCAGATGAAACTTTTTGTTATCCTTCCTGCAGCTAGGTATTGGGAATACAAACAACACAGACAGTTTACTTACAGTAAGTATAACATAGCAGAGTTTGGTATCCATGTCACTGCGTTATAGTGATCTGAGTGGGCTAGTATAATGAAACCAGAGTAGATCCTATAATTTATATCAAATCCACCACACTGTTTCCATAATAATAAGTATAGACGTAAGTAGGACTTAATCATATCCAGATGTTTACTGCTTTTCATAAAATACCCCTTATTACCAGGTATTCATGAAGATGAGTGTCTCAGTGTGACATTAATAGCTCAAACTTGATACTGAAATACCGTACACGTTCTGAAAAGTGTTTAATTTTAAAATCTTCGAGTAAGTGTCGCATTACTTTCGATAACAGAAAGGTCATGGCTGCATTGAGCACTTGGTATATATCCCATCCGATAGCGAAATATTGAATTATGTTTGTATGTGGGTGAGCATGGGAGAGGGAGCCATGGTCACCATATCTGCGCGAATAAGACTAGAAGGAGGCTCATTTCCTTATATCAACAAGTAGGCGGAACAGATTAGATGCCTACTTCCATGTAAATTAATACTCACTGTGTGGCGATACTGCTTTTCCTGTAACACAGAGTAGAGGCGATTAGTCATTCAGAACACTGGTGACTATTTCAGGGTACGTTCACCATTTCGCAATCTATATCTTTCAATAATAACAGATGTGACCTTTCAGTTATATGGAATGATGTCTGTTTTGGGAGGGACTATGTCGATAATGTCAGAACGTCTGGCGCTACATTGAACAGGGATGTGATTGTAGTGCGTGGGGCCCATTACTGAATGTTGCAATGTCGCCAGTAGATGTGAGGACATTAAATGCTAACTTGTGTAAGAGCTTCTTGTTTTGCTTTGCGTGGTTCCCGGTTTAGGTAATGCAGCTAATATACGTCACATATTGTCAGAGATATTGGGACTGACCTTCCACAGTTAATGGGTTGTTGTGACGTTCTCAGTTACCCCGGCTTGTCTTCCCTTCATAAACGTATCATCGATCACAGAGCCTAACCATAGTGACACCTCATGTGACATGTCAACACATCTACAGTCCGTTTGAAGTCATTTGAGACAGAGGAATTGCTTACTAACACAAAATCTAATAAATGCAACATAACCCAATTTGATCAGTCACATGAAATCTGATGATGAATTTCATGATAAGCATGCATTCTAGTGATGTACTTCATGCTTTCGAATACCCCATTACAAATTGTTTAGCAAAGCAAAAGTTGGCGAATAAACGATCCTTATTTTGGTGAAAAAGATCGTTAGAAAAAGATCGTTGTTCGAATCCTGAAAACGTTCCTCATTGTAGATTTACCGTGGGCATGGAACTAATCTGTAGGTTACGTATGAACGAACAGTACCCGTCAAACATGCAAAGACATTGTGTACAAAACCAGTGGAATTCAGACCAATACAAGAAGTCATCTGAACTGGAGATCTTGTCAGGTTTTGACAGTGATCACTCTTTACATGGTACATGTGTAACAAGACTCTTGTCATTTGATATTCACGAGCAACTAATTGCAAGGCCTACAGGAAAGGCTGTGAGAAAATACCAACGGTGCATCACCGAGCATGACATTACTGTGAATGACTTCATTCAAAGGAAGCAGCTGGAAGTACAGCCAGAGTTTGCGCTTCTGGTAACGGTCGGAATAATGACGTGTAATAGCATTCGTAGTTCAGTCACCTTTTAATGAATACAGCTTCTGAGGACATACTTGTCACTTGTTAAATGTAGTTCCGCACATGCTCTAATAGTTTTGTTAATAAGCGTGTGGACACAAAGAATGAAGTTGTGCTTTAATACGTATTATAATCACATTTTCAGCGTGATTGTTGTAATCATATTAAAATGCGTATAATGTTCAGTCTAGACCTTGTACTTTCAATAAATACTAAATATCATACTTAAGCTAATGTCGATTATGACATACTGTTGACACTGGTATGCTATAGCATTACGTTGTTCTGAATATACGCTATACAATTGTCTTGCGTGTATTTCACTGTCCCCAATACCTACTGACGATCGATAAACCCGGGTAATGTGATTAACTCTCAGCGAGATACTGTTATTTTGCCGACATTTTCAGTTAATTAAACTGCTAACAGTTAAGTCAATTCTACAAAACTATTCGCTAGTTGATATTGCCACAACTTGACAGTGTAAAAGCAAAATTGGACAACGAATATGTTTGAAAATAATCAGTCTCGATTATCGGCTAAAACGACTTCTTTAGGACAGAAACTGTAAAGCAGTGATGACAATTAAATGCTAACAGAAAAGGGAGACTGTCAGAATAGTGAAAGAATAGGAACACAAATGGCAGTGGGAGGTAATACATAATACATTTCCTTGTATAATTCACAGACAAGAAAGCAGATAAACAATTTCCGCTCGCCGATGTCTGACACAGAAGCGGCTAACAACTGACGTCAAGCGTATAAGAACAAGGATGCGAAGACAACTGCCCGCCAACAAGACGGCACATCTGTCTCTGATAACACATGCAAAAGACACAGTCACAAAGAACAAGAGAATACGAAACGAACTATTGCAAGCTGCTAAGTGTTCACACAATATATATGCAGCAGCATAATTTGCATTGATTTCAACGTCAACAAAGTTATGGATAGGGAGGTTGGACATGGACGACAAACAGCGATTTCAACAAAATAGGAAATGAAAAAATGTTGCTTAACAAAGCAATCAGCAAACTATACTCCTCATAAAAAGCTGAGCAACACATTTTAGACTCTTTCATCTATTTAAATTGCAAATCATGGAATGATGCAACAGAAATAGTGCGTAGTCCCTACACACGAGTAACAAAGTGAAATGAACTGGCATTGAGCAATGATAGACATACATATCATCAAAAGCATGTACCCTGGAAACAGTAGTGCAAAATGTGCTGAATTCATGGAGCAAAATGTTCACATAAATGTTCAGTTTTGGTCAGTGAAGCAGTAGTCAGTAACGCGTATTGTCATCATGAGCAAGAATGCAAGCTTCTATGACTTCGTTGACTGCCTTGACAAAACGACAAAATGAGCCTTGAAGGTTGTTTTGTGGAAAGTTCTGCCATTCTCTATGTAACGCCTGTTCAAGTTCAGCCAGTGGCTGGGGGGTGAACATAGACCCCGTAAACACGACTTCCAGTAATGTCCCAATCATGTTCATGGGGACTAACATCAAGTGACCCTGCAGACCAGTCCATATGCACGATACTGTTGATCTGAGCAACACCATTACAACTCTTTCTCGAACATTATCATCCATGGACGGCATTATTATCTATAAAAATGAAGTTAGAACACGTTTATTGTACGAGAGGAATGATTACTGGTAGGTTTCAACCGATCTCATTGCATGTGTGAAATGTGGAGCACATTTATGCCACACATGTTGCATGTTGTTTCTGATGGTTGTTGTGTTCGCCTGTTTTCAGCTGGACTCTCTGGACACTACTGTGGACCGTTAACATCCAACAGGTCACGAAAATCACCGAAATTGCCACCGAATCATATTTCAGCTAGAAAATACTGCATAGTGCAGAAAAAGATGCTATCGCGACATAATCATTAAAAAAACATAGGTTTTGTATTCAATATTGAGCGTCTTGTATATCACCCTAAACAACTTTATGCTTTGTTAAAGAAGATGCTTAAATCTCAATGTGAGACTCACAGTCGCGGCCTTGTATCAATATGCCAATGCATAGTGATAGATATGACAGGTCACTGAGTTAAGACAGTCGTCAGTGAACACTTCTGTTATTCCGGGTAACATTACGAGGGGAGGTCAAAACGTTTCGAGAACTTCTCATACCAGCAGGGTATCTCTCTTCCAGATATTACAATATAAGTACTGATTATTGTGAGGCGTCGAAACATTCACAGGTATCTCATGAAATACTATAAGCAGCATAGCTGTATCGCAACTTTACACAGTGATTACTCAAAACGGTTTTACTACGCCCCTTCGTATGTGACTGACCACTAACTATGAGTTTAGACTTACGCCTCACTCAGCAATATTTCAGCTATATGGCGGTGGTCTGTAAATAATGTCTGGACCAGACAATTCAGTGATCAACAATATGAGCATTGATCTCTTGGGACTGATGACCGATGTGCCAACCAAGTCAGCGAGAATGACCACCCGATCCCGTTAGTCGCCTCTTACGACAAGCATAGTCACCTTTTATGGCAAACACGGTTTGTTGAAGAACTTTTCTACCCCGGACCTTCACGGGTCGATCACTGACTATGATTTCACTCACAAGTTCCAAATGGACACAAACAAAGGCGTGCAGTATCACAGCATAACAGCTTTCTGAAATAAAGGGAAGATATTTGAGTGAATATGACACATTGAGTCATTCTTACAATTCTGATCGGACAACTGAAGTAGCTACATCAGTGTTTGAAATATTTTATTCAATTGGAAACGCATAGGTCAATCATAAATCGGTTCGTCAAGAAACAAAATATGAATTCACCCAGCCAGACAATCCAGTGATCGACATCATGGGCATAGATTAAGGTTCTGAGTACTGAACGCCGCACTCAGCAATATTCCAGCCATATGGCGGCGGTTTGTAAATAATCGAGTCTGGTCCAGACAATCCAGTGATCGACATCATGGGCATAGATTAAGGTTCTGAGTACTGAACGCCGCACTCAGCAATATTCCAGCCATATGGCAGCGGTTTGTAAATAATCGAGTCTGGTCCAGACAATCCAGTGATCGACATCATGGGCATAGATTAAGGTTCTGAGTACTGAACGCCGCACTCAGCAATATTCCAGCCATATGGCGGCGGTTTGTAAATAATCGAGTCTGGTCCAGACAATCCAGTGATCGACATCATGGGCATAGATTAAGGTTCTGAGTACTGAACGCCGCACTCAGCAATATTCCAGCCATATGGCAGCGGTTTGTAAATAATCGAGTCTGGTCCAGACAATCCAGTGATCGACATCATGGGCATAGATTAAGGTTCTGAGTACTGAACGCCGCACTCAGCAATATTCCAGCCATATGGCGGCGGTTTGTAAATAATCGAGTCTGGTCCAGACAATCCAGTGATCGACATCATGGGCATAGATTAAGGTTCTGAGTACTGAACGCCGCACTCAGCAATATTCCAGCCATATGGCGGCGGTTTGTAAATAATCGAGTCTGGTCCAGACAATCCAGTGATCGACATCATGGGCATAGATTAAGGTTCTGAGTACTGAACGCCGCACTCAGCAATATTCCAGCCATATGGCGGCGGTTTGTAAATAATCGAGTCTGGTCCAGACAATCCAGTGATCGACATCATGGGCATAGATTAAGGTTCTGAGTACTGAACGCCGCACTCAGCAATATTCCAGCCATATGGCAGCGGTTTGTAAATAATCGAGTCTGGTCCAGACAATCCAGTGATCGACATCATGGGCATAGATTAAGGTTCTGAGTACTGAACGCCGCACTCAGCAATATTCCAGCCATATGGCAGCGGTTTGTAAATAATCGAGTCTGGTCCAGACAATCCAGTGATCGACATCATGGGCATAGATTAAGGTTCTGAGTACTGAACGCCGCACTCAGCAATATTCCAGCCATATGGCGGCGGTTTGTAAATAATCGAGTCTGGTCCAGACAATCCAGTGATCGACATCATGGGCATAGATTAAGGTTCTGAGTACTGAACGCCGCACTCAGCAATATTCCAGCCATATGGCAGCGGTTTGTAAATAATCGAGTCTGGTCCAGACAATCCAGTGATCGACATCATGGGCATAGATTAAGGTTCTGAGTACTGAACGCCGCACTCAGCAATATTCCAGCCATATGGCAGCGGTTTGTAAATAATCGAGTCTGGTCCAGACAATCCAGTGATCGACATCATGGGCATAGATTAAGGTTCTGAGTACTGAACGCCGCACTCAGCAATATTCCAGCCATATGGCAGCGGTTTGTAAATAATCGAGTCTGGTCCAGACAATCCAGTGATCGACATCATGGGCATAGATTAAGGTTCTGAGTACTGAACGCCGCACTCAGCAATATTCCAGCCATATGGCAGCGGTTTGTAAATAATCGAGTCTGGTCCAGACAATCCAGTGATCGACATCATGGGCATAGATTAAGGTTCTGAGTACTGAACGCCGCACTCAGCAATATTCCAGCCATATGGCAGCGGTTTGTAAATAATCGAGTCTGGTCTAGACAATCCAGTGATCGACATCATGGGCATAGATTAAGGTTCTGAGTACTGAACGCCGCACTCAGCAATATTCCAGCCATATGGCGGCGGTTTGTAAATAATCGAGTCTGGTCCAGACAAGCCAGCATGAGGATCGATCTACTCAGTTGGGATACGATGACATGTGCCATCCAAGTCAGCGAGTCTGACCATCCAATTCTGTCAGTCATCTCTTAACATACGCACGTATTACTGGTGATCACTTGTAACCCGGATTGTCACGGGTTCGATTTAGGCAAAAGAAATACGATGACATCACTCGATCCAGTTAGGCGCCCCACAAAACGTGGGTTCTGAAAAAAACAAACAAACAAAAACCACCCCACCCTACCGCCCCACAAAAACCCAAACAAACAAACCAAAAAAAAACCAAAAAAAAAAAAACCAAACAATGTGCAAGTCACGTCTTTACGGCTGTTTGTAGTTCACGCTGGTCAAATCACGTGTGTGCCGGATGCCATGGTCCATCTAAATTTAACAAAGACATTACGTTGTTTACTTTTGAGTGTGTATCTAATCTATCTATAACTAATCTACGTATGATGTTTATGTTCTTTGATAGCTGATCGATAACGATAACTGTAACACACACTATTATCGAATGATAAGAGCCTGTGACTGTCGTGTAATAAATTCCTTGTTTCTTTTACTCAGGTGTTGTGTTGTGTGTGAGTTGGTACAGTCATAGCTCGCGATTTAATAGTAATTATTGCAATTGCGTGCAAGGGCGCACAAGCATATCATTTTGACTATATAAAACTGCCGAACAACAAAATGTGTGTTTGTGTGAAAAAGACTGTTTACTTGGCCAGCGAGTGGAAATGGTCTAGTATCTCCACCGTAAACGTCAGTAGGATGTTCAAGCATGCATACTATATACTATGCATACACTCGTGTGTACATCGCAGAAGCTGCTACCTGGCAAGCTTTCACTCAGCGTGAAGCAGCTATAGACCATGTGCCAGATGTCAAAATTGGAGGTTTCATTACCAGTTTGCTGAACAGATTTGGCTATGATATTTGGTTAGCTTGACATCTGAGGTGTCCAGAAATGGCTGATGGACCTTCAGATCACTTTACCAAATGCCATTTTGGTGGCCATCTTTAAATACGGCCGCCAGTTCTCTTCATATATAGGGGGGTAGGAAATCCGCCATAACTCTACATAGGATTGACCAAATGATCTGCAAATGGGCACAAAATGTTTCTAATAAAATGCCGCATCTCCTGATATATGATCTGTGTTGTTTAATTAAAATTACCTGCTTCATAGTGATATTTTGTGCATTCTTTCACGATTTTCCTTTAAAGGTTCAGTCCCAAAGGCATAAAAGGATCCAGGATGGGCAAAATATGACTTGGGTAGGTTAGAGGGGTGTCTTAGACATCCACAACAACTGTTACATTGACTATAATTCACATTTATTTGATCCAATAATCCGCTTTTAAAACATTTACAGCAAATTTGAAAATGGTGCCATACTTTGCTATACCGTTACAAGTCAAGTCCGCAAATACACTTTGAATACACTGAAAATAGCAGGAAATGAAGATTTTAAAACTGAAATTCAACTCATTGTGGCCTGCTCCAGCAAAACCAGCCACAAGTTGCAAAAAATGATTTTAATTACCTTTCCTATGAATAGCTGATAATAGACTCCGTTGCACTCCACTGACGCAACAATGGTTACCGTAGGTATTTAACTGAACAGGGAATCAAAAGCCTTGTCACTGAAGCTACTTGTGCCTGGTTTTGCTGGAGCGGGCCACATTTGTAGTCGTTCAGTATCCAGTTTTACCAAAAAAGATGTCTTTATCTATTTTGGGTTTTACTTATAGTTGGCATACAGTTCGCGATTGAGTGATCAACAATGCATTAACACTTTAAACCAGTATCATGCAACAGGGTTACATACATGTAATATGAACTTGTGGCTTTCATTGGTGCATTACAAATTCCCTTCAGACCCATTTTCAATATTCGTCCCCACTGTCGCTGTCATCCACAGACTGAGTGTCCGACTGGTACCCATTCTCTTCTCCCATGCTGGTACAGTTTATCAATTTGCATGCTGGAGTGCAACGGGCTCCATTTGCCACACATGGACAGCTTTCATCGCAACGACGTGGACATTGGCAAGACATCAGCTCGAGGACAATCCCTGGAGCTGGGGCTCCTGTGAGCCAGCAAATTCCAAGTTTTCCTTCCGTCATACTCCATCCGTGACTATCAGCAGAACAGGGTACCAATGGTGAATTCTCCAGACTTCTTCTCCATATCGCTGCTTGGTAATTAGCACGATTCATATGCTGCCTTAATGCATCTTCATATGGAGGCGGCAATCCTGATGAAATATCCCCTTTCCTCGCCCGCAACATTTCGTACCTGAGTGTATTGACCTCCTTGACCTTTATATTTAGACAATACATGCTGCACGTGAATGCCTGTATTATTTGCAACATATCCTCTGTGACTTCCCATTGCTGACCAAAGGTTGTGAACATTTCTCTGAAATCCCAATTGTTGTTAACCAGATTCAGAGCTTTCACATTGCCTGTCCAGAAAATGAGCAACCAGTAATTTATAAATGAATGGACACCAATCAATGTATTGCACACATCCGTTCCAAGAACTGTCCCCAGCCATGATATGTCTATAAGTCTCACTGCATTTTTCTTGCCCTTTCTCAATAGTACACGGGTGTCTATTTATGGGTGAAGGGAGAGCAGGATTACGAACAAATCAGTGTCTTCCGAAATCACTAGAACCTTACGGTAGTCTGTCGCAGCATGTTTCACACCTGTGTGTGTCCGCTTCTTCTTGCGTGGACCATCTCCACTATGTCATCTTTTGATATCCGGAAACATCTTTCACCTGAAGTTACCATGAGTACCACGTTACCCAGCTTCTCTCTCCTACGCTACTCCTTCCAACTCTCGGCTGTGAACACAGTGCGTTTGGCCTTGCTGTCTGTGCTCGATAGGATCCTCTTCCAATTTTTTATTCGATGTCCAGGTTTTATCTGACTGAACACTATTCCATGTTGAGAACCTCGGTTCGCCCTCTCTGCCGTTTTGATGGACTGCTCACGGTACGTGTCAAAAACTACATCAATTCGTTCCAAACTTTCATGGAGAACCTTCTTCAGAACAGCATCAGACAGATCATCAAAGGTCAGGTTCTCTCCATGTGTCGTCTGTACGATTGCCATTGCATCAATCACTGTCGCCCGTGAGCCACTTGGTGCTTCAACATAAGCAACATCTTTCTTCAGGTGCATGCCTAATGTTGCTTTCCCCGTTTTCTTCTTTGATGATCTGTACTGTGAGCAGTCCATCAAAACGACAGAGAGGGCCATATTTAAAGATGGCCACCAAAATGACATTTGGCAAAGTGATCGGAAGGTTCCTCGACCATTTCTGGACACCTCAGATATCAAGCTAACCAAAATCATAACCAAATCTGTTCAGCAAACTGGTAATGAAATTCGGTCTATCACATGTACTACTAAGCGTTAATGGCCACAGTGCACAAGCGATTGGGTCGTTGCCACATAAACACATGTATGTCATTACCTATTTTGCCACGTAGCTAATCTCTCTATGCTTCCATGTTGTAATACTTGCATATGATACAATCTGTAATGTATTAACGAATTTGCTTTTAGCAGAGATTTCGTATGGTGAAGGATAGGATGTTTCGCTTATATCTATATGGCTGATATTTATATGGTATTTGGCAACACTCAACACTATTCCAGTTATCTCAAAGCACCCAAGAAACAATCGAGTCTGACTCAGAATGACCAGTGACAACAATCCACGCAGTCACGGTGTGGTGACCACCCGCTGAACCTGACCCGCTTCAGTCATCTTGTAATTAGACGTTTTGTGGGTTGTTTTTAGAAAATGACGCAAATATATCAGGTTAATCCATAGAAAGAAAAACATACCGTAATCTTAAACTGAGTTGTCGAAGTTCACTATATTCTCCCAAAACATAACATAAGACACTGGTTACAAGGGACGGAAATTTTCTAAATTCAAGCGCTCATCAACCTACTACAGATGCATGGCGTCAAATTTCTTTTGGGAAATGAATTTTAATGAAGCAATGTGTCTGGGCTTGTGTCTATAGTATTTAACACCACTGCGAATATTGATAGTATGAAATACTATTTCCATGTCTGAGATAAATATATACTCCTGTATATCATTACCACCCACATCACCCGTGAAGATCCGGGTTAGAATTGATCTTCAAACCATGTTTGTCGTGAGAGGTGGCCAACGAAGGTCAGGCTCGCTGATACATGCCACCATATCCCATATCCCAACTGCGTAGATGCACATGGATGCTTATGTTGTTTATCACTGGATCTTTTCAAGACTCGTTGTATATGTAAAAGTTTGGAAAGGGGAAACAGGAGTCCTGTACTTGGTTATGGCCTGTTGTTTCAGGTATGAATTCCTCCGGGCATCTAACACGGAACATCTAATGGGTGTCTCACAAAATATTACGCCAATAACGGTCGCACTTAAATGTTGAGGCACTTTTATAACCTATCTCACTGGCTGAACATATTAGCCATTAGGTATGGCTAATGGAAGGAATTACGAGATCCTGTAAGACACTGTGGTAACGTGGATTATTTATCGTATGTTTAAGGATAATTGCAAATGCTCAGTGCCCATGCGGAGTGGTCAGCAAATAATCATGATGGCCAACATCAAGATCTCAAGTCGATATAAACTGCTGGTTACAAATTAGTAAATGTGAAAAATAAGCAATCATAATAATGTCCTATTCATCTCTCTCTCTCTCTCTCTCTCTCTCTCTCTCTCTCTCTCTCTCTCTCTCTCTCTCTCTCTCTCTCTCTCTCTCTCTCTCTCTCTCTCTCTCTCTCTCTCTCTCTCTCTCTCTCTCTCTCTCTCTCTCTCTCTCCTATTCACATGACCTGCCCGCCCAATGGCTGGAATACTGCTGAGTGTGTCGTGAAACAACAATCAGTAAAACAGTTAACCTTCAGTGTATGCAAACTGTAAAGAGTATTATATGCCGTCTTCTAAGCTAGACTAATGCAGCTGGCGGCAACCACAGTGCAGTAATACTTCAGGTCAAACGTTATTTGTCGCTACAAATAACTGTCGATTAATCCTGGACAACTGTATCCCACGATGATCACATTTTCAATTATCTGACCGTGGGCGAGCTGTGGCTCTCTTGGGCACCTCAAACAAACACTCATTCGGCACTCTCAATCATGGTCCTTTGGACTGCTGCCGTAAGACGATCATCCTCGAGTCATTATGACGCGTCGTAAATAACCACTGAATGGATTCGTGAATTGCTATTTCTTTTGAAGTCCATTCGTACACTGGTCACTTACGACATTGAAGAGTGTGTAGCTTGAACTAACAAGTCTTTTTACAATTGATCAAGTGGGTTGTCTGCCCATCTTATTGACTGAGACTCTTCTCGCCATAGAATGGGTTTGAAATTTTATTAACATGAATTAGAATGTAGTCAATGAAATCTTCAAGCCATGCATAGTCAGTGGCAATGATCGCATGGTGATCTGCCTTCAGTTGTAGGCCATTTCTAGCCAGTTTCTATATTGTGTCGTTTAGAAAATGTCATTTTATGGTTCCTTGTTATTTGTATAATATGAAAATCTGTGATATTGTAGTTATCTTCGTGACCGACGTTTTAACTCACTTGTTCCTTGAAAATTGTGATATTTGCACTGCTCTAGAAACACTACTCGTTTTTTATTAATCGAATTGATCCACGTATAATAGTGTGGCATACTTATGACATGCCGTTGTGTATGTAAACAAGTGTTTTCACAAGGCTTTGGATCACCGTGTTTGATCCACAGACATCCGATAATTGAACATGTTAAAGACCTATCCATTCTGGAGACCGATTTCCGAAACCAAATCTCGATCAGCACGTTTACCAAACAGAAACCTTTCTGACCACGACACCGATAGATCACAAGATATTTAATTGCAAGTATTCCTGACCTTTAGAGGCGCTCATGCAATTTGTTTAAGTCGACATGTAATTGTCCCTGGTTTGACCTCTGTCGTTTTAGGACACAGCATGATCGTATGTTCCACGCCTCAGGGGAGATTCTCGCACGGCTGTTCTTTGTCGTACTACAGTCGAGTTACTACAGAAAGCTAATGACACACACTGTTTCCGGCATCCTCTTCTTTCTCTTGTACCCTGAATGTCCATTAAACGACTATGATTTTAGTATGTCAGATGGCTTCTAGTCTAGAGTTACTAGTGAGATCTGGAATATTGGGACGTCTAAAGCAGGACTTCTACTAGGAGGCTGGGAAAACAACGTAATCCACCGACAACCATGCGATATTGTTGTTAGTGTTGACAGCTGGTCAGCTATTTGTCCTGTATGCAGCCATCATCCGTTGATAATAAACGTGTATAAACACATTACAAACATGTGCTTTCTTTCGTCTCTCTAAATGAATGTTCACTAAGATGTTACGGAAAAAAGCCCGTGTATACCTGATTAAATGTGAACATTATCACGATGACGTTGTCAAAGATATTATACTACAGTATAAAATTCATTGACAATAAAAGCACGTCTTATACTTTTACAGTATAATCACCAAGTGGATCTTGAATTATGCAGACTAAGGATACGAACGGGTTCCAGACATTTCCCTTGTGACAGATCAACATGCGGGATGAATCACTTACATATTCATCACGGTCTTCAGTATCTTAAGCTGTTTCATAACCGTTGGGACCATGCTGGTGGTGTTAGTGGACACGTAGATCTAGGCCAGCAGAAAATTGGTCAGTACACTGTAGAAATCACGTTTCATGCTACGTGATTCAGTCAGTAATACCGATGACGTAGGGCCGAGTCAACTGCACAAAAACAACTCGTGTGCCTGAATAACGTCTCATTACATATGACTTAAGGTTTCATGACCTATATGAATTGGTTTCGAAGTCAACTAAAGACATTTAGGCGAAACATTTTGGTTACCTTTTGTCTTCCTGACGATTGTTGATATGCTTTAATTGAATAGATCGTCCGGACTCTCGATCTCCAGGACTGATGGAAACAGCCCAGGACCATCATTTAGTAGAAGAAAGTCGATACCAAGAAATACTGTTTTCAGTCTTGGCGGGGTTGATTCATCTTAATATTTCACTTCTTATGATTGTCATATCCACTAACCGACCAGGTCATATTTCAGGGCGTTGCCTGTGATTCTTTCATGTGGTATGCTTAAATGGTAGTCGACTAATGGGATCGGGTGGCGAGGTGCGCTGGTTCTCACGCCATCGTATCCCAGCTGTTCGTATTTTGATCGCTGGATTGTTTGGTCCCGAGTGGATTATTTACAGATCGTCGCAATATAGCTGGAATATTGCTGAGTGGAGCAAACGTTCATTTTTTCCGAATTTACCTATTGTGACAAAATAACCTATTTAATTAAGCTCAAGCAGTGGGTGGTGCTATTTTTTAAATAAGGCCAGGTAAGATGCATAAGGAAAAGGCAGAAAGTCATTTCAAACGAGCAAAGAGCATCTTGTATCTGTAGTCCCTCCCCTTGCCAGCCCTCAACCGACATTCCAGTTCTAAAGAAAGCATTATGCTGAAAAAAATTAGATTTGTAACTCATTTTAGAAATAAACTGATGATGTAAATTCAACTAGGTGACGTTATTGTATGCTGCCGGATATTATTACTATCTGTGATCTGTGAATCTATGACTGCACAGGTACAAATATACCGCGAGACAGAGACAGGAACTTGGTTAAAACAAACTTGTTTATCACACAAAAAGTGGGTGAGAATTGTCTTCTCAAATGAAGGCCTTGACTCTGCATTAATACCAAGCTGAGTTGTGCCAATCAAGTCAATGTGTTTTTCATGTATCTGTCTCCTTAATGACTGTGGGACATGGAGGCCGTCTTTCACATTTGATTTAGATAACATTTAGAGAATCGCCAGACATTCTGGCGTCAGGAACCCTGACCTTGGAGCACCATTTATACTGTTACTAATGCATTGCAGAGTCGTTCATCGACTAGTTCAGTGTCATGCAGTTAGGTACATGAGCTTATTACGTGAGTGTTGTGGCATCTCTTCTTATTTGTGAACCACATAATTATTTTGAATGAAATAGGACATGATGATGAGTAGGCTTCTTGGCCGCAAGATACCAATGGACTAAAATTCTCCTTTGGGATCATATACTGATGTAAATATGAAATATGAGGTAGGTACCACTCTGAGTATTGTCCGAAGGATCATCACTGGGAAGTTGACAGAACCACTGTGATGATTGTCACCTAAACTTTAGCCTCGTATATCACTGCCCGTCTGACAATATCTAATGATTCGCACATCCATGGACAACATGCAAATTGCATGAGGTAACATGTGTTTCGAAGACAGAATTTGATAATCAACCTAAACGACAAAGAGGTCACTACGCTAGAGTCTACAATGTAAGTTCACCATGTATTTTCCGGACCTGGTCTTCACCATCGCAAAAACACTCGCGTGATCGTGTATCTGTAATATAATCTGTATTTCAGTAAACGATGTTTGAGTGAATGTTGCACTTGATTGTTTTGGCACTGGACCAGTGAGTAATGAACTAATGCTGAATTAATCGGCTTTATCTGGAAGTGTTTATCGCAACTGTCAGTAAATCATGAATGAGCGAGGCACACCAAGTTTGGCAACGTGATTCAGTCAATTAGTGTTGATGGATCATCAGAATACTAGTGGTTACTAGGAATATATTCCATACCACATGTCATATAGATACCGTTTTGATACACTGTAGTAGCAGCTACGATACGATACTGCAATGGAAACCTAAACATCACAAAGGGAACTTCTTTTCACTCGGTAAAGAGTGAGGTTTTGTTACCCTTCGTGATCCAATTACACACCCATCTTGTCAAACACTGACCGCAAGAACGGGCATTAATCACGTTTATGGCTTTTAGTTGACACTTGGCAGAGGTCCCGGTAGAACACATTTGGGATCTTCAAGGCTGGGAGATAATTGCCAGATTGAAGGACGGATACACTGGTCATTCATATGTTGGAGTCTGACAAGGTAACTAACCATTTCCATGGGTTTGTTATTGTCTGGAACAAAGCGAAGCGTCTTTAAGTGGAGGGCGGTTGTCGAGTTCTTGCTGAAGAAGAATCGGGTGATTAAGCATTCTTTCACTCTGAACGGAAGATGGCCAATCGATTCGTGTCTGATATATATCAGTGATAAAGTCCATGTCATTGACAGATAAACCATTTTATCATTTAGTATCCAATTCCAAGGGTTGTAATGACAACTGCTGTTCTTAGACCTGGAGCAGCGGGGTAGCGTAGTGGCTAAATCGATTGCACGTCAGGTGGAAAAATCTGGGTTCAATTCCCAACATGGGTACAAAATGTGAAGTCCATATCTAGTTTTCCCTGCTGTGCTGTTGCTAGAACATTGCTAAAAGCGGCATACAACTAAACTCACTCACTCACTATTCTTATAACTAAGATGGATATTCTGTTTCACGAAACAAAACAGGCACATGTGAATCAGTGGACTAATGCTACAATGTTCGAAGTTCAGGCGTAGCAGATTCCTTAAACATAAAACTGAGATGTCGTTGACCACAAACATGCTCCCGTCACCGAATGATGAATTGTACGTCAGTATACCTTAGTACCTGGAGCAAGTCTCAAACTACGGAGGCATTGACTTGTAAAGCCTACATGAGACGTTACTGCACATGGGCGAATGTCATACTGAGTCGGATGCGATGATGTTACGATGTTGCTCAGGAAGGATTAGTACAACAACTGTCGACAGTAGCTGTGCTCATCATATTCCTTAACCCTTTTCATTGGATGTTCAATTCATGTACATACACACAGCTACTTGACTTAGTGTGCGAATAATGAAGGATTTACGGCGCACTACGACTTACTCGACTGGTTGATATGTCAAAAATTTAAATATATGTATTTCTTATGCCGAATCTTTCTTGGACAACTTTGTATACCCACTGCAGACCAAAACCTGAAAACGATAGCTCTCATTTCGTTTTGTTCCTTTTTCAAAGTGATTGTACAACCGGGAAGATGGACAACTCAGATTTTAAATTCAGTGAAACCTCAATACGGTTCAGTATATCTGGAGCCTGTAAGGAAGTTGCATAATGTTAAAGTGTCGCAGATTGTGCGTAAAATAACAAACATTCAAGCAGTATATATTTAACAATGTATTCCAAAATAAACTAACTTCACAAATAATCACTACGGCAGTGCCAATTAGAGTGGCATTACAAAATTCGAAGGTGATATGACACAACAGAGATTATAGATTTTAAGATAATCATAATGATGTCAGCCTTCTAAGCAGCAGTTACCCATTTTGCAAATAGGTCTGGTAATGTATAATTATTAACACACACTGGT
Organism: Haliotis asinina; assembly: GCF_037392515.1. Lineage (NCBI taxonomy): Eukaryota > Metazoa > Mollusca > Gastropoda > Lepetellida > Haliotidae > Haliotis > Haliotis asinina. The sequence continues at coordinate 6,000,549 of NC_090294.1, read as the reverse complement.
CTTCCGGTAACTTGAGATGCCATGCGATATGGGAATTAAGAGTTAACTCCCCTAATAAACCTGAGGTACAGATGCCAGACATTCTCCAAAATATAGCACCGTTGGTCTACATTAACGCTCATCACATGCATCTGTTTCACTCTTCCAACTACTGCGCACACCCCTTGTAATAAAAAAAAGCCAAAACGATCTGTGTCTACTGTCGTATTTTAAACAACTTGAACCTAAAGCGAATGAAATTCTGCGACCTAAATGTTCAGCTGGCAAGGTACAATTGTGAGGATTCGCAATCTGAATTTCTCTTTTTTCGATTACTTTTTTGTTTACAGTGAACTCCATAGGTGCGTTTATTACTGAAAGTCACTTTGAATGGACAATCTTAATTAATCGACTAGATTTGCCATTTCAAATCTGTTGCATAACTCCTTATTTTTACATAGCCTTTACATGACATTTTGTCAGGACGTCGATTGCCTGTGCGCACAATCAGTCGGCTGATCTTCTGCTATCACAGAATGAACAATTCTTCTTTATTCTGTTTTGTTTGAAATCCATATGAATCGCGTTGAAAGGGCAAATACAAGAAATATGTGCAGTCATGCCTTTCAAATGGATAACTATGTTTGATTAATGTTCGTGCTTTGCATTGGTGTAATGTATTGCACTCTGTAAGTTCCGATGGTCTAATCATAAATTGCTAATTGAAGAGGGACGAAAGATTGGCGTAGCACGGAGCGAAAGATTATGCCCTTTTTGTATCGTACCCACTATCGAGTCTGAATACCGCTTCTGCTTAGAATGTAACTTTTATAATAATCTACACCAGGCCTTGTTTCCAAAGTATTATTAGTCTTCTGCATCTCTCCATACATTTGCACAATTGTTGTCATCTGAAAATGCTCCTCTTGTTAACAATGTTGATAAAGATGTATTACTAGCAGCTACGAAACGTTCACAATTTCTTAATTGAATTGATGCAATGTGGTATTTTACGGCGCTTTATCGCACCATATACATCATGTTGTATGCACGTGTATAATGGGCCGGTGGTCCCTTTACTGAAATACAAACAGTTACTATTCGTGTTATTTCAGGGCACCTGAGTGTACGAAGTTTTCGTAAAATCTAAAACCAACGCACTAAAATCAACGGCGCTCGCACCACAAAACACGATATGTATAAGCAGTCACCCAGCACGCATACCATGTAATTCTTTCCACTGGTCAGCATTGAAATGATGCATGTCCAACCTGATTCTGTCACATAACGTGCTGTTAGTAACCTGCAGATTACACAAAGCACCTGATCCAGACTACTTGTTGTCAGACTTCCATTTTTGTGAAATCTTCAGTGCCTGAGTGGGTTAGATCGCTTACTGTTTTGACAAAATACACTTATCTCGATCTCTTCATAAGGGTCCATTTCTTACAGAAAGCACACAGGCGGTTATGTATGTATGTATGTATGTATGTATGTATGTATGTATGTATGTATGTATGTATGTATGTATGTATGTATGTATGTATGTATGTATGTATGTATGTATGTATGTATGTATGTATGTATGTATGTATGTATGTATGTATGTATGTATGTATGTATGGTCATATCGAAAATAATCAGTTCAGGTGGTTGCACATATCACAGAAGTGTGTTATAGTTCGGTTGTTACCTGAGGTTATAAGTGTGAATTTACAAAGAACTGAAATAATCATCACAGTGATACATATAAACGAGTTTTATTTTATCACTAAGGTAAAAGGAATTCCAAATTAGAGTAATCTGGTATCTGTCGGTGTATGCTAGTTATTTGTCACCCTATCCCGGACAGTTGTTCCAAATATCAGTCTCATGGCTGTCTGGTCTCGACGCGACCAATTACAGTCCGCCGTCACGGTTTTGGAACATCGTTGTATGTGGAGTTAATAAATATCAACCACATATTTATATATGCAAATATTTATCATAATAAATACTAAAGAGGAAGAAATCGCTTTATAGTGCCCATGAATATTCTAGCAGATAACTGTTTGGTACAAAGTCGCCGGGATATGCCAAACATTCCTAATGCCTTTGGCACTCATTGTCTTTGGCGTTTGGTGTTACCCTTGCGTGTCAACTGGCGCTATGAAAATCACACACATGGTTTGGAAACGACAGCTGTGAATAATATAGGTTATAATTCAAACGTCCACATCTTATCAGAGCAGGGACGGATACAGCTGTTTGTGAAAGGTGGAGGGGGTGCACATTCTTGAGAAGGACCCAGGCCATTGTTTGACGAGTCGTGGAAGTGTTCATGTTATTCACAGAAACGTCGTAAAATATCACACCCTTGTCCACTGCCTCGGTTTTCTGAGAAACAATGTCACTCATCTGATATCTGCCAGTGACCGTCTTGTCGCTTGCAGTGAAAAGTTAGGTTTCTGTCGGTATGGAGTTGGCTGAGGCATTCCGCTTGTAGTTTCACATAACACGTGTTGAAGTGTTGGAGTAAAATCATTGGCACGTGTAAAACTTGCGTTTCTCAAATGAGCAGCCTGGCAGTTGTGATTGTGTTAGATGTTCATGTAAAAATGATATTTTTAACTCTGCTGCGTACCCTGCATGTTTTACTAGATGTTTTCAAGCAGAGAAGATTTCTTGCAGAACCTCTGTTGATGTCTTCCCGGCCTCCGAAACTTGATCAAATGTGGTCATTTAGAAGCGACTTGCATACAGGATTGCGACAGTGTACAACCAGCAATAACGCCGCCCACTTAGAGGAACGCCTCACCTACAGAAGAGCCGACCTGTAACTGTTAACCTGTAAAGGTTATTTGTGGACCAGAGACGCGACAACACTCATATCTTGGAAACACTAGCTGAGACAGCGATTACATAAATGCTGTTTGGCAGACAAATCAGCTGAAAGTGTAGGGTATATTATCACCAAGCAACAGCCACATAATATAAAATATGCAAGGCTTTCACTTGCACGGCAAATACAGAGTCAACATTTTGAGCATGTACTCCCTTTAACGATTAATTGTGCGTTTTATCGTGAAATGGAAGTTTTATGTCCGCTTTTGAATACCTTCTTGATCTGGTGCACCATAGTGCTTATCTAAATGTTGCACTCCTCAACACCTGTTTTGATCTTCAGACACCACTACATAAAGTTGTGCATCAAATGCAAAAAGGTACAAAATATTGGTACAGAAATGATACCGCAAGGTTTGGCCCTCAAACTCCTGTGAAACTTACTCAAGGTGAAAGTAAGATCTTTAGTGAACGAATACTATCTTTAAATGAGTGATTGAGTTTAGTTTCACATCTCACTCGACATCATTCAGGCCATATATAGATGTATCGTACAAGCAGTCGTTTCAAACTTTCGTAGATTCATACAACATTCTTATTAAGACTAGGCGGCAATTTCAGGGAATGGAAATGAAAGCAGAATACACGTGCAAGTAACGCCATTCATGTTCAGTGTCAATGAATATAAATTTTGCAAGTGGGGCGAATGTCGAATGCTGAATGTTGCAATTCACCGTCGCCATGAAGAGTCGGTAATGAGAGAGTCCTCCCTGTTTGCAATTTCATGCCATGACAAACGTTTAAAGTATCTCATTTCTGGGATCAGTATACCCATCTCAATATAGAAAATTAGTGGTACAGCCCTACACAAGATATTTCCTTCCGGGATTTTCCTTTACGTCAACGACGTGCTACTGCAGTCAAGGCTGCAGGAAACGTACCTGTCTCGCAGAGAATTTCGGTGAAGCAAATCCGGAATCTTCTGCAGGAGGTTGTAATCAGCTCCTGAAACAGGAATCTGTGTGTGTGTTGTGACGTTTGTATCAACGGCCGAAGTCAGCGATGGATCAGCACTGTACAGGCTGCCACCGGGAGAAGTGTCATCAACGTATCAATCAAACTTGAAGAAATGCCACGTGGATTTGAACAAGGTAAACATTTTCAAAGCTATCCTTTTAAAAGAGTATTTTGGGCAAGCAATCTGGCAACAGCTCACTTCTGGTGGCCCGTGCGTTTCTATGATACGACAACACGAAGTTTAATTGTGTTTTGAGTACTACACATGGTGACTGTTCTGTTAGCTGCTTGTTTGCAATCATGTTTGCTAAAGGGTAAATTTGTACCAAGAGGAACAAACACTTGTCATTTCCATGTTTTTAAAAAAAACCAAACAAATAAATTAAATACGTAAAACAACACACACACCCCAACCCCCCAAAAAACCAAAACCAAAACAAAAATAAATAAATAAAAAAACAAAAACAAAAAAACCCCAAACAAACAAAAGAAACCCCGGAACACGGAACTAAATTTTAGAGATTCGAAACCAACTACGTTTAGCACATCGTGCACAAACGGGAAAAGTCGCATGTCCTCAAAGGATATGTAACTATTACGTTTTGTACTCAGTCACTAATACATCCTTTAGAAAAGGGAAGATAATGGATGCATGTCAGGACATAACTGGCGAAACACGGAGCAGCTGCTAGCTGAAGCGTCCCGTAATCGTTGTATTTACTGAAATCAGTCAACAAAATATTTTGTGGCGTCGTTCTCAATAGCTTACTTAAAACAGCAGTGCGCGTATCTTCTACGAGGACGAATCTGTATGTCGTAACTAATACGCTATCCTTGTTATCTTCTCTACACAAATCGCCAGAAAAGGTAGATTAATTTTACATACACAGTCCAACGTATTTACAACCGCCGGCATGCAGGTCTGCAGTGATGGAGCCTCAGTCACTAATACATCCTTTAGAAAAGGGAAGATAATGGATGCATGTCAGGACATAACTGGCGAAACACGGAGCAGCTGCTAGCTGAAGCGTCCCGTAATCGTTGTATTTACTGAAATCAGTCAACAAAATATTTTGTGGCGTCGTTCTCAATAGCTTACTTAAAACAGCAGTGCGCGTATCTTCTACGAGGACGAATCTGTATGTCGTAACTAATACGCTATCCTTGTTATCTTATCTACACAAATCGCCAGAAAAGGTAGATTAATTTTACATACACAGTCCAACGTATTTACAACCGCTGGCATCCAGGTCTGCAGTGATGGAGCCTCAGTCACTAATACATCCTTTAGAAAAGGGAAGATAATGGATGCATGTCAGGACATAACTGGCGAAACACGGAGCAGCTGCTAGCTGAAGCGTCCCGTAATCGCTGTATTTACTGAAATCAGTCAACAAAATAGTTTGTGGCGTCGTTCTCAATAGCTTACTTAAAACAGCAGTGCGCGTATCTTCTACGAGGACGAATCTGTATGTCGTAACTAATACGCTATCCTTGTTATCTTCTCTACACAAATCGCCAGAAAAGGTAGATTAATTTTACATACACAGTCCAACGTATTTACAACCGCTGGCATGCAGGTCTGCAGTGATGGAGCCTCAGTCACTAATACATCCTTTAGAAAAGGGAAGATAATGGATGCATGTCAGGACATAACTGGCGAAACACGGAGCAGCTGCTAGCTGAAGCGTCCCGTAATCGTTGAATTTACTGAAATCAGTCAACAAAATATTTTGTGGCGTCGTTCTCAATAGCTTACTTAAACAGCAGTGCGCGTATCTTCTACGAGGACGAATCTGTATGTCGTAACTAATACGCTATCCTTGTTATCTTCTCTACACAAATCGCCAGAAAAGGTAGATTAATTTTACATACACAGTCCAACGTATTTACAACCGCTGGCATGCAGGTCTGCAGTGATGGAGCCCTGAAGACTTTGATGAAGCTCTAATGTCCAGGAAGTTGTAAATAACAGGACATCAACTTGGTGTAATCAACTTCGTAGACTAATATATTTCTCAAAGTCATTCTGTAAAAATCTATTTGATAAGACTGACTTGTTGCTCTCGTGGGATATTTACTGTTATAAACGTGTCTAATAGAGTTATTATTCACTAGTGGTAGAAGGTTTGTTAATCGAGAAAATAACACTTGAAAGGAATAATTATACTATTTGAGAAGAAACAGCGTCGAGTGCAACTGTCTGGAAAACCCATGGGGATGCGTGTATACTGTATGCATCATGGATGTTAAAGAAGCGATTTGATTTTGTTCTTCACTTTCATGTAGTTACCAATATCCGATAATCGCGAACGCGATGTTAAACCCATTACTTCATAATACGTATCAAGTAGCTATGTCTTTTACCCAGTAGTGGTAGTAGACGTGGTGGTCTTTGTCCTAGCGGTACTGGAGGGAGTAGTGGTCTTTGTCCTAGCTGTAGTAGAGGACGTAGTGGTCATTGACCGTGCAGTAGTAGAAGACGTAGTGGTCGTTGTCCTAGCTGTAGTAGAGGACGTAGTGGTCTTTGTCCTAGCTGTAGTAGAGGACGTAGTGGTCACTGACCATGCAGTAGTAGAGGACGTAGTGGTCTTTGTCCTAGCTGTAGTGGAGGGAGTAGTGGTCGTTGTCTTAGCGGTAGTAGAGGACGTAGTGGTCTTTGACCATGCAGTAGTAGAGGCCGTAGTGGTCATTGACCATCCAGTAGTAGAAGACGTAGTGGTCTTTGTCCTTGCTGTAGTACACGACAGTCTCTTACCCAGTGGTGGTAGTAGACGTGGTGGTCTTTGTCTTAGCTGTAGTGGAGGGAGTAGTGGTCTTTGTCTTAGTAGTAGTAGAGGACGTAGTGGTCATTGACCATGCAGTAGTAGAGGCCGTAGTGGTCATTGACCATGCAGTAGTAGAAGACGTAGTGGTCTTTGTCCTAGCTGTAGTGGAGGGAGTAGTGGTCGTTGTGCTAGCGGTAGTAGAGGACGTAGTGGTCTTTGTGCTAGCTGTAGTAGAGGACGTAGTGGTCTTTGTCCTAGCTGTAGTGGAGGGAGTAGTGGTCTTTGTGCTAGCGGTAGTAGAGGACGTAGTGGTCTTTGTGCTAGCTGTAGTAGAGGACGTAGTGGTCTTTGTCCTAGTTGTAGTAGAGGACGTAGTGGTCTTTGTCCTAGCTGTAGTACAGGACCTAGTGGTCTTTGGTCTAGCGGTAGTAGAGAACGTAGTGGTCTTTCTGCTAGCTCTAGTAGAGGACGTAGTAGTCTTTCTCATAGCCGTAGTAGAAGACGTAGTGGTCTTTGTCCTACCTGTAGTAGAGGACGTAGTGGTCTTTGTGCTAGCTGTAGTAGAGGACGTAGTGGTCACTGACCGTGCAGTAGTAGAGAACGTAGTGGTCTTTGTGCTAGCTGTAGTAGAGGACGTAGTGATCGTTGTCCTAGCTGTAGTAGAGGACGTAGTGGTCTTTGTGCTAGCCGTAGTAGAGGACGTAGTGGTCGTTGTCCTAGCTGTAGTAGATGATGTAGTGGTCGTTGTCCTAGCGGATTTTGTGCAGATTGTAAGGTTTATTCCAGGTGCCCCATGTAGTGCTACTGGAATGTTCTAAGACGATGGAAAGCGATAGCCAGGAACTCACTCATTACACATTTCTGTACATATTTCATGGTAACGTGTTTCCATGTATAATCTCTATCTATCATATCGAGTTCTCTCTAAATCTTAGACGACTTCTGGGGCATGCTGTTTGTTTAACAATTTTAAGAAGTGATCGTACTTTGGGGATAATAGCACTCTCGGTATCGTCGGTTACTTGGGAGATTATTGGTTCCTTCTAATATAAGTTACACGGCAATAATTATACTGACCCATGAATATTGTCAACGTTGTTCTAGTGACTCTCTCGCCCCCTGGAGCTGCCCAATTTGCCACGTTAACCCGCCCCCACCACAGTTGTTGAATTCCTTTGTGTTATAATTACATGCAGCCGAGCCAGCGACTAAATGCCCGTCGAAGGTAGCGTTGTCAGCTGAATTGCCTGGAAAATGTCTAGAAGGTTGGCAGTATCAGGAACACGTTCTGCGTCCTGTGTTGTAGTCAAGGCCTTGTCACACTATCCTAGTGCTGTATCTTACTTTCCAGGAGAAAGTGGGTGAAGTTATACAAATATTGTTTACGTTAAAGTATCGAAAGATATAAAAATTACACACTAACCAGCCATGCTACCCTCTTTCAAACCTGCCAATGGTCACAAGTGATGACCAACATCGGATATAACCCAAGAACTAGTGTCCTTGTGCTGATATCGTTCTGATGACAAATCCAAAGTGCGATACATTTATCTGTATTTACGGCTACGTGTGTATTCCACGTTAGCCAAATCACATGCCTGCCACGTGTACATTCTTGGCATACTGCGGTTACAGGTGGAATATGGACGACACTGTTTGACACCTTTTACATTTAAGCAGGTGTTTTGTCCTAGCTTGGATTGATAGTGAATTTTGTCACCTCGTTTTAATGCACATAACATCAATTCCCTAAAATACGTGCCATCAAGATGACAAAGTATTCCATAGAGGATGCATGTACTAAAAATTATGGAGAACTGGCGATACACTTTCAGGATATTTATGAAATGTGATAAATATGTACTGGTTAAAGAAGAACCGACAAAACCTTACATATCAGAAATGCATCTGTTCCCCTTTTTACCACAACACGTGTCAAGATGTATAAATTCATATGTAAAGATCATGACATAAAATTAATACCTATACGGAGGTCTACTTTATATTCTACATAATGTTTTTTCTGAAGAAACGTACACAGTGTAACAATGCCAAACTTTCGATAAGTGATGATGACTTATACTACTGTTAAGCATAGCGACGTGGTACGTCAACGGTCACATTGTGTGTGTGTGTGTGTGTGTGTGTGTGTGTGTGTGTGTGTGTGTGTGTGTGTGTGTGTGTGTGTGTGTGTGTGTGTGTGTGTGTGTGTGTGTGTGTGTGTGTGTGTGTGTGTGTGTGTGTGTGTGTGTGTGTGTGTGTGTGTGTGTGTGTGTCAGCAGTATAAGTCATCACGCCAAACCTGTATGCTGCATTATTGACTCAACAACTTCTGGAAATCCAATTAAACGATGGTGGTTTTACATACATTGTTGACATTATTTCGCATCCTAAGCAGAGTAACACAATTAATGTGAGTTTCATGGTAAAGTTAAAAAATGTTGTGACAATGCACGTTTCGACCACCTGTAATTATTGAACGTTCTCATTCCATCTACTGATGCATATCTCGTTCACTGTCAGAACTCGCGCTCGTCCTTGTGAACTGTCTCTACAACAATGTTATCGTACATCCATCGTCCTTCCCTACACGATGATGTAACATGATTAGTGTTCTTATATAATTCCATTTGTACTTGATATGAAATTCAGTGTACTTACTACAAATCGCGTAGACAAGAAAATGTCTGTTGTGGAGGCCAGGGCCAAGATTGTCGAAGCTCATTAGCGCTAAGACAGTCGTAAGTTAAAGTTAATGTATGGCACTTACGACAATCTTATCGCTAAGACATCTACGCCCTGAACATTAAAAGCTGGAAGTGTCAGCGGAACACGCCGACCTATGACCACAGAAAATATGTGAATTATACCTATTGTTAGACGTCGCAGTAAATTGGCTTGCATCTCTAAGATGTCTGGTACGTGCCTAAATATGTTCAGGTTGTGTGCAGGAGTCACCATGAATGTCACCTAGGCCAGGGTTGATTTCCTTCGTGTAATTTAGACCGGAAACTGCTCGGAGACACAGATAAAACCAGGAGTCTGTGTTGTCACTGCGGTTTATATCAACCTGGCACCTTGTGGTATGGAACGTTTTGGTTTGTAGACCACTAGCAAACATCTATATGGTATACTTTCTAGATCTTAAGAGCCTCAATTCACTTTATTCATATAATAGTGACAATCTGCACCTGTTAGTATCATTTGAGAATTTGAGCTTGTAGTGGTAACCTATGTGTCAGAGCTAAGTGACGATACGTCATCTAACTTCACGCATAACTGTCATTTTCTGATTGTTTGAATCACTATTGTTTTCACTGTACCCTACTTACCAGCGAGATACTTTCGGGCTCAGGAAACATAAATAAACATCGAGGTTACACCAAACCATGCCCCGCTCGTGACCAGTGTACAATGTATATTAGCTAACGCCTAGTGCATGAAACATTTTCTGGGTTTATATGCAATCTCTGACAAAACAGAAAGATAACAACACTGCAGCAGGACATTATAGTCGAGCGTTCTTTACTTACTTGACAAATGGTTATAATAGAATAGATATACGGTGCAGTACCATCGACCACGAGCCATTGGGGCCATGGCTACAGTTACTTCCATGCTTTATATTACTTTCTTGAAGGGCAAAAACACTGGATCGGCAAGACCTGGTCGTGTAATTGCGTGTAGGAGTACCTGACTTCGTCACATGTTGGTAATAAAATCAACCACTACTTTGTCTGGCCGAGACTCAAGAGTTACAGCCAGGATAAAACTAGTAATTTGCTGATTGTGACGCTGAACAAGAACAGAACAATTGTTGTTGATGATAAGGATGTCCAACCTGCTTTTATTAAGTAGCATTGTGCAGTTTTAATCGAGGAGTATTTGTTCAATGCTATTGTTGTCTGGCGGGAACGTTTTATGTATGTTAAACGCAAAGGTTCCTGCGCGTCGCTGTCTAACATGGAGGTAAATACACCAAGAACACAGATTCAACAGAACACAATGCTGCTCTCTACGAAGCAGTTGTTATGGCAATACCCTCTCTAAACGACAAAGTCGTGTTGTTGATTGGCGGTGCACTAATCGGTAACTCAAAGAATGTCTTTTCCACAGAACAACTTACTACAGTTCACGAACCCTTAAGTCGCGCCATCTGTAAGCGGCATGTCATGGCAGAGTGAGATGCCGCTGATTGACGGTTCAGTAGTCAATATCGAATGTGATCATTAGCAGTTATAACAACGGAACCTCATTGACGACACACGTCGGTCGAGGAAGGATTGTGGTGTGACATGACCGTTTTAGACGGAGACCAGTTAGACTAACGTCAGGGGATTTTAAAAAGAAATGTTAAAACGAACCTTACGAAACAGAAGGTAAAAGGGTGTGTGAGGATGTTATGTCGTCCAGTGAAGTTTCTGACCCCAAGTTTGTGACCCCACTTGCAGCGCGTGGGTGAGCAGTGTTCTGCGGTGACGTCCATTGTCCTGACGGAATTGTAGAAGTTTGAGTGTAATGTACTATCCAATAAACAAGATGGCCGCTGTCAAGATGGAACCACGACTCATCTGTAAAGACGACACATCACCTTGACCTAGAGTCATAACCCCTGACAGGGTTGGCGTACAGGCCGCTGATGTGGCAACAAACCTGCCAATACGAAACTTAACAGACAGACTATCTTGCCAAACTGACGAAGAAAGTGGTCTGTCTTTTGCATTCATAGTCTGTTGGTGGCTAGTTGTGAAGTTCCTAAGTGAATACCAAATCGCCTAACCGCTATCCAAGAATTAAAGTTACATGTTGATGGCATAAAGTTCGCACAGTCTACCTGTCGAAATAGCGAACTGCACTTACATATTCTTTCCAATCTTCCACGCCAAACGTGCGTGCTGAACTGTACAACGAACGCTTTAAAATATATATATCCTAACATCTGGAAACTGAAGCCTACCTGTCAGCCCTTCAAGGTCTGGTGCCTTTTTTAAAAAAAAACATATATACATTACAACACTCGGGTGGCACACTACACAAGCATTTGATGTTTTCCGATGTTGCATTGTTTGCCACAAGCTAAGGCGAGCCATCAGCAACACAAGATGAATTAGGCACCAGGCGAACAGCAAACAATTTTTACGTGTAAGCTCGATAGGTTGGAAAGTTTTATACTTAGAAAGCTAAAAGCAGTCAAAAATATTCTTGAAAACGTCGGACTCTCCTACACTTGGCAATCTAAAACGTTCCCCAGTATCGACTGATTGAAACACCATGTCAAAATTTCATTAATTGACCAGTTCAAACAATAATTACGCCGATGCTCAAAATTCATCTAAAGGAAAATATTAGCATTATATGAAACCTCACTCACTTTAGAACCTCTTTTATCTGGTTGACAACATTAACCTCTAATAATAGAAACCCACTGAAACGGGGCGATGGTTTAATATTAATCTAGAAAACATAGCATATACAATTTGAAAAAATACTGTTATTTGTGACGAGTATCATGTTATGTCATCATGTACACATCTTCATGTTGAACGTAAGAAGATACGTCCCTCTTATGAAAACAGATTATGCCCGATTCTTATTGAAACTATCACCTTTGTTAAAACTGTTCTTAGTCATTTCTAAATCAACATACATACATATGATATTGTATTGAAAACGAGTGTATGTTCTCAATATTCTTCTATATGATTTACGACATTAAAATTCTGTTCTGTTCTGATAGTACAGCTACAGCTAACAGCTACGCCCCTAATCAAGTTGCAGTGTATATAAGTTGTTCAATAGATATCCAAAGCAACGTCACCCTCGCGACAGCGTGTTAGATATACACGTACCTAAGGGATGTTGATGAAGACATCAACTATACTTTAATTGTGGCTCCATATATTTGCCATTGGCACGATACGCTAACTGATAAGATGTGATGATCTGATTCTACAGGTACACACAATCACAAAAGAGTATGTTTTGGGATGGCTTTGTTGCACAGAGGAAGGATACATTTATACATAAAAGTAGAAGCATGAGATACTCTATCACACACACGAATTCAATTTATCAGCACTTCACTTCCACACAAACAGGAAAGAGTGAAATAACGATTTACAAGCGTCTCACATGTTCCTGCTATGGTCGATATTGTTCTGTTACTCTCCTTTAGGCTGCTCTCATCGACGTTGAACGTACTTTGTGTCTGGTATTATACTAAACATGCGTGATAATATTCCTACTGAAATAGTCAAGAGGTCGTAATGAATGTTCTGTGATTTGTGGGTGTAATGTAAGGTAGCATTGTACCTGACTCAAGACATTGCCGGGTTCGTTGTTTACAGTGAAGTTTGGTACCATATTTACCCCTGTACCATGATGCAGTTGTTAAATAGTTCAATAAAGAATTTCGTCTCCGTCAATTTCTGACTAACCGGTGCCAACGTGGGCGGTATTCACTTGGCACTCATTGAAGAAACGGGTTTGTGGAGTTTAAAGTGGACCTAATGTAACTCACAACTGTTACATCCCACAAACTTACGGTCGAGAATGTGAGTCAACTGACAAAAACATTGACACGCAACGTGTTACCAATTAACGGAAGACAAAATGTAATTAACTTCTCCAATACCTTATGTTGGTAATGCCTCTTCAAAGTCTGGCAGAAGAAAAAGAACACGGTGCCATCTCAGGAAATGAAAATGGAATTACAATTTCCCCGAAGGTAACTTTACAAGCTGCTGGCTTAGATCAACGGAAAGGGGGATTTAACATCATTCGAAAACTTGTTCCATAAGCGAAAACATTCGAGAGATAAATTGATTTCAATTTTAGTGGAGAGATCGTTGAGATGTTCATTTGGAGCATGTCGATTAGAACTACAGAATAAAATATCATTATATAAATACACAGAGGTTACCAACCGAGAACTGAGAACATGGAAAGTAATATGAGAACAATTCATAAAAAATGACGGTACAGTTTTGCTACATGTCTGAAAAGGCCAATGAGCCTCCCATAACTAGTTCTGAGTTAGATCTACGCATAAAGATACAGAGTGACACATCACTTTCCACAAGACTTTAACTTTCAAATTGCGAAACAGTATTCCAAAAGCTTCAGTCTTTGGTGTCTATATTTCACGACTTTTGAGGTGCCTCTTACCTCGACGATTACCAAGAGCTTCCGGCATGCAACTGTTGCTCAGTAGAAGTTCCATCGTACTCGCAACACGCAAGGCTTCAACAAAACGTTTACAACGTTTCATCATAGACATGAGGAAGGCTATTAAGTTTCGTGCATTATTGACAAAAACTGTCTGATGCAGTCTCCTATTTCGTTCACGTGTTTCATCGGATGTCTCAGATGCTTCTGAAAAAAAATGTCTCAGGAATAAATAGCTGTGTTTGTCGCTTTTATTTCCACAAGATATCATCAAACCGAAGTATGATACGAGTCAGCCTTTTAGTAGAGACAACAGTGTTTAAAATGTTTTGGGCCGAGTTTTTTTAAAAATTGAAACCATAATATCGCACCAACTTCTCATCTCTTTTCCAACATTTCAACATAAGTTGGTTACCCAGGGAAATACTTTTTTAGCTGAATCAGTTTTTTAGCATATGTCCGGACTCTTGTCAGTTGCTATGTGAACATCTGCGTTTCTTCAAGGCGTCATTAGTGGATGTGTATATCAATCTGACAAAAACGAAAGTGAATTTCTTGATTAATCCAGAACCTGTCTCAGTGCTTTAGGGTGTTCAGTTCGATCACTGTCGCGATGCTGTATGACGTATATGAGATTTCTATGAAATGAGACTTTGTGGTTGGCGATGATCTGTTGACACACTTCTTGCACTGTCTGGTGTGTGACACCAAAGTATCAAAGTTCTGTTTAGACACTGATGTGAACAGATTGTATATGCTATTTCGTGTATTATGTGTAATCAGTGTTTGGCTCAGCACAGACCAAGAAAAGAAATATATCGTCACAGATGATCATGTTCTGCCTTGAAATATATGTCAGGATGTGTCGCGAAATGTTTGTCTGTGGGTAAAGGTTCTGTGACATATCCTTACAAAGTTCATCAAAGGTTCAAGAAATTCAAAGGGAATGAAAGTCACATTACTTGACCTTCTGTTTTACGGACTTTTGAGCTCGGGCCGGTTGGTATATCTGATTTTGCAGGAACATTGGCTGCCTAGAGTTGGCGTCAACTATTGTTGGCTCAAAACTCCAATACCAGTAAATGACTCCAATCCAAATGATTTCATGTCCAAGTGAGCTGAGACCCCGTAGTGTGTAGACAGTGTCAAATGAATAGATTGGGCATCACACTGAGGGTCTTGATTTAGACGAATGGTAAACAATAAATCGTTAATGACTCTTGGAAACCATTACTGGATGTGAAATGTGGTTTTGTTTTCATGAACCTATGTTGCACATGGAAACGATTACTGGATGTGAAATGTGGTTTTGTTTTCATGTACTTCTTTCTGCTCAGTAATCGGCCATATCGCTAAACAAATCTGTCTTTTCATAATATGACACAAGAGAAAAGACCAAGAGAAAAGCTCTTTATGCCATTCCTATCAATGCATAAGCTTTGTAAAGCTCGAGTAAACGTACAAGTCGCGTTACTCTATTGACATGACAGTTGTGAATTCTTCGTACTCGAAAACATCTTCACATTAACAAAGCTGTTAACAAAGCGATACAGGTTGCTGCTAACAACTGTTTGACAATTGCAAAACTGTTTGAACACATTCCAACCGTAAATGATTACCTTACATTGTCCTGAGAATGGTTGTCCTTTGCGTCATCTTTCCGAGGACAATATAGCGTGGAGTACGGTCAGTCACAGCGATGCCACTTGCAAATCCATCATGAGGCTATGTCGTGAGGATGCTAGTTTCACACAACACTTTGACTTCATGTTAAAGAACAACTAAACTCAATTTTTTGGTACTCTTTTTATCACTGCATGTGAAAGATTTCTGGTTAGGCATAAACGGAACACCATTTTTTCTTTAAAAAAACAACAACTTGCGGTTAATTAATACCAGGCTCTCAAAAATTGCTAAAAAACAGTCTGCTTCTCTCTCGCCCGCAAACGAAACCGCACACAGGTTACGTAACTCTGTCGCCAGATTCCTACAGTGACGTCATAGAAGGAACGATTTTCAGTTAAATGTATAGAAAATGTTTAGGAAAGCTCGTCATTTTGCTGATTTCTCGACGTCACCAAAGACATGCCGAATTGTTGTGTTGCCGTCAATTGTTCCATGGGGTCGGGTGATGGTGTCACTATGCACAGACTTCCACCGGCCCCCGTAGTTTGTGCTTAAATTGGTTGTTAGTGTGTGCGAAGTGAGCGTTGTGGAAGCCTGTGGTATATACTAGATCGGATGGTTCGCCCCCTACCACGCTTCCAGGATAGAAAATGGAGTTCTAGTTTCATCGAGTTTATGAAAATCAAGACTGCTTACTACACATTGCAGACCAAAAGGATTTTGCATGGATATAACGCTTTTTCTTCTTCGGAAACGAGGTTGTGGTCGAAGTGACAATATTATCGTAAGTAATGCATGTATTATATTGACCCCTTATACTGACCGCTTCCAAGAGTGAAATTGTTATGTTATAAGCAATGTCATGTAAACGCCTAATGTCCATCAAGAAAGTACATATTTTACTACCAGTTGAAAGTAATTTTGATTTTGGAAGTTGGTGAAAACAAACTTAAATAGCACTCATCCCAAGACAGGGCGCCGCCATTTTTGAAAATGGTGAAGTCACGGACTAAAAGTCCGTTAGAATAACTGAGATAATTATGATTTGTTCTCATCAGGTTAGAAAATCAAAACTACTTTTGACTGGTAGTTAAATATGCATTTGAATCATGGCCAAAAGGATTTTGTAAGACACAACTTTTAACATAAGGACTTCTTCCAAGGAAGCAAGGTGGGGGTCGAAGTGACATTTATGTTGCAAGCATTATTATATTGACCTCCACCTCACTTCCAGACACGACTGAGTGTATTCAGTATAGATCAGTAAATGTAAAAACATAAACACTATCTTTTGACAAATCCCAAAGTTAAATCCGCATAAAAGTAATTAATCAAACAGCTTGTTATCTTTTAATCCGTTGATCGATCCAGAAACAAGAAATGCCAAATGGGGGCCTTTGTCGGGTAATCTAAGTGGCGTTACCACTAATTATACCTTTTATAAATTCATTAACTGAGCATCAAGTGAATGATGACAAATAACGTGTAGGTTTATACCACCTAACACAGATTACAACCTGGCGACAGCAAGTGATTTTGACAGAATCGTCTATGAAAACAAGGGTTGTAACTCGAAGACTAGGCAAAGCAGGAGACAAAACTAAATGATAGTAGATTGTGAGAAAATATAGCTTTCATTTTTCTCAACAGCTTTTGCGATTTCAGGTTTGTACAAACTTGTAAACGAAATAGTTTAACCCCTGAAATGTAGATGAATACTGCACAGACCCTCATTTCTATACCTACAATTACGTCACGGAGACGCTCCGCTCTGATTATCTGAAATTTCGTTTGCGGCTGAGAATTGTGCACTGTTGACAAAATGGTCCATTTAAGTTAATTAAAGGTTGAAATGAGTAGTTTTAATGGCGAGATTTCATTTATAGCGATGGCAGCAAGTGATTTTTATTTGTACCCTACTAGAGTAAATGTGATCTTTAACTGAACTGATAAAGGCATGTACGTGACACAGCATGCAGTCCAAAGACCTTCGAGGCAGTTCAGGTCACCACAGGTACCTCAAAAAGTAATGCTTACATGACATAGTTATACATTTCCCACCAACTAATATGTTAAAACTCAAAGTTAGGAACGTCTAATGAATGTTAACACTAAAAACTATAAAAACACGCTTTACCTCTGTACCTTCATGCTGGAACGAATAATCAGCTTAGACTCTAAGACTCCATTTTGCTTCCGTTATGGGAGGCTCTTTCACACGATGATGGGTCATGTCGTGGCAGTCTCGCATGTGGCTTCGAACTCAAAGGTTAATGAAACGCTAAACCGTTGTAAGGTATGGACTTACGGTTTAGACGGGATTACAGCAAAAGGGTGTTTCTGTTTGATCTTTCAATATATGACAGCTTCACATGTGTATCATCCAGTCATAGTGTCAAACGTTTGGGCACCATACTTTACAACATGACATCTCGCGGATCCCACCAAAGGCGCGCAGTTTCCTTTTCTCATAAGCCAGATTGCCTTCGACATGTAACTGCCATCACGTGGAATAACTTACACGCTGTTTAAGGAGGCATTAAACTCTCTCACTAAAGTATACATGCTATCACACTGCGCTAACACGAAAATATCGTCATTTCTCTCTTAAGAAGGGCTTCTACAATGTAACCAAATTTACAAGTGTTTGTTAAAAATAGTTCAAGAGAGATATTGATTGATGTTTTACGAAAGGGTAGTAGGGCAAGGGTGAAAAAATAGTCTCATTATTTCCCACGTTTGAGACACCGTGTACTACTTTTCTTACGTAATGTTTCGCGTTTTGATTTTAAGAAAAATATATGGTGCCTGTTTCAGTTCATATTCTTAATGCAGCTACACTTAAACTACATTGAACGTAAAAGCGAAATTCTTCTCCATATTCATATACACATGAAGCAGAGCCAAACCCATATTAACAATATATCTAATGTCAACCTCTATTACATACGCACGTGTTCATGAATCTTTATGAAAATGTTAAAGTATAGTACAGACACCTTGTAAACACGCGCAACAGCATCTCATATGAATACACATTAGTGAAATAAAGTTGGCTTTGCTTTGGCGTATCTTGGCAATATGAACTCTTTTATATCGTTGGTATGATTTTACTGCATGACGAACGCTTCTCGATCTTGCTGATGAAATTTTGGCAACATTGACGAAACGCAATGCGCCACATTTCGCTCGTCTCAGATGAGACAGCTGAATTAGATATTTGCCTGTTTTTAGAAATATTCAATTGGGTCGCGACTGTATCCCTAGTAGAGCCAATTTTCTCGGAAACACTCGATCAAACTACACTGCAAAATAATCATGCAAATTATCCCCAAATGGCTTGCTATTTGCCATGGCAAATGCAAGCAAAATCCTTATTATTGAAGAGGCCACATATAGAGTACGGGAAATTCGGAATCTAAGAGTCATGTAGGGCCCATGTCCGCAATAAAAACAGGCTGGAGCCACCGATTATCCTACTGCCAGTACAATGGAGAACAAGTCCAAGTGAAACGGCGGTAGTTCTCAATGCCACATGGACATTAAACACGAATGGAAGAAAAAAACGTTTCGACACCAGATGGCAGGGAGACTGGTTTCCTCTATCCGGAGAAATCCATAAACATATCACGTGTTTGCAATGTTTTAAAAATGTTAAACGACCTTGTGGTGCCTTTATGGACAAAACATTTATTGCATTTGACAATCTAAGTAAACTTAGTCTCGGCGTATTTCGTTACACTCAACCACTGAGTGTAACAAAACCTAGTAGAAGGTCGCGTCAGGTAACCTTTGGGCGACCAATGACCATCCAATCAAACGCGAGACGGTTAAATAGATGTAACCAATCGGACAACGGCTACTATTTAGGGATTGGAGGGGCTTTCAAAATATTCAGGTCACCACCACCACCACCATCATCATCCATGTAAACCATCATCTGGGTATTTTACAGAAATATATCACAATGGAGACTATAGCTTAGAAAGGTACAACTCCAGCAATTATGTATAGATGAGCTAATCATTTCATATTGACAGACATTATGATGCTAGGGAATTTACACAGATTTCGTAATTGATTTACATTGTGAGTTTCAAAAAGGGCCGACATTTTATAATAGTTAGGACTGTTTATATAATATTTCTTTAAGTACATATTTCTGGCGGTGGTAAGTTTATTACATTGAAATAAGTAATGGAACTCATCTCCGATTTTAAAGGGCATAGTGGACAAAATCGTTTATTTGAGGGAATATTTTCCCAGCGGCCTGTTTAAATAGGTAATTTATGGTTGGCAGTTTTAAATTTGAGAAAGGTCTTACAGTGCTTTGTTCCTAGTTTACGTTCCAGTAAAGAAATATCATAGTGGGATTTCATACATTCATAGATAACAGCTTTGGAGGAAGATCTCATCAGGTTGTCCAACAGTTGTAGCGATTGGTCTGAAATTCTAAGTTGGACGGCATTTTTGAACCAGGAAAATGAGCCTATATCTTGAGACTGCCATATGTTGGACATACCAATACTATCTAATGTGGCTTTAATGTAGTTAAGCCATTTATAGCCGTGGTTGTATTTTACTGAATTTGTTAATAATACTTGATATAGTGCTGTTAACGTTGAATTACATTTGCCTGACACTATTCTAGACCAGAAACACAACATGCGCAGTTTGATTTTACCAACAAGAGGTGCTCTCCCAGTTTCCCGATACAACATATATGTTGGAGTACTGCGTCACTGACACCGATCTCTCCACAAACAAAAAATCTGCATATAACACAATTATTTGACCTGCAGTATATACGCTTTGGTTTTTCTGTTGACATGGTTACCATTAGCTAATGTTTCCGACATCCTTGAATATTGCCCAAAACACCATTTTCAACGACTTTCAGCGAGACTAAGTTTACTCACTGTTGTCATGGTTGCACGTCAGCAATGTGCATCACCCGGAAGCGATCGTAAGCTAAATAGCATTCGGAATCGTTCGGGTACGAACCTTTTTCGAGATAAAAGGTTCAAAAGGTATGTGCGAATGTCCACTTTCGCGATTTGGTACGCTGTATTCTGATAGGTCAGTCTCAAACGTTACCTGACGCGACCTCCCATAAGGTTTTGTTAGACTCAGTAGTGGAGTGTAACGAAAAGTACTGAGACTAAGTTTACTTAGACTGTTGCATTTGAATACCCGGTTATTTAAGGTGTTGTACGTAATTAATGACTATTGCCCTTTATGCTGAAATGTGACCCTTACCAGCCACCCTATTCATGAGAATGTCACTGAATACAACTAAAACGAACCATGCTCCATTACATGTGAGTAATAAAATCAAGCTTAGTCGGGAACAAATAATTTTACATGACTTGGAATGGAACCTTTTGTCAAAAAAGGAAAAGTTCTCCTCACCTTTTGTAATTCCTGCGCCTCCATGATGGTCATACATGAAATAACAGTTAGGCCGGGCCAGGGTAGAGGTAGCGGCGTTCATAGGGATCTTCCATGCCAGCTAGGTTCATTTGGGTTCGAGCGTACTTCACAAACCGTAAGGCTGTCACTGGTGTTTAGTCAATGGAAATGAAAGAAGTTTCAGGGTTTTATTTCATTATATTATTTGTTTCACTTTGAACGTGTTTTCAGTAAAATATGCTAATTTCAGAGACTTGCTGTTAGTCTAAACAGGCGTATGCTTTCACAGTCTAGGATCCGTCGATATCTGTAATAAATGACCGGGGAATATGCCCTTATAGTGATTCTCCGTTTCCGAATGACCTTTCTGTTCTGACATGTCATATATACACAGCAGCGTATCTGTCTAACATTGACAGTTCAAGTCTGAAAAGGTCATTATCATAAACTAGCCAATATATTCTTGATATCTCTGGACCCATGAAGGGGCGTGTTAGAATTCATCTTCAGCAACCCGTGCTTGTCGTAAGAGGCGACTATCGGATGGTAAGACTCGCTGATTTGGTGGACGCATGTCATCGGTGCAGATCGATGCCCATGCTCTTGATCACTGGTCTACCTGATCCAGACTCGAGTATTTACAGACCGCCGCCAAATAGCGCACTATCTCACTAGCGCACTATGACCAAAAAACATTGCAGGTAAATATGAATTATTATTCATAAAAGGTAAAGTTACTGGTAACATAGATTACTGAGGAAATCTAAAGTGTGCAGCAATACTTACCATGCACCGGGTCGGGTGTGAAAAAGAGATTAGCGTTACCTATCACTCATCACAAGGAGGTTACTCTTTATGAGTGCCAAAACATTGACCAGATGCATGACTAAAGTTAGGGTTTATTTATGTTACTTCAATAACATAACATTTTTACTTCTATATATGATGAGCTTTTGCTTTTTCCTGTCGAATATGTAGTTTGTCAAACAGTAGTAAATGGTTTTAACTAACAGTGCTGATAACTTAACGTTAGCGAGTGAGTGAAGTTTTACACCGGACTCAGCAATATTTCAGCTATTTGGTTGCAGTCTGTAAATAATCGAGTCTGGATCAGACAATCCAGTGAATAACAGCTTGAGCATCGATCTGCGCAAATAGGAACCGATGACAAGTGTGAACCAAGTCAGCAGCCTGACCACCCGATCTCGTTAATCACCTCGTACGACAAGCATAGTTGCCTTTTGTGACAAGCACGGGTTGCTGAAGATCATTTCTACCCTGGATAGTCATGGGTCTCTGATCATTTAACGTCCAGGATGTATATTACATCTATAACTTCCTCTTCATTAAACACACTACCAAAAATTGCCAATCAGTCAATGTAAGTGAGTCCCAATGCAATGCTGAATCTCTTAGTGTTATAAAGTCTGCAACAAAGGACTTTGACATGCCTAACTCTTCACTGTCTATGGTTCTTGATCATGTAAACTGAAAGCAAGGAATCACTCCAGCAATGTCCCCAGGAATATTGTTACCGTGTTTACGTTATTGATGTATTGGACAGTAATTGAATAAATTGCCCAATTACTGATGGGTCAGAATGGCCACTTTTTTTGTTCCGAAGGGCTCGATGTTCCTTTCTTGATCACATGACCTTCACATTTCCCGAGAACGTCTAGCGTAGCATCATTATTATAGATGAAAGAAATCCTGATAGAATCCCAGTACTACAGTAGCTATACAGATTTACAAGAGCTTTAGTCTAGACAGATTTCATCGGCCGTTAAAGGCAATAATGCAAGGAAATTGGTCCCACTAAATCATCAGATGTTTACGAAATGGGTAAACTATAATTTGTTTCCTGCTTAACACTGCCCTGAGCAATATGCCATCAATATGACGTTAAAGATACAGTCTGGAAGACACTACCCAGTGAAGTGAAATTATGCAAAATTATTGCAAATTTGGCTGTATACTTTTCGATAACGGTTGTATTAAAAATTGTAATAGTTTGTATGTTGAATAACATATCATGCCAACACTGATGCCTATTCATGGGAATGACAGTTAAGATTGCAGATGAAATAATGAACAGGACCTGTCAAACATTTTAGAATTTCAACAGCACAATCAGCATGAACAGCACTACACTGTACTCTGTGACTAGCTAGGATGGTCGTTGTAGGGGATGACTCAGGATACAAGAAAACGCTTGATGATACAAGACGTTTCCTTATGTCAGCATGCCAGTGCTGAAACTGAAATGAGGTGAGGAACCTGTGCTGGCTGGCTGCTGGTTTCATCCTGGGAATATCTGAGTGTGCAGACCTTGTGTTTCCTCACCCCTCACAATCCTAATCAGCCTAAGAACTGAATATTTCAATCTTTAACTTACACTGGATACTCTGCCACTTTGAACTCTGCCTTGGCCTGACTAGATCACATGCAACATTACGTCAACGTATGTGCACTGACAGTCAAGACTTCTCCACGACGGAGAACAGTGGCATAACAACTGTTGAATCACGACGCATGCTTATACAACAATAGGATTTAGGATTAATATCACGTAGTTTGCTCTCTCTACCTCAGCTAACATGCACCGCTTGTGAATCAGTCATTGGACAGTGAGTGAGGAGGTGAGGTCAGATTTAAAATTACATCGGCAATATTTCAGCCATATCATGACAAATACAAATTCTATATTTATCATAAACACACATAATTCATAACCCCGTCAAAGCAGGACAGTAAAATCAGCAAATTATTACAAAATGAATTAACACTAGCTAACGTATTTGTTTTTCAAAGCAAACACCTAGTTTTGACAATACAACGTAAAAATGGGCTACTTAACACCGATAGCCGAAGGCGGATCACCATACTAATGTCCATGGGGACTTACATTGCTACCTGCATGGACCCAAGCTGGATTTACACCATCCCTTCAGCCATTGTCAATTTTGTTGAGGTTAAGCAACATAATATAACTACAAAAATAATTAAAACATAGTACACTTAAATTTTCTTGGAATGTTTTGGGACTTACGTCTGCTCTCGGAAGGAAGATACAGCCACTAACAATCTAAGTAAGTAATTTAAACCCCCGATCTTGTGTAAATATGTATATATTTAGAAATTTTTAACAAATCCATTTCTTTTAACAACTCATATTATCAAAAAGATCCTTCATAGTTCGTGATTTGAAATAGTTATCCCTTGTGGTGGGATACTCAACACACTCAAACAAGGCATGCTTGCCCGTGATACTTTCATTACAAGGGATGTGAAACAGAGGATCCTCACCTTTCAATACGTATTCATGAGTATATCTTGTGTAGCCAAAGCGACATTGTCGAATGAAAGACCTCTTCAAATGTGGACTGACAAACCAAGTAGATGTAACCACTTTAGGTTTTTTTGTCAGGTAATGTGTTTATACCTACTTGACAGCCCCAGTTCCTCTGCATTAGATCACGGATGTAAGATCCAATGGCTGCTTTAAAATCGGTGTATGGAATATGAAGTAGAGTCACAGCTTTGTTGAGCGCTGCCTTAGGCGGAAGATTGTATTCCCAGAAATGCCAACGTGACTGGGTAAAAAAAACAACAGAAGACGATGTCGCACTGGCCAGTAGCAAGGTCACTGTATAATTCAATATTTTTATTTGAAAGGGTGAATTTGCAAGAACGATTTTAATAGCCCGAAGCGAAGAACTGAGATGTAAGGCGAAATAGTCTGGAAAGATTATGAATTGTTTGTATTTGGGGCTTTATTAATTACCATTTTAGGGCTGTTAATGTCGCATGTGCTTCTGCTGTGAATGTAGAGCTGTTATCTGGTAATCCAAACGGTATTGTTCTTGATTCAATGATATCAGCACAATCTATTGCTCCTCCATCCTTGGACCAACCTGGACATAAGGGTCTATATATATCTTTACTTTTTAATTGATCTAATTCAAATGTGTATTGTAAATTAATAGGTCAACCTGTGGTCTAACTAACTGCCAAGAAGGAGAAGGAAAAAGACGTGAAGGAGATATACTCGTAATCTCTATGTCAGTGCCAGCAGAAATACATTATTATACACATCCCCATGAAGAAAATTAAAAACCAAGTTGTGAACAAGAATGGATTCAGACAATTTGATACGGTGAAGATTTAAAGATGGTTTGTCGGCCTCGACGTAGCGGCTGTCCATGGGAGAGGTTCCGAAAGATCCAAGGAAGACAAAATCGTAGACCTTAGTGATGAACATAATCTAATAATTTTAGGTTGCTTCTACAGGCCCCACCATATACGATGGAGCCATAAGTTCCGATCGGACCAGTGGTATGAATAAGAGAAGGAGGGTAGTTTGGTCCCCTCCCCACTTTGAATTAAAAACACCTTTAAAGAAGTCGAGTGAATTTCGGCTTTTGGCTTTAAGGAAGTCAATATGCGAAAGAACGGTCAGATGCGAATCAAGATGAGATCAAAGATGCCTTCACATCTCCGCACAATAGTTGGCCAAATATTCTCTGACAGCTGCATGTTGTATACACGACTGACATGCACTCTGTACATATGAACACATCGCAAGTTGTCTAAACCACTATTTAGAAAGGGAGGTAATTTGCAATTAATGATGTCTAATGATGCAAACCACTAAGCAAATAGAGGACGTTTCTACGTTTGTGGAAAATATATGGTTTACTTTGTTCCTAGTTTCAAATGAAAGCAGCACCAAACAAATCTTTGCTAGACTACACATGTAGTCACACACGTGATATATAAACCGCGTGTACAACTTAAAGCTCAATAATTATAAAAAAATATTCCGTAGTGTCAATACACCTGTTTAAACAAAATGAAATCATCTGTCTGGGGAAAATAGAAAGATCCATATTTCAGCTACAAATTATAATATATCACCATGTTCACTCACAATGACTTTCTTAATAATAAGAAACATAACTTTTGGTTTTATGGTAAATTATAGATACAGATTGTCAACAATCGTCTGGTAAACAGATTCATAACATTTCAGAACGGGACTTAATGGGGTTTGCATTTCCTACAATATGATACAATTGGTTTTGAATTTAGAAAATTTATACCCGTTTTCCAGACATCATTTATATATTTTGCTGAGACAAAGGTGATCTGACAGAGTCACAGAACCCAGTCTTTCAATTGCACATCCATCCCTGACGCCTTCTGTAATGTTAGGACGAGCAACGTCTTTCCTCTTTCACAGATTTTGTGGCTCAAGATGCCTCAGTCGGACCCTCACATACCTTTATACTGCTTGCCACGTACTATATGCCAGGGATACAACTCGATAACTCACGATGAACGCAATTATGTAAATCCCAGTGCAGCAGTATTGTGCTTCATTTGGGACCTGTGCTGTGTCTGTGGTTGCACCAGCGTTACGATAACTTTGTACAGATGGAAGTACCTGCAGTAGGTATTCTGAGGCTCATATGCCTCAGCGATGGCCATGTCGCACTTTAGTTTTGATTACTGTCTATAATTAGCAGACATCTATGAACAACTCACAGACATTGTATCGTCTCTCCCTTCCCTTCATCATACTGAAAAGTCAGTCGCAATTTGTAGCAGCAATAGATAGCCTGGGTGCAGTTAACATGTGACAGAAATAATCATGGCAAAGAGTTCACACAAATCGCAAAATCGTCCAATTAAACGAATTAATTAACGATTACAGTAGACAGGAAAGAAACGTCCCCTATGTCGTAAATTAAATCTTTTCCAAATTATTTCTAAATTCGACACATCAGTGACCAAAATACTGTCTGCTTCATTACAAATCACACCTTTCCTTGTGGTCGTGACAGTTGCCCCGATAATTGAGGATATGCTTTATTGTTCACAAAAAACATCCATGATCAATATTTGATAGCCATTCATAAGTCGAGAATGCTTCGATTATGAAAAGAGAAGGAAACAGATGAATAAAAATGTCCTGCTCATGGCTATACCTGTGTCTTCCACAGATCGCACCTCCCAAATTTAGATACGTTTTTCGAATGAAGACAATTTATTCATATACTGAACAGCAAAAGAAACGCTAGTGAAGTTTTACAAAAAACAACTTGTAAACAACGGATTTGCGTTTATATTGCTGTTCAGTATATATCCTGTTTCAGTAAACCTAAGATGACACTTGCTTTAAGTACTGGCAAATTGTCAATAACCCTTGGAGTACACGAGAGTGTTGTACAAAGATGAAAAAAGACAACTGATTCTTTTTCAAATAATTCAATGTGCAATTTTTTTGGTTGGAAAAAAATCAATCGAACCCTCTGAATGATTTAGAGGTCACGTGGTATCAGTTCCATTCCCCTTCAATAAAGTCAAGAATTCTAAAAAAAAAGATACTCTGATAAGAATAACATTCAGATGTGCCTGCTTTTGTGAAAAAAGTAAAGTCTTGAATATGAGATTTTGTTATCCGTCTAAGAAGCTTCACTTCGTCAGGATCATATATGTCAGTGGTACGTAAGTCCCAAAACTTCAAAGTCAATTTAACACTTGCCAGGTTTTTAAGCGTAGTACTTCTGTATTTTGTTTATTATGGATAAAACTGACAACAATCAGCAGCGGCTGAGGGATCATGTAAATCCATCCAGGGTCCTGGTATGTACCACAGGTACTGTACGTACCCATGGACCTTAATATGGTGATCTAACTTCAGTTGTCGGCAATCTACAGTCTGTTTTTGATACTGTATCGCCTTTTTCAGTTGCGCTGTTCCAAATCGAATTATCCCCCGAAACAACGAAGTTGATAGCCATTCATCAATTGGGGAGGGGGAGGGTTAGTCCAAGATATGAATATTAATTCTCTGCTTCTCCGTCTGGAGATTAGACCCAGATCCGAATTTTAGTATTTTGC
Organism: Haliotis asinina; assembly: GCF_037392515.1. Classification (NCBI taxonomy): domain Eukaryota; kingdom Metazoa; phylum Mollusca; class Gastropoda; order Lepetellida; family Haliotidae; genus Haliotis; species Haliotis asinina. The sequence goes on along the minus strand of NC_090294.1, from coordinate 5,972,851 downwards.
GGTTTCAGTGGAAACATCACTTAGGCTGTGGCTTGTAGGATGTCATCTTGTCTGGAGCAGATCTCACAAACTTTAGCTATATCAAGCTTGGTACACATATTCGTCATGTTCACCATGATCCCTAGATGAGCCGTTCGTGGTTTTTTGTTTGTTTGTTTGTTTGTTTGTTTTGTTTTTTTCGGTTTCCATGACACCACTTTTGACATTGACATACTTTAATCATAATTAGTGGACAGATTTACGAAGAGTATTTTGCCATTGCGGGAGATACTGATGACTTTGTCTTCTTGTTGGTTCTAAACCCATATCTGTGATAATCTCGTTTTTCTTCCGTAATTCAATTGCGTTTAGTATGAATTTATACGTTTGAAAGTCTCGACATGGCTGCAATATTGCTGAAATAAAAACGTGACGTCATTAGCAACATGTTAAAAGTAGAAGCCCAGTGTATGTGATTTTTTGTGCATAGTTGCGTTGTTTAGCCACGAATAAGCAACATGACTTTCCGACAACAGCGGTACTGACAGAATACTTACAAAATTGCAACAAAGGCCCTAAGCAGAAAATAAGGAGGTCAACTGATTGAGACGTTAACAAATGTATTTGTTGTTGTTATTGTTGTTGCTGTCTTTATGCAATATAAATGCAATTAGTTGTGAATTACATGTCATATATATATTTTCAGTACATATCAATTACTGTTATAGCATCTTGTCTCCTTTTGAGGACTACTTATAAGTCATGTGACTATAATCTTCAGGCACCTAACAGACACGCTTTGAGTATAATGTGGAGTATCACGCGGTATAAGTGTCCACATATTTATCAGTTATAACGATAAAGTTAACCCCTACCATTCGATAAGGACATACAAGTGAAGTGATCGTCATTGTGGCGATCATATGAAAACGAATTATTATGAATTTTGACAACTGATATGTACACGCTTGATGCCCTTTTGGAAAACATAATTTGTCCCTATATGTCTTAACAATGTCTCTGTCCTTCTTACAATAGAAACTTGGAGTTCGCTATCATTTTGAACCACTGGATCAAGGACAAGCTAAGATATCGATATTTCTTCTTTATCAAATTGTTCTTTAAGGTTCCATCCCACTTCTTTCGAATTGACAGGAATCAATGAGAATCAGCCAGAAAAAAATATCTTTCCAAAACTTTAGCCACATTCGGGACAGATTGTCAAAATACACAAGTCATTTTTTTAAAGCTTTGTGAAATGCCAAATGCTCTCTGACGTTTCGGTGACAGGTGGTCACGTTTTTATGCGATTCAGCGGTGTTCTGATGACGTCAGAGCTTATTTGAAATTTGAAGAGCATTTTGGGCGGTCTGATTGTATTCGGGGTGTATTCGGGGTGAACATCAGGTACATTCGAGCTGTATTCCGACTTCAGTGGAAATGTTCCGATACATTTGACGAATATTCAAGCAAGCAGCAATCGAGATACAGACAGACAGATTTTGTTGCCATATATGGCCCGGGGGCCAACAATACAATGTAAATATATTGAAATGTACACAGTGACAACGCTACCATGCAATACGACGTAAATAGCATACCACAGATAGGCAATGTTAAGTGCAATACAGAGCTATTGGCGATGTGATCTATTGCGATTTATATGGTATAGTAGTAGTGCTATCTTGTACAGTAGATGCACGTCATTCGTTGCTAAAACGGCAGTAAACATTTCTTTTGATGGTTGTCTACATACACTGACCCAAAAAAGAAACGCATAGCTGAAATCTCATTTTTAAAGTAGATTTTTTCGGAAAATATGGAATGGAATGACAATTAATGTAAATATTAAGTGTTTTTATAGTCAATACAACCAAAACAGACAAGCAAACACAACCTCTGGTGATTATTCGCCACACAACAGCACCTTGAAAACGCTTTGTATAATCTGCACGTGGGAAATTCTGAAAGCATTATGCACGTGCAAATGCAGGATCTCAATCTTGATTATGATGGCTATAAAAGGGGACAGGTCCTGTTGCGATTCATTCTTCGAATTTCTTTCTATGCGACGCGAAAAATGACAAGGTTAAATGAAGAAAACAGAAATAGAGCCATTGGACGTCTGGAAGCTGGGGAAAATCAGTCATCAGTTGTCAGACGTCTGAATGTGAGGCAGAGCACGATTTCCCGTCTCTGGCAACGATACACGCAACACAACTCGACCAGAGACCGTCCAAGGAGTGGGAGACCAAGGGTGACAACTCCAGCACAAGACCGCTACATCCGGGTGCTTCATCTGCGTAATCGGGCCGTCACTGCTACGTATACCGCTGATCACGTTCCTGGGCTGCGTAGAGTCTCTCCACAAACCATCAGGAATCGCCTAAGAGAGCATGGAATTCGAAGTATGCGACCTCATGCAGGACCTGTTCTGCATCCCCATCACCGTCGTGCACGTCTTCAGTGGTGCAGGAACGTTCGGGCATGGAACCTCTTGAATTGGAGGAGGATCTGGTTCAGCGATGAGTCACGTTTTCTGCTGTACAGACATGATGGAAGGATGCGTGTTGACAGACGTCGAAATGAGAGATATGCTCGACAGTGCGTTCGTGAGGTCAACAGACACGGTGGTGAAGGTGTAATGATGTGGGGAGGCATATCTATGAACGGCAGGACACAGTTGGTGCATGTGCAAGGGAATCTCAATGCTGTACGCTACCGGGATGAAATTCTGAACCGTCATGTTGTTCCTACAATTGACGCTAGAAGGGAAATTTTCCAGCACGACAATGCAAGACCGCACACAGCACGCATTACCACGGATTTCCTTGCCAACAACAACATTACAGTTCTTCCATGGCCCTCAAAATCGCCGGATTTGAACCCAATTGAACATTTATGGGACCAATTGGGTAAACGGTTACGACGTCGACAGCCGCAACCACAGACACGTCTACAGTTGCTGAATGCGTTGCGAGATGAGTGGAGAAGAATCCCACAAAGGCGGATACGACGTCTTATACAGTCAATGCCCAGGCGATGCAGAGCAGTGATTGATGCCCGTGGTGGTCACACCAGATACTGACTTTCTCACTATGCCATGGAAAATAGAGACGCTTAATACCACTGTGAATGATTGTATATGTCTTGACACACATTTGTTAATACCCGTGTGAATTATCATTGCTCAAGTTCCATTACTTTTTGTGCAATTTAAGTTAATAAATCATCTCTCATAACATTGGATTTTCACCTATGCGTTTCTTTTTTGGGCCAGTGTAGTTAGAGGAAAACCTTGCAGCTCTTATCTTAAAATCATGGCCATTACATCGAAACCTAGTTAGAACTCTTCGTAGATGGATAGATTTTAGAGAAGATAAGTATAATTCAGGTTTGATAACGGATTCAAATTCTGCATAATAGCTAATACTACTTGAAGAACCATTCCTGTTGGTATAAATCTTTACAGCGTTGTTTGAACATTTTTAGAAAGGGATCACTTTCATCAACATCGTTTGCAAACCATACATGGCCAAATCCACATTGAAACAATAATTCCCGTACAGATGAAACCCAGTTTATATCTCCCGCACCATGTAATTTCTTGAGAAGTCGATAACTGTTCCTGGATATTCTGTTAAGAGGTTGTGTAATCAATCTTATCCAGAACGATATTACTCGTCAATGAGCGTTGATGACTAGAGGGAAGCGTCCACTTTCTGCTAGTATAGTTTTATTGGCAGCTTTAAATCCACTTTTCAAAATGAATTTACAAAATTTAGTATTAACTTTTTCTATATTCTTGTTACTTTTAATCCCCCAAACTTCCGCTCCATATAACAGAATTGGCTAGATTTTTTCCGTCAAACAATTTGAGTGAAGACTCAATGGGGAGATTCTTATATTTACAAATAAAACACTTTACAGCGTGTAGTGCTCTTTCTGCTTGCATTGCAAGTGTCTCACTAACTCTAGTGGCAACATTTGTACATGAAAACACAATTCCTAAATACTTATAGTATGGTTCAACTTCTAGTAGGCTATCGCCAATATGCCATTTTTCACAGTTAGCATTTTTTGCCTCCTTTTTTGAATACTATTATTTTCGTTTTGTTAATGTTTATTGAAAGGCCCCACTTCAAACAGTATTCCTTTAAAACATCAATCTTACGCTGTAGGTTAATAACCGAATCTGCGAATACAGCAACACCATCCGCGAACAGAAGTATTGATATATCATTGATTGTTTCATTCATGAATATGCCTCTTGTGTCATTTGCTAAAATGTCTTTTACAAGTTCTTCTATATATAACAGGAATAGTATGGGTGACAAAACGCAGCCTTGTCGAACACCAGAGTACGTATCAAATATATATATATATATGTCATCTCATATTTACTGATTCAGTGATTCTTGAACAGGAGCTTTTACGTTATTGTACATGTTTCTACTAAACGTTGAAGTTTGCCGTGTATGCCACATTGTCAGAACATAAATAAACTTGGATCTATTCACAGAGTCGAATGCCTTTCGGAAGTCCACAAATAAACAATAATTTTTTCCTCCCTTCTTGCGCAGATATTTGTGTGGAAGACTGTTCAAGGTGAAAATATGATCAAGAGTAGAGTATTCTTGTCTGAAACCTGCCTGATGCTCTAATAATAGATGCTGGCTCGAGATCTAGAATTTGACGCGGTTATCTATGACAGTAGAGAATATCTTAGTATTAGCAGGGCTATACCCCTGTAGTTATTGAGGTCTTTCTTATCCCCTGATTTGTGCAATGGTACGATTAAGCTAATATTCCACGCATCGGGAAACAGGCCTGCCCCCAAAACACGGTTAAACAAACAGCTTATATAAGGCAAAAGCAATGTGCTGACTCCTTTAAATACTTCTACGGGTACCCCATCTTCCCCTGGGGATTTCCCATTGTTCAGACTCTTAATGGCACAAAGAATCTCCTTATTAATAATACTACTACCAAGTAATTCATCGGCAATAGTACAGTCATCACATTCATTGGCATTATGAGAGCTGAAGTGGTCTGCAACATGTTTGCCAAAATAGTCACCGCCAATCACGGTTTCATTATCAAGGAGTTCCCTAAAATAGTTATACCATTCATCCACTGTTATAGTTTGGTCAACATTTTCTGTACAAAAACAATATTTTTGATTTCTAAAAATATCGACAATCTTTCCTTTTGGCAGCCTCAACTATTTCATTCATAATATTTTCTTCCTATTCCTTTTTCTTTTTACGACATAAATTATGAAATTCTTTTTGGTGTGTAGGTATTGTTTACAGTGGTTTTTGATATTCGTTTTCCTAAATTTATTTAGTAGATTATATTTAAGCCGTTTAGCTTCTTTACAATCCTGGTCGAACCAGGGTGGCTGAATACATGTACGGTGTAGGGTTGACCTACATGTTCGTGTAACATGTCTGTGTGAGTCTCTTCTCAGTGCACGCAGTCCCTTCATTACAAAATCATTTAGGGCTTTAATAGCATCAACGACATTATGTTGTATACAGCCATAGAATTCGTGGCCAAAATGTTCGACATTTTCTTTAATAAATTGTACAAACTCAAACTTTCTCTCGTCGTCCCATACTCGCACGTGGTGGCTCCTGCACTATGTTGTCACGTGATGTGTCATGTGATGTTGCTATATTAACTGTGACGGGCAAATGATCCGAGTCAGAACTACATAAAACGTTCATTTTTTCAAAATAGTTATAGAGACAAGTTGACACAATACAATAGTCAACAACACTGTTGCCTTGGTGACCAATAAATGTAAATTCTCCACTAACATCATTTCCTGCTCGACCATTTAGGAAATGTAGAGATACATTCCAACACATTCGAGACGATTTCGAGACATCCTGATAGGAGTTGTAGTGGCTTGTCTTTCCTATTCTTCACCGAATATATCAGAGTATTTAGAATGCAATTCGAATGCACCTCAGATTGCTGTTGGATATTTTCTATTTCGAATGCACCTCGAAAGTTTTGAACATGTTACGAGAATTGACCTGAATAGTTGGAATGCTTTCAGAATGCAGTAAGAGGTTTTGGAATTCAGTTCGAATTTCCAGGAATCTCCAGAAATGTTCATTCCGACAGCATTCCGGCTCATTCCGTCTCAAGTGTAAAGGGGGTATTTAGTAAAAAGTAACATTCCATGGCACTGACTTTTGTATGCAGATGAGACATGTACTAGGGGGTACTTCAATAAGTACATGGAAAATGTCCTGTCACAAATCTTGTAATACACCAACATACATAACCTGACCATTTAATACCTGGTGAATGCAGCAGGTACAACAAAATGATAAACTTAGTATCAAGGATTACCATAAACACATGCGACTGATATTTTCGGGCTGCTGATAACTACGCGATTTCTTGAAAGATCAAGTTACTTCTAGAGTACTCAGAACTAAGTTGATAATTCCTTGCAGAGCCATCCAGTTCCGGCAGGAGACTCAAAGAACAGCCAGGCCGAGGCATCAAGTGATTAGTCGGAATTACCCAAGTTGTGGCCGACAGTTAGTCTGAATCTTGTTGTGTAACGTGTGGTTAACTTTTGTGTACGTTTGCTGTCTCATATCACTTTTGACACAACCAACTGTTTTTCGCTACACAAAACATAAACAACCCAAGCATATTTGCATGTGGGCGTTGGGATTTAGCTCGTTTCCTGTTTTGAGATCCTGTAGTCTTATTAATAGCAAAAAGTGACAGTGGCCACTAAACATATTTTTGTAGACGTCTCACAGATACAAAGTATTTCACTGGATTCAAACATTGATCAGAATACACATCAAACAGGAATTACATCGGGTAAACGAAGAGGTATTTTATCAATTACCTGTTTGTTTTCATTTGCAGCTTTGGGGCCATCAGCAATAAACGGATGTAAATCCAGAATAAAAGACATATTTTATGTCCGAAATGTCAACGTGTGAAAAATGCATTCTGCCTGTTCAGGAAACGAGCGATGCTGTTACGAATACGAGGGACCATGATAGCATCTGGACAAGGAAATGCCTCTTCTAGCAAGGCGATTCCTACGGGACTTAGGACTTAGGACTCATTTTCCCTTTCGTGTGTAATTATGAAGATATGTAAATATCTCTAAAGATACATACACATGTTAATGATTGCACACGTTCGGAGAGTGTTGACAAGCCTTTGTTTATGGCGGGTGCCATAATGTGGAACACAGTGGTATAGTGGTTACCGTGCTGGCCTCTCACGTCAAAGGCCTTGGTTCGAATCTTGGCAGCGACACCAAATATTTGTGACCTGGTCTGATACTGTGTTGTGTTCCTGGGCAAGACACTTCATCCACATTGTACTCAGTCCTCTCAGCTGTCTATTAATGGGTATCTGAGGAGCGTACAATTCCGTCAAGGTAATAATACAACGTCAAAGAACAGTATCGAGTTGAACACTGCAGCCTTCCTCATTAACCAGTAGGGTTGTGCTCCCGGTGCTCCAAGAGTTGAGGAGGTATCAAACCAAGGACACGGAGAACAATGGGGGGGGGGGGGGGGGGGGGGGGGGAGGGGGATCTGACAACAGTGTACCTGGGATACAAGCGAGTCACTTTAAAGACGTGGTCCGCATGCTTAGCATGCTTTTTCCCTAATCTTGCCAATCACGTTGCTGTCAAGAGGGACACACCTTTTGGTAGACTTTGAAGTTATGCACATGTTCACTCATTATATCTCATGTCTAGACTCCTTTGTTTGCTGATGCGGCGTACAGCTGTCATAGAGCTGAATGCTTCTTAATATAACCCTTCTGGTATAGTCACAATTGTACAAGCGACACTGTAAAGATTGCCACTTAGTAAAGATTGTTTACGAACGCGAAAACGGTCTTGTCTCTATTTACAAGGTTACCTCACGCATTTAAGACATTTAGCAGTTGCGGGTAAACCACCTAAATCAACCACCTATTGCTTCATTGTGTTATTCCTCTACCTTGATTGATCCTGTTATTCAACATGGACAAGTTGAATAATTCCTTGTCGTGCAAAACATATACTGTTAGTCATGATAATGGCGTAACATGTTTTCCTCGCTACCGAAGGTCATTTCAACAAAAGAATGGCATACGTGTTCTCTCGACAGAGTACAGGAGTTGGAACATCATTCTTGGAAACATTTTGATTATCACAATTTGAAATAATGTGATTTTCAGTTGTAGCCCATAAAACGAAAATTGGGCAAATGAGAACAAAGTATGTACATGACAGCATATTCTCTTCAGTATAAGGCTTATAGTAATGTTTTGTTCTCAGAAACACGGACGGTAGTTGTTTGCATCAAACCCAAACAAGTCATGGATCAGCAGTCAAAAGGAGAATGACTGTTCCGTCATTCCTAACACCTTTAACTCATTTGTACCCTGCTCTGTACCATGGTATGGCGTTGGTCTGTCACCCGCTTTTCTCCCTGTGTTACAAACGAAGCAATATTGCCACGTGATGATTGTTAGTTTTGTTCAAGCGGGTGTTGTGAGGCATCAGACATAAGGCCATAGACATTTGCAGTATCTGTGTAGGTTAAGCCTTGCTTAAGTTATGATCTGCAAATGTACGATGCTTGACACGGCTATGAAAAAACAACTGCAAGTTTAATGGAGAAGCATCAGCTTGGAATCATTCCCCAACAAGTAGTCCCGCATGACGTATCTATAATACGCTTCTGAAACTGTAAACCGTTTATCTGCTAGTGAGTGTGGAAACTTCATCTGACACATGACGTTGGCGAGTGACACAGCTTTAGCAATATTCCATCATTATCACGACGGGGACACAAGAGATGGACTTCACACATTGTAACCATGTCTGGTCATCAGATTAGTAATACAATCGTTTAGGTTTTGTAAGACAAGGCGAGCTCTTGGGCGAGAGTTCATAAAACATTTAAATATAAAACTGCAACATACCGTTGTTTCTGGTCAGTAGCTGTGTTCAGTTATTACATTCAATTTGACTAATCTGCCATCGATGACAATAAACAGTCTGTCATGAGCGCGGGTCACCATCAGTAAGGGCGATCATTCACTACAATCTTGTCCAGTGTATTCATGATGAAGCATATGTAAAATCTTAGGTGAACTTGATATCGGATAAAGGTTATAGGCTATAGGTAACAAAATAATGCTACCTAAAAACAATAACCATTCAGATGGGGTTTCTACTATTTCTATATGTCTTTGTTTCATGACGGGACACTTCAAATTTAGTCCCTGCTTGAAAGACAGAAAATGTGGATTTTAAGAAAATATTTATAATGTGTTTTGCGTATTTATTGATGTACTTGGATACAATCATTCTAACGATTATTCTTGTCGAACACAATCATTTAGTTTATGACCATCACCATGGATGGCACTAAAACAGGTATACCAAGATGATCGCATAATGTATAGATATGACAGAATATCACGTTAGCAATATCTCTGCAAAGCTTCATTGTTTAGTAAATACATTACACTGCGGTCAATTAAATACGCCATGCGTACCTAATTAGCTCCTGACATTAAAGGTGCAATTAGAGGTTAATTATTTGCATTTACCATTGTGTAAGCCCTTGCACCATGCAAAGACATAGAGAGATTGGGAGCATAAATTAGGGTCCTCATTCTATACACACACATATAACATGCTCGGCACAAGAACAAAACAGTGTGTCATTATTCCAAAGACTACGCATGCAATCTGCCATTAAAGCAATCTTTTCTTTCACGTCAATTTATTATTTGAATCGGCCCAATATTTTTTCCCGAGAGTTAAACGAGTGCACTATCAGATAACGACCATTTAGAGATTAAACACAAGAAGGAAAACATATAGACCTAAGTTCTTTTAAATCCCCTTTTTCAACGTAAAATCTTCCTTGAAAATTGAACTGATTATTCAAAACAATGACTGGCGTAACTTCTGGGCAATCCATTACAAACAATTCCCGATACTTTTTAGGATAGGTTTGAGTGTTGCATCTTCGTGCCCTGAGACGAATTCGTGTCAGCCGGTACAGGCGCATTACACCAGTCTTGAAGAAGGACAACACGCACTCATTGTAATCATTAGTACGTGGTACACAAAACAGTGATTAATTCCGAAATTCACCCCCCCCCCCTGAAATAACGTCATTGGCTTTTCACAATGTTTTCCGAAAGGTTCTTTCTTTAAGTCTTCGGATAAATAATCCTCGATAATATCCATGATATATGTTCCGATGAATCTCCACTAAACTCTGCATATATCTACGGCTCGGCCTGGTGATCATATTTCCTCCCTTGGCTGGCCTTTTATACAATCACGAGTCTACGCTGGTAAGTTGAGGGTACCAATCACAACTCACTTTCGCGTTTTAAATTTTCTAACCTATTTAATTTGGCAAATGATGCAGCGGGAGAAAGAGATCTTGCACATACATTATTAAAGTACCCATTGTCAATTTATCTGTATGACGCACCCACCGCCTAATCTGCCTCACACTGGCAAGCTCGGTTGTAACGTCGGCTTTGCTGACTAGCTTAGGTGAGAATGCGGAACCAGCAAAAGGTGGTAATACAATTATCGAGCCGAGCCGTAGATGCATTCAGGGTAAAGTGGAGATATATCGTAATGCATATGCATAATGGAGATTGTCGACGATAGAGATGAGTGGAACATGGAGTTTGTTGAATGATTTCTAATTCAGTCATACATCGCAGCCTTAGCGATAACAGCCTCGTGAACAGGTGCGTTTGTCTGACCAACTGCTAGTACTCGACAACACAAAACCGCATACATTGATATACTTGAACGTGTTTGCCTCGCTAGCATGATTTTGTGTAACCCATCTTTACAATTCTTTCTGGAATCCTAGAAAAGGCCACCGCCTTCATCCAGGCCATAATCCGTGCCAATGGGACTCACGTTCTTAAGACATTACTAATAGCTGTTTCCATGGCTTTAACTGGTGTTTGGTCTTTATAGTGGTACTCATATTGGTAAATCCATGACGCTCCCGTGATCGCAATGTTTGGTCTTTACCTCATAGTGGTAAACCCATGACGCTTTCATGATCACAATTCGCTCATCAAAATCGGCTGGATCTGTCTCTCGTGAGATAGTTAACATGGAACATTTCTGAAGTCTTCAATGTCCTGAACCTTTTGTCATGCCCAGTGCAATATTACGAATGCTATTCTTCTCTCATGAGAAATATGGCTGTACCCTTTAAGTGGAGTAAAAGTATCGTAAAATAATTGTTCTTCAAAGAAGGTACGCAAGTACCCACACTTCAAAGTTACATCTAGGCTTACTTGCTGTTTAAACGTAAAATTGTTGTCCTGTTATGGTTTGGCAAAATTGTTCCTACAATCGCCAGAGGTTCATGGAATTGTGTGAACTCGGACAGGGTCTATGCAGGTAGCAAAGGGAGTCCCAGTCCCTATGGTCCCCAGTATGGGTATCTAACTTCAGTTGTTGGCGATCTGAAGACAACTCTTATATATTTACAGCACAAATCTTATGGATAACAATTTCTTCATTCTTTTTCAAAACGTTTCTTGGCTAGTTCGTGCCCCCTCATCAGGTGGATAATCTAAAAATAAACCAAGAAGTCGTTATCTACAAGGTGTGTCTTGTATTATCGCACCAACACAAATGCCTTTGAAGAATATCATTCTTATATTGTATTGTCCTAATTTGCAATCCAATTTTAGAGAGTTATGCAAGTTGTATTTCTTGATACTGTGTAATTCTAGCTGATTTTACTGTTTTTGTTCATAGGTTTTGATAATTCACATCTTTTCACGGTATGGCTGAAACACTGGCTGTAACACTTAACTCTTTCACTCACTCACTCACTCACTCACTCACTCACTCATGTGAGATGCCTACATGATGTTTGATGCGAAGTGAATCATTCATAATAACATGATGTATTATATCAAATGTTGTCCCTTGTAGCGGCAGTTGTGGGCAATCCTGACCTTGGATTACCACCAAGCTTCTCTTCTGTCCTCAAACCTGGACCCGTCCTCAACCTCTAAGGTCGGAGCTAGTTCATAAGAATACGGTGTCCAGGTTACGTTTGTTTGAAAAAACAACAGAAACTTCCAGGCCTCTTTGCTGCCATACTTGTTGCTCAATTGTTGTTAGTTTCTCAGTATGTGTGGCTCATTAAGAGGCAAACACGTTTAAAGTATATCTGTGTATGCGGTTTTGTGTTGTCAATTACACCATAGCGGGCAGCATTGTGTGTTCAGCCAAGGCAAACAAGTGAATATGACTGGGTCCTGGATTCATCTCCAAGAAATTACTCACAATTAGAACCGTTTTCCCCACTTCCTCACCAACTGTATGTGTTTTCCAAAGCAAGAAGTGAATTAAATGTGTCGATGACTTTTATATCATATCATTCAGTTGCATCACAGTGAACGTGATGGGTGGCGCATGGTGAAATTTAAACCAACTAGAAATCACCACTAGATTTGAAACGTTCCCAGGAATATAGCAGTGAGCGGGAACTACTTTCATAAAAAGTATTTGCAAATCAATTGGTGTCAATCAAAATAAACATTTCGTATATATTTTAATGAGCTATTATCACTTCGAAGTCACGCCTGCTCTGCAGCTCCGCATTCCTCCGCACTCCTTTTTACTTCGCATAGTGAAATTACTGACATTATGCCACGAGTTAATTTCTCTTTATTTATCAGATATGTAAATTTACTAAATTTGGAAGAGAGTTTTATGAGCCATTGCTCCAACATTAATGCGTCTCTTGATGCACATAAACTAATTTGTATATATCATGTACTGACCTTAGAGTTGTGAATTCTTTCAAAACATATCTTTACCATTACAGAAGTGTTCCCGCAAATTGTACCCAAATCTATAATGCAATGTTACAATGGCAAAGGTTTGCTTTAATTAACGTATTAAAATGTATTTGAGATGTACATGAAGTCACTCACTTGCATAAGTAATAGGTGGGCGAGTTTATATCATGCCGCGCTTCCTATCTCAAAGGTTAGTTAGTTTAATGAGGGAGAAGCCCTTGATCCATGTCATAGATGTGTACTGAATCCGAAGACTCTACAAACACGCATATGGTTCTGACCTTGAACAGAAACAAGATCAAACGTTGCCAATGTATAGACTTATAGCTGTAATCTACTCGTATCGGATGGCTACAATTATTTCACACGGTGTAACCGATATAAGCTAGGAAAGCATAACATGGCCATTAGTAGCTGGTTTATAATTCTTGCTGATCAGGGACTGGTGCGTCAGGTTCAAAAATTGATTTTGGCATATAACTGCAGTTTCACCCACAACAATCAGAACCATAATAATCTATGTTCGCTTTCCCTCATATTATTCTCTAGCTATCTACAATGAAGGGTGACATGCCTTCAAATTAACTCGATAGAGGTATGCATGATTGCTTGCATATGTGTGCATGTGTGTGTGTACGTGTGTGTGTGCATGTGTGTGTGTACGTACGTACGTGTGTGTGTTTGTCTGTATGTATGTGAGTATGTAAGAGTGTATGATTGTAAATGAATGTATATGTAGGTATCATAATGGTATGTCTGGTGTATATGTCTGTGTGTGGCTGTATGTATGGTTATATGTATGGTTGCATGTATGGATGTCTGTTGGTATAGTTATATCTGCATGCACATCAATTGTCTGCCCCTGCTGAGTGTGGCGTAAAACTAAACTCACTCACTCACTCACTCACTTGTGTGATATGTATGCTATTTATACTCGTAGAAATTGTGTATGGCTTCATGTGTGTTGATAATTTATTAATTATACAATGTTTATGTGGTTTGGATTTTACAATGTCCCTTAGGCCATGTGTTATACTATGGGTGGGTTATCAGTCTAGATCTTATGGATGTTTGTATAAATATAACTGTTGACAGGCAAATAAACAAGTATTTCTCTCTCACTAACTGAACCAATCTGAACGAATTGAACGAAATGGATAACACACGCAGACAAATGGCAAATGATCAGATGCATTTCAACAAAGGGAGATCTCACCTTACATAACACAGAAAGCAATCCCTATTTGGCTGTCCGAATCAATGCATAGCGACCATTAATAATAACGTTGTACCAAGTGATCACTGAACACCAGTCACGAAACCGGACACACCATAACGCGCAAGCTTTTCCCCATCGCGTCCTGAAAGGTTAGCGTCCATCACATCGCTTGGCACATTCAGGGCACGTCATGGCAGAGGCATATCTCTTTCGCGAGTCAGCAGTGATGGCGACCATTGTATATGTACCAAGAATGTAATAGACTTCGCCATCGAGTCACTTGAGTTGACGTCAAGTGAGCCTTCATTTTAGCTGGAGTGTCAGACACTACGAGCCGAAACTAATTCTGATCTGGACTCTCGGCTCTGTGATGAATCGATGGAAATATGTTTTCAGCTTTGGTTGTTTGTGACACAGGCTCCCCTAAGTGGCAGACACGCTAACAACCCTCTCGCTATGAAATTACAAAAATGTTGCATCTCTGCATAGAAGATGAAATATGTGCTTTTTCAAACACCGTTTGAAACTCATCTTTCTCATCGAAAACTGGACAGTTTTACCTTACCAAATATGTATGTCTGTCATATTCTCACTGCTGCGAAGATCTGGAGATGTTGAACGGAACCCAGGACGTCTGAGTAGGGAGCTTGATAGTTTAAAATCAGCTACAGTTAAACAGATTAAGGATTCAGAGGAAAGGTTATCCAGAGATGTGAAATCAATGAGGGAGGACATAAAAGAAGTGAAAGGAAACAAACAAGGAAGAAGAGGAGGTAATGACACTTGAAATTTAATCAATCCAGGGAATATAGTCTTACATGACAGACGGAGAGGAGCATATAGAAGATCAGGAAAGACGAAACCGGAGAAACAATATGTTACTATATGGTATGCTAGAAAGCAGAAATGAACCCAAAACGTCAAGCAAAGGTTAGGTGTTAGACATTCTGAATAAAGTTAGAGAGTCGACGGATCTACCCCCATTAAGACCCAGAGATATACAGAGAGGTACATCAGGTAACACCAGTAACTCCAACAAAACAAGGCATATTATCATGGAGATGATGCATTGGGGAGACAAGCGGAGATCTGTGAAGTTGAGAGCCACTCTCAAGGAACAGGGATACGGTAAGAGCAAACAACCTCATACGCTTCCAAAGGCAAGAGCTCTAGAGACTCCGGTCCCAGAACCCAGACACCAGATGTCAGTTTTACCAGACATTTATTTGTTATGTGGGGGCGACTTGAATGCCCGAGAAACAACCAAACAAATAATATAGGAATTGGAAATTGGTATATACATTTTGAAATTCTCTTTTTTTCAAATATGGAAATGTATTAGGACACTGTAGCAAATAGTGAGACACCAACAAATTTTGTGAATGCTGATCCATGCCTGGATTTTGTATGCGACATTTTAGATACACCCATCGACAGGAAATAATGGACAGGCTACAGAACCTCAAGTACAAAAAGTCACCGAGGATGGACAATATTCTCAAGTTTTCTTAAACATTCGTCTGATATATTACTCCCTTATCTTGACCTTTTATTTTGTGTTATACTAGAAACCGGTCATCTTCCTTCATCATGGTCAACTTGTATTATTGTACCCATTCATAACTAGCGTGGAATCACTCTCCATAGTATTTTCCGGAAACTTTTCACATATCTCATAAACAAAAGATTAATTACGTGGGCTGAGACTATGGATAAAGTATGTGAGGGCCAAACTGGCTTTAGAAAGGGCTTTACTACAACTGACAATATATTCATTGTTCACACATAATTGAATTCAAGACATGGAAAATTCTAAAGCCCCTATTTGCTGATTTTGCTGAGGCATTTGATTCTGTCAAGAGATATGGGACCTACTGCAAACGCATGGACTAGGTCAAAAGATGAATAAACTTTATGTAGCATATATGAAAATGTCAGAGAACGTGTAGGAAACAATAACGAAATCTGAGAAAATGTAAGTTGTATTTTAAGTCCCTTTCCGTTTACATTCTTTATCACTGAATTATCCTTACAAACATGTGGTAGTTGTACAAACGGAATTCAGTTACATCCTTATTAAACTCATTTATTTGTGTTACTCTTTGCGGACAATATCGTCACTGACCCAAAGAATGAAAGATATCTATCAACGAACATGGCTTGAATCAATTTATCTATCCTCTAAATATCTATATTATAGACATTGGAAATCTGAACTATGCCAAGAATATTATCTGTCAAAACTCACTGTAAAGAAATTCCGTGTAGGTATATCCCGATTTCGCTGCTCATCGCACCAGTTGTTTGTTTAAACTGGGCGTCATATTATTGTTCCTGGTAACGATAGAATTTGTAACCTCTGTAACGTTAAAACTGAATAAAACGAACACTATTTTTATGTCTATCCCCTCAGAAAGAAATAGTTAACACCCTACTATTGTGCCCATGCAAATGAAATACAAATAACTATGCTATTAACAACTGAAAACACAACTGAATTACAGAACCTGTTAAGGTAAACCTATGTTGCATTTATACATAGAAAATCTGCTTTAAATTTTTAATCTGTAAATATTTGACTCATCCTTTTTCTGATTCTCAGTCGTAAATGTTGTGTATATAACTGTACTATAGGTCTATGTACTAAGTGCCGAATAAAGATTGATTGATTGATTGATTGATTGATTGATTGATTGATTGACACAGGCTCATGCCATCTGTATACATAGTGTTACGATTAATAAAATTAATTGCCGTGACAGCAGGTGTAAGAGACACAGAACCAGCAAAATATAACACTGACAAGTCTAAGATTTTCGATGATACTTTATATTTAGCAAACAAAGTCACAAATATACAGATTCACAAGAGATGTTTCATGTACAATGCAAATGAGTTAAATCTACAGTAATGGGTCACAAATATAATGCCAAATCACCGACGTATTGATGTGAGAGTGAGAAACAGTTATGCAGAATGTACCACAGCAAGCGGTCAGGCAGCGGTTATGTAGATCAAGCGTTGATGGAGATTGATGTTGTTACTCCCTGTGTGTCCCTGTCGACAATAAGACAACCAGCCTTATGTATATACAGTCACCAATTCCTGAAAGTTCGAGCACTCACGACCATGGCCATCAACGTGGAATATTCTAGCTGTCTCCCGGAAGTACGCATAAATAATCGAAACATAAACTCAAGAGGAGGTACCTTTAAAACACTTCCTGAAAGCCTGCTGCCAAAATACGAAAAGTGCTGAACATTTATGATACGAAATGAGACCCCTAATAATTATCATACTAAACGTGGTGACCCAATAGTAATTATTATTACTTAATTAATAATACAATTTACCGAAAATACACTCTCGTTACAACAGGACTTGATGTACTGAGCCAATACTTAGACCTAAGATGGATTGAGAATTAAGGCAAGGGATTCAATGTTAAACACATACATTTTTCTGGGTTACATCTTTTTTCATGTTCTGGAGTACAACGTTTCAGGGCTTGTTCCCGATCATCATTGTACTCATTAATTGAAACGTTGCACTCCAGACCAAAGAGAAGATGTAGCCCCGAAAAATTTCTATGTTCATCGAATAACATCTTCTAAAATGCCAATCAAGAATTGCAACATTCTCAAACACTCACATTTAGTATAATATCCTGTTTAGGACCTATCAGACACTGCATTTTCGAATGATAACTTCAGTAACATCTAGCAAATGTGATATGGTGCTTGTTTTGCGAAAAGATGCTTGTTGGATTGTGAGTGTGCACGACTCGTACTTTTACGACGGATTTGCGCCTTTCATATATCTGAAATATTTGAGGGCACGGTTTGCAAGGACGAGGTACCGTTATTCATTGTCCAACTGTGTTTCTTGAATCTAACTGTATATTTGTGCGTTTCACAAAAGTAGCAAACATCTAACATCTGTTCTGAGGAGGACATTTTGAAAAGCAACTTTAAATCTCGTTGCACATGTTAGAACTTGTTCAGCTGTAAACCTGCTTGCACTGTGAGTACATGGAGATCTAGCAACTCAGTAAAATCCAGTTAACAAACCACGCGATGATGCAACCTTTTCTGTATTAAATAAGTTGAAAATGAAATACGCGTTTTGTCTCGTTGACTTTTTAAGCTCGGGTGCTCTCTGCACTAACGTGTGCATTCCTCATGCAACAATAGTATCCTGTTCCATGTACAAACCGTTGCTGACATTTCAATAATTAAATAACAGATATACACATTCCATGAAGTGGACAGTGGAAGCCATGTAATGCTGTTAGTCCGCGAATAGCTGCGGGAGCTTACCCTTCTTATAATTCGCTTAATGCGTTTGGTGTTCAGACCACCACACATAAATGGCATGTGACATTATATGTATTTCCTTCAACAGGAATAAAACAGAATATTTACCTAATTTGCTTCGGCTTGAAGTCAGTGGAGCTCGAGAACTATTACCACCCATCCACCCATAAAACGCTTGTATAACCTTTCCACAACCAGATACAGATATACAGTGTCTCATACGTTGTGCAATGAAGATAACCCTGATGTACACTATACCGGAAGAGTGGTGCTATGTTTATACTTGTGCTACAACTTCATCTCTAATGACCGAGAGGACATTGTGGAATGTGCTAGTATTTATCGTTTGTATATAAGGAGAGCTGGCTTTTGGCTTTCATCTCACATTACATCTCAAGTCACCAGAACACAGGGCTAAAATAATGTCGAGTATGCTGATCAAAACCAAACAGTTTCACAGAATACTAACAGCGTTATCAAGAGACATACTAGACTGACTCTAGTGAGTGTACGCCGAGCTCCTGTCATCACAGACAGGCTACGACGAGGGTAGTTTGCATTTATACATTTATTTAACTGTAGCAGTAGCAGGATCTGAACAGAGATAAGGACGCCACCTTTCCTATTCAAAAGGAAATGAACGGAAACGCGGAAGTCAAAAATCGGTTTCGATAGTGGTATTATTCATATGCGTCTAAATATTTAACACAGATGCATCGGAACATGAACATTCATGCAATAACATCGCTGCATAAAATCAGAGAGAGCAAATTGTATATATTTTTCATTTTCGACAAGGGTCCACATAAATGTCAGTCCATGTTATGTCCGACACGCACACGCACACGCACACGCACACTCACACGTACACGCACACGCACGGCAGTTCTAACACGCCTTGTCATGGACTGGATCAGGCGCTGTTTTGTCGTCTTCCCCACTCCTACTGTAGACATGCAGCCAGCTCAAGGAGGATTTGGGGCTGACTTTGACGGAGACGTCGATCCAGTTCATCACCCAAAGATGTTCCTTGGGATTAATTAATATAAGATTAGGTGAACGAGAAGGCCAAGGGAGCAGATTGTTGTTAGCCATAAAATCCATTGTAACTCGTACAGTATGCGGTCTGGCGTTGTCCTGGTAAAAGCCTCCACGTTGGACGTCAATGACTGAAAGGAGATGGGGGTTACAGAAAATCTCATCGGAACTGAACGACCTTTCAGTTCCCCTGCATGTGGATAAGATCCGTCGGACTGGTATGGGATATCTCTGCGTACCGTTCATGAACGCGTCTATACACTCTGTTTATATGTAAAAATGTTATATTTTACATCGTTAATCAATCATATAATAGTGTCACAGGCGCACCTGGTTGAGATTTGCATAAGTCGTTGAGCCTTGGATGAAGCCATTATTAGATGATTGACCAAACCGCCCTACCGTCTATCGCGCCACTTACCATGAAAAGTCAAATTCATTGATGGTTAGCGTGTGTTTGTTGTTTAAATTTTATTCCGCATTCCCAATGTCCCAGCTTCATGACGCCTGTCTGTATACAGTTGAGTCTGACCAGGCAGGTCAGCTAGATTAGCAACCGATTCCGTTGGCTGTCCTTCACGATAAGCTTGGGTCGTCCATATATGTTACCATGATTAATGCATCATGCTCCAAATGCAGTGTGATCTCTTCAGAAGACTTTGTAATGTTAGATTTACTTAATGTACACATTACATTTTCAAATATACAGTTTCATCAGTAATCAAGACAAAATGTACAGTTCAAGAGAGAAAGGCAGATACAAGTTCAACTTAAACTAATACCCCCAACCCTCATGCACACATACATACATACACACGCACACACGCACGCACATACATACATATTCTGACAAGCTTAAAACCGCTATAAAAATGTTACATTCTGTTTACGTTGAGTGTGTAGACGATTCAGTATATAATTAGATTTAAGTAAAGCAGTGAACGTCGGTATGATATATTTCTACACAGTGAGTTCAAAAACAGCTAACCGAAAGGGCTGTCGTAATACTGTAACCGATACAGCTTCTCGCCGAAGCGTCACTGACCAACGAATTCAAAGAATACAAGAATGTAAAATAATGGATGTGATTGTGTGATGTAATCCATAATATAACCCAGGGAATACTTTTCTCACAGAAAGGACCCGAGGTACGTAAAATTTGGATCTATTTCCAGAATTGGAAGGATGCTTCAATGTTTTGTTTCTAGAAAAAGATACCAATTCGTGAAAACAACTGTGATCTCAACAGATGATGTTCAAGCACGTACCTTTTCAGTCATTATTCGAGCAGTTTTATCCTTTGATGTCTTTTTCCAGCTGGAATCAAAATAGTTAAGAGGAATTAATCCGGAAGAACTAAGAGTGGCGTCAACAAACAGCAAAGAAACATGATCTAAGTTCACAAACCTCCAGAAAGGCATCACTGTGGCAATACAAAAAATGGTGGCATTCAAATTATTGTAATACGATAGTGGCGATGACAGCAACAAAGAAATAAAGACAATGATGGTAATGTTCACCTCTTGGCAACAGTAATCTAACCTGGAAGGAAGGGTCGGACATAAGATGGTATAGTGATCCATATGCACAATGACAGTCTTCTGGTGATTTGAGATTTAATGTTGACTCTTGATGAATTTGACAGTTCTCTCAGTCAGATATTCAGGACAAACGTCATTGAAGTAATTTCCAGATGATTCTGTCTATACGTGGTACTTGTATGAATAAAGCACACTAATGCCCTTCGCTGACCCTACGGGCACGGCGCATAACACTGCGATAACACGTTTAAAACCTCAGATCGATTCAGTCCTCTCTGCAAAGCTATTAAACAACGTCTCTCGTGCTTATCGTTGTTTGGCTAGGAAGACAGAAGATGTCCAAACGTTTCATGGTAGGTGGGTTTTCTTTGTTGAGACGGTTCAGTTTGAAAATGGTATGGCCAATGTAATTCATATTGGATTGTACCTTATATCTCCAGTAGTTGTTCCTGTGAACATTGCCCTGTTGTGTTCGTGACGGCTGCCGTCGGTGGGCCAGATTGTTTCCTGAACATAATCAGGAATTAATCTTGTTTGGTGAGTAACTGTGTTATGTAATATAAACGCAATATCATTTTATAATGCCCATGAGTGTAAGTATTTCAATATCAAGAAATAATTCATTAAGAAACATCAGTGAGGAAACTGGCAAAGTTCCTGAAACGGCGAACTTGACTTTAACTGCTTGCCTTACAGCTGTGAAACTGAACAACTTTGCAAGCTTCAGAACCTTAGGGCGTAATCTTAAATACTTAATTAAATTTGAAAAACTGAAGCAGACAGACAATCGCGAAGACGAAATAGTCAGCAGCATCCGCAAGCGAAATACAAAAGCACTGTGTGTCCAGTCTTTGACAAGCTGCGCAATTTTCAACGTTCAGGTTGGCGCTTGGTTTGTCTCCCTACGCTCTGTTTTTTTAATAACCGCACAATGCGATTTTTTTCTCTCTCATAATCCGTTTCCACAGGTTACATCCATGTATGCCGTATGGTCATAAATATTGGCTATACCACTCAGATGTCCACTCAAGGGATTAATTACTGTCAGTTATTCATTTTCTTGTGGAAACTAGTACCGAGAGCGGCGTTTACCTAATCGTGGTGGTAGGACGGACGCTATGTAGATTAAGGAGGACATCTGACACAAACTATTTCTGAGTACCTAGAAACAATAACGAGTGAGTGAGTTTAGATTTTCGCCGCAATTAGCAATTACATTCAAGCAGTGTCATGAGGGTGGTTGTGGGTGGGTTGGGGGTGGGGGATGGCAACAGATATGGGCATCACACATAGTACCCATGTACTGATTCTGGTCTTCGGCGTCACGGTTGAATGGTTTAAGCACTGGCACTAGGTTACCACACAGGCTCAAAATAGTTAAATCAGTAACTGAACAAGTTAGGCATGTGATATGATTTGGATCACACAAGATTCGTGAGCAAAGAGACCTGTCTGGATTGAAATAGTTCAGTTTGAGCATAACCATTCTGACTCCACAATTATTCAGCATCGATGAGGTACTGTGATGTCACAGAAGAGGAAGAAGCAGTGTTTAACACTAGCAGATGCCCTTGAGAGACACCTTCCTGCAAACCAGATATCAGTGCTTATCACAGTGATGTTTCACATTTAGTTGGACTGTACCTGTTAAGATTGGGGTTAGAATTGGTCTCCAGTAACTCCGTGGTTACCTTGCGGAATTTATCAACAGCTTCAAATCAGGGTGTCAAAAAAAGTCACAGTCCTTGAGGGTGCAATTGGACAGTCGTGATAGAAGGTGTTTGCTTATCACGTTAAAGACCCGACTTCCATTCTACAATTGGTACCGTGTTTTGTTACGACAGTGTGTTTTCTGTAATTTGTATTGTTATTGATTAAGTAATAGTTATTATGGGTCATATTTCGTATAATCGGTGACGTCACGCCTTTTAAGGTAGCTTAAAAGGCACTCTTCCATTCATTAGAATGTGTTTTGACTGATGTTAAACACGAGGCCGATGGCGAAGAATCCATACTTCGCCGGAACGCTCAGGAATCAGTAGACTGTGTATATACAAGGCTGATTGTTGTGTTGCCGACACACACATGGACTTACCCTCAGAATTATACTGGAGTTGTGTCATCATTCGTTCTACTTACGTCTGTCCGCATCCTCGTCTCCGTCGTCTTCATCCTGTATTCTAGACCGCTTGTTGCGTAACATTTAGTAGAACTGTTTCACTGAGAACCAAGACTTTGGTGTGTTGATATTATATTTGTGACCCATTGCTTTAGATTTGACTCTACTGCATTGTACTAGAAACAATTGTGAATTGTTGTGTCTTCCTCTTTGGTCAGTACATATTATTGGAGAGGTTAGAATTGTCTGTGCTATATTTTGCAGGTTCATAGGGGATTTCCTATACCTTTTGTCATGGCAAATTATTAGCCGTACCCATTGTAATGACAATCATACGATAAATAAACTTCCCGAACGCTGCTTTCCAAATCATGCATTTTGCAAAACGTGAAAAACGTGTCTTCGGGACATTGGTCAAAATGCACGTGCATGATTCTAGCATAAATACCGACGTTGGATAGAGCAAGCATACAGTTAGCAAAAACCCATACATCCAAAAAACAATATGCCAAGACTTACACAGGCGCAACGAGACAGAGCAATTGGTATGGCGCATATGGGGGCAAGAACCTTCAACTGCAGCTAGGTCACCATCTAGGTCAAGTTGCTAAACCCCTACCGGCAGACAGGACAGACTCAAGACCGACCAGGATCGGGAAGACCGAGAGGGACAACACCAACCGAAGACCGCTTCATCCGACAGATTCACCCCCGGAACAGATTCGTGACGGCTACGTCAACGGTGGCGACGGCACTAGGGCATGCCATAAGCAGTCGAACTGTCCTTCGGCGACTTCATGTAGCCGGGATACGAGCCTACCGACCCTTCCGTGAAATGGCCTTGACCCGTCAACACCGTTAACGGAGACTGCATTGGGCACGAACTGTGCGTCGGTGGCAGCGACGCGACTGGGAAAGGGTTTACAGATGAAAGTCGGTTCTGTCTCTTCGGGAACGATGGCAGGTTTAGAGTTTTTCGACGAAGGGGCGAGCGACTGGCACCGAACTGCGTCAGAGAAGTTCAACCATTTGGAGGTGGCGGTGTCATGGTATGGGGTGCCGTTTGTGGCCAGGTGACAACACCATTGGTTATTATTCGTGGAAATTTGACTGGTCAGCGATACAGGGATGAAGTGTTGAGACCTGTTGTGGTGCCCTTTATGGAACAGGATTCATGTTGACGTTATCCGCCGTCTGACGACGTCAATGAGGAGGCGTGTGTTGGCGTGTATTGACGCCCAGGGGGGTCACACTCGCTATTGATGAAGTGTTTCCTGACTTTGCCATAAAATGACTCTTTATGACCTTTCGGAAAGAACTGTGATTTGTGTAATTTTTAATTTGGACCCCTTGACTCTGTCTTCGTGTATTGCGGGAGATTGCAAAATGACATGACAATGAATTTTCATTCGAATTATCAGAAAATGATTTCTGTCAATAGATCAGTTATCAGAAATTTCACACACGCTACTGTTTTCACTGTTGAGCCAATTATAGCTGGTGATATTTTTCTTTGCCCGGTAGTTTAGCAGCGGAAACCGCACTCACTTTTCAGAAAATTCATCAACGTTCTAACTAAATCATTTTAGTTATTATCCAAGGACAAACATTCTCGACAGCTGGCTTTTCTGGAATAACTGGATTTAGCTCGGACGAACATAGAAAGAGGTTTCCCCATATAGAAGATGTGCTTTTCTTGTGATTGTTGCAAGTAAGCACAATGGGATTAAAAACATTACAAGGGAACATGATGTACAGGTGCCATCTGTCGGGAAGGAAGTGCCTGTCCTTAACGACTGCCGTGGTATTGTCCTTTTGTAGGATTCTGTATGATGTTCGTGTATAAGAATGAAGATTGTTATGGATATCAACTTCTTTATATGAGAACACAACGTTAAGGAGTTAATGCTTACTCCTTCATCAGGTGATTGAGAATGGGGTACAGAGCTATATTTATATGTACAGGTAAAACAATAACAAAGTAACAAGTGGAATGAATTAACGAAAGTTGGAAGCCAGTATAAACAAGCGCTGATTGGAAGCCGGCAATTGTGTTAACAATGATGGAAGCCAATGGTAATACATTACAGATGATGGGATATGTTTACATAACACAGATAGGGGGTAAGGACGATGTACATGATTGGGGATAAGGATGGAAGCTAATGGTGATAATGATTGGATGATGTTTACATAACACATGATTGGGGATTAAGGATGATGTACATGATATACATGAGGGTTGATGAGCATGTTTACATGAGGGTTGATGATGTACAAACACAAGTTGATAAGGATGTACACGGGTAGATTGGCTATACATGAATTACATAGATAGAATGTACACAGATAGATGAGATTAAATTATCAATACGTCCCAGGCACTTGGTAGGTACACTCCTTGGTAGGGCCAAGGTTGGGTATGGTTACTCTGATGGGTGATGGAGAAGGCTTGAGGCGGGGTTCTCGGTCCTTGAGGGTCTTGTTGATGGTGGCTGTGACGAGCTGGGGAGGGTAACCGTTGAGTGTGGTGAATGTCTTTCTGAAGTGGTCCAGTTCATTGTTTAGGGCATCAGGATGGCAGAGGGCTTTGGCACGACTGCTAAGGGTGGCGATGATAACTTGCTTGATCTGAGGATGGTGGCAGGAGTTGTAGTGGATGTACTGGTCGTTGTGCGTCGGCTTGTGGTATACTGAGGTTCTAAGTTCATCGTCTGTGGTGTGGAGGGATACATCAAGGAAGGGCAGGTGTTGGTTGGTCTCGGTCTCCATGGTGAACTGGATTCTTGGATATTGGTCGTTGAGGTGGTTGAGGAGCTCACTGGGGTCGTTGTCATCGGCGATGGTGGTGAAGGTGTCGTCGACTTTGCGGTACCAACAGAGGGGCTAGAACGGAGCTGTGGAGTAGAGAAATTGATCCTTGCACCCCACCATCCCTTTCTCGTCCCCTTCTGCTCTCTGCCTTTTGTCGTTTAGACATGGGATTCCCTGGTGATCTTAATTTCAGGCACTGTTCTATCCAGGAAATATATTTTCTAGTTTCTGATAATTTTACTTGAAACCGTTTTCTTTCTTGGTTTATTGTTTTTAGTGTTAGAAGACTTTATTTATGGAACCCGTGTGAGGTACCTCCAAGGTTCGAGCGGCAGCATAAACCCAACAATCTACTTCATGTAATGAACAGTCCGCAGAAAGTTTCATAGAAATAATGTCATTTAATAAATCAATTTCAGTCTTGGGAAAAGATTGACTGGTTTGTTTGATTGGCCTCCGTTTTTCCAAAGGTAAAACACATATTTCATCCTAAATAGAGTGAAACAAAATATACACAGGGTTTTCTGAAAGGTCAGCAATTGAGGAAGAGGAAGAGTGAGGGTCCAAAATTTCGGGGCCAATTGGCTCTACGCCGAAAGAGTTTGTGTCGGGAAGAGGAAAGAGGTTCACGCGGACGTCCATAAGAAGTTTGGGATCTGCTGCCACTTGAGCATCCTGCTCATGCAAAGGTCCCTGACGGGCATGAGTTGTGGGTTGAACTGGCTTACGGGGTATAAGATGTTTTAGCCGCCGGAGTTGATCTCGGAGATTTTGCTCCGTCTGGTAAGCATACATGTGCATGGCATTGTCCCAATGCAGCTTAAGCGACTTGTCATATATGCGTGGATTATCAGGTCATCCTGTCGCTGTCGCACACTCTAGTAGTGTGGATTTGAGATGGTTTGACCAAGATATTCTTGGTCGGGTTCTGTGCTTTCCCCTGGGGCAAGTCCCATCTCCAGTACGGTTTGTGTCATTACCGACTGAAGGCTGACTGGGCTGCGGAAGTGGAAGATTGAATTCTTCTTGTCTTGCTGTAACCCAGTAAGAAAACCAGATTCTGGGGTTCGGCCCTAACTGGGTGATGTACGTTCAGTTCAGGGAATAAAATTCTCCTATCTAGGCCCACCACGGAGAGTTATTATTATTATCATTGCTTTAAAGAGTGCTCGAAAAGATCGGTTTTATGCCTGATGTCTCTGGCCCTCTCAAGTGGGTGAATACACTTTCTTCACACTATACCCAAAAATGTTGTCAGGAAAAAAGTGTGTGTGGAAGACACATGATGGCCACAGAATGTCCAGTCGAACTATCATCCAAATGAATGTAAAAGGCAAACAGTGAGAATGGTAGGAAAGGATGATTGTTTACTTGGTGACATCCGATCCTTTTATAAAAGAAAAACATATTCTACACTCACGCTCCCGTGATCCCTGCATGACAGTGTTTGTATGTTGGTTGATGCCGTACACCAGTCAATAGTCAATCAATGGTCCCGCTATGTGACATAATATGCACATAACTCACTAATCAATAATGTATCTCAACGTTACAATTTATTCTCGAAGTCTCGATAAATCACCATCACTTTCTTTTGTTTCAAAATACTTAGAATAGCTTCTTTTGGAACTGTTCTGTTAAGCTGTACATGCTTTGTGAAAAGAATATCTGTAACGACTTCTTCCAGCTGTGAAACCTGTAGACGAAGACACGTCGTATTCCGAGCAGACGATTATATTTTCCAGTATTATCTAACGAAAGAAGACTGTAAAATGTAGGACTTAAAGGAATTAACCTGTACCGTTGTTAACCTCACACCCAGTTGTTGGATTCACAAAAGTAAACAATAGTACATCCTGAATTGGATTGTCAAGTAAGACTAGGTAAGGTCAAATAAAGCCACTTTTGTTTGAATTTGTGTTATATATGATTCAGGTGTTTATCATTTTGGTTAAACCCAAGAGCCACGGGTATGGGGCTGACAAACCTGGACTGAAACAAGGATTAGAACCCACGATTATAGGTTCCTGACGTATCCAAGGGACACAACCCAAAACAGCGAACGCCAGTAGTCTTAACGACAGATCGGTTGTAATTGGATGCATCACAAGAAATGACACCTGACACTCATTGATGAAATGCTCAAAAATCTAATTAGAAGCGACAAGAGCTTTCCAACGCTAATAGGAAATCTCTGTTCAAATTAGAGTTGTTTTACAGTTCCTGCTATACCGAAAACATGTGCTGGTTCTCATTACACATTTTTTAAAGTTTACTATTTTCACAATTTCAGTCATATCATCGATTGTCAGTTCCACATTCGCTACGCCAACGCACGTGCAAATGTATCTTCCCGTTAACTAGTGTTTCGGGTAGTTGGTACGTACGTTCTAGCATATTTCTAGATGTTTTGATGATATGCAAATTTGTGTTATTATTTTCTGTAAAATGGTATTTTAGATGAAAACAAATATTTTAATATTTGGTAAAGTACATATTATACTGAACCAGTAAGTAAATGGCCAAAACGTTTTATTTCTATTTCCATGAGTACATGTACTTGAATACAAAATGTAAGTTCTTCCAAGCTTTCCGTAAAGAAAGGTTCAATGCTCAACCCCGCATCCAGCAATCATGTACTTCAGTCCACTAGCTGAAACATCGACTCAAATCAAATACAGGGTATCAATGCAAGAGAATATCCAGTCTTGACTGTCTTCAGCATCGCATTTGTTCCAAAAGCAACATAGCTCTGAAATGGACATGCATCCACTGAAAATCAGTTATCCCCTACACAACCGGTAGCACCCGCTTATCACACAATTCACGAGAAATTAGCAATCTTACAGATCGACCCCTCACAGTGTAACCTGTGCTAACTCGACTGTGTTTTTGAAGTTTTGTTCGGAAGTTGTTGAATGGCTTCTGGTTTTTACACAATAATTGAAACTGCGGTCGATACCTGGAAGTGGTGAACATCCATCTTTATACTTCTGACAGCTGGAAAAATGTGAAATGAAGCTTCGCCGTAAGGGAAATTGAAAGCGATTCTAAAACCAATCGACTTAATGCGGATAATGCGGTCAATTTCAGTTAGATTCTATCACCGGATTGTCATTAAATTTCTTGCTTTTTATGCTACTGACATGACATGATAGCGGACATTGACAACAGAAAAAATATATTGATGTTTCTACCTTGAATGTCTGAACAGACACACAGGAAGACACAATCATTCCTTAAGTGCGTGTACATCTGATGCAGAACTGGTAATAATTCACATAAAACATGAAGGTCACATAGTCAGTGTATGAAGTGTCTTACATCTGTCATGAGTGGTAAGCTAACTGCATGTCTTCATGCTTCCGTCACAACCGACCTTTGAAAAGTACTTGTTCAACTCAGTATCACCCTGAGGACACATATAACACACATTCCTCATCCAAGCTATTTCATCAGCGACAGATACACAGAAACAAGCACCTGCTGGCTTCTGATTATGTGTTTATATGGATTCTACTGTGCACCCATCATAGTGGGAAATGGCGTTATTCATTATTTTCCAAATCAAACCACGCATATTAGCCCCGCCCTAAGAGACATAACGTCTACATATCCAATGATACTGTAAAATATTATTACGCAAAGTTCTCATTTGTTACTTATGTTAATGTGGTTTACAAACAAAAACAAACAAATACGTGTGACGAAACACTTGATGGAGCATGAACCTCTACATGATGTTGTTTGGCTCGTTATGTTAATGTTTCAAGGAAACGTGTAAGACGTCATTCAAAATCCATCACGTTGCAAGCGTTTCACATATCGCCTTTAGATCATATTAGATTTGTGAGTCTAGTTATAACTAACGGAAAAGAAATTACAAAAGCTAAGATTAAATTTCTCTTTCCGAAGATAAATGATAATGGTAATTGCTCACGAAGTACGAACGCCATGTTGGCTCTTTAAGATTAGTTCAGTATAGGTCTTCATTATAACACTAATTATAATACCTCATACCTGATGTTAATAAAAGACTGGAACCAGGTTGCCTTGAAATGACACTGCTCACGTCGTTAGCGTGATAACATTTTGTGGCGTGTGTATCATTTACATTGCGTTTGCGCAGATAACTCTCTCGGTGAGGAACCCTTCAAAATATTATACATGTATTATTGATCACAGTATCCGAGAATGCGATATCTTGGCGACATAATGTTAGTGGTGCAGCCCCGTGATCCACAATAAAGTAAAATTCCATGTGCAAAAATTGATTAATACACATCAAATTCTTAGCAACTATTTTATGATGTAATCATGAAATCTGCAACATATCCCTAAGTTGCAATAAATGGGGAAATACGAGAACTATTAAAGTACAATAGGATAAGATATTTACTGATTGCACAACACGCCATACTTTTTTATTCAGCAAAACCTAATTCCATGCACATAACAGCAACAGCAGATGGAAACAAAATATAACCAGACAGTTTCAATAATGTATCAGATATACTATACACGTGAATGCTTTTGCGAACCTAGTTATCACAGTGTTGAAAAGATTGAGACAAAATCTCCAATGTCTTGGTATGTAATATATAAGAGATGACTCACCACGCAGTACAACGCATTTCTGTACACCATGCTGTTGTGAATGGCACTGTATCACTGCATCACTCATGTATGCATCTGTGTACACAAACAGAGACTGAAGTTTAAATACAACGAAATATGTCAAAAACGTTTGGTATCAATAAACATCATATTTGGGGTAGCACACAACACGGATGTATATTACGGGCGTGCGTATATTGTACGCATGGTTTCCCATTTGACCTAGGGCATGGATGTCGTAATCGTCGATAACATGACTGTCACTATTGTTTTTAGTTACTATGACTGTTCTTTGATCATCCTCGATGCCCAACCAAAACTTATGGAAAAGTTAAGACCACCCGATCGTGCGACGCCCATGGCAAATGTGGTCCAGTTGTTTGTCATATGAACCGCTAAAGCTTCTTCGATGGTGAAAGATGAAAAGACTCGTCATGCAATCAGCCGACCATGGGTTTTGAACTACATTTCATGCTTTGATAATGAGTTCCAGTTTGTCTGGCATACGTACATCTGGTGCACTTGACCTTCTGCAACAGACACAGTGCGTGCCATGTGTTCCGACAAGGAACGTTATCCGTAATTATAAGAACTTTATACGTAAGGGGATATTATTCATCACACTGACCGTGAAATACAAAGCCGTCCGTTTCCTGTGATAATAACATATGGTGCTCCAAGTTCCCGCAAGTCGAATACAATGTGCTATGAACATGTCCTTCCGCTAACAGTATTGCGTGTGTGTCCATGATTTTGCACGAATGTACCAATGGTTCATTGTTCCAATCTACTCGTTTGAATGATCCTAATATTTTGGGGCTTAAGCATGAGCTTTCCTTAATGTCACACACACAAACACACACACATAATATATATATTAACGACAAAGAAAACAGATTTTCACTCATCTGGTCCTGAAATCACGTAATGCCATGTGTTGACTATATGCAGGACTGATCTATGGTTTGTCATTATATCAAGATAAACATTAAGACTACTAAACATGTTCAGTAATCATTGGAAATCTCAGTCCAAATTAGTTTCTTTTATACGGTTCTGACCATTTCATGAGCTAGTGATGATACCACATGAAAGGATGAGGTTATCACAAAGTAGTTCAGTGTGTCACTTCATATTAACAGACTGGACAGTGAATACGCAAGATAGAGGAGTAATTGATGGTTTGTGTGAACTACAATTGAGTGCACGCATAAATATGTCATCTGACTTCCATGATGCCCATGTCTAATAACGGCGAACGCATCATTTGTTCATTGTAACTGCATAATAAAATATTCTTGAATCTGATTATGTTCTTGAATATATATCTAGAAATGTCGATGCCATGTAGAAATATATGAAAACATATTGGGACTATTCGTTCACTCACGAAAACCAGCTGAACTTTCATAGTTATATTTATATATGGACTTATTTTTATTGCGGTCAAACACTTCTAATTCCCAAAAATAATTTCAGGTCTTTATGTAGTATGAAGGCTTCGGCTAATATACAAAGATACAGATAGTTGTTACAATGATAAATAAAGCATAGGTATATTTTAAACACGATTGATTTAACATGATGGGCATGATGAAAATGATGATTCATAGATGGGCGAATTATCGTTATAACATTCAAATATAAGCATAGTGAGTGAGTGAGTTAAAATTTAACGTCACATCGGCAATATTTCAGCCATATCGTGACGAGAACCATTAAAATCATACATAATAGAAAATGGTTAAAACATCTGTCAACGAAGGACAGTAAAGCAACACGACTATCACAGACAGATCTTTAAAACTAGTAATTAAATCTAAAACAATTTAACTACTGAAAACGAGACAATATAAAAACAGGCTATAGACCGCCAACAACTGAAGGTAGATCACCATACCAGGGTCCATGGGACTTACAGTACCTTTGCTACCTGCATGGACCCTAGTTGGATTTACACCATCCCTTCAGCCGCTGGCGATTGTACGAATGTTTAGCCAAATTTTAAAAGAACAAATATACTACGTTTAAAACCTTATGTGGAGAATTCAACACAGTCAAGCAGGATATGCTTGACCGTGACTCTCACATCACAAGAGATACAAAACGGAATATCCTCACCTTTTAATAGGTATGAATGAGTATATCTGCTATGGAAATATAAGCATAACATGAAATTCATCTTCTATTGATCATTATATGTGCAGCAAATACGTTGATTGATATCAACTCCCAACCACCCTCCCTCATTAACTTTTAGTTGTAAAAGTTCCGCTCTGATCATATTAAGAATATCTCCTATTTTGATTGTTTTATTTGTTAATACAGTTAAATATTTCTCTTTTTCTAAAATGCTTTTATACTGTCTCTACAGCTCATACCTTGAACTTTTTTCAAGCTATTCCATGTCTGTATGTACGTGTCAACTGAAAACAACTGAAACATCGGAATAAATGGGCACCATTTCCGACACCATGAAATCACCAAACATAATAACCAAGTCCACATGAAACCTATACATTACATACAGATGGTGCACAGTTGCCATGACCACAAATATCACAATGCATTAAATTAATGCATATCATAAACCCATTAAATATGCTTGTCGTACCATAGTCAAAGTTTAAGTCGGTATTTTATACAACGACATTGTTCATTTATGTACAGTGGGTAACGTCCACATTCACTACAAACAATTACGTTTGAAGTTTGAGGAACAACATTTAAATTCTTTATATGCAGTTAAATGTACATTTTTGTCTTGGATAAGTGATTTAATTCTTCTAGACATGCCCCTTTACCCAAAATGATGACTCTAATGTACATTTATTAAATTTACAAGAAGATGAGAAATGAATACCTAAATTAGATATCTAAATGTGTATGTAAAACACCTGTTAAAACACATTCCCTCTATAACAAAAAGACACATTCCTCGGTAAAGGGTCACCTTTTCTGAAACGAATTTGAATTTTCTAAGTTTTCTCTAGATTATCTTCAACCCCTACGTGTCTGCATATTATTGTAGAATTGTTTGTTGTCTTTGCAGACCCGATATAACGTGTAGAGGGGGCATGGACCCCGAGCTGACGATGAGCCTTACCGGCCTGACTGTGCTAGCATCACCCGAACCCTCCCTGCTGCATTTCCATCTTAATTTGTAAAACATAATAAATCTCGAGCATATCTGGAACAATTTCACAACAGAGTTTCAAATGACAAGTCATTCATAAACAACGATAAGTGGAACGAACTTAAACCGCATCCCTGCCTTAATCCTACCGGACATTACAAAGTCATTTACATCATGATTACTTTCTATATGGACTTCATCTGAGTTGCATACACTGAGATGCATACACTGAGATGCATACACTGAGATGCATACACTGAGTTGCATACACTGAGATGCATACACTGAGATGCATACACTGAGATGCATACACTGAGTTGCATACACTGAGATGCATACACTGAGTTACTCTAAGCATCTTTCCACTTAATCAAGATGCATAAAGACATTTTCATAGTTTCTCAAGGTCGATAGAATATAAGGCCTTTCGGAAGTCGACAAAGGTGGCCAAAACTGGGATAATGACTGACTGTGGACATTTCCACTATGATATGATCATGTCCTGTGAATGTACCTTTTTTCATAAGCTGACTTAAATTGCGACATGAATTTCTGAATCAGTTATAGGTGGTTCAAGAATATCTAAATCACGATCTTCAAGTAGGTTATAGGCTTGAGCAGATTTACCAGTAATAGTGGCCGGTAAGTCTATCCTTTGAATACAGTCTTAGGTTGATCCAGTCAGCTATCAAGTTGAACGCTAGATCTTCTGTTGTCGTGACTGAACTAATCCTTAACTACTTCCAAATCTAGAGGAGTTATTAACGTTTTCTTTAAGATTTTGTTTCTAATCTGGTAATCATGCTATAATCATTGATCAAACGCTTGCAGTACCTTCACATGATGTCGAAATGACCTCAAATGCTGTCGTGTCTCTTGTTTAGATTTTGTTCATTTGAAATCATGAAATCCTCTGTCAATACCAACTGATCTACCTGAAAAAGCAGGGTACCACGAGTAACCGTGGCGCCCTCACACACTACATGGAGGCACGTTGAAATGATGGGCTATGGAAATAATTTTCATTTGCCTGTCATCACAAATGCATGTCAAACAAGTGAAAACAGGTCACGACTGACAGATGCTCAACGCAACAACGCCACTGGCAGACAGGCCTCTCGGCTTCAGCCGCAGCAAGGCTTCCCCACGCATGGTCCAAGTACAAATACAAAAGTAAGGGAACCGTTGTTAGACGCAGGGTTCAACACGTGACAACACCCTACCTCACACGGCAAGATTTTTGTGGAACCACATCATCTAAGTACTATCATGACCTTCATGGTCTCCAGATCTGAACCCATCGAATATGTATGGGATGCTTTTAAGCCGTGTTATCGATCTTTTCACCAGGAGCCACAAAAGAATTGGCACAAACACCACAGGAAGAGTAGGTGAACAATCCCTTGGCCACAGTATCTAATTGGTTCCATGAGGAGACAATACTGGGCAATCCTGGACGCTCATAATTCAAAAGCCATCAAGACCAATGTTCATCACCTAGCAATTAATTTTGACCGTTTCATGTGTCCCACAATGACCTTTGGTCAGTGACAATGGCTTTGGCCAATTTTGACAATTTTATGATGTGTTTTTCATCAATACATAGAGAATACAACTGAAAACTACTGCGTTTCAATATATTTGCAGAGTATACTTTTTAGACCTACGTGCCGGGTTTGACTTGATCATCTGATGCTGGCTGTGACTTGCATGTATGTAACTGGAGCCTCTGAGAGAAGTCAAAGGTTTCGTCACGTTCGTGAACATATGAACTTGGAGCAACTATGCTAGCCAGTCAAGAACTGTTACACTGACCACTTGTTCAGCACATGACTTTGGCAGATTTCCAAGAGCTCTGTTTTACAGTAATTAATTCAAAATTCAGTATAAACTGTGGCCAGTTGAACGAACACTACAGCATAAGCTACTGAACACAAACTGATCTGTGTCACATACATGTATATCTATGCACATACCAAAAACCAATTTCTTGAAAAGTATTTATCTTTGTTGATTTGGAAGTTTGCAAAAGTCATGGACGTATGACACGAATGAAGCGCTCCAAAATATATTATACTGACAAAACCAAAAACCACACAGCTTTCCAAATGAACATATTTTCCTTTGGGAGCAGAGTAATCTGGTGCCGTAGGAACAAGGTCAGGCGGATTTATTCCTCCCCTTTATGAGGATCAAATTTGTAAGTAAAGGTCAATGGGTGGTGTATGAATGTAACCTTCATTTTTGTTTATTCGATCACGGGCTGCTCTTCCTTCGCTGTTTGTCGATGTTAAAACCCACGCTCAAATATAGTAATATTCCAGCTGCATTACAAAGGGTTGTAAATAATCGAGTCTGTGACAGGCAATACTGCAATCAATAAAATATCATCCATCAAAGCCCTCTGAATATGATGACGTGTCGACAAGGTCAGTGAGCCAGATCACCGATCCATCCAGTCACCTCCCACGTCCTAAGACGTGCACCCTTGCAGGTTCCTCTGGAGTCGGCGGACACCACTATGTGACCTGGCATATTTGGACGCGCCATTCACTGAGATCAATGATAAGAACCGACCAACCTTGCAGATACGAAAATGTGTTCCCAGTATATAAGCAATACGTGTAAATACAATGGTGTAAGAAATGTTGCTTTGACCGACGAAATCAAACACAATAATATCAATGACTGTTAACCATAGTTTAAGGGATCCCAGGCAACGTTTGGATTTAAAGATTCATAACCCATGATTGGATCATTTCATAATTGCGAAAGCAACGTCAGGCACTCCAAGTAAACTCGTGGTTGTAATAGGATGTTGAGTACTGTGAGTGAGTTAATATTTAATCTCACGTGGGCGATATCTCAGCCATATCGTAACGAAAAGAATTTACACAATACAAAATGAAAACAGTTTCAAGAATAAAACCTGTCGTCGATGGAGAGTAAAATGAAACTAGGGTATCACAGGGATGCATATAAAACTAGCATGGAAAACAAACATGATAATTAAGAGAGACAATACAATATACAACACGGGTTATAGATCGACAAAAACTGAAGATCAGCATACTAGGATTCACGGGGACTTGCATATACATTACTTTGACAGCCTGCATGGACCCTAGTTGGATTCAAACCATCTCACCAGATTCTTGCGGTGGTAGGGAGAGTTAATCGGAATTTAAAATATCAAAAATACCATGATTAAAAAGTATGGTTGAGCAAAATTGACTGAGATAAATGTTCAGATTTACGTACCCTCTGAAGAGGACAATAATTTTACGATACTTCAATCCCCCTTGAGGATACAACCACAACCATCAATCTAAGCTGATAATCTGAACAACCAATTATGAAACTTTATCTATGTACAAAACATATATCAAAGGTCATTTATCTAATTCTATCTCTATAAAAAAAAACAATGATTAAGTGATAATTAACATTATCACAACGGTCTTTTACTGTTTTAATATTGAATATTGAATCTCTTATGATGGGTGTTTCAACACAGCCAAGCAGGATTTGCTTTACAGTGACTCCCTCATCCCAAAGAACACAAAAACGGAGGATCCTTGCCTTTCAATAGATATCCATGAGTATACCTTGTGTGGCCAATACGGCATCGTTGCATGATGACCTCTTCAAATCTGGACTGACAACCCAAGTAGGTATGACCAACATAGGGTTTTGTTTCATGTACTTTATTAATACCCACTTCTTTCTGCATAAATTGGGTTGCAGTCTTTCAGTACATAATGTATGAAATAGAGACCAATCGGGTTTTGCAAAGTTCCACCTTAATGATGGTGGAGTGTCACTTGGGAAATGGTCGCTTCCACAAGGTCATCATGAGCCGATCAAATAAATTCATTTAATGACTTTGAGTCTGTAAGGGAAAGATCTTTTGAAGAATAACTTCCAGTTCCAAGATGCAGACAAGTATGAGAATCATCATTAAATATACATAAATCATTATTGGAGATGAAATCCTCAAGTATTTTTCCTTTTGTATTTATAACGGTACCACACCAAAGTGGGTTGTGGACGTTCAAGACATCTGCAGTAACACAGGGTTTAGGGAGTTGTTCATACAACTCTTGAAGATCTGACTGCTGAAGACAGGAAGAGGGAGGAATTTGAAGAGAAAGTAAACACAAAATTCAAAGTAAGCCTTTCTTTCGAACAATTCGTGCAGATGTTTGGGTTTCTGATGATTTTGATACTTTTTGTGAGGCCGATATAGAAGTTGTAGTAAATAATATGTGCATTTATATTTCGCCAAACTCCATTCACGAGGTGAATGCTGATAGCGCTAACAGTCAAAGCAGGCATATTATTACCCCTGTTTGTTGCTAGAAGGTTATACTTACAGGACTTATCCCACCGGGTACCCATTTTCTGTTGGGTGAACCGAGGTAATTTTGAACTTTTGAACTACCAGAGTGAGATCATGAACACTCATAAGGGTCTGTGTATTCACACAAACCAAGGCACTTTGACAATCGGTGGCGTGAGTGGAGGGTTTCATCACTTCAGCATAGATTGACCCTCCGAACAGTGGAGTGTTAACAGATGGTGTAGCTGAAGCAGCCAACTTCCTTGCTTCTGAAAAGCTAACATTCTTTTCGGTTTTGATGCGTTGGGCGGCCATCTCACATTTGCAAACAGGACACTCCTTAGAGCAGGATATGGGTCAACCAGAACAGTTGACATACTGTGGCTCTCATGTACATGAACCTCAGTCATGATCTTTGTCACCACAACGAAAATAAGCAGCACGATTTTACATGAGTTTTGTCCGAATTTCTGGCAGGTAAAGCCCCTGGTTGGATTAGGAATGTATAGATCAATTTCCATAGAGAAACATCCGACGTTAAGAGATTGTGGCAACCCTGGAACATCAAATGTAAGCAGATAAGAATTACACGGTGACTAAACACCGTCTTTCTTGAATATGAGTCGTTTCGCCTCAGCTACACCCTGCATTCTTAATTGACTGACTATGTCATCCGTAGAGATCAGCGAGAATCTTATCTCTGTCTCGAGTAATGCCTTTGCTGAAGTTGAGAGACTTGTGTGGATAACATTTTGTAGGATTTGCTGCGTGTTCTTTTTTGACACATTCCGTTAAATTTGAACCAGATCTAATTTTCACTTCTTTGATAGGCATTTAGAAGGTGGAATAGTACGGAAGGATGACAATATATATTTTAATTGCTGGTTTGGCTTGTCATGCTCCTATACTCCTATCAAAGCCAATGTATTGTTACTGTGTCCGGCGTCCTATCCCAGTCAAGTGTACAAACATATCCTCTAACATATATCTAGGGTCTCCTTCCTCGTACTGTTTATCACTTGGTTGATAACGGCAACGATCTATGCTGGCGATTACACACAACCAATAACGTGACCATGCGGTAGCACCTTATGACCAGGACTAATCTAATCCCGGAATTAACAGATTAATAATGTCATACCAGAGTCTATGTTTATTAAACCACGGTATTTATGATGCGTTAAACGAGATTATTGAAATTTCTAAAAATATGCATTTGAATCTGTTACTGATTTCAGTGCAGTGAAGTACAATGATTCAGGACAGTGATGGAGAAAGTCGTGCAACAAAATGTATGTGTCTGCGGTGTATCATTTCCTTCGATCATGGCTGTCTGGTGTTGTCATGCCTTCATACAATACCACTCTTTCCTTCTTACTGTGTTGGTCAGCTGAACAACTCTTGCTCACCTTTTTATCCGCCAGTAGCTGTGGTCAGCTCTCATACCCCATATACATCATACCTTGTGAGGTATTATCACACCCTACCTGTACTAATTCTTTTGGACTGTTACAAAAAATAGTACAACCCGTATATGTGTTGTTACTGATGATTTGATACAATCATTTGCAATATATTTGAATTTTTAGAAAGACAAGCATGCCTTTGGATATGTAAGCTTTTCGAAATGAATTTCAGGGCGCCTAAAATTTTAGTCCATAGCGTCGTCCGATTGAGAATCAATTGTAAAAGCGATTTTCCGAGGGCAGACAAAGTCAAATCGTGATACATGCTTGACGTCTTAACAGCCGTCATGAGGCCGTGGGCAGAACCCCTCAATGTGTGTCAAAGCACTTCACGCTCAATGCAAAATTAGGATTCTGTAATTAAATTTATTATTTATAAAGACTATTAATTAATGATTACTTATAAGCACTAGAGTTGAAAATTCTAAAGCAGTGAATGACCATGGTTGCAAGAAGTTTTTGACCAATCAGAACACAGGAAGCGGCTATTTTGTGCGATCTGCGACAGCCATAGCTGGGCAATGATAATGTCACACTACTAACAATAAAGCGTCCATTTACGGATATAATATGGGCAAAAATGAATGAACTAAGCGGCATTGAGAAATCTGTAACTGAGAAACATTATACAGCTTTTAAAAGCACAGTTAAGTTCCATCTGAAGTGTTACCAAACATTTACTGATACAAGCATTGAGGGAGCTTGAAACGAAAAGATAACATTTGCCTGCATAAAGGTAGGGTAGATTTCTCCCTAAAAACATTCCTGAATTTAGTTGCACTTTTGGCATTTTTGCCTTAACTGGTAGATTATTTATGTGGACAAATTGAATGTTGTGTTGTTGACAGCACGTTTGGTCCTTCTTCATTATTACCTTTCATTACACAGTTTTATGTAAGCAGCGATAGGGAATAGCTTTCTGAAGGACGGTCTATACTTACAGCACGCCCGCCCGGAGGTCTGGCAGTAACTTTAGATATCTGAATATAATCACTACATCTTGGTATCTGGTCTGGCTAAATGAATTTGGTGCTGTTAACATTTTGCAGTTACCAGCCCTGGGGTCTGGCTGGGTTTGGGCCTTTTTTATACACTGATAATTCTTTTCTCAGCAACCAGCCCATCACACAAACAGATCATATATGATGCTATACATGCTTCAACGAAGGGGAACACGCGACACAAATGCAGAACCCAAAGATCATAGAGATCACACATGCTGACTTTATTGTCTTAAGTCAGTTACGATCAACTTTTTAATGTACATTCAAACGAACAAGAATATAGTTCCAAAACAAACAGAAAGATGAACTGAAATCAGCAAGCACTACTCCTACATTATTTTGGAAAACACTTCCAAATATATACTCATGTCAACAAAAAATAGATCAATTGTCAAATCTTTTATGCATTAAAACTCCTTAAAACACACAAACACAATGAACTCCTACTATACAACCTACAACCAAAACACGTTCGTTATTAAGCCAAATCTTTTTCCGAACAAGAAATATCTACAGCTATCCTCTCTAGGCCAAATAGTGAAGCCCCAGAACCATATGAAGATGACTTCCTACAGGAGTCGAGAAGTTTCATTGCTCCTATTGTCACTATTCGTTTATAAAATTGATTTTGCTATTTCCCTCTCATTTGGGGAAGTGTATTGTCTCGATAAAATCTGGTGACAAGAACAACCTTTGGTAATTATCGCGGTACCTTATAAGTTCACTGGTCACGAGGGATCAATGGGGGACCAGTGAACAACGTATCTTACCGAACAGCTGAATTTTAATTTTGAACTGTTTGACGTACTTCTGTTAAATGTGAGGCGAATCGCCACTTTGCACACGACACAAGGTTAACGGATTTAGAGTTACCACCCTTCCATCGAATTTTAATCGCAAAACATCGGTAATATCCGTGCTTCATGCGTGATTCAATCTTA
Source organism: Haliotis asinina (assembly GCF_037392515.1). Classification (NCBI taxonomy): domain Eukaryota; kingdom Metazoa; phylum Mollusca; class Gastropoda; order Lepetellida; family Haliotidae; genus Haliotis; species Haliotis asinina. The sequence continues at coordinate 5,931,449 of NC_090294.1, read as the reverse complement.
TTCGAGTGTATATTGAAAATAATACATCGCCTGTAAACGGGGTACATTGAAAGTAATAGAATAGCGCTTAGCCAATCAGAAAGCGACATTCATGCATGAAGTAAGATAACCCTCATTGACTCCCTTTATGATGTACATCAATTTCAAATAAAAGGTTAAAATTTGGTGCTATTTAATATCACTTGAGAACATCAGGCTGGTTTCGGGGGAAAGCTATTCTACAATAGACCACTTCAGACTATCATACAGAAATATTCGTATAAGATTTTACAAAAGCTTTAAATTTATGTTTAGCATCTCAAGTCAGAAAGGCAACTTTATCAGTTAATAATTTTCAACGGATATTTGGAAACACTAATTTACCAATTTATTCAAAACATTTATTCACTGATCTCACCAATATTATGCTTTATCTCAGAAATATGGGGAACTTCTCATTGGAAACGTATTGAATCTAAACAGCTTGATTTCTGTACAAAAGTATCTTAAAATAAACAGGTCATATTGTAATTATGTTGGCCTCTTTGAATGTGGCAGATTGCCCTTACAGCTTATTTGGAGGTGAATCACACCATACTGATTTTATTCAGATTAACACATGATTTGGATGTATGTTTATGGCATGCTAATAATAAGACCAGATTTCAACATCACTTTCTTTTATCGACAGAAATTTTAGTTATCATTAACCCGTTCTCATTGTGATAAGGTAGTAATATTGCCGATACGACACACAAGTTTAACAAACTCACTCACTCAAACTCGGTTCAACCCCAAATATCACGAATAAATATGTCATTTAGTACAACGGTTATTTAGATTCATGTTACAGAATTGTCATGAAATGATCTCAATTGACTTACTTTTGGGCCTCTGTCTACGTCGAGGTGTAGTCAAATGGTTAAATCGTTCGCTCATCACGCCAAAGACTCGTGTTCGATTCCCAAGATGTGTGAAGTCATTTCTGGTGTCCTCGCCGGGATTTTGTTGGAATATTCCTAAGACGCAGCGTAAAACTTAACTCACTCACTCAACGAGACCAACGTGTGAATTGTCTGTCTCTGTAATGGATTCTTATAACATTATTCCAAAGTTTCACATCTTAAAGGTCTCCCATTCCGAATCTACAAACTCTATATGCTGGGTAGTGTAGACACCGACTGCTAAAACTATCTATCTAAAATCAAGTTTTTTCAAGCGATGGAAACAATGTAACTTACACTGTAAAATTACTTCATTTGATGAAATCCGTTATATATGGGGAACATCTTCAGTTCTTCCATTGAAATCAATCTAGGCTTCAGATATTACGGATCACAATCGTGAGCCTTTAAGCTGTTTCTGAAGAAAAGGGGTTAATTACATTTAATGTCACGAATTAGGATCATCACAGAACTTATGAATATTCATTCGGAACATACATAGCTGCTGCAATGGAACCAGATGACAGGCTTTCATTCGAAGACCATGTTAATAGCATCTGAAGTGGATTCCAATATTGACTGGAAGGAATCACAAGACTATTACTGTTTGTCCGGTAGCTATGACATTCAAGGGGTGTCTGATCGAGAGGAAGACTAGCGTCTATCCGTAATCCTACAGATGCCTGTCAAATGCTGCTTGTACATGTCTAAGGTATAGGTTGTGTGGGTAGGGCTTGAAAAGAGCACTTGATAAAACTATCCTGGTTTTACAATACCCGTTCAGTGTCACATACATGTATCGATTCTAGTGTTTGTCGTCAGTGTAATTTAACTAGACAAGAATTATCAAGACATATGCAAATATTTACACTTCTGAGTCGCCATGTAAAGGTTAAATGCACTGTATAAGAAATCGAAAGAGATACAGCGCTTGAATGGAGGCGTTACTTCCACTCTCTTATTGATTAACATGTGTGTGTTCGCTAGTTGCAAGAACGAGCTATTATTGTTTGCTTTGTTTGGGGGGGGGGGGGGGGGTTAGTTTGTTTGTAATAGCAGAACAATTGGCTGAACTCTCGACAAAGAAACAAAATCTTTCCAACCGTGTGGCACATCGATGATCTGACATAAATATAACCGCCAAATAGGTCATTCCTGAACAGTGTCGCCTTTTTCATATATAATTGATCTTTTCGTGAAGATTCGATGTGACAAACTGTATGATCCATGAGACGTGTAAGACGAATGCCGTTGCAATGGTTTTTATGTAGCAATACTTCAGCAGTTCCTAGCATTGGCGACCACATTGCACTTAAAGGCTTAAACGAGCGTTCACGAGCGTGGTCTTTGAATGAGTATTCCAAAGAGCGCCATATTATATTTGATCAGAAATTACGCGAAGAAAGTCACAACTTCTGTCGCACCAGAGCTTTCAAAACCTTTGATAGTAGACATATGAAGAACATGTGTATAGATGATGCAACAATACAGAAATTATGTCAGACATGCCCCCCTACCTGTATCTTATCAGGTGAACAAATGCACTGCCATTGCAGGTTGTGTTAACAGGTGCAATCTCTTAGGCAGGACGCGCTCCATGGTCTCGTGGATATACATAATATACATGGAATTGTTCGGACAATACGTTCAGCAACGATTCTTAAAAACTTTGCAAAGACTTTGTTGTTTTGACAGTAAACTCCCTCGATCTCAAACCCAGGGACCATGAGGACAGGTTCGAGATATCGCGTGATTCAAGTTTCAAATACACTGTATATATACACATCGTGCACATAGTACTGCATATACATTGAAATCATTGTGACCAAATCGCTCAGCAAACTCGACATCTCTTCGCCAAAGCAAGGGACCAGCAACGGGAACGTTCAAATCCCTAGCGGATTTGAACCACTAAAACCTAGCGTTACTGACGTCTTCAGATTTGGCATCTACAGAATACACTTTTATTTTTCTCTTCCGTGTCGTTGTCGGCACACTGGATCCGGCTATCGCCCCAGTACGATGACTGGGCCCTTCACCGGATTGCTCACAATCATCATCACTTGACGTGATGAAGAGAATGACTGACCACTTCCCATCGCAGGGCATTTATATTTACAAGTTAACATCTGGCTATTAACTTTGGTTTGTATTATTACGATTCAGAATTATGTTGAATCATGACGTTATCATTGCGGTCTTACAACAAGGATAGCTATAAACTACATATGTACACAATTCCATTGGGAACTTATTTGAACGGTTAATTGCAGATTACGACTACTGCCATGCATCGAATTTGTGGTGGTCACTGTCACAATGAGTCAGTGTTTAAAATGTCACCACAATACATGTACTATGGTGTAAAACACCACACAGTCTACCTAAATGTCTTTCAAAAATACGTGAATGTGTGTTTCTCAACGATCGAATTGTTACGGTTAAGAATTTACCGTGACAAACGATGTAAGAAATCCCCTTGTGAACCAGCAAAACAGAACAAAGACAAGTCATAAACGTTCAAATTATGTATTATTATGCAACGAGAGCAAAGTATACAAAGCCACAAGTCACTTTCACAATGCTGATTACAAATACAATTCAAGAGAGACAAAATTCAAGTTCATGGGTCACAAAATACAATATAGTAAACTCACCAAAGTCTTAGTGCGAGAGAGATCAACTGTACAAAATGTAAACACACTGCGATCGGTCTGACAGCATATAATATAGAATCAGGCGTTGACGGGTTTTGATGATCAAGCTCTGGCAGTGATGTATATCCTCCAGTTAATATGAATGAGTGTCGCCCTCAACACAGCAACCAGCCTTTTTCTTTATACTAAGTCATTTCCCGAAAGTTCGGGCACTTATGAACATCGTAAACACTGTAGAATGCCCTCGAATAAGTCTTCCGAAGGAAAGAAACAGAAATCTAGGAGCAGATAAATTCCGGAAAACCAGAATCCAAAAAGTGTTGACCATCTATGAAAACGAAATGTGACCCATCAAAGTTATTTTTCAATACACTAAACATGGTGACCCAATAATAATTATTACTGAATTAATAACAAAATATGCAGAAAATGCACACTCGTAACAGAATGCAAACGTCAGAATCAGACAACTAGGCTTCTGTTTCGGAATATCGCCTCCCCAGTAAAGTACACTTGCCGAGGGGCATCGTTAGGAAATTGATAATTGTCAGTGTTCATCCACACTGATGATGTTTTCATTGTCCCGCGTATCCTCAGATATAGTGATAAGTCACCCGAGGCATAAGATGTCTACCAGAGACTCATTAACCCAATACTGACCGGACGTGACGTCATGGAATGGTATAAATATGTCCCGGGTGAATATGGCTTTTGTATGTGATGATCTAATTACAGAATTGAATACTGACGTACATAATTACAGTACCTAATGAAGCAACTCAGCTGCGATAATGACACCTCGGTCCAGTGTTAGTATTTCAGGCACACTGACCTCACATCATGGCCGCGACACACAAGCGTATGTGTCACAAACTTAGCAGTCCATAGGGTTGAGAGAGAGAAGTGGAGGGGGGAAGGGTGTTGCTTGTCTCTTATGACAAGCACAGTCGCCTTTTAGGGCAAGCATGGGTTGCTGAAGGCCTATTCTATCCCGGGACCTTCACGGCTCAAATACTGATATAGCAAATTAAGATTATTACATCTATTCCCTTACTAATAGGTTCATGATCAAAAGAGTAAGATTTGTATTTCCAAATATGAAGTAGTAGTGTCGAATGCTATTTTTGTTTTGTTCAACAACGGTTAATGACTGAGATCAGCTGAAATCATAAGTTAGCTGTAAATATTCACTAAGTAATAAAGATTCCACTTTGCTTCAGGGCATTTAAATCTATAGTATAGATGTCGAACAACCCATTAGATCTAGATACATGTACAATTCAAGGCAAAAGTGGCATTACTACGTCGATCTGAGCTTAGTAAGTACTTCAAGGTGAAGTACCGTAGATACCGTGAACATGCCGTGGTTTTGCGTCCATAATAAATGTATATCACTATTAAATAATGTATCCTTGGTAGCGATCGAAGTGTTGAATTTGAGCAAGAAAAATCGTGTAAAGCAAAACTGAGTATTTGTTTTCAACTGACGTTCTTGTTCGACTTGCACGAACACTTCAAGAAGCATAACATATTCGATAAAACATGCGAGCAATGTTTACCTCATATGTTCACACAACAGGCGATGGTCATTTTCATCCAATTCCGTTTTAGGAAACGCAGAAGTAATCAAACACAGACCCCTTTTATTCATTGATCTAGGTCTATCTCCATTGATCCGGTTAGTGACACATGGAGAACAATAGATATGCATCTGTCAGCATGACGTTGCTACTCTTTTAAACTTTCCTTCTTACACTTATTTTGACTACTTTCAGCAACAATCTCGTTATAGACCGTGCTCCCCTTCTCACCTGCAGTGGTAGACCTAACACCACTTTACTGAGTGCCACTTACCTGCATCGGTCGATTGGTCAGTTGGAGGTAATGATCGCTGATTATTCGGGTAATAAGCGGTTGGAACCATTGCAGAAGTGTTTCAATAGTTGTCTGCTTTGTATCATCATCGATAGGTGCTAACTGTAGTGATGTAAGGCTCACCTTAGGTAAGTGAGTTTGTTTAAAATGGCCTCTGTTCATCCACCAGAAAATATGTACCCGGTTGACTAATGTCATGTAATTATAACCTTCTAGCGCCTAACAGGCAGCTTGGGTCATCCGGGTTATAAGAACCAGATTCTGATTGAGCGCTCACTCGGTATTTGGAGAATGTGCGCTATAGATGACTTAGAAAGCCGCTTACACATTTAGCTAACACCTTATTTTCTCTGATTATCAACCAAGCATTCAAATCATTTTCAACATTCCGTTCGTTGGGTACTGAGCACTGATTATTTACTTCTTACGGTGAGCAAAGGTACAAATGAGAGATGTCTCCTTGCGCCGGACGCTAACACTTCGGACTTGAAAGTAGTTGACACTTTTTGCAAGGAAGATGGATGTGCCAAACATGATACATGATTTATGTTTATTTGACAGGGCACTGGAATAAGTTAGTTCCCTAATATCTATTTTTTGCAACAACTTCTTATTGATTAATGTCATTCCTTTTTTAGCTACATGAGCAGAAAAAACATGATTGTTCAGAAGATATTATCACTTCTCTCATCGCTTTATGTCATGCTACATTTACATGTATAGCCTGCGATCTGTTTGTCTCTGTCAAGGATTTGCCGCATAGTATTCGATAAACATCCATTTCCACCTCTTATTCATTCCGTGATACTACCGAAAGAAGACATCAGGAGTACTTAACTGCGATTGTAATCATTTACCTGAGGTGGTTCATTTAACAGTGGATCATTTGGATCAATGGCAAGTGGCCACAACTATCATACAGTACTTCATGTTATTGAATAAAGTCAGCACATTCATTTCTCGTCCAGATGAAATCGGTAATCGTCAAGAAGGACAGAGCGTAAACATTGATGTTTTCACTGTTGATTATACCAGATATACGGTGAACAGTGCCAAAGATATTCGCCTTGATAATCAAAGGGGAACTTCTATTCCTACAGAACTAGGCCTCAACTTCAATGAATGTCTTGTGCCCTTCCTTTGCTCTGCTCAGAAAGTTGTATCCATTCTTGAATACGAGAGCAATTTCACAGAGATCACTAAATTTGAACCCTAGTTAGAATTGGCCTTCAGTAACCTCGTTTGGACAGACTCGCTGACTTGTCTGTCATATGTCATCGTATCTCAACTGCGTAGATCGATTTTCATGCTGGTGATTCCTGGATTGTCTGGTCCAGATCGCCTCCGTATATTCTGTAAATTCTGCAGCAGGAGCATTGCCATGTGTGGCGTTAAAAATCCACCAAGCGACATATGCGAGAGTTTCAAATCGTTGATACTACCAGGAAATATAGTCACGATGTGTGCTGCATCTTGTTGCCATTGTATCGAAGAACACACTCAGCAAGTTTGTCAACACACAAGTCAGCAAGTTTGTCTCAAGTTGTGGTTTAGAGTTGTTTTCTAAACAATAGTAAATATTAAAAATAACAACTATCTAATAGAGACTGTGTGAATCTGAAATCAAGATAATACAATGTGTGATGATAACTTTTATCGTAGTGTATCATCTAAATCCACAATATGCTGTGAAAAAGATGAAAAATGCATACGGCGTTAACCAGTGATATAAAGATATAGCTTAGCACGGACGTTGTTAATGTCTTTTTAGGATACTTGAAAGGACACGAGAAGGTATTGCATCAACTTTCTCTTTGTCACCAGTCAGCTGGTTCTTTGTTTTCAAAGATCTACACAACCCGCATTCAGTAACGTGGAAACCAGACCCTTGATGGCCCAGTGTTAATACCTTTTCTGAATTACCATTCTTATAAAGACTGAAACGACTTACCATTTAAGTTGATTTATTGTCAGTTGCAATGTTAAATAAAGACTCGGGGATGCATTCTCCAACATCCGAAAGCTGCTATATGAGCAGGTAAAGATGGAATACAATCTGAGTTCTAAAAGTAATCATACAAAGCCCATATAATGAAAATAAAATGATGGTTCGATGAAACTGTGAAAACTACGAGACTGATTCACATCGTAACATGGAACATTGGTATGATGGTATCCTTGTCGAATTCAGACAAAACATCAGATTTTATAATTACTGGTAATTTTGTGTTTAAATTGTAACGGAAAGATGTTTACTTACAATATAAAAAAGCATCTTTGTTAAATGTTACATGCTTCTTAGTAGTAGAGTTGGTGTTTTGTCATAAACTATTCGACGGCTGACCGTATACTCTGCAAATGCTTTATATATCTATGCAGCCCTTTTGTTTTCAGTAATAGACGTTACCAAGGACTTCACACAATGTACCCATGTATCTGGGTGATGTTACCAAGAAATAAAGATAGGATTGCCAACATTGACATACATATATAATAATACCCCCTCCAAATATATGTTTGAGTGGGTGAGTGAGTTAACATTTAACGTCACATCGGCAAAATCCCACCCATATCGTGACGAGAACATTTAACAGCTAAACGGAATATATGCATATGCAAAATTCTGCCAGCAAAGGACAGTAAAGCAACTAGAATATCACAATTACAATTAAAACTAGCATGAAAAGGTTACAAATTAATATCACTATTTACGCCAACAACAGAAGGTAGATCACGGGACCAGGGACCACGGGGACTTACAGCACATTTGCTACCTACATGGACCCCAGTTGGATTTACACCATCCCTTCAGCCTCTGACGATTGTAGGAAATGTTAGGCACAATTAAATTATAAGAATACTATGTCTACACATCATGTAGGATGTTGCTTTAAATAGGCAGAATCTGGTCCACTTACACAAACCAAACATGATAGAAATACGAGTAATGTCATGCAGAAAAACAAAAACAGCAGAGACATATACACATTGGTACTTCAGATGAAAGTATTTACCATGAAACAAAAAAATACATTATGGATAAAAGGAACAAAGTTGTTTTATGGATGTCAACTTCTTTATTATGGGGAACACAACGTTTCGGAGTATACCTTCACCAGATGCATGTGAAAGTATATGGTCATGAAAGAACAACAAAAGCTAAGACAACAAAGATGCAGGCTGAACGATGGAAGCCAACAGTAAACTGCCATTGACGTGTGATTGGCAAAGAACAAGTGGAAGCATTAACAGTTAATTGGTGCTGAATAGAAGCCAATACTTAACAGTTAAATAGTGTTGATAGGTGACGAACAGTGGACAGTTGGAAACCGGGATTAAATTAAAGGAAATGGACAAAGGGCATATGGGAGATCTCAAGTACAATAGCACTAATAGATTAAGCAATAAAGGTGGCCAAACTGAGGCCACAACAAATGAGTGGAAGCCAAAACACAATAATTAGCACCGACATTGATGAGGCAATAAGAAATACGAATAGACAACAAGCAAACGATGATCAAAGTCCCAGGCGCGGAGCAGATGGGTTCCCTGGTTGCGGCTCATGGCTGGTTGGTGTCTCCTGATGTGAATGTCACTTGGCGGTTTTCTTTGTCGCCAGTTGTTGTTGGTGATGAACAGGACTTCGGTGGCATCCCGCATGATGTGATGATCTTGGGGTTTTTTTTAACGATGCGTTCCGAGATGGCGGATTTTAAGTCTAGTTTGCTGAGGGAGGACAGGCATTCTTTGAGTCTTGTCTTGAGACGTTCTCAGATAAAATGTTGTGCCATGAGCAGTCGTTGTCTTTTCAGTGTTTGAAACAGAATGTCCATTATACGCTTCAAATGAATTTAGAAGATGTGTTCTTGAATCTATGACCCAAAGTGATGGTTCCTTGTGTTCACAAGTTATATAATTCTGGTAATGTCCGGACTAAACCCCTATACGTAGATATGTGATTTCATTGTGAGCTGATAGGAAAAATCAGCCTTGCATACACAACCAGCGCGTATGCATGTCACAGTCCTGGCTGTAGACAAGGCTGTAGCGCTGTAATCATTGGAGACCGGGAAGGCAACTTACCTGTGTTAATAGTAGTGGAATAATGAGTCTCTGTTATTTTGGCAGTATACTAAACACGTCAAATTGGGTACATCATTTATGTTGCGCTGGAGCGTACGAGTCCATTACATCAAACAAAACTACCAAATGCAATTTCGCCAAATCTTCAAGCGGAAAGACCAATTTTAAAGTTTGGGAACATATTTGATGCGACACTTCAGAATAGAGAAAAGGGAATGGACCTGTTTGTTTTGTGTTCCTTGCAGTTGGGGTGGTCTTCCCTTGGGGAGTTCCAGATGAAGTAAGGGAATCTCGTTACAAAAACACAAAATACATACACAAGCTCACCACTTTGTACTTTAATAACAATCTGTCTCAAAATGAATAACTGAAAGGGAAAACAACACATAATTAAACAAATATTTCATGAAGACGAAATATTGTCACAGAAGGTATGTCGGTTTCAAACCGGATTAACAGACAAGTAGATTGTGTTTCGTAAGAAAAGTGCTAACCTGTACAACATATCTACAACCATGTGTAGGAAGTACTATAAATCGTTTTCTCACTGACTTAGATACCTCTCTCGCCTCTGATACAGCAGCATTTAGATACGCCAATCACAGAAAATCTCAGTTGTGCGTGATGCTCAACGAGACTGCTGCAATCGATTTGAAGATCTGTATCCACGCATTTTCCTTGATCAGTCAAATCTACAGCTATGGGGCCTTCTCGAAAGTATTATCACTTTATATTTCCATATCTCTCTGTATCTCACACAATATTTCTCTTCACCATGTGCGATTAATACATTTGATCGTATTTTTTATCTGAAACAGAATGATGTTCAGAGTTCCAAATGCTGAATACTTAAAACAGAACAATAAAAGATAAGCGGATTCCAGGAATAATTTGGCAATGTCTCCACAATGACTCCACGGGTATACCGACATCCCAGAATGTCTGACCCCAAACTTTGAAAAAAAGATATGCATATGTTTTTTCGATATCAAGCATGACAGAGTTATCAATCAAGTGATACACAGCATAATGCAGGAATATATACATGAGGGATATTCGAGTTTATACAACTGTCATTACAGATAATGATATGCAGCCATATGGACAAAGGGGATATTCTTCATACACCTTGATTAGATGATAGTAATCAGTAGGAATTTAATAACCATGATCTCTGTTGATTGCTGGGCTTCGTCTTATAATACTGATTGGCTCTAATCCCTCTTTTCTTTTGTTGCAATTTATAGTCTAAAGCAGACATACTTTCCAAGAAGTAATATGTACTTTGACCTATTGGCTTCAAGGATGCTGATGATGTACCCAAGGATGGTGAGTGAGTGAGTTTAGTTTTACGCCGCACTCAGCAATATTCCAGCTATATGGCGGCGGTCTGTAAATAATCAAGTCCGGCCACCTAAGGAAGGACATGAGTGTGGTCTGACGTTGCTAATTTTTAGATGTTTTTCTTCATAGATGCCTGATGAAGTGAGTCTTCTACACGCACTAGGTTGTTGTGTTTGGGCGTTAGAATCGAACATGGTGTCGATGTGTTTCAGCACTCTTCTTTTTCGCTGGTTTTTGACAAGGTTTCGTTTCACTCAAACTCAAGGAAATTGAAACAGTTGCCTCGAAGTTCTAACATGTGGTTTAAAGTATCCATTAAGCACACAAAAACTTCCATTTCACTTAGAGTATAAACGATCTCATGACGTTCAAGTTTGAATACGACTATCACATTTTTAGTTGGATGTTCCCATACTTTTTGTTTTTGTATTTAATAAGCAAAACGCAAAGACGATTTTCCGGCTCAAACATGAAGTGAGAGTAGTTCAGTGCAGCCTTAAGACGTGTACTACGAGTGGCACATCATACACGTAGTCGTCCGTACACAAGCATTCGGAATGCCTGACATAGTGTATTGTATATAGTTAAAGACAACGATGGCCATATGAAGAGACAATGATATTGACTTGACATGAGTAATTAATGACAGAGCTGTGAAGTGGAATCAAGGGTTATATCATGCGAGTTTTAATTACATAGTTTTTGGCCTTCGGAATACATTGTGCAATGGCTGTCCTGAATCAGTAGCTGTGATAATACATTACCTACACAACCTTCTACATATATACCTGTGTATTTCGTCACACCATCTGTCCCTTTCTTCGAATCTAACATAACCATTCCTTCGTCTCCAAGATATAGAGTGACACAGGAAGACAACCAAGCAATGATATCAACTACATGCACTGTGGTGCTTTCTTCTGTCATACGGTTCGCCAAGCTGGTGTTTTTTCCGCTCCTGAAGACAATTGCTGAGACCATTATACTGACAAACGTCGTTTGCCTAATGGAAATAGACACACGACCCATACTCGAATGTGCTGACAATTTCCATTTTAAATTTCAAATTGAAATACAGCAACATCTCGCCCTTAACCCCAGTTTACATGATTTTTACACCGACCCCCACTAGGAAATTATACAGAGAGACAGAGTTGGGAAAAATGGAAACAATAGTTAAAGATGACGGTTTTCAATAAGCGTGTATGTAAGATGTGACAAGTACAGCAGAGCATAATTTGCGATGACACATTCGTGGCATTTGCATTTACTGTAAACGAGAGCAATAGCTAAATCAGCAGACTTCTAGTTTTAGGTATTTTCCAGACATACTGCCCCACTTCTCTCCAATAAGTCGCCAAAATATCTAGTCGCTAGATAAATATATGTACCAATTCTAATGACGTTACTTCACACGCACAGTGTAGGAACACTGAAGTTACAAACAACCTATAGAAACGCATTTACCTATAATTATGAGTCCATTGACGCCATTCCTCTCGTGCTGGTGCTCTTAGTGAATAGCTGTACTCAAGTGCTCTAGTAACTGTGGAAATTGATTCGGCGTGTACCAAGTAATATGCCAATGTCTTTTTCCACGCTGTCCCGGAGATGAATATACCATTCCTATTCAAAATCCACCTACCATTTACCTTATTCCTGCGTAGCCTTTCAATCGGTCAACATGAAATGCCATTGAAGCCATTCAGAGATAATCGGTACATCTTTTGTCAATTAAGGGTCTTCAAGCAAATACACATTTCGTTGACGTCGACGTGTGTCCGTGATGTGGTTGTTGCGAGTTTTCGGGACTGGTAGTAACAAATGTATAGGTCAACATTAAACCGAAACCGTCACCTTGTCTCTCACAGTTTTTTTTTAGCGCATTTGGAAATCAAATTGGATCGTGGTAAACTACTTATGGCAGAGATCGTGTTCACGCAGAAACCTGCGTTTTTCACGCAATATAGTCATAAAACACGCGAAAAATATGTCACATGCATGTCTTTCACGTATGTATTTGACTTGCTAAATTTTGATTATACCGCTGTCCAATTTAGTTTAGAATTTCAGCAAGATCACGAGCGAATAGCGAAAAGACAATATTCAATAAACTGAAGATTGGAAATAGCGCTTGCTAAAAATAGAGCATCATTAGTTGTCGCTTTGTAACGTGGCATCTGATTGGCTAAATTATCGTTCAAACGTCGTCTGTCGTCTGCAACCGTGTCTACTGAATGAAGAAGCTTACGGTCAGTACAACATCTTTAAAGCAATAAGCAACTCAGTTAGTAGACTTCTACGAGACAATTATGTCTAAACAGGCATCCATACTGAACTTTTCGCCACGCCCAAAAACAGTTACAGGCACAGATAGTTCGTTTAAAGACGTCCAGGTAACATGGCAGCATTGGGCCAGCATTAGGCCACTACTGTAAAAACAATTGGGCCAGTGCTGGCATTCAGCATTGGGGCAATGCTGACTATCAACGTTGGCCCAGCATTGGTCCAATGATGGCAGGCCAATATGTAGCCAATACTGGCCCATCATTGGCCCAGTGATGGCGTGCCAGTCTGTAGCCAATACTGTGTCTTCCTATTACCAATCATATCATCTTAGCTTTTTAATCTACATACACGATTCTTCATTTAACTAAGGCCAAGAAATCATATCTTGGTTTTCTCTACCATCCATCTCTTGTGATTGTGACAATCGGCATTTGTAAAGATACTGTAAAAACGCTTTAAAACACTGTAATTACCAACTGTATGTTAATTTCTAAGGTTTTTGAACAAGAATGTTTAAAAAAATAAAAGTCATGAAATGGAACATGTGTTCACATATCATTATATATCTTACAAAAAATAGAACTTTAACAAATATCTACGAATTGTCCTAAGATATCCAATTCAATAGTGCTGAAATTTGTGTATGTCGTAAACAGTTGAATCTATGCGGTTGAAAACAGAAAACAAAATAATTCAATGTATCTTCTTAACTTTTAATTGTCTCTTTTGTAATAATATGTAATGAACTGAGATTCTATGCATCATCAAAAATCATGCTTCATTAGTTTTCAGTTTTCAGTTTCAGTACAACTCTCAAAACTGTTTTACCATTAGACTTGCAGTGATGCCATAGCATTGTGACGTCATCAAGTTCTTTGACAGGGCACTGTACAAAATCTACTGTCAAAACGATGTCTCCCAGGAGCTGACACACGATCTCATACAAGCGATATCTCCTGTTGAACACAGTTTTTGATGATGGTGTTTATTGTACGTTTGTCGCCGCTGCAGTCGCTTTCCAGTTCGCAACCAGACTCTTCGTGCACGCTGGGTTCTTCCGTGCTGCTTCTGAAATGGAAAGTGACATTGGACGTAAAAGTAAATAAAGCTGGTGTATCAATAATACTCTAATTTCATTATACATTTTAATGTATATTATTGTGTATTGTCATATAAAAAGTCACAAGTCTGACTATTCTAGATTGCCTTACCTCTGAGGCTCCTTTCAATTTTGATTAATATTTAATCTCAAAAATGAAAATTTCAGTCTATCAAATTTGTATGTTTCAAACACTTTGTTTTCACAATATAATTTGAAATTTGAACAATCCCAGTCAGTCAAGTATGCAATTGTTACCAAATGCGGTACTGATCGAAAAGCATATGTATTTCTGATTACAGAAAACAGTGACAAGTATAGTACTGAAATGAAATGCTGCAGTAAATCGTGAGGAAGGCCACGTTTAACTCAGTGGCACTTACGTATCAAATTTCAACCATTTCCAAATAACCCATTTATCCTTTAGTAACATGTTTACATATATTTTGAAACTGTGAAAATATGGTAAACTATACCTTTCTTTAAATGATCCTGGTATATCACGTGGGAAGGGACTTGAAATCTGTAAATCCTTGGACAAGTGCAAGAGTGAACACCAGTGTAAGATACCGCGCTAAGAGGAAATTCTTCAGTTGACAGTCTGCAGCAAAAGTCTGTTTCAAATGTTTCCATTGTTTGTAGTTTCTATTAAATTATAATTACTATAAACTTTATCATTCGCTAAAACACTTGTGCACTGATTGTGTGAAACTGGACAAGGGCTGTTTAGATATATTTGTAAGTTAATCTTCAAGTTTCACAACTAAAAGTAGATGAACCGATAAAGAGGTTACATTTAGAACACATGGGTCAGTTCTGGGAATCTGCTGGTGCCAGCTGGTGGCTGAGAGACAGTGGCTCCCCGGCGGTGGTCCAGTGCTGTGCCAATGCTGTGAGCCCCGTTGACGGCACAAGCGTAACTCGCGGCAGTAATACCAGCATTGGCCATGCTACCTGGCCGGCGACATTCAGATGACGTGTGTCGGCAGCGAAATGGATATTGACGATAGGAAACCAGAAACCAAAAAGCTCGAAAATCGTCAGAATTTCTTATTAAATGGACTAAGGAATGTGGCTGAGGCACACATAGTCAACCAATGGCATGGACTCATGTTCTGAAAAATGTGCGAAAAAGCTGGTATGACAAATGCATTCACGAAAAAGTGTAAAACGTATCAGAGAAATGCACTTGTGCGACACAGCACACTAGCAGATCATAGACTTGTTCTAATTAGCTCCCAAACCATATCTAAAACTCTGCAAAAACATGTAGAAAAGCAGACAGAGCAAGACGGTTCGTCAGTATCGGTTATGCTGCGGAATGTTTATGGCATGGCTAAGTAGGAAATACCAGAGTGTAAGTTTCAATTTTTAATGGAATTGCAAGAGGCAAATGGGGTCCCTGCGCTTTAAGGTGGTAAGTTGTACACGCACCACACAACAGTTAGTAATTTACAAAAATCAATTGCTGACACTCTAACTGAGTTATAATTGATGGGGCAGTTAGTGTCACTGTAGACAAAAAACTGTCTATCTGCGCATTGTGGTCGATGGTAGACCGAAATATTTGTTTCTTGCTAATGTCACAGTTGCATCTGGGGATGCTGAAACAATCACCACTGCATTGTTGAATGTTTTTACATCCAAGGGTATTGACTTTAGTAAAGTCGTGGGATTGGGATCAGACTTGGCCTCAGTAATGACTGGTCACTTAAATGAGGTGGGGGTGAAACTGAAAAGTCTTAACCCCTTCCTTGTGTACGTGCACTGCTGTGCACATAGGATTGCCCTTGCAGCAAACGATTCTGCAAAACACACTGTTAGTGTAAATGCCTACAAGCGCAATAAACATCTACAATTACTTTGAGTACTCATCGGCAAGGTATGGGCGACTTAGAGAGCTAAACAAAGTCTATATTCCAACTATATGGCGGCGGTCTGTAAATAATTGAATCTGGACCAGGCAATCCAGTGATCAACAACATGACCATCGATCTGCACAATTGGGAACCGCTGACATGCGTCAACCAAGTCAGCAAGCCTGATCACCCGATCCCGTCTTACGACAAGCATAGTCGCCTTTTATGGCAAGCATGGTTTGCTGAAGGCCTATTTTCCCCTGGCACCTTCACGGGTCAACAAAGTCTTGAACAATGACGACATTGTCTGTCTCAAACGACCTTGCTCGACAAGGTGGCAATCCCTAAATAAAGCGGTAAATGTTTTTTACCAAAACTGGGGGGTACTGTGTGTGCAACTGGAGGAGGGCGCTGTTAATGGCAATGCAACAGCCGGTGGTGTGCACAAAACTGTCACCAGGTACAGCTTCATTGACATGACGTGCTTTCTCAAGGATGTTCTTCCAATTATGGACTGACTTTCTCTCACATTTCAGGGAGATGACGTCATCCTATCAACTATTAAGCCAATGATAGAGTCTACTTAAATAGAGCTATATACTTTGATTGACATTATTGGCAACGTCGGACGTGAATTCCGTGAAAGTCTGTGAAATCAAGGGAATTACATGGGCCATGTTCCCATGTAATTGATGAGGCTGCTCACACAAATGTGAGAGAAGGATTTTTGAGGAGTCTAGTTTCGACGCTGGACGCACGTTTATCAGGAGACCAGCTTTCGGTTCTTACTGCGCTTGATGTGGTATTGGACCCCACCTACTACCCTGGTGCTGCTGATATCCGTCAACATGGAATCCAGGACTTAGATCGGATTTGTTAGAACTTTACACAACCTTTAAACAGTGAACAGTTAAAAACTGAATTCAAGTCAAGTGAAGGGGGTTCTTAAAGCAGCCGGTGCTATCAACATGTCGACGGCATGTCGACTGTTAATGACAGACTAACCACGAGCCCAGCTTTATTGAGTTTGCCAGACTAGCTACCATAGCTTTAGTTATTCCGGTAACAAGTGTCCCAGCAGAAAGGGGCTTCTGTTGCCAAAACAGAATAAAGGATAAACGCAGGAACCGCCTAACTGAGGAGCATGCTGAACGGTTAATGTGAATTGCAATATGTTAACTTTGACTTTCAAAAGGCATTGAACAAGTATAATTTAAAGAAACGAAAGCTTTAGATCTCATGGAACAACAGTGTCTATTGAGAATGGCGGACTAGACTATCACTTGTGTATTTACCGTGTTATTTTCCATTTAAATCATGTTTTGTCCTATCACTGAAGATGGCAGTTCCGAGTTCAGTGTTTACAGTTGTTAAACAATTTCAGACTTAAAGAATTTAAGGTTTTAAAACATCATCTTAATCTTTGTTTTGATTTACATTTACTAAAAATTATATCAAGAAAACCCCGACCCATTATACTAAGAAGTCATTCATATTATCATGAAACAACACATAGTTCTGTCATAGACTAAATCATTTCAATAAGTTTCCTTAAAACTTCATTTATTCAAACAATCTATTTGTTTCAATATAAGTCCAAAGTGCACCGAAATTCTATCCCCTTTGTCTCTGTAATGTTTTCGGCAAACATTCGGTGTATCCCCTCTTATCATAAACCTCCGTCCGGGCAGGACCCTTAATTCTCAAACGCTATCAATACATGTCAATTAACACCTCCCTACGTCGGCGAATCTTACGTATGTACATGTGCATGGGCCAGTGACCTTGTACAATGTGGCGTAATGGCCCTGTGTATAAAAACCTGACTGATGTGGTCAGTCGCACAGACCATCCAGTGAGACCATCCAGCGAGACCAACCAGTCGAGAGGCCATCCAGCGAGACCAACCAGCAAGACCAACCATGGAAACTAGATCATCGACAGAAGTGGACGGATTGTGCGTCTAGTCGGGGTGTCGGCCAAGGCCGTCGCCCCATCTGCGACTACGTCGACGATGAAGAATCGCCGTCGGACTTCTGAATGTGTGTAAGTGACAGAGCGGGTCTCCACATCGGGATCATTGGCCACTCAGTCCCGATGTGCGTTCTGTCACATGTTTACCACTGTATTTACCCTTTTGACCATCCTTCGACAATAAAACATGGCTGCTGCTGTCTTCATCTCTAACACCGACTCATGTCCTCCCTGTCTCTTGGCCACCATCCTAAACTATCACCCGAGAGCGACAACCACGACGGACGCTCTTGGACAGTTCTAATACGTAATGATAGCAGTCTAGACACAGTCGCTTTAAAAAAAATCTTTCCAAGACCACTAACGCAAATTATTGCTAATATTTAATATTATCAGATCATAGGTGGCAGTTTCATCCATCAGTGGTGCATTGGAAACAAACATTACAACTATTACTCACACTGACACTATGAGAATATGAATCTTCAGTCGTGTTTTAAAAACATGTAAATGATTCAATAGTTTTAATGTCTGTTGAAATAATCAAATCACAATGTTATTCTGACTGCTGGACAGTTGAATAATTTTGTTCAGGAGTTTGAAACATGGGAAGGTTTTGAGGTCACCACAACACGCTGGAGTCGAAACAGCCCAAGTGGAGAAACCATCAATATTTGTACCACCCATGAAGAAAATATGGTATCTTGAATCAATTGATATCGTTCCAGCAGGGATTCCCAAGACAACCAGTTCTTGGAAAACATAGAACAGTTCGGGACATAATTATGGACATATGTTTAGGCAATTGTTTGAGGATAATTGGACTATTTATTTATGTGTTGTTTGACCAGGGTCACGTGCACAGATCAGTCTCAGTTACAATCAGTCTAAGGCCCCTACTATCAACATTACAATGGCAATACTATTGTCCTAATCCACTTGCACACAGCCGATCTTAGTACGCTATAAGGCAGCACAGAGTTAAGATTGCGATCTCAGTTAAGATCGAACTCTACAAGAGTGAAGATACGCATTTCGTAAACACCTACGTCCAGTTGTCTGTACGCGCACATTGCATGCTGCGCAAATACAGAATTGAAACTAGCCACTGCACACAGCACACATCGCCCTAAATCGCACTTTGCAGAATTCTCATGAAAAACATTCCCACAAATCTTTGAAGGGAACGATTACATGGAAGAGTTGTTGTATGTATTACTTATGAACCAAGAATGTAATATTGTAATCACAGAAATGACTACCATTGATATTGAAGTATGAAAAACTGCTTTTTAGATGGGCCAATATTTAGTGATTTATGTCAACTGAATCATTAGAATCAAATTCCTGATGATATAACGCCTAAATTTATGATTTGCCAATCTCAATGACATTGTTAAATACGGTCCTATTTTCGTGATCTCTTGCAGTAAAATCCCAAATATATATAAGTATTGATGTTGTTAGAATGATATTTTTGAATACATAGATTAAAAACCTTCCCCTTTCTTCCGACTCAGTTTTTGAGAAAGAAACTCGCACATTATCTAATTGTAGATTATTTTGACGATAAACTAAGACAAAATCACTGGCACTAATATGACCGAAAACAAATATATGTCTCAACACTAAATACAGTGGGCATTGCAGACTCTGCGGCACCGGCATAATATGCCAAGAGAAACCATTCTCACCTTGTGAATAAACTAAGAATAGCTGTCCTTGACTTATTGAGAAGGTCACGGCCATTGTCTTTAATCGCACTTGTCCTATTCTTGATTATCAAGCCCGTAGCCAGGAAAATACAAAGTGTAATGAAACTTCTTTAAACCGGAGAGAATATACCACATATAAAAGCAAAGCATTCTTCTGAACACCAGATGCCAACTACAAAAAACCCTAACCCTATCAAACTCAAGCAAATCCTGACCAAATAAATAGTTAAGTACCACCAAAAACAACAAGAGCAGACCATGTGTTAGTTGACATGAACTAAGTCTTAATATGTTTCTGAAAGAACGCTCATCTGTTGCATTGAAGCAATGGTTTTCATGGCCAAGCGGATGTCAGGATAGAGGTGGTCCTTGGCAAAGTCGGGAGTTCTAAGCGGACAAGACAGTATTTCTTCAATGGCTATGTCCTGCCAACCGGATACTATTTGAAACGTTGCATTTAAACCTTTACCTGCTTGTTGTCGCTTTGACGTTACTGTATCAGAATGTGTTTTGGGAACACTGGGTACTGTTGTCAGGAAAAACGGATGTGTCAGTCAATTTGGGTTGTTTAACGAAGTAACAATGCATCTTTCAAAGCGAAAAAGAGTAAAGGCTTTTGGTTATGTTAATCGTCATTTAGTAATGGAATTTTAAAAGGCAATAATATTGTTAGATAAATTTGGATGTGGTTTTTACATAGATAATTTGTATTTAGTATTAATTAGCATCTGTCATTGTTAGTGGCGGTACCCATAAAATTGGTTGAAGTAACGTAAAATTATTGTTCCCACCCCCCACCCACCCTAACCACACCCCGAGGGTACGTAAGCCCCCAAAACTTTCAAACTCATTTTTGCTCAACCATACGTTTTAATCGTAGTTGTTTTAAATCTTGGCTAAATCTTCCTACCATCGCCAACGGCTGAAGAGATGGTTTAAATCCAGTTAGGGTGGATGCAGGTAGCAGAAGAAATGTAAGTTCCTATTGTCCCTAGTATGGTGATCTACCTTCAGTGGTTGGTGATGTATATAGCACGTGTTTTATGTTGTTTAGTCCTAACGATGCTATGAGTTTTTACTTTCCATTCTAGTTGTAATTTCAACTGTGATATTCTAGTTCTTTTACTCTCCTTTGACGACAGGTTTTCATGACATAGACATATTCCATTTCAATGGCAAACATGTTCTCTTCACGAAATGGCTGAAATATTGCCCACGTTAGATATTAACGCACTCACTCACTAACGACTCACTTTCGCACATAACAAAAGATATATTACAGAAGGGGTAAAACCGTTTCCAAGAACACTTCAACGACGTCGCCTAAAGAACGAACGAGATCGGACTATCAGCATTCTCTCGAGGATACCTGTTTCCAGACATAACTTATTGCATAGTTCAGACAAAACACGTTTTATCTATAAATGATCCGTGAAACAAGTTGCGTTCTCGTGACATGGTACAATACTGGAAAGATAAGCATGAAAACAAATTAAATGTGTCGATTAAAAATATAGTATCTTGAATTACATCCCTTTCTGCAATCTTGAAGTGCAAGCACAAGCAGTTTGTGCTCCGCTGTAGCTACGCCACTGATTATCAAAGGGATATGTTATTTCACGCTTCTTCCAACACTGAGTCGGCTGAGACTAGTACATTATGATATCGACTCGGTAGTTATCCGGCTCACTACCTTAAAACATTTCGGATGTTAAATCGGTGGTGCATTCTCCGTGTTGTTGAACTAAGAAAAGCAATCTCCAAAAGTACAGCTTATACAGATTATTTGCGCAATAGAACAGACAGTAACTTGAACGTCATTTTGTCACAGATTACAATGAACTTTGCTTTTTAAAATTAGTCTGGACCAGTTATTATTATTTTCGATTGTAACTTGCAATGATCTCAGCCTTTTGTCGGTTTGTGCAAGAAGATGATAATTGTAGCCGGAGCCTAAGATCGCTTCCCCTGATAATCTTCACAAGGACATTAGTTGTGCTTGTTCAAGACTATGGTCCATTTGTGCAAAGAAAAGATTTCTCTCCAGCATCTGGTTCCTCCTTTGCTTTGTCATTTGTGTTTTAACAATGATGTAAACCTCTGGATATCTTCAGCTGCTAGTATGCATGTTCTGATGACTGAAGAAGACTAGGCACAATGAAAAAAAAAGGTTAGTTAAGAGGTTGAAGGACAATGTCCAAAATTAGTCAGTGTATTAAGAGATTGACAAACTTATTCAAATGTTGCAGAGTCGTTGATTGAAGGTTAATGAAATATACCATTAAATGAAAGTATGAAGTATTCCGTTCTGCAAGCATACCACTAGCCAGTGCCAAAGCATATGAGAAAAATATTACATATCTATATAGATGAAACATTTCCAATGAAACGGAATAAATTGTCACATTTTCCCGTTTTTTCTCTCTAGCATCTGTTTCCTCCTTTGCTTCTTCATTTGTATTTTAACAATGATGTAACTCCAATATGGTATATAACTGAAAATACTTGAAGCCATAAAGCTTGCGATTCATGACATCATTATATACAGTAGAATAAATAGACCCTGTTGAATTTTATATTGACGGCCATCTTCAATTCAAAGTGGTGGCCATTTTGGATTTTAGATGTCCGACATCGGTACACAATTAAAATACTTTCATTTAAATTTGTATAGATACTTCAGAAATGAAAAAAACCTCAAAATTATCAGAATAAACAAGAAATATATTATTAACTAAGTAGTCATAACAAGTCCATTCTCGCTGAAATGTTGGCGTAAGGACAACAGACCTCACCCCCTCAAACCATGCACAGAAATATATTTCCCCAACCTTGATTTTCTTCGGGCTTTTTGTGGTGAGAAGTAACAACCTTCTGGTCAGGTTAAACGCAGATTTGGCCTGTCATCAGAAATGTCTTGGTCAGCATAATCCTTTGTTATGCTTTCGTCACGTTCAACCTTACAGTGGCAAGAAAACTGATCCCTTAGTGCTTACCCGATAATATTCCTTTCATTTCTATGTTTGAGTGGCATTCTAGAAGTCTGAGAGATCAAAACACTTATAAACAACAGACATAATAACAGCCAATGTAAAGTGGCCGAAGCATTACAACTACGCCGTTTTAATACCTCTATCAATGTAGACTAGGGCTATTATATCCCATCAGCTTACAGCCACCCAGTCCACAAATGTGCAGTCACCCAACCCACTTTGGCTTGTACATGTGTCTTGTACATAAACAACTGCACCTCCATAATTCCCCCATATATGTATCTTCACACAGTCATACCTCCAGACACGCTTTACTTTGTTTTTTAGAGTTGGGCCCACATGCCCAAAACGATCTTCAAACTACAATCATCAATCGAACTACAAAATCCTAAGATCGCGGTCTTAGGTTTCGGCTACAATCAACACACCACAAAGCGATTGTAGGCTAAGATCATTGTAAGTTACAATCGAAACTTACAATTGGTCCGGAGCAGTTATAAGGAGCTAAGGTCATTGTAGTCTGTGACAAAATGCCGTTCAAGTTAGTGTCATGCAGGTAATCAGCATTACGTATGAAGATTGCTTTTATATATTGCATAAAATTATATGAGTCGCCTCGACACTTCAACAACACGGAGAATGCACCGCCGATTTAACGTCAGAAACACCGATTCAGTGTTGAAAGAAGCGTGAAATAACTTACCTTTTTAATACACACGGACAGGATAGTAACGAAAGGAGTCTGCATGTGATCAGTAATGGTCGTGACCTTTTCAGTAACTCAAGGGCAGCTAATCTTAGTTTTTACGCAAGATTGGGTTGGTCTTCCTTGGTATATTATGCCGTTTCCGTAGAGTCTAATATGCCCAAAGTATTAAATGTTGTGGCTCCACAAATTTGTTTCTTTTGGGTCACATTAGTGCCAGTCATTTAGTCATCGTTTATGATTATAATCTACAATTAGATTAGGTGCAAAGTTAAGCTTCTTTGTCATTCTTAATTCTAAAAAAATGAGTCGGAAGAGAGACGAGGGTTTTTACTTTATCAGACTGCGTATATAAAATATGACTATACACGTACTGATCAAACATGAAAATACACTTGCGTAGGCATTTGAAATTTGTGTAGAAAGAAATTTCACAATAAGCAAAAACAATTACTAACGAGATGGGTTTAAATAATTAACATATTGTGAATATATATTTAACAATACATACTACATACACGTAATATTTTTTCATTAGTATTTCCCGGCCATGCATTTTCCACAACACTCCCGCAACCATATCACATTTACTTATTGTACAACAATCAATACTTGTAGGGTATATTGGGTATTTTGCTTCAAGAAAACAGCTGCGTATTAAACAGCTGCGTGTCTCTCTGACAACCATTGGTAAATCATACATTTAGATGCAATATTGTAGGTTTTATGGTTTAACTTACATAATCATGAAATCACTAAATCTAGACCCAGATTTCTGAAAGTATTTTTAAACTCTTTCAGTATTTTCAGGAAACATGGGTAGATATTTCTGTGGTCACAATATTACATTCTTAGTTCATAAATAATAAATAGACAAAAGGTTATCTTCCCCGTAATTGTTTCCTTCCAAGGTTTGTGGGAATCATTTTCATGGGTGATTGAGTGAGTTAAGTAAGTTTTTCCATATTCCAACTATATGGCGGCGGCCTGTACATAATCGAGTCTGAACCAGACGATCCAATGATCAACAGCATGAGCATCTATCTGCTTACTGGGGAACCGATTACGTGTCAGCAAACGTGACAACCCCATCCCGTTAGTCACCTCATACGACAAGCACATACCCTGGACCTTCACGGGTCGTTTTTCATGAAAATTCTACAAGGTGCGAATAGGGGAGGCGTGTGTTGTGTGCGGTGACCAGTTCCACGTGATATTTACGCAGCATGCTATGTACACTTGTTGACACCTGTAAACTGGAGTCTGGTTTTTAACTACGTCCAATGGTTGCAACGACACACACACACGCGCGCGCGCATTATTGTAACATACATACATACATGCATACATACATACATACATACATACATACATACATACATACGGGCAAATATCGGGTATTTGACATGGTGAGCATCGTTCTGCGACAATATGACGTACATGTCTTTATTCATGTACGATCACAGCCAATGACCGTGATAGGTTCAGTTATTGTACTAAAATGGCGGCTTAGGGACAGTTTGTTCCGCGGGTCCAATGTTGTCATCAACTGTTACACTAACGAAGTCATAAGCTCGTCGTTATCGAGAGTCTTCTAATACCTTCTTCAAGCCCTTTAAAGAGTGATTCATTATCTTACTCTAAGGGCACCTCCTCGTGGTGGGTGCTGGGTAAAGCCAAGAGCCGTTCAAACCCCCGTGTGGACCCGGGTCAACTAGGTCCATAGCACCCCATTGCTGGTTGCAAGGAGCAACCGAATTGGGCAACCTGTTTGCCGTGGGTTGCGTCCCGTGTCGGTGGAGGACGGTAGTCTGGTGGTTGAGGGCATTAGGAGCCTGAACCGTGTTCCTGTTGCTCAACACACCACTTCGGCCCTTACTTCACCTAGACGGGTGGTAGAATCGGGCCGATTCTATCAATCGGCTGGTCACGCCAAGCCCTGTGTATGGACTTGTACGTCACTGCACAAATTTAATTAGAAAATGTTTTACATTTGGACTTAGTACATTTCTTCATATCAAATGTCAATGATTTGCAATATGATGTTTTGCTCTTTGCCTAGAGTCTTATGCCAGAAGGCGGTGACTCATGGGCCAATCTGGTGGATTAGCTATTTATAACTCTTCTGCTGGAGTATATCATCCGAGTATCCTTGGTGCTGCAAGTTGGAGACCCACTTGTTTTTAGCATTGTCCTTGTGATACTCAGTGGTGGGTGGGGAGCTCGGATGATGAACCTTACAACACTAACTATGGCTTACGAAACCCCTATCACCAAGAAAAAACGTCCTCTTGACACGGATACTGATGTTAATGAACAAAGACCGTCCACATCTATTGACTATTGGCCACGTTTTATAGTACTTGAGACTGTTGACAAGACTCCTTTGAAGCTGAACCCTTTTACTGTTTCAAAAGGCGTACAAGGCATAGCAGGAGATGTTAAAAATGTTAGACGTTTGCGTACAGGTTCACTTCTTATTGAATGTAGTAAGAGACAACAGGCAAATAACCTCCTGTCAACTAAATCGTTTGTCGGCATTCCCGTATCAGTCTCTGCCCACCGAACGCTTAACACCAGCAAAGGCATAGTGAGAGACCGAGACCGCCTTTTTGCTGATATGCTGGAAATTGATATTGCCTCAGAGATGAAGGAACAAGGTGTGTTGTATGTAAAACGTTTCACTACCCGTAAACACAATGAGATCCAACAAACAAACACCTATTTGTTTTCTTTCTCTACTCCGACTGCTCCTAAATCGATAAAGGCTGGTTACTGTCATACCAAAGTGGAAACATATATTCCGAATCCACTAAGATGTTTCAAGTGCCAGAAGTATGGGCATGGCGTCAATACTTGCACATTGTCTGTTGTGTGTGCTCACTGTGGTGAGAAGACACACACAACAGAAGATTGTGACAGTAGTTATAAGAAATGCACTAACTGTTCAGGAGACCATTCCTCTTTTTCAAAAGAGTGCCCAATATGGAAACAGCAGATGGAGATAAAAAAACTGAAATTTACCGAAAATATTAGTTTTTCAGAAGCAAAACAGCTTGTTCAGAGATCTGACTTAACAGAAACATATGCTTCAAAAACTAAGACATCATCTGAGGCGACGAATAAGGCAACCAGATCAACTTCAGGCTGTCAAACAGATTTGACGTGGGTGAACATTGATTCCCCACAGACTTTTGCACCTGCAATATCTACACAAACTGCCGAGCCCCTTCCTGGCACGTCTCAAAGTCAATCAGAGCCAGATCGTGATCAAAATGTGTCATCTCAGTCTACCACAAGGTCTCAATTGTTGTATAACGTGCAACAAACTGCTAAAGGCAAAGGTAAACATAAGCCGGATTCTTCCCAAAAACAAAGTGGGAGAGCCCCAAAAGGGTCCGAAAATAAGATTAAACTTCACAACAAATATGGATCACTTGAGGCCATGGACGTGTCTGAAAATGTCCATTTTAGGGCACACAGCTTGTCGCCCACCAAAAAGGTACGGGGTAGATCCCCAAATAACCCACCCAAAAGATGGTTTACTCCCACAATATTGTACAGTGGAATTGCAGAGGACCAAGGCATAATTATAATGAGTTACAGTTATTGGTCCAGGATTGTACGCCGTCAGCAGTCTGTCTGCAGGAGACTTATTTAAAGCAGACAGATCTTTTTGAACTACGTCATTTCAAAGCTTATAATTGTTTCTCACCTCCGGGTGACAGAGCCACTGGAGGATCTTCAATCCTAGTCAAACAGAATGTTATCCATAGCCCCATTACACTCACTACTAATCTTCAAGCAGTTGCCGTCCGACTCACTTTACATGATACCCTTACATTATGTTCTTTGTATGTCTCACCGTCTCCAACTCTTCAGAAGACTGACCTTCAAACCCTATACGGTCAACTTCCCAAACCGTGTATTATTATGGGGGATTTGAATGGCCATAACCCACTCTGGGGCGGTACAACTACGAATACTAAATGTAAACTATTAGAAGAGTTCTGTTCCGATAACGATTTATGCTTATATAATGACGGTTCTAACACATATTTACACCCTGGTACAGGAACCTATTCTGCTCTCGACTGCTCTCACAAATTCAGAATTGCTTAATGAATTTGAATGGTCAGTCCACGATGACCTCTGTGGAAGTGACCATTTTCCTACTATATTAAAAGCTGTACCTCCATCTGATGTTCCTCCATCATCAAGGCGAAATTTTAGAAAGGCTGACTGGGCTTTATATGAAACACTGTGTGCTGAAAACCTTAAACCCGAACGTTTTATTGACGTTCCTGATGCTATTAAATGTTTTTCTGATGAATTGAACTCCATAGCTGATCAGTGTATACCAAATCCCTCTGCAGTTCCAGATATTCGAAAAGCATGGTTCAACGATGAGTGCAAACAAGCTAGGAAGGCAAGGAAAAAAGCAGAACATTATTTCCGTCGCCATCCTATGGTGCATGATTTAAATAAATTCAAAATTTTAAATGCTAAAGCGCGGCGTACTTTTAAGCAGAACAAACACCAATCTTGGCAAAATTATGTATCTAAAATAAATTCTCGGACACCCATGTCCAAGGTGTTGAACATGGTCCAGAAAATTAAAGGTAAAGGTACTAAATCTAGTGTCCATCATCTTAAACATGGAGATCAGTTACTTACGGATAAATCAGATATCGCAAATAAACTGGGCGAAACCCTTGCTAAACACTCTTCCTCTTCAAATTATGTACCTAAATTCCAGCAGTATCAAAAACAACAAGAAAAGAAAACTATTAATTTCAATTCTGATTATGGGGAAGATTATAATGAAACGTTTTCTATTCATGAACTCCGTATTGCTCTTGATCAAGTTCATGATACTGCTACAGGAACTGATAACATACATTATCAACCCCTGAAGCATTTACCCGAATCCTGCCTAGAGACTCTTCTAAATAGTTTTGATGATATTTGGACATCGGGTAACTTTCCTCCCTCATGGCCTGACGCTATAGTAGTACCAATACCTAAACCTGGACGTGATCATACCGATCCATCCAATTATCGACCTATTTCACTAACTAGCTGTGTTTGCAAGACCATGGAACGCATGATAAATAATCGACTTGTTTGGTACTTGGAAACTAATAACCTTATCACAGATATACAATGTGGTTTCCGTAAAAACAGAAGTACTTTCGATCACTTAGTGCGTTTAGAATCATTTGTGAAAAATGCGCTGATTAATAAACAACATGCTGTGTCTATCTTTTTTGATCTTGAGAAAGCATATGACACAACCTGGAAATATGGTATTTTGAGAGATTTACATGATTTTGGTTTGGGAGGTCGTTTGCCTGAATTCATAGGCAAATTTTTAAATAGCAGGCAATTTCAAGTCCGTGTGGGTTCTACCCTGTCTGATCATTACACTCAGGATCAGGGTGTTTCACGAGGCAGTATTTTGTCTGTCACTCTTTGTAGCATCAAGATCAACAGTTTATCTAAAGTTTTAAACGATGTAATAGATGGATCTTTATTTGTGGATGAAGTTATTATTTCTTGCCGTGGTAAAAATATGCATACTATCGAACGGCAACTGCACCTGTGTTTAAACAAAATAGATAAATGGTGTCTTGAAAACGGCTTTAAAGTTTCTAAATCAAAAACCAATTGTATGCACTTCTGTCGTAAATACAAACCCCATAAAGACCCAGAACTCTTTCTCAGTGGTACCCCAATCAAAGAGGTAGAGGAGGCCAAGTTTTTGGGACTTATTTTCGACTCACATTTGACCTTTTTGCCGCATATTAAATCCCTTAAAGCCAAATGTCTGAAGGCACTCGATTTATTACAGGTTGTTTCAAATTCAAGATGGGGAGGGGATCAATCTACCCGTCTTCACTTATATAGATCACTGATCCGATCTAAACTTGATTACGGCTCCATCGTATATGGTGGAGCTTGTCAAAGCAACCTAAAACTACTTGATCCTGTGCACCACCAAGGCCTAAGACTTTGTCTCGGTTCTTTTAGAACCACTCCTATCGACAGTCTATACGTCGAAGCTGCTGAGCCTTCTCTCAACTTACGTCGTATCAAACTATCTTTACAATACATTACAAAATTAGCTTCTAATGAGTCTAATCCCGCATTTAATCCTCTCTATGAGGATTTGTATAACAAAACGTCTTCCCTTCTTCCGCCCCTTGGGCTCAGAATTAAGCCATTTCTTGCTGCTTCTAGCATTGAGTTGGAAAATATAGCTGCCTCCCGTCTTCTTTCTTCTCCTCCTTGGCAGTTGGTTAGGCCACAAGTTGACCTAACATTAACTACATTTAAAAAATCAGAAACCAATGAATTACAGTATAAACAAGAATATAGTCAATTGAAACATAAATATAACAATTATAAATCCTTATTTACAGATGGGTCCAAGGACGGTGACGCAGTTGCTTGTGCTACTGTCATTGGATCCAGAACAATATCTTCTAGATTACCAGACAATAGTTCTATTTTTACAGCAGAAACTAACGCCAGAAGCTTAACAGCCCTTAAATATATTCAAAGACACCCGAAACGTAAACAGTATATAATATATTCCGACTCTCTTTCGTGCCTTCAGGCTATTAAAAATATGTCTTGTAAACATCCACTTTTAATTGAAATTATTGAATTGTATAATGATCTTGCTACTGGCCAATACGACATCGTCTTTTGTTGGTTACCCAGCCATGTAGGGATCTCTGGTAACACACTGGCTGACCTTGCTGCTAAAGCAGCACTAAGCAAATCGGTGACACTACTGCCTATTCCTTACAGTGATTACAAAGCCACCATTAGGTGTTATATCCGTGACCTGATGCAGAAGAAGTGGGACACCCAAGTAGGTATAAATAAATTACATGAGATTAAACCTTACATTGGTTATACCCACTTGCGTTGTCAGTCGAGATTTGAAGAGGTTATTCTGCGATGATGTCGTATTGGCCACACTAGATATACTCTAGTGTACCTGTTAAAAGGCGAGGATCCTCCTTTTTGTATCCCTTGTGATGAGAGAGTTACGGTTGACTGTGTTGAATTCTCCGTCACAAGGAATATGTATTTTACAGTTAAAACAATGAAGGATCTTTTTAGCAGCGTTAGTTTTCATTTAATTCTTGGTTTTTCTAAAAGAAATTGATTGTTTGATTGAATTTTGAGCAATATGTTTCTGTAAAAAGATGTATTTTAAAAATTGGTAGTTTGGATTCGTAACTAGAATTGTTAGTGGCTGTACCCTCAAAGGGGGTTGAAGTATTGTAAAATTATTGTCCTCCTGAGAGGGTACGTAAGTCCACAAACATTGATAGTAAATTTAATTCTACCAGTTTTTAGTCGTAGTATTCCTGTTGGTTTAATTTTGGCTAGCATATTGTACACTCGCCAGCGGCTGAAGGGCTGGTGTAAATCCAACTAGGGTCCATGTAGGTATCAAAGGTACTGTAAGTCCTCATGGTCCCTAGCATGGTGATCTACCTTCAGGTGTTGGCGATCTATAGCTTGATTTTATAGTGTATTGTCCAAATGGTGATGTTGTTTTTAACTTTCCATGCTAGTTCCATTTGTGATATTCTATTTCTTTTACTGTCCTCCGTTGACAGGTTTTATAGTAGACATATAATTGATTTTGATATTAGTTGTTCTCGTCACGATATGGCTGAGATATTGCCGATGTGATGTAAAATATTAACTCACTCACTCACTCTTACTCTAAGCGATTCCCGCCGTACTAGACTAGGATCGCTAGACTTGTCGTGTTTACCAAGACACTGACGCTAATAGTTCCTGAAGCAACAGCAGTGAGGGGGCTCTCTTCTAACATGAAAACGCCATGTTGCTACAGTGTACAGGACTTTCTCATTCAACGTTCTGCTCTGGCCTCCAAACTCTCCTGATATGTCACCGAACAAGCATCTCTGAGACCACCTCCACATACAGCGTCATCAGACAGCTGACGTCATCAACGTGGAGACCAATGGTGGAACGTTACTGACAATGCTTTTGACCATTCTGAAAGTCTATGAAAGTGTAAAGTCCTCATCTTTTGGCCATGTAAGTTTCAAATTTAAACCCTTCAGTATTTGGTACGTCATTGCATGATTTAATGTAACAGTTAAAAAACAACAACACTTGATTAAAAGTTTGCGATATGTTTCATGTTACACACAGGTCTTGTGATATGGGACTGATACACTGTCAGTATTTTGTTAGCTTTCAAGTTTCTTTTGGACGTGAGTATACATGTCTGTTCTTATACATTTTCAAGTTTACCTCACGTCCACCGAGGCAGATAGTCACACCTGGTGAAATACAGCGTCAGTTTTAGGGGAATGGTGCATAGCGTAGGGATAATATAAAGTGGTGTCATTGGAGGTCGATTTGATAATTTACAAGACACCTAAACGCGTATGTCTATTACTCATATGACAGTAGTGAGAGTGGCGAACTGTCCTTTGATAAATCTCACATAAAGAAGCGTTCATGTTTATGCCATTTATTAAAAAGCTGAGTTGAGTTTCTTTTTCTGTTCAGTATATGCACATTTTGGCATGATCTGTACTGTAGATGAAATTCAGAATAAGCTTTTGGTTATTCCCGGAAACGTCATAGTCGTTCCGTGTGGGCGTTCAATGACTGCAACTACGACGGTACCAATCCTATCTGTTTTCCATCAGCGCAAGAGAATGGAGTCGGCAAGAAAATGAAAGCACAATATATGAAAAGGTTAATGGGTTATTCTGTATTTCCTTCTTCTTCTGGGGACAGTATATTCCTGACCTCACTCATGTATGGATTTTAGTTCTGTTGTTTACGTTGAATGCATTTTATGACTACAGAACATTAGGCTTAAATGGGAAGAATGCGGTTGTAAACAAAGTACAATAGAGATTAAACTAAATGCACCATACGATGGCAGTCCTATATTCTTAATGTTTGTGGACGAGGGTAATGATCTTTACGGAAGCGCTGAAGGGACATGAGTATGAGAATTTTTTTAATATATATTTCGTGCGCACGAGATACTAAAATGTGCGCACGATATAATATAGCGTGCGCACGATATACGAAAGCGTGCGCACGTTATACGAAAACGTGCGCACGATATAATATAGCGTGCGCACGATATACCAAAGCGTGCGCACGATATGATAAAGCGTGTGCACGATATAATAAAGCGTGCGCACTATATAACATAGCGTGCGCACAAAATGAAAGGAGACACGTATTTTTAAATGTTAAATCGTGCGCACGAGATACTATAGCGTGCGCACGCTTTGTTAAATCGTGCGCACGCTTTGTTAAAGCGTGCGCACGCTATGTAAAATCGTGCGCACGTTTTGTTAAATCGTGCGCACACTATACTATACCGTGCGCACGCTATAGTATCTCGTGCGCACGATTTAACATTTAAAAATACGTGTCTCCTTTCATTTTGTGCGCACGCTATGTTATATAGTGCGCACGCTTTATTATATCGCGCGCACGCTTTATCATATCGTGCGCACGCTTTGGTATATCGTGCGCACGCTATATTATATCGTGCGCACGTTTTCGTATAACGTGCGCACGCTATATTATATCGTGCGCACATTTTAGTATCTCGTGCGCACGAAATATATATTAAAAAAATTCTCATACTCATGTCCCTTCAGCGCTTCCGTAGATCTTTGTTATATATTAAGCAATTATTTATTAGACGTGTTGGCGCTTTATTAGGTAACTTAAGACCGCTTATGTAATGTCGTTCGCGTAAACAGTCCCATTTATCATATGGTGTCAAATGATTTTTACCGCTGTTTGCCTACGGAATCACGCATACAGTGCATCCATGGGTGACCTCATTTTCTTATTTATGGGATTAGAGAAACCGGTTTATACGATTTTCTGCATTGACAACCGTATTCTAGTCAAATCACTTCTCACTTTCCATGGAAATGTTTTTCAAACTGTAAATATGTATACACGGATGCTTTATATTTAATTATGATGGATGAAAAAAGAAAAATACTTTTCGAATTTAGTTTCAATTTCAGTTACCTCAAATATTGTAAAAATATTAATATTAACTTTAATAGCATTTGCCTATATTTTGGAACTGAACATTCATTCTAATATGAGTTGCATGTGTGTAATTTCAACAACATCAGTCATCATGTTCTGTAAGCCCCTTGCAATATTACATAGATATAGTGTTACACTTATTCACATATTGATTTCGTTGTTTAGGAGCAGGAGGGTACTATTCCATATGGA
The DNA here is from genome assembly GCF_037392515.1 of Haliotis asinina. Classification (NCBI taxonomy): domain Eukaryota; kingdom Metazoa; phylum Mollusca; class Gastropoda; order Lepetellida; family Haliotidae; genus Haliotis; species Haliotis asinina. The sequence continues at coordinate 5,897,636 of NC_090294.1, read as the reverse complement.
ATACTTACAGCTACCTACCCTGCTTCATTCGACCATTACGACGGATTATGTTACGAAAATAATGTCACGACAGATAAGACAAATACACTCTAACAGGTTCATGATAAAAGTTGGCAATAAGGTATTTCTTTATAATTTGTGCATGTTCGTGTTCCGTCACTTCGTTCAGCCGGAAGCTGGCAGGTGAAGAACGATCTGAATACCCCTAGTGGCGCTTAAAATGTTGAATGAAAGATATTCCACGTGAGTAATTACTAAGCATGGGGCAGAAAATCTGAGAGCATAACCAGGTGAGGTAATGGGACCGTACCTTTGTTGGTAGCGATAGTTAATTTTGACTTGAAAAATATTTTTCGATTCGAAACGAGGAAGGTGCACTGCCAATCCTGCCAATCAGAAAGTATCAAACCAAGAGCACCGAGAATGGGAAGCCTAAAATTGTTGTCAGCATTATGATTATTATTACTGCTATAGGCTTTCATGTGTCACATGAGACAGAAATGAGTTAATGCATTATAAAAACCCCTATCATTTCACAAAACCCGAACATATATAAGTAAATGCTATTTCAATGTGAAGTTGAAAACGATAAACGACTTTTCCAGAGCGCATTTTTATGTTCACGCGTTATTCACGGACATGTGTAACTGTATTCTGCAAGTGACATTAACACTGACCACCTCCATATTCCTCTGAAAACGATTAATGCTTGAAGTTTACGTTTTGGAATCAATTTGGGTAAATCAGAAGGTTTGCATGCTTCATCGAGAATCTATTCGCTATGACGTTCGCAACGACAAACGTCCAACCGCACTGTGGGTACTATTTGTGATTGTAACGTATATGTGACAATCTGCTGAATCAACCAGCTAATCCAGTGATGAGAAATCTAAACCGCCACAGGTTCATGAACGTCTGATGTCGCACACTTTGAAATACACGTCTAACGATAAACTGCCACTGTGACTGGCGTATTAGGGCGAAATATGTAAGCAGATAGGTAATCTTTGTGGTCTCGATCACTGAACGTGTACTATGTACAAACCAGTGGGGTCCTCTGGGACTGAACAAGTCACATCAGTATTTGGCCACATATTTAAACATGTACTTCAGAAATATCAATGATCTGTTCCATCTAATGTCATTCATACGTTGTCAAATAGCTGTAAACTTCTTGTCACCTAACTAGGAATAAAATGGTTCTTGAAATCGGTGTCAGATTTTGATCTATGCATGACGTTCCTTGTTAAAAGCTTTAACTTGGTATTTGACTCCAGATGTTTCCCGTCTGAATGGGCTAAATCAATATTATTGTTCCAGTATTTAGAAATGGAAACACGAATAACCCTAACAATTATCGGGTCATCTCTCTAACAAGTGTCGTTGGCAAAACGTTTGTATCTATTATCAATAATAGGCTAACCCAGTGGTCAAATATGAGAGACCTGATTCCAGATTCACAAGCTGGGTTTAGAAAAGAATACTCAACCTTTGATCATATTTTTACTCTATACTCAGTAGTCGAGCGATGTTTAACTTTAAGTAAAAGAAAACTGTATGTAGCTTTTGTTGATTTTAGAAAGGCGTTTGATTCTGTAGATAGAAATAAATTGTGGAAATGCCTTAGAAATAGGGGTCTTAAAGGCAAAATGTTTGATATTATCAGATCAATATATTCAAATATAAAGTCTTGCGTTCGATGCGATAATGCTTTCAGCGACTATTTTGATTGCCCTGTTGGTGTACGACAGGGCTGTGTTCTAAGCCCCATACTTTTTTCATTCTTTATTAACGAACTATATTTTGACATCATACGCTCTGGCAGGCATGGCATCCAATTATCTCCTGATCTTGCTGAGCTCTTTATTTTACTTTTTGCTGACGACGTGATCCTAAAGTCAAGCACTGTTATTGGCCTTCAGGGGCAAATTAATAGACTATCACATTATTCAGATAACTGGCGACTTGACGTTAATCTTGAAAAGACCAAAATTGTTGATTTTCGTAAGGGTGGCTGTAGAGAAATGGTACTTTAAAGGTGAGCGTATGTCCGTTGTAAGCGAATATAAATATCTAGGGATATTACTTACACATACAGTAAACCTGAATAAATCTATCATTAATTTGGCAAGTAGAGGGGGAAAGGCTTTACTACAATTGCTGTCTGTTATACCGAAGTTGGGGGTTGTTGGTCCCAATATATTTTTCAAGCTGTTTGATTCCCAAGTGCAGCCTATTCTCCTCTATGGATCTGAAATCTGAGGCTTCAAGGAATTTTATGTCATCGAAAAGGTTCACCTTCTTGCATGTAAAAGGTCTTTAAATGTTGGTATGTCTACCCCTAATAGTATGGTGTACGGTGAATGTGGGAGATACCCATTGTACATAATTTCTTACTCTCGCTGTTTGAAGTACTGGGGTAAAATAATAAATATGCCCGAACATCGTCTGCCCCAAAAAACCTACAATATGATTGTTCATCTTGATAATATTGGTAAAAACACTTGGGCAACCCAATATATTCGGAGTCTTTTGTTTAGTTACGGCTTTGGATTCGTCTGGTTATCCCAAACCCTGGGCGATGTTAATGCATTTATCAAACATTTTCGTACCAGGGTTATCGATATCTTTAAACAGGACTGGCATTCATCACTATATGAAATTTCAAGATATGACTGTTATGATATGATATGAGTCGTATCTATACAACCTACGTAATACAAACCTTCGTAATGCTTTTATACGCCTGAGACTTGGTCTAAATGAGTTATATATAAATCAAGGAAGATGTTCATCCGTTATAAAATCACAAAGAATCTGTCCATTCTGTAACACTGTTGAGAATGAATTTCACTTTTTATTTATCTGTCCTGTATATAATGATTTAAGGCAGATGTATTTCCCGCCATGGCTACGATCATACAAGAATGCTGCAAAACTTTATTCAATACTTTCAAGTAAAGCATCCCCATTACAACATGAGACAGCTCTATTTATTCATCATGCGCTCTTATTGAGAGGAGATTCACTGTAACATGTGTCATATATTGTATATGTTGTACATACTATACATATATATATTGTATTTTGGCCACTGGCCTTCATGCATTAAACTGATTGATTGATTGATTGATCTATGCAAATATGCAGTACAATACACGCTTTGATCTGAATGACAAGCAGCCAGCATATTCTTTAATGTGCATTATTCTGTTAAGGTCTTTAATGTCCCCTATTTATTTTCGAGTTAAAGTCGCGCGACTTATCCTCACAACTTTAAAAGTCACTAAATATATATTTAGTAGTGCACGTGTAATAGCCAGTGCAATTTCATATGCTGCCTAGTACCACTTTTTACAGTGTTCAAATAGGCGCAAAACTGTCTTGCCTATACATTGCAGGATAGATAGATACACTCACAAACGATTCAGCTTTCAGATGAGCGTGGAGATCGGAGCTTACCCCATGAAAACACACCCTCATCTGCGTCTTTATTTCACCTGTGAATGGAATTGATTGGGTTCTGTTTATTGAAACAGGGCTCTAGAATCGAAAAGGCTATTATGGGGGATATCAGATGTCAAGACATTGAACAACTGGTGGCGGAAATGTGATGCTGCATAAATGGAGGACCCTGAATGCTCTTGATTCAAGGACACCCGGCTGAACAAGTCTTTTATATGCATGTTCTTCTGCCAGAATATGTGACACGTGTTCGTGAATCAAGACTGATGCTTCAGTATCACTCAACCTTGCTCGCAGTATTGGGAGGTCAGGGTATTCATACTGAATACTGGATAAGACCAGGTGTGACTCGCAAATGACATCCACTTCATGCTTGTTTCTTCACCCATCATTATTACAGCATCCAATGAGATTATGCGGATTTTGTATTCACCCTAATGGAGAGCATTACGACGATATGCATCAACCAAGGCAGCAAGCCACTGGATCCCATTAGGTTTTTGTTTTGTTTTGACAAGCAAGGGTTGCTAAAACCAATTCTAACAAGGAACACCATCTATCTTCAAGTTGGTCAAGACTTATAGCATTCCTTAGAATTAAGTATGTCGTAAACATCCAACATCAAAGACATCATATTTTGTCAAGATAAGAGACGTTGAGTGTTGTCGAGATATAGTATTGTTTAGGCATAAGCACCACATGGTGTTAAAGACCAAAATAAAACTTCAAAGGCTCCGATTCCTTAGTGGCTTGAGGGATGTAAAAACATAAAATATAGAAGTCTCTGATTGTGGAAGGAGTAATTGAATGTGGATTTGCAACTCTCGGAGTACTTTAACTGTACGGCGAACCCAATACGCCTGGGCCCACTTGTACAAGGCAATGTTATCGGTACAAAGATTGTAACTCCCATTCTCCCAAATAGGTTTCAGATTGTCGTAACGCTAAGATCACTTTGTGCAAGTGGGCCCCTCTAGAAATATTGGATTTTTTCGGTTCCCCATACGGTACATCTATAATAACGAAAAACTTTCACTGAAGGCACCTTGTATCATCCAGACTCAAACACTTAAGTGTGCGCATAGAACTTCCGTGTACCATTCTAAGGATTAGTATTTATTCTGACAAAATCACTTGATTGGCTTATCTTAGCTTTCATTTCCGAGGTTGACTCACGGGTCTGACTGCATGTGCTACATTTATAAGGACGTAGGCGTATCTAGAGCTGGCCGTGTGAATAATGACATATTCACGTGGTACTGGGCTGATTTTTGCACTGGTGTTCATTGAAATACTTTTTTTTCAAACCTGTTCCCAAGGAGTCTTGGTCAAAATTTTTGATTAACAAATGTAAACTGTATACCATGAACACTAGTTCATTTGGACGTTGTTAGCGATTATTGTCCGGACTATCACACATTACTGTTTTATAGAATGGTTATAGAGAATAGTGTCTCTTGTAGATGGTAAAGATATGACGTCATGATACTAATCACTGGTTTGTCAATATTCTGCGCTATTATCAGGACTAATTCTGACAGCATTGTACACTGTTTTTGGTACTTAATATAATTTCTGGGAGATTCAAAACGTTTTCAAATGAAACTTCTTATACGACCATAACTATACCACTACAGAAACTGAGTCAATTTCTATGTCATGTTTTTTCTCTCTCTGAATAATCGGTTGTTTTCCCGTTCTGTTTGGCATTAGGTTTGCCTGTTAACTATTTCTTAAGGCAAAGACTAGTTTACCCAGCTTATAAGTAATAAATTGGAGTTAAGACATCTTCCTTTGCTATGGCAAAATGGCGACACTGACACTGGGACAAATATAGGGTGTTCCGATGCCGTTTACATGTATAATGTTCACCTGATTAAATACCAATATGTGGTTCCATGTATTATACTTATTCGGTTATTTATAGGCGTTCTGATGCCTCACATTTACATGTTTTACTCTCTACCCTCCACCTAGATAATTAAATGTCGATATTGTAATGATGATATAACAATCTCATATAATTACCAGTGCATTATCTGTCTTGTTGACAATTAATCTGAGCGGCAATGCTATCGTTCCACTGTTGGTAAATGTCCTCCATCACGCCACCGTGAAAGGTCATATCTCAGTCTGTTACCATATGGATCATGCATGCCATAGAATGTATCTTTGTCAGTCCTTATTACCGTGGAACTCGTTACGTTAATTCGCTTATTCTTGGGTCAGTAAAATGAACGTGCGAATAGAAAGGCGACATTGTGAATTTAATCATAATGCGAACTTGTCATCGGTGATGGTTCGTTAATACACACCTTTATCAATCGTTTAGACAACGAATACCTGCGATCAATCTGCAGGTGCTTATTATACGGAGCAATGCCTCGAAACCTATTAGCTCCCTAGGGTGATATTTTATTCTTAACAGTATAATGATTTACCGTGAGTGTGGCCGTTTTCGTAGTAACGTTTGTTCTGGAATTAAAACAGAAAAAGTCCAGATTTGATTATATCTTGCATCGGTTGACAAGAAACATGACAGATAAGCAGACAGTAGTGCAGGAGAAATGAAACAGTCTAGACAAACGACCTTGAACTTTAATCAGGGGTATAGTGTATCCAATACTTGGACACGATAACTTTATTCCTATTAACACGGCTGGAACGGGAGATATAGTTTACCAACAGAATATTTCACTTCAAAGTGTTAATAAAATTATTGTGTCTCGTTTCATCTAGAATCGTAAGGTTCAATGTTGGCGGCCTGATTGATGGGGAGATCAGACATTACACGGATGTATGATATGGTGATACACTTAAATCTTACACTGTGACGTGGGCGTATGAAGAACAGAACACATTTAAAGTTATTGGACGGACATCAAATTATACCCACTGATCTTGCATATGCCCCATGATTGATATCCGAGATTTGTGGATAAGTTATTGAAGCTATTTGTAAGAGAATAATGACCTTTACTGTATTATAAGTATAAAATGGATTTTGCCTAATATGGTAGGATGAAAATTGTCAGGAGAAAATGGCATTCCATTCCTATCATGCTTGTTTCACACGTACCATCACACATAACACTAAAGTACGATTGCCCATTGAAAATATATCACTAACATATATTTCGAAAGCATACATATAAGGACAGAATAATATATTCTTGGCATAAACGGACCCGTGTTAAAGTTTCAAATGTAAACATTGCTTAGGAATAGCAGAATCTTGAGTAACATCTCTGAAACAGTGACTCACTCTAAATACGTCATCAAATCCCATCGAGATACACGCTTGTGGACTTGAGTACCCTCAGTTTTACACTGCCCAGGATATGTTCTGATAATACATGATAATAGGCTATGTAGAACACAAGCAAAACGAATCTAAGAGACAATAAAGAAATATGAAACGATGTGGATGGTGAATAATACGTATGTATTCTATTGTCTGGCAGTGATATTCACGAAGTAACAATGCTTCCTCTGAGCATGGTCACAGTCTGGTATAGCTATCATCAAACATATGTTACGGTTAATAAATTTCCGTGACATAAGGTATAAGAAATCCCCTTTGAACCAGCAAAATATAAGGACAAGTCTAAAGTATTCAAGAATATGTTGGGCAAGCCATATGTGACTGTATTCACTCTAACTTTAATCTGTGACGATATGGTCTCGTGTAATGAAGAGTCACAGTTCCTGCTGTATAGAGTAATGCCTGAAGTATTACAGTTAAAGTACAAGGGAGATGCCATATCTAATGCCTCTAAGGCAGATAACAACAGCAAAATGACGTTGAAGGTGATGCAAAATAACAATCCTTGTCTAGGGCTGAATGACGTGTCATTCTAGTGACGTGTTATCACGTGCGTTACAAGAAACCGACTGATAAACATTAATTTGAAAGGGGTTTACGTTCCTGTTAGATATCTCCTCTTTATTATTCTAAATATACATGAGATTATCGTGAACCTTGTGGGGCAGTAGGCATGTCGAATTTCAGCGAACAAGGTAAGACTAGAACGGTAGATCGAGATGAAGCTGAATGGTAACGCAACATTCTACGGATGCAATGTGGGACCATGTACATAGCCTTCCTTAGCGAACTTTACCGTGCAGCCCGTTTAACTGTAATTTTATCTGAAGCATTTCTTTCCGTCAAAGCATTTAAACGTAATGTTTCCACATTTATCAGTAATGACAAAATATCATAGTCATATTTGGGATTACACTTTCTTAGTAAAGTACAAACTTTAGTACTTTTTTTAGGTTGAGTCTCATCCGGGATTCGAACCCGCACCCTCAGAGTCAGTGACCTAATCGCCAGCACACAAAGTCAGCTGCCTAGCCCGCTCAGCCCCCGCCACTTGCACAATGATAGTCGAGTGGAGCAAGTACGAGCAAGAAAAGGGTGTTACCAAGTTATACGACAGGAGACTGTACCTGGCAATGGCAACTAAATTTCATCAGGTACCATGGGGGACATTCGATTATAAGAGGGCAGACAAGAATGGTGTAGTGACGTCATACAGTGTGGCGTAATTAATGCAAAACGCTAAACCTACCTTTTGAAAAAGTACTGTGTGCGCTTTGATGTCTTAGCGAAACATCATAGAATTGCATGGTAACAGTTTAAAGCTGCATTTATTTGTAAATACCTTTTCTGTGGTCGTCAGAATTCTCTGCCGAAATCCTATGAGATTTTATCGTCATGGATACGTAAGAGCCTATAAACCCTAAAGCAGAAATACAAGTGTGTGCAGAGGCAAACCCCTGCTGAATCATGGGATTGGAACGACAAGAAATGCGCTATGGTTCTGACGCTTCTTTTCAAGTCTACATACGCTACAGCCAACCTTTGTATTATGTTGTGTCTGTGCCATGTTACGTTTGATCCTGAAGAAAAAAATAGTTTAAAGAAGGTTAGTGTTGCATCAAGTTCCTGATCGGTAAACTTTCATAGTTTTCTATGTTCATGCGTGTACTTTATTCCCTTGTCTTTCATTGCTCGTATTCTGCTTCAGGAAGAAGTTCTCATGTAAACAATTGCGACATTCGAATCCGATTAAACTCACAAATCTGTACATTTAATGTAATTGACCATTACGAAAAAGGTCAACGTTTGCATTCGAGCAATAGAATTTCACAGTGCTAAACAAACACAAGCAAACAACAAAGATGGATCAAATAACAAGATGTTCCATCGGAAACAAAGGGCAATGTTTTAAGAAAGCCGGGGAGCTCAAAGGTCACCAAACGTTAGAGCATATTCACGATAGAAACGCCACAAGACACAAAAATCTGAATAGTATGTGGAGACATCCATCCAATGTACTATGTCATTCCTTGTCACAGTGTGAAGTACATACAGCAGTTATAGCCCCTTTAGAACTTCTTGTACACAACTCACTCATATTCCAGTTATTTTTACTAGTATACATGTTCACGTAACTATTGATATTTTTAATGAGACTGAATAAATAACCTAAATTGTCAGAATGACTTCGTTTAACGAAGGCTGAAATGATTGAGAAAGTGCATAAGTCACATTTCATTCAAATATTTTTTACGTGTTTTTAATCGTGGAATATGTGCTATTTCAATGTATAGCTAATTGACTACAGTCGCCAGTGGCTGAAGGGATGAGGAAATTCCAGCTACGGTCCACACAGGTAGCAAAGGTACTGTAAGTCCCCATGGTCCCTGGTATGGTGCTCCACCTTCGATGTTTTTGTTATCGTTATTGTCTTTCATAGTTATGATATTCAGATTTTCATACAAGTTATGCAAATGTTTCTGTGACATTCTAGTTACCTTTACTTTCCTCCATGACAGCTTTTAATAATTACCAACAAATGTGATATTGTGTAAAACATAATGTTCTTTCGGAAACCTTGTGTATGACATTATGACAATCACACATCTTGTAGCGAAGTATCAATGATCATCTACCTTAATAGTTGGTGGTATGCAGCCGTACGTTTATGATCACATAACAGCGTACTTCGCAGGCGTTCTTAGAAATGTCATGTACTTTTATCCAGCATTACAACGATGTAATGTTTGCTCTTTACAGAGCTCGTTCTCATATGTCATTGCGTAATTGTCTTATAACGCTATCTTCCTCAGCGTGAACAGTCGACTCTTCGTTCTTAATTTTATGCAGACACAGTTGTTAAATATGTCACTGTTTTAAATTAGATGTAGATGCCAGTAGATGTTTCACGTTCGACCCATCAACATGCTGTACACTTTCTGTATCCGAATAGCACATCACGCATCTGTTAGTGTTTATGTTAATTTCATTGTTTTATATTTTGTTCATATTCTGAACGTGTTCCGAAACTGAGTCTCACAAACTAGACTTCAGATATTGCGCCATACGCTCATGAAACCGAGTTTAGAAAGCTTTTTTGGCGAGAACGTCAAACAGAACAGAAACTAGCATCTGTTGAAATATGGTATTGTGTTACACACGTGCTACGCAAGCTCGTATGATGAACATCTGTGACATTTATACCTTATATATTTTCTTGTCAGTAGTTGTTTGATGTCTATTTCTGTGTATATCTTCTTATATTTGAGACAGTACACAGTTCTTGTTTCACGATTGGTCATGGTTGTATATTCCTGTGTCCTGTTTCATGTGGCATAGAGAAATCATTCCAGTGTACGTTCATTTGCAATTCGAGTTGCTGATATCTTGTTAACATATCGGACATTTCTAAGCCAACAGTCGGTCAGTTTGTCCTTAATGTTCACTGAAACAGCCAGTTTGTGAAGCCCTCTGTAAATTACATTTGGCCAAAGACCAGGTGACTGTAATGTAATAAAATGTGCATGTTGCTATTCATGTCATCGTCTCGCGATTCAGCATCCTTTCCACCCTTTGTAACTTCTTTCCGAACAGTCCGGGATCAGATGAGCATCCTAATTGGAACTTCGTCCAAGCAATTTGATTTTGGCAGCGAATGTATAAAACATGTCATTCTTAAAATTATGTCAATTGTTCTTAATTTTTCAGTTTTAGTCATGTTTCAAGCTAGACGTCCAGACACGTTGCAATATCAGGACGGAGATGTGGTCAAGAGAACACCACCAGATCGACTCCTTCTTAGCTTCAGCATGCTCCTGTGTCGATTTAACGTGGACTGTTCTGAGTGCGTGGGAATTGATGACACAGTGGAATCCAAGTACAGTGCTAGCATGTCTTTTGGAAAGATGATGTAAATCAGTGATGGAACTTCCGGTATTATTGCATCGAAGATGATAGTGTGCATTATATATTTAGAGGGAAAGATTATTTTTCACACAGTGTGTTTTTCATTTTCATGTTTCCGTTGTGTTGTTTCATCGAATTAATATTTTGTTCTTGGGCCATATAGTCTTGTAATGAATGTCATAAGCATCAATAAACGCATTTGGGATACGATCACATTATTCAGCCAGGTTATCGAGCCTGACCAGCCCTTGGTGTTAGTGGCCTATTACGACAAGTATAGGATGCTCATGACCCAGTCTAACTTCCAACGTAGTTATAACCAGGTGTAATCCGTGAAGGTCCCGGGGTAGCATAGGCCTTCAGCAGCCCATGCTTGCCATAAAAGGCGACTAGACGACTAGCGGGATCGGGTAGCCAGACTCGTTTACTTGGTTGACACATGTCATTGGTTCCCAATTGCGCAGATCGATGCTCATGTTGTAAGGTACTGGATTGTCTGGTCTAGACATGATTATTTACAGATCGCCGTCTCATGGATTGAATATTGCTGAGTGCGGCATGAAACTAGACTCACTCACTAACCAGGTGTGACGGCTCATAAACGTTTTACTGATACACGTCTGATAGATAGTGACAAAGGTTCAGGATATAGATAAATTTCACATGATGACGTCGTGAGATAAATTTTGAGAGAAGATGAAGGACAGAGGGTGAGGGTTGATTTGTTTTGACTAAATCAAATCAAACTTAACATGGGGCCTCGCAAATCTTTTTAAAGTATGGGATTAACAGTTACGCCAGTGTGAAAGAATTCAAGAGAAACAGAATTTGGTAATCAGCTTCGGGTGCATGAGGTTAAACATTTTATGCCTGATGTCCACTAAACAGATTTCGAGAAGTTACAAAATATTTTCGTAACAAGTACTTAGGAGACATATGTTTTACGTTGTCAGTTATTATTATTCTGAACACTGTATTTATTCTTATCTCATTTCAATAACACTTAACACCTCTCTACATATATGTACATAGTATTCGTCTTCCTCGAAGTCTGTAAATCACTTGTGATGAAGCTTTGAAGAAATAACGAAACCTTTCTGTATAAAAACTTGAAAGCAAATCTTAGGGTCCCTTCAGAGATAAAATGAGAAATAAAACCACAATAAAATCGAATCGTCGTGACGTCAGTAAAAGTGACAGAACCATTTACCTAAACATTTCATGTCTCTGCTAACGGTATTTCGACATTACCATAGTCGATATAGTAAACTCGTAGGTCACGAAGGTTCAGTTGTTCCAGACGCCAAAACTCGTTGTGGGAAGTTACATGTCATGGGCAAGCCAGACATATATCTTCGGAAGATTTCAGTACCGTGTCGCCCGTTTTCGATTTTGGTTTGACTATTTCACTTCGTGCACACCCCGTCCCTGGTATGGTGATCTACCTCATGTGCTTTATTTCAGTTGGCCGGATGGTGATGGAGCGGTTGAAGCCATGCATGTCGTAGATTTGTAACACTTTGGTGAAACACACAAACACATTATTGATGTTGACAAACACACAAACATATTCACGGCCAATTGGAACCCGCGATCTTGCATCCTTTGTATGCCTAAGTGACAAAACAATTCACAAATAAACCTCAGAGGTGGTGGTAGAGTCTGGTGGTGTTGAACACAGCCGCTTGTCACGCTACAAGTCACCCAGAAGGGCACTAATGCTTGAAAATGAAACACATTGCTGATATCTTCAGACATACTAATCCCTCTTGCTTCAGCGCTGCGTTATTCCTTTACCATCATCAGACTCACGTGTACAGAGGGCTAATATGTAGGTCACAAGTACCGTGTGTGTGTGTGTTGCGTGCGTGCGTGCGTGAGTGAGTGTGTGTGTGTGTCAAGGGGGTGGGGGGGGGGGGAGGTTCAGACAGCTGACTTCAAGTGAAGTTTCTGTATTGATTTATGATGCCTCTATTACATGCCCATAAATGTTGAGCTAAATCCATGCACAGTAACGGTTGTCCGATTACAATTGAGAGCACCCAATTCAACAATGTTAATGGTATTACTTACAATCAAGCTCTTAGAGATCTGAACTACAGTCTGAGTCAGCACAGTCATTATCAGTTTTCTCTAACAGACCACTGGACAGACTACTTTTGAAATTTGCCCGTCCAAGATGGGACAGCAATCCCAGCTGTCATGAATGTGGATGGTGCTTGCTTTTACGCTGACGTTTACAAACAAGACGGAAAATTTCATTTCCTCATGGCAATGTATGATCGGCTGCGGTCATTATATTTGAAATAATCTAACTGTATGCTTTCATGTGCTTATGAAAAGTATAAATGTCAAAGGATTTATTTATCTGAACAAAAATAGATTTATTATCATTTATTATTGCGAAAGATTGCGGTCACTGAGCTTGAGAAACGTAATATTTTCACACCAGTTATAGAAATGCTTATTTATATTTTTCTCAACAACTCTATTCTCTCTTTCTCAGCGCTCGATATTTGTTTGTCGTTCTAATGTATTCGTGCCTTAAGTTGAGTTCTGATCTTCATACAAGGGACAAACGAGATATTTCTTCGAATTTTTACTTCACGAAATGACAGATACATCCTATTTCACTGGATACGTAAAACAGTCCATGTACTATCTACTTCTCATTTTTTGTTTAATGGAATTTAAACCAAGTACCTCTTGATGTTCATGTAGGATCACAAAATGGTTAGATATGGTTTTTAGCAGGTGTCGGACGACCTTCAGATAGACCTGAAAGCAAGAAAAGCAACATAACGTTAGCTTTGGTCACCACGTTTAGTGACAAATAGATCAAGGGACCATTTGTTCTTACAACTGCCATGCTGGAAGCTGTATTAAAACGTTGAAAATTCAAACCTTTCTGCCTACTTTTATGTGACTGCAAAATATCGATGACATTATTTCAGGTGTTATCAGTTCACATGGCGTGTAGTGTTATGTCTTATATGCACCATACGAATATACAAAAATACCGCCTTTGACTATATTTAAATGATTAATAAAATCATGATGCATATTCATTATTTTGCATAGATTTTGCATAGTATTTGTTCCAATTTATGCGTAATGACGCCATGCATACATCCACAGCAGGTCTAAACATATTTCCCAGTCTCTTGGGCGTATAACGTTACAGCCGTTCGCAGTCAACAAGCAATTTCAGTGTCTCATTTCATTGACTGGCATTACATTTCGATTAATCTAATTGATGAGGGTTCAAGAGTTTAACTGCTGGTTGTTGCAGTAATGTCAGTCAACGGACTATAATTATCTTCTCTGTTTATTGATGAAATATGCGTTTTGTTCCGACAGCAATGAAGGTATGTAAAACATACGTATTGCATTAAATATTCTTACAAAGTTACTGCGTTCCCCACGCAATTTGTTATGATGCAGCATTGACCTTACATTACTTTTCCAGAATGCGTGGATGTACCAATTACATTTCTTCTTTTCAAAAGGGATGAGAACATTTGACGTCAAACACTTTCGCCAAAGAGCCCCAATATTCTAAATATATCGATAGTGCGTACAATTCACTTCTGTTTTTTGTGAACGACGAAATGTGACATTGGTGGTTTGTTCAGCATATCATGCAGACTCCAAGAGGAGATCCAGGGGTAAATGAATCAAACGGTGAACCACGGTAATCATCCCCGAGTGCCTTGGTCAGTGCTCGTGGTATCCTTCAAAGAATAACATTCATCTTTATATAATTGACCTGAGTCTTGATGCCACCATCATCTGTGTAAAATGTTTATATTTTGGAATATGTTGGTTCTACCAGAGTAACACTTGAGGTCATGTTCACGAACCATGTGAATCAGACTATACCTAGTTTTCTTGGTCTTCGCACTTATCTTCGCATTGTGTCCCTGTTAAAATGAAAATTCTAGATCAAGTCAATATCTTATTGTCACTCTTTTCGATTACTACCATACTATCTAATAGATAAGCAATAAGGACAAGATAATCACCAAAATTATTACAATAATATTTAACAGATAAGGAATAAGGAAAAGATTTCCTTTCCTTAAAGCCAATACCTTAACCACTAAATTTCCCCGCCACCCGATACCACCAGAACCACAAATACCTGCAATTAAGGAAATGCTATATTACATTCTCGTTTCATTTCGACAGACTACCGCAGAAAAGGTGCATATTACCCCTGCAATCGCTCTTGCAATAACATAAGTTACTGACTGGTAATATTGTGCGTCAAAGACGAACATTCATTATTGCCACTATTCAGTAACACTGCAATAAAACGACTTCCTGAAATGGAATTGGTCTAGAAATGAAACAAGGTTATCTCAGTCGTTGTGATAAGCCTTGTCGATGTTGTCACTGTGATAAGCCTTGTTTAAAACGACACACTAAGTTACCCAAAATAATATCTAAGCACTCGACCATTTACAGGCCGCCGCCATATAGCTGGAATATGCTCAGTACGACGTAAAACTAAACCTAACTCACTGACCTGATCTGTTTCTGACATGGTAAGTTTTTTACTCTCTGTCTATTCCAGTGTGGTGCTTTTAGTGATGTTTGAAAGATATGACAACCCATCGATTATCTTCCGAAGGCAGCCTCCATCTGTGTGACAAGACAATATATCCTATGGGATGAGAAGTATGGGTTATATGATTGATCACTCACATTTTCCTTTTACTGCCATATAAAGACATCCATGTCGTGACAAATGTTTGTTGGATGCCTTCCATCAGCATTGACTTCAGTTCTGCAGCCTTGGACTAAAAGGCATTTCATGATATTAATTTCTGACAACCATTTAGCTTGTGGCACTAAAATACATTCATTCAGTTTAGTTCTTTTCTAATTGTAGTAATGAATTCAAAGTGAGATATGTTCACATTTCTGGTAGTCCCGCTATGATATTGCTGGAATATTACTAAAAGTGGCTTGAACTTACTCACTCCCCAGATATCAATGACACGTTTAGTTTGAACATTGTGTGCAGACAGAGCTACGGCCATCACAGATGTTCAGCAGGCCATCACAGATGTTCAGCAGGCCATCACAGATGTTCAGCAGGCCATCACAGATGTTCAGCAGCTCCTTTATTTACACATGCACCATGCGCGTGTCTATTTTGCATTCAAGGATGTGAACGTTTTCAATAGCCAAAGTTTGATTTCTTCGAATCACCATAATATGCAATTTCCCACGGACAGAGTGTTTTTTGCTGATCTCGCTTTCCTAAAATGGAAACGTTTTTTGTCATTTGAACAAAGAAAGAATCATTCGTTTAGTCTGAAAGTTACAGCAAAAGAAATGCGTTCAAAAATAAAAACGGAGATAAGTGAAGAGATTTGTCATATCCTCTGTCCATGTTCAGCTGACAAGTTGAGTTCGCGACCTTTAAGAAATACAAGGCGCATATCACTACAGCGCATCAGTTTGTGGCCCCATTCATCGGCTTATGAAAAAGCTAATTAGCCCAACTTTAGTGGAATTGCTCTTGTTTAATGGCAGTATAGCGTCTTCTTGTGATACACAAGTGCTGTTCTACGTAAAAAGCATTCCAACATATAGGGAATGCAGGATAAATGATGAAGATTCACCCTGGCGCCAGATGATTTAAATGGTGCTCTTAACACACGGCCAGCGCCACAAGTCACATATGCAACTACTTTCGCTCCATCTGTCTTCACTCTATCAAGTTACTTTCAGATTTATCTTCCTCAAACAGGTCTTTTCTCAGCAGAATTTGTTTCGGAAGAACATCGAGAGTGATTATTCACTGATGTTGAGGTTTCATATTTTTATGCGTAATGGATAAAGTTTCAGAATATGTTTTCTTTAACCACCAAAACATGAACCGTCTTGCGTTTCTTAGAAATTGAAGAAGAATTTATGAACCGATCACATTCCTCTGTGTTGTTGATTTAATCAGTCGTGTCCATTGACAAAGTGCATTGTATTCACTTCAAATCCATGAAAGTGCATGAACTTTAAAGCCGTTAATAGTTTATAAATTTGTTCATTACTCACAACCCAAGAACCCCCAGTGTGTGTAGAGGAATATAGTGCGATAACTGTGAGGCGGTTTCTTTTATGTAGTGAAAGCGATTTGTATCTGAGTTTGTTATCAACGTCACCGACCATTTCTCTTTTAAATAGCAATCTCTATAATTATCACCTATTCTGCACAGAAGACTACACCCTGGATGGAGTTTAGGAATCGCTTTCAGATGGTGGTGATACACTGAGTTCGGGAAGAGAGCGTATCATGTCACGCCAGAATAGGTGACTGAGTGAGTTTAGTTTTGTGCCACTTTTGGCAGTATTCCAGCAATATCGTGGCGGTGAGTACCGGAAATGTGCTTCAGACATCGTGCCCATGTTGGGAATCGAACAAAGGACAAAGAAATACCTTAACCATTAGACTTCCCAGACACCCGATACCACCAGAACCACAAATACCTGCAGTTAAGGAAATGCTGTATTAAATTCTCGTTGGTATTCCACGTGGTGTCGCCTCAAAATAGCTGTGAAAAATGTACTTGTGAAGACAGTGACAACGTCACATATGCGACCATCACACAGTCGATGTATTTATACATTATAAAAATTCGATTTGGTGTATCGGTGTTCGTAGACAGAAGAAAATGTACCTCCGCACTGGGCTTTGTATTATCTGGTATTACCAAATGGACTAAAATGAGCTGCATTGTTATGACTGTTGTTTTCAATATATGACAGTGCCAATAAGTTCCTGATAGTATGGCATAGTTTCTGCGGTGATACCTGTTGTTACGGTTAAAAAATTGTAAGTTGTAAGAAATCACCTCAGAACCAGGAAAATATAACACTGAGACGTTTAATACTTTACAGAAAGCAAAATACAGAGATTCACAATTGGGGTTTCATGTCAATTCTAAAGTAATGGGTCACAAATATAATGTCAACTCACCGAAGTCTTGATGTGAGAGTGAGAAACAGTTATGCAGAATGTAACACAGTGAGCGGTCAGGCAGCTGTTATGTAGGTCAAGCGTTGACGGAGAGGCTGGCAGATATGTACTCCAGTATATCTGTGTATATCCGAGTCGACAACATGGCAACTAGCCTTTATAGTAACATTTCCTGAAACTTCGAGCACACACGACAATCGCCATCAACGTAGAATTCTCTAGAACAGTAGTCGTCTCACGAAAGTAAACAATTAATCAAGGGAGGCAACTCTAGGGCACTTCCTTATAGCCTGCTGCCAAAATACGAAAAGTTCTGAACATTTCTCATACGGAATGTGATTCATAATAATTATTACTTAATTGATAAGACAACTTACAGAAAAAATACTTTCGTAACACTATTATTTCTCCTTCGGTGTAAAGATGGCATGGTTATCAGACCAGTATCCGTAAGACGTATGCAATGTATACATCAGCTCTCATGATGGCTTGTTTATCAGTTGGCGTGTGATGCACCACATTCCTCTGTATGAGGACGCTCAAGGCGTGGTCTCGTTGATGTATTAGCGTCCATAACAGACGTAGGCAATTTGGTGTCCATCAGTGTAGGTACAGTCATCTGATCCACAGTTTTATCTCCTTTTTTTCACTAAAAATAATATCCAGAAAAATCTCGAGCAAAATTCACCACGCATATACGTATACTGGCGGTTTGATGTACCCTTGATTTCCAAAAGTAAGCCCAGGGTTTCTATGCGGAAAATAGGGGTTTTGACAAGTTAACTATTACAACGAAAAGAAGCACGGGCTTATATTCGGAAAGATGGGTCTTCAGTCGATATTTTAAAGTGGCAATGATATGTAGTAAAATCATAAGGCAATAAATGAGGGAAATAGTTTAACATTACTTTCACGAATATTTCAATGACTTTGTAATGAAACGGAAAGCATACAAACACTAAAGTAACTCTTGTAAACTTTGAAATATTTAAAAATTGTTCGTGAGAACTATAAGATTAGAACGAGTCAATCCCAAAGGATCATCACAATCGACACCGTATGTGCCATCATCTATAGGGTCTCTAACAAGTCAACGAAGCAGCTCAGCGAAACGAGCTTCGTCATCATCGTCTACATCGATGTCACCCTTCTCCAAACCTACATTGTATCCGAGTCGTCCCTGCGTTTCATTTGTTTTTACAGTACCCATAACAATATCACGTAACAAAAGCTGAACAGATTTATTAATGACTTTGTCTTGACGCGACTATGTACCATAAACTCATTGTTACTAAATAGGAAAAAAGTTAGCTAATGCAATGAAAGATTAAGAAGTGTGATGGTATACATGCAGAGAAATTACAATCATTCTACACCTGTGTTGTCTGGCTTCGACTTAGAGATGAGAATGTCACTGCATCGATACTGTCGTAAAAACTCATTTGTCCTCCACAAGGCCGACGATCAGTTGTTAAATCACGTCTCATAATGGGAATCCTTTCCTTTGAAGTAGGCTTGGAGCAAATATCTTCGTCTCATCACATCATCAGTGATACCTAAACATGTAAGAAGGACATTACAGCAGTGTGCATTTTACATGACGAGAAAAACATTAACATTTATCATGTCTGACGTCTCCCAGGTTTTTGAGTTTTCTTTTGACATCATGCTGATACTGAGTATGGGTGTATTGATTTTCGCTCTATCGGGTGACAAGCGTACCACGCAATATACCCAAGGAATCGAGCTTTGGCAAGCTTTATATATATAGCATGGTCTTTAAACGGCTGTTTCAAAGAACATTAGTATGGCTCTTGTTTAAAAGGTATTTGATCAGGTTTGCAACATTCAAGGCCTTGGTAAAGCCTTTAACACATTTCATGTTTGACGTGTAGGACGATTCCATATTTGAGGCTTAAGGGACAACCAGTATTCGTCTTCGATTCCCTAGTTCACTGGCACCATATCTTCTTGTGTTTATTTGCGTCAAACTGTTAACAAGCGGTTATTCTCCATTCATATGACGGCAGTCTGTAAATAGTCGGGTCTAAACCAGACAATCCAGTGATTAACATCATGAGCCTTGTGTCAACCAAGTAAGGGAGCTTGACAATCCAATCCTGTTAGCCTCATGGGTTGCTTAAGACCATTATATATTCATGGGTAACGTGCATTTAATAGGTTTCTCGTTATCATTTCATATATATTGTAGGCACTCATGAAGAGCCACCTACTCGTGGTGGGTGCTAGGTAACTCTGACCGGTCTTCAACGCCCTATTTGGGCCCGGGGATATATTTTTCCACAACACCTCACTGCTTGCTTCAGGCCGAATTGGGCAACCTGTTTACTGGAGGATGGTTGTCTGGTGGTTGAGGCACTCGTTCCAGGAATAGCGTTCCTTCCACCAATACACTACTTCGACCCACGATTCACCTAGACGGATGGTAGAATGGGCCCGGTTCTATCAATCGGCTGGTCATGTTGAGCCCTGAGCACTACCTTTCATGGTTCTGTCATATTTTGGCCTGGTCCTATTTGGACACATTCCTGAAATGTTTTATTTTGTGTATAATCGTATACATGGATTTTCAAATTTGAGACAATATGCCGTGATGTCGGTGCCTGAAGGCACTGGCTCATGGGCCAAACTGGTAGGGGTCAAACTGGTATATCATCCCAATATCGCTGGTATCTGTCTGCTGGAATTCCACAGGCAATAGGATACTGCCTTTATTGGAACTCGGTGGCGGGTGGGGAGTAGCAATGATGAACCGTAATCAATCAACCATGACTTTTCAAACCCCCATCAAAAATTCAAAACGTACACGAGAAGCTTATTCTGACAACGATGATGTGAGTCATCGAACAAAACCAGTGAGTTACTGGCCACGATTCTTGGCTGTGGATGCACCCAACATTAATCAAATTGTACTCTTTTGCGGTTTCAAAGGGTATTTATGGAATCGCAGGCGATGACATAACTATCAAACGTTTGAGGACTGGATCTATAGTACACTGAATGTGCCAGACGACTGCAAGCCACAAACCTTATGTTATATTTCTATACACTATATTTCTTGCACTGACGCAGTGAAACTGATATCGACTACAGGCCAGAAGGAAACATTAATTTGCTTCCGTTACCAAAGCTCCAACACTTCCCTCAACAACGGTTCAGTGTCAAATAGATTTGACATTGATAAATTCTATTACTCCAGAACCTGACCGCGGATCCCTTCCCAGCAAACCAGATTTCTGATTCCTTACAAACTACTTCGGTGACACCAACTCTAAGATCAGGATCACAAAATGACTGCTAACCAAAATCACAATCGAGGAAAGAAAGGAAAGGTTTAGTATTGTAATTAACTGAAACGATTAAGTGATCCTATAAAACTGCATAACAATTTGGTAGGGATGGACGTTTCGGAAAGCATCCATCGCTGGACAAGAAGTTCATCGCCTAAAAGAAAAGGACGAGCCAGATCTCCAGTCAATCCGCCAAAGAATAGGTCTCAACCTTGATTCGGTGGAACTGTAGAGGATATAAAACAAATTTGAATGCTTTACAATTACTGTTTCAAGACTACAAACCATTAGCCTTCTGTCTGAAGGCAACATATATAAAACAGAAAGACACAAGTAAATTACGTCAGCACAACTCATATCATTGTTTTCATTCCTCTGGCGATATGGCCACTGGAGGTCCTTCTATCTTGCTGAGGGAGGAAGTGATTCACGGCCCTGTCAAACCGAACAGTAATCTTCAGGCTGCTGCCGTCCAAATTACAGAACATATTGTGATGTGGTGTTTGCACTGTGCTCTGTGTATGTTCCGCCTTCGTTTGGTTTTCAGCATGCTGATCTTCAGGCATTGCATGATCAATTACGTAAACCATATGTCATCATGCGTGATCCGAATGGCCACTATCCGCTCTGAGGAGGTCTACACAAAAAGTCTAAGGGTAAGGTCCGAGGGGGATTTGTTATAAATAATGATTTATTGCATACATACATACGTTATTAATGATGATTCGCATACACATATACTTCAAATTTAACTTTTCAGCCAATCCGTGCGTCTTCAATTTTCGCCAAGTGTGACGAAATCGCACTCAGTCCACCCATTGGGAACGCAATATTTAACTGTAATTGCAGCGATCAAGCGATAGAGCGAGAAAGCGATATTTACCTTAATTCTGCCATGTCTGCGCATGTCGTCTTGCCTGCGTATGACTTAATCCAACAAGAAGCTGAATCACCATTTGGTTTCGTCGCATAGAATAAAATGCACATGCTTTCATTTTTGTAATTAATCTTTTAACTTGTCTCCAACAATAACTCCAGAGACCGAGAGTGTTTTTGTTGAAACAAATGAGTGTTTTGAAAGCCTGTGAAACGTTTAACAAGACCTGGATTACTTCCTGGCTTACATTTCTCTATTGTCATTTCCCTTGTTAAATGCCACCATTGTTATCTCATCACTCATGCCTGGATGAACAATCCCTGGCTTCCACTTGCCCACCCACCCTACCATTTTAGCGCTAATTAACCATCGGCGCCCCTTGTTATCTTATCATGGTTTCTTCAAATGTTCGTATATAGCTTTCCGTCTCATAGTTTCTTCATACACCTGATGAAAGAAATAAAAATATACTCCCGTAACATCGTGTTCCACAAATACAGAAGTATTTCTCTTTAGTTTTTTTGTACTAGGACTTTTTATTCCCTGGGCTAAAGCTACACCTTTGCCATAAAGAAGAGGATCAGGAAATGAGATAATACCCCGCAAAACCTTAACGACCAGTACCTTACCTACTCCCCATTTTACCGGGGAACAAGATCGGGGCTACATTAGGCTTCAGCAACGTATGCTTGTTGTAAGAGGTCAAAACCAGGATCAGGTAGTCAGACACATGTCACGTAGGTTGATGCTCATAATGTTGATCACTGGATTGTCTCACCTAGACTCGATTATTTACAGACCGCCGCCAAAACAGTGAATGTCGTCTGTTGCTCTCAATAGTTTTGACATAAACTGACCAAATAATAAATAGGATAATACAGGTAGATCATTACATATATTGAACGAGTTTCCGTCTGACAACGAAAATGTTACAGACTGAGAAAAGGTTAATTGGACGATATGGCAAACTCAGTGTTTTACACATTAACTTTCGACAATAGTATATTCATAACGTACTCTAAGTGATGATATGTATGATATTGGATAAACGTGATACAGAGCAAAAAGTTGTTATTTACATGGGCACTTGGCTTCATCATGTATCATTGTCAATGAATAAACATCAATCAACTTACTGAACACACTTTACTGATGAATATATAAGCGTTTCCTGCAGTATTGTACATCACGTGCTTGATAACAGTGTCTACAACAAATCGTTGGTTATATTATGATTAAGACGCTGCGCATCCATAGAACTGTCCCCATTGTTCAGGACACCAGCTGCTAAATACCTCTCGAAGTTCACTATGGTTACTTAGACCAGAGAACTGTATACTGTATATTTTCAGCTTTGACTGGACGAACTTTGGACTACACCTTTTCGCCTAGGTTAGACCACTGACTGTGGAAAGGTTCTGTTTCTATATTTAGGAACCAATTTAAGGTGCTTTACTGTCAAACGCGCCTCTTCGTTCCTTGGGTAGGAGTGATTTGGGTTAATAAAGGTGAAGATCGTCAGGTAATAATTTTTTATGATCTGAAGAAATCCAAGATAGTACTGCTGTATTTTTGATAACCATGATAAACATAAATGATTCCAGTTTGTTGCATTATTGCTAAGAGCGACATAAATCGATCGAATATCACTTGGGTTGTTGCAGTGATTTTATTTCAGGGTGATTGGTCGGATGTGAAGGATGCTACAGTGCTGTCACAATGCCTTATTTCTCGCGATATCGCTTTCTCGCTTCCAAAATTTAAGGGTGACAGTACGAAGTAAACATCATATATCAGAGAAGAATTCTTACAGCTCCATAACATAAACATATCAATTGATTTCATTCCAGCTATGAGTATACGAAATTCATTCATGTCATGTTACAAGAGACCAACATTCACAATCATCCGATCGCCCAAACCTTGTTAGCAAAGTAATGAAATCAGAGTGCAAACTCATATGGTAATACAGTCCTTCTCAAAATGACTTCATCCGTGTACGTCGAGTGGCGTGTTAAAAGCAGAGTGGCTTCCACATTGACTTTTGTCTAACGGAACGGTCCAAAATCGAACGAAATGGAATCCGTATATCGACGTCATCCTGACTCATCAGCGGGTCATAACCGATCTCCGTGTCTGGCGCTGCAGAAACACTGTAACGGCCTGGGATAAAAGTTCATAGTGTTAGTGTTAGTGTTAGTGTTAGTGTTAGTGTTAGTGTTAGTGTTAGTGTGTGTGTTAGTGTGTGTGTTAGTGTGTGTGTGTGTGTGTGTGTGTGTGTGTGTGTGTGTGTGTGTGTGTGTGTGTTGGTAAGGGATGGGAGGGGCTTCAATGTTTTTTCCGTCTTTGCATTGACATAAAAATATCGCTCAGTAATCAAAATGCTTTATCGTTCACTGAATGGAAGATATAATGCTTCCAGGATAGCTGACTGAGAGCTTCATAAATGAAAGATCATGTCAACCCACAAAAGTATACTGAACTTAACACCACTTCCGTCCAACTGATATCACTTACACTTCCGGGGTAAACATGCCATCTGCAGTGTCACGCTCCAGGAGACTTCGACGTCTCTTGCTATTCAAGTAAGTTATATACTCATGAGACACATCTATAAAGGAAAGGAAGGTATAATATAACCTTCAAGGTCTTTGGTTGCTTCCTTTTGAACACTCTAATCACTCCGAGAATATTTCGGATTACAATGAAGCTTCCACACTTCATGATTATGGCAAGAAATTTGGTGGTCAGACTCATTGACTTGGTAAATGATAGACATCATAGTGCCTAAGTCGGTGCCTATAGTGACAGATGGTACTATTTACAGGCTGCCTGATCATTGAGTACCCAGGACAACAACATATATATAGTAATGTATACAGAATATCTCACGCACGCGCACACACACACACTCACACACATACACACATACCCTTTCTCTCTCTCTCTCTCTCTCTCTCTCTCCCTCACACACACACACACACACACACACACACACATGCCATGTTGCAGAGAGAAGTATCCTGTTTTACCTTCAAGTGCCAATCTGAGAGAAAAGAGTTTCAACTGTGTTTGCACTATGATGAACACGAGGTGACCTTCATGATAGACTCAGGTGGCAGCGAGACAAAACCGCTTTGTAAGAACAAGCAAGAAGCAGGACGATTGCTTGAAAGGTTTTGTGATCCATTTTACATGGATACAAACGCATATAACAGTGAGGTTAAAGTTGCTTCCTTCGATCAAAATTGTTTTGAAATTGAAATGTTTGCCAAGAATAGTAAGTTGCGGTCCATGTCTCTTGGATACATGTTTAGTAGAGTGTTTGCAAGATATAAAGTTATTGAACCTGGCACACACTAGGGCAGAGACTCGGGATTTCAAGATTTTATCAAAAAGGGCATTTCGACCAACTCGCAAACTGATTTACGGTACGCTATTCCCTTACCTGCAAAACAAATTCTGAGCTATAAGTCCCAACGAATGTATCGAGATCGTCTACGTAAATTTGATAGATCGGTTAGACTAAGGGGAGCAGTACTTCATAAACTGTATTAATGATATCTTCATAATAGCAGTGAAAGCTCTAATTCTAACGGGTTCACGCGAAGCCTAAAGTACGAAATTAGGTAACGGCATATGAGGCAAAACAATACACATTGAAGTACAAATGTGTTAAACAAATTACGGTTACTATGTGACTTCAGGAGTAGATTATGTTTCTTCTGAAAGAATCTGTATTCTAAATGTAACATATTGATCAGGGTTTTTCTTTTTTGTTTAATATTATTGCAGCCTGTTAAATTACCATTAATTATTATGTGTATAATTCATTGTTCTCGTCACTATGTGGCTGAAATATTGCCGATGTGACGATAAATTTGAACACACTCACTCTCTAACTACGAATGTTAGTGCATTAAGTACATATATTACCCTTGAAGATCCGGGTTAGAGTGGTCTCCAGCAGCCAGTACTTGTCGTAACAGGTAAATAACGGAAACAGGTGTTCAGACCTGCTGACTTTGTTGACTCATTTCATCGTGAAACTATCCATATTGTCTTTATCGATAATTATGATGTTGATCACTTGATTGTCCGGTCTAGCTAAACTTATTTACGGACTACCGTCACATAGCTGAAATATGGCTGTGTGTAGCTGTAAACAACAAGACAATCATCTACTCTGAACACCTATGTATCGCATATTGCGAAGATGCCTGGAGTATAAATTTCATTATGGCTGTTTGTGTACTAGTGCTCAATGAACAGATTTCATTTCATTTCACGATTTAAGAGACTATGTCAAAGACATGACCTTTGACCTTTGATACCAACTGTATTGTCACCTCAACAATATCAGGATTGTCATGAACGTTCCCAAGAGGCACTTTGCATGGTATTTTTGGCATCGTCTGTTGTGTTGTTGTTGTTGTTAGAATGCCGCCCAAACACTATTTTTCCTCATACAATATGTTCCACTCTTTATAGCCTCTTTACACTGTCCGGTAGTATCACATACTCCTCACAAAAAGTTAGGCAGCACAACTTTCAAGTCACAACATTTTCATTTATTGAAACTGCAAATCGTGGCATGATGCAACAGGAAGGTGAAACATATATACACATGGTTGACATAATGAAATGAAATGGTACTGTGCAATAATAGACTTACAAATCATCAAAAGCATGTAAGCGTGAAACAGTTGTGCATTGATGGAGCTAAATTTTAGCATTAAAGTTCAAGTCCCTTACGGGACAAGCAGTGTTTAGTAACATGTATGACCAACATGAGCACGGATGGAAGCATGTACGCATCTTTGCACTGACCAAATGAGCCTTTACAGTTGCTGTTGTGGAATGTTACAGGAACGTCATTCTCTCTGTAATAGCCTGTTCATGGAGACCGTAAACACGAATTCCCATTATGTCTCAATGATTACAAGTACGTTTTAACCGATCTGACTGCATGTGTGAAATGTGGAGCGCATTTATGCCGCATATTTTGCATGTTGTTTCTGAGGGTGGTTACGTTCGGTTGATGTTATCAATGTTATCAGGTAAATCAATTTTAACGTCACTAAGGTTTTATATTCTTTGAAAATTTATCTTTCCACCAAAGTGCTGGACTGCTACTTAAAGTGACGTTGAACATCGACCAAACAAACAGATGATGTAAAAAGAGTATGTTGAATCATAAGAAACACCAAACGCATCTGTCTTAGTTGATACGATTAATATATCTAAATTCCAAATGGCGTCGTATCACCTCTCGAATCATCTCCGAGGTTGTACAGACTCGAGATCGGTAACAGTGTGCTGTTTCATTGAAAATATCTGAAAATCTGAAAAACTGATCATGAAGCTTCAGTTTGCCATCTAAATTCCACGTTGGCTTCACATACAATGTGCGTGAACTGATTTTTTTGTGAAAATAATGTCGTTTACTCGTCTCTTTTGCACGTAAATAAAGGTCAACCGCCAGCATTCTTGGTGTATCAATGCCCTGACCTTGCATATGTACACAAGGTCACACGAAGAACACCATGCTTCCAGGCATTAGCCAGATTTTTTCAATGAGTGTATGATGCCGTGATACGATCAATAAAAATGTAATCATTTGGGGAGCTGGTCAGCTGATGTATTGCCAAATACGTGTATTGTGTACAGACGTATATTTTATTAAAAGTGTTTCTGTCTGTCTACTGTCAATCTGTCCGACACACACTCACTCCATTCCCCGATCCCGCTTCGAGGACCAGCCTGTAACATTGAACCTTTAAAGTACATACTCCCTGGCGCTCGCTGTTGACAAATGAGACTGTCTTGGCTAACACAAAAGACTGGCCTCCTCTCTTTCACTGAATTCTCATGCATTCCGACTTTGATTGATCTATTTTTCAGCTCAGTGTAGTGCAAACGCACACGTGTATGCACACGTGGTGTGTGTAGATGAGCAAAATACAGCTGCCCTTATCACTGTCAACATGTCATCCGCCATTATGCTAACAACATATTGAAAAAAGGGTAACGATGTCCAAGCATATGTAAAGTACTTTTAATACTGGCAGATAACTGGTTCCGACTACGTGTATGTTTTAGTCGATATGCGTACGATGACTAACTGTAACTATTTGATCAGTATCTGATTCACTGAATTGGAAAGATGGTATACAACCACATCCTGACGGTGTTTCGTTATTCTTAATACTGTTTGCCGATGATATAATCATGTTTTGTAGTAACGTTAAAGACTTAAAAATCGACAGAGATAACACAAAGATAGCGGTTTTTAAGAATGGTGAAAAAGTAATCAAATTTGAGAAAATTAAATTAAATGACTATTTTTTAAAAACAACCCAATTTTGTAAATATTTTGGTGTATATTTTTCAAAAACTTTATAATGGAACATGCATGTAAATAATACGTCACTAGTGGGTAAGAAAATACTTATGGGAATATTTCATAAGTTGAAGAAAGTTGGTGATGTCACTACGATAAAACTGGGTACCAAATATGAAAAATGTGGTTGAAACATGGATTTGGATACGATTTTAAGCTTGACTGTATTAGATTCCCAAATGTATTAAATCTGTAACACAAAGGTTGCAAGATATGTACGTGCAACTCTAGACTGCATCGTTTGCTCTCCAAGCAAACATAGCATTATATAACACTTTTAAACCAGACCTTATAGCAGAGTATTATCTCTTTGATGCCATCATTAAACCCAGTAGGACAGTAATTGCACGATTACAATGTAAATCCCATGAAATACATATAGAAAAAAGGTGGATAACATAATGTTCCACGAGAAAATAAACTGTGCACGTTATGTGATTTAGGTGTGATTAAGTTATTGTTGAAAGCAACGAATCCACAAATTGTTAAAAATATTTATCAGCATACATCTATCATGGGTTCAACAAGGGAATATCTGTTTTAATAATATGTGAGTGCACGCACTTGCATTGAACTATAGGCCTGTGGTCTCCTCAGTACCCTGGGGTGGGGCATGGGTTCATGTACCCTCGATATTTGTTTATGTTCCGTGAGCCCGATGCTGATAAGTTCTTCTGTGGTCTATAAATCACGTGTGAAAAAATCACAACTGAGTTTTAACATGCAAAACACAAAACTTACGTCACACGAAACTCACGCCCAACATGTGTATTTCATTCAGACTTTGACAAAAGTATGTTTGGTATTAAACATCTGCGACAGATATGATATAAAAGTATGTTTGGGAATAAATATTTTATGATATTTTATATGAAACACGTTACTTGTTTTCGTTAGTATATGTGACTGTTCCCCTAAAATAAATGAAGATGTTATGGGCCCAAACAGGCTGTTTACCAAATTGTATGCTGTTACTATGATTCTTAACAAATTATAGTACATTATATAGAGCGCAGTTACTTTTTCCGCTAGTATATATACCATGCCCATTTTTCATTTGAAATTATGGTTATGGGAGAAAAAATGACTTTTTTATTCATTTTGACATATGGTACAAATGGTTCTTTTGAAAACATGCTATGGTAACATCAGTCAGTGTGTTGGAAGTATTATGTCTTGTTCAGGGTTGGCACCGATGCACTTGCGAACATAAGAGATTTGAGACTGTAGTAGAACATAACATATGCGTAATGAGAGCAGAGTTATAGTTCAGTAAGACGTATAATGTATTGGTTGTTTCAGTCATTGGTACATAATGGTATATGGTAATAGTTCCAGCGTTTTCAACATTTGTGATGTGCTTTATTTCAACACAAATGTCAGATGGAACAATGTTTGGTTGAAACATGATTTGAGTTCAGTTTCTATACTTCTCATCTAAAGTTTGGGCTCACTAGTATAAATATAGTCACTTACTTCAGGCAACTGCTGTGCAATAAATTTTGAAAACAATATTCTATACCGCCCAAAGGGTCTGTTTACACATTAACTAATGTATTGCAAAACAAATTTGTAACACTGAAAAGATTATTGTCAGTTCAATAAATGATGAAACCCAGTGGACAAAATAGCGAATATGCTTAAGAAACCTTTACCTCCAAACGTATCTGTTCATATGCACTGTATTAGTACATGCTTTTTAGCAGCATCTGCATAAGGTTTCTCTCTCTCTCGCTCGCTCGCTCGTTTACTCATTTAGATAAACACTTTTGATGCCATTTGAAATTTGTTGTAATTACAGTTCCCTCCGTTATCTCTCAGATGAATATATGATATGTGTCGATGATCTGTTCCTGAAAAGAACACTAAGTGGTGCTATCTCACGTACACCAAACAAAGGTGCCAAAAGGATTCTATTTCCGTAAAACTTGAGGTTAGAAAACATGAAAGAAACCATGATATGGCATTAGACTTTCTATAGTTAGGAAAAGACCTACTGTGTTTGAAAATCAGAGATATGCTGTTTTGAATTGATGGCGACTACGTTTCATTTGGAATCGAACGCGTAGCGTGAAGTTTCAATTGGAATACTAAGTCTCTTGCGGTAAATGCGACCGAGCGAATGAAAAGGTGCTTGAGAATGGGGGTTGGGGTAAGTGAATGGGTGTGGTTTACGCCGGTTCAAACACTATTGCAGCAATATTACGACCTGGCTCACCAGACATGTTGGCCGGTATACAGCGATATTGGTTTATTTCAGACCACGTTGTGTCTAAACTAACGCCTAATGCTGCTTCTTTTTAACTCACTTACACGACACTCACAAGACATATGTCATCAAATTACCAACAGCACGTGTCGTTTTAAAATGAAAACAGAGAACTCGCTGTAATCACTGAAATAAGATTTACTGTGAGATTACAAAGTACAGGCACAAGATAGGATCATCTCGAACGATGAAATCTGATTAATGACAATTAGCTTAAAACTTAAACTAGAGACACAGATTTGCACTTTCACCATGTTCAAAACATGAGGTTTGTAGTTTAAACCTGTTTAGAAGAACCAGTCTGATAGGATTCACTGGATTTCGCATACAAGAGTGAATCACAAGGTGAAACCGTTTTCAGTCCTATTATTAAGCATAGATTCAATGTAAGATATATGTATATCTAACAGCGATCAGAAATTACTCAGAAATTAATCCCCATCTAACGTGGTTATACAAGGATCATAATATACTCAATCAAACAGTCAGCACAATGTCATACAAACAGCTGCACTTAACATCATAATTACTTAGACATTGTTCACAGGTGTCAGATATTGAACGAAAATGACTATTTTAGAGATATTTGAATGAAAATGTGGGCTTACTGTAACTAGTATCCGTCTACAGCATTTGGTTGGTTTCATTATATTCCTATAACACCAGGTGGAGGATTGGCGGCTGCACTATATGCTTGGACTGAGCCAGCTAAGGAAAAGTAACTTCCTGGAGACCATTGTTTGATAAGACGAATAGTAGGTTGGAACGTGATCCTACCGGAATCTCGAGGAGTGTGATGGTCATTTGCAAAATAATATAACAGATTTGTACAAGAGCAGATATGGCGGAATACGGTCAGCACCCAGGCCACAATGGAGTGTAACTCTTAGTCATAGATGTATGAGTGTCCTAGTTACTGGACGAGTGTTTCCAGAACTTCACTCTGATTCTAGTAAATGTAAATATCCCTCAGTTATTAAATGGGTACCCGACAGGATGAGATGGTTATGTGACTCGGAGTCCTCTTTACAGACAAGAGGCGGCGGGATAACCAAACGGTTAAAGAATTTGCTCGTCACGCCGAAGACCCGGGGTTCATTCCTCACATAGGTCCAATGTGTGAAGGTGTCCCCCGCCTTGATGTTATATGATGAATATTGCTAAACTTGCTGTAAAACCATACTCACTCACTCACTGACTCACTCTGTAAAAGGCATAAAAAATTCAAACATATCACTTCACCTGTAGCAGGTCCTACTTTTCTAAACATCTATTGTGAAAGGCGCCAGTGGTTGTGGACATGCGCCGACACACATGGTGACATGATGTACGTAAACCCAGTTCATAAAGTGTGAATCGGTGGCGAGTAAAGGGACTGATATTTGCAAATGAAAATATGCAAAGAAAACAACCCGACTCTTTAATGGAAGCACACAGATGATTTTCTTCATATCCAGTAATGTCCATAAACCCTCGTTAGATTGCAGCAATCTCTAACGCAAATTAAGAATCATTGGAAATGACAAATCAGTAATGAGTATTGTCTCTATTGAAATCCATTTCAATGTCATTAGAACACACAACTGACGATAAAGACTACCTGAGCATCGAACACTAACCACTTGATTTATGTCTTATTTCATGTAGGTTTGAACATGTGCATCATTCGCGTTACCGGTAGACATAGTACAACATATACATTTCCAGGCAACACTCTCTCTTCTTTAAGGTTTTCACATATGCATCAGTGAATATTTATGCCAGTGCAAGTTTCCAGAGAATATGTGCCTACGGCTCAGCCAATTCTGTATGTGTGGTTATAAAACATGCCGTGTCTTATAAGTGCGACAGCGAAATAGTAAGTGTTTTAGCTCAAGTGTGCTTTTATCTGGAATGTCGTCTGAATTATGTGCATTTGTATCAAGGCCTTATTTCAATGAACTAGTTGATGTGCACAAAAAACCTGCGCAATACTTTCAACTTATACTTCAGTTATCTGGTAACTTTCAGTAGTCAGTTTGTTTTCACTGACAAATGCCCGTGATGATCTGGAGCGGAATAGGTAGAATAGGTCTTCAGCAACCCATGAATGCCACGAAAGACCACTATGCTTGTCGTAAAAGGCGACTAACGGGATCATGTGGTCAATCCCGCTGACCTGGGTGACATATGTCATCAGTTCCCATTTGTGCAGATCGATGCTCCGGTTGTTCAATCACTAGATTGTCTGGTCCAGACCACCACCATATAGCTGGAAAATTGCTGAGTGCGGCGTAAAACTAAACTACTCACTCATTGTGGTACAATCAAACATGCTCTATCTAAACGATTTGCAACGACACTTGCTCGGGACATTCGCTTTCGAAATTCGAGATTTGTCGCATTAATAATATTGTACAACTTGTACAACGTATTGTGGTGCTTCCTAAAGGGCAACATATAATGTACGTGTTTGTGACGGGTATCACTTGTGGAGTAGGGCAAGATCAACTACTATCACTATTTTCGTAACATTGTTACGAGAGTGTATTTTCCGTAAATTGTATTATTAATTCAGTAATAATTATTACGGGTCACATTCTGTATCATAAATGTTCAGTGGTATTAGTATTCAATGGGATATTTGAAGGTAGTTCTCTAGAGTTACCTCCCTTTGAAAAAGGCAAACACGAGAGAATTTTACGTTAGTGGCCATGGTCGTAAGTGCTCGAAAGTTCTTGAATCAGTGACTGTATATATACAGGCGAGTTGTCGTGTTGTCGACACGGATACAGATTAGCTGGAGTACATATCTGTCAATCCCCGCCAACGCTCGATCTGCATACCCGCTGCCTGATCGCTCGCTGTGTTACATTCTGCATAACTGTTTCTCACTCTACTTTGGAATTGACTCAGTTGTATTGTAGAGAAAACCTCTCTTGTGAATCGTTTGTGTCTTGCCTTTGTTTTTGCTGAATACAAAAGTTTTGAAAATCTTAGACTTGTCAGTATTATATTTTGCTGGTTCTGTGGGAATTTCCTACACCTTTTGTTATGGCAATTTTTTAGCCGTAACAACATACATAAACATTTAACTTTGAGGTTTATTTATATAACATTGACAAGCAAACGATGTAAAAAAATGTATCAAAACTTTCAAATAGTGTGTATGACATGTCAATGATAAAATGTGCTCAGAAGAGGTAATTCCGACCCGCACAAGGAGAAATAAATGATCCAGTAAAACTACCCAAATCTTGACACATCTAGCAGCGTAATGCATACCACTACCACTGGTCTTAATGGTGTTATTCGGTTGACATGCTAAAAACAAGTGCATGATCATTTGGATACTTGATATGATAGCTGTCAGTTGTTGGACACTTGATATAATAGTTGGCAGTTATCTGACATATGATAAGGATACAGTCCAACACTATACGCGATGGGCGAAACATGAGCACATGGGAATCACGTAAACAACAGAATGTTTTTCAGCTACTTTTTCCTCTGCTTCCATGTTTAACCTAATCTTCATTCGGCCACTTACAGAAGACAAAAGTAGTCGGTCCAAACGATAATGCAATGTATGTCCATTTTCAGGGCTATTATTTTTCATAACACAGACGAGGTATGATGCCTGTATAAGTGAACTCAAGTGACATCACGGACATAAGCGGACATAAAGTTTTGAATCGAGTAGGTATGGTTGTAGTAAACTGTATGTTCTTCTATATATCATGTCATGTACTAAACGGTATGTTCTTCTATATATCATCTCATGTACTAAACTGTATTTTCTTCTATATATCATGTTATGTACTAAACTGTATGTTCTTCTATATATCATGTCATGTATTAAACTGTATGTTCTTCTATATATCATGTCATGTATTAAACTCTACGTTTTTTACATATTATGTGATGTAGTAAACAGTATTGTTTCCTCTATATCATGTCATGTATTAAACTGTGTGCTCTTCTATATATCATGTAACGTATTTAACTGTATGTTCTTCTGTATATCATGTAATGTATTAAACCGTATGTTATTCTATATATCATGTCATGCATTAAACCGTATGTTCTTCTATAGATCATGTCATGTATTAAACTGTATGTTCTTCTATATATCATGTGATGTATTAAAGTGTATGGTATTCTATATATCATGTCATGTATTAAACTGTATTTTCTTCTAAACATTATATCATGTATTAAACTGTATGTTCTTCGATATATCATGTCATGTACTAAACTGTATGTTCTTCTATATATCATGTGATGTATTAAACTGTATGGTATTCTACATATCATGTGATGCATTAAGCTGCATGTTATTCTATGTATCATGTGGACATTCATTTTTCAGCATCATGGTTGTCAGACCAATAGCTTACCTGCTGGGACAAAATGTCAGAAAATTGGATAAGCGTGTTATTTGTGTTGGTTGTTTCAAGACCAAACAGTATTTCTTTGCAGGACGTTGGAAGTGTATATGCTATACATTATACACAAAATTGAGTTGAATTTACAGTTTTTGTTCACATAGGCACATATTTTTCATGCATTGGTTACACTGGTTATGCAACTGGATAACAGACAATTGCACATAATATCAATAATTCGGTCGAGTGCTCATACTTTGATCACGTCAACTTACGACAACGCTATATTAACTGAGTCATCCTTTTGGACCACCCGAAAATTTTGTGTTTATGTATTCCAAGATTCCAACATATCCATTTCAGCATTTCTATAGGTTATAGCAAAATATGAAACTGCTTCCCAGTTATGTGGCAACACACGTTCATGTATGCCAAATCAGACCTCTTTCGATGCATATCAAAGCACATATTTTGCGTTCCTAATCCCTATCCTGAAATATGCTCTGATGCAGTCACTGGAATGAAGACAGCAGATGACTTACAAGTGATGGTTATTGTGGTTCGAACTGACAAGAAGATAACAGAAAAGTTCACTGACATTGTCAGTAATAATGTTTTATATACGTGTATATAGTATAACGTGCACAAATTGTCAACGTGTGGTTCAAACGGATTAATTGTGTTGTTATTGGTCTCTGGCGGTTTTGACACTGAGGATGTCTGCCAATAACAATGGTCTAAGCCTTGTCAACATTGAGCTTTAGAGTATTGACTCACATCAGGCCTTTGGAAGAATATAATACTGGTCTGCATTGAAACTGCCAATCAGCTTGGTGACATTGCATGAGCATTGTGTGACGAATAGAACAAATAAGACGGGACCAAGCACTGAGCCCTGTAGTACAAAACATTCTAAGCTTACATTATCAGATCATTAATTTTTACTATGAGCATCAGAGCAGCTGCTAAGTCAAATACGAAAGTAAGGTACTTTATGGATAAGATAACAATATAATACATGATGCGACGTTTCGCATAGATCCTTATTCCGTTGCTATGTAATTCGCAGGATTGAGTCATACTATAAAAACACTTTTAAACATTGTCATAACATTTGATTTGGGTTGCATACAAGACTATATGGTTTGTTCATTTTCCCTAATCACAAGGATGCGAGGTAGTCACGGCGCTAAAAAGATACAATATTTTGCCTTATGACACAGCGAGCAAGTATTTAACGTCACGTCGGCAGTATTTCAACAATAAGGTGACGAGAACATGTTTGGCATTAAAATGGAAGTGTATAGTAGAGACATCTTATTTAAAATTTATCTATTTTATTTTCATTAAAAATTCAATGGTTAAATGATAATTAATTTTACCAAAAAGATCGTTTACAGTTTTGACACTGAACTTCTAATTCCGTGTGATAGCAAAATCAGTACAGCCAAGTAGGACAAACTTGGATGTGATTCTTTCATCACAAGGGATACAAAACAGAGGATCTTCACCTTTCAATAAGTATTCGTGTGTATGCCGAGCATGGCTAATGCGACAACGTCACATAATGACCTCTTCAAATCTACACTGACAAGCAATGTAGGTGTAACGAATATAGAGTTTTTTTCACGTAATTTATTGTTACCGACCTAAGTGTCCCAGTTCTTTTGCATCAGATCACGGATGTATGTTCTAATGCTAGCATTGTAATCAGTGTATATGATCAGACGTGGTTTCACAGATGTCTTGGGTGCTGCCTTGGCAGCAAAATCGGCCATTCTGTTCCCAGAAATACCTACATAGCTGGGTAGCCAACAAAAGATGATGTCGCACTGACCAGTAATAAGAGTATGTCAGAAATATCTGGGAATGATATTTACACCCAAACTCATTTGGACTAGAAATATCATTACATTAGCAGTGCAAGAAGAGAAGATATTCCTTTTGGTATATAGAATTCACAAGAAATGCGGAGGTCTTCACATCATTACCGCCTTGATTCAATCGTTCTACCTGTATGACTGTGGATCATAAATATGGGACAGTCATTACTCTGGACATGTACAAAAGGTACAAAGTAAATTCAACACAGGTATCCTGTCACTTCCAAATACTGCTCCAAATGATGCTCTTGGTGTGGAAACGAGAAGACGCCCACTGTGCCTGAATACTGGCCTGGATATAGCTGACAAGGATGGACGATAAAAGACCACCAAGAAAAACATATATATGCTATTGAATCCAGATGAAATCGATCGTGCGTCATGGGTAACTCGTATGAAGAAAAGACTATTTGAAAATGAATTTGGATACAGCTGAAAAGCTCAAAATGTTCGAAATATGGACCTTTTTCTTTCTAAATCCAAACAACGCCCGATTGACAGCAAGTTTGAACACTGACACAGCCCTGTAAATGCTCTTTCGAAATTACCTGCCTGTGCTACTTATAAGTGATATGCGTCGAACCTACTTCACATGTGTGTGAGCATGATGTATGTATGTATGTATGTATGTATGTATGTATGTATGTATGTATGTATGTATGTATGTATGTATGTATGTATGTATGTATGTATGTATGTATGTATGTATGTATGTATGTATGTATGTATGTATGTATGTATGTATGTATGTATGTATGATCTCAACATTATCCTCCATGTCTTCATAGCTTTGGTATTACTGCTTATATACAATATATGTAAATTAGTCCCGTATTTTAGGACATTGCAGTATTGGCAGTGGCAGATGATATGCCAGTTGCCAGGAACCCGATATCTCCAGTGTTCCTCCGCTTCACAAACAGATAGACACGAACTCTTATACATCACCTTTACCTGTCTGTTACCTGTAATTATATACTCACTTGACGTCACAGCATGACAAACTGTATCCGACGATTTCTTGTGTGACGGTGCGAGTGCCTAATGATTTTGTCAGACGATAATGAAAACATACGTTCATGTCGTGGTTATGGTGTCAATGCTTTTTAGAATATGTCATTGATATATCGATACTCATGGCGAACTATTCATGTCAGTTTTGGAAGTGACATTACACACAGATAGTGATTACTTGATAAACTCAGTGTCATCGACCAATGTAGTTGTGAAATCAGCACATTATCGTGTATATATAAGTAATTTATTTACATGCAATCGATATTAAAAGCAAAACCCTTTCTCCATCCTGATAAACACAGACTCGACTTACAATGACGGTCATGTCATGAGCATTTGTTTAGGATTCACTATCAAATGATTCACTATCAAATGATTCACTATCAAATGATTCACTATCAAATGATTCACTATCAAATGCTGACGTTATCTGATCTTCACGAAATTCGCATATAATTACACTGTATCCAGGCAAAAAGATTATCCACCCAGCTGAATCCTTTGGTTGTTGCCCAGTGATGGTGTAGGTTTACGTTTCACTTTGACTGCAAGTTAGATCTAATTACAACCCTTGGAACAATCAGTGATCAACGTTATCAACTTACAATACTGGATGTAGCAGTTTATTTGGATAAACATTCACTTGCAGATCGTGCGATATTCATGTATTAGTCACGCTCCGGTTGGATATCATGTGGTTCAAAATCGGCAGGAATTGTCAAGGAGAAACAGGCATTTTCCAATGCTGACAATTCAACGCTTTGTTAGCAGATTGACGAGCAGAACGATAGTTGTCATCCCCACAAGGGACAGTTACATTATCTCAGACATCAGATTATGGGGGTAGCCGTTCACTCGTGTCTTATTTCTCGCAGATTGCAAGTAAAGTGTTACAAAATTTCAGACACTTGTTTCGGGTTTGCATCTTGTTACAGTAAGGATTCATTGAGGGAATTTGGTTTTCAAATCTTAAGTGGCGTTGGTAGTGGTGCTTGATTAATGTTCATGGTTTCTTTGTATGTTTGTATTCAGCATCCCAAACGTTGATTGCTGTTTCTAGAACCTTTTAACTGAGCCACTCAAGCAAATTGTTACGGTTAATAACTTGTGACAAAAGGTATAAGAAATCCCGCATGAACCAGCCAAATATAACAGTAACAAGTCTAAAATATCCAATATTATGTGTTGGCCAAAGAGCAAGATACAAAGGTTCACAACAGAGGTTGCTTGTACGATGGAACTGAGTCAAACCGAAAGTAATGGGTCTTGTTTTTCAATGAGAAATAGTTCTACTAAATCTTCAACAGTTAGCCGTCTTGAATGTAGGTCAAGCTTGACGAAAAGGCAGACAGATGTTGGTAGACTGAATGATGACACACCTCTGAGTATATGTCCGTGTGTGTGTGTGTGTGTGATCAACACAACACCAGCCTTATATATACACAGTCACTGATTCTTGAGCATTCCAGCAAAGTATCGAAGATTCGCGGACGGCCTGTGTTAACCAACAATCAAAACCACATACTCATATGCAGAAAGCGCCAAAGGGGAGGTAACGC
Source organism: Haliotis asinina (assembly GCF_037392515.1). Taxonomy (NCBI): domain Eukaryota; kingdom Metazoa; phylum Mollusca; class Gastropoda; order Lepetellida; family Haliotidae; genus Haliotis; species Haliotis asinina. The sequence goes on along the minus strand of NC_090294.1, from coordinate 5,858,266 downwards.
CAAAGCTCTCCCTGGTAAGATGTGCCGCTAAAACACTATTACCGATGATACGAAATGTGACCCATAATAACTGTCACTCAAAACTCTACACATTGTGAACCAGTAATAACTATCAATTCATCAATAACAATACAAATTACAAACAACACACACTCTAACAAAATAAATAAATAATAAATAACGGTTTAACGGCTATAAAATCACTGCTGATGGATGGTACCATAAACGTCATTCGAAGGCGAAGGTGTAGCACTTGACAGATATACAAAATCTTGTTTAGGTGTTTCACAAGCGCCTTGTTTCTGTGATCAAAGCAAACCTGGGAAAATATTGTTCTATGCTCTATCATGTTTCTGATGGGTACTGATCGAAAAATGTCTCCTTTGACCACGGTTTCGCTATCAAGCTCACGATTGGTCCTCTCTCGAGCAAGTGTTTAGACTGACAAAAATGATTTAGGTTAAATGTTTGCTTTTACAAGAAATCAGTCATGCCGCTGTATTTCAGATTGATGTGAGACTTTCAACTTTGATGACGTCCACAGACTCGAGACAAGAAGTTGTTATCCATATATAAGTGCGATTCATTTTTTGCCGTTACTCTCTTGTATCATATATCTATTCTCATGTAACACGTGTCATATTCCGGATTACACTTTCGTATTAAAGTACAAATTCTAGTATTCCGAGATTCGAACTCACACTTTCGTTGTCAGACACCTAATTGCCAGCACACGATAACTGTGTAAATTGGCACGGTTCCAACATCCGAAAGCTGCTGGCTGCTGACTTTGTGTTTTGGCGATTAGGTGCCTGACTCTGAGGTTATCTCCCAACTGACAGACACCCATTTGACAGACAGACGACTGACAGACACTGAACAGGGAGGTTAATTAGGGCACGAACTTCGGGTATAATGGACCTGTCCACTATCTAGTGAGTAGAGTAGGATGAGCCTGACACAGGTCCGCTATTGAGAAGTAGTTTCTTCTCTTTTGTTTTTGCTATCAATTACTATCGAATATAAAAACAGGTTTGTCACTCAGAGGTTTGATTGTCTTTTTGAGTGAAACATATTTTACTCAATCAAGAAAAGGGTTGGGCAAAGGTTTTCCAACTTACAAAAGCCCCCTCCCGTTCAAGGAAGTAATGAAAAACCTTCTCACGTCCATAGACACACAGACGTGATGGGGCATTTTTCTTTCATATTTATTTACAATAAATCACATTTGAGTGTACTGATCATATAATATATCTTAATCTTGCGTTGAAAACATTTAACTTCCTTATTCCATATCAGTAATATTTAGGTTCACTGTTTTCGTTCACGTAGATTTAAGATTCAAGTAACGCAACAGCAATTTCTAACAACTAAGGGAATATTATTCCACACGTTAACTGTTGGTTGAAGAAACGATGGTGTTGAATATTGTACGTGGTTAGCTAAAAACTATTGGAGTTTCTAAACTCATACCTTGTCTGGTTGCTTGCTAAATGAGTAAATGATGAAGAAAAACTGGTGTTATTCGTTTAGTGCCCAATCATTTTCGATGTCTTTTTACGAGATGGTTAAACCTAAATGCTTATGAAAATCAACTGTTTATATATTTTTTTGTGTTTTCATTTTGAACTATTTAATTACGATGTGTAGGTAACAGGTAGCAGCTTATTTGTTCATTGAACCGTAAATGTTGTTGTTCTAAGACGTCTGCAAACTGCCTGTCTGTGTAAGGAGGATACCGAGTCTGGGGGTGTGGGTTCGTAGTCATAGCTTTCTGCCGTGGGAGCCGTGCAAATTACACTTATCAGAGGGGTACACAAAGTACGCAGTCTAGACTAAAAGTTGTCCAACTCTCACAAATCATGTGGAAGTCGCGATGGCTGAGTGGGTCAGGCGACTGCTGTTGTGTGCTGGCAATTAGGTGCTTGACTCTTGACAGTGTGAATTCGATTCCCGGATCGGAATCAACCAGAAAAGTTCTAGAACTTGTACTTTCTCAAATATAACAAATGTTCCATGAGAATAGATATATGATACAAATAGCAAGTGCGTAAATGAGTCATACAACTTCTTCATAATAACTACATTATGTAATTTACTGGTGATTTAACATACAAGTCAGCGATCATAGAACGTTCCTAAAATGACGTATGTAACACGATTTACTAATTCAAATAATACTTGCATATCACAATCATGTTTAACGTTGTACCTATGTAGTTGGATAGATATATTGACAACAGTATTACATGAAATGATAAAAGTATGTAAACCCCGACAGGACAGGCATCTGCAGGAGAAAATCCTGACGTGAAGGTATGTTCCGATCTCATACGGAAACGCTGGGTGTATGGATTAATACGGATTTGTTTGAAGGGTGAGTGAGTTGGGTTTTACGCAGCTTTTAGCAATGTTCCACCAATATTACGGTGGGAGAGAAAGGAAATGGGCTTCCCTCATTGTACCCATATGGGGATTAGAACCGAGATCTTCGGCGTGACGAGCGAACGCGTCAACCACTAAGCTACCCACCGCCCATCTGTTTCAAAGGAATTCGTTTAAAGGTGGAAAAAACTTCCTCTTTGTATGAGTGATACCAAATACGGTAATCAATAAGATAGCTCTAAACGCAGCGACGTCAGACAAGTGTGATAATGTTTCCTGACTGCTCATCCATCAAAGTGCCCTCTAACTGGAGTCATGGAATCTGAACAATTGCGAAATGTGAGCGTCAATGAGTGTTCTCAACACCTGTCGTAACGCCGATCACTTCATGGAACCTGTTACCTGGCCGCACCTGAACAGATAATCTTGGAAGCTTTGTGAGTAAGTAGCAGCAAAAATCGACAGTAACACGAGCATTGATACTTAGCATAATTTATTCTAATGACCCTGAAGTTGTTGCCATTATACAAAGAACAAATGAAATGTGAAGCCTAAATCACAAATATAAGGCCCGAGGGAAGAGTACCATCGGATCATTAAGGGATATCGAGAAATGTGAGAATGCGAATGGATGTACGTTGTAATTATTTACGCAGTTTAGCGGGCACTGAATTATTCGGCACAAGATTGTCAGTGGAATGTAAATAAAACTCAGTTACGCTTTGAATTCCATTTCCAGGACTTTAGATCAGCAACACATTTCCATTTAACACCTGAGTTGAATTATAAATTGTTAGCGTATTGGAAATGGATCTCAAGGTGGTGCGGGAAAATGTTACATTTTGTGACCTCGGGTTATGCATGTCCCCATTTAACACCTAAATACTTGGTTACGGGACATACGATGTAGCGAAATACGGTATTCAATAAATAACAGTCACAACTGTTACTGTTACAAATTGGAACAACGATTCAGCCTGTAAATCTGTAGGACTAAGGTTGAAGCAAACAAATAAATCTTATAGTGAGCAAATGTATTAAACAATTTGCTAAGTCAATAAGTAAATATCAACAACACATATTACAGCCAAGTAGTTTCAGTTACAAAACAGCACAGAGAGTTCAAATATAGCAATTAAAACAAGTGGTTGATAATAATATTCATTTCCTTGCAGCATATGTAGTCTAGCTTCTGAATTAGGGCTTCTATTATTATTTTTTATTATTATTATGTTTACAGATTGGGATAGAAATGCAGCAGAGAGGGTTTGGGTGATCCCAAAGTCAGGCACAGTCAGGCTGGTCAAGCTCATCATCAGCTCAGGGTCCTCACCCCCTCTACATGCAGCCCAGACAGAGAATATGGAGGCTCCCCAACACTGCAGCCTTCTGCATTACCCAAACTGTCAGAAGGGCTGTGCTCCCGGTGGAGAACCCGGGCACTCTCCTAATCTGCACCAAGAGATCAGGAGGTACCAAACCAAGGGCACCGAGAACAATGGGGAGCCTGACGACAGTGTACTTGGGATGCAATTGAGACATTTCAAAGGCGAGGTCCGCATATTTATCATGCTTTTCCTGAATCTTGCCAATCACATTGCTGTCAAAAGGGACAGAAAATTCAATGATATAAATAATTTCATTGGTTTTATCAAAAAGGACAAGATCCGGTTTGTTAGCTGGAATTCGTCTCAGGCTGTATATTGGCCTATTCCAGAGAAGCTTAAAAGCATAATTTTCCACTACGCCCTGGACATGTTCAGGGTTGTACCATGGATGGACCTCGAGGTCAAAGCCACAGGCATGGCGGAGACGATAGTAAAAGCAGCGAGCCATGCCATCATGTCTTTTAAGATATGCTGTTTGTGCCAATGAAGGGCATCCACTCACAAGGTGTTGGACAGTCTCAGTAAATTCATTACAAAGACGACATTTCATATTGATATTTTCTTTAAGAATAACATTCTGGCGATTGCGAGTGGGAAGTGACTGGTCCTGAGCAGCAAAAAGGAAGCCCCCAGTTTCACATTTGAGACCAGCCGACTTCATCCAGGCGAAGGAGTCGGTTGGATTGCTGTTCTGTTCCACACACTGCATGTACACTCGGTGCAATGGATTCTCAGACAGCTTCTCCACAAAGGACCGACTCTGAGCAGACTTGGTAAAGGACTTCACCTGGTTTACTCCCATCACTGTACCATCTAGCAGTACATTGCCATCAACAAAATCAATTTCAAATTACAAATTGTGTCCAACAACCTTGGCACGCTTAAAATAGCTGTGGAATTCCTTGCTTTCATTATTTAATTATTCTAGTCATTGCAACGTGTACACCACTTCTTACTTAAGATGCTCATACTTTCCTGACAACTAATTATGTGAATGCATGCCCCTGTGAACCTAACTGAATCTTAACAAAAGCAATGCCATATAACTACAACAGAATACATTTCACTGCCAACCGACCAAATTTACTTTGTTTATTTGTGTGAAATCCAGCATATTGTAATCTTAGATACCCGTTATTATCTTGTGTGTCTCATGGCAAATTGTAAATGTATGCAAACAATTTCATCATATAGTTTGAAACTGGTCCAAATACGAAAGCATCTCAGGAGAAACAGAATTCGATCATCAGTCGGAAGAAGTGGCGACGTAACCACTTTACCGTCGTGATGTTCGCAGGCACTTCAGCTTGTTTATTGCGGTGTTACTTGAATCTTTCAATTTTCAATTAACAAAACAAACTCATTGACATTTAATGGAGCTTGAGTCTTCCCGTTCTCCTTCCTTTCTTGAAAACATTTTCTCAGCATGGAGGCTGCAAACACTGTTATCTGAGTGTTGTATGTATCACATATGCGGTATCAAATATTCCATTTTGTCGTTGTAATAGAATATGGCAGAATCGCATCGCGTATGATATGTACTTGAGCAGGAGAGAATGTTTTTTTCTGAATCTGAGGTGGTGAAGGTGCGGCCTGAGAGGTTGAAACGAGGCAGGGATTGCGAAATGTGAAGCCTCCTTTGAGATGGAAGCGTGATCCTGTATACAGTTATCGAATTACAACATTGACGTTACGATTATGTAGGCGATGTCAAATGAGCGTTGATGAATGGGCTGTTATGCGGAAACTTGGTGTATCTAATCGAGAGTTAGACAAATATTTCTATCTATGGATAAGTTTGTGATGAAGTATACCATAATAACATATTCTTGGTAAAAGAGGTTTTCAAACTCTTCAAATTCAAAATACTTCAGTCAAAGGCATGTTGCCAACAATACGGATGCAGCCCGCATGATGGAACTGTATGGCGATTTAGGCCACCGCGTTTCGCAAAGGAGGAACTGTGCTTGTTGTTATGCCATGCTAAGCAACGTTCATCATGGGTTCAAACATGGTAGTACTATTCACCCTCGCCCAAATTAGCATAACCAGCGAGCTTTTCAGATGCATCAAGTTGATACACTCTGATATAGCGAAAAACAGTTGTTGTTTAACCAAACATTGACTCATCAGCCACAGAGACCAAACAGTAGTGACCATAGCACCGTAGACAGATTCCAGTGTTGGTGAAAGAAACCTGGATGGATTCCTTAGAATCAGTGATGATACTGATGTGATTGGCCCCCTTGTGAGTAAGAGCATTCCTGTCGAAGGTTTCCAAATCTGAATAAATCACACTATGTTATTTTTAAAATGTTTACCATAATCTGGCGTCCACCATTAGTGGACTTCGCAATATGTACCCAGAATCTAACCTGGTCAAAGGGCCCTGAAGACAGGCTAACACATTCACAGTCCAATGGCCATTAAAGGTGATATTAGGTATACGTAACTGTCGGATAATTAACAAAATCGTGCAGCTATCGGAGGTGCACAAACAACGTACGTGGTGAATAACTTAATCATGTGTCGGGACGTCAACATATACTAATAAAGATTTAACCCAGATGGAGTTGCGATCGATGTCGAAACGATTAGAACCCACAACTCTATATGCAAGAGAATACTGTTTCAAACAAAGTAATTACAAAGAATTGATACAATTAACAGTTGCATTACATCAAGCCGATGTATAAATCTATACATATAAGCTCAAAGTGATTACAGTCACAGTACACAATGAAAATCCAATAAAGCTACTATTGCAGTACAGAACTGATTGTCTAGATTACACTCAAGAGCATCTCATTATTGTAGCTCCCTCTTTAACACGGATTCTAGATATTATGTACAAAATTTCCTGATGCCTCACGTATTATCCACAAGCAATATTACGAACCCCATGTGGATGTTGTCGTGAACAAGGTCGTGCTGCTGTGTTTATATGTACATCTTTAGCAAACAAAATCCGACAGTTTTACAGAGATTCTACTACATTAACAACATATGTTTTAATATTAGATGATTGGGGATATTATCCATTTCTTTTATCGATTTGTCAGAACTGAAACCTAGTGCAACTCACTCCCTGTTACATTACACACTTACATTTCAGCCAGGTGACTATGTATGTAACGATCGTCTAGTTATACAACGTCGTTTCAGCTTTATGTGAGAGGAACCATCGAGTTGTAGGTTTCTGGTAATTCTGCACAGCTTTTCGTGGCGTCTTCAACGACGTAGCAGTAATAGAGATAGAGAACAAAACAAACGTATGTTGGTATTTGTGACATTAAAACAATAATTGTAATACAAGAATGTAATATGAAGATGTTTATTTGGATTATCTCAACTTGAGATAACTTATAAACATCGCAAGATGTGATAAACATTTCAATAAAAACAGCTGATATATGTGTGATCTCGAGGGATCTTAATAACACTGTGCAGCTAGCTATACAACAGAAATTCTGAAGGTTCCATGTTGTAACTGCGAATATGGGTGTTACTGATGCCGATGTGGAGGAGGTATCCTCTGCTGGGTAAACATTCTTTGTTATTCACGAATTTTAGTAAACATGTTTCAGTTATCAAATGTCATGTTATTATCGGATAACGCTCCAATTATAACCCTAAGTTCCAAGAGAAAAGGCTAAAAACAACTGTATTACCATCTTATCTCTCTGCCTAGTCCGATCAGTCAAAGGTTTCGTTATTCCTGGAAAACATGGTGGAAAAGATGAGCGTTCTGTAGATCATTCATGAGAATGATGAGCTGTCCTGCTGGAAACCTGATTTCGAACTTCCATGGACTGCTGATCTCACACCAAAGGCATTGCAACGGAACTTTTTGTGGTTGCTCTTGGTCATCAAACAACGTCCCTGGTTTGGCATACCATGCTCATGCGGTGGTTGCCATCACAAATTGCAAATGTAGATTAAGCTCTCGCTCACGATGAGCAATTTTGTAGATACACTAGTACTGTAATGTCTGAGACTACATTCCCCTGTACGTGCACCGAGAAGGTCGAGGTTAGGGTTTAACATGCATTGTATTTTGATCTGTATTTTGGGGGTGACTTTTTAAACTAGATACGTATCAAACTGTGAGTAGCATATATTGATTTCGTGTCAAAAGCTATGTCAATGTTCTTCGCGATAATATTTCGCCAGTGGCATTGCAGAGTAGGAAATCCATTTTGGAGTGTTCGGACAACAATGACTCAGGACAGAAAACGAACACATTCTGCGTATCCATTGCGAAGAATATCATGTAAAGTTAGTGTACTGGTATTTCAGTTGTACATCGTAGTTCAGAAGTAATAATCATCCCAATCAAAGTAAGAAAGCCGTGTCAAGCCATTCTATAAATTTTCGTAGAATACGTGTAAACTGAATTTGACAAACGTTTACCCTCCAATCTCTTTCAGCAACTTTTCTCTGTCGTTTACTCGTCAACCCGATGACACTCATTCACTTTGTCTTTCACTTTTTGCATTTACAATATACGTGTTTCGTAATACCTTAGTACAAACAGTTTCTTCATGAACACTGTATTCAGTTAAGCTATTTGCAGCATTAACGATATCATCTAACTGAAATAAGTGACATTTTAGTTCATCCAACAGGCTTCCATGGCAACTCCCCAAAGAGTTTTTGTGAACAGTTTATACAGTACTTACCAACTTAAGCACGTGTGTAAACGAACGTTCCTTTCATAGTGCGTGCAAACATAACAGGGATCACACCCCTGACACCGACGACACCCACTGTGTCATCAAAACATTTATTCTGTAACTGAGTGAGTGAAATTCACATCCCATCGGTAATATTACACACATATAGCGGTGAAAACAAGGTAATTAATTTAGAAACCTCTCGACAAAGGACGGTAAAACCAACTTGTCTATCTACTTCTTTAATGGGCATTCTAGAAGTTGGTGACTCAAAAATGAAACCTACAGCTTTATGGATTACAACTTCTTTTTTATTACGTTGAGCGACTTGTCTATCACAATTTATGTGTAAGACTATTAATGAAATCTAAACTACTTAAAATATAGAAGACGATACAATGTTAAAACAGGCTCAAGATCGCCAACAACTGAGGATAGATCACCATACAAGGACACATGTGGACTTAACAGTACTTTTGCTACCCTACTTGGGTCATTGTTTCTGTCTTTATAAGCTGAGGAATATCTGCACGTCTGCACAGTAGTAGTATTTTGAAATTAACAACTAGAGTGTCTGGTTCATCGATCACGTGCATTGTGGCCTGGCGTTTAGCCTGGTGTTTAGCTATATTGCCGTTGCATGGCTGTAGTCCTCAGTCCACTTTGATTGGGATGTCCATCTCCAATTTGAGACTAACTTTGACCACGATTTTTTAACTACACTTTTTTATGGAGCGGTCTGTGCGGCAGTTGTCGCCCTTCGTCCACGAAGGTTGACTTTTGTCATCAGCGTTATCTGTCAGTCGATATCGTGACTGTAATCTGTTAATTACTGTGAAAGGGTAAGTGCTCGTGCCATAATGTCTTGTCTTGTTCCAAATTCCAACATGCGTTAATTGCACGTAGCCGTTCCTGACATGGCAGACGCCGAATGAAAAACACATTTAATTGAGATGATATATTAAATCAGCAGTCTGTCTGGACTTTACCTCCCCATGGTCCCTTCAGTTGTTAGCGATCTATAGTCCATTTATATTTTGTGTTATTCCTATTAGTCATATATGTCATGTATGTATATTATTTGACATATCAGTTAAATGTTAGTTTTAATATCCTAACTTGTGACGACTGATTTTGTATCTTATATTATATCATCTATTGTTGATATATTAACTGTTTTAGTCACGATATGACTGAAATATTGCCGATGTGACTATAATGTTTACTCACTGGATTGTATCACTGAAATGTTCAACAGCACATTTCAGTTTTGTCCTTCAGCTTTTGGAAACAGGAAATGGGGGTGATCGTCATGTACGTTAATGTTCATTTAGCAATCTATACAGAAAAGTTGGAATTTGATTCTGGTTGAAGTGAATGACGACTACAACAGGGAATGTTCATCCCAGTATAACAGCTAACAGCGATGAACACCGATGAACAATGGTCATAGCTACGATCTGTAATCTCTCCCGTTTACATATTGTCCGCTCGAGAAAGTCCGTAGTTACATTGTTTTCAACGTTACGTGAGTGAGTGAGTGAGTTAGTAATATTCCAGTAGTATGGTGGTGGTCTATAAATAATCGAATCTGGACCAGACAATTCAGTGATCAACACCATGAGTTTCGATCTACGCTATTGGGATGCAATGATATGTGTCAACCAAGTCAGAGAGGCCGACAATCCGATCCCGTTAGTCGTCTCTTATGACAAACATGGGTTATTGAAGATCAATTCTAACCCAGATTTTCATGGGTGAGAGTACGTCTCTGTAAACTTGACGTCTCCAAATTATGAACTCTTCTGGCTGTCCAGCTGGAACAGTCACTCACAAGTACATTGATGAGTTACCATCAAAAGCATTAGTTGAGGCTGACCTCGTGCTACGCAAGTGTACCATTGCCTGTCTTCTTGACCTGGCAAAAATTTGTATATATCTCGTACATGCAAATGTATGAGTTGAATAATCTAAACTGCCTGGAAAAGAAAAAACGCCTATTTTGATGACAGTAAGCCAAAGAAGAAATGGGTTTTCGATAGTGATGTATTGGATGTGGATATTACAGATGTGTCTTGGGGATTACGTCTGCAGCGTTTCAGCGTCTGTTTTCAGGCTCTTATTATTTCCATGTGTTCATAACATATGCAATGGTACATGCTAAATCGATATGAGAGTAATTCCTCTGTTTTGTCTGTGAGTGAGATTCTATGCAATTCTTAATACTCAGGTCAAATGACTGTTGCAGACACAAAGGCTCCAAACATCAAGTCATACAATCGTTCGAAGACCATCCCTAGACGCACAAACCTGAGGTGACGTAACATTTCCATACAAAAAAATAACGGTACGTTTTCTCACGTTTAAGAAAATAAACTTGAATACATTTTGTCATACATCTTAAGTGACCAATATACATCCATCCCTAAACTGTAATAATTCAACGTTTGTCTGTATGAACATTCAGTTGATAAGGGTTTTGTCGCAAATATTCAGAATCCTTGGTGTCAATACTTAATTAATAGTGATTAAAAACACCTTTAATGATGGATCAATGTTTTCTGATTTATGTCGTAAAAAACAGACACGATTTCCCTTTGGCTAACACCATAGTGTCATTGATATTTAATTAGATTCAGAAGCAAACAATTGTAATGTGGCCGTATGTTTTGAATATGCATTTATTTACAGGCAGGGCATGTTTACACTCGTCTTCACAGATCAATGCGTATCGACCACGCCAACCTCTGTTTTTTGGGGGGTTGGGGTTTTTTTATGGTTTTTATTTGGGTTACGGATAATTGAAGTTTTCGTCTTGATTATCCGTCAGACACATTTTTTTATGAATACGTAAAGTATCCTTTATATTAATTGTACTCAGAAAAATAGTATAACCTTTATTCATTCATTCACAGGTATTCCATGCTAAGCAACTGCATAAAACATTCTGTGTACCTTTCCATATCTGTCCGACTATTTGAGCGAGCACCTGCAACGAGCAACTGACGTCGACACAGTCCGTTACTGATGCCTTTCCATAACAGCGTCCAATGCGATGGAACTGGCGAATCAATAGCAGCGCCTCCAACCTCGTTAGGAGGGTATGTATATTCTGTCAGGTGCTCAGCTCAGTCAGGATTCCCAGAGCTGTGATGAAGGTTGAAGGCAGCAGTGAACAAGCATGGACTGATGCATGATCGAAAACAGTTAATGCAACTCGCTTTGCTTGAAACACGAAACCAATGAGACTCGTTCATGGAAATGCTCAGATTTCATGGTTTCACCTCTGTACATTTCAATGTGTTTACTCCATGGCATGTATTTTGGGATGTCGGAACTCCTTTATGACTACTGTTGAGTTATAAACTTACCACACCTTGCCCGTGACGACTTTGGTGTGATACTTGTCGTTTGGATTCATATACAGGGAGGAACTCAAGAGCTCTAGGGAGTAAAATGTCCTGTAACCGGAGCTCCAACCCGACCTGAGATGACTGGACATACATCAACACGCCACCGGACACGTAGTTTGGGAAACAATCCAGGCAACCTCACAATGGGATTATCTGACAGATCTACCATACAAATTGCTCTAGTGTCAGGTGAGTGATTTGTACATGCCCTCCGCAGAAGGAAATGCTGCTCTCGCTTATTTAGAGATTGAACTGTCCTTACTGTTCTCGTATTTCTACAATTCTCCTTTAGACTAGTATATATCTGCAAAATTATGTCTGTCTTAAAATTTAATTGCTAACTATTGGATTCCACAGGCGGTATTGTAACTTTAATCGTCATTAAATGTATTGTGTCATTCACACGCATACTTAATTCATTCCACCATTAGTACAAATGCACATTTTGTTTCCGGCTAATTGCAATACGTACAGATCCATGTAATCTATAAATCATTTATGTAAACATCTCCTCGGTATGCTGTTTTCCAAAATTCACAATGCCTAACCTTCATCTTAATACATGTGAATGAATGTTTACGAAGTTTAGACATAACTTTCATGTTAGTAATGATCTCTTTGTTACTGTCGCTGACATTTACGAAAGCAATAGACATGACGTATTCCCTTTCCCATAGACATCTGACAACAATCCAAGCCAGTAATTCAGGTCCTTTTGAGATTCGAACCATCAGCAGCTCCTCTACAGTGAGCATCTGATCTACTTGTGTCCACTCTTTCTGACAGTATAAATGTTAACTCACTGACAGTATAAAGGACCGGGTTAGAATATTGGTCTTCAGTACACCCACGATGGTAACTTGTCAATGTACTTAAAACTGACAATTCCCGCTGAACATCGATGCAATCTCATGATTCCGAGGCGTCAACTTAACAAAGACCCATTCTCAAGTGGACCCGTTAAAATCGGGGTTAGAATTGATCTTTAGTAACCTATGCTTGTCGTAAGAGGCGACTAACGGGATTGTCAGGCTCGCTAACTTGGTAGACACGTCATCGGATCCCAACTGCGTAGATCGATGCTCATGTTGTTGATCACTGGATTGTCTGGTCCAGACTCGATTATTTACAGACCGCTCCCATAAAGATGGAATATTGCTTAGTGCGGCGTTAAACTAAACTCACTCACTCACTGATAGTATAGTGTCACATAGCCAAACACATAGTTTGTTTCGAACAAATTTGCTAAAATAGGTTATCAACACCATCTATAGTGTAATTCATAGCTAGTACATCAGATTATCAGAAGTAAACCTTTCAGATGAATATTGTCTTCTGTGTAAACGTTTCAAGATACGCAGTGCAATACCAAACTTGCATATCCCAGAGGGAATGAAAAAAGTAGACGTTGTCTGCAATATGATACCTAACTGAGGCATCCAAAAGGAAGATGTAAAGATAAACATTATCTACAGTGTTATACCGATATCTCCCAATCTCAAGATGAAAATATATGCTTTGTCTGCAGTATAATATCTAACTGATACAATGGGGGGATGTAACGATAAACCTTTTTCTTAATACATAAGCGATATATCAAAATCTCATGATGGCATTCTGCTTTGTTTGGAGCGTAATACCACACTGATACACGCCAATGGTAGGATGTACCAGATCAGGTAATAGTCGTCCCAGACATGAAGAATATATGCAAACTTGATGTTCTGAGATCACTTAAGTAAATGAATAAACATTAGAGTTGTCTACTGTATAATTGTCAGAAGGCTATATTTGCGTCACTTGTGGGAATCTCTTCACGTGGGGAAGTTTAGTCGTCCAGGCGTTGAGTGCATAATTTAATATGTGCAAATATGATTCCGGATCGAGTCGTCGGGACCAATATTTGATATAATCAGGGTCTCTTCCGACTGTGGACATCAAACAACATTCTTCTCGCATTTCATATTCGTACCGTGACGGTAAATATATTTCAGCTGTATCCGGATAAATGGATTCAGAAAGAAAAGAGGGAATTGAGAACAGACGTACGCAGAAAATAAACACTTTCCTGCACATCTGTTGGCATTCAACAGGATGTTATCAATGAATGGTTCATTCGACTTAATGTATGGGGATCTGTGTGTTCATAATCACCAGATTGACTGAATATTTTCGCAAACGATGCCTGTACGAAAGATTCTCTTTGAACATAGCGTTCGGGAGGGTGAAATCGGTATACGCGGGTGTCAGGAATCTTGAAAATGTGAATTTTCTGTCCCGGAAGCGTCCGTATCATTACTTACCCCGTATATGATGGATAATGTTCACTGCATCTTGTTAAGATTTCCGCGAAGTATTAATTGAATTAATATGCTGCGTATCAATGGCAATATTACTAAGGATTCTGACAGTATTTTGTATTTGTCAACTTATGTATGGAGTCTCGTTCACTGTAGTTTAAGGACGGAATTTAACTTCACCTTGTAGTTTACGTTACCTACGTTCCTGATAAACCACGCTTCAGATGTCAGTATTTCAATTAACCTTGTTGCTATATTGACATTTTAATGGAACTGAACCGCCCTGTTAACAGCATTAACAAAAAACATTACCAAAATAAACCCTTGTTCGGGAACTTCTCATCAGGTCATTGGCAGCTCCATTTAATCAGCTGGAAATCGCTTACCTTCAACTGGAGCGCAATCTTCATCACTTCAGTTAATGTCTATATTTTCACAGTTGCGTGACGGAAGCTCAAAGCACTATCGGCAGATAATGGGCTGTTTGGCAAGGTTGTAGTAAGATTCATCAGTGCGTTAAATACTTTTAAAGGATCAAACCGAAGTATCACATCAACTACTACTGACATTGTCTGTAACACGTCATTCAATAGATAGCAATGAGATGTTCGACTTTATGAAACGATTGTTTTTTTGGTCAGTTGATGCAGCTGCTAAACCGAAAAAGAAATAATCGATAATTACTTACAGTAAGAAACGGGCATTGCATTGAATAAAGAATCCTGTTTCGTAGATGACGGTGAAAATCTTTAAAAGATATGTTTTCTGTATGGAATGCAAAACCGATTCTTGTTAAAGAGTTGTTCAAAATCCATCACGGCATGAATTCGCTTGGTTGTTAGCTGGTTTTCTGTTGTTTTGTTTTGCTATTTATTTATTTATTTATTTATTTATTTATTTATTTATTTATTTATTTATTTATTTATTTATTTATTTATTTATTTATTTATTTATTTATTTATCTTTTTTGTTTGTTTTTGTTTGTTGTTTCTGATTTTGTTTTGTTTTGTTCTTTGTTTACTTTTTTTTCGGGTGGGTTGGTGTTATGGGTTTGTTGTTTTTTTTATGTTTTTGTTGTTTTTGTTTTTGTTTCTATGTTTTTTTTCTATTTTTCTTATTTTTGTTGTTTTCGGTATTTTTCAGAACCGTTATCAGA
Source organism: Haliotis asinina (assembly GCF_037392515.1). Lineage (NCBI taxonomy): Eukaryota > Metazoa > Mollusca > Gastropoda > Lepetellida > Haliotidae > Haliotis > Haliotis asinina. The sequence goes on along the minus strand of NC_090294.1, from coordinate 5,842,948 downwards.
AATGTACAACATATATCGTCATTACCCTCTCGATGTTTTACGTGTGACTGACTATGTATAGATTGTAACAGAGACCGGTGTGACAACCTGTATCTGAATTCACTGTTAATCCTCAAGGTTAATTTGCCCCGTACCATGGCATATGTGTATCTAGAAACACTTAATTGCGCTTATCTATGCGACGGTAATTCCAGTTGTTCACCTCTAGGGGTTGTAACCTCACTGGCAGACATCCTATTCATTTCTGTCCTAATTACGGTTGTATATGTAATGAATTATAGATGTTAGATGCCCATGACATTCGAAGGTCTAGGTCAGGAGATGTTAACTGAGGCTAGGCTCGGTGCTTCCGGGCAGCTGCATAATAAGCACATGATCATGCTGACATGCAGGTATTGTTTCATCTCTTTATCTACCTCAATTAACAATTTATATATACCACGAGCTGTCGACGGGTCACATCCTACCGAGAACCTTACACCGACGCATTGCACATTATACATATATGCAAATAATCGTATCATGGACACGAGTCCCACAGGCTCATGCTCTTGTAATGTTGTAAATCACACGAAGGCGGACGCCATTATGAAGAAACTGCTTTGACGTTCCAAATTTTGGTGTTGATTCAGACGATAAATTGGAGCACCCTGCCATTATGATTCTAGTATATTCTTACAGATGACTGGAATAATATAACACGTAATTGAAACTAAACCCACGCTTACTTCCGTATCATAAAGTCAGTCAACGTTCAGTTAGTAGTCAGAAGTGGCTGTATTACATTACCAGCCAATAGTCATCATCATATTAATGGTACACTGTTCCACCAATACGACGCTAGATTGGACAGCAAAATAGGCACAACACATAATACCCAAGTTGGGTATCCAGCCGATGTTTTCAGTGTCACAAGTTGACAGCAGTTTGTTAACCCCAGAGACCTCACAGGTATTTCAAACTCTTGGAGATCTTTACACTGATGCAGGTTGTGGCCGGAATATCGCCGTTGGGATGGAAACGTTTTAACTCACTTAAACAGCATAACATTAAGTTGCGCTCAATCGCTTCTTATGTGACGCTATAATGATAGCCCTCCACGCAGGGAACCGCTGGCATTATTCGATTTACAACACTTCCCATAGATGTGACATGAAATCGGTTTCTCGGGAAATATATCACGCCACCATGTGTAAAATGAATTCACCAATGAAGAACAACGTGACTGCTTCTATCAACGTCAAGAGGTGTAAGGTGGTCTATGTCAATGCATATATTATTAGTTGTGTTTGATATGAAATGACATTTGGTCATTTTGATATGCGATTTTACAATGATTAAACGTGTAAAATGGTCAGAGCTGATATGCTGCAATAATTCTGGCAGTTCTTGCACAATTCGCAATGTACACTAGACTGAATGCAGGAATTACTATCATGAGAACAAGAATTTAATTGGCTAGGCAGATCATAAAACACATAGTTTACAGCGCGGCGTAACAAATGAGCGATCAGCAGTTTGTAAGCAATTAGCGTGAAGAGACAGTACACAAAGATGGCGGTGTTCGATGAAAAGCCAAGATGCCCGACGATTGTCAGTTCTAAGGTGAAATATGTTGACAATACATTCTATGACCGTCTCTTCAAACCAGTGGACCAGCTTGGTCTGGAAACGTCTTCTCAAAGTAACGCACGGTTGTACATGGCCTTTGCAACAATGTCACACGGACTATATCGAACCCACTGACCACATGTATTGCAGAACAACTAGATTTCTCGTAATAGAATCAACTGTCCCTAATGTTGTAGCCTCGTCCCTAACAAGTTGGTTCATCAAAGTGGTAAGCGTCTTGGAACTGACATGCTTTAATATTACTGGAATACAGTTAAAGCCGTGTGGAACCACATTCATTTACTACAGGCATGTCATTTCATGTCATTTCTACCTGTAGTCCTTAGTAGGCAACAATACCCAATCAGCAAACGCTATCTACACATTATTTTCTACCATCCAGAAAATACATTGTGTAGTAGGTTTTGAAATAGCTGGAGTGTTGCCTTGTCATGCTAATGTATTCTTGCATTCCCAACCTTATAATGATGGTACGTAAATACCAGTTGATCGAATGACTGATATCAACAGCATTGATCTACACAACTAGAATACCATGAAGAGGAACAACCAAGTCAGCGTATCTGACCACCAGATCCTTTTACCACAAGCACAGGGGTTGTAGATATCATGTCTAAACCAGGTCTACAAACATGGAGATAAGCGTAAATGTTCAGAAATAGAATCTGATAAATGAAATGATGAAACTTAATTAGAGGAGTTTACTACCATTTCAGCAGATTCAGCTAAACACAAAACCACATGCAAATATCATGTAGCTTTCATATCCCACCGTGCTGCTAGGAATGCGTACATTTGAATGTAAAGTTCTAAGTCTTTGAGAGCTAATGCTGATAATTCATTGGTCACATATCACGACCTGACCATTCTTGGGTCTAATTTGCCAAGGTGTTAATACATGTTAAATATGTAACGTGATATCTTGACCTTCCCTCTGTTCAGCAGTGTCCCCAGAAAACAGGCGTTTGAATCCAAGAGAACTCTCAGTTGTTGCAGAGATGGCCTCAAATATGACGCCTCTATGTAGAGAAGAAATGAGAGCTGGGACACAAAATAATTCAGAAATAACATTGACATGTGACATCAACATATGACAAGTTACTGCTATGTTTCAGAAATTACACTACCTTTCCCCGAAGCAGTCACTTCAGACAACAACTGTTACATTACGCTTGTCACAGCAACTGTTATAATAGTGTCGATACAATTTTTGGACAAACGTAACCTTGGGAGTCCACTTCCTGGTGGCTGGGGAGATGTCACAGAAATGACAGGACGTCATACACGTTTACAGGCATGACGATACGAGGAAACGGTCTGAAAAAATCCGAAAGAAAATTTGCATGTTGTACATGTAGTAATGCAAAATGCGATTAAAAAGTTTCAGTTTGCCCCGATCATGCAATAATTCTTGGGGAAAATCTAAGGAACATCATGATGACCCAACAATGAATGTCTTCTGGCGAATGTAACTCGACATCAACTTCAAGTTTTATTCCTTCAAAGGAACACTCCTTAATGTCATACAAATCGAGAGTAGTCTGTTTGGGGACAATGGCAATTCCCAGGAGACATTTAACCTTGTTAATGGGCAACACCCTGGGGAGTGTAGCAACGTAAATCCGGAATAACCTGACAATGACCTCTCTCAGGGACATGCCACATGTAGCCAATTGAATCTCACCCGAATCAACCGGCAGTGGTTTTGCACTTTCACTTCCTCCAGTCTCACGATTCCTAATTTGTTGATCCATAATCCAATAGTCCCCAACTCCACAAATGCTCAATCTGATTTAGTCGAATGCGTTGCATTGGAGGATATCTGTCGTGCGATGATCTATATATCCAGTTTATTGATACATTATAACAACTATTCGTGAAAGGATGATTTCTAGATGGTGCCTGATGTAATTAGCTCGTTTACCTTTTATTAGGAATGTAGACAGACAAACACGCCGCATATGATGGGGTCAGGCTTTGATCCATGTTCCAGATTAATATCCCCATTGATTGGGTACTTAAAGTTCCGAGGCAATTATGCTATTCTCAAGAATATTTTTAATGTCTTGGATCTTGATTAAAATTAACCAAATGGGCATCATGTACTGTTAATGCTACACGGAAACAGTCTCCGGTACACTTGTTAATTAATGCTAGTGCCGAGAGTATTATTGCTCGACTCAGATAGTTCTCGTCAAATGGAAGTTGGAACAGGCTGTTTTTTTCCAGTGAGAAATCTGTCGACATAATGTATGATATTGTCTACAGTAGTGAAATAATTTAAGAACAAATATAAGAGCAGCAGCTGCAGGTCAGAGTCCATGTGGTTCATTATCTTAGTGCCCGTTGAATAAATCTGTAACAACTGATACCACCCAATGTATGCTGCGAGACTAAAGAGTCGATAGATATTCTTTGTTGAATTTGTCTTATGACGCCGTCTTGTGAGAGAAAAGTATATCTGACTATTAAAACACTGGCCATCGGACTGCAATGTATTAATGTAAACGCACACTGATTTTCTAGATTGAAAAGAGATGTTGCTTTGATATATATTTTGCTAGACAACTACTCCATCAAAGAGAAAAGATATTAAATAGATATCAAACGCAACCTCGAGCCCACGGTAATGAGTTTAGTTCATAGATCAACGATCATTTTCCACTGATGATATTAACAGCGGCTTTTAATGTACATTATGTCTGCAGCAGTTTATGACATTGTCGTATGCCTCCACCCCATGGCCAACTCCTAGTGGCGGGGTAGCATAGTTCTTTTATGAAGCGTCCGCTCGTCACGCCGAAGACCCGGGTTCTATTACCAACACGGGTATAATATGTAAAGCCCGTTTCCGCTGGGATATTGCTAAAAGCGGCCTAAATCTCACTCTTTAAAAACTCACTCTTTCATACAAACACAAGACAAAAACGCCAATTATGTCCTTACTTGTTTATATTCCAGCTTGAGGTACCACGTGTTCATTCTCACACTCCCACGACTGAAATCTCAATGTGCCTGACTATGTATATGTTCTGTTCATTCAGCAACACCACTGTCTAAATTGTTACAAACCTATCGATACCAGTTATGATGATTTGATCTGATTCTGACCAAGTAGATTTTTATGTTTGAATGTCAAACGTAAGTTTACCATTGGGAGTTGAAATTTTAGTCATCTTCATAATCTCTATTATGTAGACATTGGTCAATCACTAAACACGAGCGTTCGATGTGTACCTACAACACCAAAAGCTTACTGGAAAGGTATTCTGTTTGATATTTAGTTAAATTTCCCCGTCATGAGGACCCTGACGAAAAGAATGTGATACTTGTCATCACAGGTCTAGTGTCGCATAAGAATGATTGTTTCTTAATATTTTTTACTCTATTGGTCTGTACGCTCTTGAGTAATAATACGCAACCTTGTTCAAGTTGTCTTCTTATCAGCCAATGGTTTTATGAGGAGAACTTGATTTCCAATGATCCGATGTGTTTCATTATACAGATCAATGCGTCTGTCAAGAATGCCTTTGTTGTGATCAACACGACAGTAAAGATCTTTAGGTGTGTTTGCGGTACCCCAGCGGGACATTAAGGGGTGACGAAGACGAGACATCTTCAAAGAAGAGTAAACTCTTGCTCAGACGTCGTATCGACTGAGACTTAACTGCCTTAGATCGCGATAAGGGAAATTGGATGCCCGATCTGCCTGTGTTGGTTCACATCCCTGGAGTGCAAATATGTACATCTGGCGACAACACAGGCCACTTTGTGTGATGAAATTTGTTATTCATTTTCATTCGACAATTGGATCACTCTAATTAAATAGAGTATATGTCACTGTATAGTTTATGGAAACAGTAGTCTTTCGTTCGTAAGCCTATTAAGCAAATGCCAGCATCAGCATGAACTGACAAAGAACACCAACTGCTTTGTTATACAGACATTTGTCGGACTTCCCACCTGAACATTTTAACGGATTTTCTATTGAAGCAAACCATGTTTGATTTTTAACAGTGTACTGATTTTATCGAGCACAGAACTCAATCGATGGAGACATGATAGGATGGAACATGCTTACTTGTTCCACTTTTTTTCTGGAGAACACGTTGTTTCATTATTGGCTGGTGAAGTGATAAGGTGGTGATGGCGATGGTTGTTCAGCCGATGATGGTGGTGTTGGTGGTGTGGTTGCCGGTGGTGGTGGCTGAATTCATACTGATTGTGATTACAGTGGTACAGCTGAAAATGGTGGCTATGTGGTTGAACTTATGATAGTGTTTGTGATAGGAGTGGTGAGTATATTGTAAGGGGTGTTGTTTGTATTGCTAATGATATTGGCTGCGATACTGCGTTTGATATTGATCTTGGAAGTGACGGTAATTACGCACGTGGCGATGATAGTTGGAAGGTATGTGAGAGAAAGCTTCGTTTAAGTGAATTGTTGACAAATCAAAACCTGTTGTTAACCTTCGATTATTGAAGTGGCACCTGTACCAGATCTTGATTTCAGTAAATCTGTATGATGAATCAGGGTAGATTTCGGTAAATCTGTATATGTTCTTAACATTTCAGTATACATATAATCCAGGACGGAATCAGTAAATATACATAATCACGGAAAATATCTGTAAATATACAGATTTACTGTAACATACACAGAAGTGAGTGAGTTTAGTTTTACGCCGCATTCCGCAATATTCCATCTTTATGGCGGTGGCCAGGGGTCTAGACCAGTCAATCCAGTGATAAACAGTATGAGAATCGATCTGTGCAATTGGAAACCGGTGACTTGTGTCACCCATGTCAGCAAATCTGACGACAAGCATTGTCGCCTTTGAAGGCAAGCATGAGCTGCTGAAGGCCTATTCTACCCCGGGACCTTCACGGGTCAACATACACAGAAATTCAAGTGACATCAGTAGTGAGTAGTCTGTGTCACTCAACTGACAATACTCCGAAGTTTATTGATTAGATATACATGTACCACGGAACACATGAATGCTGATTGTTTTCGCCATCATCCATATTATCTAGGATACAACCTGTGTGCATTGAAATGGAGGCACAACTGATGTTTAGACCTTGAGGAGTGATATCACTGGATGTGCGTTTCTTCCTATCAGTTGCGTTCAGAAGATTTCTCGTTAACTTGGAAACAGAGAATACCAACACGATGGTCCAGCTCGTCTGTCTTTGTTTATCTTTTGTCGACATCCGTAAACATGCCACCTACAAATCAGTCAGGAATCTCTGTTAAATAGTTTCTTTGAACTTCATCATGCTTTTAAGCGAGGTTGATCCTGGCTGGGTTTATCTTGGAACATCACTGAAGCTTTCAGTACACCTCTACTGTCAGAATGAAATAGCCTTTCAGCGTCTAGAAGTAGTTTCGAGCCCTACAATGAAAGCAGTTTCACCTAAGCTGGGCCCTACTAGAACGTGAGCGTCCTTTTACTCGACTTCATTACAGCTCATACAAGAAACACAAGAGACGTTCATTAAAAGTGGTGAGAGTTTAACGTCGCGATCACGAGTATTGCGCTTAGCTAGCGATATATACAGGCTCGTTTGATGGAATTAACACTGCTTATGGAATAGATAAACCGACCGGTATTTATGTTCTCCCTCAATAACGCCAGGCTAGGTAAGAATAAGTATCATTCATGATGTGTTCCGATAAGAGCGCATGGGGTTCGACATGAATTACCAAAGGCCTGCTTTCATTGTATTTACTCTTCCCACTTTGCCATCTTTCATAACATTGTTGTTAACATGAATACGTTTAGATGAGTGTACTTTCTATTCGTAACGAGAGCGATGTTAAAAGTTACTCATTCGCTCTTGACATGAACAATACAGTTGAATAACATTGGTGTTCAAAAACCGAGAATCGAGATAGTCTTCTTTCACTGGAATTTTCCTGCTGATCGTTCTTGATTCTTAGATTTGAGGACTGATCGAAATGATGGGTCAAGACAATGATGCGTCGGGTCAGAATCGTGATATGCATTGTTGCTCTCATGTAATTTTTATGCAAATTACTGAGACATTTTGTTACATTACAGAGGACAATGAGCCGAGATTTCCAGATGTTGTTGTATATACAGAACACACTGGGGCATCTGTGGATCACTTACTATGTACACCGTCAACTAAGCATGATTGAACCAGTGGTGGTAGTGGGTGCAAAACATGTCCAGTGCAATCATATTAAGTACAAATATTAATATCGATACCGAGACAAACATATTTCCCTCGTAAATGTTGATTCTACGAGCGGAAATACAAGAAGTGTAGGTCAGTTAATGCCCAATGTGTTTAATTTCGTGTCCACATTTCTAATCTTTTCACAATCTTCGAAGAACCTTCAGCATTCAAATGCATTTCTTCGTTCCAGTTTTTCTAAAGACATTTCTAACACACTGAATCTCCTCAGGATCGATCACAATCTGAAGCATACGCTTGAGGCTACACTTGTCACTACTCGATCACACACTGCGGTCATTTTGATCTCACTGCTATTAAAATCCGGTAGTAGCAAACATAAAACATTAGAACAGTTATTTTTCAGAAGACTCAGTGAGCAAAGAACAAAACAACAATCAACCTGACATCAAGTAGATGTTGCTGTGGTGTTTGTTGTTGTTGTTTTTATTTTGTTACTTTTTTATTTTGTTTATTTTTTGTTTGTGTGTTGTTGCTTTTTGGGGGGTTTTGAAAACTGAACTGTTGCTTACTCGCACATCATTATTTGTGGTAAGTTTGTGATAATTTACTTTTCAATACACCCTCATGATGCAATGGGAATCGTACATCAATACAAGTGATGGCTTGTGGTTATAGAATACAGCACACATGATTTTACACCCGGATTTCACAACAGATCGTGTAAAGAGCAAAATCGTATAAATCAATTAGAATCTTTTGAACAACATTGGTGACACCAGGTGTTCGCCATAAAAATGCTCGGGATTTGTATGTCAGATATTCGTTGCGAAACCTTAGTGAATTGTTCCGTCATATTAGTGCAGGTACAAGACAAACAGAGTTAAAGTACCCACCGAACAGTTGCAGCAAATGTATCTCACTGACCGATGAAAATAGTGCATTATCAATTCATTCTTCGCCCTTGGTTCTATTGCTGTACATTACAAATGTCTCATCACACGTTGTTTCTCTGGTCATGCTTGACAGTTATGTTCCCTCCCCATGTAAGGGTATTATTGTTGATTAACGTGCCCAGCATGTCGAACCGCTGCATTGTACCTATGTTTACCAAAGTGATTACAAACCGATAGAAACGTGGTATTTAGATCTGCTTCGGCGCCATCTGTGTTTACGCCCTGGGAACACAATGCCTACTGGATTTGATGGTGTCTGCTGACCTTGCGGCCCAACCAGGCCATATCTATCTGTCTTCATTCACGTGTAAGTGCGCCAGTAATTATGTGCATTAGGCACTGTAGTTGTTGACCTGACGGATAGCTTTAAGTGCTGCAATTACAGAGCTGCAGGTTCAGCGAGCCGAAATACAATAACTGTGTCCACGGATTCCCGGGCGAAGGAATCGGACCATTTTTATTTTGTTTCAAGTCACGCGGCAGATAACAGCTGATGCCGGTACTGTTGTCACACACCATCAGACTATATTAAGGCACGCATGCGATCGTCACAGCATGCCCTCTTCAGAGAATATGCCTCATGGTACGTTCATGCAACACAAGGGGCGATGGGGTAGACTAGTGGTTAAAGCATCTGCTCGTCAAACTGAAGACCCGGTTTCGATTCCCCAATGTCTGAGCAATGTATGAATCCCATTTCTTGTGTCTCCCGCCGTGATATTACTGGAATATTGCTATAATAAAACCACACTCACTCACTCATTAATTCATTCACCCACGCAACGCACACACGCACTAGCACCCCACCAAGCCCCTTCAGTAAATCTGTACTTTCATCGTTATATCCTCAATTTGATGTTCCGGATATCCGTGTTGGCTGTCGACAAGAATATTTAATTCGCCTGCGGTGCACTGGATTCAGTAATGCCAATAATGAGGAGGAATTAACTAGAAACAAAGGCAGCATAACCTTTGTGGCACTCAAACAATAACAACCAAGATAACCCTTCCTTCATCCGGCAGTTCCGTCTCCATACACACCAATACTGGGTTTATTTTGAGTGAGCCACAGACTGGAAAGATTTAGGTGAAATCGATGACAAAAGCTCCCTTATCACGATCAAGTGGCACTTAAACTGCTGCCGTCTGGTAGCGTTCAGTGACTTACAACTACCATCTAGATGAATCTGGTGGGTTTCGTTATTAGGTGATTGTTCCAGACCACCAAAGCACATTAACAAGAGCAGTGCAAAGTTATGAAAAACGTATCAATACAAAGTTTCGGACGACCGTAATGGATACGAAATCTATTTGGCTTCAGTTGTTGAATGACAACGAAATGTTTACTCGACATATATCGGTGTTCGAGATAGGATATCGGGGATATAAAATCTGTATGATGGTCTTATGATCACCTCTATTGCGGTGTATACAAGCCATGGACATCTGATGACTGCGTGTTACACACGGCCTCGGCATAATGATGGAACCCACAGCGAAAACACGTCAACAGCAGGACCGTTACCTTTGACTTGCTGTGACCGTTATTCCAAGTTAACGATCCGTTCTATTTATTCCCGACCTTTCCCGTCATGGAAATACATGAATGTTGTTTTTATGGTCACAGTAAGGCATCAAGCATTGACTCTTTTGCATTGTATAGTAAGGACATACTAGATGTGAATGTTACATTACTCTCCCTCATCTTCCAGATGATGCATTTGACTTATCATCTGTAACTTTTACTGATATCTCCATTTGTATTCACTATCATTTCACACAGTTATAAGACTTTACTACATTGTAAACGTGTTCTAATGATTGAAACCAAACCCTTTATGGTTTCATGTATTTTTCATCATTACATGATTATTTATGTTTTGAGAACCTTCGACTTTGTGATGTATACCTTTTAGCAGCGCGACATTATCAGCATCCTACAAAAAAAAAAGATTTACGTTTGACAACAAACTGTACGCGTAGACACGTTTCACAGGTACTTAGTTATTTTCATTGATTAAATGTACTTATTTTTTATTTACTTTACAAAGTCTGACTATTTAATGGAGAAACATTGGAATTCATTATTTTTAAAACTGTTTACCTTTGTCGTCAAAGCATTCTCTTTTGACCGAGCAGGACTGAAAGCACATGCGATGCTGTTCGAAACCCGATTCTGATTCAGCATTCGCCAGCGACATACTTGTGGTCATGGTTTTCACCGCAGTTTTGAACATCTGATGCTGACGTCATTGTTTGGTTTTCTTGGTATATTGAGCTGACACCACTAACGGGAAAATCGTTCAAAACGGCTTTAAAACAAATTCTTACACTCCATAAGTACTCAGCGAGATTTATCAGCCACTAAACCAAAAACTCTTACACTCCATAAGTACTCAGCGAGATTTATCAGCCACGAAGTTCAAGGGGGTAATATACGGAACATTATGAAATAAAGATACGCCCAGCTGCAAATAGAACAGCAAAGCACCAATATGTCATGGTTTTGAACGATCAGGCGACGATATGAGACGTTTGCTTTCACAGATGTCTCGTATGGCTATGTAAAAGAGTTATCACAACCCTTCAGAATGAGAAAAAGTAAAGGCTTAGCATATTTGCTTTTCTTAAAGTGTTTCATATCTCTGTGTGTTCACGTGTGCATCATGTGTCATTGCACTAACATAATGGTGCACTAATTCAATCCTTTAGGGGATCGCCAGAGCTTTCTACATTCTATATTTGACTCCAGCTGCTATTTTCCTCGGGCCTACTGGAACTAATTGACAAGCCAATTGTCGTGCATATAGAAATACTCATCTGAGGATTGTAACACAAATACCCTAGATTTCGGAAACAATACTGTTCTAGGAACCACTGTCGTACACCACATTGTTGAGACTTTCCACCACGCCCGCCCTGCTTCCTGTTATCAGTGGTTGTCATGAATGAAATGATTAGCCTTTACAGGAATACTCCAAACCGATGATTACAAGGCCGTCATAACCAGGTGTGACTGCAGTGAATCCAACATTGTATTTTGGTACCGGAGGAAACAGCAACAATTGACTACAGACTTGTTTTCGCTATTTAATATCTTAATAATGAGTTCTTATCCTTCACTTCAGACATAATGAACACGTTAATGCCTTCTGTTGTTTTCCGAATCAGTTGTGCGAAAGTAATATCATGCCTTTATCACCAGCATTTCATCTTGCCACTGCGAGCTATTGTGTTAAAGGGTTGACGAAGAAGCCAAAGTGACGAATGTACCAGTCAAATCCGAGGCAACTTATTGGCCTAGCATTGCGTGAATGAACTGCTAGTCTTGGAAAAACGGGGCTCTCAACAGCGGTGAAACGTGCTTTAGTCCACCTATCAAACTATTTCCTCAAATCTGTCTTCGGTCTCATGTCTTCGAGCACCACGTGCTTTTCCATTTTGAAACCACCAGGTGTCGTTCAACGACAAACTGAATATGTTTGGCAGGACAATCGATACTGGTTATTTTGGCGTTTGCATTTTATGTTCCTCCAACTCTCCGAAGGGACATTCCAGTGATTGTTTACATCAAGCCATTGAAACCTGTGGCTTGAATACTTTGAAAGGTGGCATTTTGTACAAGCTTTGATTATTACCTTCGTTCACAGCAGACGTTCAAACATTTTACCTTTTATATAGCACTGTCTAGTAATTGTCTGATGGCATCAGCGAAATGTCGCTTGATTCAATACGCATGTGCATGCGATTTTAGACTCATCTATATACAGGTCTTTGCGGACATATACATACAGGTTATATATAAATGTCCGATTCTATATATACATATCTACATACGAGTCCGATGCTAGATAAGTAAATCCTAATCCCCATGAATGTACATACAGGTCCGATTCTAAATTAATACACAGATACAGCTCCTCGTCTATGTACATTTACTTGTAAGGTCCGATTCTATATAAATATTCATACAGGTCCGATTCGATATAAATATATATACAGATTCGATTCTACATAAATATAAATACAGGCCCCAGCCTACATAAATATGCGTGCAGGTCCTAATCCACATGTACAATAACAGCTTAAACTAAACCAAATATTGGTTACACTCCTTTGGGTTGTAAGTCCAGATCTGAAGAGGTCATTATGCGAAGACGTCGCTTTGGCCATATTAGGCATACTGATGAGTATTTGTTAAAAGGTGAAGATACTCCGTATGTATCCCCTGTGATGAAGGAATCACGGTCAAGCATGTCTTGCTTGACTTTACTGATTTTGCCATCAGAATGGGATAAATATTTCAGTATCAGAACAATTAAGGATTTTTTATAAAATAAATTATCATTTAATGATAGTTAGATAAATTTAAAATTTGAACAATATGTATATAGATATTTTTTCATAAATGGTAGTATAAATTAGCAACTGCAGTAGTTAGTGGTTGTACCCACAAAGGGTTTTAAAGTATCGTAAAATGATTGTCCTCCTGAGAGGGTACGTAAGTCCCATAACTTTCAAAGTAAAACTTACCAAGTTTTTGTATTTGTTATTTTAAATTTTGGCTAAATTATCCTACAGTCGCCACTGCTCAAGGGATGGTGTAAATCCAGCTGGGCTCCATGCATGTAGTAAAAGTACTGTAAGTCTCCATGGTCCTAGTCTACCTTCAGTTGTTGATGATCTATGGCTTGTGTTTTATATTGTATTTTCGTCTTTAATTACAATGTTTTAGTTTTCCGTGCTAGTTTTATGTTCAACGTTGTGATACTCTATTGTTTTACTGCCCATCATCGACAGGAATAACGCTTCACAATGTTTTATTGTGTACAGTGTGTATTGTATAAACTGTTTTCGTCACGATATGGCTGAGGTATGGCCGACGTGGTGTTAAATATTAACTCACTCACTCACTCACATAAATGTACAAAGTATGCTCATGCTTCACGAGTTAACTCAACAGAGTGTGTTTATATATTTTACAGAAATACAATTTGGATATTGATGCATAATCATAATCTGTTTCTGGCACCTTAATGTCTACATCGAGAAACTAATTCCACCGATATCAAAGGCATTTCGTAACGTAATTGCGCAATCCCGCCTGAGTTGAGGCAGGTGTAGCGGAACAAATGATCTAGTTACCCTCACCGAGAACCTCAATATTTCATCCAATCTTTCCAAATGCCAAGCAACGGTTAGATTCTACGAAAATAGGCCACCAATATTTGAAAAGAATGCCATTCGATGACAACAAAGAAAAAATAACTAACCTTTCAAAGGTTGCACATATCATTAGTAACCTAATCATCGTCTGAAGTTTCCAAGTGACAAAATGCGGTCTTCATGACAGTATAACAAAAAGGGTGACTTCAGCTCCTCAATAGTCAAACTTTCGTAAATGCGACTCGGAGACATTTTCTGATGACTCAAGTCCTTGGAACGCTTCAGAACCACGGGCGTCCAATAGTGCATGCCCTCTTGGCATACAGTAATGTGGAGAGTGTCATATCAAAAATACAACATACGCACATACACTGAACAACAATTATTCTTCCTTACCCATAGTATTTCAAGTACGATTTATACTATTTAGCGTTCCTTCCACGCAAAACATGATTTTGATAGAATACAAAGGTTTGATCAATATATTGACCAAACATACGTTGATGTCAAACGTTTAATTAACTACGATATTGACCACATCATGGCATGGATACTGCCGTTCGCATATTTTTCAACTCTTATTGAAGTACTGACTCTATAAAGATACTACAATCTGACTTCTCTGAGAAAGTGGATTCGCGATTACCTGTATAACTTCTGTTTCAGTTTATAAATGACACTATGCCTTCAACAAAGATTAATATACGTTTTGCACCTTCGTGCCTCCAAATGTTGTGTTCATCTGTGTTCTCAACAATCCGTTCTCACTAACAAAAGCCAATTGTGTGAGCCTATGTCGATATGGATATATTTATGCAGTAATTATTGACTGATATGTCTATAACGCCCACCTGCACGCATGCCAATCAATACTGAAATCCATTTAGTATCCACAGATGTGCTTTTCTATTTCCAGATGTCCAAGTATGGCAGACTCACAGGGAATCAAGGTCGGGAAAGGAAGCACCAAGCCTTGGCTGACACAAACTGCAGTTTGATTCACGGCTTATATTCAGTGCAATGCAACAACCTCTGGAGTTTTGTAACGGACATCTATCATTGTCGGACCGATAGCTGACAGGCAAGAACTGGGGACTATGGCCCGCAATAATCATATTCTCTGCTGGCTTTGTGTGTTTTAACTGACAGCACGAATGGTTCATTTACGGGTTATCACACGAAGACCGAACTTGATATGCTTCCTAAGGACACTGAGTGACTATATGTCTTAATGGGCATGGGGAATTGCAAGGCGATCGATTTTCAAAATTAATAGCAGTGTACATGTTGTGTAGCACGAGTGATTAAGAATAACCATCTCAATCTCATGTCGCCCTCCTGGATTAAACATGATTGTCACACACGCAAAGACACCTTCATGCTTGCTAAGACGGTAACCTTTTCCATGGTTGATGTGTAGTTGAACATCAGTTGGGTCTATTTGTGGAGGTGTAAAGGATATTCAGAAACTGTCCCTTTGATGAGGCATACACTTAGCACGTGGCAGTCAAATGATACAGAAACAAGACGAAAACATAGTTAATCACAGACGTGATGGGACAACAGCAGTCTGTCATATATGGCAACAGCAGTCTGTCATATATGGCTACATGTGCAATGAAGGCATTTGATTGGACTCAGAGGAGTGAATTCTTTGTTTCACATTTGTAAAGATCTCGGAGACAGCAGCATGATGGCTACCTTGAATAAAAGTTCGGGGGACCGGGTGGCCCTTCTCCCAGCGGATCTATATGCCTATTTCGACATGTCGGATCTGGACCGATCGGGGAACTATTCTCTCGAAGACTTTATGAAGGTTGCTACGGAGTATAAAGAATCTGATCGGTGGTTCGATGGGCTGACTGAACTCTGTCTCACCTTGAGCTTCTCATTGCTCATGCTGATAGGTATCTCAGGTAACATTACTGTGGGGCTGGTCATTCTGCGGAGGAGGTCGTCACAGTCAACACGTAACTGGTACATTTTTAATCTGGCTGTGTCTGACATTTTAACCTGTATGTTTTGTAAGCCCTTTCTCATACTAAGGATGATCCTGAAGAACTGGGATATCGGCGTATTTATGTGCAAACTTGTGCCTACTTTACAAACAACGTATGTGCTCGTATCAACACTCACGATCTTAGCCCTAGCAGTGGATCGGTACAAGGCAATTCTGTACACGTCAGGAAAGGATCGGAATGTCAAGATAACGCGATATATTATTCCAACTATATGGGCAGTTTCATTGTTCGTAGCACTCCCGATATTCTTGACGCATGAAGTGGAACATGTGATTGGATTTAATGGCGTCCCCTTATATTCTATCTGCCGTGAGAAATGGAATTCCTATGTTCTACTGACAATATACACTATATTCGTTCTGCTGATTCAGTACTTATCACCGATGATTGCTATAATAACTCTTCATGTTAAAATATGTCAGTTCCTCGGAGTAAGGATCCACACACGGGGTGCACAAATGAGAGATATGCACAACATTCGCCGTAAATTGTCACGACACCGGAAGAATATTCTTCTTTTGACAAGCATGGCGGTATCGTTCGTTGTGTCCTGGCTTCCACTGACTTTAGTGAACATTATAGCTGACATTGACTATCGTACATTCGAGCATACGGACTTCCCACTGATCCACGCCGTGTGTGTACTTGTTGCCTTCACATCAGTGTGTGTCAATCCGGTCATCTATGGCTGGTTCAATTCAAACTTTAAGCGGGATCTCCGGAGATTATGTAATCTCAACCCGTCCTATAAGTGCTCAAAATATGTGCTCATCTTTCGGAGATCGAGCAGAAACCCGGACATAAGTCTTTTGATATCTACCCTACCACGTGAGGTGACCGCTTCGCCACGTGCGGAGCAGGCACACGACACAGCTTTATGACATATGGGGCTGCGCCTTGCGCGGATTAACGTTCTTGGTACGGGGATGTGTGAGATTAGACTTAATCTGTGTCGGAATGGGGAACGACGACCACGACGGCGGAAGATCAGTGTTAATAGAAGTTAGCAACATGGGTTAATCAGGTCATAATAACGGATCTGCCTGAAAACATGTAGAAAATGCAAAATGTACATCTTACATCTGGTTATGTTTCTTTAACCTGTTTTTGAGTCGCTTATCGGTTATATTTGTAGTCAAAGTTCCTGTTGATATTTGTTCGTGGAATATGGATAAACACTGACTCCTGGCGCCATATGTATGACGTTTGTTATTGAAATGGTTTCAATTTCAAGTGTCCTTTTACAAACGTTTCTCAGCTGAACTGTCATATCAACGTACAGAACTGAATGTTGTTTCAACGGCAAGCGTTTCATACGACTCCATGTCATTCTCAGTGATTAAATCCGTCAAAGTGGAAGGTACAGTCAGACCGACCAGTCATGAGTTCGAAATTCATACCCCACCGTTGTGGTGATTGCGTGAGTCGTGAGCAGATTACATTGTATTTGGGTGTCCAAAATGTGTGAATCGTTTCAACACGCAACAACTCCAGGTTAAGGTGGAGCGTCATGACACAACTGACATATGTTCATTGTGGTATGAAACCAGCCACAGACGTATTGATCTATAAAGCAGTTCTGGGTTAGAACATAATCGTTTCGATTCGTCATATATGCTGAGCCATATACAATGTGCTTTATAATCAGAAACCTCCAGGAGTAAGCCGTCCTCCATGTCAATACAATGCGCACACATTTATCAGGAAGCTCGCAGTGTCACTTTAATCCCATATTTAATGCTGTTTACACTACTGTAATGTACAGCTCGCATTAATTGTCCACTAACTATATGCCACAAATCCATGATTCTTCTTTCAAGCACGATAACGGACACTGATGGCCCTTGTTTTAATCAACAGTGGTGTCCTCTGGTAGTAATGTGTTAAATCAGCGCGAATCTCACATAAGTGTCTGTGCTGTCCATGTTTTATGCTAAGCGATTCATTTGTTGAAAATGACATGGAATATTATTTTTTCAATCTTCTAAATCTAATCCAGATGAGTTTGGGTATGTTTTCACATATTTACCTGCTGTTACAGGAAATTCTGTTCTCATTAGGGGTTGCACTACATGTACTACTACTACTACTGCTACTAGTACTACTACTACTACTACTACTACTACTACTACTACTACTACTACTACTACTGCTACTACTACTTCTAAACTAGCGCGTGTGTATGCGTGCGTGTGAGAAACAGAGTATGTATGAAAACGCATGTGTACGTGTGTGATAATGAATATAGAGCCAATTTACTGTGACAGTCAATGTAAGATATGTTTATGCGTATCATACGTTCACCATACTTGTTAAAGTGTCAGTGGAGGTTGTCATGTCAAAACAGTGTTTATAAATCAGCTGTACATAATCGTTTTCTCGTCATAACAATTCTCAGGTCATTAACGAAATATATCAATCTCGCATCTGTGATTGCTGGTTATAGATATTGTATGAAATGTGAACATATTCACTGATTTTAACATATGTGGCTTTTGATTTGAAGTTTCACATAATTATCACATCGCCAGCTCATCTTGCAGCACTGTCATTCCGAGTCATATATAGTACTGTACACCTCACTACCACTCTTTCAGATATGTGTGATAAACTCACTGTTAGGCCATCGTGGCCTACGTGGTGCATGTCGGTCAAATTAATCTTGCCATCATTCCATTCATTAGATGTTGTGTGACATGTCAACCATTTGAACATGTTGTGCACTAGTGTTATAATTATCACCCCACACTTCATGTTAAAGAGCATACACTGGCAGCTTCAGGAATTTCTTTGTGATATTTCGTGATTAGGGAGCAGGCCTTCCCTCCATTGTCCATGACTCTTGTTTCATATCCCGTGACATGCTGAATGTATATAGTCAACCGCGTTAATTTGTATGAAATCAACATTATAAACGTATGTTTCTAAGAGACTCTCTAGACTCGCGGGGTTCACTATTCACTTCGAAAGACATGTTATTTAATTAAGGATTCATCAAGTATGTAAGGACATTTCAAACATGCTGATGAATAATTGAAGATCTGAAATAAGATTGTATATAAACTGGAAAAGTGAAGATGTTGTGATGTCCTGACTAAAGACATTAACAATCCTTGGAACCGTCACATGCCGGAAACGATGGTATGTGGAGAAGAGTTCCATTTTAGAAACGACCCCATCTAAAGTGGAATTCTATTGGTTTGTAACGGCGAAGAAATCCACTGTTAATTCCACCATTTTAAACTCTGAATCACTTTCATTTTCAAACATTGCTATTGTACGGTTAAATGTTTGTTTACACGTTTGCTGAATAAGTATTATTGCCCTTCTAACCGTTATTCAAAGACTGCCTTACGATCTTGACTTAATATGTGTATTCGTCTTCTAATTCACAGTTAAAATGTGTTGGTCAACATATTTACTGTCATGCTGTTTGATCACCGAATTACAAGGAATAAAATGGTGACATTGAAGTGTGTTTTAATTTCGTATGTTTACTTGATTTAATTTCAGGCCATCCATAAATACTGTTTACGCCGAAAATATGGAGTCATACATTCTATAAAATTTAGGAACATTGTAGATGAACATTGATTAAGCTTCTTCGAAAAACCACATCAACCTGTATATTTTACGAAGGGATGCAAATAAACAGGAATACGCTTTTGTCGAAGACCTTAGCAAGAAACTAGGTGTAATCTCGCTTTTGTTTAATATCAACGTAATAAGGAGAAATTTTAGGCATAGTCTTGTGAATTAAATCGTTTCTTCTCAGTGTAGAATGAAGCTAAATTAGGGACGTAGAGCTGATATTCTGAACGTGCCTTGTTTCATACAAGTTTTCATGCCGCAATGAGTTGCTTTACAGTAGTACTGGCACATTTACAATTCCGTCTCTCTACAATCCATCTTAACCATGCTTTCATCTTACTACACCTTATCAAATGCCATTGATTGATGCACATGTGTCTGTTGGTCATATGCTCTCTCAGTTATATCTGTTGAACGGTGTGCGCCAATCTGAACATATGACGCCTTTGTAGCTATATCCTAGCTCCAGCTTCGACTGCAAAAGGGCAGATGTGAACATCAACACAAACTGACCAAAACCGTAGAGGCTACGGCGACGCTCGGCGAATTTCTTAAACCGAGGTTTATTCAATATGATGACTCAACTAAGAATGCACCCGACCCCTGTTACAGACAGACACTGTCTAGACACACTGTTCAACTTGAACTTCAACTCTGCTTCAAAGGCGTGTGAGCTTTTTCGACCTTTGTTGTCAGAACCAATGACACGAACACCTGTCGAGGTAATTTCTCCTACTTTATTTGTAACGTGTATAGTCAGGAGATGTCATTACCCATTTTTAATGAGCGCGTTAGGAGGATTTAACCTGTTGCCAATATTATCTTCAGACTATCAAGACTATTGATCTGCCTTATGATTGACAAGGTCAGACTCAACCAGGACCCTTATTCTCGAAACGTTCGTAGCCCTAAGAATTCTTAACTTTGATCGTAGCCAATGTGTTAAGAATGGGCTTAAGAAGTTCGTCGTATGTTGAGGTAATTGGACACTCTAATACAGTTGTATTCCATTCAGCTATGCAGTTGTCATCCAAGGACTACGTTTCACTCTTTGTTGGACATTCATTGTGAATGGGTTATAACGCCCAGTACGAATTTTTTTTCTATCTACAATTTCAGTTTTATTTTTTTTAAGTTCTTATGTTTGCTTTGTATTTTTGTAACACATTCTCTATAAGAGGGGACTGTTGGCCTACTCTGCCGTGAAGAACACCGGGTGGTTATCTTGTTGCCTTTGCTGTTTGAAACATCAGACCGATCCCCGTTTTGTTAGTTCCATCCGCGTGTCCAGGGGCTTTCTTTGCCAAAAGCTCTTGCTCGTCTGATCCTCATTACATTGGCACGTTGTGTTTTAACAGACCTGTTTACATACAAGGACATCTGCTGGATAGTTTAATATCAGCGATGGATGGTTCCGGCTGTTTGCGAATACCAGAAACGTGAAGCACAAGCTGCTGGATATACCTTAGTTGTATGTATACATGTCACCGTCAGTGGTTTCATTTCAATGTTCAGCTTTTTAAACAAACCCTTGGCTTTTCTGCTCTTCAATCTTCAGTCTGAGTCAGTAATGTCCAAAACGCGTTTCGGTTTATATGCACCAATATACATGCACAGATATTGTTTTATATTTGCTTTGAGGTAGAGTCCGTTGGGCACGCCATGGTATCATGGTTCGCCAACACCTTTGTCAGTAAAATACCGATGTTCGTGGGAATAGTTCAGTCGTCTCTCCGTGTAGTAGAGACGTACATGTATCATGGACCCGGAAAGGATTTTGACGCTTTTATTTTCTCCAAAACTGTACACGTCTAAGACACAGCCATATGCAACTCATGAACTTGAACCCCATCTCCCTTCACACAAGCGTTTACTCATTGATCATGAATTATCGTTCGTAAATGTAATCACATGAACATTGCAAGTCCCACATGAATAATGACAACTCAGATTAGACTTTCCCTCAACACTGTAGCATGAGCATGAGATATGGAGATTTTATTCATTAAAACGTAATCTCCCGGAACAGTGTTTACTAATGCAGTAGCAACAGCAGTTCATTGTTTAAAATTCGATGTACTCCACTGATTACAGTAGTGTCATTGCGGTTGATAATATTCGCTGTGTTTCGACCAGTTACATGTTCGCGACGGTAGGGGTGTGGTTAAAGCGTTCGCTCGTCACGCTTAAGATCCGGGATCGATTCCCTACATGGATACGATTTGTGAATCCCATTTCTGATGTCCCGGCCGTGATGTTGCTGGAATATTGTGGCGCAAAACCAAACTCACTCCCAGTTATATGTACAATTTGTTTCAGGTAAAGAAATATAGCTGCATGGTCAACAATAAGAAGCCATGTGCATTACACGTGTATGGGCATGAACCAGAGGTCCGTGGTATGGTGCGGCCATGATCAGGGGAGGTGATACACGTTACAAGAGACAACACTGAAACAATGTGTAACCCACAGCTGACGTACACACATTCTCGTAAACTGTTTGGATACCACTACCTTTATGATTATTTTAAACCGATGAAATTGTATGTTTTCGAGACACATAAAATCACATCTTCGCTGAATATCAGAATATAGCGTGCACGATACCCGAAGAACGCTGTTGAGGTCCACGTGATGATTTACAACCTACTGCCACAAGTAACAGATCTATGTTAGACATATAAGTGATCAAAACAGACCAAGCAAGAGATATAACTTATGATGCGAACAAAGATGTACTTTAGATATAACTTATATATTTGACATTTATTGTAGACATCAATTGGGATGTAAGAAGCAACCGATACCCTACCTTACACACGAAATGCATCTGCTCTACATGTTGTACCCACGCCTTGCTCGTGCGGTGCAGGTATCACCCGTTTTGTAAGTGACGTATGTTTCATACAGACAAATAATCTCATTCTACACAGCCGTCCTCATGGATGAAACCTGCAAGCTTGTAAGCGAAGGATTGCAAGTTCGGAACCAGGCATCGTCCCAATATCTTGGAAGTTTTCAATAACGTGATATTAACGTAATAGGGTGACAAATGTTCAAAACAAATTATAATTCCTCACCCAGGGCTGCGGGCAAATCTGTAGAAAATCCATTGGATTTCTTGAAGAATGCTCGCGGAACTGCCTTTAGAGATTTACTTGGTGACAGGAGAACCTGGTGAGGCAAAAGAGTGATGTCACTACAGGTTTATAAAATCGCATAAATCAATAAGAGCAGGGAAATCAGTGGTTACAGGTTGAGATTTGTCAATGTACTATTGTGACTAATGTTTACTGTTTACATTTACGAAGGTCGCACCACGAAGACTTATGACTCCGTTCGGAAAAACATTAAAGCATCTGTTTCAATGCTGAAAATGCAATGCCAGCCATGTTTGAGTACGCTTTCAGAGTGGGAGTTCCTCATCCAAATGGCATCCAATTTCCGATATCTGATTTGTGTCATTAAAATAACTATTTGTGTCCAAAAGACAAATGGCTACATGCAGTGTAAAAGCTAATTTTCAGTAGGAGTCAATAAAGTTACCCATTTTCTGTGGGAGTAAAGTCTGAATTGAGGCATGCCTTAAACCTTTTAAGACTGGTGAAACCAAACACATGTACCGTATATGTAGAACATCTGATATCGCTCAATAACCATCAAAATTATTTTCTGATTAAGATGTATTCATAAAGATTCAGCGAAACAAATGTTACCGTAAGACTGTTTACGACGAGTGATGACTCCAAGAACGGTCAAGAGTACTTTCATGTTGCGCAATGTTCCCGAAGTTTAAGCCATGTCTGTATACATTGCACTTTTTTGAAGGTACATACTCTTTCGTCTACGATTTCAAAGAACACTATACGGACTATACATAGATGTAGATGTGAAATCTGAAACAATAACATAATCTTCCTACAAACAAATGAATACAGTGCAAAACTAACAAACTGCAGAGAAATAATATCCATTTTACTCATAAACTAATTTTATACAGTACACGTGAGAAGAGAAGTACTCAATCCAAGGATCGTCTAATTACCCTGGCAGCGGAAGCGGAAATGATGTGTGATGATAATATTCACATATCAACCATAGTTGTCAGGCATCCTTAACAGCTGTGTCCAGGGTGAGAATATTGCCTTCATCCAAATGATGTAATGCGAAATTATAGAATTCAATGCTTGACACCTTCCGGAATGTTTTATACTATGTCGTATTTGCCCGAACCGTTCTGGATAATTTCAGGTTACACTGACTTCAAATTCAAATATATATATACTATCGCCCACACCACTGCTTGCTTCTGTTGGTCATACAGCAGTGGCAACTAATACAATGTCATAATCACTGTCAAAACACAATGTCATGAAATCCCCCTGAATCTGAACAGGAGCACTGTTTATTACTGTTTTAATTTTACAAAGTTACTACACATTGTTCAGTAACGTGATGCCTTACATATGACGTCAAAGTGTTCTTACGTCACGATGCTGATAGCGCATCACAATAGTATTAGACCTTGCTTGACTCGCTGAGTGTCACCACATTCTTTGAATTCTTATAAAAGAATTACTTAGCTCGATGCTATTTTGTTAATGTTGGGTGAGTAATAAATAAAAAGAGAATACTCGTGAATGGTATCGGTATCAAGAGAGATCAATTCAACCGTTTCATAAATATGGTATTACACGGGACATAGTTTAGTATTCTCTATATCACAAATGCAGTGGAGACATATACTTTGAATTGTAGGCGACACTTGTTTGATCTTCGGGGCATGTTGTACATCCAGCGTTCCGTGCGATGTAAGATCTTTGTTAACTAGTTTGAACACTTCCAGCTTAGGAGAATCAATGCTGAAATACTGTAGAATCCATCTTGCATCCTGTCTCCGTGCCGTGTCTTATTCCGACCTCCTTTGTTCCAGTAGTCACTCAGACGTGAAACTGGAGCAGATTGTCCCATTGCGATGAACAGAGCTCTTCTCTCAAGAAGCCATTACTTCCAGTGCAATGAGGATCAACCAACGATGTATTCTGCCTTGATGGATCATTGTCAAACACACACAAGCGGAAAATTACCACTGTGTGTATCAGCTCTCTCCTGTCTCACCGTTTGACTATATGCAGATTACCATTCCATCTAATAGTTTCACCTGACACATATTCCCGAGAATGTTAACCAACTAAATGTTCGTGAAATGTAATTGTGTCTCGTCCATCGGTGACAGTGGACACAGATACCTGGCAAGTCAAGACACGTGATCAAGTCACCTGACAGTAGTCATGATAACAACGAATGGCAAAAAGTCAAAATAGCGAGATGCATCGGCACTTGGATGTCATCAAACACTTTTTTCTTCTTCACAACATGCTTTACCACACTCATTTTGAATACAAGCGCTACCTCAAGTATAAATTTCATACTCTATAATGATACGAGTAAGTATTCTTGAGTGTCCATCGACAATGACTGAGAAGAACAAGACAGACTTCCGCAGATACATTGTTTCAGTCATGATTCGATACACTTGATTGACCAATCAGAATCAAACAATTCCGAAATCCATTGACGAATCAGTAACAAAATTCAATTTTATATAATATTCAAATCCAGTTCCATATGCAACTAACCTGAAAACGTAAGTTAAACTTCTGTTGTTCAATTCTTTGTCACCTAAACAAATGAGTAATGATTACATTCTCACAAAATCACACTGCTCTTAAAATAATCTATTTAATAACAGGTCGAGAATGGGTCCTTTACCGTTAGCCAAACACGACAGAATGTATACCTTTCGGATACATGTAAGCTACCTCGTCACTGTATTTCTGATTCCAGATCAGGGACTAAGCCAGGATTTAGCTCGTCTCTATAATCTGCTGAAACACAATCCACTGGATATAACCAGTTTTGAATCAATCACAGAGCACAAGCTATGACGCTACGTTTCTTTTCGAAAAAGCATATTGAAGCATATCCTCTCATGCTCGTAGCATATGTCACACAATTCGCAAAAACTCACGTCCGCGTTCTGTGCGTTGCCTGAAACCGTGCAGCAGTGACACATGGACAAGTGTAACAATTTCAGTGACCTTATTGGAAAACACTCATCCTTTCATATGTATACGGAATACCTGAAAATATCCATCAAGTGAACTGAAGTAATTCCCTGGATAGTGTTCCGTTTTGAGTCCCTAACTGTAAACCAGTAATTGATCCGTATTTGAACTAGGTGAGAAACCAGCAGAAAGAGGTGCGATGTAGTTGATACAAAGATGTCTCTATGACAATACAACATAGAGTGGAAGTACAAAATCAAAGGTAACATAATACAAGAGCAGTGGTCATATCGATAAAAAAGAACATTGACGGTAGTGTTCACACCTCAGTTCAACCAATCCAACTTGTACCTAGTTCTGGCAGAGTATGAATATTAAAGCACAATCTGCTTGTCTTCTTGTGACGTATGATAATAATGAAAACTTCTTGGTGGGTTGCACTAGGCAGTGTTTCCTGGAAGAAGTCCCAGTCCCTGTCCGGGATGCGTACTCAGAGGACCACAGCCCTGCGCTGATGATGAACCTTACCAGCCAGACTGTGCCAGGATCACCCGAAACCTCTCTGCTGCATACGATCGTTAATCTCTAAAATATTATGATAATGTAGTTTTATAGCGCAAGATTTCATAAAAATATGCTCAAAGTGCAACATGAAATTGGCTAAACACATTATAAAAGACTGGATATTAGAAGGAAAATGTCAACACTAATAAGTCTGTGCACAGATTTTGATTTAGGCATAGTAGATAGTGAAAAGGTGAGTTTTCGTTGTACCTTAAAACTGTTGATTCCTCTCATTTCTTAGGAAGGCCATTCCAGAGCATCGTAACAACAGTTCTGAATGCTCTTAGTCGATATCCTTTCAGTCGGTAAGGTGGGACCTTCAGAAAATGTTGGCTTCCAGAGCGAATATTTCTTGTTGACCGATGTTCACACAGCTGTTTATTAAGGTAAAGTGGAGCTGTGCCCTCGCGGCACCTCAACGTCAAGCAGAGTATCTTACGCTTGATCCTGGCTTCTACGGGAGGTCAGTGAAGATCCTTGAGTACCGTGGTAGTGTGGCTCCTCCTTGAAACACGTGTAACAATTCTGACGGTTGTGTTCTGAATCAGTTGGAGTTTCTTCAATGAAGATTTAGAAGTACCCCAAAGGAGGCTATTGTCAACATGTAGTGGCGATAGGACGACTGATTGCATAATGCTTTTATAGTTTCACCAGTGAGACTGTTCTGATGTTTTGACTGATGGATCGCAGATGGACAGACATGCAAAGGTTTTTCACATGATATTCCATGCCTTTAGGTGCATTTGAGATGAAAGGCAATACCAGCGGCAGCTTGTCTCGTATACACAAGAATAAAATACCCCAAGTACCATGCACTAGCTTCCAGGTCATTCTGTCTAAATCTAGCATAAGTCAAAATATAGTACACGTCTAATGTTATATAGCACACGACTGCCATATGGACAATTATTACACTACAAAAAAAATTACTCAATAAATATCCCTCCCACAAACGCGGGTAACGCAGTGTTGGGGAAAAACGAGACGAACATGGAATAATAATAACCACGCAATGATTGAAAGGAAATTTCAAAAAGCCTGTGTATGCTGTTCTCAATAAGCATTCGGAAAAAGGTTCTGATCTTGCCGGCCCTCAGTCTCATTCCAGAAATGTTCATTGAGGCAAGGGATCAGATAAATAGCAGTGAAAGCCAGAAAGGGAAGAACATGAGTTCGACCGGCGTGTCATTCTAACTCTTACTGACATGGATGTCTTCAGTTCTTCGACCCATGCCGACGAACTTCCATTCCCCAAACGACAAGGGTAAGAAACTCTCAAATACATTAAATCATATTCTTGTGGATTTACGGACTTCGTGATCCTTCCATCTACATGTGTGCACGTTTCTTTGAAGTACTATTCCCTGTTAATGACACAATGTTAACGAGAACCATGGATTTTTGTTTCACCCGATCTGGTTCGGGAAAAATATGAACTTTTGGTTTTCATCGTAGTTCTCACCAGGTAACTACAACAGGAGGCACTGCTAACAAATTGTCCTTTCAACAAAATGGTATTTTTGAAAACATGAAAATAAATACAGCTTTGAGAAACAATGTTTGGAGTTAGAAAACACTATAGCATTTGTCTGAAAACTGACTCCGTACCCCCAGTACCTCCCCAATTCTGTTTTCCTTGATGTACACTGCCCTGAATCTCTTTCCCCTGCTTCTTGTGTTACGTGCATAAATGCTGTAAATCCAGGGGAAGCCAGTTGTGCTATGATCAGGTACAATCTGTCAATTATTTATGCAGGATGATTAATTGTACCACCTGCTGACCATAAATAATAACTAAACCGAGGTTCTACGTCTTCATGTTACGCCCACGCAGTGCCTGTGAGGAGGAAATAGCACTGCTCTGTTGTTTGATATTTCCTCCATCGCAATTATAATTGAGACATCGATATTAATGGTTTTACTCTCTGAAATTTTAGAAAACTGTGATTATCCCGACTTCCAGTAAACAATCGGCATTTCCAAATATTACATGAGCGCGAATATATTCATAAACATTTTTTGACGAGATTGAACCAGACAGCCTAGTGATCGACATCATAAGCATCGATCTACTCAATTGGGATACAATGACACGTGTCAACCAGGTCTGCGGACCTTATTTACTGATGAATAGAACCATGAGACGATATATAAAGGCACAATGGTCTGCATTTATGCATAGCTGAAGACCAAATGTTTGTTTGTGTGCCAAAACATTTGTATTGTGAATATCGATTTGTAATTTTAACATCGGTCTCTTAATGATGTTTTTACTAGTACTCTGCTTCTATGTTGATAACGAAATAGCAAACTCGTACTTAATACTAACTCAAGTGCCTCAATAGTAACATTAGTCTGTATAGTGATGCTCCATCTGGCAACTGTGTGGATGCCAACGTCTGGTGATGTTATGCAAAAATACAATAATTACATCCATAAATCTTTGCCATGAAAGCAAATCTTAATTCCCTGGGGACATCTGATGTTATTTTTCAGGTGAATTCAGTGGAATGATAAAAGAATAGTATATTGATTAAATGTACATTTTGGGGCTTCCTGATACACGAAAACCTCGGTAACGCTGGTTTGTCTAATCTAACCTAGCCGTAGGTGCTCCTGTAACAGCGTTTTCGCATTGTAATAGCTGTTGTTTGAGAACACATCAAGCTGCTGTCATCTGTATGTATTGTCGGGAGGACTAGTGTTACGAGGGGCTTGGGTGAGTAAGGGGTTGGGGGTGGGTATTTGCTAGCTACCCCTGAAAGTGACTAATCCACAAATCAATTCACTAACCCGAACCTTCAGTGTAGACAGGGGGTTCATCATTTAGCTACTAATCTGATGTACATTTTTAGCATGATTTTGCATGATTTAGAAGTGTACTAAAAACGTAACGAGTCGGAGATGTACATTTACAAAATGGCCCACTGACAATTCACTTATTGGTCGCGGTCAGTAGCTGTAGACATTGACTGGTCCGACTGGACGTTTACTAGCCATGAGCTAGCGGACCATTGCCTATTTCGCACACGGGTTATACCGATCGCATGTTTCCCAAGTTTATACATAACCGTCAGGCTTCTTGATAAATGGCATCAGTCCCAGGACAGGCGTTAATGAAGCTTACGACGAAGCGGAAGAGATCATTAATCAGTACATGTTCACAACAAAAGACCGTTCCTGAAACTGACTCTTTTCTGAAGGAAGACGCGGCATAATTAACAGTGACAAACTGCTCAACGTTCTCGCGCGGGGTCTTCTTTTTTGCCTCCTCGAAGGGCATTGTTAACAGGCACAGATTGTACTAGAGCTTGAAAGCAGCTCTATACGTTTTAACAGATTCATCGATTAAAATGAATCTTCACATTGATCATACTTAACAGTATCGTGTAAGGGAAGGTATTTATCATAACATAAAACATCTGGAGTACAGTTGCACTTTTAGTAATCAACCGGAAATACTCAGTGATGGGAGGAGCACCTCAGCACGTTTTGGCATTTATGCCCGTGCCCGCTCAGCGAACCAGCCAGATTTTCCCTTGAGTGAGTTTGATAGGTTAAAATACCTCTTTGAAGAACAATAATCCAGTTATATCCACGGGTTTCATCCCGCAGGAATAACGTCCATTGCCATGCTGACGTATACCACGTTTGTGAAACCCACGACCACGGATGTGTGGGCCATAACCCTTACCATTTTTGTGAAACCCACGACCACGGATGTGTGGGCCATAACCCTTACCATTTTTGTGAAACCCACGTGTATGTAGGAAGCACATTTTCCCCCATTGTATTTCTGGTTTCGTTAACATAAAGAGAAGAATTATAAGGACTATCTATACATAATGAGGTCAGCTTCACCGGACGTCTATATTTATGTGTGTTCACTCTGATCTGGGTATTTGCACTACCTTTTCCTTGGTTTTCCTTGTGGTTTTATTGGGTTTTTTTGTTTGTTTCTGTTCTTGTTTTTGGCTTTTGTTGCGTTTGGGGTGTTGTTGTGTGTCATATAATATATATTAGTATGTCTAGGATTGTGGTTGCAGTAACAAAGGCAAATATTTAAATCTAAAATGCACAAATTATGTAAAGAGAACCACGAAGGTAATTAGCACTGTCCGTGAAACCTTGTCAAGTTTCAACCCTTGTCCAGATAAATAGGTGTTCGAGTTGCTATACAAACGCAGGCGTCACCAGCATTATCACTTTACTCACTGTGAGCATTAGACACAGACAGGATGGATCAAAGTGTCTGGTTGGTCAAGTGTCTCTGTTTCCCACAAAGATGATGATCACGAAGTCACATGCATCAGTCAACCACTGGTCAGATTGCTCTGGCACATTGTAGATCAGACTGCTAACCTTACACGATGATCATGCCTCAAGTTACTGAACAACATGTGCACAATGTTGGCAGTACGTACCTACAGTGTCTTGCACAAGACTGCATCGCTAGAGAGTCAGACAGTTGTAGCTAGCCGATCACCTTTACAGAGGTATGGCCACTTCTGTGTCATTAAACGTTTCTACTTAGCATAACGTTTTTTTGTGTTCTATAAAATCGAAATGATTAGTTTTTATCGCACAAAATATATGTTCCATTTTAAGAGTTTAAGATCTGGTAAGGTGTCATGAATCTAAATGGCTGCTATCATGAAAGAAAATAAAACAAGTGTCATAAAAGTGTCACAGATTAATTTAAAAACTGACATAAATACAAAATAAGTTCGTGTGCCAACAGATGTACTGTTTGTAACATCATGCATATGTCACTGGATGATACAAGTACCTAAACAACAGCGTAAACGTTCTATAAGCTGAACAGCATATATCCTAACTGTAAACGTCTTATAAAATATTGACTTAAATAGGCTTGACTGAAACAACTATATGGTAACTACATCTATCTGGTGAACGCGAGAGGCTGACACAAGAGAATCAATAGTAAGGTCAAATGTGTTCCATTACTCTCAACACAATACTTGGAGAACCTCATGTGTACCGTGAGAGCCATGTCTCGAATTCTCACCATTCATCGCAGTTCGTTCAAGGTCACACTCGAAGATAGCAATGTTATTGATTGGACAGGGATTAGGGAGCCCTTCTTGCCGCTTACATGGTCATTTCAAGGCATGAAAACACGACATGACAGGCTCTAATTACATATCACTAGCTCGCCTGATGGAATTGTTCTATCAAACTGATGTGTAAACTGACCCGAAACAAACACTATGAAATAGCCGTGATTCTATTTGATATCAGAAAGATGCAGACTAAGAAGTTCCCCACTGTCATTGAATCTAGTACTATCCTTTATACCAGTGTACGTTTGCAGAATATAAATATGGTGTTGTTTCTACGAAAATATGTACAACTTACTGATAATAGAGGAAATGTCTTAGGATGTAATTCAGCTTAAAATACTTATAACTCAGTAACATTAAAAGAGTTGAGTTGAGACTCACTAGTGTAAATATACTACCATACGGTTTAAATGAACTGTTTTCACATGAACTGATGTATTGTAAAATTAACATTGAGTGAGTGAGTGAGTGAGTTTAGTTTTACGCCGCTTTTAGCAATATCCCCGCAATATCACGGTGGGGGACACCAGAAAATGGGCTTCACACATTGTACACATGTGGGGAAGCGAACGCTGGTCTTCAGCGTGACGAGCGAAGGCTTTAACCACTAGGCTACCCCACCGCAACAATGAAAGATTATAGTCCTGAGTTCCGTAAATCAGAAGAAAATCAGTGAAAATTGGGGAATTCTTAACAAAACTTAACGCCACAGCGCTGTTGTTCACATGCAGGATATTTGCACATGTTGTTGAGTAACTGGGGTCATGATCATCGTGCAGTTCATCTGCATAAAATTTGCTGCAGCTGGTTCACCAAAGTTGATGGAGAAATCAATCTTCGATATAACTATACATTTGTGTGTGTGTGTGTGTGCGTGTGTGTTTGTGTGTGTGTTTGTGTGTGTGTTTGTGTTTGTGTGTGTATGTTTGTGTGTGTGTTTGTGTGGGTGTTTGCGTGTTTGTGTTTTTGTGTTTGTGTCTGTGTGTGTTTGTGTTTGTGTGCTCAGTAAGTCTAAACTTCTGAAAAAATGTATGTAAAGGCAGCGAGTGAGCGGAGATCAAAGTGACACAGTCAAACGTTGACGAATTCACAACGCAACAGGTATTTGGTCATGCTGTCATGGTCGTCATTCTGTCAGGAAGAAGGTTATTGACACGTCGGTCGATGTAAGAAATATATTCACACGTATTAGTATAAGTCTTTATCTCAGATCTAAAGTTGTCCTTCATCTTTCATATCACGCACTACGAAATCTCAGGCGAGAGATATGTTATTTTTGCCTCTCCGGCTTTTCTACTCCCATAATGTTACTTTAACGAAATGGAAATTCAATTTTGACTACTCTCTTCAGGTCTTCTGATCGATGGCTCACATTCAATGGCTTCCTTTGAGATGACCCAAAGAAATAATCTTACATATTAAGAGTAATACGAATCCGAACAAGCGTTACTGCTCACAGAGACAGGTCCTTGCACAGTATGGAGTTCAAGTCTGCATTCTCTATACCAGTGGCACCCGCGAACGGCCACCTCCTCGTGGTGGGTGCTGGGTAACGCCAAGAGCCGTTCATCCCCGTCGTGGACCCGGGGGGATATTTGGTCCACCACCCCGTTGGCCGTGGGTTGCGGCCCTGTATCGGTGGAGGGGGGGATCCTGGTAGTTGAGGGCATAGGAGCAGAACCAGTGTTCCTATTGCTCAGCACACCACTTCGGCCCTGACTTCACCTAGACGGGTGGTTGAATGGGCCCGATTCAATCAATCGGCTGGTCATGCCAAGCCCTGAGCACTAAACCTTTATTGCTCTGTCATTCTTTGGCTTAATTTTGTGATACGCGTTATTGATCTCTTTTGTAATTTGTATATATCTGATATAATACATGTAATGTCAAATTTGAGAAAATTTGCCTAGATGCTGGTCCCAGAAGGCGATGGTTCGTGGGCCCTATATGCCTAGTATCTGTCTGTTGGCCATCCACAGGCAATAGGATACTGCCTTTATTGGCACTCGGTGGCGGGTGGGGAGTAGGCGTGACGAAAGTTT
The DNA here is from genome assembly GCF_037392515.1 of Haliotis asinina. Taxonomy (NCBI): domain Eukaryota; kingdom Metazoa; phylum Mollusca; class Gastropoda; order Lepetellida; family Haliotidae; genus Haliotis; species Haliotis asinina. The sequence goes on along the minus strand of NC_090294.1, from coordinate 5,809,656 downwards.
ATTAATACAATCATGGCTTTTCAAACTCCCATTAAAAAACGAAGAGAACGCTTGAAAATGATACTGAGACTGATGATATCTGTGTCATTTCAAAATCAGTGGAGTACTAGCCTAGATTCCTGGTGCTGGAAACACATGATAAGACCCCAATCAAACTGAACCCCTTTGCTGTTGATATGGGCATTCAAGGGGTAGCAGGTGATGTAAAAAATGTCAAAAGGTTGAGAACAGGGTCAATCCTTATTGAATGTGCTAAATGACAACAAGCAACAAACTTGATGTCAATTGAGGAACTTGTTGGCGTCCCTGTAAAGCTTTCTCCACACAGATCTCTCAACACTAACAAAAGTATCATAAGAGATCGAGACAGACTCTTGGAAGATATGCCTGAACTAGATATTGTTAATGAAATGAAAGACCAGGGAGTTATGTTTGTTAAAAGGTTTACCAGGCGTCATGGTACCGAAATACTCAAGACAAATACGTACCTTTTTTCATTTTCGTCTGCAACAGCACCCAAATCTGTCAAAGCAGGATATTGTAACATTGATGTTGACATAATTAACTTACGTTATTACAAACTATTTTTCTCCTTCTGGGCTGGATAGGGCCGATGGCCGATAGGGCCATTGGAGATTCTTCTATCTTAGTCAAACAGAATGTAATTCATAGCCCTGTTACACTTACATCTAACCTTCAAGCACTTACAGTACGTCTCACTTTACACGTTGCATTTGCATTATGCTCTTTGTACATTTCTCCGTCTTCAACCTTTCAGAAAACAGACTTTCACTCTCTATATGACCAGCTACCAAAACCTTGTATTACTATGGGGGACGTAAATGGCCACACCACACTCTGGGGTGGTACACCTACAAATGCTAAAGGTAAGTTATTGGAAGAGTTCTGTTCAGATAATGATTCATGCATATATAATGACGGTGATAACACCTACTTACATCCTGGTACAGGAACTTATTCTGCACTTGATTTATCAATCACGGACTCCAACCTATTGAATGAATTTGAATGGTCAGTTCATGATGACCTCTGTGGAAGTGACCATATTCCTAAAATTCTAACACCCGTGAAAGCATCTGATATTACGCCATCTTCCAGATGGAACTTTAAAAGGCTAGCTGGCCTTTCTATCAAACGTTGTGTTGTAGCTGACATAAACCTGAACTTTTGTTAGAAAGTCCTGATCCTATAAAGGATTTCTCTGATGAAATAACACACATTGCTGATGAGTGTATCCCTAAATCTTCTGCAGTTCCAAACATGCGAAAACCATGGTTTACCGATGATTGCAAACAGGCTAGGAAGGCACGGAAGAAAGCTGAACGTTATTTCTGTAGCCATCCCATGGTCCATAATTTAAATAATTTCAAAATTTTAAATGCTAAGGCACGGCGCACTTTTAAGCACAGTAAGCGCCAATCCTGGCGCAATTGTGTGTCCAAAATAAATTCCCGAACACCAATATCAAAGGGATGGAATATGATCCAGAAAATAAAAGGTAAGGGCTCTCAAAATAGCATTAAACATCTCAAAGCCGGAGACGAATTATTAGCTAGTAAATCTGATATTGCAAATAAACTTGGCGAAAATTTAGCCAAACACTCTTCCTCATTGAATTATGTACCTCAATTCCAAATATATAAAGAACAGCAGGAAATGAAATCTATTAATTTTAATTCAGATAATGAAGGCGATTACAATGAAATATTTACTATTCATGAGCTGTATACTGCTCTCGAACAAGCTCGAGATACTGCTACAGGAGCTGATAACATACATTATCAACTCCTGAAGCAATTACCGTTTTGATGATATTTGGACGTCTGGAAACTTTCCTTCTTCATGGTGTGATGCTATAGTTGTCCCTATCCCGAAACCTGGAAGTGATCATACCGATTCATCGAACTATCGACCCATTTCGCTTACCAGCTGTGTTTGCAGAATCATGGAGCGCATGATTAATAATCGACTTGTTGGGTACTTGGAAACCAATAACGTAATTACAGATATTCAGTGTGGTTTCCGTAAAAACAGAAGTACCGTTGATCACTTGGTGCGTTTAGAATCATTTGTTAAAAACGCTCTAATTACTAAACAACATGCAGTGTCTATCTTTTTCGATCTAGAAAAATCATATGACACAACCTGGAAACATGGCATCTTAAAAGATTTACATGACTTCGGATTACGAGGCCGTTTACCTAAATTTATAGCCAAGGTTTTAAATGACAGACAAGTCCGAGTGGGTTCTACCCTGCCTGATCATTACAATCAGGATCAGGGTGACTTTGTTTAGTATTAAGATTAATAATTTAACAAAGGTTTTAACAGATTCAATCGATGGATCATTATTTGTGGATGATTTTAATATTTCTTGTCGTGGGAAAAATATGCATACCATTGAACAGCAACTGCAATAGATAAATGGTGTCTTGAAAACGGCTTTAAATTTTCTAAATCAAAAACTAATGCATACATTTTTGCCGTAAATATAAACCACATAAGGACCCAGAACTGTTTTAAATGGTACTTCCATCAAAGTTGTTAAAGAGAGCAAAGTTCTTAGGTCTGATTTTTTACTCCCATTTAACTTTTCTTCATCATATCAAATCCTTAAAAACTAAATGCCTGAAGGCACTTGATATATTGAAAGTCGTGTCTAATTCAAAGTGGGGAGGGTATCAAGCCACCCTTCTACACCAATAGAGATCACTTGTCTGTTCGAAGCTTGATTTTAACTCATTTGTATACGGTGGAACCTGCAAAAGCAACTTCAAACTATTAGATTCTGTCCATCATCAAGGTCTAAGACTTTGCCTTGGCTCCTTTCGAACTTCTCTGTTGACAGTATGTATGTCGAGGCTGATGAACCATCTCTTGTGCACCGCCGTATAAAGTTAGCTTTACAAAACTATATTCCAATGAGCCAAATCCTGCATATAACTGTGTTTTCAATCCCCTTCATGAGGATTTATACAACAAGAAATCTTCTCTTGTTCCGACTCTCGTGCACAGAATTAAACCATTTATATCTGCTGCCGACATTGAGTAGCAAAAATATAGCTCCTTTCCGTCTTCTTTCTTCTCCCCTTGGCAATTGGTTAGGCCACAGGTTGACCTAACATTGACTACATTTAAAAAATCAGAAACTAATGGCTTACAATATAAACAAGAATATAATTAATCAAAAACATAAATATAGCAATTATAAATCCTTATTTACAGATGGATCTAAGGACGGTGGCGCAGTGGCTTGTGCCACTGTCATTGGATCCAGAACAATATCTTCTAGATTACCGGATAACAGCTCTATTGTCACCGCTGAAGCTAAAGCCATATTAGCAGTTCTTATATATATTCAAAGACACCCTAAACATAAACAGTATATAACCTTTTCAGACTCTCTTTCTTGCCTTCAGACTATAAAAAATATTTCTTGCAAACATCCACTTCTCACTGAATTTTATAATGATCTTGCTACTGGCCAGTTGGTTATTCAGCCATGTAGGCATTTCTGGTAACACGAATGGCCGATCTTGCTGCCAAAGCAGCACTCAACAAATCTGTGACACCACTTCTTATTCCATACTCTGATTTCAAAGCTAGCATTAGAACTTACACCCGTGATCTGATGCAGAAGAAGCGGGACACCCAAGTAGGTATAAATAAATTAAATGAAACAAAACCATATATTGGTTACACCTATTTGGGCTGTCAGTCCAGATTTGAAGAGGTTATTTTGCGACGATGTCGTATTGGCTATACAAGATATACTCTAAAATACCTATTGAAAGGTGAAGATCCTCCGTTTTGCATCCCTTGTGATGAAAAAATCACAGTCAAGCATGTCTTGCTTGACTGTGTTGAATATTCCATCACAAGGGATAATTATTTTACGTCAAGAAGTATGAAGGATCTTTCTAACAATAACAGGTCTTATTTAATTATTGCTTTTTTAAAAGAATTAGGTTTGTTAAATGATTTGTAAATAGATAAATATTTTATGACTGGACGTTTGAATTAGTGACTAAGATTGCTAGTGGCTGTATCCTCGAGGGGGGTTAAAGTACCGTAAAATTATTGTCCTCCTGAGAGGGTACGTAAGTCCCAAAACATTCAAAGTACATCAAAACTTTCAACTGTTTTTAATCGTAGCATATGTGTTTTTTAAGTTGTGGCTAGATTTGACTAAATTGCTAACATCTGAAGGGATTTTGTAAATCCAGATAGGGTCCATGCAGGAAGCAAAGGTACTGTAAGTCCCCATGGTCCCTAGTATGGTGATCTACCTTCAGTTGTTGGCAATCTATCGCTTGTTTTTATATTGTATTGTCCGAATAGTGATATTAGTTTTAACTTTCCACGCTAGTTGTAATTCTAATTGTGATACTCTAGTTGTTTTACTGTCCTTCGTTGACAGGTTTTTATGACATACATATATTCCATTTCAGTGTTACATGTCACGATATGGCTGAAATATTGCCGATGTGACATTAAATATTAACTCACTCACTCGCTCTCTCTACCAGCACTTACTGTGGACTATAGCGACTCAACCTAACTACAGTTACCACGTGGGAAGGATTAAACCTTGGACAGGGTTGTAGTGATGCAGTTCTTGAGACTTGGAATTGACATCAGAAACCTTTCATGGAGGTCAGAGCAATTCGAAATGTGGTGTTTGTAGATTTAAAAACGTTGAATCTAATGTGTGTTTGCAACTGAAACTCAGATAGTTGCCATTCAAATGTACTGTTTACCTGTGCGTGAGGCGTAGCATACGCTGATCAAGTTTCATCGATGCCGCAAACTATCTGAATGAAAGATAAGCGTCGGGTATTCATATTTATTAGACTTCTGTTTATACGGGGTCACGGTAGATCCAGCGTGCCTCACGTTTCTGGTGTTGGTTGTCTACAATGATATGAAGGTGTTAGGTTCCTGAAATCAGATGTTTATTATGTCAACTACTGGTGTCATCCGCAGACTCTGTTACCATGAATTTACATTTTACATAAAATATCTGAATACTGTAAATCGACAAAGCTTTGCAGGTAGGGACGTTTTGCTAGTATTGCGAGTGAACTCCAGATGCAAAAACGTTCCAGGCGTAATGATATCTCTCATTTTGATAAGCAATTGTTCACGGTCCATGTAAATCACGTGATCAAACATGGCCATCATATCGCTATTGTTCTAAAAAACACAAACATATTATTGGGCACACTAGTTTGTAAACTAATAATTACAACAATACACAACATTAATTACAATTAGTCCTTAAAAGTTGAACTCACTATGTGACAACGTGAAGAATTTCAGATGCTCGTCTACCGATAATCCTTAAAAACGATGTCCTTACTTTACAGTAATAACTCACATATTGCGTCTACTCACGTCTCGAAGTGAAGTGTACCTGAAAGTTAATAGATACGCATACATATTGACTTCGCCAAGAGGCATAATTAGTGTACCTGGACGATGACATGTCAATAAACTACTTTTGCATTGGAAATACGGAGATGACGCGAATCTTTATTGTGACACATTAAATTGTTGCTGGCACAAAAACTATTCAGCAATACACCATAACCTTAGTCATGATTATAATTATTTTACATTGATAGCGCACACCCTGCAATTAAAATGCCACTATACTAGAATATATTTCTCTTTATAAAACAATAGTTCCAGATACTATATATTTAAGAGCATTGAACTCTGTGTATTATCGAGCACGCTTTAACTAAATCACCGGTCGGGGAACATGTGCACTACAATTTCCGGGACTGTTATCGAGACAATTACACACGATAATTTTAATACGCTGCGTACAAGACAATATCTGGCAAATGCAAATTAGATTGGAATAGACAACTAATCTTGTTAAGCGATGTTAAATTGTTTCACAAGAGGAGGATTCGACAAACCCAGGTAAGTTGTTGATCAAACAAAAAATGGACGACGGGAAACTTTGTCGATTTACAGGATGCAGAAAATATGACGAATAGTGAGAAGAAGTCATGAGGCAGAGATGCGTTAGTCATTATATATCTGCCTCATGGGTGTGAGAAGGGTTGTCTTGTTAATTCTTTCAAAAGGACGCCTTGAAACGTGATTTCAAGCTTATTTCGGTTCGCGTATATATCTAGATTATATCGGTTCGCTTAATATACATGAAAGGGATATTTCCTATGTCAATATAACGACGTGTGTCCTGTCCAATCGTGACAGTCAAATCACGCGTGATCATGTCTTCATCAACAGCTACTAATATGACATGCTCCCGATCATTTGCCCTTGGTAGTGATCCGAATTATGTATTTCATATGGAAAGTATAAATCAAAAACAAGATCGACTAAACCTTGAAGCCAGTGCAGGGCCAAGGCCTGCAAGCCTTCATCTCGACATGTTTTTAACGAGACACCGCCTCGGTGCGTCCTCCATGCCGTGTGTCCAGGTTAATCGCGCTGTCAGCTGCATGTACACAGCATTTGTTTAAGGCCTTGGATTGAGTTGCTAAAAATGCCTCAGGAAAATGCAGTTCAGCTGCCAGTATGATAGGATTAAGGCGTACACGATCATAACAACATCCCGTCCTTGGTCATTATTAAATCTTTGAACTTCTCGTTCCTTCTCGTACATGATTTTTCAGTGATAAATGTAATTATTATTTGTTCATTGTTTACATATATACAGCTGTGAATGAAAGGGCCCTGCACTGGAAACTAAAGAACATCGTAACTGACATTTTAAGATTCAAAAAGTACTATGAATTTCCAACAGTGTTCAAGTTTAGAAGACAATCAACAGGTTTATTTTCCTATACGAACACCTCCTAACAACACTCTTCATTTAAAGCTTTGAGGACGTTGCCAAGAGACCGTTGATCGTATAATCAGGACAGATTTTCTGTAGTTGATAACAATGACAATGAGATGTTTTTACAACGAACCACATGCATCGCTAACAGATCGGTCACATTTGAGATCACAGCTGCCTGACATTGTGGATTTCACAGAGCGTGCCTAAAACCGGTTTATGAATGTCATGAATGTCGAATGCATTGGTTAAGTCAGTGTCTGACGTTCTCGTTGACAGAATACACATCTAAAACCTAGAATAAACCTGACATGACAAATGCTATTGATCTTTTCCAGTAGCATTGCCATTGTATGTAAGTGTCACTTCAGTGTTCAATTTTAGTTACTTAATCGAAGCTCTTGATGCAAGTCATATACATCACATATGTATCTAACAATGCTAAACGTGTGACTTCACGCACATGTACCTGATGAGAAAGACCAGGGATGATCTTCACATGTTCCCGCTATGTAGCGCAGCACCCCCATCATCCCAGCCTCCTTGACAGTATACATTTCACATTGTGTTATGTGCGATTTCACATTGGCGAAGCCTTAAAGAATGTAATGTGACTGCCCGATGTTATTGCCTGTTTTGACGTGAGTCCATTTCAATTCGAAAACATTTGCCCCTGCACGGGTGTTTTCAGCAAAAACTATTTGGTCGCTTTTCAATGGAATTCATGAACACTAGTTATATAGTCACGATCGTATAATGGGTATGAAATTTATGTGATGACCAATGGATTACAAAATAAATCTGTCGCTTATATACGTACGTAATGCATTCTCTCGCAATATGTACCATAACAATATCTCCCTAACATTGTACTTGTCCTCTGACTTGCATGGAAATCAAATAAACATTCCTCACGTGACAATTCTTAAATAAGAATATCCAGAACGTTGGATCCGGAGTACCAAGACGGGACAAGACATGGTAAGTACAATTTCACATGTCAGTGGGAACCCGTCAGGATGTGGGGATCCGGAGTACCAAGACGGGACAAGACATGGTAAGTACAATTTCACATGTCAGTGGGAACCCGTCAGGATGTGGGGTTGGACATTAAGATCTAGGTTGAGTACATCGGGTGTTAATCAGATTCAGTGAATAAAAAGCGAGTGAGTTTAGTTTTACGTTGCTTCTATCCACATTTCACGGCGGGGGACAACCTCACATAGTGTACCCATGTGGTCTAAGCCTGGTCTTCAGCGTGACTGAGTGAGTGAGTAAAAATTACAAGTGATGAAATTAAAATACAAATGATAGTCCACTAACCCAGTCGACCATGTCTCATAATCCCGTGACTACTTATATAAACAACTTGTCCCACTGGCAAAAGAGGTTACCAACCTTTTCCCCGACCCAGTTTTGCCTGGTTTAAAGTATTTGCATGTCCTTGTCACGTTATGTGATTTGTGATGTCGAACAACCAATATCTGGCTTGATGAATGCTATCCTCCCCTGTCAGATGTAGAACTAAGTCCGGTAAATGCTCTAATATTTCTGTTGTAAACATGAACTTTCCGTGATTATAGACGAAGCCAGCGAGTCTGAAGATGGTAATATGTTCTGGAAGAGTGTGAAGCCCTTTATCCCAATAATGTTTAATTTCCCTGGAATTCTATTTTCCACTGAAGTGTCAGATTCTTCTACGCAGCCGACATGTATCATCGATTTATAACATGACGCTTAACGTGTTCACTCCAGACAGAACTTTTCTAATTTAACCAATTCGATGTTCTTGACACTGAAACGATTTTGGAAGTTTTCAGGGCGTTTTATTTGGCTAATTTCAGTATCATAAAAGTAATTAGTGGAGCACTTAGTGCTTCTGGGATGGGGCAGCCATGGGGAAGCCCACATACCATTGCTTTGTGTGTATCATGTACACTTAAGAATATATAGTAATAGCTCGTTATTTCTCTTTGGAACATAGGCAGGAAATAGCTAGGAGGACCCGGAGACAAAGCCACATAAGTAGTCAGTTCTCTCAGCTCGAACACGAACAAGAAAATGAGGGATCCCTACAAACAGTGTGGCGAGGCTGCATTAGCTTTCGGTATTTACGGCCTTCCCCTGTATTTAATTTCCTACCATTATGACTATGTCCAATCTAAACATGTCACGGAAGCTTTCAGGAGAAAAATAATGACTGGCTATTTTATAGAACTGTATATTGATCATTCCCAGTGAAAGATCTATGAAACCTGCCGAGAGACATTTGCCTGTGCTATAAAGTGGATATCAGATAAAACATCTTTACTTACTTGCGTGTAGTATATACTACATTTGACCACATTGTAATAGCAAATACTTAGTGGAAATACTTTCCTACACGTCAGGTTTTGTTTCTCAATTTCATCATGACATCGTACTGAATATTGTCAACTCCTGCATGTCCAGTCTTCTACTGTGAGGTAGCCAAGTGGTTAAAGTGTTCGCTCATCACGCCGAAGGCCCGGTTTAATTCCCTGCATGAGAACACTGTGAAATCTGGTGTCCCCTGTCATGATTTTGTTGGAATATTGCTAAATGAGGCGTAAAACGAGACTCGCTGTCTCACTCACTCACTTAACCTCGGGGCGATTGCAAGAGTTTATTTGGTAGGGTTGCATTTCTTTACATTCTTTTGCTTACATTTGTTCACTCTCCTGTATAACATCGGCAAAGCTCGGTCCAAGCACACACATTTGGTCTGCCGAACAGGAACAGGTATTGAGAGTCGTTTAATGTGGCATATCTTCATAAAAAAAGCAAAAGTGTTGTATCAACAAGCGTTTGGAAATTTGGGGTTTAAACGTGTGTAACTGTATATTCATTAATTATTTGGGTATTTCGTTCAGCTGAATATTTGCATTATATTTTCACTTCCTCCTCAGCTACCAACTGCGCAAAGATGGAAAATAACTGGTGTGCGGAATGGTGGCAATTCACTGTGGGCTATTGTAAGAGACGCTGGTTATCGTACACCCATTACCAGGCGCCTTGCCAGAAAACATCAGCGAACAAGTGGCGTCTAAGGTCGTCACAGTTCAGGTCGACCATCGTGACTTCAGGGAGGATACAGCCCTTTCCAGAGTCACAAGACTTCATCCACTCAAGTGATGTGTTAAAAGCTGAGTGGGTCACACCTCGTCTTTTGTCCAACAGAGCGGTCCGAAATAGCCTAACGATGGAGGGGAGGGTCAAGAGACAGACCATTATTGTTATCTCCAAAGCACAAAGCAACACGGCTAGCTTCATGTAAAGATCGGCGTCACTGGATTTTAAGGTCATGGGGAACGTTCCACTGGTCTGACGAATTAGATTTCATTTGTACATGAATGTTGTCCGAGTTCATGTTTGGTGCCGCAGGAACTCTGCATACGAAAAATATAACGTCTTTGAGCATGTGCCGTTTTGGGGGGTTTCATGTATGATACGGTACGTCTCTCACAGGTCTGTGAACTTTGCCATGTGACGATCAGAGAACATTTAATTGGACAAATGGACAGGACTGTCGTACTGCATTTCGATGGCCATCTTCTTGAGCTCAGGGTAGTTCTGCATGGACGATATTGACAGGGCATATCGTGCCCTTTGTGATTTTTTTTATGTCAAGGGGCAATAGCAAATCTACCTTGGCAGAAGTCCAGATCACAATTGTAAAGAAGGTGTTTGGGACATTATGAGTCGCAGAATACGCCAGAGGACTTCTTCAGTGCAAAATCGTGTATACTGGAACAAGCACTCTGTCAACAAAGGAAAGCAATACCTTAACGCCAAATTAAACATGTGGTCGAGTCCGTGAGGAGGAGGAGGATCGGGGACATGCTTGCAGTGTAGGCTACACCAGGTTTTTGACGCTGTGCTTGTCTATTGATAAAATGATGTGCTTTCCAGAAAACAACCGGCCGGAATCTTGAAAATGACCGCACTGAAAATGACGTTAAACGTTTGTTTTATGTCTTTGTCTTGTTGTTTTCTTTTGTGGGGGTATTCGTTTTTTGGGTTTTTTTTAAATATATTTGTCATTTAATTATCCCTCGAATGCCTTTTTTATAGAAAACTTTAAAAATGTCAGCATACTGATTCTATGAAAACGTATGGTGTTTTGCGTTACCTTTATCCATACATTTATGTGTATGTTGCTGATGATAAGATTAAAGTTCAATATCTCAAGATTTTGTCTTCCCCTGTAGTACACCTTAATAAACTCCACCCTGAAACTACCAGGCTGAAGTCATGTAAGTTAATTTGTTAAAAAAGCAATAAATTGAAGAGCACTTAAAATATTTGTACATTTATATTTACATTACAGCGCTACAACGGGTTGTCAATCAAGAATCGAAGTGAGGGAGCGAGTTCGAAGTCGGAGAAATCATTTCATCACTAAATCATATTGTTCACATCTATGATCATCCTGTCCCTTGTTGACAAAATCAACATGACAGTAACTATTATTACCAAAGATTAAAATACTTTTTAAACAAGCAAACCAATTTTTTTCATGATTATACGGGATTTTACGACCATTCACGCGTCATAAGCAATACGGTTATTATAAGTGAATGAGTGAGTTTAGTTTCACGCCGCACTTAGCAATATTCCAGCTATATGGCGGCGGTCTGTAAATAATCGAGTCTGGACCAGACAATCCCGTGATCAACAACATGAGCATCGATCTGACATGGGAACCGATGACATGTGTCAACCAAGTCAGCGAGCCTGACCACCCGATCCCGTTAGTCGCCTCTTACGACAAGCACGGTTATTATAAAATAACATGGGGATAACATGGGGCCTACCAGAGATGTTGGTCCTTGCTGCAAACAGAACATGGACAGAGGCATATAGAGACAATACTATAACTGTTGTGTTAACATGTTGAATTAGACTTGTGGCTACCATTGCCCTTGATGCATTAAATGTGGAATGAGGCAAACATCCACTTCATGCAGTTTCTCAGAGGACACACATCGTAATCGTTCACCACTCTGGTGAATGAAAAATGTATATTAAAAGCTTTGCAATTTAGGAGGAAATGCAATACATCTATTTGATGATTTAATGACGTCTGTGTTTCATACATACATCATTCAAAGTAGCATTGACGTTCATTAATCAGTCTCCGGTTGCCACTAGTGACAAATCCAGAAAAACAGAAAGTATAATGTAATGCTAAAGAAATATTTTCCGTGTGTATACGTCGGTCATCTTACTTTCCAATTGTTCTTGGCTTGTGTCTCGAGCGTTCGGAAAGTGAAGCAAATTGAATTCTGAATAGCAATACTGAAATCAATTCCCTTTTAATGTTTCTAATTAATATAAATTCAATAAATCTGTTGACCTTCGCCATGCATAGCCATGGATATGAGGTAGCTTCATACTTTGATCGTCCGCCGTCCTCCGAATACAGTTTTATCGCAACAAATTCCTATTTCTGTCAGTGAGTATGATCCGCTTCGCTATTCATATCTGGAATACCTGGCACGTCCCGGTTGCATCCTACGCTCTTACGTGTAAGGGTATTTCCAATACAAAAGTATTTCGTTTATTGTTTAGTGTAGTAGCTTACACAATTAAAACACTCATCCATTTTGCCGTCTTCGTGTAAAGAATTGTCTATAGATATACACATATAGATCCTTTCAACATCCACACGAAAACTCTTTGATGAGAAGTGTGGATTTTGGCTATATCGCGAGCATATCGTGTTTATGAATCACTTTCAGTTGGTGACAAAGGTGACATCATCCTGCCCCATCGGTGACATCCGTTACATATCTTACAGCAACGACTGAAGGAGAAGTAAGTTCTGTGCGATGTGGTGTCGGGATTTGTTGCCTACATATTTCCCCTGGACAAAACATGTTTTCATAACTATGCATTAACTATGCTTCGTCAGTGACGTTTTCTCTGTAGGGTTGTAATGTCGTCCGTGTTTTATTCAAACTGTCAAAGAATAGTATCATAAAATCATTGAATAACCTTCTCGAAATTCTTGAGCCTTACGAACGTCGGTCATGCCCTCGAGACCGCTAATCAGCCTTTCCTTGTTGGATTTTCCGTTAATTAAAATCATAGCACTGGCAACTGATATTAGATCCTGACATCCCATACGTCTCAACCAAATGAACTGAGGTATAAAGGTGGACCAAGCAGATTGTAACCTCTTGTGAAGAAACAGTGTATCAAGGCCGTACATCTTTCATACTGTTGTCTTCTATAAAACCTGTAGAACAATGTACGCTGTATGAAAGCAAATTAACAAAGGCCATGAAGAGAGATTTCATAAGAGAATCACACTTCACACTGATGGCGGCATTGCTAAGAAACACCTAAATAGCATAACATGCAACTGGGCTTCAAGCTTACTTCAGCATAAAAGTCGGCTTTGCAAAGATTTCAGATTTCTTTATTGGTCTTTGAAGATTAGGCATCGTGGCCTGTAGCATTAATGTATTTGGATAAGCATTTGGATTTCCGAGAAATTGGATTGATCAATCGGTGAGATTTTGTTCTGAGGTTTCAAACCACGTTAATAACCCCTGATTGATTCGACTCAGTTACCAACGTCATTATAGCAGCTTATACGTATGGGGAGTTATTTTTGTTGCTTAATATGATTGGGTATTTCCACTTTACAAAAAGGTCTGGGTTGCTAAATTCATCAAAGTTTGTGTTTGAATACATTTTCGGCAAGGCGCATGAGTAAATCTGAAACTTTTTACACCTTTTGAAATCTTGATTTTTTTTTACAGTTATGTATAAGGCTCCTACGTCATCTATAATAATAACATCACATTTAATGCTATGCCGTCAAAATGGGAGTGTGTGGATTCTGGATCTGAAAAGCTTTTCAGCAGTCATATAATGATTATATAATTATATAATTCCTTAATTCCAATTTCTACAAGGGACTTCAGAAATGAATCTCTCCGGGCGTTCCTCTCACACACAAAACTAATATTCTGACATTGCCTTAAACTGCTTTAGACCAAACTCATTCACCTGCTCCACACCTTCTCAAAAGCAAAAGCATTCGTCATGTGCCTGCACTTGAAAGTGAAAGGGGAGCAACATCTTGTATTTGCAATGCAGAGATTGGTTGTACGTAGATTTGTGCACAATGTTTCGAGCAAATGGGTGAATGCCTGTTAACAAACGTTAACAATGCACCGACAAAATTACAATGATGAGCTGTTACAAAAATAGTGGATCAAGATTCAATGTCTTTATGAACTGTATCTCAGTTTCAGAAAGGATTTTTTAGAAAAAGATATAAGTGCAGAGAGAATATCTTGCCTTCAAAACACTTTCGTTTGCAAACTGAACAAGTACTCGTAGGTGTTAGTATAAGGGGTTGTTATCATATCGCAGAACAATGCATGAAGCACATGTATGGCGTCCTTCAATGTGGTATTGGAAGAATATTGCTGAAAGTGGCGTAAAAGCCACCTCAGTCATTGTTATAACTTCGGGAGGTTTTAGATGCTGAACGCATAGAATAGTTTGTGAACCATATGAAAACATGATGCATGGAGTCTACATAAACAAACCTGGATGGGGTGTAAACAATAAGTCCTATCAGTGTTTGGTTATGCTGGTCATATAAAACAAGAACACGAAATCTGAACCCCAACTACCTTCATTAATTAAGACTAGTGCCAAATAATTGTTTATTGTAATTATTTAGTATGTGACAATGTAGTCGCTGTCAGTGTAGCAAAGGTGTTTATCTGAAAGTTCAAGTTATGGTGTTTTAACTATAAAGTAAGTGTACAGTTGTTTAAAAATGCGCTGATAAATGAATTTTCTCAAAGCTGGACTTTGATGTACAGAGAATATAAATTCATATTTGAACCAGCAATATCCCTGCATATCGTATCACAAAGACGGTGCGCTCTACTTACATCAACTATATATATATATACACATAAATAACGTATATCTTGTATATGGGCCCTTGGCCTCGTTACAAATAAACTCCTTTGACTTGAATTGAAGCATTCAGTTTATATCTTCACACACTGTAATGTACAGAATAGTATCCCCTCATGCATATGGTTCCCAGAGGGATTTTGGGCACTGTGAATAATAACCTGATTAGACGGGTTATATTTCGTTTGATGTGTAAAGCCGCACACAGCAGCAATCCATCTCTATAAAATCTTATAAATAATAATTGTCTAAACCAGACAATGATTAAACACGATGTACGAGGGATGTCGACACTCAATTGAGGGCGCCAAGTCAACAGATAACATCGATTCAGTCACCTCCCTCGCACCACGGCTAGAGATTGATTGGGTTTAATTCTAACCTGGAATCTAACAGTTCAATCAGGACTAAAGTTTACTTAATAGGATCTGTTTTTATAACGGTCAAGTTACAATAGATGCCATGTCGAAATAATTAGGTTCTCAAGACGTCATAAGAAACGGCTACTTTTAAACAACACAAACCAAAGCTGTACAAAGCATAAATATATATATATATACACATTTGCGCTTTGTTGTGTCACACGTACTATGAATGCATGGGTTTGACGGTATATTAATGTGTGACCATGACACTGTGACGTTTCCGATGCTATGAAAACAAAACCTTGCAATCAATTAGCAAGGTTGATACTTCAGAGAGGGGTTTGTCGATACATCTACCAGTCTGATTCAAGAGACCCCATAAGTTGCTTTTACCCTCAGACACATCAATAATAGGACAGGCACTCAGACCGCGGCAAGGGTCGGAACAATATCTGTCTTGATACACCTCTTTACTCATTTTCTAAATCATATGGCAAACGCAATGCTGTGAAAGGCTGCATAGGTTTCTTTGGGATCTTAATAAACATGCCCACTGAAATATTTAGTTTTGGAATGGAATATGAAAACGCATGGGATCAAGATGGAAAGTGATGACATCAACTAATGATGGAGAAATGGGCGATAGGATGGAAACACTGGTTAATTAGCTACAAAAATATGATTGCTATTTCCAGCTATAATGATCACCAATGTGTGTATGTGTTTGTGTGTGTGTGTCAGTGTCTGTGTGTGTCTGTGTGTGTGTGTGTGTGTGTGTGTGTGAATTGACGAAATACATTTCGTGAACTGACAAAAAATCTCAGTTTTTTTCGAGAAATGACTAAGACGGCCAGCGATCAAAATATACGTCAGTCATTCCATGACATTCCACTTAACATGACCTACAGGAGTGGATCACACAATTTCAATATCGCAATTGTCAGTAACATAATGACTTAAAGAATGAGAAATTAGCCATGTTTTCATGTTTGATCCGCAGATCGCACGTTTCAGTATAACTACAAAATATAGCGATTCTTCAATATATATATATATACACACACGCACGCACGCACGCACGTACGCACGCATGCATGCATGTATGTATGTATGTATGTATGTAATAATGTGTGTGTGTGGAGGGGATGGGGTATTACAGGTACCGTAATTTTATCGTCTTAGAAGCTGTTTGGGTTTTGTGCTCATCGTGACATTCATTACCTCAGGGCAGGAACTTCAGGTTACAGTTTAGTCCGATCAGGAAAAAAGTGCTGTGTTACATGAAGAGGTTCTGACATAATCAGCAGAACAACGTGTAGCATAACAAATCACTGAAAACACATATATAATAGGTAATCTCGAGTGAATTCCTACATGGTAATAATGGCACTGTATATGTTCTGATAGTACGAATAAGTTATTACTCAAAAGTGTTTGTTTGAGCTACACGTGTTATACACTGATTGGCGTTAATCACTGGATTGTCTGGACCAGACATGATTCTACACAGACAGCGTCGTACAGATTTACTAGTGCTGAATACGGCGTCAAACCCGTGATACAATTTAATTTAATATAATTCTGCAATCAATCGCCTTTAGCAGAGATTTGTTATGGATGTAGAGAGGTTTATGTCGTTATCAATCGCAAATTCACATTATCCTGTTCACTACTACTGCAATCTTT
Organism: Haliotis asinina; assembly: GCF_037392515.1. Lineage (NCBI taxonomy): Eukaryota > Metazoa > Mollusca > Gastropoda > Lepetellida > Haliotidae > Haliotis > Haliotis asinina. Next base: position 5,792,790 of record NC_090294.1, on the reverse strand, counting down.
ATATTGCCAATGCTAGAACTGAATCTGGTTTTTTATTTAAGAAATGCAGATCGCTCTACGACCATGCGTAGTGTTACAACGTACCCTTTCGCCCCGAACTATTATATATAGTTAAAGCACTATAAACGTTCAGAACGCAAGGATTATAACAGTTCATGGCGAAAGTGGCTTTAGTACACTACAGCGAACAGTATTTCTTTTCTAATATGCAAAATGTAATACTTTCTAGGGATAATTTCGAATAATGTAAAGCAGAAAACAAATGAAGGTGCCGATGACTAAAGTTAAGGAAGTAGGCACAGGGCCAACTGACGCGGTGTCCTTTGATGTGTCTACCTGCCCCCTTTATTAACACGAATGTAACACACACACACACACACACACACACACACACACACACACACACACACATATACACACCCTCACCCTCCCCTCCTCCAAAAAAAAAGAAAAAAAACAGTGGTAAAGTTTAGATCAGTACATCTAGATGATACATTGCAACCATATGTTGTTGTGAACACTATGAAGCATTTTATCCGTTGGGAAACATAAACGCAATGTTTCCACCAGTGATGTTACCTGAGTGATGCAACTGCAAACCATGAAACGGGATGCAGCGGAGTAGTTTACTCTAGGGGGCTGTATGAGGCGGTAACAACTGACATGCGTCTTGGCGTGTTCGATTACTAGAGGACAGACTAGAATGGCTCAGTGACGCCAACACATTTTGACGTAATGCCAAAAATGTGCACATTATCGTCGTGCACATTATAAAGTACTGTCAGCGCCTTTGATCTTTAACCGAAGCATCTTAGAATTACAGATAATATCTTAACTGGAATAATCCACCAGTGTAATAAATGAAAGAGTTGGTGAGTATGTTGTCTATCAACAAATAACTGATAACATATTCCCAATCGATTCGTTCCCTTATTGAGACCGAAACGGCTCAAGTATCATCAAGAAGAACCAATATTCCGGAACCTTACACTAAAACCACCTATCTTGTACACATAACAACTGCAAAGTATATGGAGATGATGCATGTCGGAAGAGGGTATGTCGGAAGAGGGTATGTCGGAAGCGGATAGGCGTTAACGACAGGTTATCAATAAGTTCGTGAGCATAATCATCATCATTGTGTGCTTCATTACTGAGTCGTCTTCTGAGTATGTCTAAGTTATCATTGACTGAATATTGATGGTGAAAAGGATGCCCATGCCATCAATTACACTCAAGTAGGGCGCAGTTTCGTGTGTACTAGTTTTATGAATCGAAACAGTGTCCTTAGCTTGAACTATTTAACTATTTCACTATTCATTTTGAAAGCTAGTACCTTGAATGATGTTGGAATCAGACAACTAATGTGATGGATTCTAGCCATATCTTGTTACACTTTGGATCATGTGTTGTAATATGACACCTACTTTGTGTACCACATATTTGATGTATATTTCGGTTATCATAAAGCATTCGAGATCGTTATCTCACGTTTGAAGAAAAAAACGATGAACATGTGATCTACACGGCTCTAGTTGCCATGTTGGTGGTCTGGCTATAAATACAGCTTGTTCAAAAGGCAATGGATGTGTCTTTTATCCCTGTAGACTATATCAGTTTCCTTGTAATATTACAACGCAGAGAAAAGTTGGCACTTTGATGCGTATAACAAGTACCATTTAGAAAGTGGTTAAAATGTAATATACATTATGTTCTGGTGATTAAACGCAGAGGCTGTGAGTTCGAATCACAGATGGGGCACAACCGAATAAACGTTCTACATTCTGAACTTAACTGAGAACGATGTTATCCTAAATTTAAGATATATTACATTGGCTGCAGTGGTGTTAAGAGAACATCCCGTCTCGGAAGAACATTACCCACAGTCACTCTGTAATCACCGTGTATGTATGTGGCTGAAAATATTACGCTGATCTTACACGTGACAAAAACATACATTAAATTCGCCTTTGCCTATTGAATCGTTTTGAGTTTAGACGCAATTTCTTTGAATACGTATATTTTTACCAAGTTTATTTTAACTGTGTTACAATGACTTCCATATTGAAACACAAAGGTAAACCCAGAAATCTGAAAATTACAGCTGTCAACAAATAAAAAATAACTCATACTCAAACTCAGCTTTAGATTTACGGTTTAAACTGGCAAACCTGGGGCTATAGAAACATACCGCAACTAGTTTGCATTCTGTTTTACACGTAACTGGATAGAGATATGTCATCATAACACAAAGGAAATGTCAAATCTTGTCAAGAGTTATTTCCCTTTATGAGTGACGCAATGAATACATAGGACTCAACTCACAATATGTAAGTTAAACATAAATTTAGGTACCAGAATATATCAGAACATTATACAAGTTCATACATGTATATCATAACGATATCCTGCTGTTGTCCTAAGAACACATGCAAGTAAGAAAACAGAGCGACATCCTGCCATGATCAGTGTTAAAGCCTATAATCAATTGTGTGGAGATCAGGAGATATCGCTGAGTGACCATAAGCACCATCAGCAGGAGTTTGCTTACACTACCTGGAGTAAACGTTGTTGGTCAAATCATTCAATTCAGTTGATACCGTATTTTTTGCATTTTTATTTTCTTTTAATCTTATTTTGTTTATCCCACATTACGTTTTTTGTATTATTATTCTATTTATTAATTTCTTTTCTTCTTATTTTTTTTTCTTGCATAATGAAGAAATCGTGTTGATTCAATCTGGGAGACACTTGTCCCTTTAGAAAGATGTACCGGTGGGATCGAATGAAGAAAGGATTCTGTTTGAGAAAGAAAAACACTCGTTTGTTTGATCTGAGAGTTTGCGGGGGACAGTGAACAAGAGGCTCATATGAAAATGTAATGATAGTTGTTGGGAGAGGGGAATCCCAGGTCGGGTTCTTTGTGTATCTGAAGCCAGAGAGCCCTTGACCCCGAGACAGTTTTCAAAACGAAACACATTTCAAGGAGAGTCATGCGACTTGTGCTCAAAAGTTGTTTGACTAGGCAATCGCAATTTAGAGATTTGGACTTGGTGGACCTTTCGGTAGGGTTGGAGGGGGAAGGGTGAAGAGGTAAGGGGAGGTGGAGTAGGGGATGGATCGATGACATAGGCGTTAGTTGGTTTGAGTGCGGCGATTTCTTCGGTGCTCGATACGTCCACTTTTTGCGAACACCTTATGTCAACACTATTTGATAGATATTCAAATAGCACATATAGAGTGAGAAGATTTTTCACAAGGAATCGGTTGCGTTTGTCTTTAGGTCTTTAGGTGACAAAATGGATGTACAGACTCAAAATTCGTTTATTTCATTTTCATAATCTTTTCGGCAATACGCCAGTCGATACGAGTAACACGGGTGGTAATCATTAGATTAAACATGAAGGCTTCTGTCGGAAATGTTGAAGACCATTCCAGCAGTGCGTCTGACTTCCTTCATAAGACCTCTGTCAGCTTTGATTCTTGAGAAACCTAGACAATCACCTCTCTGAAGAGCTTTCAATCAGTCTCTGTTGGACGTAAATCTTTTCGAACCATCCTGTTCACTTGCAATTCTTCTCCCGGTGCATGATAGGGTTCTTAATATTGCAGTATGGAGGCTTTCTTTTCATATTAATCATGGAAGATATGATGTGGAATCGATGCCTTTTCGTGTATCAGAATACAAACAGAACATGCTCGATCAGCCCTTTTCAGATTGCAAAATGATCATCTTTGTATCCGGAAGTGCAGTACACAGTTTTTGGCAGAAGTAGTTCCTTCTGCCTCTGGACAGCTAAACTCTCTCCAATCCATATTATCAAACTATGTTTTGAGTCAGCACAGTGTGTTCTTGCATGAGTAAGCATTCAAGGCAATGTTTCCCCTGATACTTGTTTGTTGAGCTGATTTAATTTGGATCGGGTGGTCTGATCTAGTGGATTGCGTGTCATCGTGTTGTGTCAAACTATCGCCGATCATTATTACTCATGCTTTCAGCTGCACGTGTACATGGTCAATACCCCATTATTTACAGGCCGTCGTGATACAGGTCATAGACTAGTGACGTCAAACAACAATCACCGATGGGTTTTCTATCAAATTAGTGTAAGTCGACTGGTAGTCGATGGCCAGTCTACAGTCAACAACGGTCAAGTCAAGGTCAGAGGTTCAATCTAAAATCTTTTAGAGATAAGAGAGATAAGGATCACATTGTATAGGTGGAAAATCATTTTTCAGATGGCGTGCGATGGGTCTAAACGAAAGTTGAGCCAGCTGTACTGTCGATGTCGTCATATTGAGTATGACGTTACAGTTAGTGACAATTGCGGGTGACGTAAAATGTAGTCATGGGTAGCAGTAGTGTTACGTTTGTGACGCCCATATGTTTTTGACGTCATAGAAACAATAGCGTTGAACGCGTATGCATTATGGTTTCACTGTACAAATGCATACTGAGTTACATTAAGACCATATCTACCTTTAAATCTACGTGGCGACAGAGACATTTGAGACCTTGGCATTTCGAAGAGACAACTTCTAGAATTAAAACCAAAGAGTGAGCTCTCCAGAACCTAATATCTGCCTTCGTGAACCTAATTCTCATTTATGAAAACAGCATGCTTTTACTTTATATGATAATATGTAATAGATTCAAATAGACAAAACACTCAGCACAAACGTGCAATACAACCTGCACTTTCATTAGATACATAAATAAAAGTAATCTGAAACTTTTGTGTACAGAAATAAACATCTTATCTCGTATTCTCGCCATCAACGTGAGCCGTGGAACACATACAGATATAGAATCTGGTCAACTTTAGTAGCAAACCACTTCGGTGTTGAGATGCCAAGTGGCTAGAGTGCAAAGATTCTCGTGTTTCAATTTTAATAACATGGAATAAACTGTCGGGTAAAAGCGGCCTACATTTAATGATGCCATAAAATAAAGATGTGATGTGATTTACACAGATATCATAGGCCGTATTGCATGCATAATATCCAGCAGTATGTCAAAAAAAGGCTGAAGCTATCAGACTAATAAAACTGGTTATTTCAAACGTAATTTATTGGGTTACATTTTCCAAATGCTTTGATTGACAGTTTTCAGTTATATGGTGCTATTTGATTTACTGGGAGGCATATCCAAAGTGAGAAAGGACATTGTAAATAACAAGAGTGAGTGATTTTAGTTTTACACCGCACTCAATATTCCAGCTATATGGCGGCTGTGTGTTTCTTATCGAGTCTAGGTCAGACAGTCCAGTGATCAACAGCAGGAGCATCGATCTGCCTAACTGCGAATCGATGACGTGTGCCAATCAAGTCTGTGTTACGACAAGCATGGGTTATTGAAGTCCAATACTCTAATACCGGCCCTCACGGGTAGTGGATAACAACAGCAGGAAACAAGAGCACGTGTAATGTCGATAGTGATGGTGGACAAATTTCATTAACTTCCACAAGTCGCCACATGCCTGTGAGCTGCCGCACTGCTGATCGGAAACACGTGTCGTTGTCAGGTTTTTGCCATATTTGTTAACTCTATCATCCACGCTGTGCCTAAAATAAAGTACTTTTTAACGTTCTAATGACCTCGTCATGTAGTGATGATAAAACACACAATTAATACATTGAGTTTGGGTATATCTGTTAGCGCCCACGGCCAAAACAACGTTAGTTCTCAGTAAAACAATGACATTACACATTGAGAAGGACATGTCCAAACGTGATGCATATGTGAATTTGTTTCCTCTATATTTGACTGGGACGTGCAAGTGTTTGGACGGGTGCAACTGATAAAGCGGGATAGGTTCACCCTTAAGCCAACAGCTGGTATAAGCACGTCCTTCTTCATAAACGCTCACTCAAGAAACACAGGTTGTCTTACAAGCGACACAACTCGTCAAGATTTGTTAGGGTTATACAATGGGATTATTTTTGCTATCTCTATTAATTAAGATCTTGGGATCTATATTTACTCTCGATGAAAATCAGTTGCTAAATGTCGTCACAAATTATAGGCTACCATATATATATTTACCGAAAGTGGCCCCTGGTCAAGGTCATGCAGTGATTATGGCTGCATTGATCGTATCGGTTAAACGAAGCTATCTAGTTGTTTACATGGCTCCTTTCTTCAGAAGCAATACAGACTTGGAGATTTCATTTCACATCACATGCCTCCGTTGAGGCCATACATAAACATGTGATGTGTAACATTATCGACAGAATGAAAATCTCTTTCAGGTTCAAGTTCCTTCCGGAATGTATCCTGTGTTGAGTCAACACAGTCAACACTGATTAAGTTCATTGATCCAGAGTTAGATGAGTATAGCTTCCCGTGATGTCAAAAAGAGTATGCCGATTGAACACACACTCCACAAATGTAAAATCATTGCTGAGCATGCGCTGCGAATGAAGCTTAGATGAAATGGCGACCTTGGGAGCACACATGTTTTGAATACATTTGTTTTTCATACAGATACCTAAGGAGCTTTAAGTAAACCGGAAAGCGTACTATCCATATGTATTGTATAATATGTTCAGATACCAATATTCTTGAGATGCTAGAGATTTATATCTCTAGACAATTTACTTGATAGACAACTTTAGTTATTCCATGGGGAAGCGTATGCATTCATTCATTCTGAACGCTATTGATCATAAAACCCAAGCAACCTCCGGGCTCCAGATGATGCTTTCAACAGTTTATGCGATGTATGGCTAGTGCGTGAATGGGTTTTACGTGTGGAAAACTTGAACAGCCAGGTCCACACTGCCTCGTGCAGAATCACCTAGATACACCAGCAAGACGTAGTCAAGACGGCTGGAGATTATGCAGATGCAGAAGAGTCTTCATTTTTCTGTAGAGTTGTCTCCCTTAGCCTTCTCTAATCCGACAGCTGTCCTCAAGGCAGTGATGATTTGAGAATACTTTAAGGTCTCCCTATGGTTCCCCCATCAACCTCGCATCTCGGATACCCATTCCCTTAAAGATCATAACATCATTTAAACGAAGTAATCTCCGAAACTACATGACATATGCTAAAGTCGTAATTGCACTTTCAACAGCGATTTATTAAATTCCTTTAACCACCAAAGCCCTAACCGAACTTATGACTTCGCATCGCTGTAGGGGTAATGTATCTCTGATGGTGTATAGTTATTCGTCCTTTGTCACACACACTACATGCTGATGTTGAAATGCTAACAGGCTGTGTTGAAGGTCAAGGACGAACGTGGCGAATCGTGCTCAAGTAAGTCATAATCACAAAGTAGCTCATGAACGTAGCAATAAAAGCAACGAGGAACAGCACAGGCATTCTGTGGGAGGGTGCTACAAGCACTTAAGTAGGTGTTTCAATCAAGCCAATCTCCCGCATAGGAAGCTTACAATAATCAACTCCTTGTATTATGAGAGTCTCTATACAACATCACTGAAAGGCCAATGAAGTAGGTTTCCCCGTTGACTATATTGTAAAACACGAGTTGACTTAGTCGTTTTGGTCAGGGTATTCTTTCCATGATGTAAGGTTGCAAAATCATTTCTCTCGTCCCTACATGTACTTTCTCACATTTACACTTTACTTTAACTCGAAATGCATCTACAAGACGTGTTACAAATGTGTCCGGCACAACTTTGCGATGATTCTCACAGAACGTTAGAGCCAAGTAAAGCATTAGAACGTACCACAGACGGTTCTGAAGAACAGAATACCACACACTACCAAGTCATGATTCAGATAGGTATCATCTGCTTATGGAATATGCTGGAGATACCACTTTGAGTGACACCAAGAGGTGTGTATCGAATTACCGTATCACTGAAGCTACTCAGCCTTACTTGCCATACACTTGATACTTTCAGTAAAAGAAAACGTGGAAGAATACATTATATAAGTTTGGGTGAACATTGCTGAGTGTCATTAACTAATTGATGTACTCGATACTTGTAATCGATGTTCTTCAGTGTTTCTCTAAAACTGGATGTAATGAGTATGATTTTTTTCTGTCAATCACCCGTAGAAGGGAGAGGGAGTAGCCCAGAAACGCCGTGCTATACAATAAAGAATTTGCCATTCATAAACTTATCTTATACACACGACTTTGTTCATAATAGTATCTGCACTGCGAATGGATCGACATTTACATAATATATGAAGAAAAGGTAAATAGTTAAAATGTCTGAGAAAATTTAAAGTTTGAAAAATTTGCTTTGAAAAGAAATATCAACATTACTTTTAGGTGATATGTTTCAGAAGAAACACGACATTCATTTTCAAATTAATGTAACCATATGCATCACACGTGGCAAAGGTTTGTATTCGCTGCAAGTTTAGAACTGAATATTCTGTTTCAATTGATAAATAAACGTCATTTCGGCAGAGTTCATCGAAGTTTAAACGCTTTAAAGTGCTTGTTAAACTGTGTGAACCCCGTAGCTTGAGAGTTTCGAAATAGTTGAAGCCTACTGTAGTTAATCTGTGTCATGCTGACATTCGGAATAATCTGACCGTATATCATTATTTCTTGCTATTCTGTTGATACCAGCTCGGTTTATTCAAAGCGACAAATCACCATGCTTCACGCAATAGAGGCTTCCACTGATGTGTGTACTTACAACAAAGTGTTGTGTTTGTCGATGGTTCAAACACAGTCTGAAATTATGAGCTTCGTATGAAATGGAAATGAACACGACTCTTAATAACCATGTATGAATATGGATAGTAAATAATGGCATATATATCATTGTGTGACCAGTCGCAATAAGAGGGTAACAAGCTCTACAAGTCGTAGTCGATCGAAGCCCGCAATTAGCGCTTGGTACCCACGTCTCAGAAAGAAATGTACAGACATGCATTGCATGGCGAAGTGAGTGAGTACACAGCTGCCTATTGTGAAGGCTCTCAATGTCATCATGGTCTTCATTCTCAAAACCTACCAGGTACCAGAGCATAACAAACAATAGTATTGCCAGTAAATGAATCGACATTGTAGTTAATGAGATTATTATCTAAGTGTACACTTTATTATCCCAACATATTTAGGCAGCGTCTTTAATACTGACACAGGGAGGCAGTAAGAAGTTTATTGATTTATGCATTAATACGTTTCACAGCTAGGTATAAGTATGCTCTTTCGAAGTATAACTGACATACCTTACCCCATGTTCATCAGTATGAACCAAATTGTTTAAAAGATTCGTTCATGCAACTTAGAGCTGGGCTCTTGCATTTCAGAAAAAAAGGACCAGATGGGTTAAAACTGACTGAGGTCAAGATAAATAATCGTACGTGCTGAAGCGACGTGGAGAAAAGGATTCTTTTGAAGCACTAGAGGCCCGTTTTTGAATATTACGATTAAAAGTGATTCAAATGATGGATCGCAATTTTAGATGATTTTAACATATTATTTTCTGTATAATAAATATACACCAAAAGGAAACGATCATAACAAATCCAACATTTTAACTACTAGGCAACTTAAGAAATATAAACCTAAAGAAGGCCATGTCTACGAACGTGAGAATATTGACAGTTCTACTGCATCAGCACACAGGAGCCAAATGACCAAATGAAATGTGTGCTTGTCTGTCATCCCACAATTGCTAAACTGTATTGAGAGCAAGCAAAAGTAGTGCTCACCTAGCTTTCTATACAGTAATATGCATAACAAAAATAACACTGATGGTATTAGGTAATTAATCAATACATCCTTGTGAGCTGTATAGATCTTAAGTAGTGATCAACACATAAACGTCTACTGTTGAGTGTAATACGTATAGAGGCCCTATATCACACTTATTGATGATCAGATACGACTCTGTATAACATCATTGTGAGTGTACAACTTATCACACATTGTCAACTTTCTCACACCCTAAGTTAGTAAGAAATCAAACCGTCTTATACGTATAGGTATATCAGCATAAATGTCACAATATCGACATCGTCCATTTTGTAAGATGGAAACCATTTTAGAAAGTTTGACAATACTACGGATATTCCTTGGGTAAACTGAAACATACAGAGTCGGCTTGTAAAATATGAGTGAGTGAGCTTTATGCCGCTTTTAGCAATATTGCGTCGTGAGACGCCAGAAATTGGTTTCTCACATTGTACCCATGTGGGAACATAGATGAGTTATCTGGACCAGACAATCCAGTGATTAATAACATGAGCATCGATCTGCACAATTGGGAACTGATGATATGTGTCAACCAAGTCAGCAAGCCTGACCACCTGATCCCGTTTCCGCCTCTTACAACAGGCGTAGTCGCCTTTTATGACAAGCATGGGTTGCTGAAGGCCTATTCTACCCCGGTACCTTCACGGGTCCAGTTCAATAGTATCTAACTGAATCCTATAACATAACGACTATACGTTTAATGACTGTATTCTTAAGTAAGCTCAATATTATTTGTTGAATTTTGAGGCAACTATCAGATTAAACGCTTTATACAGGGTCAGAAATATTTGCACATCTATGACATAATGACTAAGCAAAATAACAAATTCTGTGAGTAGCTGATTATTTTAGTCCCGTTCCTTGGAGGTCACCGCAGAACCGACTTGAAAGAGTAACCGTTCTAAGATGTCTTACAGGTCCAGCGATACACAGACAGGAGTGCAACATCCGCATACATACGCAGATAAATCGGCATCATGTTGCAGCACAATAGCACAATGACGTGACTGCTGAAACAGCCTTTGCACGTGGTTCATCGACACTTGAATTAAACCATTTGGTGAACACAGAATACGGTGATTAACATGCAATTTCTAATGCACAAAGTGCGTGCGTCCTGATGCCACATGAAACATCGTTTAATCGAAAGTAGTTCCTCAAGGAGGTACTTAGCAAGAATTTACCGGATGGATTATTAAACCCTCGGTATTCTCACGGTTTGGCGCTTCAAAGCGTACAAGGATCTAACCAAGCAGCTTCAAAAAACTTTTCATATTGTTGGCTGATGGTCATACATGGAACAATACCGCACTGCACAACTGTAATCCAGTTATCATTAGTTAGAGCTCATTATGGCTCGTTCTAACTTTTGATTCCGGAACGTGTGCACGCTCGCAACAGGGTTCCAGTCAACAGCCCCTTGCTTACACTTGTCGTCGTTGACCGGAGTTACCTGCAGGGTGACCAGTCTTCACAGGTCTGATCAACTGGACACTGTAGTTCCCTCTTAATGTACGTGTACTCGAATTACACGATGCCATTTAGAAAGTGGTGCGGGTTCGAATCCCGGATGGGACGCAACCGAAAAAAGTACTAGAATTTGTACTTTACTAAGAAAGTGAAATCCCAAATATGACATATGTTGCGTGTACTCGAAGGAGAAGAGTCGGCATCCTCCAGAGTGCAGAACGTTAACATACAGATGCATGCATCCTTGTCGTTAATCAAAGTGTGATCCACAGAGAACGGAATCCTTTCAGAACATATTTTAAGCCCGGAAGTATTGCTGAGGTCGACTGTGGTCAACAACAGCGCACGAAGGACGTTCATACCGCCACTTGATTAAACATCAAATGATTGAGTCAACTCAAACAGCGAATAGTCGTCTCCTATATACCTGATCATGCAGACTACAGTTCACAGTGCTACAGGCTTGCAGTGATAACTACAGATTACAGCAAACCACAATGTTTTCAGAATACGGAGGTATATACTCCCTTCCGTTCACAATGCAAATAGATGGGTTTAGTCTCTAATCGCCTACGTCTGTATTTGCCAACATCTCAGATCGCCAACATCTCAGATCGCCAACAAAAACAAAGCTGACTAATAAGGTAGAATAAATGCACCCCTTCTCTTATAGTGAAACCGCCTGACCAGGGATATAGTGATCTTGATTGACTGTTATAAAGATAGTTAGTGGAGTAGGAAGATAGGCATATCCAAAATGAAGTCACACCTGGGCTCAAATAAGATGAAAGGCATTAATGTATCATGGATCTTCACTACCACAGAGATGCTGGAAGTACTTGTTTAGGCCGTCTACATCGATGGTGTGTTTTATGTTAGATGTTGTTTCCAGGTATACCCCTGCTGCCAGATATATACATTGTTTAGATGTGCTGGACATGAGTCAGTACTGGACAGGGTTGCATTGGAATCCCTGACGATTACAAAGGTGATCTCTATTCTCTTGGGAGACACATGGACAACATTCTGTGAGTGAGAGAGTATGGTGCTACGCCGCTATTGGCATATATTCCGGAAATACGACGACTATAAGCACCAGGAATGGGCTTCACATATTGTACCTAAGCGATTATCGAACACGGACTTTCCGCGTGACCTACGAACGCTTTAACCAATAGGCTATCCTACCGCTCCAGGGTCACTAGTCCCCGTAACGGATGCAAATCTTCGGCGCAGAGCCTTCGGTGACCAGACTGCATCCTTACAATGACCCGGTGAGCGATCATTTGACTGAAGCAGTCATCACATGTCTAGAACAAGTTCCACATTGCAATTTCATGACATGTTTAGTTCCACGATGGATGCAAGATATTAGCATCAAGACGCGTTTGAGCCAAACGGTCAGTAGGCGTCACAATTCAGTCGCGTAATGAAGCCATTTATGACATGTATACCGACGCTGGATTGACGAGTGGTTCTCTGACGATATACATCCCCACTTATAGATTTAATCATGCTTAATCGACTTACCATATCAAACTGCTACTATGTTCGATTGGTTACCTTAACGTCCATGTGTATCACGTCTTATTTTCACACACCCAGTGTGGACCAGTGTAAAGGATGCGCTCAGCACCAGATTGCCAAACTGGGCAGCCGGTGTCAAGGGTCTGCGCCCCATGTTGGTGGATGAATCCAGGAAACGTGTTCCTTTTGTTTTGTGCTCCTTAACATCACTACAGATGGTAGTATGGACCTGCTCTACCAATCGATTGGTCCCAATAACGTTTATGCAAATTAAATCTACGCACATTCTTGACTTGTCTAATATTATGCATATTTGGTTCATGGGCAAACAGGCAATGATGATTGCTGACAAATGTTTGTAGATTATTGATTATTGATATAACCTCACAATGCTTTTAGTAGGACTATATAGCTATCCACGTCGTATTTGTAGGAGTATCATCCCTGTATCCCTAAGTGTTTGCATGATCCGATGCAATCAGACATGTTGATACTTCATTGTAAGTGTCTCGAACAAGACATCATGGTGAAGGTTCACGTCACTTGACTCGATTCATGGTAACTAAATCTCTAACCCAACATAACAAAAAGAAACGCTTTCAAAAGCTAATAGTATCATATATGAAATGTTACTCGCCTCCGATCTGGCTCTTTGATTATAGAACGTTTCAGAACTCAGCAATCTGTTGACCTTTCATCTATCCGAAATTTTACGACTGTAGAATGCCGCTCTGTTTCCATGCAGAAAACATAAAATTCCTCTCTATTAATTATTATGAATATGTTGCTGAATTGACAAATCACACTGTTACACTTAAAATCAACCAAAACGACCAATATTTGTCCTTTCACATTTTTCCATTCTAAATAGTCTATATATCCGAAACACACTGCTGGGGGGGCTGGTTGGTTGGCTGGCTGGTCGGTGAATATTGACTGGCTGACGCCGCACTCAGCAATATTCAGTCTATATGGCGGTGGTGTTTAAGGATCGAACCTGGACCAGACAATCCAGTGAGCATCAATCTATGACTCCGATGTTATAAATGACAAACGTTTGGTCACTGGGTCAAGGTGTTGCCAACATTGTCTGCTTTTCGTTGCAGAGGAGCTCACGCGAGTTCCATGCATATGCATAAATGAATGTCTAAAAGCTGCAGCAATGCAAAGGTAAGCATTTAGCCTCCATATCCACCACAGCCTTTACGAAATACAGCATCAGTAGCCCATATTCACCCCAGTCATGTTTGGAAATACTGATTAAAATCTGGTATGTAATTTGGATGTCTGGAAAGTGTCCTTCTTCCTGTCGTACGAACACATGAAAATTAAATTCAAAAGCGTGAAATTCAATCTGTGAATGATATTTAATGTACACATCGTTGACTGATGTTTCCAACAACGATTTCCCCTGTTTTCACTGAAGGTCCTTTTTGTGTCTGTACATAGCTGTGATTATGGCAATGATATAATCGGCATAATGTGACGGGGCTTTTGTGAGATTGCGGGAAGAGGTATTTAGGGCGGATGATGTTGACCTGGAAACCCAGTTAGCTTTCTTGGAAGTATTACTGAACCAGATACATTGGCCACTAAAATGAAAGTGACGGAAAACCTGAGGCTGTCAGGGTAAATCTGTCTCGCATCCGGCAGTCTCTTACCGGTATGTCAAATCGTATATCATTCTAAACGTCTTTAGCCTAACAGGTCTCCTACTAGTTTTCCATGAAAATGAGTCCATCTGCCACAGTGTCTATATTTCATCATTTAAGCGTATGTTTTCGTGTTCAATGGCAGGTGGGGTAGCCCTGTCGTTAAAGCTTTCTCTCGCCACGCTGAAAACCCTGGACCGTATACTAGTGTATTGGACTGAAGTTCATCCCGTCCTGAGAATGCATTACCGTTACTGGGGCGGTTGGGTTAAGCGTACACCGAAGTCCCGAGTTTGATTCCCACAAGGGTACAGGGTTTGAAACCGCCAACGCAAAAGAAATCCCTTTAATGTGACCATAAGACAGTTTCAAAGTGGGAGGAGGGAACTCCAGAACCTCTTCCTTTCAAAATTCCAGGATCCGCCCATGGGTCACATTTCGTCAACTGCTAAGCTATTGTTGTCGCTGACATGAAATATACTCTCAATGTTTGCAAAACATGCTGTTTGTCGTGGATGGGCTGCTGCTTAGCGGAAGGGTTGATAATTTCTATTAACTACATTGGCAAACTTACATTGATCATTTCTTTTTCCAGAAGATGGACAGTGAACGAGCATTTTGCGTATGTTTGGGCGATTTCTGTTTTGGCGATTAGGTCTCCTTTTCGTTGAGTACATCAAGGAGAGATGTGTAATACAAGCTTTGAGCGCTGCTAAACGTTTACAATCGTCGTTGTAATCGAGTCTGACTAGACAATCCAGTGATCAACAGCATGACCATCGATCTGACAATTGGGAACCGATGACATGTGTCAATAAAGTCAGCGAGCTTGACCACCCGATTTCGTTAGTCCTCTTACGACAAGCAGGGGTTACTGAAGGTGAGTGTTCTAAACCGGACTTTCACGGGTGTGATTGAGAAAGAGTCACAGGGACAGTACAACCAACACACAGTGATATTCGTATCATCGTCTTAGAGATCCCTGCACATTTCTTTAAAACCAGACAATGTGGCATGATGCCAGCGTTTGTGTTATCATCACCTTTCCTGCTAGTTTTCCAAAAAGATGGCAATATTTACAATACCATCTATTCATCACGCTTTTAGATGAACAGTAGAAGTAGTTAGTGTCAATCATCTAACACCTGGCCAAGAAGTTCCCTGAGAGATCCACTTGATTAGAACACAGTCAAAAAGCCTACAGCTACATGGTTGGTTGTCTGACTTTGTAATCCTGTACCCGCCCCTTCCATACAGACAAGAAGACTTAGTCACTAGTATACATAACGGGGATTGCCTCGGCTCGCAGTCTTGTATCGGTGCACTTCGGTATAAGCTAGAATTTGTATAGAATTTTCACGTTCTATGTTCTGACCTGGTCCTTTGCGATTCTTTGGGGTGTGGTTGGGAAAAGTCGGTGTAATTTTCCTAAAATTCGCCAAGAAGGTATAAACAGGGCAATTGTCAACTGTCATAACTGACCGTCTTTGCCACCCTTCAAACTATAAAGATCTCCCCAATCAACAACCGCGTTCTTATTATCCCCCTCTGCCGTTCGTAACGGTGTTTGTATACGGTGTTTCCCGGTAGAAGGTTGGGTTTAACCGTGTTTTGAAGCTGGTTATGCATCCTTGAGGTCACTAGACTTGTTCATTTCACTATGTGCTGCCTAGGCTACGATCCCATGTATTCGGACCCTGCAGTCAAGCGAGGGCAATAACAGCTCATCCAGGATTAACACGTTCAAGCGAAGACAGGAGATCACGATCGATCGCCGGGATCATCCTGGATTTGCCAACCACAGTGTACATGTTTGCATTACTTACAGAGCTAAAAGTAAAACTCCAAATGTTCGTTATGACTGACATAGTGATCCTTTAGATTACACACCGCTTTGTGTTATTGACACAGTTTGCAGTCAGTGTGCATTACGGAAACTGCTTTTTGTATGTGAACATGGTTGAAATAAACACAAGCGTCATAGATTGTAGAAATGATTAAGACAAAAAGTCAGCGTCAGAGAATAATACGTTTGAATGATTTTTTTTCCTGAATGTAGAGTCCAAATACACAAATATACATCACCAGTATTCACAACCGCATGAAGTCAAAGGTATTAAGAACTCGAGATCTCGTTTGTCCCCCATTATCCTGTTTACACCTGTGGACAAAGGGATAGCTTGGATCACACACTTGGGAATGTTAACTCCCTCGACCTGCTGTGTCACATTCATCGATTCAGCAGATCCCATATTAGTTTTAAACCTGCCGTTAAGCGGACCAGGAAGATTGTGTTGACTACTTTCCTGAAGGTCAAGCCACCAAAGACCAAAATATCTCTTCAGGCAAGTGCCGGAGATTATCGACAAAATGGAGGTGTATCCTTTCAAAAGGATAATCTACATGTAAGCAACTACTGACCACTCAATGACCAATATATCTAGTCAGACTGGAGGCGTGTCCTGCTAAAATCACTTTGTACATGTGAGCAGCTATCGTTCGCCCATGTCTGTAATTAATGACTGTGTGTTCAAGTCTATTGGTAGGTACAACATTTTCTCCCCTTACAAAATTCAGTGGAATAATATAAATTTGGACCATAGTCCCCTGGTCGAATAACACTCTTTGACATCTTCGTTGAATGTGCATTTGCGAGGTTCGAGCGTTGCTCCAACATTGCGATTGTTTATGACACTTATGCGGGAGGAGTGTTCAACATATAACTCTTGGCATGTTGAGTCTCTTGTAATTTGTTTCACCTCTTTCTGGGAGAGTACATTATTGGAAGGGATTTTCTTTACCCTACAATACTGACAGATCATCGAGATACCCACAGAATTATTTACTTTCCTGACCTGAGCACTTTCCTGACTGTATGAGGAATTACGGTAGCATTTTGCTGAATTGTTATGGCAAGGGCGGATGCAGAGGGAAGTGACACAACCCGACCATTTTTCTTCGTCGAATTTAGTAATAGGGGTTTAGTTGAAGACGATTTTCGGGCAATGCTGATGACTTTGTGACTGATGGACTCTATATGTGTTATATTTGATTTTATAGGCAACACCGACCCAGATTTTTGCTAAACGAGACCTTGAAATGGCTGAATTGCAGCCTTTCTGACAGCGAAATCAGCACAGTCACTGAATCAAAGAAAAAGAGCGAGTGAATTTTGAAATCAAATATCGTAAAAGCACTCACATTGGCTCTTAAAAAACTAAACCTACCAAAATGTCATGTATACCTTGGAAGGTTCGAAAATGCACATGGTATCAACTCCACTCGTCTCGATCACTTTTGCAGATTAATATAGCGAAAGGTCATCCATGCTCAAGATTACACATGAGACTGGGATTTTGTAACTGATACATTTTGACCCAACAGTATGTTTCTCTTTTTCTGAATTTCGGTGCTTCGAAATCCATTATGAGTGTGTAATGGGTATCTTTTAAGGTTTTATAATGAACTCAAATATTGGTGGTACTAATGCATGGTCTTGGCATGTTTCGTCCCTACGTACGTCCGTCAATAGTCATATATGTGCCATTATTTACATATATCGAGCAAGCATTTTATGAAGTGGCGAGTACATGTCTTGCCGACGTTATCTGAGGATTTTTCAGTGAGAACGTCCAACATTTCCTTGAAGTTCAGCATACATTAGGTTTAAAACAGTTCTGTTTTTCCCTTGTGATGTTTTACATTCTACCATGAACACATTATTTTTTTGCAATCTGGTACAATGCTAGAAATAAATCATTGTACATCGAACAGCATTAGTCTTGTGATTTGACGGATCACAAGATAACGTTCGTTAAAAAACATGTGAAAACACGTCGTTGACGGGTTTTGTTATTACAGCTTACATCACATTGTAATCGTCTTTGTCACGATCCATATTCGACTGTTATTGTCTCAAAACATTCATATGATTCAATGCAGTAACCATAAATCAAGTTTATTACAAATGGCAACTCAAACACCAAGGCACCTAATCAACACCAGCATGTCCCTACACCAGGCATCATAATAACTTCCTATACCGTGGTAATGTCTTCTGTTGTGATGCTATCTTGGGATATACTGCAGATTCTCGTAACATTAACTTATTCAGCCAGTGCTCTGTGGGACGTCGAGCTTCCTGACATATGAAAGTGGATGCTGAGTCCATAAATTGCTCCAAGGCTATGCAATTACAAGTAAAACCAACCCAAAGCAGTTGCCGACCTTCAAGTGGAATATTCATTACAACAACACATGTAAATCAATATCGGTAACGTTCATAATAATCATAAAACATAAAAGTGGTATTCAAAAACGTGTCAAGAATGTGACAGATTCGATATGAATGAATAGTCAAATATATACTCTTCAATAAAAGAAACATGAAATAGGAACAAGTTCAGCTTTAGAAAAATATTTGACACAAACTAATCCATGTTTAATCTTAACATGTGGTGGAAATCTACTGAGTTTTAAAACGACTTTGTTAATTATCTATTACTCCGTTTCAGAATATACACTCGTTCCTACTGTACACTATTGACATTATTAGTCACATAACTGCCCAGACAGTACATACATAGATGCTGTGGCGATCGCAGGAGGATGAGAATGTCCTTCAAAAGTCATTCCTCTTTACTGATTCGCTCCTAGTTGCATTTCTTTCTGTCAGAATTAAACGGGCATCATGTCTTTCGACATAAGAACATAAGGCAGCACAAATTTTAGATACAATCAGCCACTTACATGAAATACTTCAAACCATTTGAAACTATCACTAAATCAACCAAGAAATGGCACTGCTCCTGTAATGGTTCATTTACTGTGTTAATTCTATTCATGGAAGCAGAGATAGATGTATTAACATAGACACATATACGGTTAAGATGAAGGAAATGTGTCTGTCCATCCCAATTCCGAACAGAATCTTTCTTCTGACACGCTAATTTTAAACCTTGTCCTTTTTATTTCTGATCATTAATTCAACTGAACTTTCGGAAAACCTTTCTGAGCGTCACGCAAAACACTTGATACAAAAATGTCGTGGGGTGTTTGAAGACAAATCGTTAAGTTGGAAATATTGTATCTGTTGTATCATGTAGCATTAATATGACTGTATAATATACATATACATTAGTAATCGTGAAACGAAATGAAGAATGTTTGTTTTCTCGTTAGTGTCCTTATTGAACAAGTCATTTATGGACGAATAACAAGGCCTTGCAAATTCTTCAAAATACATGTATAATAACTTAAAACAAATATTTATTTTGCGACATATTTATATATCGTAAATGTTGGCAAAGCAAGTTGATAAAATCGATTATCTCTCGGTGTGTCATATCACAATATTTACCAACTGGTCTGCTATCAGTGAATAATTAACCCGAACTATTTTAATGTTTGTGTCTGCATTCCCACTCGACTGACTGTCATAATACCATTTATCTACGTTTGTAAACACTTGTGTACAATGTCAACAAACACTGCCACACACGAATTTGAATATTGTTTCCCAAACGGATTTCACACAAATGTTGAAGAAAACTGCACATCATATGCACATATGCATGTAACAAACGGAAGGCAGAAATATTTGAATGCTATAAGGTATTTGTAGATTATTGCCTTAAAAGTTGCATTTATATTAAGCATCTCTGGTATCCCCAACTAAAATACCTTGAGCTAAAGTTGGAACTTACAGTGGTATTTGTTTACTGATAATCATACTAGAATTTATGTATCTATATGTAAAATTGAAACTAGATAGATCCCCATTATATGTCTCTGAGCTGATGTGAACTGGAACATCCCTATAATAGCGCCAATCTGATAACGGAGTTATATCATATGAGTGGGTGAATGAATGTCCAGCACTTTCAAGCCGCGTATTGAATATCACTGTCTAAAGCAGCATTTGATGTATATCAACGATTCAAGCTGGGCCTTGGAGTATTTGTTTCAGTGTTTTCAACACTGTAGTTATAGAAAACCACATGAAGTGGACATGCTGTCAAGACAATTTGTACTTTAGCAGGTAAATTACCTGTTTGGCCGGCCATTATGGGTAAAAGATTCTTAACACATTTAAAACTAGCAGACTGAAATATAAGGCTCATTATAGTTGACGTCTTTGAGGTAAAAAGTGATGTCAGATGGAATCATACTGGGGATTATCATGCCAATATTAATAGTTATACACCGCCCTGAGAATATCATATTTTAAAACTTCCCTCACAGTACAATGTTGCAATAATTACGAACATTGTATCAGAACATTCACAACCATGTAGAGAAAAAAACATTTCGGATGAAAGAACCCCATTTGACTTATTACATAATGAGCGCTTCCTTTAATCTTTGCATTTGTATTACATCGTAACCCAACCAAATTAAAACTGTTTGAAGACGCTTTCAGCCCAAGTGAGTCTAACCATGACATTTTCTGATGATATCCAGAGCTTCAGATATATCTATTTTTGGACATAATTTGCTTACATGAGCCACCAACTTTCTTAAACCTTGATGAACAAAATACAATAGCATATACACGATTAGTCGTTATATTGTTGCTTGTTTATTCCCAAGTTAAAAATAATGAAGAAATTAACCATATAACCATCACTGCAATCAATAGTTAGTGCTTTATTTATAACACTGTTGTAGATATATACGTCAGTTGTAGACTGAATTCGTTGTTAAATCACCTGACAGTTAGCAAACCCACAGGTGTTTCTGCTTAGAACGCAGTCAATAAATGACAACTAATTAGTCGGCTGTCTGACTTTAGATTCCTGTACCTGCCGATGACAAGCGGACAAGCCAGTTTAGCTACTGGTGTACATAAGCAGGATAGACTCGGTTCACAGGGCGGGGCGGGGCGGGGATTGTTTGTTTCTTGGATTGTTTTTGTAATCGATAATCATAGCGAATTTGCCTCATATGTTCACTGAATAAGGACAACAAAAAGCACCTAATCATATTCTATTCCTGGGAATTCAACATTCAGTCAATAGTTCCATATTTATGACATTTCACCGATCAAAAACGTCGCTTGATTACATAACAGCCCCCCTTTTGTAGCCAGTTCTTCAATCAAGTCCGAATGCAAGGTGCAGATGAAAGCACAATTCAATATGGGAATAGGAAGCAAAATTGGGGCTCTGAAATTGACACAATATGATATTTGTTGGAGTGTGAATAAAAACGATAACAACCCTTAGACATGGAAATTAAAGAAGACTAAAGTTTCGCACGGACGTATCCTCCATGAGTTGCATAACTAAGAAAAAAAGTAATTATGTAAACATGCAATTACTAGAGAGCGCCGTATACATTTATGACAAGCCAAAACGATATTAAGATCACCCAGCATTATGGGACGTAACGCATCGGAAACCTTCATGACGATGAAATCTTGGCCATGTAGGACAACAGTTCATAAATATCCATTACCAGCGTGAATGCAGCATGGAACAAGTGTCACCGTATTAAGGACTCCACCTCTCCCTTTTCCACCATTATCCCCTTTACACCTATAGACGAAGTGGTTGCTGGGATCACACATTGGGGAATCTTAGCCCTCTCGACCTGCTGTGTCAGATCCATCAGATCCCACATCGGTTTTAAACCTGGCGTTAAGCGGGCCAGGAAGATTGCGTTGACTGCTTTCCTGAAGGTCATGCCACCAATGACCAATATATCTCCTCAGGCAAACATCAGTATCAACATTGCCACAGTGGTTACAACGTGACATGTGAATGGTATGTGGAATTAAATGGCAAGTTGATTCTAACAAAATGTTGTTTGCCCTGATTTTTTGGCCGCGGCAAGTTTGCTGATCATTTAACATGCTATCCATATGCCTGCCAGTGTTTTACCTGCTACTACTACTGCTATGTATACATAATACTGAGATCATACAATGTATGCACTATCAGTAACTTGTTACGATAAATTCTTAACCGTGACAAACGATGTGAGAAATCCCCCTGTGAACCAGCATAACAGAACAAAAACAAGTCATAAACGTTCAAATTATGTACTATTATTCAAGGAGAGCAAGGTATACAAGGTCAGTTTCACAATGCTGATTACAAATTCAATCCAAATGAGACAAAATCTAAGGCAATGGGTCACAATATATATAGTATAGCAAACTCACCAAAGTCTTAGAGTGAGAGACAAACAGTCGAGCAGCATGTAACACGGCAAACAGTTTCTGGCAGCAGTTTCAGGTGTTAGCAGATTGATGATGATACTCCAGTGAACGTGTGTCCCTCGCAACATGGCAACCAGCCTTTATATATATATATGCTCAGCCATTTCCCGAAAGTTTAGGCACTTACGACCATCGTCAACACTGTAGAATGCCCTCGAATAAGTCTCCCGGAAGTAAACACATAGAAAACTAAGAGCAGATAAATTCCGGAAAACCAGATTCCTAAAAGTGCTGACCATTTATTAAACGAAATGTGACCCATCATAATTATTATTCAAAACACTAAATGTTGTGACCAAATAATAATTATTACTATTAAGCATAAATGTTTATTACAAATGGCTACTCAATCACCAAGACACCTAATCAATGCCAGCATGCTCCTAAGCCAGACATCTTTTTAACTTCCTACACCACGATAATGCCTTGTGTTGTGATGCTATCTTGGGATATAGTGAAGATTCTCGTAACATTAACTTATTCAGTCAGTGCTCTCTGTAGGACGCCGAGCACCCTGGCATATGAAAGCGGACGCTAGGGCCTAAACTGGCGCAGGGTAAGCACTTACGAGATGTTAAGACTGAGTAAAACCAGCCAAAAGCAATTGCCAATCTTCGAGAACATTCATTACAACAGGTGTAAACCAATCTCCGTAAAGTTCATAATCTGAACTTGTTATATAAATGTGGTAATTAGAAAGTATCAAGAATGTCACATATTGAATATGAAAGTGATAGTTAAAGGTACTCTTTCGAAAAGTATCGCATAGGCGATTCAAATGAATAAAAAAATATGTCCATGTGTTCATACATTAATCATTGCAAAACACAACACAGATTTCAACGGTCAACCTTTAACATGCAGCAAGGGAAAATTCGACTGAGATAAAGCACATTATCAGAAGCCAAGTTGATACGGAAGTGCTCCCAAAGAAAAACGCTATAGGCATGATTGATACTGATTTTTTAACACTACTTGTTAATTATCGATTGCTCAGTTTCAGATTATACATTCATTCCTGTTGTGGTCTTGATTAATAGTCACATAAATGTTTAGAAAATACATAGATACATGTCGCTAGAGGGGGATCTCATCTATTCTCGTTTCACTTTGAGAACACCATGTAATAATGATTTTAGATTGCTAACTCGTTCCTGACTGCATTTCTTTTTCTTCCCGAAGTGAAAGCTCAAAATGGCTTTCGACAACAGCAGACGACAGTAAGATAGATTGTGCAAAGTAAACAGCCACTTAACGAAATGAAACTCCACAGTCCTCCTTGAA
This sequence comes from Haliotis asinina, assembly GCF_037392515.1. NCBI lineage: Eukaryota > Metazoa > Mollusca > Gastropoda > Lepetellida > Haliotidae > Haliotis > Haliotis asinina. The sequence goes on along the minus strand of NC_090294.1, from coordinate 5,768,940 downwards.
ATCATCACTAAATCAACCAGGAAACAACACCGTTGCTGTATCACAGCTTGGTGGTTCATTTAATGTGTGGATTCCATGTACTGAAGTAGAGACAAGCGAAAGAAAAAGTGTTTAATACAAGATGCATGACTTCTTGCTCTGCTGTATGTGGCGTAAAAGTCCAGGAACTCCAGTACCTAGCGGTTGCATTTTACAAAAGTTCAACTGCAATCGGCGACGTTCTTTACAACAAAAAGTTCATCCAGTGTAAGACGACGAAGGATTATGATTTTCAGACCTCTGAACGTGGAATGTGTTCTGAAGATTTCGTATTGCCATAAAATGAGTCACTACTTCAGACCTCCATTCAGATGTCGCATATTATTCATTGATTACCTCAAAACAATGAAACCTCGGACTCCGCGGCTACCAATCTCTTGCAGTACTCTTTGGCCTTTTGTAAGGGGACGGGTGCATGTATATGGGTCGACTAAGTTTTGTGAACCCCTGTAATCTCATTTGAAATTCCCGTATGTCCACCTGACACACTATAGAACAAATATTTTTACAGAATTTCATTGATACAATTGAATCGAGGACCACCACGTGGAGCGTTCATCTTCAATGTCACATCATAGCATTTGGACACATTTTTAGTGTGTGTGTGTGTGTGTTACTTACTTACTTACTTACTTACTTACTTACTTACTTACTTGATTCAAAGGAGTTTCCTGACAGCTTGTGTCCGGGGGCCTTTCTAGTTCCACATGAATACATATAGAGCAGTAACATAGGCCAATAAACTATAAACTATAATTAACTTAATATATATAGATATTTGGCAACAGATATAATTATCATAAATGTTGGCCCGCCATTGTATAATCCATTATCTCTTGATGTGGCCTTCTGGTTTGCTAGCAGTGAAAATTGAGCATGATCTGGTTTATTGTGAGTGTAGAGATTCAGCGCCATTTACCATTTATCTTACAACGAGATGCTTTATAACGTAGCTGCCAATGGAGTGCATTAATCTACTTACGAGTTTTAATCTGTTATTGGACAATGATAACAGAGTCCACCTGAACTAAAGATGCAGGGGACAAGGGAGACGTCCTGCTTCCTTTTTCTATCACTGCTTATACGTGAGTGAGCTGAGTGTTACGCCGCACTCAGCAATAATCCAGATATATGGCGGTTGTTTCTAAATAATCAAATCTGGACCAAACAATCCAGTGATCAGTGGCATGAGCATGGATTTGCGCAATTGGGAACAGATGGCCTGTGTCAACCAGCCTGACAACCCAATAACGTTAGTCGCCTCTTACGACAAGCGTAATCGCCTTAGTGGCAAGTGTGGGTTGCTGAAGATCTACACTAATCCGCGCCTGTTCCTCAGGGGTTTCAATGCTTATAGATTCCTAGTGAATAAAGATTAGGGTCTGGATGAGGTAAGGAACGGCTTCCACAGGTCAGAAGGTGTCGCGAGGTATCCTTGCGACCAACGTCGTCGAAATCTCCCTTTGACAAAGTTGAAACAATGAAACAATACATAAACTGGAAATCAGTCCGTAAAAGAATCTGGTGCGATACCAACAAACCACAAAGAAATGTGTCATGTCACTGTGTGTCCCAGTTCACCAATCTGCAAATGGGTATCTTGTGAAGATGCGTCAGTCAACAAGCGGTATGAGTACTCCCCAGGAGTTCAAAAGGTCAAAAAGTGCACGAAAAAGGCATCCGTTGATCAAGGTAACACTCAAGCACCTTGGTCATGTATTAATTCCTTGGATATGTGCGCCATATAAATATCCTATGACAATTGTAATAATAAGTGTAAACAATGATATTCAATGATAGGCACACACTGAGAATTTAGGGTGAAACTGTTCACAGAACTGATCCTCGTGGCATGCGAGAAGTAGTGTTAGCTGACCGACTGGCATGCCCCATTCATAATACAATATTATATTAAGCATATCTGGTATCCTTAACTGCCATATATTGAGTTAAACTTTGAACTTTGAAAGGTGTTTATTTATGGATACACATATTTCCTGGACTGAATTCGTATTGCGGACACTAGGTAGACCCCAACAATATGTCCCCAAGCTTTCAGGAACTAGGAAAGCTTAACCACCCATCTAATAGCGCCAATGTGATAACGGAATTACACGAATGGGTGAATTTTGGCGCTCGCAAGTTTTTTCATGGCAGGTTATAGAGTATGAGATTCTGAATCAGCGTTTGATGTATAATAACGATCCAAGCTGTTCCTTGGCGCACTGATTATCGTTTTCAGAATGCATTTCTTGTGATTACAGAAAGCCGTCTGTTGTCAACATGCTTTGAAGACAGTTTGTACTTTTAGAGACAGATCGTGACAAATCAACGGTTTAGCAAATTTGCGGTATTTTTGTTGCTAAATTAATGACTACTTCACACATTTAAAACCAATAAATTAGACAGGAAATTAAACAGGGAGGCTCATTATATCGCGTCCACGTGTTATATTCTTTCATCAATGTCCTGTTGAGGTACAAAGCCTTGTCGGATGGAATCACATTAGATTTTACAAGCTTCCTTTCATCTTTGCGCTTGTGTCACTTCATTTCCCATCCTTATCATAAGTGTTGGAAGATGTTCTGAACCAACGTGTGTTTTAATATGACATTGTGTTGAATATCCATATATCCACATCCAAAGTTACAAGGTATAATTAACGGTTCTCACTAAACATGGTACAAAGGAAATGAGGATATGCGTCGGAACGTTTTAGAGACTGAACGATGAGTTGTGGAGCGATTACCTCATACACGTGCTATTGAAGTGTATTTTGACAGCTTTACCATCAAATTTTGCCGTAACCCTGTTTGAACAACTTCATATCAAGGATCGTATGCCGACCCCTTTTCGTATCCCAGCTTTGACAAATTGTAACGGTAGAGATGCCCCGGTGATACTGGACATATGGAACGTAGTCCATTGTCATCCATCCTGTCTTGTGGTCATACGACTGGGTGTTGTCTTGTCTGTTTTATTTTCTATTTTTGACAGATTAAAGATGAAAATGCATCAGAATTGCACAGGGCCCCCACCCCCTCCACACGCAGCCCAGACAGCAAATGGGACTTCTCCCAGGAAACACTGCCTTGTCGAACTTTGCGGAGAATATGGAGGCTCCCCAACACTGCAGCCTTACCCAGTGTCAGGAGGGTTGTGTTCCCGGTGGAGAACCCCGGCACTCTCCTGATCTGCGCCAAGAGTTCAGGAGGTACCAAACCATGGACACCGAGAACAGTGGGGAGCCTGGCGATGGTGAACTTGGGATGCAAGGGAGACATTTCATAGACGAGGTCCACATATATTATCATGTTTTTTTCCTGAATCTTGTCAATCACATTTCGGTTAAAAGAACAGAAAATTCAATGACATAAATATATTCATTGGTTTTATCAAAAAAGGACAAGATCAGGTTTGTTGTCTGAAATCTGAATGTTGTCTCATTCTGTATATTGGCCTATTCCAGAGAAGTTTAAAAGCATATTTTCCGCGTCTCCCTGGACACCGTGACTGGTCCTGGGAAGCAAAAGGGAAGCCCTCAGTTTCACATTTCAGAACAACCGACTTTATTTAGGCGAATGAGTTGGTTGGGTAGCTGTTCTGTTCCACACGATGCAATGGCTTCTCAGACAGCCTCTCTACCAAGGACCGACTCTGGGCAGACTTGGTAAAGGACTTCACCTGGTTTACTTTCATCGATGTACCGCCCAGCAGTACATCGGTATCAATAAAATCAACCTCAAATTTCAGATACAGATTGAGTCCAACAACCTTGGTACACTTAAAATAGCTGTGGAAGAACTTGCTTTCATCGTGAGTCTTGACATGCATCACCAGAGTATCATCCAATAAATAAATATGTGCAAAAGTGCACAATAAAATTCTCACATGAAGAGCCTCCACATTAATCAAACCCCGACTCCCAGTGTTGTCCCTCTGACACGGAGGTGTAATTCTTAATACTTTGTATATTCTTATGTCCTGAAATTTGCATGATGTGCTTTGGCGAAACATTTGCATTGACAAGGTATTGTATGAGATGTTTACGAGCAGTGTGATTTGAGTCGTTTGCATCCGGATACATTGGCGTGTTTAGCCATTTGTGTCTCTGCTAATTGTCATTCTTTTAAACCACAGCTGACCCGGTCTAGGAGTGCTTTCACAAGCTGCAAGATAGAAAGAAGAATCGTGGGAGTTAAAATCAGCGGGTCGGACTGAACGATAGCGCTTTATTCGGAGAGAACACTATGAACGACCGTTGAAATTCGCCATACACGATCGGGCACAACGAGGACTATCACCTGTGCGAGGTTTGGTCTGACGACCTTGTGCCCGAGGGGTTCGCAACTGTATATTAGCATCTCGTTTTACCTTATTGCCTCTACATGTCATGTTGTATGTAGCGAGCCGAACCTCATACTCAAAATGCACTGTGTTTAGGTGACAGACTGAGGAATTCAATTCCCACCTGAGCCGAACTCCACAGTTCGTCCAGTCCGGCTTCATCGTTCTGGGGATGGTTACCTTTCCTTTCTTCTGTAGAAATTTCTGTTTTCTGTTTTCTGCAAATCAATCGATGTACCAAGCATGTAAGCACACATTTTTACATTTTAATTGTTTAATGTGTTTGATTGAAAAATATACTTAATTGGACAACTCCCGTGTGGACCCGGAACAGAATGTGTACACAGCAACCCCATTGCTTGTCGTAAGAGGCGACTAAATTGGGCAACCTGTTTGCCGTGGGTTGCGTCCCGTGTCGGTGGAGGACGGTAGTCTGTTGGGTGAGGGCAGTAGGAGACTGAACCATTTTGCTCTTATTGCTCAACACACCACTTCGGCCCTTACTTCACCTAGAGGGGTGGTAGAACTGGCCGAGTTCTATCAATCGGCTGGTCACGCAAAGCCCTGAGCTACAACGATGTAATGCTCAAAATGTATAAAACTGTTGATTTGAAATTTTATGCTTGGCTATTTTGAGATTGTTATTTCAAACCCATCATTTTATGTATGTTTTTGCCTAGAGTCGTATGCCCAGAAGGCGGTGACTCATGGGCCAATCTGTGGAACTATTAATCTTTTAATTTTTCTGCTGGAGTATATCATCCGCTTCTTTTTAGCATTGTCCTTGTGATACTCCGTGGTGGGTGGGGAGCTCGGATGACGAATCATTACCACTTAGCATGGAATACCAAACCCCAAACAAAAAACGAAACGTCCACTTGACATTGATTATGATGAACAGCGACCTTCGAAGTCTGTTGATTATTGGCCTCGTTTCCTAATTCTTGAGACTCTTGATCAAACTCCATTAAAGCTGAATACGTTTGCTATATCAAAATGTGTCCATGGAATAGCAGGAGAAATTAAAGACGTGAAACGCTTGCGTTCAGGATCTCTGTTACTTGAATGTAATAGAAAACAACAAGCAACCAATCTGCTGTCCACTGAAATGTTTGTTGGATTTCTGGTTAAGGTGTCTGCACATACAACTCTGAACACCAGTAAAGGTATTGTAAGAGATCGAGACCGTCTATTTGCAGATATGACTGAGTTTGACATTGTATCGGAAATGAAGGATCAAGGAGTGATAGATGTGAAAAGATTTTCAAGCCGGAAGAATAATGAGGTTGTTCCAACTAACACGTACCTGTTTTCGTTCTCTGGATCACAAATGCGCCCATATCAATCAAGGCAGGTAACTGCAATGTTAACGTTGATTTGTACATCCCCAATCCTTTGCAGCGTTTTAAATGCCAGAAATATGGACATGGTGTGAACACTTGCACATTGTCTGTTGTGTGTGCTCACTGTGGTGAGGAAACACACACAACAGAAGATTGTGGCAGTGATTTTTAAAAATGCACCAACTGCTCAGGCGATCATTCGTCATTTTCTACACAGTGTCCTATTTGGAAAGAGCAGATGGAGATAAAGAGAATAAGGTTTACTCAAAATATCTCTTTTTGTGAAAACACTGGTAAAGAGATCTGATCTTCCAGAAAGTTATGCTACAATAGCAAAAACCTCATCTGAGTCTAGCTCTAAAATAACAAAATCATCCACGGGCTGCCAAACTACCTTGACTTGGGTCAATTGCGACTCTCCACAGATACCATACCCTGCTATATCATCACAGACTGAGGAATCACTTCCTAGTACACCAAAGTCTTCTTCTGATCACAAATCATCATCATCTCAGTCACACTCAAAGTCTCAATCGACAACTGATAGTCAACACACTGTTAAAAGTAAACCTAAGCCTAAGCCTGATGCTTCCAAACAACAAAGTGGCAGGGCACCTAAAGGGTCACAAAATATAATTCAATTGTTCAACAAATATGGGTCTCTTGAAGACATGGACGTTTCTGAAAACGTCCATTCTAGGGCACATAGCTTGTCGCCCTCCAAAAGAGTGCGGGGTAGATCCCCAATAAATCCCCCCAAAAGACAGTTTATTCTAACAATATTCTACAGTGGAACTGCAGAGGACTGAGGACTAACTTACATGAATTACAGCTATTAGTCCAAGATATTACACCTTCACCTTCTGTCTGCAGGAGACTTTCAAACAGACAGATACTTTGGATCTTCGTCATTACAAAGCATATCATTGCTTTTCACCTGCAGGTGATAAGGCCACAGGAGGATCTTCCATTCTTATCAAAGAAAACATTATCCATAGCCCCGTTTCACTTAATACTAATCTTCAGGCCGTTGCAGTACGACTAACTTTGCACGTTGCGTTTACATTATGCTGTCTCTATATCTCTCCGTCTTTGACGTTTGCCAAAACCGATCTTCAAACTCTGTATGACCAACTCCTGAAGCCCTGTGTTATAATGGGAGATCTGAAAGGCCACAACCCACTCTGGGGTAGTGTAACTACAAACGCTAAAGGTAAATTGTTGGAGGGCTTTGTTCTGACAATGATTTATGTATTTATAATGATGTTTCAAACACATACTTACACCCTGGTACAGGAACCTACTCTGCTCTCGACTTGTCACTCACAAATTCAGAACTATTTAATGAATTCGAATGGCCAGTCCACGATGACCTCTGTGGAAGTGACCATTTTCCTACTATATTAAAAGCTGTAACTCCATCTGATGTTCCTCCATCATCAAGGCGGAATTTTAAAAAGGCTAACTGGGCTTTATATGAACCACTGTGTGCTGAAAAACTTAAACCTGAACGTTTTATTGACGTTCGTGATGCTATTAAATGTTATTCTGATGAACTGAATTCCATAGCTGATGAGTGTATACCAAAGTCCTCTGCAGTTCCACACATTCGAAAACCATGGTTCGGCGATGAATGCAAACAAGCTAGGAAGGCAAGGAAAAAAGCAGAACACTATTTCCGTCGCCACCATATGGTGCATAATCTAAATAAATTTAAAATGTTAAATGCTAAAGCGCGGCGTACTTTTAAACAGAACAAACGCCAATCTTGGCAAAATTATGTATCCAAAATAAATTCCACGTCCAAGGTATGGAACATGATCCAGAAAATTAAAGGTAAAGGTATCAAATCTACTGTCCATCATGTTAAACATGGAGATCAATTGCTTATTGATAAATCAGATATTGCACATAAACTGGGCGAAACTCTCGCTAAACATTCTTCCTCTTCGAATTATATACCTCAATTTCAGCAATATCAAAAACAACAAGAAATGAAAACTATTAATTTCAATTGTGATAGTGGGGAAGATTATAATGAAACATTTTCTATTTATGAACTCCATACTGCTCTTGATCAAGCTCATGACACTGCTACAGGAGCTGATAACATACATTATCAACTCCTTAAGCACTTACCAGAATCCTGTTTAGAGACGCCCTTGTATATATTTGATGATATTTGGACTTCTGTGAAATTTCCTTCTTTATGGCGTGATGCTATAGTAGTACCAATACCTAAGCCTGGACGGGATTATACGGATCCGTCTAATTATCGTCCGATTTCATTAACTAGCTGTGTTTGCAAGACCATGGAACGTATGATAAATAATCGACTTGTTTGGTACTTGGAAACAAATAACCTCATAACAGATGTACATTGTGGTTTCCGTAAAAACAGAAGTACTGTCGACCACCTAGTGCGACTAGAATCATTTGTGAAAAACGCACTAATTCATAAACAACATGTTGTGTCTATCTTTTTTGATCTGGAAAAAGCATATGACACAACCTGGAAATATGGCATTCTGAGAGATTTACATGATTTCGGTTTGCGAGGTCGTTTGACTGAATTCATAGCAAACTTTTTAAATGACAGACAATGTCAAGTCCACGTGGGTTCTACCCTGTCTGATCATTACAATCAAGATCAGGGTGTTCCACAAGGCAGTATTGTGTCTGTAACACTTTTTAGTATCAAGATAAATAGTTTGTCAAAAGTTTTAAACGATTCAATTGATGGATCGTTTTTTGTGGATGATTTTAATATTTCTTGTCGTGGTAAAAATATAAATACTATTGAACGGCAACTGCAGCTGTGTTTAAATAAAATAAATAAATATTGTCTTGAAAACGGCTTTCAATTTTCTAAATCCAAAACTCATTGTATACACTTTTGTAAAAAATATAAACTGCATGCGGATTCTGAACTGTTTCTAAATGGATCTCCCATAAAAGTTGTGAAGGAAGCCAAGTTCTTAGGTCTAATCTTTGACTCACAGTTAACGTTTTTACCGCATATTAAATTACTTAAAACTAAATGCCTGAAGGCACTTGACTTGTTGAAAGTCGTTTCAAATTCTAAATGGGGACGGATCAAGCTACCCTCCTGCAGCTTTATCGATCACTGATCCGATCAAAACTTGATCGTATATGGTGGAGCCTGTAAAAGCAACCTAAACCTTTTAGATTCTGTTCACCATCAAGGTCTAAGACTTTGTCTTGGCTCCTTTCGAACTTCACCTGTTGACAGCCTGTACGTTGAGGCTGATGAGCCATCTCTTGAGCAGCGACGTATAAAACTAGCTTCACAGTATGTAACAAAATTATATTCCAGTGAGTCAAAACCTGCATATAACTGTGTTTTCAGTTCCCTGTATGAGGATTTATTCAAAAAGAAACCTTCTCTTGTTCCACCTCTTGGTTTATGAATTAAACCATTTCTTTCTTCAGCCGGCATTGAGCTGGAATATATAGCTCCTTCCCGTCTTCTGTCCTCTCCTCCTTGGTAATTGGTTAGGCCCCAAGTGGACCTAACATTAATTACATTTAAAAACTCAGAAACTAATGAATTACAATACAAACAAGAATATAAGCAATTGAAACATAAATATAGCAATTATAAATCCTTATTTACAGATGGGTCCAAGGACGGTGGCTCAGTTGCTTGTGCCACTGTCATTGGATCCAAAACAATATCATCTAGAAAACTAGATAATAGTTCTATTTTTACAGCAGAACCTAACGCCATATTAACAGCTCTTAAATCTATTAAAAGGCACCCAAAACGCAAACAGTACATAATCTATTCTGACACTCTTTCTTGCCTTCAGGCTATTAAAAATATTTCTTGTAAACATCCACTTTTAATTGAAATTATTGAATTGTACAATGATCTTGCTACTGGCCAATACGACATCGTATTCTGTTGGTTACCCAGCCACGTAGGCATTTCCGGTAACGCAATGGCCGATCTTGCTGCCAAGGCAGCACTCAACAAATCTGTGACACCACTTCTTATTGCATACTCTGATTACAAAGCTAGCATTAGAACTTACATCCGTGATCTGATGCAGAAGAAGTGGGACACCCAAGTAGGTACAAATAAATTACATGAAATAAAACCGTATATTGGTTACACCTTCTTGGGCTGTCAGTCCAGATTTGAAGAGGTTATTTTAAAACGATTTCGTATTAGCCATACTAGATATACTCATGTATACTTGTTAAAAGATGAGGATCCTCCATTTTGTATCCCTTGTGATGAGAGAGTCACTGTCAAGCATATCCTGCTTGACTGTGTGGAATTCTCCATCACAAGGGATAGGTATTATACAGTTAAAACAATTAAGGATCTATTTACCAGCGTTAGATCTCATTTAATTATTGGTCTTTTAAAAGATATTGATTTTTTGGTTGAATTTTGAAAACTTGTGTAAATAGATGTATTTTAATTATTGGACGTTTGGATTAGTAACTTGAATTGTTGGTGGCTGTACCCTCAAAGGGGGTTGAAGTATTGTAAAATTATTGTCCTCCTGAGAGGGTACTTATGTCCAAAAGCATTCACAGTCAATTTAAACTTTCCACTGTTCTCAGTCGTAGTATATGTGTATTTTTAATTTTTGGCCAGATATGTCTAAATTGCTAACAGCTGAGGGGATGATGTAAATCCAAATAGGGTCCATGCAGGTAGCAAATGCACTGTAAGTCCCTATGGTCCCTAGTATGGTGATCTATAGCCTGACTTTATATTGTATTGTCCGAATAGTGATATTAGTTGTAACTTTCCAAGCTAGTTTTAATTGAAATTGTGATATTCTAGTTGTTTTACTGTCCTTCGCTGACAGGTTTTTATACTATACATATATTTCATTTCAGTATTAAATGTTCTCGTCACGATATGGCTGAAACATTGCCGATGTGACGTTAAATATGAACTCAGTCACTCACGTAACTGGACAATCTTGTTTTAATAACAACAATATTGCAAGCGAATCCCAAGGTGACGTTATCTCCGAAATGCCAACCTCTGAATGAACATAGTAAAACATACTAAAATTTCATGAATGAAAAATGTAGTTTTCTTTGAAATCCTCGTAATCGAAGCTTTGCATAAAACTATTCTTGATAAAGTGATATTCAGGACACCATATATAATTATGAACCACGATATGCTTGCCCTCGTACGCAATTCTCCATACTAGGTTGCTGGGGACTTCATCGCCTCTCGCAGGTTCACTTCAAGTGAGCAAATCAGTTGGAGGGAATTTGATGCATTTAAATGCATACGGATCGTCGATACACTTGAAGCTAAATTGATTGTCCATGTGATCGAATTTAGGAATTTCGTTTCCTTTTTTCATTTGTATCCATTTACATAAAGATCACAATTGTCTCCGGCCTCCGTCATCCAAAAATGCCCTCTCTCCAAATGTGACATATGTGTTTCCAATGAAGAATGTCATCAATTACACGTAAGAATCTTCCATTTGTTTTCATCTTTGACCAAGAACCCCGAACCTTTGAACTTATTAACATAACAACTTAGCGACAGATGTCTGAGAAATCAGTGAAGTGGTATTTATCATGTGGAAACTGAGCACTTTTGTGGCTTTGAGAAACGTAATCAATTCTTTGCTTGTTTTTGGTATATATTTGTAACTTGTGGTAGGGTATTTATTAGAATCTGTCTTTGGGTTTACGCTCTTCCTAAACATTTTTTACCTTTGGAATCCCGAACATACAAAGAAGACGACGTGTCTGTAGATGCATACCGACTCATCTAAATGTTTCACGTGATGTCAGCATTGAGAGTAGGATGGGATTGGTGGTAGGGCCCTATTTCCGTCAGGTCGACTTTGCTGTCGGTTTGCGATTACAGTGATTCTGACGCAAATATTCATTCACTAAACGGCATCTACGAGTAGAATGCAGTTTTCCTGACATTGTTCGACATTCATTGACAGAGTGGTTGTTACTCACATACTTATGGTCGACACTATTGCCGGGAAGTGAGAACACACAGTAAAGACGGTTATATCACTGCAACACCGGAATTCGCTTGTCAAGGAAGTATACAGAGACTCCTGGCCTGCCTGTTGTGTTGACGGGGATAGTCGGCACTGGAAAAACACCAAGATCCAGCAGAAACACCAAAGGATCTTTGACGTCTTTACAACATATTGAAACTGTTGGCAGAACGTTATTGCAGAGGTAAAAATGGAAACAGATAGTGAACTTAGCGACGAAGTGAAAATTCTGTGGGGAAGTCACGTGTTCTGTGCCTTGTGATTTCTTGAAAAAATTGTAGTAAAGGTTCTTTTCAATTCATTCGGTCTCTCTTTAATTTGATAAGAAACCATGCCGTAACCTGTGTTGTTTCTCTCCTCCAATCATGCTTTAGCATGCTCCAAGCTAGTTTCAATGACATGTAGTATGCCTATCAGTAAATTCAGGTTCAGTTTAAAGACAAATCAAAGATGCTCCACCGCAAGTCTGAACTGGTCCGGTGTTGCAGGCAGTGTGTGCTTTAGCAGTAAATATAATGATCGTTTATCAACCCATGTAATCGTGGTCAGCTCACACAAGGAGACAAGTTAATGCATCTTGCTATTTGACAAGCGAAGATATGTTTGGAACTAACATCCATGACTAGGATATTGTTTCACATTGCAGACATGAACAGCAAAGTGGTTAAGCTCGGAGAGTTTCTGCTATGCATGAAGGAAGATATCCAACTCATCCTATTTCGGATTTAAGCAGATATTTGACTAAAATAGCTTGTATTTTACCTCCATGCGTTGACATGTTGATGGACGCTTTCAATTTAATATTCCTTCTCGGTGTTCCTGTAGAATAAATATTTAGCAAAACATAGTACATGTACTCTAATACAGTTTCTTCATCCAATTACTGCATCCAAACACATTGCTGTATACTCCTATGTTAGTACAACTCATGAACACTACAAAAAGTGGTTTAATTTTATGGAAATGATCAATCTTTTCCAAAGATACCATCAAACGTTGACAGAAATGAATATTCATTTCGGACTTTCTCCCCTTGAGGAATGCAAGAAATTATTTTAAAGCGTTCTTATACAGCAATTCAGGGGCCAATAAACCATCATATCTTTACCAAAAAGCATAATCAGAGATGTTCATTAGAAAAATCTCTTAAATTCACATTACAAAAACACTGGTGTATTAGGTTTGGACTGTTTTGGAAAAGATAACAGAAAATTGCTTGAAATCTAGTACTCATTAACGTCTCTAGAAAGTAGAACAGCATAAACTTTAGCAAAGCAAACCGTCCTCGTCTAATTATCCGGTAGCGGGAAAACGCTTTCACTTGAACATCTTTGTGCAAGCCAATTGTTGGGCCTGATCGACCAAGCTTTAATGTTGCCTGCATGCTCGAAGCTCTACTATCACACCCTTAGACTATGAACATAATACCATCTCTCCTTAATTATGATTTATATGCTGTCATACAATATATGTGACAGAGTGATACGCCAGGGACGAGCAGGAGTGCGTGTCTGTTAAAAGCACACCATAAAAGGTGTTAGACGTGAAGTGGTTTCTCAGTTGATTGTTCATTCTACTAACAATCAAGGATAAGCTGGACAAGAAAAGAGAACGCATTTGCGATGTTAGAAGTAGGCGTTGCACGGCAATGAGTAACTCCCGTTCTTTTTGTGAAACAGAGCAGATGAAGGCTAATGCGCCTACAGTGCATGACGATGAAATTGATTCTGCGCGTTTACTCTCCAAGACTCTCACGCGGTCGGTGTAGCAAGTCGTTAATACACTACGCTTGATCCCGGAGCACCTTCGTTCAAAATTGCAAGCGCCAGTGGGAGGCACTCATACATGCTAATACAGATCAATTGTCTGGTCGGTGCTCAACTTATCCTTGTTTGCCAGGAAGTAGCTGTATTTGCAACTGCTATTGGAAGTTGTGTGCTTGATGGTTTGATGTCACACTTTTAAACATACTTTTGATTGTATATGTTCTCACATGGCCAAAAGGCAAACTTTCACTGTGGCTGTTTGATGATGCGGTACGTAACGTGTAAAGAGTTTATACATATATAGTTAGTTAACTCGTCCTCAATAACAATTTATGTACAATTGTTGGGGTTTTTTTTCTTTTGCACTATCATAATATATACCCTTCTCGATCACAAGACCATGTGAATGAAACCTGTAACTCTCCGAGATTTCATAACATGAAGGTATTCTTCTGTATTCAGAAAAAAGGATTTGAAAATACTGTGTAAAGTGGATTTGGGAGACTATATTATTTCCAGGTCTGAATGTGCATTTCCTTTATTCTTTTTGATACGGCATTCCAAATAATCTTTGGCAAGAAATCTTTAGTGACAAAATATACATCACTGAAACAACAATGATTCAGACTAAGTGCATTTGTAACACTTGTTACACAGTTGCATTTCTGTTTAAGTTAAACAAATGTATCGTGTTATTACATATCTTAGGAAATCTTGACACTAGCATATCCAAGAGCTTTTTCCCAATGTCCGATATCTTTTATAGCCATTGGTATTTTCGGACGTCATCAAACCCTTCGAGGCAGTAAAGTTGTGTCTAAGACTTGAAACGAGAAAAGACCCGTGAAGATCCCCGGGTAGAATAAGCCTTCAGCAATCCATGCTTCCTATAAAAGGCAACTGTGCTTGTCGTAAGAGGCGACTAACTGGATCGGGTGCTCAAGCTCGCTGACTTGCTTGAACCATGTCATCGGCTCCAAATTACGCAGATCGATGCTCATGTTGTTAATCACTGGATTACTTACAGACCGCCGTCATATAGATGGTATATTCCTGAGTGCGGTGTAAAACTAAATTCACTCACTCACTCACTGAAACCAGCAAAATGGACGAATTCAACTCAAATCGGTTGTATTCTCAGAAACAAGTTATACAAACAGTCGTCACAATGCAGGTGATAGTAACTCAGTAGTGGCCGATTCCTGTTGGTTCAGCAAACCGGCAACAGACAAGCAGGCCACAAGGTTATCACCCTAGGGGTATACAGGTGTGCTGGTGTACTTGAACATTCATGGAGAAAGTAGAGGGTGGTATATAACAGGGTGTAGGTCTAAAGGGTATAAAAAAACTTCCAAGTACAACTCGACTTTGAACCAGTATTAAGCAAATAGTCGTTTGAGAGCTGTCTATCCACTACACTTGTGATGGAGCAATGTACATCAGACATTATGCCATATGTACCCGAGACGAAATTACAAAAGACGAGAAAATTGATGCAACGTACAAGTACAGCATCGCCACACTACAGCAGTGTCACTGTTACAAGGGGTTGCTATGTACACATCTACCTGTAATACGGCAGCCTGTCCACACGATGACCGCCTGCTTAATATACTGCTGAAATCTCCCAAAAGCATGATATTCGCCCCACATGTTAACATTCTCACCACACTTAAACAAAATACTACAATAACTTCATTTCCCAGAAGGTATATGCATATACTAGTGTCTTTTCACAAAGGGATTGTGACTATCAATTGTTACAGCACGCATTTATCGGTTACAAACTAGGCATGGCTGTCTTCTGAAAACAGGATAAGGTTTCCCTTATGAACTACAACCTGTTCCCTCGTATTGGTAGACTTTCTTTTGCACGTGTTTCTCATTGGTGTAGCAGAGGGGTTAGGATTCACGTCCCTCCTTCGCCAACACTTTCTGGCATCCCTGCTTGATAGCAAGTCATGCGCACATAACTAGGATATGATGAGAAACGTACTGTGGACTCTGCCTGTACGTAGTGCCAATTCCTGACATTTACACAAAGGATTGGTTCGCTTTATCTGACACCTATCTTCTTTGAAGCAACTGTCCATTTCTTAATATCATTTGTCTGAGGTCACAGAAGTCACTTATCATGAAGGCTTCAGTTGTACTGATACATATATTGGGTACTAAGCAAGACACCAGGTGCTAGGCAACACTTTCTAGTTGCAAATATTTCTTAGATGTTTCACGACCTTTCCATTCGGTCATTTTCGTTCCAGACTGAAGGAATATTGTCTTTGGAAAATGTCTCAACAGTTGCTACAATGCAATGTATATTTGCATCGCTATATCAAGTTTTAATCACTATTGCACGTGATTCACTTCAATTTGTTTTAGACTTCAGGTGAATGTTTGAAACCAAACTTCAGTAGCAAGAAGAAGTAGAAAACTCCATTTTATACTTTACACATGCCCTTTACATGATGAAAACAGTCTTCTCTGCGTTGATAGATGATATAACCCTTGCCTAAGAATCAATCAAGAACTTTATCATATGTCTACCATATCAGATTCGATACAAGCAATTCCCGTCCGATTCCATAAACATATACGTTTGGATAGAGATAAATACTTCTTCAGTTAATTGGAGCAGCGGTATGGAAACGGTTCATTTACATCATGAAATCTGGGAACAAACTTCCCATGTAGTGTACAACATGAATGGTACTTTCGGCAAGTGTTATCAACTATTGATTTCATGTTTAATAGTAAGTTATTTTTGTAGGCTATTCGTTTTTTTTTTCTTGTTTGATAAATAAACCGACAGAATATGCTACAGTAACTTATGATTGCAGACCCTTTCACTTGGAACAGGAAACTCACTTGCATTCGAATCGCATACTGTGCACTCTGACTACTATTGAAAGACTTAATGTACCTGAACACGCAAACATGACTCAACTCCGAGTATTTTCTTATTTCACACAACGACATCACCGAAGCCCTTCGTGGCAGCACAAGTGGTACATTTGCATGAGATATGGAACCAGGGAAGAAATGGCATGTATGAAATATGTAAAGCTTTCAATACCCTATCCTATTCAGTATGATTTCTTCAGGAAAGTCGAAGCACATTTCATAAGTTGACGCCATTGCTTGAAGCAATACTGATTGCACGTTAAGTATTTGGGTGTAACTAAACAACACATGTTTCCAGAGTTAATAATATGGATACATATAGTAACTCGTCCTTTTTGTGAACGTTGAATTCAGTTTTAAGATTTTCAAACAAAGAAGAAACCGTTTGTATTTCAGTTTTTATTGAACCAGTAGTATTGCCATGAGTATATAAAACAATGAGTAATAAGTCCTCTTCAGACTGCAGGTGACTGTAACTCAGTAGTAGCCGATTCCTGAAACAGAAAGGGTAGTTACATATGAAATTGGGATTTACGGAAAAGTAACATGGAAATGTTGAAACTAATTGCATGATAAAGTATACCAAGCATTTCAAACAGCTGACAAGAGTTTGAAAGATGTTTATCAACTGGAAACAGCTCATTTGCGTAAAAGAGTAATAAACACATGGGTACATGATATCATTCAATAAAAATGAAGTTTAAAACAGGATAACGGGTGAAAGGATGGATTGTTAAATACCTTTCCCCAGTCCAATTCCATATCCTGGCACTCCGTAGAAACCACCGTAGCCTCCATACAGACCTCCCAGGCCGTATCCCCCGTATTTGCCTCCATACAGACCGCCCATTCCTCCGTACGGGCCATAGCCGTAGCCTCCGTAAACACCTCCGTGCAGTCCACCCATTCCGTAGCCTAATGCGCCCACTCCTCCATACAACACACCCAGTCCATGTGCTCCTCCATACAGACCGGTTGGTTCAGCAAAGGCGGTGACAGCCAAGCAGGCCACAAGGACGGCGACGATCTTCATCATTTTGAGTATCTGTTCAACAACATTAAAATCATCTTCAAGACAGAGAAACAACATGTTAGCATTACTCGTCTGGAGATTTTTCTCCACGGCACACATCATCGATGATGTTATCATGTTTTATTTCGCATACATCCACATATTTTAAAACTAACAAGAACGGTAAATATCACTTACACAGTCACATTTTAGCGACCTGGAGCAATGAAACACTTGAGAAAGTAGAGATGTGCAGCAGAAGAATGAAAACTTCAGAGTGCACATGCTTACCACAGGCAAACTTTGAAATGATACTCACAGTTTGGTCTGAAGACGTATCTGTGTCTTAGCAGTTGATGACGAAAGAGATGATAGAATACTTTCCCCCTCACCTATATATACAATTTTGTGAACTATATGTGATTGATTTACATTGGATTGCCCACTTCCAGGTGAGCAACACACCTAAATGTTAATGATGTGAACTGATCATTCTTTTCGCCTCAAATGACTTGCCTCAGGTTATCACCCTAAGGGTATACATGTCTGCTGGTGTACTTGAACATTCATGAAGGAAGTAGAGGGTGGTATATAACAGGGTGTAGGTCTCTCTTCACATCTTTCACATCTCTCTTTTGCATGGTTTAACTGCATTTAGAAAAAATAGTAACTTCCAAGTACTACTCGACTTTGAACCAGTATTAAGCAAATAGTCGTTTGAGAGCTGTCTATCCACTACACTTGTGATGGAGCAATGTACATCAGACATTATGCCATATGTGCCCGAGACGAAATTACAAAAGACGAGAAAATTGATGCAACGTACAAGTACAGCATCGCCACACTACAGCAGTGTCACTGTTACAAGGGGTTGCTATGTACACATCTACCTGTAATACGGCAGCCTGTCCACACGATGACCGCCTGCTTAATATACTGCTGAAATCTCCCAAAAGCATGATATTCGCCCCACATGTTAACATTCTCACCACACTTAAACAAAATACTACAATAACTTCATTTCCCAGAAGGTATATGCATATACTAGTGTCTTTTCACAAAGGGATTGTGACTATCAATTGTTACAGCACGCATTTATCGGTTACAAACTAGGCATGGCTGTCTTCTGAAAACAGGATAAGGTTTCCCTTATGAACTACAACCTGTTCCCTCGTATTTGTAGACTTTCTTTTGCACGTGTTTCTCATTGGTGTAGCAGAGGGGTTAGGATTCACGTCCCTCCTTCGCCAACACTTTCTGGCATCCCTGTTTGATAGCAAGCCATGCGCACATAACTAGGATATGATGAGAAACGTACTGTGGACTCTGCCTGTACGTAGTGCCAATTCCTGACATTTACACAAAGGATTGGTTCGCTTTATCTGACACCTATCTTCTTTGAAGCAACTGTCCATTTCTTAATATCATTTGTCTGAGGTCACAGAAGTCACTTATCATAAAGGCTTCAGTTGTACTGATACATATATTGGGTACTAAGCAAGACACCAGGTGCTAGGCAACACTTTCTAGTTGTAAATATTTCTTAGATGTTTCACGACCTTTCCATTCGGTCATTTTCGTTCCAGACTGAAGGAATATTGTCTTTGGAAAATGTCTCAACAGTTGCTACAATGCAATGTATATTTGCATCGCTATATCAAGTTTTAATCACTATTGCACGTGATTCACTTCAATTTGTTTTAGACTTCAGGTGAATGTTTGAAACCAAACTTCAGTAGCAAGAAGAAGTAGAAAACTCCATTTTATACTTTACACATGCCCTTTACATGATGAAAACAGTCTTCTCTGCGTTGATAGATGATGTAACCCTTGCCTAAGAATCAATCAAGAACTTTATCATATGTCTACCATATCAGATTCGATACAAGCAATTCCCGTCCGATTCCATAAACATATACGTTTGGATAGAGATAAATACTTCTTCAGTTAATTGGAGCAGCGGTATGGAAACGGTTCATTTACATCATGAAATCTGGGAACAAACTTCCCATGTAGTGTACAACATGAATGATACTTTCGGCAAGTGTTATCAACTATTGATTTCATGTTTAATAGTAAGTTATTTTTGTAGGCTATTCGGGTTTTTTTTCTTGTTTGATAAATAAACCGATAGAATATGCTACAGTAACTTATGATTGCAGACCCTTTCACTTGGAACAGGAAACTCACTTGCATTCGAATCGCATACTGTGCACTCTGACTACTATTGAAAGACTTAATGTACCTGAACACGCAAACATGACTCAACTCCGAGTATTTTCTTATTTCACACAACGACATCACCGAAGCCCTTCGTGGCAGCACAAGTGGTACATTTGCATGAGATATGGAACCAGGGAAGAAATGGCATGTATGAAATATGTAAAGCTTTCAATACCCTATCCTATTCAGTATGATTTCTTCAGGAAAGTCGAAGCACATTTCATAAGTTGACGCCATTGCTTGAAGCAATACTGATTGCACGTTAAGTATTTGGGTGTAACTAAACAACACATGTTTCCAGAGTTAATAATATGGATACATATAGTAACTCGTCCTTTTTGTTAACGTTGAATTCAGTTTTAAGATTTTCAAACAAAGAAGAAACCGTTTGTATTTCAATTTTTATTGAACCAGTAGTATTGCCATGAGTATATAAAACAATGAGTAATAAGTCCTCTTCAGACTGCAGGTGACTGTAACTCAGTAGTAGCCGATTCCTGAAACAGAAAGGGTAGTTACATATGAAATTGGGATTTACGGAAAAGTAACATGGAAATGTTGAAACTAATTGCATGATAAAGTATACCAAGCATTTCAAACAGCTGACAAGAGTTTGAAAGATGTTTATCAACTGGAAACAGCTCATTTGCGTAAAAGAGTAATAAACACATGGGTACATGATATCATTCAATAAAAATGAAGTTTAAAACAGGATAACGGGTGAAAGGATGGATTGTTAAATACCTTTCCCCAGTCCAATTCCATATCCTGGCACTCCGTAGAAACCACCGTAGCCTCCATACAGACCTCCCAGGCCGTATCCCCCGTATTTGCCTCCATACAGACCGCCCATTCCTCCGTACGGGCCATAGCCGTAGCCTCCGTAAACACCTCCGTGCAGTCCACCCATTCCGTAGCCTAATGCGCCCACTCCTCCATACAACACACCCAGTCCATGTGCTCCTCCATACAGACCGGTTGGTTCAGCAAAGGCGGTGACAGCCAAGCAGGCCACAAGGACGGCGACGATCTTCATCATTTTGAGTATCTGTTCAACAACATTAAAATCATCTTCAAGACAGAGAAACAACATGTTAGCATTACTCGTCTGGAGATTTTTCTCCACGGCACACATCATCGATGATATCATCATGTTTTATTTCGCATGCATCCACATATTTTAAAACTAACAAGAACGGTAAATATCACTTACACAGTCACATTTTAGCGACCTGGAGCAATGAAACACTTGAGAAAGTAGAGATGTGCAGCAGAAGAATGAAAACTTCAGAGTGCACATGCTTACCACAGGCAAACTTTGAAATGATACTCACAGTTTGGTCTGAAGACGTATCTGTGTCTTAGCAGTTGATGACGAAAGAGATGATAGAATACTTTCCCCCTCACCTATATATACAATTTTGTGAACTATATGTGATTGATTTACATTGGATTGCCCACTTCCAGGTGAGCAACACACCTAAATGTTAATGATGTGAACTGATCATTCTTTTCGCCTCAAATGACTTGCCTCAGGTTATCACCCTAAGGGTATACATGTCTGCTGGTGTACTTGAACATTCATGAAGGAAGTAGAGGGTGGTATATAACAGGGTGTAGGTCTCTCTTCACATCTTTCACATCTCTCTTTAGCATGGTTTAACTGCATTTAGAAAAAAATAGTAACTTCCAAGTACTACTCGACTTTGAACCAGTATTAAGCAAATAGTCGTTTGAGAGCTGTCTATCCACTACACTTGTGATGGAGCAATGTACATCAGACATTATGCCATATGTGCCCGAGACGAAATTACAAAAGACGAGAAAATTGATGCAACGTACAAGTACAGCATCGCCACACTACAGCAGTGTCACTGTTACAAGGGGTTGCTATGTACACATCTACCTGTAATACGGCAGCCTGTCCACACGATGACCGCCTGCTTAATATACTGCTGAAATCTCCCAAAAGCATGATATTCGCCCCACATGTTAACATTCTCACCACACTTAAACAAAATACTACAATAACTTCATTTCCCAGAAGGTATATGCATATACTAGTGTCTTTTCACAAAGGGATTGTGACTATCAATTGTTACAGCACGCATTTATCGGTTACAAACTAGGCATGGCTGTCTTCTGAAAACAGGATAAGGTTTCCCTTATGAACTACAACCTGTTCCCTCGTATTTGTAGACTTTCTTTTGCACGTGTTTCTCATTGGTGTAGCAGAGGGGTTAGGATTCACGTCCCTCCTTCGCCAACACTTTCTGGCATCCCTGTTTGATAGCAAGTCATGCGCACATAACTAGGATATGATGAGAAACGTACTGTGGACTCTGCCTGTACGTAGTGCCAATTCCTGACATTTACACAAAGGATTGGTTCGCTTTATCTGACACCTATCTTCTTTGATGCAACTGTCCATTTCTTAATATCATTTGTCTGAGGTCACAGAAGTCACTTATCATAAAGGCTTCAGTTGTACTGATACATATATTGGGTACTAAGCAAGACACCAGGTGCTAGGCAACACTTTCTAGTTGTAAATATTTCTTAGATGTTTCACGACCTTTCCATTCGGTCATTTTCGTTCCAGACTGAAGGAATATTGTCTTTGGAAAATGTCTCAACAGTTGCTACAATGCAATGTATATTTGCATCGCTATATCAAGTTTTAATCACTATTGCACGTGATTCACTTCAATTTGTTTTAGACTTCAGGTGAATGTTTGAAACCAAACTTCAGTAGCAAGAAGAAGTAGAAAACTCCATTTTATACTTTACACATGCCCTTTACATGATGAAAACAGTCTTCTCTGCGTTGATAGATGATGTAACCCTTGCCTAAGAATCAATCAAGAACTTTATCATATGTCTACCATATCAGATTCGATACAAGCAATTCCCGTCCGATTCCATAAACATATACGTTTGGATAGAGATAAATACTTCTTCAGTTAATTGGAGCAGCGGTATGGAAACGGTTCATTTACATCATGAAATCTGGGAACAAACTTCCCATGTAGTGTACAACATGAATGGTACTTTCGGCAAGTGTTATCAACTATTGATTTCATGTTTAATAGTAAGTTATTTTTGTAGGCTATTCGGGTTTTTTTTCTTGTTTGATAAATAAACCGATAGAATATGCTACAGTAACTTATGATTGCAGACCCTTTCACTTGGAACAGGAAACTCACTTGCATTCGAAT
This sequence comes from Haliotis asinina, assembly GCF_037392515.1. NCBI lineage: Eukaryota > Metazoa > Mollusca > Gastropoda > Lepetellida > Haliotidae > Haliotis > Haliotis asinina. Next base: position 5,746,056 of record NC_090294.1, on the reverse strand, counting down.
CGCATACTGTGCACTCTGACTACTATTGAAAGACTTAATGTACCTGAACACGCAAACATGACTCAACTCCGAGTATTTTCTTATTTCACACAACGACATCACCGAAGCCCTTCGTGGCAGCACAAGTGGTACATTTGCATGAGATATGGAACCAGGGAAGAAATGGCATGTATGAAATATGTAAAGCTTTCAATACCCTATCCTATTCAGTATGATTTCTTCAGGAAAGTCGAAGCACATTTCATAAGTTGACGCCATTGCTTGAAGCAATACTGATTGCACGTTAAGTATTTGGGTGTAACTAAACAACACATGTTTCCAGAGTTAATAATATGGATACATATAGTAACTCGTCCTTTTTGTGAACGTTGAATTCAGTTTTAAGATTTTCAAACAAAGAAGAAACCGTTTGTATTTCAATTTTTATTGAACCAGTAGTATTGCCATGAGTATATAAAACAATGAGTAATAAGTCCTCTTCAGACTGCAGGTGACTGTAACTCAGTAGTAGCCGATTCCTGAAACAGAAAGGGTAGTTACATATGAAATTGGGATTTACGGAAAAGTAACATGGAAATGTTGAAACTAATTGCATGATAAAGTATACCAAGCATTTCAAACAGCTGACAAGAGTTTGAAAGATGTTTATCAACTGGAAACAGCTCATTTGCGTAAAAGAGTAATAAACACATGGGTACATGATATCATTCAATAAAAATGAAGTTTAAAACAGGATAACGGGTGAAAGGATGGATTGTTAAATACCTTTCCCCAGTCCAATTCCATATCCTGGCACTCCGTAGAAACCACCGTAGCCTCCATACAGACCTCCCAGGCCGTATCCCCCGTATTTGCCTCCATACAGACCGCCCATTCCTCCGTACGGGCCATAGCCGTAGCCTCCGTAAACACCTCCGTGCAGTCCACCCATTCCGTAGCCTAATGCGCCCACTCCTCCATACAACACACCCAGTCCATGTGCTCCTCCATACAGACCGGTTGGTTCAGCAAAGGCGGTGACAGCCAAGCAGGCCACAAGGACGGCGACGATCTTCATCATTTTGAGTGTCTGTTCAACAACATTAAAATCATCTTCAAGACAGAGAAACAACATGTTAGCATTACTCGTCTGGAGATTTTTCTCCACGGCACACATCATCGATGATGTTATCATGTTTTATTTCGCATGCATCCACATATTTTAAAACTAACAAGAACGGTAAATATCACTTACACACTCACATTTTAGCGACCTGGAGCAATGAAACACTTGAGAAAGTAGAGATGTGCAGCAGAAGAATGAAAACTTCAGAGTGCACATGCTTACCACAGGCAAACTTTGAAATGATACTCACAGTTTGGTCTGAAGACGTATCTGTGTCGTAGCAGTTGATGACGAAAGAGATGATAGAATACTTTCCCCCTCACCTATATATACAATTTTGTGAACTATATGTGATTGATTTACATTGGATTGCCCACTTCCAGGTGAGCAACACACCTAAATGTTAATGATGTGAACTGATCATTCTTTTCGCCTCAAATGACTTGCCTCAGGTTATCACCCTAAGGGTATACATGTCTGCTGGTGTACTTGAACATTCATGAAGGAAGTAGAGGGTGGTATATAACAGGGTGTAGGTGTCTCTTCACATCTTTCACATCTCTCTTTTGCATGGTTTAACTGCATTTAGAAAAAATAGTAACTTCCAAGTACTACTCGACTTTGAACCAGTATTAAGCAAATAGTCGTTTGAGAGCTGTCTATCCACTACACTTGTGATGGAGCAATGTACATCAGACATTATGCCATATGTGCCCGAGACGAAATTACAAAAGACGAGAAACTTGATGCAACGTACAAGTACAGCATCGCCACACTACAGCAGTGTCACTGTTACAAGGGGTTGCTATGTACACATCTACCTGTAATACGGCAGCCTGTCCACACGATGACCGCCTGCTTAATATACTGCTGAAATCTCCCAAAAGCATGATATTCGCCCCACATGTTAACATTCTCACCACACTTAAACAAAATACTACAATAACTTCATTTCCCAGAAGGTATATGCATATACTAGTGTCTTTTCACAAAGGGATTGTGACTATCAATTGTTACAGCACGCATTTATCGGTTACAAACTAGGCATGGCTGTCTTCTGAAAACAGGATAAGGTTTCCCTTATGAACTACAACCTGTTCCCTCGTATTTGTAGACTTTCTTTTGCACGTGTTTCTCATTGGTGTAGCAGAGGGGTTAGGATTCACGTCCCTCCTTCGCCAACACTTTCTGGCATCCCTGTTTGATAGCAAGTCATGCGCACATAACTAGGATATGATGAGAAACGTACTGTGGACTCTGCCTGTACGTAGTGCCAATTCCTGACATTTACACAAAGGATTGGTTCGCTTTATCTGACACCTATCTTCTTTGATGCAACTGTCCATTTCTTAATATCATTTGTCTGAGGTCACAGAAGTCACTTATCATAAAGGCTTCAGTTGTACTGATACATATATTGGGTACTAAGCAAGACACCAGGTGCTAGGCAACACTTTCTAGTTGTAAATATTTCTTAGATGTTTCACGACCTTTCCATTCGGTCATTTTCGTTCCAGACTGAAGGAATATTGTCTTTGGAAAATGTCTCAACAGTTGCTACAATGCAATGTATATTTGCATCGCTATATCAAGTTTTAATCACTATTGCACGTGATTCACTTCAATTTGTTTTAGACTTCAGGTGAATGTTTGAAACCAAACTTCAGTAGCAAGAAGAAGTAGAAAACTCCATTTTATACTTTACACATGCCCTTTACATGATGAAAACAGTCTTCTCTGCGTTGATAGATGATGTAACCCTTGCCTAAGAATCAATCAAGAACTTTATCATATGTCTACCATATCAGATTCGATACAAGCAATTCCCGTCCGATTCCATAAACATATACGTTTGGATAGAGATAAATACTTCTTCAGTTAATTGGAGCAGCGGTATGGAAACGGTTCATTTACATCATGAAATCTGGGAACAAACTTCCCATGTAGTGTACAACATGAATGGTACTTTCGGCAAGTGTTATCAACTATTGATTTCATGTTTAATAGTAAGTTATTTTTGTAGGCTATTCGGGTTTTTTTTCTTGTTTGATAAATAAACCGATAGAATATGCTACAGTAACTTATGATTGCAGACCCTTTCACTTGGAACAGGAAACTCACTTGCATTCGAATCGCATACTGTGCACTCTGACTACTATTGAAAGACTTAATGTACCTGAACACGCAAACATGACTCAACTCCGAGTATTTTCTTATTTCACACAACGACATCACCGAAGCCCTTCGTGGCAGCACAAGTGGTACATTTGCATGAGATATGGAACCAGGGAAGAAATGGCATGTATGAAATATGTAAAGCTTTCAATACCCTATCCTATTCAGTATGATTTCTTCAGGAAAGTCGAAGCACATTTCATAAGTTGACGCCATTGCTTGAAGCAATACTGATTGCACGTTAAGTATTTGGGTGTAACTAAACAACACATGTTTCCAGAGTTAATAATATGGATACATATAGTAACTCGTCCTTTTTGTGAACGTTGAATTCAGTTTTAAGATTTTCAAACAAAGAAGAAACCGTTTGTATTTCAATTTTTATTGAACCAGTAGTATTGCCATGAGTATATAAAACAATGAGTAATAAGTCCTCTTCAGACTGCAGGTGACTGTAACTCAGTAGTAGCCGATTCCTGAAACAGAAAGGGTAGTTACATATGAAATTGGGATTTACGGAAAAGTAACATGGAAATGTTGAAACTAATTGCATGATAAAGTATACCAAGCATTTCAAACAGCTGACAAGAGTTTGAAAGATGTTTATCAACTGGAAACAGCTCATTTGCGTAAAAGAGTAATAAACACATGGGTACATGATATCATTCAATAAAAATGAAGTTTAAAACAGGATAACGGGTGAAAGGATGGATTGTTAAATACCTTTCCCCAGTCCAATTCCATATCCTGGCACTCCGTAGAAACCACCGTAGCCTCCATACAGACCTCCCAGGCCGTATCCCCCGTATTTGCCTCCATACAGACCGCCCATTCCTCCGTACGGGCCATAGCCGTAGCCTCCGTAAACACCTCCGTGCAGTCCACCCATTCCGTAGCCTAATGCGCCCACTCCTCCATACAACACACCCAGTCCATGTGCTCCTCCATACAGACCGGTTGGTTCAGCAAAGGCGGTGACAGCCAAGCAGGCCACAAGGACGGCGACGATCTTCATCATTTTGAGTATCTGTTCAACAACATTAAAATCATCTTCAAGACAGAGAAACAACATGTTAGCATTACTCGTCTGGAGATTTTTCTCCACGGCACACATCATCGATGATGTTATCATGTTTTATTTCGCATGCATCCACATATTTTAAAACTAACAAGAACGGTAAATATCACTTACACAGTCACATTTTAGCGACCTGGAGCAATGAAACACTTGAGAAAGTAGAGATGTGCAGCAGAAGAATGAAAACTTCAGAGTGCACATGCTTACCACAGGCAAACTTTGAAATGATACTCACAGTTTGGTCTGAAGACGTATCTGTGTCGTAGCAGTTGATGACGAAAGAGATGATAGAATACTTTCCCCCTCACCTATATATACAATTTTGTGAACTATATGTGATTGATTTACATTGGATTGCCCACTTCCAGGTGAGCAACACACCTAAATGTTAATGATGTGAACTGATCATTCTTTTCGCCTCAAATGACTTGCCTCAGGTTATCACCCTAAGGGTATACATGTCTGCTGGTGTACTTGAACATTCATGAAGGAAGTAGAGGGTGGTATATAACAGGGTGTAGGTGTCTCTTCACATCTTTCACATCTCTCTTTTGCATGGTTTAACTGCATTTAGAAAAAATAGTAACTTCCAAGTACTACTCGACTTTGAACCAGTATTAAGCAAATAGTCGTTTGAGAGCTGTCTATCCACTACACTTGTGATGGAGCAATGTACATCAGACATTATGCCATATGTGCCCGAGACGAAATTACAAAAGACGAGAAAATTGATGCAACGTACAAGTACAGCATCGCCACACTACAGCAGTGTCACTGTTACAAGGGGTTGCTATGTACACATCTACCTGTAATACGGCAGCCTGTCCACACGATGACCGCCTGCTTAATATACTGCTGAAATCTCCCAAAAGCATGATATTCGCCCCACATGTTAACATTCTCACCACACTTAAACAAAATACTACAATAACTTCATTTCCCAGAAGGTATATGCATATACTAGTGTCTTTTCACAAAGGGATTGTGACTATCAATTGTTACAGCACGCATTTATCGGTTACAAACTAGGCATGGCTGTCTTCTGAAAACAGGATAAGGTTTCCCTTATGAACTACAACCTGTTCCCTCGTATTTGTAGACTTTCTTTTGCACGTGTTTCTCATTGGTGTAGCAGAGGGGTTAGGATTCACGTCCCTCCTTCGCCAACACTTTCTGGCATCCCTGTTTGATAGCAAGCCATGCGCACATAACTAGGATATGATGAGAAACGTACTGTGGACTCTGCCTGTACGTAGTGCCAATTCCTGACATTTACACAAAGGATTGGTTCGCTTTATCTGACACCTATCTTCTTTGAAGCAACTGTCCATTTCTTAATATCATTTGTCTGAGGTCACAGAAGTCACTTATCATAAAGGCTTCAGTTGTACTGATACATATATTGGGTACTAAGCAAGACACCAGGTGCTAGGCAACACTTTCTAGTTGTAAATATTTCTTAGATGTTTCACGACCTTTCCATTCGGTCATTTTCGTTCCAGACTGAAGGAATATTGTCTTTGGAAAATGTCTCAACAGTTGCTACAATGCAATGTATATTTGCATCGCTATATCAAGTTTTAATCACTATTGCACGTGATTCACTTCAATTTGTTTTAGACTTCAGGTGAATGTTTGAAACCAAACTTCAGTAGCAAGAAGAAGTAGAAAACTCCATTTTATACTTTACACATGCCCTTTACATGATGAAAACAGTCTTCTCTGCGTTGATAGATGATGTAACCCTTGCCTAAGAATCAATCAAGAACTTTATCATATGTCTACCATATCAGATTCGATACAAGCAATACCCGTCCGATTCCATAAACATATACGTTTGGATAGAGATAAATACTTCTTCAGTTAATTGGAGCAGCGGTATGGAAACGGTTCATTTACATCATGAAATCTGGGAACAAACTTCCCATGTAGTGTACAACATGAATGGTACTTTCGGCAAGTGTTATCAACTATTGATTTCATGTTTAATAGTAAGTTATTTTTGTAGGCTATTCGGGTTTTTTTTCTTGTTTGATAAATAAACCGATAGAATATGCTACAGTAACTTATGATTGCAGACCCTTTCACTTGGAACAGGAAACTCACTTGCATTCGAATCGCATACTGTGCACTCTGACTACTATTGAAAGACTTAATGTACCTGAACACGCAAACATGACTCAACTCCGAGTATTTTCTTATTTCACACAACGACATCACCGAAGCCCTTCGTGGCAGCACAAGTGGTACAATTGCATGAGATATGGAACCAGGGAAGAAATGGCATGTATGAAATATGTAAAGCTTTCAATACCCTATCCTATTCAGTATGATTTCTTCAGGAAAGTCGAAGCACATTTCATAAGTTGACGCCATTGCTTGAAGCAATACTGATTGCACGTTAAGTATTTGGGTGTAACTAAACAACACATGTTTCCAGAGTTAATAATATGGATACATATAGTAACTCGTCCTTTTTGTGAACGTTGAATTCAGTTTTAAGATTTTCAAACAAAGAAGAAACCGTTTGTATTTCAATTTTTATTGAACCAGTAGTATTGCCATGAGTATATAAAACAATGAGTAATAAGTCCTCTTCAGACTGCAGGTGACTGTAACTCAGTAGTAGCCGATTCCTGAAACAGAAAGGGTAGTTACATATGAAATTGGGATTTACGGAAAAGTAACATGGAAATGTTGAAACTAATTGCATGATAAAGTATACCAAGCATTTCAAACAGCTGACAAGAGTTTGAAAGATGTTTATCAACTGGAAACAGCTCATTTGCGTAAAAGAGTAATAAACACATGGGTACATGATATCATTCAATAAAAATGAAGTTTAAAACAGGATAACGGGTGAAAGGATGGATTGTTAAATACCTTTCCCCAGTCCAATTCCATATCCTGGCACTCCGTAGAAACCACCGTAGCCTCCATACAGACCTCCCAGGCCGTATCCCCCGTATTTGCCTCCATACAGACCGCCCATTCCTCCGTACGGGCCATAGCCGTAGCCTCCGTAAACACCTCCGTGCAGTCCACCCATTCCGTAGCCTAATGCGCCCACTCCTCCATACAACACACCCAGTCCATGTGCTCCTCCATACAGACCGGTTGGTTCAGCAAAGGCGGTGACAGCCAAGCAGGCCACAAGGACGGCGACGATCTTCATCATTTTGAGTGTCTGTTCAACAACATTAAAATCATCTTCAAGACAGAGAAACAACATGTTAGCATTACTCGTCTGGAGATTTTTCTCCACGGCACACATCATCGATGATATCATCATGTTTTATTTCGCATGCATCCACATATTTTAAAACTAACAAGAACGGTAAATATCACTTACACAGTCACATTTTAGCGACCTGGAGCAATGAAACACTTGAGAAAGTAGAGATGTGCAGCAGAAGAATGAAAACTTCAGAGTGCACATGCTTACCACAGGCAAACTTTGAAATGATACTCACAGTTTGGTCTGAAGACGTATCTGTGTCTTAGCAGTTGATGACGAAAGAGATGATAGAATACTTTCCCCCTCACCTATATATACAATTTTGTGAACTGTATGTGATTGATTTACATTGGATTGCCCACTTCCAGGTGAGCAACACACCTAAATGTTAATGATGTGAACTGATCATTCTTTTCGCCTCAAATGACTTGCCTCAGGTTATCACCCTAAGGGTATACATGTCTGCTGGTGTACTTGAACATTCATGAAGGAAGTAGAGGGTGGTATATAACAGGGTGTAGGTCTCTCTTCACATCTTTCACATCTCTCTTTAGCATGGTTTAACTGCATTTAGAAAAAATAGTAACTTCCAAGTACTACTCGACTTTGAACCAGTATTAAGCAAATAGTCGTTTGAGAGCTGTCTATCCACTACACGTGTGATGGAGCAATGTACATCAGACATTATGCCATATGTGCCCGAGACGAAATTACAAAAGACGAGAAAATTGATGCAACGTACAAGTACAGCATCGCCACACTACAGCAGTGTCCCTGTTACAAGGGGTTGCTATGTACACATCTACCTGTAATACGGCAGCCTGTCCACACGATGACCGCCTGCTTAATATACTGCTGAAATCTCCCAAAAGCATGATATTCGCCCCACATGTTAACATTCTCACCACACTTAAACAAAATACTACAATAACTTCATTTCCCAGAAGGTATATGCATATACTAGTGTCTTTTCACAAAGGGATTGTGACTATCAATTGTTACAGCACGCATTTATCGGTTACAAACTAGGCATGGCTGTCTTCTGAAAACAGGATAAGGTTTCCCTTATGAACTACAACCTGTTCCCTCGTATTTGTAGACTTTCTTTTGCACGTGTTTCTCATTGGTGTAGCAGAGTTGTTAGGATTCACGTCCCTCCTTCGCCAACACTTTCTGGCATCCCTGTTTGATAGCAAGCCATGCGCACATAACTAGGATATGATGAGAAACGTACTGTGGACTCTGCCTGTACGTAGTGCCAATTCCTGACATTTACACAAAGGATTGGTTCGCTTTATCTGACACCTATCTTCTTTGAAGCAACTGTCCATTTCTTAATATCATTTGTCTGAGGTCACAGAAGTCACTTATCATAAAGGCTTCAGTTGTACTGATACATATATTGGGTACTAAGCAAGACACCAGGTGCTAGGCAACACTTTCTAGTTGTAAATATTTCTTAGATGTTTCACGACCTTTCCATTCGGTCATTTTCGTTCCAGACTGAAGGAATATTGTCTTTGGAAAATGTCTCAACAGTTGCTACAATGCAATGTATATTTGCATCGCTATATCAAGTTTTAATCACTATTGCACGTGATTCACTTCAATTTGTTTTAGACTTCAGGTGAATGTTTGAAACCAAACTTCAGTAGCAAGAAGAAGTAGAAAACTCCATTTTATACTTTACACATGCCCTTTACATGATGAAAACAGTCTTCTCTGCGTTGATAGATGATGTAACCCTTGCCTAAGAATCAATCAAGAACTTTATCATATGTCTACCATATCAGATTCGATACAAGCAATACCCGTCCGATTCCATAAACATATACGTTTGGATAGAGATAAATACTTCTTCAGTTAATTGGAGCAGCGGTATGGAAACGGTTCATTTACATCATGAAATCTGGGAACAAACTTCCCATGTAGTGTACAACATGAATGGTACTTTCGGCAAGTGTTATCAACTATTGATTTCATGTTTAATAGTAAGTTATTTTTGTAGGCTATTCGGGTTTTTTTTCTTGTTTGATAAATAAACCGATAGAATATGCTACAGTAACTTATGATTGCAGACCCTTTCACTTGGAACAGGAAACTCACTTGCATTCGAATCGCATACTGTGCACTCTGACTACTATTGAAAGACTTAATGTACCTGAACACGCAAACATGACTCAACTCCGAGTATTTTCTTATTTCACACAACGACATCACCGAAGCCCTTCGTGGCAGCACAAGTGGTACAATTGCATGAGATATGGAACCAGGGAAGAAATGGCATGTATGAAATATGTAAAGCTTTCAATACCCTATCCTATTCAGTATGATTTCTTCAGGAAAGTCGAAGCACATTTCATAAGTTGACGCCATTGCTTGAAGCAATACTGATTGCACGTTAAGTATTTGGGTGTAACTAAACAACACATGTTTCCAGAGTTAATAATATGGATACATATAGTAACTCGTCCTTTTTGTGAACGTTGAATTCAGTTTTAAGATTTTCAAACAAAGAAGAAACCGTTTGTATTTCAATTTTTATTGAACCAGTAGTATTGCCATGAGTATATAAAACAATGAGTAATAAGTCCTCTTCAGACTGCAGGTGACTGTAACTCAGTAGTAGCCGATTCCTGAAACAGAAAGGGTAGTTACATATGAAATTGGGATTTACGGAAAAGTAACATGGAAATGTTGAAACTAATTGCATGATAAAGTATACCAAGCATTTCAAACAGCTGACAAGAGTTTGAAAGATGTTTATCAACTGGAAACAGCTCATTTGCGTAAAAGAGTAATAAACACATGGGTACATGATATCATTCAATAAAAATGAAGTTTAAAACAGGATAACGGGTGAAAGGATGGATTGTTAAATACCTTTCCCCAGTCCAATTCCATATCCTGGCACTCCGTAGAAACCACCGTAGCCTCCATACAGACCTCCCAGGCCGTATCCCCCGTATTTGCCTCCATACAGACCGCCCATTCCTCCGTACGGGCCATAGCCGTAGCCTCCGTAAACACCTCCGTGCAGTCCACCCATTCCGTAGCCTAATGCGCCCACTCCTCCATACAACACACCCAGTCCATGTGCTCCTCCATACAGACCGGTTGGTTCAGCAAAGGCGGTGACAGCCAAGCAGGCCACAAGGACGGCGACGATCTTCATCATTTTGAGTGTCTGTTCAACAACATTAAAATCATCTTCAAGACAGAGAAACAACATGTTAGCATTACTCGTCTGGAGATTTTTCTCCACGGCACACATCATCGATGATATCATCATGTTTTATTTCGCATGCATCCACATATTTTAAAACTAACAAGAACGGTAAATATCACTTACACAGTCACATTTTAGCGACCTGGAGCAATGAAACACTTGAGAAAGTAGAGATGTGCAGCAGAAGAATGAAAACTTCAGAGTGCACATGCTTACCACAGGCAAACTTTGAAATGATACTCACAGTTTGGTCTGAAGACGTATCTGTGTCTTAGCAGTTGATGACGAAAGAGATGATAGAATACTTTCCCCCTCACCTATATATACAATTTTGTGAACTATATGTGATTGATTTACATTGGATTGCCCACTTCCAGGTGAGCAACACACCTAAATGTTAATGATGTGAACTGATCATTCTTTTCGCCTCAAATGACTTGCCTCAGGTTATCACCCTAAGGGTATACATGTCTGCTGGTGTACTTGAACATTCATGAAGGAAGTAGAGGGTGGTATATAACAGGGTGTAGGTCTCTCTTCACATCTTTCACATCTCTCTTTAGCATGGTTTAACTGCATTTAGAAAAAATAGTAACTTCCAAGTACTACTCGACTTTGAACCAGTATTAAGCAAATAGTCGTTTGAGAGCTGTCTATCCACTACACGTGTGATGGAGCAATGTACATCAGACATTATGCCATATGTGCCCGAGACGAAATTACAAAAGACGAGAAAATTGATGCAACGTACAAGTACAGCATCGCCACACTACAGCAGTGTCCCTGTTACAAGGGGTTGCTATGTACACATCTACCTGTAATACGGCAGCCTGTCCACACGATGACCGCCTGCTTAATATACTGCTGAAATCTCCCAAAAGCATGATATTCGCCCCACATGTTAACATTCTCACCACACTTAAACAAAATACTACAATAACTTCATTTCCCAGAAGGTATATGCATATACTAGTGTCTTTTCACAAAGGGATTGTGACTATCAATTGTTACAGCACGCATTTATCGGTTACAAACTAGGCATGGCTGTCTTCTGAAAACAGGATAAGGTTTCCCTTATGAACTACAACCTGTTCCCTCGTATTTGTAGACTTTCTTTTGCACGTGTTTCTCATTGGTGTAGCAGAGTTGTTAGGATTCACGTCCCTCCTTCGCCAACACTTTCTGGCATCCCTGTTTGATAGCAAGCCATGCGCACATAACTAGGATATGATGAGAAACGTACTGTGGACTCTGCCTGTACGTAGTGCCAATTCCTGACATTTACACAAAGGATTGGTTCGCTTTATCTGACACCTATCTTCTTTGAAGCAACTGTCCATTTCTTAATATCATTTGTCTGAGGTCACAGAAGTCACTTATCATAAAGGCTTCAGTTGTACTGATACATATATTGGGTACTAAGCAAGACACCAGGTGCTAGGCAACACTTTCTAGTTGTAAATATTTCTTAGATGTTTCACGACCTTTCCATTCGGTCATTTTCGTTCCAGACTGAAGGAATATTGTCTTTGGAAAATGTCTCAACAGTTGCTACAATGCAATGTATATTTGCATCGCTATATCAAGTTTTAATCACTATTGCACGTGATTCACTTCAATTTGTTTTAGACTTCAGGTGAATGTTTGAAACCAAACTTCAGTAGCAAGAAGAAGTAGAAAACTCCATTTTATACTTTACACATGCCCTTTACATGATGAAAACAGTCTTCTCTGCGTTGATAGATGATGTAACCCTTGCCTAAGAATCAATCAAGAACTTTATCATATGTCTACCATATCAGATTCGATACAAGCAATTCCCGTCCGATTCCATAAACATATACGTTTGGATAGAGATAAATACTTCTTCAGTTAATTGGAGCAGCGGTATGGAAACGGTTCATTTACATCATGAAATCTGGGAACAAACTTCCCATGTAGTGTACAACATGAATGGTACTTTCGGCAAGTGTTATCAACTATTGATTTCATGTTTAATAGTAAGTTATTTTTGTAGGCTATTCGGGTTTTTTTTCTTGTTTGATAAATAAACCGATAGAATATGCTACAGTAACTTATGATTGCAGACCCTTTCACTTGGAACAGGAAACTCACTTGCATTCGAATCGCATACTGTGCACTCTGACTACTATTGAAAGACTTAATGTACCTGAACACGCAAACATGACTCAACTCCGAGTATTTTCTTATTTCACACAACGACATCACCGAAGTCCTTCGTGGCAGCACAAGTGGTACATTTGCATGAGATATGGAACCAGGGAAGAAATGGCATGTATGAAATATGTAAAGCTTTCAATACCCTATCCTATTCAGTATGATTTCTTCAGGAAAGTCGAAGCACATTTCATAAGTTGACGCCATTGCTTGAAGCAATACTGATTGCACGTTAAGTATTTGGGTGTAACTAAACAACACATGTTTCCAGAGTTAATAATATGGATACATATAGTAACTCGTCCTTTTTGTGAACGTTGAATTCAGTTTTAAGATTTTCAAACAAAGAAGAAACCGTTTGTATTTCAATTTTTATTGAACCAGTAGTATTGCCATGAGTATATAAAACAATGAGTAATAAGTCCTCTTCAGACTGCAGGTGACTGTAACTCAGTAGTAGCCGATTCCTGAAACAGAAAGGGTAGTTACATATGAAATTGGGATTTACGGAAAAGTAACATGGAAATGTTGAAACTAATTGCATGATAAAGTATACCAAGCATTTCAAACAGCTGACAAGAGTTTGAAAGATGTTTATCAACTGGAAACAGCTCATTTGCGTAAAAGAGTAATAAACACATGGGTACATGATATCATTCAATAAAAATGAAGTTTAAAACAGGATAACGGGTGAAAGGATGGATTGTTAAATACCTTTCCCCAGTCCAATTCCATATCCTGGCACTCCGTAGAAACCACCGTAGCCTCCATACAGACCTCCCAGGCCGTATCCCCCGTATTTGCCTCCATACAGACCGCCCATTCCTCCGTACGGGCCATAGCCGTAGCCTCCGTAAACACCTCCGTGCAGTCCACCCATTCCGTAGCCTAATGCGCCCACTCCTCCATACAACACACCCAGTCCATGTGCTCCTCCATACAGACCGGTTGGTTCAGCAAAGGCGGTGACAGCCAAGCAGGCCACAAGGACGGCGACGATCTTCATCATTTTGAGTATCTGTTCAACAACATTAAAATCATCTTCAAGACAGAGAAACAACATGTTAGCATTACTCGTCTGGAGATTTTTCTCCACGGCACACATCATCGATGATATCATCATGTTTTATTTCGCATGCATCCACATATTTTAAAACTAACAAGAACGGTAAATATCACTTACACACTCACATTTTAGCGACCTGGAGCAATGAAACACTTGAGAAAGTAGAGATGTGCAGCAGAAGAATGAAAACTTCAGAGTGCACATGCTTACCACAGGCAAACTTTGAAATGATACTCACAGTTTGGTCTGAAGACGTATCTGTGTCTTAGCAGTTGATGACGAAAGAGATGATAGAATACTTTCCCCCTCACCTATATATACAATTTTGTGAACTATATGTGATTGATTTACATTGGATTGCCCACTTCCAGGTGAGCAACACACCTAAATGTTAATGATGTGAACTGATCATTCTTTTCGCCTCAAATGACTTGCCTCAGGTTATCACCCTAAGGGTATACATGTCTGCTGGTGTACTTGAACATTCATGAAGGAAGTAGAGGGTGGTATATAACAGGGTGTAGGTCTCTCTTCACATCTTTCACATCTCTCTTTAGCATGGTTTAACTGCATTTAGAAAAAATAGTAACTTCCAAGTACTACTCGACTTTGAACCAGTATTAAGCAAATAGTCGTTTGAGAGCTGTCTATCCACTACACTTGTGATGGAGCAATGTACATCAGACATTATGCCATATGTGCCCGAGACGAAATTACAAAAGACGAGAAAATTGATGCAACGTACAAGTACAGCATCGCCACACTACAGCAGTGTCACTGTTACAAGGGGTTGCTATGTACACATCTACCTGTAATACGGCAGCCTGTCCACACGATGACCGCCTACTTAATATACTGCTGAAATCTCCCAAAAGCATGATATTCGCCCCACATGTTAACATTCTCACCACACTTAAACAAAATACTACAATAACTTCATTTCCCAGAAGGTATATGCATATACTAGTGTCTTTTCACAAAGGGATTGTGACTATCAATTGTTACAGCACGCATTTATCGGTTACAAACTAGGCATGGCTGTCTTCTGAAAACAGGATAAGGTTTCCCTTATGAACTACAACCTGTTCCCTCGTATTTGTAGACTTTCTTTTGCACGTGTTTCTCATTGGTGTAGCAGAGGGGTTAGGATTCACGTCCCTCCTTCGCCAACACTTTCTGGCATCCCTGTTTGATAGCAAGCCATGCGCACATAACTAGGATATGATGAGAAACGTACTGTGGACTCTGCCTGTACGTAGTGCCAATTCCTGACATTTACACAAAGGATTGGTTCGCTTTATCTGACACCTATCTTCTTTGAAGCAACTGTCCATTTCTTAATATCATTTGTCTGAGGTCACAGAAGTCACTTATCATAAAGGCTTCAGTTGTACTGATACATATATTGGGTACTAAGCAAGACACCAGGTGCTAGGCAACACTTTCTAGTTGCAAATATTTCTTAGATGTTTCACGACCTTTCCATTCGGTCATTTTCGTTCCAGACTGAAGGAATATTGTCTTTGGAAAATGTCTCAACAGTTGCTACAATGCAATGTATATTTGCATCGCTATATCAAGTTTTAATCACTATTGCACGTGATTCACTTCAATTTGTTTTAGACTTCAGGTGAATGTTTGAAACCAAACTTCAGTAGCAAGAAGAAGTAGAAAACTCCATTTTGTACTTTACACATGCCCTTTACATGATGAAAACAGTCTTCTCTGCGTTGATAGATGATGTAACCCTTGCCTAAGAATCAATCAAGAACTTTATCATATGTCTACCATATCAGATTCGATACAAGCAATACCCGTCCGATTCCATAAACATATACGTTTGGATAGAGATAAATACTTCTTCAGTTAATTGGAGCAGCGGTATGGAAACGGTTCATTTACATCATGAAATCTGGGAACAAACTTCCCATGTAGTGTACAACATGAATGGTACTTTCGGCAAGTGTTATCAACTATTGATTTCATGTTTAATAGTAAGTTATTTTTGTAGGCTATTCGGGTTTTTTTTCTTGTTTGATAAATAAACCGATAGAATATGCTACAGTAACTTATGATTGCAGACCCTTTCACTTGGAACAGGAAACTCACTTGCATTCGAATCGCATACTGTGCACTCTGACTACTATTGAAAGACTTAATGTACCTGAACACGCAAACATGACTCAACTCCGAGTATTTTCTTATTTCACACAACGACATCACCGAAGCCCTTCGTGGCAGCACAAGTGGTACATTTGCATGAGATATGGAACCAGGGAAGAAATGGCATGTATGAAATATGTAAAGCTTTCAATACCCTATCCTATTCAGTATGATTTCTTCAGGAAAGTCGAAGCACATTTCATAAGTTGACGCCATTGCTTGAAGCAATACTGATTGCACGTTAAGTATTTGGGTGTAACTAAACAACACATGTTTCCAGAGTTAATAATATGGATACATATAGTAACTCGTCCTTTTTGTGAACGTTGAATTCAGTTTTAAGATTTTCAAACAAAGAAGAAACCGTTTGTATTTCAATTTTTATTGAACCAGTAGTATTGCCATGAGTATATAAAACAATGAGTAATAAGTCCTCTTCAGACTGCAGGTGACTGTAACTCAGTAGTAGCCGATTCCTGAAACAGAAAGGGTAGTTACATATGAAATTGGGATTTACGGAAAAGTAACATGGAAATGTTGAAACTAATTGCATGATAAAGTATACCAAGCATTTCAAACAGCTGACAAGAGTTTGAAAGATGTTTATCAACTGGAAACAGCTCATTTGCGTAAAAGAGTAATAAACACATGGGTACATGATATCATTCAATAAAAATGAAGTTTAAAACAGGATAACGGGTGAAAGGATGGATTGTTAAATACCTTTCCCCAGTCCAATTCCATATCCTGGCACTCCGTAGAAACCACCGTAGCCTCCATACAGACCTCCCAGGCCGTATCCCCCGTATTTGCCTCCATACAGACCGCCCATTCCTCCGTACGGGCCATAGCCGTAGCCTCCGTAAACACCTCCGTGCAGTCCACCCATTCCGTAGCCTAATGCGCCCACTCCTCCATACAACACACCCAGTCCATGTGCTCCTCCATACAGACCGGTTGGTTCAGCAAAGGCGGTGACAGCCAAGCAGGCCACAAGGACGGCGACGATCTTCATCATTTTGAGTATCTGTTCAACAACATTAAAATCATCTTCAAGACAGAGAAACAACATGTTAGCATTACTCGTCTGGAGATTTTTCTCCACGGCACACATCATCCATGATGTTATCATGTTTTATTTCGCATGCATCCACATATTTTAAAACTAACAAGAACGGTAAATATCACTTACACAGTCACATTTTAGCGACCTGGAGCAATGAAACACTTGAGAAAGTAGAGATGTGCAGCAGAAGAATGAAAACTTCAGAGTGCACATGCTTACCACAGGCAAACTTTGAAATGATACTCACAGTTTGGTCTGAAGACGTATCTGTGTCTTAGCAGTTGATGACGAAAGAGATGATAGAATACTTTCCCCCTCACCTATATATACAATTTTGTGAACTATATGTGATTGATTTACATTGGATTGCCCACTTCCAGGTGAGCAACACACCTAAATGTTAATGATGTGAACTGATCATTCTTTTCGCCTCAAATGACTTGCCTCAGGTTATCACCCTAAGGGTATACATGTCTGCTGGTGTACTTGAACATTCATGAAGGAAGTAGAGGGTGGTATATAACAGGGTGTAGGTCTCTCTTCACATCTTTCACATCTCTCTTTAGCATGGTTTAACTACATTTAGAAAAAATAGTAACTTCCAAGTACTACTCGACTTTGAACCAGTATTAAGCAAATAGTCGTTTGAGAGCTGTCTATCCACTACACTTGTGATGGAGCAATGTACATCAGACATTATGCCATATGTGCCCGAGACGAAGTTACTAAAGACGAGAAAATTGATGCAACGTACAAGTACAGCATCGCCACACTACAGCAGTGTCACTGTTACAAGGGGTTGCTATGTACACATCTACCTGTAATACGGCAGCCTGTCCACACGATGACCGCCTGCTTAATATACTGCTGAAATCTCCCAAAAGCATGATATTCGCCCCACATGTTAACATTCTCACCACACTTAAACAAAATACTACAATAACTTCATTTCCCAGAAGGTATATGCATATACTAGTGTCTTTTCACAAAGGGATTGTGACTATCAATTGTTACAGCACGCATTTATCGGTTACAAACTAGGCATGGCTGTCTTCTGAAAACAGGATAAGGTTTCCCTTATGAACTACAACCTGTTCCCTCGTATTTGTAGACTTTCTTTTGCACGTGTTTCTCATTGGTGTAGCAGAGGGGTTAGGATTCACGTCCCTCCTTCGCCAACACTTTCTGGCATCCCTGTTTGATAGCAAGCCATGCGCACATAACTAGGATATGATGAGAAACGTACTGTGGACTCTGCCTGTACGTAGTGCCAATTCCTGACATTTACACAAAGGATTGGTTCGCTTTATCTGACACCTATCTTCTTTGAAGCAACTGTCCATTTCTTAATATCATTTGTCTGAGGTCACAGAAGTCACTTATCATAAAGGCTTCAGTTGTACTGATACATATATTGGGTACTAAGCAAGACACCAGGTGCTAGGCAACACTTTCTAGTTGTAAATATTTCTTAGATGTTTCACGACCTTTCCATTCGGTCATTTTCGTTCCAGACTGAAGGAATATTGTCTTTGGAAAATGTCTCAACAGTTGCTACAATGCAATGTATATTTGCATCGCTATATCAAGTTTTAATCACTATTGCACGTGATTCACTTCAATTTGTTTTAGACTTCAGGTGAATGTTTGAAACCAAACTTCAGTAGCAAGAAGAAGTAGAAAACTCCATTTTATACTTTACACATGCCCTTTACATGATGAAAACAGTCTTCTCTGCGTTGATAGATGATGTAACCCTTGCCTAAGAATCAATCAAGAACTTTATCATATGTCTACCATATCAGATTCGATACAAGCAATACCCGTCCGATTCCATAAACATATACGTTTGGATAGAGATAAATACTTCTTCAGTTAATTGGAGCAGCGGTATGGAAACGGTTCATTTACATCATGAAATCTGGGAACAAACTTCCCATGTAGTGTACAACATGAATGGTACTTTCGGCAAGTGTTATCAACTATTGATTTCATGTTTAATAGTAAGTTATTT
The DNA here is from genome assembly GCF_037392515.1 of Haliotis asinina. Classification (NCBI taxonomy): domain Eukaryota; kingdom Metazoa; phylum Mollusca; class Gastropoda; order Lepetellida; family Haliotidae; genus Haliotis; species Haliotis asinina. The sequence continues at coordinate 5,726,744 of NC_090294.1, read as the reverse complement.
TTGTAGGCTATTCGGGTTTTTTTTCTTGTTTGATAAATAAACCGATAGAATATGCTACAGTAACTTATGATTGCAGACCCTTTCACTTGGAACAGGAAACTCACTTGCATTCGAATCGCATACTGTGCACTCTGACTACTATTGAAAGACTTAATGTACCTGAACACGCAAACATGACTCAACTCCGAGTATTTTCTTATTTCACACAACGACATCACCGAAGCCCTTCGTGGCAGCACAAGTGGTACATTTGCATGAGATATGGAACCAGGGAAGAAATGGCATGTATGAAATATGTAAAGCTTTCAATACCCTATCCTATTCAGTCTGATTTCTTCAGGAAAGTCGAAGCACATTTCATAAGTTGACGCCATTGCTTGAAGCAATACTGATTGCACGTTAAGTATTTGGGTGTAACTAAACAACACATGTTTCCAGAGTTAATAATATGGATACATATAGTAACTCGTCCTTTTTGTGAACGTTGAATTCAGTTTTAAGATTTTCAAACAAAGAAGAAACCGTTTGTATTTCAATTTTTATTGAACCAGTAGTATTGCCATGAGTATATAAAACAATGAGTAATAAGTCCTCTTCAGACTGCAGGTGACTGTAACTCAGTAGTAGCCGATTCCTGAAACAGAAAGGGTAGTTACATATGAAATTGGGATTTACGGAAAAGTAACATGGAAATGTTGAAACTAATTGCATGATAAAGTATACCAAGCATTTCAAACAGCTGACAAGAGTTTGAAAGATGTTTATCAACTGGAAACAGCTCATTTGCGTAAAAGAGTAATAAACACATGGGTACATGATATCATTCAATAAAAATGAAGTTTAAAACAGGATAACGGGTGAAAGGATGGATTGTTAAATACCTTTCCCCAGTCCAATTCCATATCCTGGCACTCCGTAGAAACCACCGTAGCCTCCATACAGACCTCCCAGGCCGTATCCCCCGTATTTGCCTCCATACAGACCGCCCATTCCTCCGTACGGGCCATAGCCGTAGCCTCCGTAAACACCTCCGTGCAGTCCACCCATTCCGTAGCCTAATGCGCCCACTCCTCCATACAACACACCCAGTCCATGTGCTCCTCCATACAGACCGGTTGGTTCAGCAAAGGCGGTGACAGCCAAGCAGGCCACAAGGACGGCGACGATCTTCATCATTTTGAGTATCTGTTCAACAACATTAAAATCATCTTCAAGACAGAGAAACAACATGTTAGCATTACTCGTCTGGAGATTTTTCTCCACGGCACACATCATCGATGATATCATCATGTTTTATTTCGCATGCATCCACATATTTTAAAACTAACAAGAACGGTAAATATCACTTACACACTCACATTTTAGCGACCTGGAGCAATGAAACACTTGAGAAAGTAGAGATGTGCAGCAGAAGAATGAAAACTTCAGAGTGCACATGCTTACCACAGGCAAACTTTGAAATGATACTCACAGTTTGGTCTGAAGACGTATCTGTGTCTTAGCAGTTGATGACGAAAGAGATGATAGAATACTTTCCCCCTCACCTATATATACAATTTTGTGAACTATATGTGATTGATTTACATTGGATTGCCCACTTCCAGGTGAGCAACACACCTAAATGTTAATGATGTGAACTGATCATTCTTTTCGCCTCAAATGACTTGCCTCAGGTTATCACCCTAAGGGTATACATGTCTGCTGGTGTACTTGAACATTCATGAAGGAAGTAGAGGGTGGTATATAACAGGGTGTAGGTCTCTCTTCACATCTTTCACATCTCTCTTTAGCATGGTTTAACTGCATTTAGAAAAAATAGTAACTTCCAAGTACTACTCGACTTTGAACCAGTATTAAGCAAATAGTCGTTTGAGAGCTGTCTATCCACTACACTTGTGATGGAGCAATGTACATCAGACATTATGCCATATGTGCCCGAGACGAAATTACAAAAGACGAGAAAATTGATGCAACGTACAAGTACAGCATCGCCACACTACAGCAGTGTCACTGTTACAAGGGGTTGCTATGTACACATCTACCTGTAATACGGCAGCCTGTCCACACGATGACCGCCTGCTTAATAAAGTGCTGAAATCTCCCAAAAGCATGATATTCGCCCCACATGTTAACATTCTCACCACACTTAAACAAAATACTACAATAACTTCATTTCCCAGAAGGTATATGCATATACTAGTGTCTTTTCACAAAGGGATTGTGACTATCAATTGTTACAGCACGCATTTATCGGTTACAAACTAGGCATGGCTGTCTTCTGAAAACAGGATAAGGTTTCCCTTATGAACTACAACCTTTTCCCTCGTATTTGTAGACTTTCTTTTGCACGTGTTTCTCATTGGTGTAGCAGAGGGGTTAGGATTCACGTCCCTCCTTCGCCAACACTTTCTGGCATCCCTGTTTGATAGCAAGCCATGCGCACATAACTAGGATATGATGGGAAACGTACTGTGGATTCTGCCTGTACGTAGTGCCAATTCCTGACATTTACACAAAGGATTGGTTCGCTTTATCTGACACCTATCTTCTTTGATGCAACTGTCCATTTCTTAATATCATTTGTCTGAGGTCACAGAAGTCACTTATCATAAAGGCTTCAGTTGTACTGATACATATATTGGGTACTAAGCAAGACACCAGGTGCTAGGCAACACTTTCTAGTTGTAAATATTTCTTAGATGTTTCACGACCTTTCCATTCGGTCATTTTCGTTGCAGACTGAAGGAATATTGTCTTTGGAAAATGTCTCAACAGTTGCTACAATGCAATGTATATTTGCATCGCTATATCAAGTTTTAATCACTATTGCACGTGATTCACTTCAATTTGTTTTAGACTTCAGGTGAATGTTTGAAACCAAACTTCAGTAGCAAGAAGAAGTAGAAAACTCCATTTTATACTTTACACATGCCCTTTACATGATGAAAACAGTCTTCTCTGCGTTGATAGATGATGTAACCCTTGCCTAAGAATCAATCAAGAACTTTATCATATGTCTACCATATCAGATTCGATACAAGCAATTCCCGTCCGATTCCATAAACATATACGTTTGGATAGAGATAAATACTTCTTCAGTTAATTGGAGCAGCGGTATGGAAACGGTTCATTTACATCATGAAATCTGGGAACAAACTTCCCATGTAGTGTACAACATGAATGGTACTTTCGGCAAGTGTTATCAACTATTGATTTCATGTTTAATAGTAAGTTATTTTTGTAGGCTATTCGGGTTTTTTTTCTTGTTTGATAAATAAACCGATAGAATATGCTACAGTAACTTATGATTGCAGACCCTTTCACTTGGAACAGGAAACTCACTTGCATTCGAATCGCATACTGTGCACTCTGACTACTATTGAAAGACTTAATGTACCTGAACACGCAAACATGACTCAACTCCGAGTATTTTCTTATTTCACACAACGACATCACCGAAGCCCTTCGTGGCAGCACAAGTGGTACATTTGCATGAGATATGGAACCAGGGAAGAAATGGCATGTATGAAATATGTAAAGCTTTCAATACCCTATCCTATTCAGTCTGATTTCTTCAGGAAAGTCGAAGCACATTTCATAAGTTGACGCCATTGCTTGAAGCAATACTGATTGCACGTTAAGTATTTGGGTGTAACTAAACAACACATGTTTCCAGAGTTAATAATATGGATACATATAGTAACTCGTCCTTTTTGTGAACGTTGAATTCAGTTTTAAGATTTTCAAACAAAGAAGAAACCGTTTGTATTTCAATTTTTATTGAACCAGTAGTATTGCCATGAGTATATAAAACAATGAGTAATAAGTCCTCTTCAGACTGCAGGTGACTGTAACTCAGTAGTAGCCGATTCCTGAAACAGAAAGGGTAGTTACATATGAAATTGGGATTTACGGAAAAGTAACATGGAAATGTTGAAACTAATTGCATGATAAAGTATACCAAGCATTTCAAACAGCTGACAAGAGTTTGAAAGATGTTTATCAACTGGAAACAGCTCATTTGCGTAAAAGAGTAATAAACACATGGGTACATGATATCATTCAATAAAAATGAAGTTTAAAACAGGATAACGGGTGAAAGGATGGATTGTTAAATACCTTTCCCCAGTCCAATTCCATATCCTGGCACTCCGTAGAAACCACCGTAGCCTCCATACAGACCTCCCAGGCCGTATCCCCCGTATTTGCCTCCATACAGACCGCCCATTCCTCCGTACGGGCCATAGCCGTAGCCTCCGTAAACACCTCCGTGCAGTCCACCCATTCCGTAGCCTAATGCGCCCACTCCTCCATACAACACACCCAGTCCATGTGCTCCTCCATACAGACCGGTTGGTTCAGCAAAGGCGGTGACAGCCAAGCAGGCCACAAGGACGGCGACGATCTTCATCATTTTGAGTATCTGTTCAACAACATTAAAATCATCTTCAAGACAGAGAAACAACATGTTAGCATTACTCGTCTGGAGATTTTTCTCCACGGCACACATCATCCATGATGTTATCATGTTTTATTTCGCATGCATCCACATATTTTAAAACTAACAAGAACGGTAAATATCACTTACACACTCACATTTTAGCGACCTGGAGCAATGAAACACTTGAGAAAGTAGAGATGTGCAGCAGAAGAATGAAAACTTCAGAGTGCACATGCTTACCACAGGCAAACTTTGAAATGATACTCACAGTTTGGTCTGAAGACGTATCTGTGTCTTAGCAGTTGATGACGAAAGAGATGATAGAATACTTTCCCCCTCACCTATATATACAATTTTGTGAACTATATGTGATTGATTTACATTGGATTGCCCACTTCCAGGTGAGCAACACACCTAAATGTTAATGATGTGAACTGATCATTCTTTTCGCCTCAAATGACTTGCCTCAGGTTATCACCCTAAGGGTATACATGTCTGCTGGTGTACTTGAACATTCATGAAGGAAGTAGAGGGTGGTATATAACAGGGTGTAGGTCTCTCTTCACATCTTTCACATCTCTCTTTAGCATGGTTTAACTGCATTTAGAAAAAATAGTAACTTCCAAGTACTACTCGACTTTGAACCAGTATTAAGCAAATAGTCGTTTGAGAGCTGTCTATCCACTACACTTGTGATGGAGCAATGTACATCAGACATTATGCCATATGTGCCTGAGACGAAGTTACAAAAGACGAGAAAATTGATGCAACGTACAAGTACAGCATCGCCACACTACAGCAGTGTCACTGTTACAAGGGGTTGCTATGTACACATCTACCTGTAATACGGCAGCCTGTCCACACGATGACCGCCTGCTTAATATACTGCTGAAATCTCCCAAAAGCATGATATTCGCCCCACATGTTAACATTCTCACCACACTTAAACAAAATACTACAATAACTTCATTTCCCAGAAGGTATATGCATATACTAGTGTCTTTTCACAAAGGGATTGTGACTATCAATTGTTACAGCACGCATTTATCGGTTACAAACTAGGCATGGCTGTCTTCTGAAAACAGGATAAGGTTTCCCTTATGAACTACAACCTGTTCCCTCGTATTTGTAGACTTTCTTTTGCACGTGTTTCTCATTGGTGTAGCAGAGGGGTTAGGATTCACGTCCCTCCTTCGCCAACACTTTCTGGCATCTCTGTTTGATAGCAAGCCATGCGCACATAACTAGGATATGATGAGAAACGTACTGTGGACTCTGCCTGTACGTAGTGCCAATTCCTGACATTTACACAAAGGATTGGTTCGCTTTATCTGACACCTATCTTCTTTGAAGCAACTGTCCATTTCTTAATATCATTTGTCTGAGGTCACAGAAGTCACTTATCATAAAGGCTTCAGTTGTACTGATACATATATTGGGTACTAAGCAAGACACCAGGTGCTAGGCAACACTTTCTAGTTGTAAATATTTCTTAGATGTTTCACGACCTTTCCATTCGGTCATTTTCGTTCCAGACTGAAGGAATATTGTCTTTGGAAAATGTCTCAACAGTTGCTACAATGCAATGTATATTTGCATCGCTATATCAAGTTTTAATCACTATTGCACGTGATTCACTTCAATTTGTTTTAGACTTCAGGTGAATGTTTGAAACCAAACTTCAGTAGCAAGAAGAAGTAGAAAACTCCATTTTATACTTTACACATGCCCTTTACATGATGAAAACAGTCTTCTCTGCGTTGATAGATGATGTAACCCTTGCCTAAGAATCAATCAAGAACTTTATCATATGTCTACCATATCAGATTCGACACAAGCAATTCCCGTCCGATTCCATAAACATATACGTTTGGATAGAGATAAATACTTCTTCAGTTAATTGGAGCAGCGGTATGGAAACGGTTCATTTACATCATGAAATCTGGGAACAAACTTCCCATGTAGTGTACAACATGAATGGTACTTTCGGCAAGTGTTATCAACTATTGATTTCATGTTTAATAGTAAGTTATTTTTGTAGGCTATTCGGGGTTTTTTTCTTGTTTGATAAATAAACCGATAGAATATGCTACAGTAACTTATGATTGCAGACCCTTTCACTTGGAACAGGAAACTCACTTGCATTCGAATCGCATACTGTGCACTCTGACTACTATTGAAAGACTTAATGTACCTGAACACGCAAACATGACTCAACTCCGAGTATTTTCTTATTTCACACAACGACATCACCGAAGCCCTTCGTGGCAGCACAAGTGGTACATTTGCATGAGATATGGAACCAGGGAAGAAATGGCATGTATGAAATATGTAAAGCTTTCAATACCCTATCCTATTCAGTCTGATTTCTTCAGGAAAGTCGAAGCACATTTCATAAGTTGACGCCATTGCTTGAAGCAATACTGATTGCACGTTAAGTATTTGGGTGTAACTAAACAACACATGTTTCCAGAGTTAATAATATGGATACATATAGTAACTCGTCCTTTTTGTGAACGTTGAATTCAGTTTTAAGATTTTCAAACAAAGAAGAAACCGTTTGTATTTCAATTTTTATTGAACCAGTAGTATTGCCATGAGTATATAAAACAATGAGTAATAAGTCCTCTTCAGACTGCAGGTGACTGTAACTCAGTAGTAGCCGATTCCTGAAACAGAAAGGGTAGTTACATATGAAATTGGGATTTACGGAAAAGTAACATGGAAATGTTGAAACTAATTGCATGATAAAGTATACCAAGCATTTCAAACAGCTGACAAGAGTTTGAAAGATGTTTATCAACTGGAAACAGCTCATTTGCGTAAAAGAGTAATAAACACATGGGTACATGATATCATTCAATAAAAATGAAGTTTAAAACAGGATAACGGGTGAAAGGATGGATTGTTAAATACCTTTCCCCAGTCCAATTCCATATCCTGGCACTCCGTAGAAACCACCGTAGCCTCCATACAGACCTCCCAGGCCGTATCCCCCGTATTTGCCTCCATACAGACCGCCCATTCCTCCGTACGGGCCATAGCCGTAGCCTCCGTAAACACCTCCGTGCAGTCCACCCATTCCGTAGCCTAATGCGCCCACTCCTCCATACAACACACCCAGTCCATGTGCTCCTCCATACAGACCGGTTGGTTCAGCAAAGGCGGTGACAGCCAAGCAGGCCACAAGGACGGCGACGATCTTCATCATTTTGAGTATCTGTTCAACAACATTAAAATCATCTTCAAGACAGAGAAACAACATGTTAGCATTACTCGTCTGGAGATTTTTCTCCACGGCACACATCATCGATGATGTTATCATGTTTTATTTCGCATGCATCCACATATTTTAAAACTAACAAGAACGGTAAATATCACTTACACACTCACATTTTAGCGACCTGGAGCAATGAAACACTTGAGAAAGTAGAGATGTGCAGCAGAAGAATGAAAACTTCAGAGTGCACATGCTTACCACAGGCAAACTTTGAAATGATACTCACAGTTTGGTCTGAAGACGTATCTGTGTCTTAGCAGTTGATGACGAAAGAGATGATAGAATACTTTCCCCCTCACCTATATATACAATTTTGTGAACTATATGTGATTGATTTACATTGGATTGCCCACTTCCAGGTGAGCAACACACCTAAATGTTAATGATGTGAACTGATCATTCTTTTCGCCTCAAATGACTTGCCTCAGGTTATCACCCTAAGGGTATACATGTCTGCTGGTGTACTTGAACATTCATGAAGGAAGTAGAGGGTGGTATATAACAGGGTGTAGGTCTCTCTTCACATCTTTCACATCTCTCTTTAGCATGGTTTAACTGCATTTAGAAAAAATAGTAACTTCCAAGTACTACTCGACTTTGAACCAGTATTAAGCAAATAGTCGTTTGAGAGCTGTCTATCCACTACACTTGTGATGGAGCAATGTACATCAGACATTATGCCATATGTGCCCGAGACGAAGTTACAAAAGACGAGAAAATTGATGCAACGTACAAGTACAGCATCGCCACACTACAGCAGTGTCACTGTTACAAGGGGTTGCTATGTACACATCTACCTGTAATACGGCAGCCTGTCCACACGATGACCGCCTGCTTAATATACTGCTGAAATCTCCCAAAAGCATGATATTCGCCCCACATGTTAACATTCTCACCACACTTAAACAAAATACTACAATAACTTCATTTCCCAGAAGGTATATGCATATACTAGTGTCTTTTCACAAAGGGATTGTGACTATCAATTGTTACAGCACGCATTTATCGGTTACAAACTAGGCATGGCTGTCTTCTGAAAACAGGATAAGGTTTCCCTTATGAACTACAACCTGTTCCCTCGTATTTGTAGACTTTCTTTTGCACGTGTTTCTCATTGGTGTAGCAGAGGGGTTAGGATTCACGTCCCTCCTTCGCCAACACTTTCTGGCATCCCTGTTTGATAGCAAGCCATGCGCACATAACTAGCATATGATGAGAAACGTACTGTGGACTCTGCCTGTACGTAGTGCCAATTCCTGACATTTACACAAAGGATTGGTTCGCTTTATCTGACACCTATCTTCTTTGAAGCAACTGTCCATTTCTTAATATCATTTGTCTGAGGTCACAGAAGTCACTTATCATAAAGGCTTCAGTTGTACTGATACATATATTGGGTACTAAGCAAGACACCAGGTGCTAGGCAACACTTTCTAGTTGTAAATATTTCTTAGATGTTTCACGACCTTTCCATTCGGTCATTTTCGTTGCAGACTGAAGGAATATTGTCTTTGGAAAATGTCTCAACAGTTGCTACAATGCAATGTATATTTGCATCGCTATATCAAGTTTTAATCACTATTGCACGTGATTCACTTCAATTTGTTTTAGACTTCAGGTGAATGTTTGAAACCAAACTTCAGTAGCAAGAAGAAGTAGAAAACTCCATTTTATACTTTACACATGCCCTTTACATGATGAAAACAGTCTTCTCTGCGTTGATAGATGATGTAACCCTTGCCTAAGAATCAATCAAGAACTTTATCATATGTCTACCATATCAGATTCGATACAAGCAATTCCCGTTCGATTCCATAAACATATACGTTTGGATAGAGATAAATACTTCTTCAGTTAATTGGAGCAGCGGTATGGAAACGGTTCATTTACATCATGAAATCTGGGAACAAACTTCCCATGTAGTGTACAACATGAATGGTACTTTCGGCAAGTGTTATCAACTATTGATTTCATGTTTAATAGTAAGTTATTTTTGTAGGCTATTCGAGGTTTTTTTCTTGTTTGATAAATAAACCGATAGAATATGCTACAGTAACTTATGATTGCAGACCCTTTCACTTGGAACAGGAAACTCACTTGCATTCGAATCGCATACTGTGCACTCTGACTACTATTGAAAGACTTAATGTACCTGAACACGCAAACATGACTCAACTCCGAGTATTTTCTTATTTCACACAACGACATCACCGAAGCCCTTCGTGGCAGCACAAGTGGTACATTTGCATGAGATATGGAACCAGGGAAGAAATGGCATGTATGAAATATGTAAAGCTTTCAATACCCTATCCTATTCAGTCTGATTTCTTCAGGAAAGTCGAAGCACATTTCATAAGTTGACGCCATTGCTTGAAGCAATACTGATTGCACGTTAAGTATTTGGGTGTAACTAAACAACACATGTTTCCAGAGTTAATAATATGGATACATATAGTAACTCGTCCTTTTTGTGAACGTTGAATTCAGTTTTAAGATTTTCAAACAAAGAAGAAACCGTTTGTATTTCAATTTTTATTGAACCAGTAGTATTGCCATGAGTATATAAAACAATGAGTAATAAGTCCTCTTCAGACTGCAGGTGACTGTAACTCAGTAGTAGCCGATTCCTGAAACAGAAAGGGTAGTTACATATGAAATTGGGATTTACGGAAAAGTAACATGGAAATGTTGAAACTAATTGCATGATAAAGTATACCAAGCATTTCAAACAGCTGACAAGAGTTTGAAAGATGTTTATCAACTGGAAACAGCTCATTTGCGTAAAAGAGTAATAAACACATGGGTACATGATATCATTCAATAAAAATGAAGTTTAAAACAGGATAACGGGTGAAAGGATGGATTGTTAAATACCTTTCCCCAGTCCAATTCCATATCCTGGCACTCCGTAGAAACCACCGTAGCTTCCATACAGACCTCCCAGGCCGTATCCCCCGTATTTGCCTCCATACAGACCGCCCATTCCTCCGTACGGGCCATAGCCGTAGCCTCCGTAAACACCTCCGTGCAGTCCACCCATTCCGTAGCCTAATGCGCCCACTCCTCCATACAACACACCCAGTCCATGTGCTCCTCCATACAGACCGGTTGGTTCAGCAAAGGCGGTGACAGCCAAGCAGGCCACAAGGACGGCGACGATCTTCATCATTTTGAGTATCTGTTCAACAACATTAAAATCATCTTCAAGACAGAGAAACAACATGTTAGCATTACTCGTCTGGAGATTTTTCTCCACGGCACACATCATCGATGATGTTATCATGTTTTATTTCGCATGCATCCACATATTTTAAAACTAACAAGAACGGTAAATATCACTTACACACTCACATTTTAGCGACCTGGAGCAATGAAACACTTGAGAAAGTAGAGATGTGCAGCAGAAGAATGAAAACTTCAGAGTGCACATGCTTACCACAGGCAAACTTTGAAATGATACTCACAGTTTGGTCTGAAGACGTATCTGTGTCTTAGCAGTTGATGACGAAAGAGATGATAGAATACTTTCCCCCTCACCTATATATACAATTTTGTGAACTATATGTGATTGATTTACATTGGATTGCCCACTTCCAGGTGAGCAACACACCTAAATGTTAATGATGTGAACTGATCATTCTTTTCGCCTCAAATGACTTGCCTCAGGTTATCACCCTAAGGGTATACATGTCTGCTGGTGTACTTGAACATTCATGAAGGAAGTAGAGGGTGGTATATAACAGGGTGTAGGTCTCTCTTCACATCTTTCACATCTCTCTTTAGCATGGTTTAACTGCATTTAGAAAAAATAGTAACTTCCAAGTACTACTCGACTTTGAACCAGTATTAAGCAAATAGTGGTTTGAGAGCTGTCTATCCACTACACTTGTGATGGAGCAATGTACATCAGACATTATGCCATATGTGCCCGAGACGAAGTTACAAAAGACGAGAAAATTGATGCAACGTACAAGTACAGCATCGCCACACTACAGCAGTGTCACTGTTACAAGGGGTTGCTATGTACACATCTACCTGTAATACGGCAGCCTGTCCACACGATGACCGCCTGCTTAATATACTGCTGAAATCTCCCAAAAGCATGATATTCGCCCCACATGTTAACATTCTCACCACACTTAAACAAAATACTACAATAACTTCATTTCCCAGAAGGTATATGCATATACTAGTGTCTTTTCACAAAGGGATTGTGACTATCAATTGTTACAGCACGCATTTATCGGTTACAAACTAGGCATGGCTGTCTTCTGAAAACAGGATAAGGTTTCCCTTATGAACTACAACCTGTTCCCTCGTATTTGTAGACTTTCTTTTGCACGTGTTTCTCATTGGTGTAGCAGAGGGGTTAGGATTCACGTCCCTCCTTCGCCAACACTTTCTGGCATCCCTGTTTGATAGCAAGCCATGCGCACATAACTAGGATATGATGAGAAACGTACTGTGGACTCTGCCTGTACGTAGTGCCAATTCCTGACATTTACACAAAGGATTGGTTCGCTTTATCTGACACCTATCTTCTTTGAAGCAACTGTCCATTTCTTAATATCATTTGTCTGAGGTCACAGAAGTCACTTATCATAAAGGCTTCAGTTGTACTGATACATATATTGGGTACTAAGCAAGACACCAGGTGCTAGGCAACACTTTCTAGTTGTAAATATTTCTTAGATGTTTCACGACCTTTCCATTCGGTCATTTTCGTTGCAGACTGAAGGAATATTGTCTTTGGAAAATGTCTCAACAGTTGCTACAATGCAATGTATATTTGCATCGCTATATCAAGTTTTAATCACTATTGCACGTGATTCACTTCAATTTGTTTTAGACTTCAGGTGAATGTTTGAAACCAAACTTCAGTAGCAAGAAGAAGTAGAAAACTCCATTTTATACTTTACACATGCCCTTTACATGATGAAAACAGTCTTCTCTGCGTTGATAGATGATGTAACCCTTGCCTAAGAATCAATCAAGAACTTTATCATATGTCTACCATATCAGATTCGATACAAGCAATTCCCGTCCGATTCCATAAACATATACGTTTGGATAGAGATAAATACTTCTTCAGTTAATTGGAGCAGCGGTATGGAAACGGTTCATTTACATCATGAAATCTGGGAACAAACTTCCCATGTAGTGTACAACATGAATGGTACTTTCGGCAAGTGTTATCAACTATTGATTTCATGTTTAATAGTAAGTTATTTTTGTAGGCTATTCGGGTTTTTTTTCTTGTTTGATAAATAAACCGATAGAATATGCTACAGTAACTTATGATTGCAGACCCTTTCACTTGGAACAGGAAACTCACTTGCATTCGAATCGCATACTGTGCACTCTGACTACTATTGAAAGACTTAATGTACCTGAACACGCAAACATGACTCAACTCCGAGTATTTTCTTATTTCACACAACGACATCACCGAAGCCCTTCGTGGCAGCACAAGTGGTACATTTGCATGAGATATGGAACCAGGGAAGAAATGGCATGTATGAAATATGTAAAGCTTTCAATACCCTATCCTATTCAGTCTGATTTCTTCAGGAAAGTCGAAGCACATTTCATAAGTTGACGCCATTGCTTGAAGCAATACTGATTGCACGTTAAGTATTTGGGTGTAACTAAACAACACATGTTTCCAGAGTTAATAATATGGATACATATAGTAACTCGTCCTTTTTGTGAACGTTGAATTCAGTTTTAAGATTTTCAAACAAAGAAGAAACCGTTTGTATTTCAATTTTTATTGAACCAGTAGTATTGCCATGCGTATATAAAACAATGAGTAATAAGTTCTCTTCAGACTGCAGGTGACTGTAACTCAGTAGTAGCCGATTCCTGAAACAGAAAGGGTAGTTACATATGAAATTGGGATTTACGGAAAAGTAACATGGAAATGTTGAAACTAATTGCATGATAAAGTATACCAAGCATTTCAAACAGCTGACAAGAGTTTGAAAGATGTTTATCAACTGGAAACAGCTCATTTGCGTAAAAGAGTAATAAACACATGGGTACATGATATCATTCAATAAAAATGAAGTTTAAAACAGGATAACGGGTGAAAGGATGGATTGTTAAATACCTTTCCCCAGTCCAATTCCATATCCTGGCACTCCGTAGAAACCACCGTAGCCTCCATACAGACCTCCCAGGCCGTATCCCCCGTATTTGCCTCCATACAGACCGCCCATTCCTCCGTACGGGCCATAGCCGTAGCCTCCGTAAACACCTCCGTGCAGTCCACCCATTCCGTAGCCTAATGCGCCCACTCCTCCATACAACACACCCAGTCCATGTGCTCCTCCATACAGACCGGTTGGTTCAGCAAAGGCGGTGACAGCCAAGCAGGCCACAAGGACGGCGACGATCTTCATCATTTTGAGTATCTGTTCAACAACATTAAAATCATCTTCAAGACAGAGAAACAACATGTTAGCATTACTCGTCTGGAGATTTTTCTCCACGGCACACATCATCGATGATATCATCATGTTTTATTTCGCATGCATCCACATATTTTAAAACTAACAAGAACGGTAAATATCACTTACACACTCACATTTTAGCGACCTGGAGCAATGAAACACTTGAGAAAGTAGAGATGTGCAGCAGAAGAATGAAAACTTCAGAGTGCACATGCTTACCACAGGCAAACTTTGAAATGATACTCACAGTTTGGTCTGAAGACGTATCTGTGTCTTAGCAGTTGATGACGAAAGAGATGATAGAATACTTTCCCCCTCACCTATATATACAATTTTGTGAACTATATGTGATTGATTTACATTGGATTGCCCACTTCCAGGTGAGCAACACACCTAAATGTTAATGATGTGAACTGATCATTCTTTTCGCCTCAAATGACTTGCCTCAGGTTATCACCCTAAGGGTATACATGTCTGCTGGTGTACTTGAACATTCATGAAGGAAGTAGAGGGTGGTATATAACAGGGTGTAGGTCTCTCTTCACATCTTTCACATCTCTCTTTAGCATGGTTTAACTGCATTTAGAAAAAATAGTAACTTCCAAGTACTACTCGACTTTGAACCAGTATTAAGCAAATAGTGGTTTGAGAGCTGTCTATCCACTACACTTGTGATGGAGCAATGTACATCAGACATTATGCCATATGTGCCCGAGACGAAGTTACAAAAGACGAGAAAATTGATGCAACGTACAAGTACAGCATCGCCACACTACAGCAGTGTCACTGTTACAAGGGGTTGCTATGTACACATCTACCTGTAATACGGCAGCCTGTCCACACGATGACCGCCTGCTTAATATACTGCTGAAATCTCCCAAAAGCATGATATTCGCCCCACATGTTAACATTCTCACCACACTTAAACAAAATACTACAATAACTTCATTTCCCAGAAGGTATATGCATATACTAGTGTCTTTTCACAAAGGGATTGTGACTATCAATTGTTACAGCACGCATTTATCGGTTACAAACTAGGCATGGCTGTCTTCTGAAAACAGGATAAGGTTTCCCTTATGAACTACAACCTGTTCCCTCGTATTTGTAGACTTTCTTTTGCACGTGTTTCTCATTGGTGTAGCAGAGGGGTTAGGATTCACGTCCCTCCTTCGCCAACACTTTCTGGCATCCCTGTTTGATAGCAAGCCATGCGCACATAACTAGGATATGATGAGAAACGTACTGTGGACTCTGCCTGTACGTAGTGCCAATTCCTGACATTTACACAAAGGATTGGTTCGCTTTATCTGACACCTATCTTCTTTGATGCAACTGTCCATTTCTTAATATCATTTGTCTGAGGTCACAGAAGTCACTTATCATAAAGGCTTCAGTTGTACTGATACATATATTGGGTACTAAGCAAGACACCAGGTGCTAGGCAACACTTTCTAGTTGTAAATATTTCTTAGATGTTTCACGACCTTTCCATTCGGTCATTTTCGTTCCAGACTGAAGGAATATTGTCTTTGGAAAATGTCTCAACAGTTGCTACAATGCAATGTATATTTGCATCGCTATATCAAGTTTTAATCACTATTGCACGTGATTCACTTCAATTTGTTTTAGACTTCAGGTGAATGTTTGAAACCAAACTTCAGTAGCAAGAAGAAGTAGAAAACTCCATTTTATACTTTACACATGCCCTTTACATGATGAAAACAGTCTTCTCTGCGTTGATAGATGATGTAACCCTTGCCTAAGAATCAATCAAGAACTTTATCATATGTCTACCATATCAGATTCGATACAAGCAATTCCCGTCCGATTCCATAAACATATACGTTTGGATAGAGATAAATACTTCTTCAGTTAATTGGAGCAGCGGTATGGAAACGGTTCATTTACATCATGAAATCTGGGAACAAACTTCCCATGTAGTGTACAACATGAATGGTACTTTCGGCAAGTGTTATCAACTATTGATTTCATGTTTAATAGTAAGTTATTTTTGTAGGCTATTCGGGGTTTTTTTCTTGTTTGATAAATAAACCGATAGAATATGCTACAGTAACTTATGATTGCAGACCCTTTCACTTGGAACAGGAAACTCACTTGCATTCGAATCGCATACTGTGCACTCTGACTACTATTGAAAGACTTAATGTACCTGAACACGCAAACATGACTCAACTCCGAGTATTTTCTTATTTCACACAACGACATCACCGAAGCCCTTCGTGGCAGCACAAGTGGTACATTTGCATGAGATATGGAACCAGGGAAGAAATGGCATGTATGAAATATGTAAAGCTTTCAATACCCTATCCTATTCAGTCTGATTTCTTCAGGAAAGTCGAAGCACATTTCATAAGTTGACGCCATTGCTTGAAGCAATACTGATTGCACGTTAAGTATTTGGGTGTAACTAAACAACACATGTTTCCAGAGTTAATAATATGGATACATATAGTAACTCGTCCTTTTTGTGAACGTTGAATTCAGTTTTAAGATTTTCAAACAAAGAAGAAACCGTTTGTATTTCAATTTTTATTGAACCAGTAGTATTGCCATGCGTATATAAAACAATGAGTAATAAGTTCTCTTCAGACTGCAGGTGACTGTAACTCAGTAGTAGCCGATTCCTGAAACAGAAAGGGTAGTTACATATGAAATTGGGATTTACGGAAAAGTAACATGGAAATGTTGAAACTAATTGCATGATAAAGTATACCAAGCATTTCAAACAGCTGACAAGAGTTTGAAAGATGTTTATCAACTGGAAACAGCTCATTTGCGTAAAAGAGTAATAAACACATGGGTACATGATATCATTCAATAAAAATGAAGTTTAAAACAGGATAACGGGTGAAAGGATGGATTGTTAAATACCTTTCCCCAGTCCAATTCCATATCCTGGCACTCCGTAGAAACCACCGTAGCCTCCATACAGACCTCCCAGGCCGTATCCCCCGTATTTGCCTCCATACAGACCGCCCATTCCTCCGTACGGGCCATAGCCGTAGCCTCCGTAAACACCTCCGTGCAGTCCACCCATTCCGTAGCCTAATGCGCCCACTCCTCCATACAACACACCCAGTCCATGTGCTCCTCCATACAGACCGGTTGGTTCAGCAAAGGCGGTGACAGCCAAGCAGGCCACAAGGACGGCGACGATCTTCATCATTTTGAGTATCTGTTCAACAACATTAAAATCATCTTCAAGACAGAGAAACAACATGTTAGCATTACTCGTCTGGAGATTTTTCTCCACGGCACACATCATCGATGATATCATCATGTTTTATTTCGCATGCATCCACATATTTTAAAACTAACAAGAACGGTAAATATCACTTACACACTCACATTTTAGCGACCTGGAGCAATGAAACACTTGAGAAAGTAGAGATGTGCAGCAGAAGAATGAAAACTTCAGAGTGCACATGCTTACCACAGGCAAACTTTGAAATGATACTCACAGTTTGGTCTGAAGACGTATCTGTGTCTTAGCAGTTGATGACGAAAGAGATGATAGAATACTTTCCCCCTCACCTATATATACAATTTTGTGAACTATATGTGATTGATTTACAGTGGATTGCCCACTTCCAGGTGAGCAACACACCTAAATGTTAATGATGTGAACTGATCATTCTTTTCGCCTCAAATGACTTGCCTCAGGTTATCACCCTAAGGGTATACATGTCTGCTGGTGTACTTGAACATTCATGAAGGAAGTAGAGGGTGGTATATAACAGGGTGTAGGTCTCTCTTCACATCTTTCACATCTCTCTTTAGCATGGTTTAACTGCATTTAGAAAAATAGTAACTTCCAAGTACTACTCGACTTTGAACCAGTATTAAGCAAATAGTCGTTTGAGAGCTGTCTATCCACTACACTTGTGATGGAGCAATGTACATCAGACATTATGCCATATGTGCCCGAGACGAAGTTACAAAAGACGAGAAAATTGATGCAACGTACAAGTACAGCATCGCCACACTACAGCAGTGTCACTGTTACAAGGGGTTGCTATGTACACATCTACCTGTAATACGGCAGCCTGTCCACACGATGACCGCCTGCTTAATATACTGCTGAAATCTCCCAAAAGCATGATATTCGCCCCACATGTTAACATTCTCACCACACTTAAACAAAATACTACAATAACTTCATTTCCCAGAAGGTATATGCATATACTAGTGTCTTTTCACAAAGGGATTGTGACTATCAATTGTTACAGCACGCATTTATCGGTTACAAACTAGGCATGGCTGTCTTCTGAAAACAGGATAAGGTTTCCCTTATGAACTACAACCTGTTCCCTCATATTTGTAGACTTTCTTTTGCACGTGTTTCTCATTGGTGTAGCAGAGGGGTTAGGATTCACGTCCCTCCTTCGCCAACACTTTCTGGCATCCCTGTTTGATAGCAAGCCATGCGCACATAACTAGGATATGATGAGAAACGTACTGTGGACTCTGCCTGTACGTAGTGCCAATTCCTGACATTTACACAAAGGATTGGTTCGCTTTATCTGACACCTATCTTCTTTGAAGCAACTGTCCATTTCTTAATATCATTTGTCTGAGGTCACAGAAGTCACTTATCATAAAGGCTTCAGTTGTACTGATACATATATTGGGTACTAAGCAAGACACCAGGTGCTAGGCAACACTTTCTAGTTGTAAATATTTCTTAGATGTTTCACGACCTTTCCATTCGGTCATTTTCGTTCCAGACTGAAGGAATATTGTCTTTGGAAAATGTCTCAACAGTTGCTACAATGCAATGTATATTTGCATCGCTATATCAAGTTTTAATCACTATTGCACGTGATTCACTTCAATTTGTTTTAGACTTCAGGTGAATGTTTGAAACCAAACTTCAGTAGCAAGAAGAAGTAGAAAACTCCATTTTATACTTTACACATGCCCTTTACATGATGAAAACAGTCTTCTCTGCGTTGATAGATGATGTAACCCTTGCCTAAGAATCAATCAAGAACTTTATCATATGTCTACCATATCAGATTCGATACAAGCAATTCCCGTCCGATTCCATAAACATATACGTTTGGATAGAGATAAATACTTCTTCAGTTAATTGGAGCAGCGGTATGGAAACGGTTCATTTACATCATGAAATCTGGGAACAAACTTCCCATGTAGTGTACAACATGAATGGTACTTTCGGCAAGTGTTATCAACTATTGATTTCATGTTTAATAGTAAGTTATTTTTGTAGGCTATTCGGGGTTTTTTTCTTGTTTGATAAATAAACCGATAAAATATGCTACAGTAACTTATGATTGCAGACCCTTTCACTTGGAACAGGAAACTCACTTGCATTCGAATCGCATACTGTGCACTCTGACTACTATTGAAAGACTTAATGTACCTGAACACGCAAACATGACTCAACTCCGAGTATTTTCTTATTTCACACAACGACATCACCGAAGCCCTTCGTGGCAGCACAAGTGGTACATTTGCATGAGATATGGAACCAGGGAAGAAATGGCATGTATGAAATATGTAAAGCTTTCAATACCCTATCCTATTCAGTCTGATTTCTTCAGGAAAGTCGAAGCACATTTCATAAGTTGACGCCATTGCTTGAAGCAATACTGATTGCACGTTAAGTATTTGGGTGTAACTAAACAACACATGTTTCCAGAGTTAATAATATGGATACATATAGTAACTCGTCCTTTTTGTGAACGTTGAATTCAGTTTTAAGATTTTCAAACAAAGAAGAAATCGTTTGTATTTCAATTTTTATTGAACCAGTAGTATTGCCATGAGTATATAAAACAATGAGTAATAAGTCCTCTTCAGACTGCAGGTGACTGTAACTCAGTAGTAGCCGATTCCTGAAACAGAAAGGGTAGTTACATATGAAATTGGGATTTACGGAAAAGTAACATGGAAATGTTGAAACTAATTGCATGATAAAGTATACCAAGCATTTCAAACAGCTGACAAGAGTTTGAAAGATGTTTATCAACTGGAAACAGCTCATTTGCGTAAAAGAGTAATAAACACATGGGTACATGATATCATTCAATAAAAATGAAGTTTAAAACAGGATAACGGGTGAAAGGATGGATTGTTAAATACCTTTCCCCAGTCCAATTCCATATCCTGGCACTCCGTAGAAACCACCGTAGCCTCCATACAGACCTCCCAGGCCGTATCCCCCGTATTTGCCTCCATACAGACCGCCCATTCCTCCGTACGGGCCATAGCCGTAGCCTCCGTAAACACCTCCGTGCAGTCCACCCATTCCGTAGCCTAATGCGCCCACTCCTCCATACAACACACCCAGTCCATGTGCTCCTCCATACAGACCGGTTGGTTCAGCAAAGGCGGTGACAGCCAAGCAGGCCACAAGGACGGCGACGATCTTCATCATTTTGAGTATCTGTTCAACAACATTAAAATCATCTTCAAGACAGAGAAACAACATGTTAGCATTACTCGTCTGGAGATTTTTCTCCACGGCACACATCATCGATGATGTTATCATGTTTTATTTCGCATGCATCCACATATTTTAAAACTAACAAGAACGGTAAATATCACTTACACACTCACATTTTAGCGACCTGGAGCAATGAAACACTTGAGAAAGTAGAGATGTGCAGCAGAAGAATGAAAACTTCAGAGTGCACATGCTTACCACAGGCAAACTTTGAAATGATACTCACAGTTTGGTCTGAAGACGTATCTGTGTCTTAGCAGTTGATGACGAAAGAGATGATAGAATACTTTCCCCCTCACCTATATATACAATTTTGTGAACTATATGTGATTGATTTACATTGGATTGCCCACTTCCAGGTGAGCAACACACCTAAATGTTAATGATGTGAACTGATCATTCTTTTCGCCTCAAATGACTTGCCTCAGGTTATCACCCTAAGGGTATACATGTCTGCTGGTGTACTTGAACATTCATGAAGGAAGTAGAGGGTGGTATATAACAGGGTGTAGGTCTCTCTTCACATCTTTCACATCTCTCTTTAGCATGGTTTAACTGCATTTAGAAAAAATAGTAACTTCCAAGTACTACTCGACTTTGAACCAGTATTAAGCAAATAGTCGTTTGAGAGCTGTCTATCCACTACACTTGTGATGGAGCAATGTACATCAGACATTATGCCATATGTGCCCGAGACGAAATTACAAAAGACGAGAAAATTGATGCAACGTACAAGTACAGCATCGCCACACTACAGCAGTGTCACTGTTACAAGGGGTTGCTATGTACACATCTACCTGTAATACGGCAGCCTGTCCACACGATGACCGCCTGCTTAATATACTGCTGAAATCTCCCAAAAGCATGATATTCGCCCCACATGTTAACATTCTCACCACACTTAAACAAAATACTACAATAACTTCATTTCCCAGAAGGTATATGCATATACTAGTGTCTTTTCACAAAGGGATTGTGACTATCAATTGTTACAGCACGCATTTATCGGTTACAAACTAGGCATGGCTGTCTTCTGAAAACAGGATAAGGTTTCCCTTATGAACTACAACCTGTTCCCTCATATT
Organism: Haliotis asinina; assembly: GCF_037392515.1. Lineage (NCBI taxonomy): Eukaryota > Metazoa > Mollusca > Gastropoda > Lepetellida > Haliotidae > Haliotis > Haliotis asinina. The sequence goes on along the minus strand of NC_090294.1, from coordinate 5,704,987 downwards.
TGTAGACTTTCTTTTGCACGTGTTTCTCATTGGTGTAGCAGAGGGGTTAGGATTCACGTCCCTCCTTCGCCAACACTTTCTGGCATCCCTGTTTGATAGCAAGCCATGCGCACATAACTAGGATATGATGAGAAACGTACTGTGGACTCTGCCTGTACGTAGTGCCAATTCCTGACATTTACACAAAGGATTGGTTCGCTTTATCTGACACCTATCTTCTTTGAAGCAACTGTCCATTTCTTAATATCATTTGTCTGAGGTCACAGAAGTCACTTATCATAAAGGCTTCAGTTGTACTGATACATATATTGGGTACTAAGCAAGACACCAGGTGCTAGGCAACACTTTCTAGTTGTAAATATTTCTTAGATGTTTCACGACCTTTCCATTCGGTCATTTTCGTTCCAGACTGAAGGAATATTGTCTTTGGAAAATGTCTCAACAGTTGCTACAATGCAATGTATATTTGCATCGCTATATCAAGTTTTAATCACTATTGCACGTGATTCACTTCAATTTGTTTTAGACTTCAGGTGAATGTTTGAAACCAAACTTCAGTAGCAAGAAGAAGTAGAAAACTCCATTTTATACTTTACACATGCCCTTTACATGATGAAAACAGTCTTCTCTGCGTTGATAGATGATGTAACCCTTGCCTAAGAATCAATCAAGAACTTTATCATATGTCTACCATATCAGATTCGATACAAGCAATTCCCGTCCGATTCCATAAACATATACGTTTGGATAGAGATAAATACTTCTTCAGTTAATTGGAGCAGCGGTATGGAAACGGTTCATTTACATCATGAAATCTGGGAACAAACTTCCCATGTAGTGTACAACATGAATGGTACTTTCGGCAAGTGTTATCAACTATTGATTTCATGTTTAATAGTAAGTTATTTTTGTAGGCTATTCGGGGTTTTTTTCTTGTTTGATAAATAAACCGATAGAATATGCTACAGTAACTTATGATTGCAGACCCTTTCACTTGGAACAGGAAACTCACTTGCATTCGAATCGCATACTGTGCACTCTGACTACTATTGAAAGACTTAATGTACCTGAACACGCAAACATGACTCAACTCCGAGTATTTTCTTATTTCACACAACGACATCACCGAAGCCCTTCGTGGCAGCACAAGTGGTACATTTGCATGAGATATGGAACCAGGGAAGAAATGGCATGTATGAAATATGTAAAGCTTTCAATACCCTATCCTATTCAGTCTGATTTCTTCAGGAAAGTCGAAGCACATTTCATAAGTTGACGCCATTGCTTGAAGCAATACTGATTGCACGTTAAGTATTTGGGTGTAACTAAACAACACATGTTTCCAGAGTTAATAATATGGATACATATAGTAACTCGTCCTTTTTGTGAACGTTGAATTCAGTTTTAAGATTTTCAAACAAAGAAGAAATCGTTTGTATTTCAATTTTTATTGAACCAGTAATATTGCCATGAGTATATAAAACAATGAGTAATAAGTCCTCTTCAGACTGCAGGTGACTGTAACTCAGTAGTAGCCGATTCCTGAAACAGAAAGGGTAGTTACATATGAAATTGGGATTTACGGAAAAGTAACATGGAAATGTTGAAACTAATTGCATGATAAAGTATACCAAGCATTTCAAACAGCTGACAAGAGTTTGAAAGATGTTTATCAACTGGAAACAGCTCATTTGCGTAAAAGAGTAATAAACACATGGGTACATGATATCATTCAATAAAAATGAAGTTTAAAACAGGATAACGGGTGAAAGGATGGATTGTTAAATACCTTTCCCCAGTCCAATTCCATATCCTGGCACTCCGTAGAAACCACCGTAGCCTCCATACAGACCTCCCAGGCCGTATCCCCCGTATTTGCCTCCATACAGACCGCCCATTCCTCCGTACGGGCCATAGCCGTAGCCTCCGTAAACACCTCCGTGCAGTCCACCCATTCCGTAGCCTAATGCGCCCACTCCTCCATACAACACACCCAGTCCATGTGCTCCTCCATACAGACCGGTTGGTTCAGCAAAGGCGGTGACAGCCAAGCAGGCCACAAGGACGGCGACGATCTTCATCATTTTGAGTATCTGTTCAACAACATTAAAATCATCTTCAAGACAGAGAAACAACATGTTAGCATTACTCGTCTGGAGATTTTTCTCCACGGCACACATCATCGATGATGTTATCATGTTTTATTTCGCATGCATCCACATATTTTAAAACTAACAAGAACGGTAAATATCACTTACACACTCACATTTTAGCGACCTGGAGCAATGAAACACTTGAGAAAGTAGAGATGTGCAGCAGAAGAATGAAAACTTCAGAGTGCACATGCTTACCACAGGCAAACTTTGAAATGATACTCACAGTTTGGTCTGAAGACGTATCTGTGTCTTAGCAGTTGATGACGAAAGAGATGATAGAATACTTTCCCCCTCACCTATATATACAATTTTGTGAACTATATGTGATTGATTTACATTGGATTGCCCACTTCCAGGTGAGCAACACACCTAAATGTTAATGATGTGAACTGATCATTCTTTTCGCCTCAAATGACTTGCCTCAGGTTATCACCCTAAGGGTATACATGTCTGCTGGTGTACTTGAACATTCATGAAGGAAGTAGAGGGTGGTATATAACAGGGTGTAGGTCTCTCTTCACATCTTTCACATCTCTCTTTAGCATGGTTTAACTGCATTTAGAAAAAATAGTAACTTCCAAGTACTACTCGACTTTGAACCAGTATTAAGCAAATAGTCGTTTGAGAGCTGTCTATCCACTACACTTGTGATGGAGCAATGTACATCAGACATTATGCCATATGTGCCCGAGACGAAATTACAAAAGACGAGAAAATTGATGCAACGTACAAGTACAGCATCGCCACACTACAGCAGTGTCACTGTTACAAGGGGTTGCTATGTACACATCTACCTGTAATACGGCAGCCTGTCCACACGATGACCGCCTGCTTAATATACTGCTGAAATCTCCCAAAAGCATGATATTCGCCCCACATGTTAACATTCTCACCACACTTAAACAAAATACTACAATAACTTCATTTCCCAGAAGGTATATGCATATACTAGTGTCTTTTCACAAAGGGATTGTGACTATCAATTGTTACAGCACGCATTTATCGGTTACAAACTAGGCATGGCTGTCTTCTGAAAACAGGATAAGGTTTCCCTTATGAACTACAACCTGTTCCCTCGTATTTGTAGACTTTCTTTTGCACGTGTTTCTCATTGGTGTAGCAGAGGGGTTAGGATTCAGGTCCCTCCTTCGCCAACACTTTCTGGCATCCCTGTTTGATAGCAAGTCATGCGCACATAACTAGGATATGATGAGAAACGTACTGTGGACTCTGCCTGTACGTAGTGCCAATTCCTGACATTTACACAAAGGATTGGTTCGCTTTATCTGACACCTATCTTCTTTGAAGCAACTGTCCATTTCTTAATATCATTTGTCGGAGGTCACAGAAGTCACTTATCATAAAGGCATCAGTTGTACTGATACATATATTGGGTGCTAAGCAAGACACCAGGTGCTAGGCAACACTTTCTAGTTGTAAATATTTCTTAGATGTTTCACGACCTTTCCATTCGGTCATTTTCGTTCCAGACTGAAGGAATATTGTCTTTGGAAAATGTCTCAACAGTTGCTAAAAATTTATGTTTGCATCGCTATATCAAGTTTTAATCTCTATTGCACGCGATTCACTTCAATTTGTTTTAGACTTCAGGTGAATGTTTGAAACCAAACTTCAGTAGCAAGAAGAAGTAGAAAACTCCATTTTATACTTTACACATGCCCTTTACATGATGAAAACAGTCTTCTCTGCGTTGATAGATGATGTAACCCTTGCCTAAGAATCAATCAAGAACTTTATCATATGTCTACCATATCAGATTCGATACAAGCAATTCCCGTCCGATTCCATAAACATATACGTTTGGATAGAGATAAATACTTCTTCAGTTAATTGGAGCAGCGGTATGGAAACGGTTCATTTACATCATGAAATCTGGGAACAAACTTCCCATGTAGTGTACAACATGAATGGTACTTTCGGCAAGTGTTATCAACTATTGATTTCATGTTTAATAGTAAGTTATTTTTGTAGGCTATTCGGGTTTTTTTTCTTGTTTGATAAATAAACCGATAAAATATGCTACAGTAACTTATGATTGTAGACCCTTTCACTTGGAACAGGAAACTCACTTGCATTCGAATCGCATACTGTGCACTCTGACTACTATTGAAAGACTTAATGTACCTGAACACGCAAACATGACTCAACTCCGAGTATTTTCTTATTTCACACAACGACATCACCGAAGCCCTTCGTGGCAGCACAAGTGGTACATTTGCATGAGATATGGAACCAGGGAAGAAATGGCATGTATGAAATATGTAAAGCTTTCAATACCCTATCCTATTCAGTCTGATTTCTTCAGGAAAGTCGAAGCACATTTCATAAGTTGACGCCATTGCTTGAAGCAATGCTGATTGCACGTTACGTATTTGGGTGTAACTAAACAACACATGTTTCCAGAGTTAATAATATGGATACATATAGTAACTCGTCCTTTTTGTGAACGTTGAATTCAGTTTTAAGATTTTCAAACAAAGAAGAAATCGTTTGTATTTCAATTTTTATTGAACCAGTAGTATTGCCATGAGTATATAAAACAATGAGTAATAAGTCCTCTTCAGACTGCAGGTGACTGTAACTCAGTAGTAGCCGATTCCTGAAACAGAAAGGGTAGTTACATATGAAATTGGGATTTACGGAAAAGTAACATGGAAATGTTGAAACTAATTGCATGATAAAGTATACCAAGCATTTCAAACAGCTGACAAGAGTTTGAAAGATGTTTATCAACTGGAAACAGCTCATTTGCGTAAAAGAGTAATAAACACATGGGTACATGATATCATTCAATAAAAATGAAGTTTAAAACAGGATAACGGGTGAAAGGATGGATTGTTAAATACCTTTCCCCAGTCCAATTCCATATCCTGGCACTCCGTAGAAACCACCGTAGCCTCCATACAGACCTCCCAGGCCGTATCCCCCGTATTTGCCTCCATACAGACCGCCCATTCCTCCGTACGGGCCATAGCCGTAGCCTCCGTAAACACCTCCGTGCAGTCCACCCATTCCGTAGCCTAATGCGCCCAGGCTGGTAAACCTTATCTTCAGCCCAGGTCCCTCGCGCGCTCGACACGCAGCCCAGACACTCTCCTGATCTGCACCAAGAGTTCAGGATGTACCAAACCAATGGCACCGAGAACGATGGGGAGCCTGACGACAGTGTACTGAGATGCAAGCGGGACATTTCAAAGGCGAGATCTGTCATGCTTTTCCTGAATCTTGCCAATCACGTTGCTGTCAAAAGGGACAGAAAATTCAATGATATAAATAATTTCATTGGTTTCAAAAAGGACAAGATCAGGTTTGTTGGCAGGAATTCGTCTCAGGCTGTATATTGGCCTATTCCAGAGAGGTTTAAAAGCATCGTTTTCCAGGACGCACTGGACAAGTTCAGGGTGGTACCATGGATGGACCTCGGGGTCAAAGACAGAGGCATGACGGAGGCGATAGTAAAAGCAGCGAGCCATGCCATCATGTCTTTTATGGTATGCTGTTTGTGCCAAATTAGGGGTCCGGTCCGGGGAGTGCTAACAGAACCTTGGGGCATGCCTGACGGCCTTGTCTTATCTTGGTGAGCCAACTGCACACGAGAAAACGGACGGCCCAGCAACATGCTTTATATTCCTTGGTCTCGAGATCGACACATCGAATATGCAAGTCAAAATACCGGCAGGTAAGGTCGACACAGTTGATAGATCTCTGCTTTCCTCAAGCAAATCAAAGACGATTCGAAAGATGCTGCAATCACTAGTGGGTAAACTCAATTTTATGTGTCGCGCCATTCCCATGGGCAAACCGTTCTGTCGCAAATTCATATAGCAACGTAAGGCATCAGTCACATCACGTTCGCCTCACGCAGTCGTTGAGAGGATCTATCCTCAACAGCTTTAATGGCGTATCTGTGTTTCAGGAAAGTCAATGGTAGGACAGTTCGCATTTGCAGCTATTTACTGACGCAGCCGGCACCGCAGGCTTTAGGGCATACTTTCAGGGACGGGATGGTGAACGGATGCTGGCCAGGCGCCTGGGTAACGAACGGTCTGACGAAGAACATGACGCTCCTGGAGCTTTTTCCTATCTTACTAGCAGTACGGCTATGGGGTGACTGTTTCGCCAACAAGAAGGTACTCTACTTCTGTGTGACCACAAGCAGTGGTTTTCATTATCAACAAACAAACACGCAAGGTACCCTGCAAGGAAAGTTTTCTTAAAGTTCCTAGCTTGTTGGTGTAAAAAAGGACAATCATTTTATAAATATATTTAGTATCTCCTAATTAGGTCTTAATATCTCCTAATCAGGACCTAGTATCTCCTAATTAGGTCTTAATATGTCCTAAATATACTACCGACAAGAAATAAGGGAACTAATGAAATAATAGCGAATTTGAAACTGCTTTAATTCAATTTTAGGCGTCAAGTTCAATATCTGGTGTGTCCACCATGTTGGGCAACACATTCACGGCACCTTGATGGCATGCTGTTAATCAATTTCCGGATGGTTGCCCGTGGTATTGCCCGCCATTCCTCTTGGAGAGCTGCACCAAGCTGGGCCAGGTTGGCAGGTCCTGGGTCCCTGACCAAGAACGTCCCAGAGATGTTCAATTGGGGACAGGTCTAGGGACTTAGAGGGCCAGTCCAATGTCTGGATACCTTCTTGTCGGAGATAAGCGGAGACAATTCGGGCCCGATGTGGTCTGGCATTATCATCTTGGAATACAAAATTTCGGCCGATAACTCTAGCCAATGGAGCCACAACAGGACGCAATATTTGGTCAACGTATCGCTGACCAGTCATGGCTCCGTTAATGATGACCAAATCTGATCGTCTGTCATGTGTAATCCCACCCCACACAATGACAGTACCACCCCCGTATCGATCATGGTCAAGAATTGCTGCTGTGGCATATCGCTCCCCGCTCCGACGCCAACAACGTTTTCTGCCATCTGTGAATCGTAGGCAAAACCTTGACTCATCAGAGAACATGGTGTAACGCCAGTGGCGCATAGCCCGTCCCTGATACTGCCTAGCCCATACCAATCTTTGGCGCTTATGGTGAGCTGAAAGGGTGACACCCTTAAAAGGCCGGCTTGCTTTGAGACGAGCTTGATAGAGTCGTTTTTTAACGGTTGAGGTTGAAATGCGTCTTCCAGTGAGTGTGTGGAATTCACTATTGATGACAGGGGCCGATTTAAACCTATCGCGTAGAGCAATTAACGTAATGAGACGATCCTGTCGTGGTGTCGTTGATTTTGGTCTACCACGCCCAGGTCTCGTTGCAACCCCACCCGTTTGACGGTACTTATCCCACAGGCGTGAAATTACACTTTTTGATTTACCCATCTGCCGGGCAACTTCACATAATGATGTCCCCCCTCTATCATCCCCACAATTTTCCATTTTGTTGCTTCACCGAGATACTGCCGCTGAGGCATTTCTGTCAGTAAGTGTCAATCTCTATTGCATTAGTGATTGCGACTTCTCCAGTACATTTACAGGAGTTAACTTCTGTGTGCACGTGTAGCACGTGCTGGGCATGCATTATGCGAAATTCCATTGTCATTGGATGTTGCGTTTGGGAGATACGCCACGATACATTCAATTTCTTGGTTCCCTTATTTTCTGTCGGTAGTATATAGGTGACACTAGCTCCTAATTAGGAGATACTAGGTCCTAATTAGGAGATACTAAGTCCTAATTAGATGATATTTAGTTCTAATTAGGACATAATAAGTACTAATAAGAAAATCTTGAGTACTAATTAGGAGATAAAACAAATTCAGACTGTGGCACTAGGACGTTTACATGGTATGCTGTGTGACATTGTTCCGGGTAAGCGAATTGGTACAAACGAGACAAGAGTCCGGCTGTCAGGCCCAAGACATCACCACGAAGACCTGTTAGTTACTCTCCATCACTCAAAGTCAGACAAACTCTCAAGAAGTATTACAATCAGCAACTCCAGTTCTCAGAACCATGATTTGTGTCCGGTAGCGGCATACAGAGCTTATTTAGGTAAGCGCACAAAAGGATCACAGTAGGCATTTGTGCATTACCAGTCCCCAGTAACTAGGAATCAGTTTCAAGCTGTTTTAAAGAAATACTTTGCTTTCAGTGGAATTGGCACTTCCTCCTATACATCCCATTTTTTTCGGATAGGAGCAGCTACCACGGCAGCGTGCAACGGTGTAAGTTCAGAGCTAATTCAGCACTTTGGTTGATGGGGATCTGAGTGTTACAAAACTTACATACGCATTCCAGTTTTCATATAATAATCTAATAGGCTCTCTGGTTCATAAATAATTATTTGGGTTTATTGTCTACGGTCCATTCTCCTCCTTTGAGTGATCGCGTGTTTCAGTTTGGCTGATCGGGTCCAGTTACCTAGAGAGAGTCAGTAACCAGCGAGGCCATCAGCTTGACAGCGACAACATGTTCTGGCTAGTGAGGGGAGGTATGCGGTGGGCAGAACTACGGCAGGTGGTGGACCGACACGTGGCCAGGACGACCAGCCACCCCAAGGCTCTCGTCATTCACTTAGGGTCAAACAACCGAGGGCAAGTCACTACGGGCTGTTTCATGAGATTGAGCTGTCGATGCTCCGGATCGGCTTGCTGCTCCCCAAGACCATAATCATCTGGTCGGACATGCTGCCTCGCAGATACTGGGATGTGACCAGGTGCCCCACCCAGCTAGAGAGGGCAAGAACTAAACTTAACAGGAGGATTGGCAGCATGGTGCGAGGTGTGGAGGTATACAGGTCCTCCATCCCCAGTTCAACGCCAGAGACAGGGACCTGTATGCCTTCGACGGTGTACACTTGTCACTGAGAGGCATGGCTGTTTTTGTTAACAACATTGGTAAAACCCTGGACTCGATCCTTAACCGAGGAGAATCACCAAACTGAATGCTGAATGCACTGTTACCTTACGTTTATTTTCTTGAAGAGAATATGGTGGGTTTATCTATTGCATGGCCTGGGTGTGGGGTAGCACTTTCGTGCTTGTGGCAGGGTGCTCATGGGCTGCTGTTATATTTGGCTGCACGTCTACATTTTGCACGGTCAGGGTCTTCTGCTTTACAGCAAGGATCAGGTATATCCACTTTGCTTTACAACCGGTGAGTAGGGTCTGCTTTACAGCAACGATCAGGTATATCCTCTCAGCTTTACAGCAGGTGACTAGGGTCTGCTTTACAGCAAGGATCAGGTATATCCATTCTGCTTTACAGCGGATGACTAGGGTCTGCTCTACAGCAAAGAGTTGGCTTGGCAACGGTAGTTGCCCTGGCTCAATATTCTTTTACATTTGGTGCCTGGCAGCGGTAGCGCCATGGCAAGGGTTTCCTCGTAACGGTAGTTACTAGGGCAGCGGTAGCTGCAGGTGCATTTTCATTACTAATCCAGCAGGTCTCGAGCACCCCTACACTCTAGGCCATTTAACCCACGTACGTCTTTGTCATTTCTGCTTCTCCTGTTATAAATATACGATTAAGACAGGAACGAGGATGGTGTGCTCTGTTATCAGACATGATCCGTCTGGTCAGGCAGTCAAGACTCTGGATGTCTTGTTTTGTCCAATCAACTACTCCAAAGGAATAGAAGAGGACTGGCACAGCAAAAGTTTTGGTAGCTTTCACCTTGTTACGAGCATTTAGCTCTGAGCTCCAGATTTTCTTTAAACGAGATTTATACTCGGCCAGAAGTTTATCTTGAATCTGGGCATTCTGGAGCTGTCTCGAACTAGCATTCCAAGATAGGTGTATGCCTGATCTTCCACAAGATGCTCAATAACTCCTCCCCCTTGTATCCTGACAGACCCATCATCTGTTAACGGTACGTTTCAAATGAAGACTATTACATTTGTCGAGTCCAAATGCCATGCCAGGATCATTAGAGAAGACTCGATAAGAAGAACCTGTTGTTTCAGATTGGTTTCTCCTTTGGCAAGGAGCACGATGTCATCCATGTAGAGGAGATGAGTAAGAGGTGTTGGGGATCTGTGCTGAGGAGGTCCGGGATGGTAACCCTCCACCCTATCGAGCAGAAAACTCAACGGATTTAAAGACAAAAAAGCAAAGGACTGTAAGAGTCCCCTTGAAATATTCCTCCTCTGATTGGAATAGATTCTGCACCTGCCCTAGAGAGTACATCTCGACCAGCAACTCATTAATGTTGAGTAGACCAGCAACTCGGTAAAGACTTGAGTAAATCAAGTAGTCGCTCAGGGAGGTCAATAAACTGAGGAGACTGTCATGTGGGACAGATTCGTATGCCTTTTTGTCCAGCACATGGAGAGGTTGCGGTAATACTTTTTAGCCTCTTCCAAAATAATTTTCTGTACAAGACGTTGGTCCTTGCACCCCCAACATCCCTTTCTCGCCCCCTTCTGCTCTCTGTAAATTATCTATACCTATTCCTAAATGATTTTCGTAAAGTAGCAATAAATATGTTCTACCAAGGATGTCAATCAAATTTCGAAAAAAGTTCACCTTATGATCTGTACAAAACGTTTAATACTTTATTAGAGCCAGAAAAATATCTATCTGTTCTAACAAATAGTAACTTAAGAAATATATATATCAAATGTAGACTTGTCTTGTCACAACTAATGATTAATTATGGACGGAATATATCATTTGAAAGAAAGCAAAGAATTTGTCCATTATGTGACTCTGCAATAGAAGACGAAATACATTTTATTTATCCTCAAATGATGTCGATGTAATATTTAGATTATCTCTCTTTGTAAAACATGGAATGGACCTAAGAAATAACTTGTTAAATGGATTGTCACATTTACCTCACTAAGTTCTCCGGATTACCAATAACTGTTAAACGAATGTTTTATGTTTTTTGTGATTTCCACTGAGTCTACGAATTTCAAACATTGTACTTGTGCAAACTTGTATATGGGCCGATGGCCTTTGATACAATAAAACCCACTCTCTCTCTCTTTGTAAATTATCTCATTGGGAGAGCAGTAAGATGACACGAGGTTTGTCAAACACCCTGTAAATAATTTGTATTGAGTATTCAAACATGTGATGGGGGGGGGGGGAGAGTTTTGGGGATCAGTCAATCAGAACCAAGGAGGAACGTCACCTGTGCCCACAAGAGAATTAAAACAATGGAGTAGTGGTGTCTGGATACAAGGGAACAGTTTCCAATACTGGTTTTGAATGCCATCAGGCCCTGGAGCTGTATTGGATTTGGACTTTTTAATAACACTTTTCAGGCAGTCTGGTGAGATGTCACAAACAAACGATCTAGTTACTTTCTCATGCATTGCATGGTCATAATCACTGACCCATGGTACCTCCAGGTTACATTTGCCGGGTACAGACCACAACTGTTTCCAAAACCTTTCATTGGCATCCATGGGAGGCCGTTTATCATGCTCACCAAGTGGCCGATAGAATTGTGTTTCATTATTCCTAAACAGTTTCTTTTGTTTGATAAATTTGTTTCTCTTTTCCCATTCTCTCTTTCTTTCTGTCCCTTTTTTTTATTTTTGCCTTAAGGGAATCGACAATTTGGAGCAGTACCTTAAGTTTTCTTTTGTTGTCTTGTACTGTAATTTTAATTTGTCCAAATTGCCTTTTGTCGTTTTGACATGGGACTCCCCGATGATCTTAATTTCAAGCACAGCTGTATCCAGAAAATATGTTTCCTTGTTTCTGTTAATTTACTTGGAACCGGCGTTTCTTTGGTTTATTGTTCTTAGTAGTAGAAGACTTTTCTTTGGAAACAGTGAGAAGTTCCTCCAAGGTTCGAGCGGCATCATAGACACAGTAATTAACTTCATGTAATGAACAGTCTCCACGAAGTTTCATAGAAATAATGTCATTTAATAAATCAATTTCAGTTTTTGGAAAGGATGTATTTGTTTGTTTGATTAGCCTCCGTTTTTTTCAAAGGTATAAGAGATATTTCATCAAAAACTGAATGGAACAAAATACATACAGCATTTTTCGGAAAGATCAGCAACCGAAGAAGAGGAAGAGTGAGGATCCGCAATTCCGGAACCAAATGCCTCTAAGGCGGAACAGTTTGTTTCGGGAAGGGGAAAGAGGTTCACGCGGACGTACATGAAACGTTTTGGGTCTGCTGCCACTTGAGCATTTCGCTCTTGCAAACGTCCCTCGTGGGTACCAGTTGTTGGTTGAACTGATTCACGGGACACGAGATGTTTAAGCCACCGGAGTTGATCTCGGAGACTTATGTAAGCATACATGAGCATGACATTGTCCCAATGCAGCTTAAGCGACTTGCCATTGACGCGTGGATTATCATACCAACTTGTCGCTTTCGCACACTCTAGTGGCGTGGAGTTTAGATGTTTTGACCAAGATATTCTTGGTCGGGTTATGTTCCTTCACCAGGGGCAAGTCCCATCTCCAGTGTGGTTGGTTTGACTACCGGAGGAAGGCTGACTGGGATGCGGAAGTGAATTTAAATTTTCCTCTTGTCTGTCTGCAACCCAGTGAGAAAACCAGCTTCGGAGGGTCAGCCCCAACTGGGTGGTGTACGTTTGGTTCAGGGAATATGATGTTCTATCTAGGCTCACCGCGGAGAGGCGTACATCATTATTGGATATTTATATAGCGCTCATATCCATGCAACTATTGCTTCATGGCGCCTCTCCTCATAGATGATATCACTGTTGCGTTAAAATGTTTCAGTAAGTATACTATACTGGGTATTGCTTCTATTTTGAAATCGTCATTTCTACCGCATCAGTTTTCAGTCCAATTTAAAGAATGTGTACTTTCTGATAATGCATCGAGATATACACACTTCTGTTGTTCATGGAATGAGCGGTATGCAAACGGTTAGTCTGAAATCATGAATTCAACACTTAAACGTCCCATGAAGTGAACACAATGATATTCAAAACCTGTTCAGTAGTAATCAATGATTTACACTTTGTCATTTTGTTGGTGTGATGAATAAACAGATAGCATGAGTAATTCTAAACGCTAGTACCAAATCCCCTCAATAGGAATATTATAGCATTTGTAGTATGACAAAGATCAAGGCCATCATTCTTTCATCGCAGCAGCATGGATATCAGTTATCCAAAGCACGATACATGAATATTGTTTAGATAATTCCACAATTATATATGTTTCAGGTGTGTATCATCACCCCCGCTGCCAGTTTCGTGAACTAAGAAACTGGAAGAATGCAGCTCGTGTACAGAAAATGTTTAAGTATTTTACCTTAATTTATATTAATACGTTTGCCTCCCAACTGCTTTAGACAGCTTTTGAAATGGCGACACATGGCTAATGTAAAAGGTTTAGCCAAACCTTTACGGAGTATATTATCACTGCATCATTTATCGCTTAGTAAATCGTAACGATATTTATTTCTATGACGACGGGTCTGTAAAATACCTAGCCTTGTCTGTTTTGGATCACAAAATCTAAAACATAGGCGTGCTTCGTCTGGTTTTTAAACACAAGCTGGCCTTGTGAATATGTTTTCATATGAAATGTCAAGCTCATGGCCTCAGAAATCATCATGACAAACCAATCTGATACTGTCAAGAGATCTGAATCTGGAAAACAAGTAATTATTAGAATCAGGTTGCAAATAATTGTCTAAGCCATCATAATATATGTGTGAAAACACTGTGCATCATTGTGAGGGCAGCGACAACTTGAATTGAGTTACTGAGAGTGACAATGCTGCGACAATGTTCGTAGCTCATCAGAATTCTGTCATAGGAACCAGGGTATATCAGTAAATGGAAGTAATGATATCGACTATTTTCTATGACAGTTCCGAGTTTATGTCTTGGAAATAAGCGCCCTGTGGATTAGAGAATGGCGTATGGACTATATGTGTAGTGTCTGCAATAAGCACACCGTGCACTCAAAACCTCTCTGTTATAATAAGCGCTGTGGAAATGTCGTATCATTAAGTCATCTGATTAAGGGCTCTGTACTGGCTCTGGAGGTGTATTTGTGATGAAGAGTAGCAGTGCTCCCAGTTACTAGTGTCTAATTTCGGGAAGACTGTTCTATTACTAATAGTTTGGGTTTTTTTGTACCGTTTAATAGCATGTTTTTGGCTGCGATTGCCTGACACTCGACATGAAGAAAGAACACAGACACGGTGTCTGTATAATCTATCTCAGTGGAGTATCGACGTTAAACTGTGTTACTATGCAACTTTCCTATGCTGCTTCTCGTACACAGGAGCCACAAGCAGACGTGAGTGATCAAGTATACGCTTGATTAATATTGATCTAGTTAAAACCCCGATCACCTCAATGCACTAATTAAGAACCATAAAGAGTCTCTAGCAAACCATTCACCTTAACATGAGAATAGAGGCAATGAAGCTGTACGCCAAAGGAAGTATTGATCTTAACAGTCATACAAAGGGAAGAATGGTCATCGCCTAGCGGGAAGCAATGAACAGGACCTGGCCGAACCTCTTTAATGATTAATATTTACTGACTCGGATCTGAAATGGTATTCACAGCGGAATTTGTCACACACTGAAGTTCGCTGATGCCCCTACTAGATATACAATTCGAGTTCAAGAGCGTAAATACTTTTTAAACATCGTTACTTTTATGTATATAATAGTATGTATGAAAAATTGCCATCTTTATTCGAAATACTTACCGTTGCACTCATTTCTGATATATTTCGTTTGTCAGTTATTCTAAAGAGCATGACGAGTGTTGTCCAGTCGTCAAAGGTGTCGGAATTAGCACTACAGGGTGGCATCCCTCAGTCTTGCCTTGGGTTCGAATCCCAGAATCTACTGACAATGATCTTGCGTACCATGCAGTTCAATCAGATATTACATGCTTAAACTGAAATACTGTTAAAAACTCAACCCAGTCTCTAGGTCATGCTGTACTAACGCGACAAACACGAAACATCTAATCCGAAACGGGTTTTTTTCATCAGTCCACAGGATAGGATTGTGACTGACGTTCTGTTTTCTATAGCATCATAGACTACAGGAACTTCCTTAGTGAGGCTATTTTTTTTATCTAGAATGTCTATCTACATCTCAGCGTAATGTCAACCACCACCCAGTCATAACAGGAAACCGTCCACACATGTATAGCCTTAGGGTGATAACCTGAGGCAAGTCATTTGAGGCGAAAAGAATGGTCAGTTCACATCATTAACATTTAGGTGTGTTGCTCACCTGGAAGTGGCCAACCCGAGGTAAATCAATCACATGTAGTTCACAACTTGTATATATAAAGGTAAGGGGGGAAAATATTCTATCATCTCTTTCTTCACCAACTGCTAAGACACAGTTACGTCTTCAGACCAAACTGTAAGTACCATTTCAAGGTTTGCCTGTGGTAAGCATGTGCACTCTGACGTTTTCATTCTTCTGCTGCACACCTCTACTTTCTCAACTGTTACATTGATCCAATTCAGTAAACTGTGGCTGTGTAAGTGCTATTTACCGTTCTTGTCAGTGTGGAAATATGTGGTTGCTTGTGAAATAAAACATGATAATATCATTGATCACGTGTGCCGTGGAGAAAAATCTCCAGACGAGTAATGATAACATGTTGTTTCCCTGTCATGAAGATGATTTTAATGTTACTGAACAGATACTCAAAATGATGAAGATTGTCGCCGTCCTTGTTGTCTGCCTGGCTGTTACCGCCTTCGCTGAACCAACCGGTCTGTATGGAGTACATGGAATGGGTGGGTTGTTTGGAGGAGCTGGCGTATTAGGCTACGGAATAGGTGCAATGCACGGAGGTTTTTATGGAGGCTACGGCTATGGCCCGTACGGAGGAATGGGCGGTGTGTATGGAGGCAAATACGGATACGGACTGGGAAGTCTGTATGGAGGCTACGGTGGTTTCTACGGAATGCCAGGATATGGAATGGGATTAGGAAAAGGTATTTCGCAATACATAATTTCACTCCTTATCCCATTTTAAACTTCACTTTCTTGAATAATATCATGTACACATGTCTTTATTATTATTCTACGCAAATACGATATTTTCAGCTGATAAACATCTTTCAAACTGTCGTCAGCTGTTTGAAATGCTTGGGATAGTTTATTGTGCTCTTAGTTTCAACATTTCCATGTTATTTTTCCGTAAATCCCTATTTTACATGTAACTACCCTTTCTGTTTCAGGAATCGGCTATTACTGAGTTACTGTCACCTGCAGTGTGAAGAGAACTTATTACTCATTATTTTGTATACTCATGACAATACAACTGGTTCAATAAAAATTAAAATACAAACGATTTGTGCTTTGTTTGAAAATCATAAAACTGAATTCAACGTTTACAAAACGGACGAGTTACTATATGTCTCCATCTTGTTAAGTCAGGAAACATGAGTGGTTCCACTACATCCAAATGTCTAACTGGTAATCAGTTTTGCTGCAAGCAATGGCGGCAAGTTATGAAATGTGCTTCGAATTTCCTGGAGAAATCAGACTGAATATGATAGGGGTATTGAAGACTTCACATATATTTCCTACATGCCATCTCTTATCCGGTTCCATGTCTCATGCAAATATATCATTTGTGCTGCCACGAAGGGCTTCGGTGATGTCATTGTGAAATCCGAAAATACTCGGAGTTGAGTCATGTGTGCATCTTCATGTGCATGAAATCTTTTAGTAGTAGCCATTGTGCACAATATCCGATTCGAATGCAAGTGAGTATCCCGTTCCAAGTGAAAAGGTCTACAATCGTAAATTGCTGTAGCACATTCCATCGGTTTATTTATCATATAAACCTAACGAAAAGCCTAGAATCATAAGTTACTACAAACTACTAAAGTTGTATTTACCATGCTATCAATAGTCGATAACACTTGATGAAAATATCAATCATTTTGTACACTACTGGGGAAGTTTGCTTCCAGATTTCATGATATAAAATAACCGTTTGTATTCCGCTGCTCTCATTAACATGAGACGTATTTATCTCTATCAAAACGTATATATTTATCATCTCAGCGTAATGTCAACCACCACCCAGTCATAACAGGAAACCGTCCACCTGCATGGGTTGTCAAGGGGAAGATTTAACTCCAAAATAACGCAAGAAAGCGGTGCCAAAGAGAAAATGTTGTTTGAGTTAAAGCCCGATATTAAATAAACAAGGACTATTGGAAAATAATATCAAAACTTCATGTAAGTGTGTGAATGCTATTACTGGTGAGAATGGATTAATGAAGTTTTACATGACGAGGTTTTATGGGGATTGAATTGACTCAAATCAATCTGAATTGAACTTGAATCGATTGAATGCAAGAATTTTATGCATATACCTTCTGGGAAATGAAGTTATTGTAGTTTTTAGTTTAAATCTGGTGATAATGTTAACATTCGGGGAGAATGTCATGCTATTGGGAGATTTCAGCAGTCTATTAAGCAGGCGGTCATCACGTGGACAGGCTGCAGTATTACACACACATGTGTATATAGCAACCCCTTGTAACAGTGACATTGCTGCTGTGTGACGATCCTGTGCTCGTGCGTTGTGTCAATTTTCCCGTCTTTCGTAATTTCGTCTCAGGCAGATATGTCATAATGTCTGATATACATTGCTCCATCACAAGTGTAATGGATAGACAGCTGTTAAACGACTATTTGCCTAATACTGGTTCAAAGCTGAGTACCTGCAAGTTCTTTGTTTTCTAAATGCAGTTACAACATGCCACAGAGAGATGAAAAAGATATACGAAGAGAGACCTACACCCTATTATATACCACCCTCTACTTCCTTTATGAATGTTCAAGTACACCAGCACACATGTATAGCCTTAGGGTGATAACCTGAGGCAAGTCATTTGAGGCGAAAAGAATGGTCAGTTCACATCATTAACATTTAGGTGTGTTGCTCACCTGGAAGTGGCCAACCCGAGGTAAATCAATCACATGTAGTTCACAACTTGTATATATAAAGGTAAGGGGGGAAAATATTCTATCATCTCTTTCTTCACCAACTGCTAAGACACAGTTACGTCTTCAGACCAAACTGTAAGTACCATTTCAAGGTTTGCCTGTGGTAAGCATGTGCACTCTGACGTTTTCATTCTTCTGCTGCACACCTCTACTTTCTCAACTGTTACATTGATCCAATTCAGTAAACTGTGGCTGTGTAAGTGCTATTTACCGTTCTTGTCAGTGTGGAAATATGTGGTTGCTTGTGAAATAAAACATGATAATATCATTGATCACGTGTGCCGTGGAGAAAAATCTCCAGACGAGTAATGATAACATGTTGTTTCCCTGTCATGAAGATGATTTTAATGTTACTGAACAGATACTCAAAATGATGAAGATTGTCGCCGTCCTTGTTGTCTGCCTGGCTGTTACCGCCTTCGCTGAACCAACCGGTCTGTATGGAGTACATGGAATGGGTGGGTTGTTTGGAGGAGCTGGCGTATTAGGCTACGGAATAGGTGCAATGCACGGAGGTTTTTATGGAGGCTACGGCTATGGCCCGTACGGAGGAATGGGCGGTGTGTATGGAGGCAAATACGGATACGGACTGGGAAGTCTGTATGGAGGCTACGGTGGTTTCTACGGAATGCCAGGATATGGAATGGGATTAGGAAAAGGTATTTCGCAATACATAATTTCACTCCTTATCCCATTTTAAACTTCACTTTCTTGAATAATATCATGTACACATGTCTTTATTATTATTCTACGCAAATACGATATTTTCAGCTGATAAACATCTTTCAAACTGTCGTCAGCTGTTTGAAATGCTTGGGGTAGTTTATTGTGCTCTTAGTTTCAACATTTCCATGTTATTTTTCCGTAAATCCCTATTTTACATGTAACTACCCTTTCTGTTTCAGGAATCGGCTATTACTGAGTTACTGTCACCTGCAGTGTGAAGAGAACTTATTACTCATTATTTTGTATACTCATGACAATACAACTGGTTCAATAAAAATTAAAATACAAACGATTTGTGCTTTGTTTGAAAATCATAAAACTGAATTCAACGTTTACAAAACGGACGAGTTACTATATGTCTCCATCTTGTTAAGTCAGGAAACATGAGTGGTTCCACTACATCCAAATGTCTAACTGGTAATCAGTTTTGCTGCAAGCAATGGCGGCAAGTTATGAAATGTGCTTCGAATTTCCTGGAGAAATCAGACTGAATATGATAGGGGTATTGAAGACTTCACATATATTTCCTACATGCCATCTCTTATCCGGTTCCATGTCTCATGCAAATATATCATTTGTGCTGCCACGAAGGGCTTCGGTGATGTC
The DNA here is from genome assembly GCF_037392515.1 of Haliotis asinina. NCBI lineage: Eukaryota > Metazoa > Mollusca > Gastropoda > Lepetellida > Haliotidae > Haliotis > Haliotis asinina. The sequence goes on along the minus strand of NC_090294.1, from coordinate 5,685,543 downwards.
ATTGTGAAATCCGAAAATACTCGGAGTTGAGTCATGTGTGCATCTTCATGTGCATGAAATCTTTTAGTAGTAGCCATTGTGCACAATATCCGATTCGAATGCAAGTGAGTATCCCGTTCCAAGTGAAAAGGTCTACAATCGTAAATTGCTGTAGCACATTCCATCGGTTTATTTATCATATAAACCTAACGAAAAGCCTAGAATCATAAGTTACTACAAACTACTAAAGTTGTATTTACCATGCTATCAATAGTCGATAACACTTGATGAAAATATCAATCATTTTGTACACTACTGGGGAAGTTTGCTTCCAGATTTCATGATATAAAATAACCGTTTGTATTCCGCTGCTCTCATTAACATGAGACGTATTTATCTCTATCAAAACGTATATATTTATCATCTCAGCGTAATGTCAACCACCACCCAGTCATAACAGGAAACCGTCCACCTGCATGGGTTGTCAAGGGGAAGATTTAACTCCAAAATAACGCAAGAAAGCGGTGCCAAAGAGAAAATGTTGTTTGAGTTAAAGCCCGATATTAAATAAACAAGGACTATTGGAAAATAATATCAAAACTTCATGTAAGTGTGTGAATGCTATTACTGGTGAGAATGGATTAATGAAGTTTTACATGACGAGGTTTTATGGGGATTGAATTGACTCAAATCAATCTGAATTGAACTTGAATCGATTGAATGCAAGAATTTTATGCATATACCTTCTGGGAAATGAAGTTATTGTAGTTTTTAGTTTAAATCTGGTGATAATGTTAACATTCGGGGAGAATGTCATGCTATTGGGAGATTTCAGCAGTCTATTAAGCAGGCGGTCATCACGTGGACAGGCTGCAATATTACACACACATGTGTATATAGCAACCCCTTGTAACAGTGACATTGCTGCTGTGTGACGATCCTGTGCTCGTGCGTTGTGTCAATTTTCCCGTCTTTCGTAATTTCGTCTCAGGCAGATATGTCATAATGTCTGATATACATTGCTCCATCACAAGTGTAATGGATAGACAGCTGTTAAACGACTATTTGCCTAATACTGGTTCAAAGCTGAGTACCTGCAAGTTCTTTGTTTTCTAAATGCAGTTACAACATGCCACAGAGAGATGAAAAAGATATACGAAGAGAGACCTACACCCTATTATATACCACCCTCTACTTCCTTTATGAATGTTCAAGTACACCAGCACACATGTATAGCCTTAGGGTGATAACCTGAGGCAAGTCATTTGAGGCGAAAAGAATGGTCAGTTCACATCATTAACATTTAGGTGTGTTGCTCACCTGGAAGTGGCCAACCCGAGGTAAATCAATCACATGTAGTTCACAACTTGTATATATAAAGGTAAGGGGGGAAAATATTCTATCATCTCTTTCTTCACCAACTGCTAAGACACAGTTACGTCTTCAGACCAAACTGTAAGTACCATTTCAAGGTTTGCCTGTGGTAAGCATGTGCACTCTGACGTTTTCATTCTTCTGCTGCACACCTCTACTTTCTCAACTGTTACATTGATCCAATTCAGTAAACTGTGGCTGTGTAAGTGCTATTTACCGTTCTTGTCAGTGTGGAAATATGTGGTTGCTTGTGAAATAAAACATGATAATATCATTGATCACGTGTGCCGTGGAGAAAAATCTCCAGACGAGTAATGATAACATGTTGTTTCCCTGTCATGAAGATGATTTTAATGTTACTGAACAGATACTCAAAATGATGAAGATTGTCGCCGTCCTTGTTGTCTGCCTGGCTGTTACCGCCTTCGCTGAACCAACCGGTCTGTATGGAGTACATGGAATGGGTGGGTTGTTTGGAGGAGCTGGCGTATTAGGCTACGGAATAGGTGCAATGCACGGAGGTTTTTATGGAGGCTACGGCTATGGCCCGTACGGAGGAATGGGCGGTGTGTATGGAGGCAAATACGGATACGGACTGGGAAGTCTGTATGGAGGCTACGGTGGTTTCTACGGAATGCCAGGATATGGAATGGGATTAGGAAAAGGTATTTCGCAATACATAATTTCACTCCTTATCCCATTTTAAACTTCACTTTCTTGAATAATATCATGTACACATGTCTTTATTATTATTCTACGCAAATACGATATTTTCAGCTGATAAACATCTTTCAAACTGTCGTCAGCTGTTTGAAATGCTTGGGGTAGTTTATTGTGCTCTTAGTTTCAACATTTCCATGTTATTTTTCCGTAAATCCCTATTTTACATGTAACTACCCTTTCTGTTTCAGGAATCGGCTATTACTGAGTTACTGTCACCTGCAGTGTGAAGAGAACTTATTACTCATTATTTTGTATACTCATGACAATACAACTGGTTCAATAAAAATTAAAATACAAACGATTTGTGCTTTGTTTGAAAATCATAAAACTGAATTCAACGTTTACAAAACGGACGAGTTACTATATGTCTCCATCTTGTTAAGTCAGGAAACATGAGTGGTTCCACTACATCCAAATGTCTAACTGGTAATCAGTTTTGCTGCAAGCAATGGCGGCAAGTTATGAAATGTGCTTCGAATTTCCTGGAGAAATCAGACTGAATATGATAGGGGTATTGAAGACTTCACATATATTTCCTACATGCCATCTCTTATCCGGTTCCATGTCTCATGCAAATATATCATTTGTGCTGCCACGAAGGGCTTCGGTGATGTCATTGTGAAATCCGAAAATACTCGGAGTTGAGTCATGTGTGCATCTTCATGTGCATGAAATCTTTTAGTAGTAGCCATTGTGCACAATATCCGATTCGAATGCAAGTGAGTATCCCGTTCCAAGTGAAAAGGTCTACAATCGTAAATTGCTGTAGCACATTCCATCGGTTTATTTATCATATAAACCTAACGAAAAGCCTAGAATCATAAGTTACTACAAACTACTAAAGTTGTATTTACCATGCTATCAATAGTCGATAACACTTGATGAAAATATCAATCATTTTGTACACTACTGGGGAAGTTTGCTTCCAGATTTCATGATATAAAATAACCGTTTGTATTCCGCTGCTCTCATTAACATGAGACGTATTTATCTCTATCAAAACGTATATATTTATCATCTCAGCGTAATGTCAACCACCACCCAGTCATAACAGGAAACCGTCCACCTGCATGGGTTGTCAAGGGGAAGATTTAACTCCAAAATAACGCAAGAAAGCGGTGCCAAAGAGAAAATGTTGTTTGAGTTAAAGCCCGATATTAAATAAACAAGGACTATTGGAAAATAATATCAAAACTTCATGTAAGTGTGTGAATGCTATTACTGGTGAGAATGGATTAATGAAGTTTTACATGACGAGGTTTTATGGGGATTGAATTGACTCAAATCAATCTGAATTGAACTTGAATCGATTGAATGCAAGAATTTTATGCATATACCTTCTGGGAAATGAAGTTATTGTAGTTTTTAGTTTAAATCTGGTGATAATGTTAACATTCGGGGAGAATGTCATGCTATTGGGAGATTTCAGCAGTCTATTAAGCAGGCGGTCATCACGTGGACAGGCTGCAGTATTACACACACATGTGTATATAGCAACCCCTTGTAACAGTGACATTGCTGCTGTGTGACGATCCTGTGCTCGTGCGTTGTGTCAATTTTCCCGTCTTTCGTAATTTCGTCTCAGGCAGATATGTCATAATGTCTGATATACATTGCTCCATCACAAGTGTAATGGATAGACAGCTGTTAAACGACTATTTGCCTAATACTGGTTCAAAGCTGAGTACCTGCAAGTTCTTTGTTTTCTAAATGCAGTTACAACATGCCACAGAGAGATGAAAAAGATATACGAAGAGAGACCTACACCCTATTATATACCACCCTCTACTTCCTTTATGAATGTTCAAGTACACCAGCACACATGTATAGCCTTAGGGTGATAACCTGAGGCAAGTCATTTGAGGCGAAAAGAATGGTCAGTTCACATCATTAACATTTAGGTGTGTTGCTCACCTGGAAGTGGCCAACCCGAGGTAAATCAATCACATGTAGTTCACAACTTGTATATATAAAGGTAAGGGGGGAAAATATTCTATCATCTCTTTCTTCACCAACTGCTAAGACACAGTTACGTCTTCAGACCAAACTGTAAGTACCATTTCAAGGTTTGCCTGTGGTAAGCATGTGCACTCTGACGTTTTCATTCTTCTGCTGCACACCTCTACTTTCTCAACTGTTACATTGATCCAATTCAGTAAACTGTGGCTGTGTAAGTGCTATTTACCGTTCTTGTCAGTGTGGAAATATGTGGTTGCTTGTGAAATAAAACATGATAATATCATTGATCACGTGTGCCGTGGAGAAAAATCTCCAGACGAGTAATGATAACATGTTGTTTCCCTGTCATGAAGATGATTTTAATGTTACTGAACAGATACTCAAAATGATGAAGATTGTCGCCGTCCTTGTTGTCTGCCTGGCTGTTACCGCCTTCGCTGAACCAACCGGTCTGTATGGAGTACATGGAATGGGTGGGTTGTTTGGAGGAGCTGGCGTATTAGGCTACGGAATAGGTGCAATGCACGGAGGTTTTTATGGAGGCTACGGCTATGGCCCGTACGGAGGAATGGGCGGTGTGTATGGAGGCAAATACGGATACGGACTGGGAAGTCTGTATGGAGGCTACGGTGGTTTCTACGGAATGCCAGGATATGGAATGGGATTAGGAAAAGGTATTTCGCAATACATAATTTCACTCCTTATCCCATTTTAAACTTCACTTTCTTGAATAATATCATGTACACATGTCTTTATTATTATTCTACGCAAATACGATATTTTCAGCTGATAAACATCTTTCAAACTGTCGTCAGCTGTTTGAAATGCTTGGGGTAGTTTATTGTGCTCTTAGTTTCAACATTTCCATGTTATTTTTCCGTAAATCCCTATTTTACATGTAACTACCCTTTCTGTTTCAGGAATCGGCTATTACTGAGTTACTGTCACCTGCAGTGTGAAGAGAACTTATTACTCATTATTTTGTATACTCATGACAATACAACTGGTTCAATAAAAATTAAAATACAAACGATTTGTGCTTTGTTTGAAAATCATAAAACTGAATTCAACGTTTACAAAACGGACGAGTTACTATATGTCTCCATCTTGTTAAGTCAGGAAACATGAGTGGTTCCACTACATCCAAATGTCTAACTGGTAATCAGTTTTGCTGCAAGCAATGGCGGCAAGTTATGAAATGTGCTTCGAATTTCCTGGAGAAATCAGACTGAATATGATAGGGGTATTGAAGACTTCACATATATTTCCTACATGCCATCTCTTATCCGGTTCCATGTCTCATGCAAATATATCATTTGTGCTGCCACGAAGGGCTTCGGTGATGTCATTGTGAAATCCGAAAATACTCGGAGTTGAGTCATGTGTGCATCTTCATGTGCATGAAATCTTTTAGTAGTAGCCATTGTGCACAATATCCGATTCGAATGCAAGTGAGTATCCCGTTCCAAGTGAAAAGGTCTACAATCGTAAATTGCTGTAGCACATTCCATCGGTTTATTTATCATATAAACCTAACGAAAAGCCTAGAATCATAAGTTACTACAAACTACTAAAGTTGTATTTACCATGCTATCAATAGTCGATAACACTTGATGAAAATATCAATCATTTTGTACACTACTGGGGAAGTTTGCTTCCAGATTTCATGATATAAAATAACCGTTTGTATTCCGCTGCTCTCATTAACATGAGACGTATTTATCTCTATCAAAACGTATATATTTATCATCTCAGCGTAATGTCAACCACCACCCAGTCATAACAGGAAACCGTCCACCTGCATGGGTTGTCAAGGGGAAGATTTAACTCCAAAATAACGCAAGAAAGCGGTGCCAAAGAGAAAATGTTGTTTGAGTTAAAGCCCGATATTAAATAAACAAGGACTATTGGAAAATAATATCAAAACTTCATGTAAGTGTGTGAATGCTATTACTGGTGAGAATGGATTAATGAAGTTTTACATGACGAGGTTTTATGGGGATTGAATTGACTCAAATCAATCTGAATTGAACTTGAATCGATTGAATGCAAGAATTTTATGCATATACCTTCTGGGAAATGAAGTTATTGTAGTTTTTAGTTTAAATCTGGTGATAATGTTAACATTCGGGGAGAATGTCATGCTATTGGGAGATTTCAGCAGTCTATTAAGCAGGCGGTCATCACGTGGACAGGCTGCAGTATTACACACACATGTGTATATAGCAACCCCTTGTAACAGTGACATTGCTGCTGTGTGACGATCCTGTGCTCGTGCGTTGTGTCAATTTTCCCGTCTTTCGTAATTTCGTCTCAGGCAGATATGTCATAATGTCTGATATACATTGCTCCATCACAAGTGTAATGGATAGACAGCTGTTAAACGACTATTTGCCTAATACTGGTTCAAAGCTGAGTACCTGCAAGTTCTTTGTTTTCTAAATGCAGTTACAACATGCCACAGAGAGATGAAAAAGATATACGAAGAGAGACCTACACCCTATTATATACCACCCTCTACTTCCTTTATGAATGTTCAAGTACACCAGCACACATGTATAGCCTTAGGGTGATAACCTGAGGCAAGTCATTTGAGGCGAAAAGAATGGTCAGTTCACATCATTAACATTTAGGTGTGTTGCTCACCTGGAAGTGGCCAACCCGAGGTAAATCAATCACATGTAGTTCACAACTTGTATATATAAAGGTAAGGGGGGAAAATATTCTATCATCTCTTTCTTCACCAACTGCTAAGACACAGTTACGTCTTCAGACCAAACTGTAAGTACCATTTCAAGGTTTGCCTGTGGTAAGCATGTGCACTCTGACGTTTTCATTCTTCTGCTGCACACCTCTACTTTCTCAACTGTTACATTGATCCAATTCAGTAAACTGTGGCTGTGTAAGTGCTATTTACCGTTCTTGTCAGTGTGGAAATATGTGGTTGCTTGTGAAATAAAACATGATAATATCATTGATCACGTGTGCCGTGGAGAAAAATCTCCAGACGAGTAATGATAACATGTTGTTTCCCTGTCATGAAGATGATTTTAATGTTACTGAACAGATACTCAAAATGATGAAGATTGTCGCCGTCCTTGTTGTCTGCCTGGCTGTTACCGCCTTCGCTGAACCAACCGGTCTGTATGGAGTACATGGAATGGGTGGGTTGTTTGGAGGAGCTGGCGTATTAGGCTACGGAATAGGTGCAATGCACGGAGGTTTTTATGGAGGCTACGGCTATGGCCCGTACGGAGGAATGGGCGGTGTGTATGGAGGCAAATACGGATACGGACTGGGAAGTCTGTATGGAGGCTACGGTGGTTTCTACGGAATGCCAGGATATGGAATGGGATTAGGAAAAGGTATTTCGCAATACATAATTTCACTCCTTATCCCATTTTAAACTTCACTTTCTTGAATAATATCATGTACACATGTCTTTATTATTATTCTACGCAAATACGATATTTTCAGCTGATAAACATCTTTCAAACTGTCGTCAGCTGTTTGAAATGCTTGGGGTAGTTTATTGTGCTCTTAGTTTCAACATTTCCATGTTATTTTTCCGTAAATCCCTATTTTACATGTAACTACCCTTTCTGTTTCAGGAATCGGCTATTACTGAGTTACTGTCACCTGCAGTGTGAAGAGAACTTATTACTCATTATTTTGTATACTCATGACAATACAACTGGTTCAATAAAAATTAAAATACAAACGATTTGTGCTTTGTTTGAAAATCATAAAACTGAATTCAACGTTTACAAAACGGACGAGTTACTATATGTCTCCATCTTGTTAAGTCAGGAAACATGAGTGGTTCCACTACATCCAAATGTCTAACTGGTAATCAGTTTTGCTGCAAGCAATGGCGGCAAGTTATGAAATGTGCTTCGAATTTCCTGGAGAAATCAGACTGAATATGATAGGGGTATTGAAGACTTCACATATATTTCCTACATGCCATCTCTTATCCGGTTCCATGTCTCATGCAAATATATCATTTGTGCTGCCACGAAGGGCTTCGGTGATGTCATTGTGAAATCCGAAAATACTCGGAGTTGAGTCATGTGTGCATCTTCATGTGCATGAAATCTTTTAGTAGTAGCCATTGTGCACAATATCCGATTCGAATGCAAGTGAGTATCCCGTTCCAAGTGAAAAGGTCTACAATCGTAAATTGCTGTAGCACATTCCATCGGTTTATTTATCATATAAACCTAACGAAAAGCCTAGAATCATAAGTTACTACAAACTACTAAAGTTGTATTTACCATGCTATCAATAGTCGATAACACTTGATGAAAATATCAATCATTTTGTACACTACTGGGGAAGTTTGCTTCCAGATTTCATGATATAAAATAACCGTTTGTATTCCGCTGCTCTCATTAACATGAGACGTATTTATCTCTATCAAAACGTATATATTTATCATCTCAGCGTAATGTCAACCACCACCCAGTCATAACAGGAAACCGTCCACCTGCATGGGTTGTCAAGGGGAAGATTTAACTCCAAAATAACGCAAGAAAGCGGTGCCAAAGAGAAAATGTTGTTTGAGTTAAAGCCCGATATTAAATAAACAAGGACTATTGGAAAATAATATCAAAACTTCATGTAAGTGTGTGAATGCTATTACTGGTGAGAATGGATTAATGAAGTTTTACATGACGAGGTTTTATGGGGATTGAATTGACTCAAATCAATCTGAATTGAACTTGAATCGATTGAATGCAAGAATTTTATGCATATACCTTCTGGGAAATGAAGTTATTGTAGTTTTTAGTTTAAATCTGGTGATAATGTTAACATTCGGGGAGAATGTCATGCTATTGGGAGATTTCAGCAGTCTATTAAGCAGGCGGTCATCACGTGGACAGGCTGCAGTATTACACACACATGTGTATATAGCAACCCCTTGTAACAGTGACATTGCTGCTGTGTGACGATCCTGTGCTCGTGCGTTGTGTCAATTTTCCCGTCTTTCGTAATTTCGTCTCAGGCAGATATGTCATAATGTCTGATATACATTGCTCCATCACAAGTGTAATGGATAGACAGCTGTTAAACGACTATTTGCCTAATACTGGTTCAAAGCTGAGTACCTGCAAGTTCTTTGTTTTCTAAATGCAATTACAACATGCCACAGAGAGATGAAAAAGATATACGAAGAGAGACCTACACCCTATTATATACCACCCTCTACTTCCTTTATGAATGTTCAAGTACACCAGCACACATGTATAGCCTTAGGGTGATAACCTGAGGCAAGTCATTTGAGGCGAAAAGAATGGTCAGTTCACATCATTAACATTTAGGTGTGTTGCTCACCTGGAAGTGGCCAACCCGAGGTAAATCAATCACATGTAGTTCACAACTTGTATATATAAAGGTAAGGGGGGAAAATATTCTATCATCTCTTTCTTCACCAACTGCTAAGACACAGTTACGTCTTCAGACCAAACTGTAAGTACCATTTCAAGGTTTGCCTGTGGTAAGCATGTGCACTCTGACGTTTTCATTCTTCTGCTGCACACCTCTACTTTCTCAACTGTTACATTGATCCAATTCAGTAAACTGTGGCTGTGTAAGTGCTATTTACCGTTCTTGTCAGTGTGGAAATATGTGGTTGCTTGTGAAATAAAACATGATAATATCATTGATCACGTGTGCCGTGGAGAAAAATCTCCAGACGAGTAATGATAACATGTTGTTTCCCTGTCATGAAGATGATTTTAATGTTACTGAACAGATACTCAAAATGATGAAGATTGTCGCCGTCCTTGTTGTCTGCCTGGCTGTTACCGCCTTCGCTGAACCAACCGGTCTGTATGGAGTACATGGAATGGGTGGGTTGTTTGGAGGAGCTGGCGTATTAGGCTACGGAATAGGTGCAATGCACGGAGGTTTTTATGGAGGCTACGGCTATGGCCCGTACGGAGGAATGGGCGGTGTGTATGGAGGCAAATACGGATACGGACTGGGAAGTCTGTATGGAGGCTACGGTGGTTTCTACGGAATGCCAGGATATGGAATGGGATTAGGAAAAGGTATTTCGCAATACATAATTTCACTCCTTATCCCATTTTAAACTTCACTTTCTTGAATAATATCATGTACACATGTCTTTATTATTATTCTACGCAAATACGATATTTTCAGCTGATAAACATCTTTCAAACTGTCGTCAGCTGTTTGAAATGCTTGGGATAGTTTATTGTGCACTTAGTTTCAACATTTCCATGTTATTTTTCCGTAAATCCCTATTTTACATGTAACTACCCTTTCTGTTTCAGGAATCGGCTATTACTGAGTTACTGTCACCTGCAGTGTGAAGAGAACTTATTACTCATTATTTTGTATACTCATGACAATACAACTGGTTCAATAAAAATTAAAATACAAACGATTTGTGCTTTGTTTGAAAATCATAAAACTGAATTCAACGTTTACAAAACGGACGAGTTACTATATGTCTCCATCTTGTTAAGTCAGGAAACATGAGTGGTTCCACTACATCCAAATGTCTAACTGGTAATCAGTTTTGCTGCAAGCAATGGCGGCAAGTTATGAAATGTGCTTCGAATTTCCTGGAGAAATCAGACTGAATATGATAGGGGTATTGAAGACTTCACATATATTTCCTACATGCCATCTCTTATCCGGTTCCATGTCTCATGCAAATATATCATTTGTGCTGCCACGAAGGGCTTCGGTGATGTCATTGTGAAATCCGAAAATACTCGGAGTTGAGTCATGTGTGCATCTTCATGTGCATGAAATCTTTTAGTAGTAGCCATTGTGCACAATATCCGATTCGAATGCAAGTGAGTATCCCGTTCCAAGTGAAAAGGTCTACAATCGTAAATTGCTGTAGCACATTCCATCGGTTTATTTATCATATAAACCTAACGAAAAGCCTAGAATCATAAGTTACTACAAACTACTAAAGTTGTATTTACCATGCTATCAATAGTCGATAACACTTGATGAAAATATCAATCATTTTGTACACTACTGGGGAAGTTTGCTTCCAGATTTCATGATATAAAATAACCGTTTGTATTCCGCTGCTCTCATTAACATGAGACGTATTTATCTCTATCAAAACGTATATATTTATCATCTCAGCGTAATGTCAACCACCACCCAGTCATAACAGGAAACCGTCCACCTGCATGGGTTGTCAAGGGGAAGATTTAACTCCAAAATAACGCAAGAAAGCGGTGCCAAAGAGAAAATGTTGTTTGAGTTAAAGCCCGATATTAAATAAACAAGGACTATTGGAAAATAATATCAAAACTTCATGTAAGTGTGTGAATGCTATTACTGGTGAGAATGGATTAATGAAGTTTTACATGACGAGGTTTTATGGGGATTGAATTGACTCAAATCAATCTGAATTGAACTTGAATCGATTGAATGCAAGAATTTTATGCATATACCTTCTGGGAAATGAAGTTATTGTAGTTTTTAGTTTAAATCTGGTGATAATGTTAACATTCGGGGAGAATGTCATGCTATTGGGAGATTTCAGCAGTCTATTAAGCAGGCGGTCATCACGTGGACAGGCTGCAGTATTACACACACATGTGTATATAGCAACCCCTTGTAACAGTGACATTGCTGCTGTGTGACGATCCTGTGCTCGTGCGTTGTGTCAATTTTCCCGTCTTTCGTAATTTCGTCTCAGGCAGATATGTCATAATGTCTGATATACATTGCTCCATCACAAGTGTAATGGATAGACAGCTGTTAAACGACTATTTGCCTAATACTGGTTCAAAGCTGAGTACCTGCAAGTTCTTTGTTTTCTAAATGCAATTACAACATGCCACAGAGAGATGAAAAAGATATACGAAGAGAGACCTACACCCTATTATATACCACCCTCTACTTCCTTTATGAATGTTCAAGTACACCAGCACACATGTATAGCCTTAGGGTGATAACCTGAGGCAAGTCATTTGAGGCGAAAAGAATGGTCAGTTCACATCATTAACATTTAGGTGTGTTGCTCACCTGGAAGTGGCCAACCCGAGGTAAATCAATCACATGTAGTTCACAACTTGTATATATAAAGGTAAGGGGGGAAAATATTCTATCATCTCTTTCTTCACCAACTGCTAAGACACAGTTACGTCTTCAGACCAAACTGTAAGTACCATTTCAAGGTTTGCCTGTGGTAAGCATGTGCACTCTGACGTTTTCATTCTTCTGCTGCACACCTCTACTTTCTCAACTGTTACATTGATCCAATTCAGTAAACTGTGGCTGTGTATGTGCTATTTACCGTTCTTGTCAGTGTGGAAATATGTGGTTGCTTGTGAAATAAAACATGATAATATCATTCATCACGTGTGCCGTGGAGAAAAATCTCCAGACGAGTAATGATAACATGTTGTTTCCCTGTCATGAAGATGATTTTAATGTTACTGAACAGATACTCAAAATGATGAAGATTGTCGCCGTCCTTGTTGTCTGCCTGGCTGTTACCGCCTTCGCTGAACCAACCGGTCTGTATGGAGTACATGGAATGGGTGGGTTGTTTGGAGGAGCTGGCGTATTAGGCTACGGAATAGGTGCAATGCACGGAGGTTTTTATGGAGGCTACGGCTATGGCCCGTACGGAGGAATGGGCGGTGTGTATGGAGGCAAATACGGATACGGACTGGGAAGTCTGTATGGAGGCTACGGTGGTTTCTACGGAATGCCAGGATATGGAATGGGATTAGGAAAAGGTATTTCGCAATACATAATTTCACTCCTTATCCCATTTTAAACTTCACTTTCTTGAATAATATCATGTACACATGTCTTTATTATTATTCTACGCAAATACGATATTTTCAGCTGATAAACATCTTTCAAACTGTCGTCAGCTGTTTGAAATGCTTGGGGTAGTTTATTGTGCACTTAGTTTCAACATTTCCATGTTATTTTTCCGTAAATCCCTATTTTACATGTAACTACCCTTTCTGTTTCAGGAATCGGCTATTACTGAGTTACTGTCACCTGCAGTGTGAAGAGAACTTATTACTCATTATTTTGTATACTCATGACAATACAACTGGTTCAATAAAAATTAAAATACAAACGATTTGTGCTTTGTTTGAAAATCATAAAACTGAATTCAACGTTTACAAAACGGACGAGTTACTATATGTCTCCATCTTGTTAAGTCAGGAAACATGAGTGGTTCCACTACATCCAAATGTCTAACTGGTAATCAGTTTTGCTGCAAGCAATGGCGGCAAGTTATGAAATGTGCTTCGAATTTCCTGGAGAAATCAGACTGAATATGATAGGGGTATTGAAGACTTCACATATATTTCCTACATGCCATCTCTTATCCGGTTCCATGTCTCATGCAAATATATCATTTGTGCTGCCACGAAGGGCTTCGGTGATGTCATTGTGAAATCCGAAAATACTCGGAGTTGAGTCATGTGTGCATCTTCATGTGCATGAAATCTTTTAGTAGTAGCCATTGTGCACAATATCCGATTCGAATGCAAGTGAGTATCCCGTTCGAAGTGAAAAGGTGTACAATCGTAAATTGCTGTAGCACATTCCATCGGTTTATTTATCATATAAACCTAACGAAAAGCCTAGAATCATAAGTTACTACAAACTACTAAAGTTGTATTTACCATGCTATCAATAGTCGATAACACTTGATGAAAATATCAATCATTTTGTACACTACTGGGGAAGTTTGCTTCCAGATTTCATGATATAAAATAACCGTTTGTATTCCGCTGCTCTCATTAACATGAGACGTATTTATCTCTATCAAAACGTATATATTTATCATCTCAGCGTAATGTCAACCACCGCCCAGTCATAACAGGAAACCGTCCACCTGCATGGGTTGTCAAGGGGAAGATTTAACTCCAAAATAACGCAAGAAAGCGGTGCCAAAGAGAAAATGTTGTTTGAGTTAAAGCCCGATATTCAGGACTATTGGAAAATAATATAAAAACTTCATGTAAGTGTGTGAATGTTATTACTGGTGAGAATGGATTAATGAAGTTTTACATGACGAGGTTTTATGGGGATTGAATTGACTCAAATCAATCTGAATTGAACTTGAATCGATTGAATGCAAGAATTTTATGCATATACCTTCTGGGAAATGAAGTTATTGTAGTTTTTAGTTTAAATCTGGTGATAATGTTAACATTCGGGGAGAATGTCATGCTATTGGGAGATTTCAGCAGTCTATTAAGCAGGCGGTCATCACGTGGACAGGCTGCAGTATTACACACACATGTGTATATAGCAACCCCTTGTAACAGTGACATTGCTGCTGTGTGACGATCCTGTGCTCGTGCGTTGTGTCAATTTTCCCGTCTTTCGTAATTTCGTCTCAGGCAGATATGTCATAATGTCTGATATACATTGCTCCATCACAAGTGTAATGGATAGACAGCTGTTAAACGACTATTTGCCTAATACTGGTTCAAAGCTGAGTACCTGCAAGTTCTTTGTTTTCTAAATGCAGTTACAACATGCCACAGAGAGATGAAAAAGATATACGAAGAGAGACCTACACCCTATTATATACCACCCTCTACTTCCTTTATGAATGTTCAAGTACACCAGCACACATGTATAGCCTTAGGGTGATAACCTGAGGCAAGTCATTTGAGGCGAAAAGAATGGTCAGTTCACATCATTAACAGTTAGGTGTGTTGCTCACCTGGAAGTGGCCAACCCGAGGTAAATCAATCACATGTAGTTCACAACTTGTATATATAAAGGTAAGGGGGGGAAATATTCTATCATCTCTTTCTTCACCAACTGCTAAGACACAGTTACGTCTTCAGACCAAACTGTAAGTACCATTTCAAGGTTTGCCTGTGGTAAGCATGTGCACTCTGACGTTTTCATTCTTCTGCTGCACACCTCTACTTTCTCAACTGTTACATTGATCCAATTCAGTAAACTGTGGCTGTGTAAGTGCTATTTACCGTTCTTGTCAGTGTGGAAATATGTGGTTGCTTGTGAAATAAAACATGATAATATCATTGATCACGTGTGCCGTGGAGAAAAATCTCCAGACGAGTAATGATAACAAGTTGTTTCCCTGTCATGAAGATGATTTTAATGTTACTGAACAGATACTCAAAATGATGAAGATTGTCGCCGTCCTTGTTGTCTGCCTGGCTGTTACCGCCTTCGCTGAACCAACCGGTCTGTATGGAGTACATGGAATGGGTGGGTTGTTTGGAGGAGCTGGCGTATTAGGCTACGGAATAGGTGCAATGCACGGAGGTTTTTATGGAGGCTACGGCTATGGCCCGTACGGAGGAATGGGCGGTGTGTATGGAGGCAAATACGGATACGGACTGGGAAGTCTGTATGGAGGCTACGGTGGTTTCTACGGAATGCCAGGATATGGAATGGGATTAGGAAAAGGTATTTCGCAATACATAATTTCACTCCTTATCCCATTTTAAACCTCACTTTCTTGAATAATATCATGTACACATGTCTTTATTATTATTCTACGCAAATACGATATTTTCAGCTGATAAACATCTTTCAAACTGTCGTCAGCTGTTTGAAATGCTTGGGATAGTTTATTGTGCACTTAGTTTCAACATTTCCATGTTATTTTTCCGTAAATCCCTATTTTACATGTAACTACCCTTTCTGTTTCAGGAATCGGCTATTACTGAGTTACTGTCACCTGCAGTGTGAAGAGAACTTATTACTCATTATTTTGTATACTCATGACAATACAACTGGTTCAATAAAAATTAAAATACAAACGATTTGTGCTTTGTTTGAAAATCATAAAACTGAATTCAACGTTTACAAAACGGACGAGTTACTATATGTCTCCATCTTGTTAAGTCAGGAAACATGAGTGGTTCCACTACATCCAAATGTCTAACTGGTAATCAGTTTTGCTGCAAGCAATGGCGGCAAGTTATGAAATGTGCTTCGAATTTCCTGGAGAAATCAGACTGAATATGATAGGGGTATTGAAGACTTCACATATATTTCCTACATGCCATCTCTTATCCGGTTCCATGTCTCATGCAAATATATCATTTGTGCTGCCACGAAGGGCTTCGGTGATGTCATTGTGAAATCCGAAAATACTCGGAGTTGAGTCATGTGTGCATCTTCATGTGCATGAAATCTTTTAGTAGTAGCCATTGTGCACAATATCCGATTCGAATGCAAGTGAGTATCCCGTTCGAAGTGAAAAGGTGTACAATCGTAAATTGCTGTAGCACATTCCATCGGTTTATTTATCATATAAACCTAACGAAAAGCCTAGAATCATAAGTTACTACAAACTACTAAAGTTGTATTTACCATGCTATCAATAGTCGATAACACTTGATGAAAATATCAATCATTTTGTACACTACTGGGGAAGTTTGCTTCCAGATTTCATGATATAAAATAACCGTTTGTATTCCGCTGCTCTCATTAACATGAGACGTATTTATCTCTATCAAAACGTATATATTTATCATCTCAGCGTAATGTCAACCACCGCCCAGTCATAACAGGAAACCGTCCACCTGCATGGGTTGTCAAGGGGAAGATTTAACTCCAAAATAACGCAAGAAAGCGGTGCCAAAGAGAAAATGTTGTTTGAGTTAAAGCCCGATATTCAGGACTATTGGAAAATAATATAAAAACTTCATGTAAGTGTGTGAATGTTATTACTGGTGAGAATGGATTAATGAAGTTTTACATGACGAGGTTTTATGGGGATTGAATTGACTCAAATCAATCTGAATTGAACTTGAATCGATTGAATGCAAGAATTTTATGCATATACCTTCTGGGAAATGAAGTTATTGTAGTTTTTAGTTTAAATCTGGTGATAATGTTAACATTCGGGGAGAATGTCATGCTATTGGGAGATTTCAGCAGTCTATTAAGCAGGCGGTCATCACGTGGACAGGCTGCAGTATTACACACACATGTGTATATAGCAACCCCTTGTAACAGTGACATTGCTGCTGTGTGACGATCCTGTGCTCGTGCGTTGTGTCAATTTTCCCGTCTTTCGTAATTTCGTCTCAGGCAGATATGTCATAATGTCTGATATACATTGCTCCATCACAAGTGTAATGGATAGACAGCTGTTAAACGACTATTTGCCTAATACTGGTTCAAAGCTGAGTACCTGCAAGTTCTTTGTTTTCTAAATGCAGTTACAACATGCCACAGAGAGATGAAAAAGATATACGAAGAGAGACCTACACCCTATTATATACCACCCTCTACTTCCTTTATGAATGTTCAAGTACACCAGCACACATGTATAGCCTTAGGGTGATAACCTGAGGCAAGTCATTTGAGGCGAAAAGAATGGTCAGTTCACATCATTAACAGTTAGGTGTGTTGCTCACCTGGAAGTGGCCAACCCGAGGTAAATCAATCACATGTAGTTCACAACTTGTATATATAAAGGTAAGGGGGGGAAATATTCTATCATCTCTTTCTTCACCAACTGCTAAGACACAGTTACGTCTTCAGACCAAACTGTAAGTACCATTTCAAGGTTTGCCTGTGGTAAGCATGTGCACTCTGACGTTTTCATTCTTCTGCTGCACACCTCTACTTTCTCAACTGTTACATTGATCCAATTCAGTAAACTGTGGCTGTGTAAGTGCTATTTACCGTTCTTGTCAGTGTGGAAATATGTGGTTGCTTGTGAAATAAAACATGATAATATCATTGATCACGTGTGCCGTGGAGAAAAATCTCCAGACGAGTAATGATAACAAGTTGTTTCCCTGTCATGAAGATGATTTTAATGTTACTGAACAGATACTCAAAATGATGAAGATTGTCGCCGTCCTTGTTGTCTGCCTGGCTGTTACCGCCTTCGCTGAACCAACCGGTCTGTATGGAGTACATGGAATGGGTGGGTTGTTTGGAGGAGCTGGCGTATTAGGCTACGGAATAGGTGCAATGCACGGAGGTTTTTATGGAGGCTACGGCTATGGCCCGTACGGAGGAATGGGCGGTGTGTATGGAGGCAAATACGGATACGGACTGGGAAGTCTGTATGGAGGCTACGGTGGTTTCTACGGAATGCCAGGATATGGAATGGGATTAGGAAAAGGTATTTCGCAATACATAATTTCACTCCTTATCCCATTTTAAACCTCACTTTCTTGAATAATATCATGTACACATGTCTTTATTATTATTCTACGCAAATACGATATTTTCAGCTGATAAACATCTTTCAAACTGTCGTCAGCTGTTTGAAATGCTTGGGATAGTTTATTGTGCACTTAGTTTCAACATTTCCATGTTATTTTTCCGTAAATCCCTATTTTACATGTAACTACCCTTTCTGTTTCAGGAATCGGCTATTACTGAGTTACTGTCACCTGCAGTGTGAAGAGAACTTATTACTCATTATTTTGTATACTCATGACAATACAACTGGTTCAATAAAAATTAAAATACAAACGATTTGTGCTTTGTTTGAAAATCATAAAACTGAATTCAACGTTTACAAAACGGACGAGTTACTATATGTCTCCATCTTGTTAAGTCAGGAAACATGAGTGGTTCCACTACATCCAAATGTCTAACTGGTAATCAGTTTTGCTGCAAGCAATGGCGGCAAGTTATGAAATGTGCTTCGAATTTCCTGGAGAAATCAGACTGAATATGATAGGGGTATTGAAGACTTCACATATATTTCCTACATGCCATCTCTTATCCGGTTCCATGTCTCATGCAAATATATCATTTGTGCTGCCACGAAGGGCTTCGGTGATGTCATTGTGAAATCCGAAAATACTCGGAGTTGAGTCATGTGTGCATCTTCATGTGCATGAAATCTTTTAGTAGTAGCCATTGTGCACAATATCCGATTCGAATGCAAGTGAGTATCCCGTTCGAAGTGAAAAGGTGTACAATCGTAAATTGCTGTAGCACATTCCATCGGTTTATTTATCATATAAACCTAACGAAAAGCCTAGAATCATAAGTTACTACAAACTACTAAAGTTGTATTTACCATGCTATCAATAGTCGATAACACTTGATGAAAATATCAATCATTTTGTACACTACTGGGGAAGTTTGCTTCCAGATTTCATGATATAAAATAACCGTTTGTATTCCGCTGCTCTCATTAACATGAGACGTATTTATCTCTATCAAAACGTATATATTTATCATCTCAGCGTAATGTCAACCACCACCCAGTCATAACAGGAAACCGTCCACCTGCATGGGTTGTCAAGGGGAAGATTTAACTCCAAAATAACGCAAGAAAGCGGTGCCAAAGAGAAAATGTTGTTTGAGTTAAAGCCCGATATTCAGGACTATTGGAAAATAATATCAAAACTTCATGTAAGTGCGTGAATGTTATTACTGGTGAGAATGGATTAATGAAGTTTTACATGACGAGGATTTATGCGGATTGAATTGACTCAAATCAATCTGAATTGAACTTGGATCGATTGAATGCAAGAATTTTATGCATATACCTTCTGGGAAATGAAGTTATTGTAGTTTTTAGTTTAAATCTGGTGATAATGTTAACATTCGGGGAGAATGTCATGCTATTGGGAGATTTCAGCAGTCTATTAAGCAGGCGGTCATCACGTGGACAGGCTGCAGTATTACACACACATGTGTATATAGCAACCCCTTGTAACAGTGACATTGCTGCTGTGTGACGATCCTGTGCTCGTGCGTTGTGTCAATTTTCCCGTCTTTCGTAATTTCGTCTCAGGCAGATATGTCATAATGTCTGATATACATTGCTCCATCACAAGTGTAATGGATAGACAGCTGTTAAACGACTATTTGCCTAATACTGGTTCAAAGCTGAGTACCTGCAAGTTCTTTGTTTTCTAAATGCAATTACAACATGCCACAGAGAGATGAAAAAGATATACGAAGAGAGACCTACACCCTATTATATACCACCCTCTACTTCCTTTATGAATGTTCAAGTACACCAGCACACATGTATAGCCTTAGGGTGATAACCTGAGGCAAGTCATTTGAGGCGAAAAGAATGGTCAGTTCACATCATTAACATTTAGGTGTGTTGCTCACCTGGAAGTGGCCAACCCGAGGTAAATCAATCACATGTAGTTCACAACTTGTATATATAAAGGTAAGGGGGGAAAATATTCTATCATCTCTTTCTTCACCAACTGCTAAGACACAGTTACGTCTTCAGACCAAACTGTAAGTACCATTTCAAGGTTTGCCTGTGGTAAGCATGTGCACTCTGACGTTTTCATTCTTCTGCTGCACACCTCTACTTTCTCAACTGTTACATTGATCCAATTCAGTAAACTGTGGCTGTGTAAGTGCTATTTACCGTTCTTGTCAGTGTGGAAATATGTGGTTGCTTGTGAAATAAAACATGATAATATCATTGATCACGTGTGCCGTGGAGAAAAATCTCCAGACGAGTAATGATAACATGTTGTTTCCCTGTCATGAAGATGATTTTAATGTTACTGAACAGATACTCAAAATGATGAAGATTGTCGCCGTCCTTGTTGTCTGCCTGGCTGTTACCGCCTTCGCTGAACCAACCGGTCTGTATGGAGTACATGGAATGGGTGGGTTGTTTGGAGGAGCTGGCGTATTAGGCTACGGAATAGGTGCAATGCACGGAGGTTTTTATGGAGGCTACGGCTATGGCCCGTACGGAGGAATGGGCGGTGTGTATGGAGGCAAATACGGATACGGACTGGGAAGTCTGTATGGAGGCTACGGTGGTTTCTACGGAATGCCAGGATATGGAATGGGATTAGGAAAAGGTATTTCGCAATACATAATTTCACTCCTTATCCCATTTTAAACTTCACTTTCTTGAATAATATCATGTACACATGTCTTTATTATTATTCTACGCAAATACGATATTTTCAGCTGATAAACATCTTTCAAACTGTCGTCAGCTGTTTGAAATGCTTGGGATAGTTTATTGTGCACTTAGTTTCAACATTTCCATGTTATTTTTCCGTAAATCCCTATTTTACATGTAACTACCCTTTCTGTTTCAGGAATCGGCTATTACTGAGTTACTGTCACCTGCAGTGTGAAGAGAACTTATTACTCATTATTTTGTATACTCATGACAATACAACTGGTTCAATAAAAATTAAAATACAAACGATTTGTGCTTTGTTTGAAAATCATAAAACTGAATTCAACGTTTACAAAACGGACGAGTTACTATATGTCTCCATCTTGTTAAGTCAGGAAACATGAGTGGTTCCACTACATCCAAATGTCTAACTGGTAATCAGTTTTGCTGCAAGCAATGGCGGCAAGTTATGAAATGTGCTTCGAATTTCCTGGAGAAATCAGACTGAATATGATAGGGGTATTGAAGACTTCACATATATTTCCTACATGCCATCTCTTATCCGGTTCCATGTCTTATGCAAATATATCATTTGTGCTGCCACGAAGGGCTTCGGTGATGTCATTGTGAAATCCGAAAATACTCGGAGTTGAGTCATGTGTGCATCTTCATGTGCATGAAATCTTTTAGTAGTAGCCATTGTGCACAATATCCGATTCGAATGCAAGTGAGTATCCCGTTCGAAGTGAAAAGGTCTACAATCGTAAATTGCTGTAGCACATTCCATCGGTTTCTTTATCATATAAACCTAACGAAAAGCCTAGAATCATAAGTTACTACAAACTACTAAAGTTGTATTTACCATGCTATCAATAGTCGATAACACTTGATGAAAATATCAATCATTTTGTACACTACTGGGGAAGTTTGCTTCCAGATTTCATGATATAAAATAACCGTTTGTATTCCGCTGCTCTCATTAACATGAGACGTATTTATCTCTATCAAAACGTATATATTTATCATCTCAGCGTAATGTCAACCACCACCCAGTCATAACAGGAAACCGTCCACCTGCATGGGTTGTCAAGGGGAAGATTTAACTCCAAAATAACGCAAGAAAGCGGTGCCAAAGAGAAAATGTTGTTTGAGTTAAAGCCCGATATTAAATAAACAAGGACTATTGGAAAATAATATCAAAACTTCATGTAAGTGTGTGAATGCTATTACTGGTGAGAATGGATTAATGAAGTTTTACATGACGAGGTTTTATGGGGATTGAATTGACTCAAATCAATCTGAATTGAACTTGAATCGATTGAATGCAAGAATTTTATGCATATACCTTCTGGGAAATGAAGTTATTGTAGTTTTTAGTTTAAATCTGGTGATAATGTTAACATTCGGGGAGAATGTCATGCTATTGGGAGATTTCAGCAGTCTATTAAGCAGGCGGTCATCACGTGGACAGGCTGCAGTATTACACACACATGTGTATATAGCAACTCCTTGTAACAGTGACATTGCTGCTGTGTGACGATCCTGTGCTCGTGCGTTGTGTCAATTTTCCCGTCTTTCGTAATTTCGTCTCAGGCAGATATGTCATAATGTCTGATATACATTGCTCCATCACAAGTGTAATGGATAGACAGCTGTTAAACGACTATTTGCCTAATACTGGTTCAAAGCTGAGTACCTGCAAGTTCTTTGTTTTCTAAATGCAATTACAACATGCCACAGAGAGATGAAAAAGATATACGAAGAGAGACCTACACCCTATTATATACCACCCTCTACTTCCTTTATGAATGTTCAAGTACACCAGCACACATGTATAGCCTTAGGGTGATAACCTGAGGTAAGTCATTTGAGGCGAAAAGAATGGCCAGTTCACATCATTAACATTTAGGTGTGTTGCTCACCTGGAAGTGGCCAACCCGAGGTAAATCAATCACATGTAGTTCACAACTTGTATATATAAAGGTAAGGGGGGAAAATATTCTATCATCTCTTTCTTCACCAACTGCTAAGACACAGTTACGTCTTCAGACCAAACTGTAAGTACCATTTCAAGGTTTGCCTGTGGTAAGCATGTGCACTCTGACGTTTTCATTCTTCTGCTGCACACCTCTACTTTCTCAACTGTTACATTGATCCAATTCAGTAAACTGTGGCTGTGTAAGTGCTATTTACCGTTCTTGTCAGTGTGGAAATATGTGGTTGCTTGTGAAATAAAACATGATAATATCATTGATCACGTGTGCCGTGGAGAAAAATCTCCAGACGAGTAATGATAACAAGTTGTTTCCCTGTCATGAAGATGATTTTAATGTTACTGAACAGATACTCAAAATGATGAAGATTGTCGCCGTCCTTGTTGTCTGCCTGGCTGTTACCGCCTTCGCTGAACCAACCGGTCTGTATGGAGTACATGGAATGGGTGGGTTGTTTGGAGGAGCTGGCGTATTAGGCTACGGAATAGGTGCAATGCACGGAGGTTTTTATGGAGGCTACGGCTATGGCCCGTACGGAGGAATGGGCGGTGTGTATGGAGGCAAATACGGATACGGACTGGGAAGTCTGTATGGAGGCTACGGTGGTTTCTACGGAATGCCAGGATATGGAATGGGATTAGGAAAAGGTATTTCGCAATACATAATTTCACTCCTTATCCCATTTTAAACTTCACTTTCTTGAATAATATCATGTACACATGTCTTTATTATTATTCTACGCAAATACGATATTTTCAGCTGATAAACATCTTTCAAACTGTCGTCAGCTGTTTGAAATGCTTGGGATAGTTTATTGTGCACTTAGTTTCAACATTTCCATGTTATTTTTCCGTAAATCCCTATTTTACATGTAACTACCCTTTCTGTTTCAGGAATCGGCTATTACTGAGTTACTGTCACCTGCAGTGTGAAGAGAACTTATTACTCATTATTTTGTATACTCATGACAATACAACTGGTTCAATAAAAATTAAAATACAAACGATTTGTGCTTTGTTTGAAAATCATAAAACTGAATTCAACGTTTACAAAACGGACGAGTTACTATATGTCTCCATCTTGTTAAGTCAGGAAACATGAGTGGTTCCACTACATCCAAATGTCTAACTGGTAATCAGTTTTGCTGCAAGCAATGGCGGCAAGTTATGAAATGTGCTTCGAATTTCCTGGAGAAATCAGACTGAATATGATAGGGGTATTGAAGACTTCACATATATTTCCTACATGCCATCTCTTATCCGGTTCCATGTCTCATGCAAATATATCATTTGTGCTGCCACGAAGGGCTTCGGTGATGTCATTGTGAAATCCGAAAATACTCGGAGTTGAGTCATGTGTGCATCTTCATGTGCATGAAATCTTTTAGTAGTAGCCATTGTGCACAATATCCGATTCGAATGCAAGTGAGTATCCCGTTCCAAGTGAAAAGGTCTACAATCGTAAATTGCTGTAGCACATTCCATCGGTTTATTTATCATATAAACCTAACGAAAAGCCTAGAATCATAAGTTACTACAAACTACTAAAGTTGTATTTACCATGCTATCAATAGTCGATAACACTTGATGAAAATATCAATCATTTTGTACACTACTGGGGAAGTTTGCTTCCAGATTTCATGATATAAAATAACCGTTTGTATTCCGCTGCTCTCATTAACATGAGACGTATTTATCTCTATCAAAACGTATATATTTATCATCTCAGCGTAATGTCAACCACCACCCAGTCATAACAGGAAACCGTCCACCTGCATGGGTTGTCAAGGGGAAGATTTAACTCCAAAATAACGCAAGAAAGCGGTGCCAAAGAGAAAATGTTGTTTGAGTTAAAGCCCGATATTAAGGACTATTGGAAAATAATATCAAAACTTCATGTAAGTGCGTGAATGTTATTACTGGTGAGAATGGATTAATGAAGTTTTACATGACGAGGTTTTATGGGGATTGAATTGACTCAAATCAATCTGAATTGAACTTGAATCGATTGAATGCAAGAATTTTATGCATATACCTTCTGGGAAATGAAGTTATTGTAGTTTTTAGTTTAAATCTGGTGATAATGTTAACATTCGGGGAGAATGTCATGCTATTGGGAGATTTCAGCAGTCTATTAAGCAGGCGGTCATCACGTGGACAGGCTGCAGTATTACACACACATGTGTATATAGCAACCCCTTGTAACAGTGACATTGCTGCTGTGTGACGATCCTGTGCTCGTGCGTTGTGTCAATTTTCCCGTCTTTCGTAATTTCGTCTCAGGCAGATATGTCATAATGTCTGATATACATTGCTCCATCACAAGTGTAATGGATAGACAGCTGTTAAACGACTATTTGCCTAATACTGGTTCAAAGCTGAGTACCTGCAAGTTCTTTGTTTTCTAAATGCAATTACAACATGCCACAGAGAGATGAAAAAGATATACGAAGAGAGACCTACACCCTATTATATACCACCCTCTACTTCCTTTATGAATGTTCAAGTACACCAGCACACATGTATAGCCTTAGGGTGATAACCTGAGGCAAGTCATTTGAGGCGAAAAGAATGGTCAGTTCACATCATTAACATTTAGGTGTGTTGCTCACCTGGAAGTGGCCAACCCGAGGTAAATCAATCACATGTAGTTCACAACTTGTATATATAAAGGTAAGGGGGGGAAAATATTCTATCATCTCTTTCTTCACCAACTGCTAAGACACAGTTACGTCTTCAGACCAAACTGTAAGTACCATTTCAAGGTTTGCCTGTGGTAAGCATGTGCACTCTGACGTTTTCATTCTTCTGCTGCACACCTCTACTTTCTCAACTGTTACATTGATCCAATTCAGTAAACTGTGGCTGTGTAAGTGCTATTTACCGTTCTTGTCAGTGTGGAAATATGTGGTTGCTTGTGAAATAAAACATGATAATATCATTGATCACGTGTGCCGTGGAGAAAAATCTCCAGACGAGTAATGATAACATGTTGTTTCCCTGTCATGAAGATGATTTTAATGTTACTGAACAGATACTCAAAATGATGAAGATTGTCGCCGTCCTTGTTGTCTGCCTGGCTGTTACCGCCTTCGCTGAACCAACCGGTCTGTATGGAGTACATGGAATGGGTGGGTTGTTTGGATGAGCTGGCGTATTAGGCTACGGAATAGGTGCAATGCACGGTTTTTATGGAGGCTACGGCTATGGCCCGTACGGAGGAATGGGCGGTGTGTATGGAGGCAAATACGGATACGGACTGGGAAGTCTGTATGGAGGCTACGGTGGTTTCTACGGAATGCCAGGATATGGAATGGGATTAGGAAAAGGTATTTCGCAATACATAATTTCACTCCTTATCCCATTTTAAACTTCACTTTCTTGAATAATATCATGTACACATGTCTTTATTATTATTCTACGCAAATACGATATTTTCAGCTGATAAACATCTTTCAAACTGTCGTCAGCTGTTTGAAATGCTTGGGATAGTTTATTGTGCACTTAGTTTCAACATTTCCATGTTATTTTTCCGTAAATCCCTATTTTACATGTAACTACCCTTTCTGTTTCAGGAATCGGCTATTACTGAGTTACTGTCACCTGCAGTGTGAAGAGAACTTATTACTCATTATTTTGTATACTCATGACAATACAACTGGTTCAATAAAAATTAAAATACAAACGATTTGTGCTTTGTTTGAAAATCATAAAACTGAATTCAACGTTTACAAAACGGACGAGTTACTATATGTCTCCATCTTGTTAAGTCAGGAAACATGAGTGGTTCCACTACATCCAAATGTCTAACTGGTAATCAGTTTTGCTGCAAGCAATGGCGGCAAGTTATGAAATGTGCTTCGAATTTCCTGGAGAAATCAGACTGAATATGATAGGGGTATTGAAGACTTCACATATATTTCCTACATGCCATCTCTTATCCGGTTCCATGTCTCATGCAAATATATCATTTGTGCTGCCACGAAGGGCTTCGGTGATGTCATTGTGAAATCCGAAAATACTCGGAGTTGAGTCATGTGTGCATCTTCATGTGCATGAAATCTTTTAGTAGTAGCCATTGTGCACAATATCCGATTCGAATGCAAGTGAGTATCCCGTTCCAAGTGAAAAGGTCTACAATCGTAAATTGCTGTAGCACATTCCATCGGTTTATTTATCATATAAACCTAACGAAAAGCCTAGAATCATAAGTTACTACAAACTACTAAAGTTGTATTTACCATGCTATCAATAGTCGATAACACTTGATGAAAATATCAATCATTTTGTACACTACTGGGGAAGTTTGCTTCCAGATTTCATGATATAAAATAACCGTTTGTATTCCGCTGCTCTCATTAACATGAGACGTATTTATCTCTATCAAAACGTATATATTTATCATCTCAGCGTAATGTCAACCACCACCCAGTCATAACAGGAAACCGTCCACCTGCATGGGTTGTCAAGGGGAAGATTTAACTCCAAAATAACGCAAGAAAGCGGTGCCAAAGAGAAAATGTTGTTTGAGTTAAAGCCCGATATTAAGGACTATTGGAAAATAATATCAAAACTTCATGTAAGTGCGTGAATGTTATTACTGGTGAGAATGGATTAATGAAGTTTTACATGACGAGGTTTTATGGGGATTGAATTGACTCAAATCAATCTGAATTGAACTTGAATCGATTGAATGCAAGAATTTTATGCATATACCTTCTGGGAAATGAAGTTATTGTAGTTTTTAGTTTAAATCTGGTGATAATGTTAACATTCGGGGAGAATGTCATGCTATTGGGAGATTTCAGCAGTCTATTAAGCAGGCGGTCATCACGTGGACAGGCTGCAGTATTACACACACATGTGTATATAGCAACCCCTTGTAACAGTGACATTGCTGCTGTGTGACGATCCTGTGCTCGTGCGTTGTGTCAATTTTCCCGTCTTTCGTAATTTCGTCTCAGGCAGATATGTCATAATGTCTGATATACATTGCTCCATCACAAGTGTAATGGATAGACAGCTGTTAAACGACTATTTGCCTAATACTGGTTCAAAGCTGAGTACCTGCAAGTTCTTTGTTTTCTAAATGCAATTACAACATGCCACAGAGAGATGAAAAAGATATACGAAGAGAGACCTACACCCTATTATATACCACCCTCTACTTCCTTTATGAATGTTCAAGTACACCAGCACACATGTATAGCCTTAGGGTGATAACCTGAGGCAAGTCATTTGAGGCGAAAAGAATGGTCAGTTCACATCATTAACATTTAGGTGTGTTGCTCACCTGGAAGTGGCCAACCCGAGGTAAATCAATCACATGTAGTTCACAACTTGTATATATAAAGGTAAGGGGGGGAAAATATTCTATCATCTCTTTCTTCACCAACTGCTAAGACACAGTTACGTCTTCAGACCAAACTGTAAGTACCATTTCAAGGTTTGCCTGTGGTAAGCATGTGCACTCTGACGTTTTCATTCTTCTGCTGCACACCTCTACTTTCTCAACTGTTACATTGATCCAATTCAGTAAACTGTGGCTGTGTAAGTGCTATTTACCGTTCTTGTCAGTGTGGAAATATGTGGTTGCTTGTGAAATAAAACATGATAATATCATTGATCACGTGTGCCGTGGAGAAAAATCTCCAGACGAGTAATGATAACATGTTGTTTCCCTGTCATGAAGATGATTTTAATGTTACTGAACAGATACTCAAAATGATGAAGATTGTCGCCGTCCTTGTTGTCTGCCTGGCTGTTACCGCCTTCGCTGAACCAACCGGTCTGTATGGAGTACATGGAATGGGTGGGTTGTTTGGAGGAGCTGGCGTATTAGGCTACGGAATAGGTGCAATGCACGGAGGTTTTTATGGAGGCTACGGCTATGGCCCGTACGGAGGAATGGGCGGTGTGTATGGAGGCAAATACGGATACGGACTGGGAAGTCTGTATGGAGGCTACGGTGGTTTCTACGGAATGCCAGGATATGGAATGGGATTAGGAAAAGGTATTTCGCAATACATAATTTCACTCCTTATCCCATTTTAAACTTCACTTTCTTGAATAATATCATGTACACATGTCTTTATTATTATTCTACGCAAATACGATATTTTCAGCTGATAAACATCTTTCAAACTGTCGTCAGCTGTTTGAAATGCTTGGGATAGTTTATTGTGCACTTAGTTTCAACATTTCCATGTTATTTTTCCGTAAATCCCTATTTTACATGTAACTACCCTTTCTGTTTCAGGAATCGGCTATTACTGAGTTACTGTCACCTGCAGTGTGAAGAGAACTTATTACTCATTATTTTGTATACTCATGACAATACAACTGGTTCAATAAAAATTAAAATACAAACGATTTGTGCTTTGTTTGAAAATCATAAAACTGAATTCAACGTTTACAAAACGGACGAGTTACTATATGTCTCCATCTTGTTAAGTCAGGAAACATGAGTGGTTCCACTACATCCAAATGTCTAACTGGTAATCAGTTTTGCTGCAAGCAATGGCGGCAAGTTATGAAATGTGCTTCGAATTTCCTGGAGAAATCAGACTGAATATGATAGGGGTATTGAAGACTTCACATATATTTCCTACATGCCATCTCTTATCCGGTTCCATGTCTCATGCAAATATATCATTTGTGCTGCCACGAAGGGCTTCGGTGATGTCATTGTGAAATCCGAAAATACTCGGAGTTGAGTCATGTGTGCATCTTCATGTGCATGAAATCTTTTAGTAGTAGCCATTGTGCACAATATCCGATTCGAATGCAAGTGAGTATCCCGTTCCAAGTGAAAAGGTCTACAATCGTAAATTGCTGTAGCACATTCCATCGGTTTATTTATCATATAAACCTAACGAAAAGCCTAGAATCATAAGTTACTACAAACTACTAAAGTTGTATTTACCATGCTATCAATAGTCGATAACACTTGATGAAAATATCAATCATTTTGTACACTACTGGGGAAGTTTGCTTCCAGATTTCATGATATAAAATAACCGTTTGTATTCCGCTGCTCTCATTAACATGAGACGTATTTATCTCTATCAAAACGTATATATTTATCATCTCAGCGTAATGTCAACCACCACCCAGTCATAACAGGAAACCGTCCACCTGCATGGGTTGTCAAGGGGAAGATTTAACTCCAAAATAACGCAAGAAAGCGGTGCCAAAGAGAAAATGTTGTTTGAGTTAAAGCCCGATATTAAATAAACAAGGACTATTGGAAAATAATATCAAAACTTCATGTAAGTGTGTGAATGCTATTACTGGTGAGAATGGATTAATGAAGTTTTACATGACGAGGTTTTATGGGGATTGAATTGACTCAAATCAATCTGAATTGAACTTGAATCGATTGAATGCAAGAATTTTATGCATATACCTTCTGGGAAATGAAGTTATTGTAGTTTTTAGTTTAAATCTGGTGATAATGTTAACATTCGGGGAGAATGTCATGCTACTGGGAGATTTCAGCAGTCTATTAAGCAGGCGGTCATCACGTGGACAGGCTGCAGTATTACACACACATGTGTATATAGCAACCCCTTGTAACAGTGACATTGCTGCTGTGTGACGATCCTGTGCTCGTGCGTTGTGTCAATTTTCCCGTCTTTCGTAATTTCGTCTCAGGCAGATATGTCATAATGTCTGATATACATTGCTCCATCACAAGTGTAATGGATAGACAGCTGTTAAACGACTATTTGCCTAATACTGGTTCAAAGTTGAGTACCTGCAAGTTCTTTGTTTTCTAAATGCAGTTACAACATGCCACAGAGAGATGAAAAAGATATACGAAGAGAGACCTACACCCTATTATATACCACCCTCTACTTCCTTTATGAATGTTCAAGTACACCAGCACACATGTATAGCCTTAGGGTGATAACCTGAGGCAAGTCATTTGAGGCAAAAAGAATGGTCAGTTCACATCATTAACATTTAGGTGTGTTGCTCACCTGGAAGTGGCCAACCCGAGGTAAATCAATCACATGTAGTTCACAACTTGTATATATAAAGGTAAGGGGGGAAAATATTCTATCATCTCTTTCTTCACCAACTGCTAAGACACAGTTACGTCTTCAGACCAAACTGTAAGTACCATTTCAAGGTTTGCCTGTGGTAAGCATGTGCACTCTGACGTTTTCATTCTTCTGCTGCACACCTCTACTTTCTCAACTGTTACATTGATCCAATTCAGTAAACTGTGGCTGTGTAAGTGCTATTTACCGTTCTTGTCAGTGTGGAAATATGTGGTTGCTTGTGAAATAAAACATGATAATATCATTGATCACGTGTGCCGTGGAGAAAAATCTCCAGACGAGTAATGATAACATGTTGTTTCCCTGTCATGAAGATGATTTTAATGTTACTGAACAGATACTCAAAATGATGAAGATTGTCGCCGTCCTTGTTGTCTGCCTGGCTGTTACCGCCTTCGCTGAACCAACCGGTCTGTATGGAGTACATGGAATGGGTGGGTTGTTTGGAGGAGCTGGCGTATTAGGCTACGGAATAGGTGCAATGCACGGAGGTTTTTATGGAGGCTACGGCTATGGCCCGTACGGAGGAATGGGCGGTGTGTATGGAGGCAAATACGGATACGGACTGGGAAGTCTGTATGGAGGCTACGGTGGTTTCTACGGAATGCCAGGATATGGAATGGGATTAGGAAAAGGTATTTCGCAATACATAATTTCACTCCTTATCCCATTTTAAACTTCACTTTCTTGAATAATATCATGTACACATGTCTTTATTATTATTCTACGCAAATACGATATTTTCAGCTGATAAACATCTTTCAAACTGTCGTCAGCTGTTTGAAATGCTTGGGATAGTTTACTGTGCACTTAGTTTCAACATTTCCATGTTATTTTTCCGTAAATCCCTATTTTACATGTAACTACCCTTTCTGTTTCAGGAATCGGCTATTACTGAGTTACTGTCACCTGCAGTGTGAAGAGAACTTATTACTCATTATTTTGTATACTCATGACAATACAACTGGTTCAATAAAAATTAAAATACAAACGATTTGTGCTTTGTTTGAAAATCATAAAACTGAATTCAACGTTTACAAAACGGACGAGTTACTATATGTCTCCATCTTGTTAAGTCAGGAAACATGAGTGGTTCCACTACATCCAAATGTCTAACTGGTAATCAGTTTTGCTGCAAGCAATGGCGGCAAGGTATGAAATGTGCTTCGAATTTCCTGGAGAAATCAGACTGAATATGATAGGGGTATTAAAGACTTCACATATATTTCCTACATGCCATCTCTTATCCGGTTCCATGTCTCATGCAAATATATCATTTGTGCTGCCACGAAGGGCTTCGGTGATGTCATTGTGAAATCCGACATACTCGGAGTTGAGTCATGTGTGCATCTTCATGTGCATGAAATCTTTTAGTAGTAGCCATTGTCCACAGTATCCGATTCGAATGCAAGTGAGTATCCCGTTCCAAGTGAAAAGGTCTACAATCATAAATTGCTGTAGCACATTCCATCGGTTTATTTATCATATAAACCTAACGAAAAGCCTAGAATCATAAGTTACTACATACTACTAAAGTTGTATTTACCATGCTATCAATAGTCGATAACACTTGATGAAAATATCAATCATTTTGTACACTACTGGGGAAGTTTGCTTCCCGATTTCATGATATAAAATAACCGTTTGAATTCCGCTGCTCTCATTAACATGAGACGTATTTATCTCTATCAAAACGTATATATTTATCAAATCAGACGGTAATTGGGTGTTTCCGATCGGATATGGTAGACGTGTAATAAAGTTCTTGATTGATTTCAGCGCAAGGGTAAACCACACAATAACAAAAGCACAGGACATCGTTTTAAACATAATCACATCGGGCGAGTTTGTTAACTACATTCACTGAAAATTAATACAATAAGGATTCTTTTTCGTTTCAGTCCATATTAGGACATGTTTGATTTCTGGAAAATGCCAAAAACAGATTATAAGCTACTAATAAGCAGCATAACAATAGATATAGGCGCTTTGATATTCCTGAATGCATTCGGGTATTTCTACATTTGAACATTTCACACAGTCGTCAGAGCAGGCACAATCCTTAACGACTCCTTTTTTCGTGAAACGTCTGCTCAACCGACTCATCCTTGCTGATCAATACATGCATATCGAGATCGGTTTGTTAATCTGTTCTTGTATCTTTGTATTTTGATTGTGTTTCGGGGAAAAGTATCAAATCAATACGTCTTACGTTCAAACTGATTTGCAAGACATCACTGTCTTCTTTCTCATACCATTAGCGAAGACAGTTGTGTTGAAATACTGTCTTATGGTAACTGTATGTTAACAACCATGATAAACCCAGCAATTAATTATTCAGGTTGTCATTTCGTTTCCTTTGTAAAGTAGTAACGTAAATAGCGTCCTCTAACAAAAACACATTCCCCTTTTTAAATGTGTGTGTACTGTTCCTTGAGATGAAACGTGTGTGTATATATGGTGTGTAAGAACACTAATCGTTTAACATTAACGTGTACTAAAAACCCTACTACCTACTTAACTGAGCTGTATGAGTAATCTTTACGAGATGAAAAAGATAATAGGCTATGGTTTCTTTTCAAAGAGGGAAACGGTATACGGTTTCAAGAGTACTTTACTCGTATTGTTTTACTATAGTTCTTTGCGCGATTGCTATCCAGTGTTTCAAATGCTACTGTAATCGTAAGCAACTTGCACATCCATCAAATCCAACAACAATCCCTCGCTTGAAGTAACAAGCATCCTACCCTGTTTCTGGGAACCCCTTGAATAATATATGACATGTGGGTTTTTTTTAAACTTTAATTGATGATGCAATAATAATTACCGCAGCAGCATTAGAGAGGCGGGTCTTTTTCGAACAATGTCGTTTTTTTAACGATGTCACTAGATTACGATTTATGGGATTAATTCCGTCCGTTTTATGTCCACAACAATCTCATTACCCCTAAGTCTCGTTAACACTCCGTTATTCCATGGGGTATATCTTCAATAAAGACATTCCCATATCTGTCATCGGACATCTACTCACATTATGCTTCCTTCAGTTAATTATGTCCCTGATTGTATTTACAAGGAGCATTGCAGCTGCCTCTGACAGATTGACTGTGTTTATATTCGACAGCAGTACGCGGGGGAAGCTGTAAATGAACGTTTGTCATTTCCATGACAGGCATAACTTTATCCACTTGGCGTACCACGGAATGTTAATGTGCATCCTAAGCGTTGCAAACTAAAACCTACGGCGGTAAAAACTACATTAGCGAATTTCGCAAGAGCATGAAGACATTTTCCTAGGTAATAAGTTAAGATCAGGGCTACTTCGTAATGTTAAATGAGAGATTAAATTGATTTTTTGTAGGGTATTTACTTTATGAGAATATGTTCTGCATGTTAGGCCAGACACTTGGAATAAAGTGGCTCTCCGGGGCGGGTCCGTCTTTTAAAGACCTATTCATTGCTTGCAACCTCTACGTTTTCTGGGTTCTCTAGAATATAATTATATCAGAAAAAAAGTTGAAAACGGACTATGTATCGCCTGGAACTGAATTGTAGGTCACCGTACTAAGGACTTTGGGGACATTTGCCATGGACTCCTAATGGATTTACACTATCCTGTCATTTGTTGACTATTCATGCGAAATTGAACAAAGTATTAGAAGAACACATATGGTTTTACAAGAAGGTGTATGCTAACTGATTCTTCTGTGTACATAAACAGAGTTTCTAAAGCTTACAGGCATAACATCTCACTTCGGAAATATGTTCCTCTTAAAGGGCGGAAGATGCTGAAGAGCTTGGGGTCCTTGTGTTTGACTGGGTATAAGTGAAAATTAAATCAGACCACGCCAATTCAAAAAGTCAAAGTAATCAGTCTTTATTAACAGCATGAAAGGTAATTATTATAGAGAAAAACAGCAGTATAGAAACTCGGGTTGGATAATCGATCATCTTGAACAATCGATTCAGTTGTTTCTGCACTCGCATAACAGATGACTTTGAAAATAAATGATTAATTGCTTCATGGAGATACATTCTGAAGCAGTAAGTAAGTCATCAAGAAAAATTGCTCGTTCGCCCGAAAGTCCATCATCGAAAGATGACTATGGGGTACAAATACTATTTCAGAAACAAAATCTAATGATTGTCAATTTAAACACCCGAAACATTACAGGTGAGCTATGCAATTCCCCCAGGCTCGGAGTACATACTTGATTTGACATTGATGTGAAAAGAAACATTATTCACCATTAGCATTGTAATCCATAATCTACCGACCCATGATACAATGCAGTATGTGTGATCAAATCAGGAAAGTGTCAATTACATCTTGATGAACGAGCGTTGTAGCTGTGCTCCAGCAAGAGGTAACCACTGCAAGAGTACGTTCCAAGTGTCTCAGTCTGCAATTTTCACGATTTCAGAAAGCTTTCTGTTGGCAGGTTGTTTATATAGCGCTTAGTTGCATACAGATATATGGTCAGAGCGTATGTCAGAGAAGCATAGGTGGAAAACAAAGTACTATTTGAATAGGTGAATTGAGTCACTAATGGTAAAGTTTTCAACTCAGTTGTAAAATGGTTACTGGGTTGTACGGGTACGTTAGAGTATGATCAACATCCGCAGGCTTTCAATATTGCCCGTGGAATGACAAGATCGTGTTGCAGACGTGATATGACTGCTCTGGCTCACTGACCAACACGGGGGCGATAACCCAATTGTCAGAAACTGGTTAATATTGGATTGTCCCATCATTAGCTGACAAACAAGCATGACATATAGTCCTAATGAGGTGACCCATGTCCTGACATGGGGAGCCGCACCTGCACTTGCCCGAGCATACCCAACACAGCTGCGTAGGGGAGAGGTGGGGAGACATCGCTGGCCATGGAAGAGTTTGGATCTTGTACTGCCGGAGATGATTATGGACAACGCGAGCACGGTGAGCCCGGGTGTTATCATCCTTCCCGTCATCTTGACCTCATCCCACACCGTAACGGACCCTCTTCCACATGGACCATGTGGAATGATGGCAACTGGAGTCGCCAGACACGATGGCGGCCTTCACTGAGGTCCAAGAGGAACCTTAACTCGTCATTTGCACGTGTAAAACATGGTGTGATGTTTCATACCCACCCCCTTGGTGCGTTTGGTCCAATGTTTTCAGATCTAAGGACGCCTGGTGGTCATTGTGCAACATGCTAAGGTGGGCCATTGATTATCCTCAAACATACTTGAAGTAAAATGTGCAATGTTAAAAGTGAAAGATCCCCTACCTTTTGTGAGCAATATGTTATGATTATTTTGAGTGCCAACATGCTTTTCAACTATATCAGGAGGGGTGTCCTGCTAATGCACAGCGACAGCATGATAATATCTATTTAGTGTGTAATTTGTTGTAGGATCTCAAGAGTACGATCTTTTGATGTTGATGATATCTATGATTACGTGTACATCTCTTATTTAATTCATCCGTTATGTGGCCTCGTAAAAGTCGAAAACCAGCATGAAACATATACGATCATGTATTAATGAGACCTCGTTTTCATCGGAATATTGCGGGTATAAAATACGAACACATTACATTTGGTAGAGGATCCATTTTGAAAGCACGATTAGACGTTTCATGTATTCCATTACATCAAAACCTGTATATTTTGTATGTCGTTTGCTTATGTCCTCAAAGGTTATTGTCATTTTTTTGTGGGTGAAGAGAAATTTCATCTTCTAGGAATTTTTTCGTCATGATTTAAAAAAATTTAATTAGGTATTTTGGCTCCGTCTTCGTGTATTTTTTGCTGCCGTTGATATATTGCACTGGAATAAAAAGAAACAAAATTTCTTCTAAAAGGAGAGTCGATAGTAAAATTCTGACTGCATCATGAGAATGCGTTTGATGTCGCATTCAACAGTATTACAGCAGTACTACCCGGTTTGTCAACGATAGCGTCTGGACCAGACAATCCAGTGATTGATAAAATGTGCCAGGATAACAGAACGCCAAAATTTCATAATCATGACAAATTTTGTTTCTATGATTCGACTATATCATCATCATCATCATCATCATCATCATCATCATCATCACATCACTATATGTCT
Source organism: Haliotis asinina (assembly GCF_037392515.1). Lineage (NCBI taxonomy): Eukaryota > Metazoa > Mollusca > Gastropoda > Lepetellida > Haliotidae > Haliotis > Haliotis asinina. Next base: position 5,648,498 of record NC_090294.1, on the reverse strand, counting down.
CTGAATCACAAACAAGTGCCACGCAGACGTGTTCATTCTTTCGCATGCAACAATTTGGGATTCCCATATATAAGACTGAGGAATTTCTCATTTCTTAAACTTTCAGATTTGCGGACATCTTGCACTTATATTGCACGACATCCCACAGGAACGATCCCTATAGTGACCAACTGGCTAAAGGATTTGAGTTTTTAATCTATCTTTTCCCCATTTGCACTAATCGTTTGTAACATTAGTTTCTGGTGCCATATTTCAATGACAGTACAAAAAACAGTTGTGTTTGAGTCCGTGTGTGAATTCCAATCCGACATAGTACTTGTTGTTTCCATACCATACTCGAAGTAGTTGCTTATGTAAAAGTGGAATCATGGATAACGTTGTGAAGAACACAACTGTTATCGGTGTTAACCTCTCTCGTGCACAATATGTGGTATGAGGTATTGTGCGTAGAGCTCAGATCACAATCAGTTGAACTTGAGCAACGTTGGGCACGGAGAGCCCTTGGATGGTTGACCGTGCTTGACAGCTTGACTCCTGAGAGTTTTCAGGACTTCGGTCCTGAACCAGAACGAAACAAATGCGATACATGTGTTCTCACCTTTAGGCAGGTGGGTTTGCCTCTGTCCACCCAGCAGTAAATTTGGTGCCTGGTATGATACGACGGTAGTCTGAATTTGAATACTGATCGCCTGACAGGCGACCCGTTGTATTCTGCACAGGGTGACGTGACATTTTAGCATGCAGTATACATGGAAATATGTGCAATATAAATGTCTCAATTATATACAATGATGTTCAAATTTTCTAGAGAGTAAAAGACATTTGTTAACATTTCTAGAACAAGTAAAAACCCCAGTTGTGTCTAGATATGACAGCGTCTAAGTCATGTATTGATGACAAAATCATCAAACCACCAGAACACTCTCTAACTAAATTATTGTGCGTTGTATCATGAAGTTATATCACACCGCCAACAACCCGGTAACACTACAGATGATGAAAATTGTATCATTTTATTGGAAAGAAAGTGCATGACGCTCCATTCCCCTAGCAAAGCAAGCTTGATATGGATGAAACTGTTGGACTGGAACAAATCAGTAACAAGTGTAACCTCAGGGGCGTTACAACTGAACCCTTCTCATACCGGAAGTCGGTGTCATTGGTCAACAAGTGTGTGCTGAGGTTCTTGCAAGGTGCTGTGAACGGGGTTCGGGAAGGCCAGTCCAAGACAGGCGTCCCGTAAAAAAGTGCGGGATACACCTTCAGTATGGCGTTATGATGTCAAAAAGTCAACCCAAGAACATACAGCACCGGGTGTCGGTTCTGGAAAGCTAAATTTCAACTGTCTCTATTCCTATTAGGAGTGCTAAAAGTAGTAGCAGTTAGTCCCTCGAAAGCTATAAATGAGTAATCGTTGAGAGTACATCGGTTTACAGTACTCTATATTAACGTGCAGAGCACTGAGTAACCAGCAGTTTTCTTTCTTAACTTTCTTATAGTATATTATATTCAGTGGATTACGCTTTCTTTTAATTTTTACTGCCACTACGGATGTAATGGAGACACATATGTGTTTGCTTTTCTTCTGTATTGCAAGTGTCGGGAGAAGTCAATTCAGCGTTCACTGCAGGCAGCACGACAGGTCCCGCGAAAGTTACATGGGCTTTTGAGGAGTTGTTTTTTTTTAGGTGCAGCTATTCCGGGCCATACTCATACAATGTGTGTGAGGCCCAGATAATCCAAGCTGCCTGTGAGGCCCAGGAAGTTGAATACTCACACGACAGCTGGGTGAACAGAGGCAATTTTGAACATACCCAGTTGCCTGAATGATTGTATTAACACTGCTTTCGATTCCGAAAAAAGCAAAACCATTCATTAGGCTCTGAAACAAGGCCAGTTGTATATATCCTTTCGACGTCAGATATCACGTATAATCAAGATGATGGTAACCTTCCTGTATCCTGTTTATAATAGAAATCAAACCAGTCTGCCTATTAGTCCTTCATTTCAACGTCATGTGGAACAGTTCATACGTGACAAGGTGATCACCAGGAGACAAGTAATCACCTATAGATTACACCTTGATTTCGACAAGTACGTGATGAGGTGAATGGTCCGAACCCACTCATGCAATCAAGTATGAGGGATATCTAACTAATTACCAAAAACCACTCCCCTGTATCCAAAAGACAAATAATTCATGTGAGAAATGTAACGTTATCTGTTTTGAAGACATTAGTAATCCACACCATTTCAACCATCATGACATCTTTAACGTGACAGGTAGACGCACCGTCACAAGTGTATGTGTGTGTAAAGGTTGCAGAAAAATAACATGTGTGTGCATCTATTTTGCGATAAATAGCAGTAAGTCTTGAAGCGTGTACTGCCAACATTCCGTCTGCAACGAACATTTCAATTTCTTGTGAGGAGAATGCCTCCACAGGTCTTCTGGATTCGGACTCACCGCCAGCGGATAATGGTATAGTATGTGTAAATAGTCACATACGTATGTGTCGCACATCTTGTAAACAAAACATATCATGATTGGTTGGTTGGTTGGTTGGTTGGTTGGTTGGTTGGTTGGTTGGTTGGTTGATGTTTAACGCAACACTCAGCAATACTCCAGGTATATAGTGGCATTCTGTAAATAATCGAGTCTGGACAAGACAATGTCCTGTGAACAGCATGACCATCCATCAACGCATCTGGGAACCGACGACACGTGGCACCACTTACGACAAGCATGGGTTGCTGAAGATCAATTCGGGACTTTACGGGTCTATAGCGGTAACAGAGCAATCACTCATGTGACATGTTATACAACTTTCCAAGTAACTGTTCGTAAAAATCACCGACGCCGTGTTTCCTGTCTTTCAAATCCTGTTTACCTTAAGACAGACAGCACACGTCAAACACAACCCGGGAAGAAAAGTTCACTTTGATACATCAGTTTCAAGACCCTCTTGTGTAAATTTTAGTATGCCCGAAGCCTCTTCGGTAAACGAATGCTTTAATGGTTTGGTAGAAAAGAAGATGATAATTTAAAACTTTAAGGCCTTAAAGGTAAATCTATCTATTCGGCTTGCGATCAAACAAACTTTAAACAACGATAAGACCAAAGAACATAAATCCCTTCTGCTTATATATTCCTGCCTTTGGTATGACATCAGTGATCATATTTCATTTCTGATAGAACAAATACAAACGCCATGAGTATTTCCGAAAAACATGACATTAAAATAAATGCTAGCACGCGAATCTAAATGTATATATGAAACAACAGAAAATTGTAAAATTAGTCATCCCCTATTGGACCGAGTGTGTTGTCCGCAATCCATCTCCCATTACACCAGATATATCTGGAAAAAAACACATAGCTAGGTATTTCAAACTGTGTCGATCGTCTTGTGCTTCAGTTCGGTATTGTAAACAGGAAACTAAACACAAAAGATTTTTCCAGGTACCCTATGGCTATTTCGTCACTTTGAGATGATCGCCAGAAGGTAAACATTCTTGATATATTCTCTGGAATGGGAGTGACGAAGGACATAGTGAAGAACGTGAACGCTTTGCTTGTTTTATCGATAACAACTTCTTATTATTTTTCACAGAATTTCTTGCTCCTTTATCAGGTGAGTGGTGAGTCGGTAAGTAGAGTTAATGTATGGAGATCGAGTATAATTACAAGGTGGGAGAATGTATAATATTACAAAATAATGACAGGGCCAGTGAGATAGGATTAATGTGCATGGTGTTACGGTTAATACAATACCGTGCCAAAAGGTCTAGGAAATCCCCTTTGAACCAGCAAAATATGACACAGACAAGTCTAAAATGTTCAATGATATATTGAGCAAACAATGAGTAAGTTAAAAGGAATCACAATACAGATACCTAGTACAATGCAGTTGAGTCACAAGTCTAAGGCAATAGCTATAGGTCACAAATATCAAACATTAACTCACCAGAGTCTTGGTATTACAGAGTGTCAGTCTTGGATGTAGATCTTTTGACAGTCAGATGATGGTGGTAGGCAGAATGATGTACACAACTCCAGTAATTCCGAGTGTAAATCCGCCTTTACATGTACTGACGAAGATTCTTGAACATTCGAGCAAAGCGTGGCTATATCTGTATTCAGTCAGAACGTTCACGAACAGGAAGGGCAGGTAACTGGAACGCTATCAAAGAGGTTTGCTAAACGTACCGTGTGAAACCCGTTCCAATCATATTCATTTTACAAGGATGACCTGTAAAGGTGTCGAAGATCCGAAGTTTGTTTTCAAGTAAAGCACTGCGCGGGCACGGCATGTCTCCTTGAGCAGAGGGGGTATTTTACGACGTTTTCATTCGCTGACTTGGTTTCACCAACAATATCTTATTAAACTTGCTTTGTCCAAGAAACGATTATTTTGGAGTCATTTTACATGTAAGAAGAAATATTCAAACTTGAAGCTAGCGGAGGAGAAAGAGCATGATTGGCAGTAACAGATCAGCCATATCTACCAACCTTCTATCATCAGTTAATTGTATATAAGACTCAGATTGTAATTTGTGATTAGGATAAATTAGCGTGACGTCTCAACTTCTGTGACCGTAAGATGAAAGGCGACCATCCAGTTTTCATATCATTCGCTTGCAGGCTCGGCACGGAAAAGGACATTATTTGGTGGTTAATTTCATCTGTGTACAAAGACTGGAACTTGACCGGATTTCTCGTAACGGTCTGTGCACGCAAGCCAATACTTGAGGCTGGGTGTTTACAGGAAAAGACCAAAATAGCATTCATGTTCTGTACATCCTTTCATGGTGAACAAAAAATAGAGCCGCATAAAAGCTGAAATCCGATATTAGTTATTGTAATGAGGTCATTAACGATTATCTATCATCGTAAGGATTAACCAACGATTACAGGTGTATGTACACTTTTGACTGATATTGACTGCCGTACGTGAGTTCCTGTCATTTACTTCCTTCAGTGTAATTTGTTGATCGTATAATCACTAACAAAACATGTGTGACTCGTTGTTCGTTATTCATGTAGGCGAATGTGAAAGCACCTGGTGTCAAATGGTGTTCTTCATCTAAGAAGCAACAAAACCGTTCCATAATCATAAGAACCTCCATATATTTCATCATGTAACGAACCTATGCGAATCACTGTCTTACAGGTGTTATGGATACGGTCCAGCACCATCATATCAAAAAGGGAAAAGTCAATTGTTTATCCAAGAGTATATATTGTGCATTTATTTATAACGATAATCAATGAGCTTTGGGCGTCTTTTCGTGTATCCAAACCTCGTGACTACATTCATATATTGGTAGTGACTCTACATGTGTTTCGGGATAATTAATTTCAATGACATCACGGATCGTCAGCTGCTTTGAGATTTAGAACGTTATCTTGGTGTGGAGATGCTGATGACAAACTGAATACAATAATCCGGACGAATCACATTTGTGTCAACCAAGCAGCACTCATGACGCCCAAAGGACATCACTTGTACTTTGCATAGGGTACCTATGTTTATAAAGACTGTATGTTCTAATTAAATTTGGATTCAATTTGTGTTCTTACATGATTTTATTTGGCATCCACACGATTCAATTAAACGAATCGCAAGCTCATAATGAGGAATGTTGCAAATTTAAGCATAAATTTATGGTTCGTTTCCTGCTCCAAAAGAACCTGGGTTTGAATTGTTACTCAGCAATCCATGTGTCAGCAGAGGCAACTATCGGGACTGCATCCCAGATGCGTCGATCGAGGCTCCTGAAAGATGTTGATCACTGGGTTGTCTGGTCCAGACTAGATTTTATACAGACCGCCGCCATATGGCGTTAACAATCAATCAGTCAGTCAATCAATCAATCAATCAGTCACCATTGCTGTCAAACGGTTAAGTTTAAAGTTACAATGTTCTAAGCGCTTGAAAAGGACGCAGGGAACAAAATGTGTTGTTGGGTAAGCATTTTGAGAGATTATGGGAGAACAAAGAGATGGAATAGATTGAATTGAGTGGAGCAGGGTAAACCAGGAGACAGTCTATGGTAATCAGTGGAGGGATGAGGCAATACAATACATATGGGGGGTTGATCTGAATCATAGGAATATATACCGTAACTCATGAAATTAATGCGATCAGAACTCTTCTCGCGTTATTATGTTCAGTCTGACCATACCTCCTTTTAAGAACTTAATAAAAGACAGAAAACGTAAATCTCTTGTCTTTATTATCTTCGATTTAGGTGTCAACATTACAGTTCAGAACATAACAGTTTAGACATCTCTTGTAAAATTAAATGTCAAATGAGCACTAGCTAACGTGACACTAATCGCTATCCATTGAACTTAATACAGTTGGTGCTAGTTTTATTCAGTTTCTTGTTAGCGGTTTCTTTGTATCATACATATATATGCGAAATGGTAGGCACGTTTAGTTATTTCCTTATATGGTGATAATGAGCTCCGTGACTACATTCCTATTTCGTTTCAAATAAAAGGTCGGGAAATTGTTATGTGCAGATCAAATATTGCGTCGCGGCAAGACAATTGTAGTGCAATCTATGCAGATTTTACGACCGCTTCGCGTAGCCAAATCTTAAACAGACAATGTAACTTAGGAACTTACACATTATCTAATGACAAATTTATGAAAAGCGTCCCGAATTCAAAAGTCTAAATGTTGCTAGAATAGTCGCACCTACAATGTTGAGTGGTACCACTCTATACATTTGATATATCCAACTCTCAGTCTCTAATAGCAGAGAGACTGTCTGTCATATCCTTGAAACGATGAACGACAGAGTGTGCTAGGGGTTTCATAACCACCGATGTTTCATACCCGACATTATAAACTCATTTACAGTCGTCAGTACTATATCAGCAAAATCTCTCTATCCATTCAGATCATTGGAGTACATCGTACATCTTGACAATCCGCGTGTCTAGCCACAGAATCCTAAAATCTACACACACCGGTAGCAGTGAAGACAACAATCACAGGTAGTGCCTGACCAGATCAAGGTCATGATTCAGGTAGTTCCAGGGCAGGAGTGAGTGAGCGAGTTTAGTTTTACGCCGCACTCAGCAATATTACAGCTATATGGCGGCGGTCTGTAAATAATCGAGTCTGGACCAGACAATCCAGTGATCAACAACATGAGCATCGATCTGCGCAATTGGGAACCGATGACATGTGTCAACCAAGTCAGCGAGCCTGACCACCCGATCCCTTTAGTCGCCTCTTACGACAAGCTGAGTCGCCTTTCATGGCAAGCATGGGTTGCTGAAGACCTATGCTATCCCGGGACCTTCACGGGTCTCCAGGGCAGGACTAAACTCTCCTAGTCCACACATGTACAGCATTGTAACAGTTATTACAAACACGTTCTTTCTTTGTTGATATGGCATATTATAATGATAAATAAACATATTTTTACACACCTTTCCAGTTCCATATCCCGCTCATATCGCACAGTCTGATTATTTGTGTATTGCAAATTCATATCCTCACGTTCGAATCTACTCCAGTGTGCTATGCGCAGTTATCTGACACAACTTAGACCAATTATGCATTGAACTGTGTACAGTTGTGTCCCCCTGTCATTCCAGAAAGCACTAATCGTCGGTTCAACTCTCAATTTCCTTCAGCTGGCACACTTTGCAATAACCGAAATATGTTTCATGGCGGTGTTGTTCCAAAGTCAGAGAGTGCTACGGATAGATCCGAATTTGCATTAATTCATTCACAACTTTGTGACATACAGTTGACAGGGCGGACGTAGAAGATGACAAGCTTTATCAACAGTGAGTGAGTTGGATTTCCGCCGCTTTCAGCGGTATTTCGGTAATATTACAGCGGGAGACATAGTAAATGGGCCTTACACGTTTACTCCATGTCGGGAATCGTACCCTTACGCTTTACGTACATATATGTATAAACAGCGGCTTCTTTGTCCAACCCCTTCATCAAAGTCGCAATAATTAAAAAACATTTAACCACGTGTCCATTGAGGAGCGACTCAATCTAGCATTTCCGTGTCAACTCTAATTGTCACTTTCGTGACATGCACAAACACTCATACTGACATGCACAAACACTCATACCGACATGCACAAACACTCATACTGACATGCACAAACACTCATACTGACATGCACAAACACTCATACTGACATGCACAAACACTCATGCTGACATGCAGAAACACTCATGCTGACATGCAGAAACACTCATACTGACATGCAGAAACACTCATACTGACATGCACAAACACTCATACTGACATGCACAAACACTCATACTGACATGCACAAACACTCATACTGACATGCACAAACACTCATACTGACATGCACAAACACTCATGCTGACATGCAGAAACACTCATGCTGACATGCAGAAACACTCATGCTGACATGCACAAACACTCATGCTGACATGCAGAAACACTCATACTGACATGCACAAACACTCATACTGACATGCACAAACACTCATACTGACATGCACAAACACTCATACTGACATGCACAAACACTCATACTGACATGCACAAACACTCATACTGACATGCACAAACACTCATACCGACATGCACAAACACTCATACCGACATGCACAAACACTCATACCGACATGCAGAAACACTCATACTGACATGCACAAACACTCATGCTGACATGCAGAAACACTCATACTGACATGCACAAACACTCATACTGACATGCACAAACACTCATACTGACATGCAGAAACACTCATACTGACATGCACAAACACTCATACTGACATGCACAAACACTCATACTGACATGCACAAACACTCATACTGACATGCACAAACACTCATACTGACATGCACAAACACTCATACTGACATGCACAAACACTCATACTGACATGCACAAACACTCATACCGACATGCAGAAACACTCATACTGACATGCACAAACACTCATGCTGACATGCAGAAACACTCATACTGACATGCACAAACACTCATACTGACATGCAGAAACACTCATACTGACATGCAAACAACAAAAAATGAAAATAAAGTTACTGTAAATCGTGATACTATCCAGAAACGGAGTCATCAATTTCAGGAAGAGAGGGTATCGCTCATTTTCATCCGTTTTTGCAACAGTTTAATACGCTCATGTAGTAAACCTTTAAGTTCGCATCCCTGCACCCCAGTCCAGCCGGTCTCTCTTCATCCGCCCACGCACCCCAGTCCAGTCGGTCTCTCTTAATCCGCCCACGCACACCAGTCCAACCGGTCTCTCTTCATCCGCCCACCCACCCCAGTCCAGCCGGTCTCTCTTCATCCGCCCACGTACTCCAGTCCAGCCGGTCTCTCTTAATCCGCCCACGCACCCCAGTCCAGCCGGTCTCTCTTAATCCGCCCACGCACCCCAGTCCAGCCGGTCTCTCTTCATCCGCCCACGCACACCAGTCCAGCCGGTCTCTCTTCATCCGCCCACGCACTCCAGTCCAGGCGGTCTCTCTTCATCCGCCCACGCACCCCAGTCCAGCCGGTCTCTCTTAATCCGCCCACGCACCCCAGTCCAGCCGGTCTCTCTTCATCCGCCCACGCACTCCAGTCCAGCCGGTCTCTCTTCATCCGCCCACGCACCCCAGTCCAGCCGGTCTCTCTTCATCCGCCCACGCACCAAAGTCAAGCCGGTCTCTCTTCATCCGCCCACGCACCCCAGTCCAGCCGGTCTCTCTTCATCCGCCCACGCACCCCAGTCCAGCCGGTCTCTCTTCATCCGCCCACGCACCCCAGTCCAGCCGGTCTCTCTTCATCCGCCCACGCACCCCAGTCCAGCCGGTCTCTCTTCATCTGCCCACGCACCCCAGTCCAGCCGGTTTCTCTTCATCCGCCCACTCACCCCAGTCCAGCCGGTCTTTCTTCATCCGCCCACGCACCCCAGTCCAGCCGGTCTCTCTTCATTCGCCCATGCACCCCAGTCCAGCCGGTCTCTCTTCATCCACCCACGCATGCTATCCCTGCACCCCAGTCCAGCCGGTCTCTCTTCATCCGCCCACACACCCCAGTCCAGCCGGTCTCTCTTCATCCGCCCACGCACCCCAGTCCAGCCGGTCTCTCTTCATCCGCCCACGCACCCCAGTCCAGCCGGTCTCTCTTCATCCGCCCACGGACCCCAGTCCAGCCGGTCTCTCTTCATCCGCCCACGCATGCTGTCCCTGCACCCCAGTCCAGCTGGTCTCTCTTCATCCGCCCACGCATGCTGTCCCTGCACCCCAGTCCAGCCGGTCTCTCTTCATCCGCCCACGCACCAAAGTCCAGCCGGTCTCTCTTCATCCGCCCACGCATGCTGTCCCTGCACCCCAGTCCAGCCGGTCTCTCTTCATCCGCCCACGCACCAAAGTCCAGCCGGTCTCTCTTCATCCGCCCACGCATGCTATCCCTGCAAAGGTACACTTGTTGATAATAGAAATAGTATTCCTGTTCTTCCTTGTTCTTGATCATGATTGAGTCTAGGTTTCAACATTAGATTGACTGTAACAAAATAAAAAGAATATAATTAAGTATATGGCTAATATTTTCCTTCACTAAAGTCACAGAGCAACAACATCTTGACATCATATCATATACCTATGACAATGCAGATCATAGCACCAAAAGTTGAACACTTTCATAAGAAAAGTGTGCAAAACCAGCAACTCAATTACATTGCATCAATAGCAAGCTTAATATTTCAAACATCTTTACCACCAACTTTAGGCCAAAAAAACCCACTTGTGAACAAATTTTGTAGTCAAAGCCATTTTCAATAAGTCAAATCCAAAACAGCAATAAAACCTAAATTATGAAAAATATCATTATTATGTTTTGTACAAGTTAAGATGATGCCTTTACAAACACATTTCACCAATGAACATGTCTAATAAATGAATAATATGTGGCTTACCATTACTATAGACGTCGCATGTGTCATGTCTGGGTCCACATGTGCTTGCCACAAACCACATGGTCATTCTGCCAACCCTATATGAAATTATCTCCCTTCCCATTCAGGATGACACAAAAGGATCACCATATCAAAAATGAAATGCAGCATTCAAGGATATGAAATGAAAATAAACTTCTAACCCTTACTACTAATTAATATGGCAGTGTAATGGTGCATTTGAAACAGTGGAATTATGGAAATATCAAGTAAATTCTTTACTTAGTAAATCAGTTGAGTCATATAGAGTGAAATAAAGGAAATCAATATTTTGGCCTTTACAACACTAAACCATGCGTGCCATATTTATGCACAAGATGTTAAGACAGCTCATGGCGGCACACGTTAACATAATAAGAAGCCTACATTAAGGACAACGTACGTGTTGTCATCTGTACGTGGTTTTGTTATGTATTTGTAGCAGTGACATTTCATGTTGTATTATATATTTTGTTTTATTTATGTCAATAAAAAATCATAAAAAACATTTCTTGGTGTTATACAGTTTTGTGGCCAACAGTATTGTCTTTTTCTTCTGGGTAGGTTAATCTGCATTTCATGTGCATTTCATGTTTGAGAATCTTTGCCCACATGGAAGATTTTGATTGGTTGATTGGGTGATCTACTTTAATGTGATCATACCTTTTGTCTCGTGGTTTTCTCTGCATTCTGAGAGTTGATGATGTGCGGTAGAGTTGGAGAAGTCACCAGATTAGTTACATTGTTTTGAAATACCTTCTAATAGTTGAGGGTGTATTATTTCAGTAATATATGTAAAATAAAGTTTTAGCTTATAAACATTTATTATATACAAGCTTGCCGTTAGAATGGGTAATTATGTTGCGCAAACACGGGTTCGACTGTGCAGTGTGTATGACTTTCGCATGAGTAGGGTGTCGAGCGGTACGCTGTGCGCGTTGTGGTTAGGTTCTGTTTAATTATTGTATTTCATATTGTAGAAACTTCATGTAACCACGGGCCATGCTCGGTCATCGCTTATCTAAGGTAGCTTCGTCTTATAGATGAGCGAGCAGTTATTAACTATAAATGTAAACATGTGAAATATATTTTCTGTTATTAATTGTAACCAATATTGATGAGTTTGTTTCCAACTCATCGAGGTCACAATTGTGAAAACATTACAGAAAAGTTATGTTATCAATGCATTCATTTTTTATCATTTAATGTCCATATTCATGTGACCATGGTTTAAAAGTATTCAGTTGTCTCCCTTTTTCTCATAAATGGTACAGATGAATCTGTGATAAATACCCTTGTGATAATTAATTACATATTGTGATCATATTCATGCAGTGTTTACAGGGTATTTGTCTTGTCCTCCGATGTCTGAATAAACGAACGGATTCACACCTTACAGCTAGTTTGAGTTTTATTTCACCGGCGCCAAGTAGCTGTGACATATTGGTAGTTGCCTAGTAACCATAATATGTTACTCATGTTGTTCAGTCTAGCTGTCGTGAAGTAGGTTCAATGTGTCAAGACGTTAAACCATCCCCGATCACTCACTGTGATAACATCTTGCCAGTATCACCGCGAATAACAAGAAAACTGCTAATGATCACCCCCTCACTCAAATATGACTCGCTCAAAGTGACTCACTCACTCACACACTCAATCACTCAATCACTCTTGTCAGTGGATACCTATATCATAAACATACCTATATGGTATTTTTATTTTGTAAGTTGACATGATTGACATGAGCTCTACTCTGCATGGTTTTGAAAAAGTTCATACAATTAAAAGCCAACACAGAAATCGTGATAACCCATGAGACACATTTTTTGCGAGCAGCAGTTCAAGAAATAGCAAAACCCTAGACAAACATCACATCTGAATGAAAAACACGACGCTTTCCGCCCACGCTTTCGTGACAAAGCGTTAACTTCCTGGGTTTCAAACTGATAACCTCATTCGCCGGGGGATCTGATGCAGAGGTATATGTAAACGTTGGGTACATCAGGCTCTAGCAGTCATTGTCCTCTTGAAATATATTAGCTTATTGGCTTGTTTACTGAAGTGTTTGTTTGTTTGCAATAAGCAGTTCTCAGTTTTAATTGTCGTAACGAAAGGCGTCTAGTGTGCAGATAAACCACCGTCCACATCCCCAGGGACTCAAATACAATCAAGAAAGATTTGTTCGTCACTTACACCAGCATGGTTGCTAACCATGACCAGTGTCCACTATCAGTTTTCGTGTTTAGTATGCTCGTTGACCAGTGTTCGCTGTAGGGTTTGTAATTGTGCGTGCAGAAATAAAATTATAAATATGTAGTCCAGATCTTTTGTGCGTGATAGTTTCATTTCAAACCTGAATCATTTCGAAATTTCTTGCCTTTGTATATGTTGCTGTTTCAAGGTACTTTTTTTTACAATAATAAATAGAACAGAATCAATGCGTCCAAAACGCGCCCGTCACTTTTTTTCTCTTTCATATATATATTTCTTTTGTTTATTTTGTTTTTGCGTGTTTCTATTTTTTTGTGAAATGACATGTGTCAACCACTTCAGCGAGTCTGACCATGATTTGTGTCATGTCTAAAATCACGTGTGCAAAATTATGCACATTTTGAGAGTCCAAGTTGCTAAATGTAAAATCTTAGGGTCGGGTCAAAGTTTTGGGACGGACATAAATGAGAAACAAAAACATTATATATGGTCGTACAGGTACTGTCAGTGCACAAGTCTCATGGTTATCTTTGAAGAAGCTAATTACCCAAACCTACGACATAGCGAAGATAAATCAATACTTTAGGTGTCCATGTTTGTTTCGGAGAAACATAGCATTGTCAGGGTGATTATCCATTTAAGGAATGCTTTTTGTGTGTTGACAAAATATGTCGTTTGTTTCATTATAAATGTGTTTTCATTCATATTGTGTTATGTCGTGGTGCGCATATGTTTTTTTTTCTGATTGTACCTGTACATGTAGTTCAGTGTTTGTGAAATAGCCAACCACTCGTTGTTCCGGGATTATTAGCACACCTCTAATGTCTGGTTCCCCTGTTTTCTCCGCTGTAGTGATTGACATCCAGAAGAGCAGCCATTATGTGTCCTATTTGGATTAGGCAGATGTTAGCTGTCAGACCCAATCACAATTATCGGAGCTGTGGCGTTACTAGACGATATGATGAGAAGCGACAGGATCATTCTTCTTCGTCTGCAGTAATGGTGGTTTTCCTTGAAGCAACTGCCCACAATGAATGTATGTTATTCATAGTCATGTAGACTATATTCCACTATATCAACATCAGTAACAATTCCATGCACTGTGGACTGTGGAATGCACTATCTGGTGTCCATGTCCATACTAAGCCCTCACACCCAAGTCCGGGGTTTGATTCCCCACCTGGATACAACGTGTCAAGTGTGAAGTGTGAAGTGTGAAGTGAGTGATTTCAAGGATCTACCATCGTCATATTGCTGGAATATTGCTAAAAGCGGCGTAAAATCCCGCTCATTCACTCATTTTAACCCTAAAGCAGAATTCGAAATATTTACGCAAACGAATGAATGACATGCAGTTAGCAATCGTGCCATCAATTACACCGGATTAACAATTTACTTCAAAGTAATTACAGCGGCATTGCACAATCGAGAGGCAGTTCAGTTGCTTGTACAATGCCAGTAGTATAAAATAACAGTGGTGTATTTATATAATACATATGAAGCTTCCACTCCTTGGCTGGAAATAAAACCTGGAACTGATGATCGCAATCTCAAGTGTCTACACGTTGAAGGTCAACGGCCAGCCTCGTGGAATACAAAAAAAATGTTTCCGGTAATTTCCTTACAGAGCAGGGTGAATTTACATCATCATGCGTCACCAACCAAGTGTGCAATGAATATTTTTTTTATAATTTTATTTTGTTTTAGAATTCTGCTCCGGTTATAGTGGTTCGGGTTTCAATGGTCTAATGTGACACATGATTCTAATAATAACCGATTCTTGCACCCAGCTGCCGCTCTGTAGACAGTGCAACACTACTAAACGACACAGTGACTCATCACTATCAATAAGATATATAGCATGTAAATCTTGTGTCACAGCTTGTGTCCCAGTACTGGGTCTGATCTGCCATTCTTCAAGGCGTCCTGTTTTATGACGAATGCATAGTTTTGATGTTCATGTTTGGCTTTCACGTACTTTAATTGAAAGTAAACACGTTGAATGTGAGATATCCTGGGATACAGGCACCCCTGAATAGGCAGAGAAATCGTGAAAACATGCAATATTTGATCAGGGCTCATTATACTAATTACTGAAGTGTCTGGTCCAGACATCAATGTTTGCATGCCGGCATCGTATGGCAAGAGAATCGTTATGAGAAAAAATACAAACAATTGCCTTTTAATGAAAATTGTGTAAGTGGCAAGCTAAGTGGCAAAGTCTGTAAAATATGCTGACACTTTTCAACGACAATTTGTGTCAATAGTGAGTATCCAAGAAACATGCTCATAATTTGCATTAATCGTTTACCTTTCACGAGCAATAAAATATACTGACGGGAAAAGATAAGGGATCACATGAAAGCACAAGTGTCCCTTCTTTCTTTGCGGGTTTCTTCACAAGCTATGCGATACAAAGCTTGTGAAGAAACCTTGGTTAAAAAAGGAACACTTGTCCTTTCATGTGATTCCTTCTGTGTTGTTTTCCTCAGTATATGTTCCGCCGGTTGTCGAATCTGTTCACGTACTTTGTTGATGTCAGTACTACTACTAGTAATGCTATGGTCATATAATAACTCATGATGTTACTGAATCTTAATAAAACGATACGGTTACTATAGAAGGACAGTGTTAATCATATGCTTCTCTCCGTAGGCATGACAACAATACGATGATGATATGTACGTATGTATACGCATTGAAGAGATTGTATAATCTCGATTATCATAGTCATGTGTGGTTACTTGTATCTGAACATGACTGATCTTGACCAACGGTACCTAACGTAGCGGATGCGTACGATGAATGAATATCGACATACTCGTTGTATTCTCTGTATAATTCCTTATGTTCCCTCTTTCGAAAATAACGTAATGACTTGATAAATATGCCACTCAAAGTGACCCATTCACCTGTCAATTTAATCCGTTCCGGCATTACTTGATGTGAAGTGAGTAATCCATATCCGCGCGGATCTAAATGGAAGGCGCCTAGGAAAGAAAGGAATAGTTCACATTGCGTTGTCGTGTTTGGTCAAGATAATGAAGCCATCTAATTACTCCAGCTAGACGATATCGCATCAGTGTATCGCTTACGATTTATTTCAAAGATGAAGCCCTTGCCGTCACTGTAGTGTGATCAAATCCATTCTGTAACCATAGCAGGATCAGTCTGTATTGTACAATTCCGTATACCTGTGACATTTATAAATGGGGAGAACAACTTTTGTGTGCTGCCTATTGTAGGGTTTCTATAAAGGGAAGTCAGTTCTATTCTGGAAGAGCAGGTTAATAAATCACGACGACAGAAAAGTTTCTTTCGTTTTGAAATTGCTATTTAGTTGATGCAGACAAGAACAGATTACAAATTTTGACCAGAGTGAATCAGTGCCAGGTATTGATTTCACCAAAAATAACATCAGATAGATATCAAGAGGTAGCAATCTTTTAAAAGGCCTGTATAGAATCCCCAAATACGACGTCATTCGTCACGTTAGCGGTCAGGGGATAATTCTATGTGCTTCATCCAAAGACCTAGAAGGATCGAATGTGTTTGTGGAGTTTTAAGAATAAATAATAGGCCTTTCACGTGATAATGTCCAGAATATACTCGATCCTCACTGTGTAACGTCTAGTGTCTCAAAGTTATTCTTCGGATTCTAGTTCACCTAGACCTGAGTAGCCTTGACAAACTGAAACAGTTCTTTGTTGGGAGTTCCACGATGTTATATTCCAAGCGAGATATATATGGGGTATTATTTACATATTGATATAGAAGTATGCTTAAAGAGATTTCGGATCTATCCAGCACAATAAGGCTTAAGCGTTTTACTGTCTCTCTTTATTGAGACCCTTCATATGTAACCGGAAGGAACTTCTCCCAGGCCGTTGCAGAACCCAGAAAGAACTATTCGGAGGAAGACCCCAACGACTTCCGCTTCCTGCAATACCCATCTCCAAAGTGTCAGAATAGACGTGTTCTTAGCAGCCAACTCTGGCACTCGGAATGAGATGGAGGTATGAAACGAAAGATAGTGAGAACACTGATGGCCTAGATGCCCACACTAGCCAATTACGTGTTTGATTACAGTTTTTCTTACACACCAGTGGGTGAGAAACCCATGTGAGAAAACTGGTATCAAACATGTATGTAAGATTGATTTCTAATCCCCTGATTGGCTACTCCATGGTGATGACTTAGGATCAGTTTATGACGAACTACTTTCCTGATTAAAATTCATTGATAAGTTATCCGTGCTTCAATCGAACAGGTACCTTTTTCTCGTGCCTGAAGCAATAACCGTTATTTTCGCGATTGAAATATAAACAGATATTTATACAAAGAAAGCATGGGATAGATATCACACGAATCTAGTAATTTTGTAATTCATTTATTACAACTTTGTTCATGAAATAAAAATGGCTCGAACAATCAGTGTGTAAACAACTGTGTGTAAAAATCGCTTTTAGAAACAAAGGCCTTGATTCTCTTCTAATCTTCAAACTGTACAACACTGGTTCTTTTTTCTATGACAAGGATCGTGTATCGTCTCACGAAACATGCCTGACAGGATAACGTCAGTGCCTGTCCATTGTGAGAACGATTTGCCTCGCGGTTTCTTTGACAGATTGATGAAGATGACAATTTTCACTGATAAACAAGGTGATACCTTCGATACAGACCTACTTCCAGCTCCGAGCTACTATGTGATTCCAATGTTACCAGATTCACTCATGACAGTCAGAACCAAGACACACTCGCTGAAACCATGTACAGCACGGAACGTTTGCGATTGTTCACGAGTTCACATGGCGACTAACGTCATTTCAATCGAACATGAACAGGAATGGCTGATCTACACACAAGCCAAAGCTTAAGACATTCCTCCGACGCATGATAATGTAAAGTTCATGTCCTCATAACGTGCAAGTTGTAACAAACTCACATTTTTCGCTGGCAACTCCGTAAATTCCATTAAAGCACAAGGCTTACATCTTGTACACATTCAATAATTTTGGCTTCGGTCGATGGAAGAACACAAAAACAGGTCCCCAGTGACGACCTCCAAACGTCGCTCAAATATTTTATGTTTGCAAGAATTAAAATCACCCACATTTACATGGCAGCTTCATCGTTTTAGAGTGTTTAATTAATTTTCTGTGATCTTGTGTAGTTTGCATTATCACTATTGCCTTGATGACGCGAAGATGTGGCAGAAACATTTTGGTAGAAGGTCAGCTAGGGAATGAGTAGTGATTAGGAAGCCATCACTCATTCATAACCGTTGTGTTGTGTTTTATTGCCCAGCAACGATGGGAAAATGTTAAATTTGTTAATATTTGACCTTAAAATGGAGAGATTTTATGGTGTAACTAACAGATTACTGTAGTCGTGTCACTGTCAGATACCATTTATCCCACAACCCGTAGTAAGATAAATGGTATCTGACGCACTCGTTTAGTAATATCTATTTAGATTATACAGCGTAGGTAATATTCCCTGAGCAGGCATTAATTCTTGGTTTCGAACACATATCAAAATTTCGGTTGCAGAATAGTAAATGAAAAGGCAAGCATGTCATAAGTAAGCACATGGGTGCAACGTGATAAGCCCATTTGTGGCGGCAATACATTAGGAAAGGATACACCAAATTCTCCGTACCAACCGGTTCTTGTTTTACCCATTAATGCCGAGCGCCAGGCATCAAAAAGACAAATATGTTACTAATAGTATTGTTACGAGTGTGTTTGGTTGTTAATTCAGTAATAATTGTTAGTGGGTCGCAGCGTTTTGTGTTTTGAATAATAGATATCATGGGTCACATTTCTTATAATAGATGATCCGCATTTTTAAGATTTTGGCAGCTGGCTTGTCCGGGAATTATCTGCCCCTGACTTCTTGTTTGTTTACTTACGGGAGACTGTTTCGAGGGCATTCTACAGTGGCGATGGCAATAAGCTTACGTGCTTGTACTTTCGGGAAACGACTGCAAGTATATATAAATGCTGGTGGCCATGTTCGACACGGACACACAGTCGGATATTCACTGGATCATTGCCAACGCTTTATCCGTTAACGCCTGATCTACTGCTGTCAGGCCGCTCACTGTGTTCATTCTGCACGACTTTTTCTCTCTGGCACTAAGAGTTTGGTGAGTTTGCTATACTATATAGTTTGTGACCCATTGCCTCAGATTTTGCAGCATTTGTATTGCATTTGAAATCTGTATTGTGATATTGACTTGTGACTTTGCATAACTTGCTCTCTCATTCCCTTAATACAGTATCTGAATATTTTAAACTTGTCTTTGTTCTGTCTTGCTGGTTCACAGGGTTTTTCTTACATTGTTTGTCACGGTAAATTCTTAACCGTAACAGTATGACGCAACGGGGATGAAATCCGCTCTTCGGGCGGACGCCCTAGTCACTACACCATGCAAGCGGATGAGGACGGGCAGATTGGTGTGAAGTCGTGACCACTTTACTATGCCACTGTGTGTAATCGTCAGCATGAGTGGATTGTGTACGTTTGCCTTTCATAACCTACCTACTGCCTACCCACAGCATGCATGCTTCACATTTCGGCATTTGCAGGTGCACAATACATTTGTCGTTTCAGCTGATGCCAGTCGTGATAGGTTTGGGCTTTTATTGTCTTCGTTCCATCACATTGTTCACGCATTTTGTTCTCCTGTTTCATTGCAACAGGAGTGGTATTTTGGATAGGTTCCCAGTATTTGTGTTTAACACGTGGGAATAAAGTTGGTAATTCTACCAGTGGGGCATCATGGTCAAATAGAATCAATACCAAGTATGCTCTGTAGCACTGATTTGTATAACTGTGAAGTGAGGCCTGTCATCAGGTATGGTATACTGCTGCAAACTGTGAACACGATCAACACACGTTTATATGTAACAACACTCCACATCTTTGCAATACATGGCTTTCGCTTCATGATCTGCCTGCCTGAAATAATAAATATTCAGATTCGGGATTCGAATCTCGAATGTGAAAAAAATATCCCAAATCCCGAATCCGTTTCTAGCTTCAAGCTGCTCTGAACAGAATGTGCCGTACATCCCTACACTTGTGCAACTGATGCGCCTTTATTAACTGCGTTCCTTAACCCAACAAAGTCACATGTCTTTTTGAACCCAAGAAAGATCCGTATACATGGATATTAATTATCCAAGTGAATGTTGCCAGGCTAGTGCGAATACATGTTTGTGAAATTCAACAGATAAACTCAAGGCAGACTACCATACAAAATGTCAGCCAGTGTTACTTTGGACAGCGGTATCCATTTCAAAGATAACATCAAAACCAAAGACCAGAGAATCTAGAAACAATATAGAGCATGACTTACGTCATATCCAGCAGTGTTGTGTACTTCACTGTACATTTGTAGATGACTCTGCTTCAAGACGAAGAGAGAGTGTCCAGGTGCATTATGGCCTCATCAAGCATGTTCTTGCATCACGTAACGTCCTCACTAATCATTTATAGGCAGTGTTATCATGTCATTTTCCGCTAAAATTGCCTTCTACTCTCAACAGAACAAGTGATAAAACTCAGGCACAGTATGTACCAGGCATACGCTCGCTATCAAAATTCCATTACCTGAAATGTGTGAGCTAGATGCCATATGTGCAGTTTATATCCCAGTTTTGCAATCAGTATCTATGTCGATCTCTCCCTGTTTCCATTTCTCCATCAGCCAGTTTCAGCTCGTATACCGTTTACTATTTCTTGTTGCAACTTTCCTGAGTGGTCGTCAGTCTGGCGTTGCAATGATGCGTTTAGACATATATATATGTACACACACATGAAAAACACTGGTATTCCTTTAGGTACCTTTACAGTAAGTCGTAACAAATGTACGTACGTGGAAATGCTGAAGCTATGCTTAAAGTGCTACGTATGTTCCCTGAGTATCAGTATAAAAACTGTATTAAATTTTACATTTCAACATTACAATTTGGCCAGCAGGAATACATTTATTTCCAATAGTTACTTCCGCCTACGTTCACAATACAACATATCCCAGTGATAACAGACCGTTTGGTTTAGGTCTCTTTAGTGGTTCAACAAAGTAGAGTGAAGGTCACTAGAGTCCAGGTAACTATCATAAGAATCCAATTTCAAGGTAAGGGTCAAGGTTAAGAACATTTTAGTCCAGCCAAAAATTATCAAAATCAGAGTCAACGACACTGCAGTCATTGGTGTCAAGATCCAGCCACGGCTCTTCTTCCACGAAGACAAAAACGCAGAGGGACTCTTGATGCTGCATGCCAGAAGCATATTTTATTGATGGTATACAGCAGGATACATGTGCAGGCACTGAGCGAGACGCATATTAACTTTGTATCACAAATCAGTTGTGCAATACAGACAGGAAGATGTTCTAGCAGATGAAATACAACTCTTGTACAGCACAAACAGCGTAAGTTGAAGAATTGGTAAGTTTGAGGCGGTACAATGTGAACTGTTAACGGTGTCTCAATATAACGTCAGTGTGTACACAAATTACCAAACCGGTACTGCTCCCTATACAACATCCTCCAACACTACACGTTAAATATCAACTAATGTAGTCCAAACGCCAAAACCAGTTCAATCAAACATCGATTTTTTTCCAGGCATTCATTCGTACCACAGACGGCGTTGACATTTAACGCATAGCACTTTCAGAAAGCGATTTCTAAATCTTGAAATCAATACATGCATTAAATACAAGAATACAAAATGCACGTGATGAGTTATTTCTTTCAAATCTCTCTTTTCAAATATCTGTACAACATCACTGCATGTTACGAAATGCATTAAACACAAACGTGATTTGTGTCAAAGTATTCAGTAAAACAAAACACAACATACAAACAAAACATGTTCGTGAATGACACTTAATGCTCCAAACACTCTGTGCTAATGTCACATACACACATAATATGGTTACTGAATGTAACAAGTCATATATACACCAATCTCCAAAAACAGGAAATCTGATACAACTTGTAAAAAGTGTGAAAGCATAATTAAAAAAATACAGAAATGTAAACATGATTCCAAGTGTTTTTGTTTGTTTGTTTGTTTGTTTGTGGTTTTATGTCTTTTCTGAAAAGCAAAATGGAATTAACATGATTAAATTGGG
This sequence comes from Haliotis asinina, assembly GCF_037392515.1. NCBI lineage: Eukaryota > Metazoa > Mollusca > Gastropoda > Lepetellida > Haliotidae > Haliotis > Haliotis asinina. Next base: position 5,626,166 of record NC_090294.1, on the reverse strand, counting down.
TTTCTGTTTCGGAATTCATTCTGTTTCTTTGGCGACCCAGAACACCGATTCAGTGAAGGTCTTCAAGGTCATTTAGATACTACCTCGTGGATCTCCATGCAGCATATCGTCTTTAACTATCGTCTTTAACTTTAACTTTATAATATATACAAAAATACATTTACATATGAAAATAGTCAAAAACAATAATAAACTAGAAAATATTTAACAAAGTCAGTACGCTCTGTAACATTTATAACAGGAATTGTAAAGTTAGGTCCGGCAAAACAGCCGACGCATGTGTAGTCAGCTCCTCGGCCAGGGGTCAGTCGGCCAAGGAAGCACACAAGCTAAGCGTATATCGGTCGGCAGAACGATAAGCGATTCTGCTGGACTAACTATTTTCACCTATAATCAAACATTGCAACACCATCTGCTCAACCTCAACAGTTATTCATTATATTTCAAAACAATTATTGTCACATGAACAATAACGACCACCGGGACAAAATGCTCTTGTACTTGTAGAATACAAAACCTTCACAATACTCTGGAAGAATGATGAAACATTGGTCTCTTTTCTTATTACAATCTACCGGGTACCTTTATTTAAGGCAATATGGTAAAGGATGTCGTGCGCAATCACTGAGTGTAAAACGGGTCGCACCCCTATTGTATTTGTAAAAGGATAATGCTTGGCATCGAATATATATACAGTTTAAATGTTTACAGCTGTCGATGTTCATCATGTACAAATATACACGAGTTTTAAGGCCACGTCGTCAATTCGAAGGATCGGCGTCGATGTTACAAAATGTCTTTACACCGATATTGTATTGTTCTGCGACTCCAAAATGGCTTTACAGATAATTGAGATTGGCGCCTCTGCTTTTATTCTCTATTCTCCAAATCATCAACTGAAACAAATCAAAATTTAATAATCATTAATGTTACGGTTTAAAGCAGTCGTTATTCATCGACACGGTCAGTTAGATCATTTAAAACATAAGCAGGGACCAACAGTTTTGAGAAATTAACATGCGTGTGTCTACGAAGCAACTCGCAAAAATATTTGATAAATCTAACAATTGCTTACGACTTACTTCCCATTTGGCGCACTATTTAGTGAATCGATGCCATGATTACACGATGCCATTTTAGAAAGTGGTCAAATGCAACATATGTCATATTTGGGATTTCACTTTCGGCCATGGGAGCCGTGCCAATTCACACTTATCAATGGGGTACACAAAGTACGTAGTCTGGACTACCAGTTGTCCGACTTTCATTTTTGCGGAGGTCGCTGTGGCTGAGCGGGCTAGGCGGCTGACTTTGTGTGCTGGCGATTAGGTGCCTGACTCTGAGGGTGCGGGTTCGAATCCCGGATGGGACTCAACCCAAAAAGTGCTAGAATTTGTACTTTACTGAGAAAGTGAAATCCCAAATATGATATATGTTGCATCGAAACTATGGTTGATGCATCTAAAACATAAAAATGACTTTTCGATTTATATGCTTTAAGTACACTGATGAAAAAAAGAAACGTCATTAAACCGAAATTATGGCTCGCTGTGGTCCACGAATAGCGTTCTAAACTGTTTTCTAAACACACCCAGACATTGAGCTTAGGAATACCCGCGTTACAGAACCCGAATCAGCGTGGAATGTTGCCGGAACATGGCAAGTCACTCAAAAGGGTTATGGAAGGAACAATGTTATATTAATTTACACCTAAACAGTTTGATAGTGGATTTAAAGCACTCATTTACAAAAGACACAGTCTGGTGGTTAAAGTTTTCGCTCGTGACGTCGACAACTCACTCACTACAAACCCGTGGAAACATTATAGCAACCCAAAGGGCCTGGGTCATGAAACCCAGGGCGTAATAGGAGAAATAAGATGAAATACTGAGTGCAGCCTGTACCAACCAACAAGAACAATCCTACATGTACCCGTTGGTTCCCTCGATCTTGTATCTTTGGGTCTGCAAAGTGTTACAGACGTTATTGTCTTTCATCCTTAGATTTTGGAAACTATGCAATGCTAAGACGCTTGTTCAAAGAGCGTGAACTGACCTTCTGAGCTCATTAGAGCCGTTGGTCTGAATATGGTATCTGATTACTCAATACTTTGGATTTCATCGTTTTCCACACTGACATTAACATACCTGAAATACCATACTTTTCACGGCAATATTTAACAAAATCAAGCATTTCGCAAAAGGTCTTTACAACTCCTTCAGTGAATATTTTAATATATATATGATTAATAATACATGGCAGCCCAGCAAATACAACGAGCACATGGACATTCAACGTTGGAATCATCAATTCAGTAGAAGACCGTCGGGTACCTCAATCCTTAGACACAATTCCCAGTACAACGCGAAATGGGCTAAGCTGGTTCGTGGCTCATATTGACTGGATATTGAGTTAAGGGGAGTACTACTCTATGCACTATATTAATGTTCACCTCATTTGTCTGAGTGAAAGCGCTGAGGAACCTACCTAACATGATCAACACTGACCTCTATAAAACTCGGTAGTACTTGAGGTCCGTTTCACAAAGTGATATTAGAGCTGTATAGATCATACCCCTCATATCTTCTGCAAAATTATCCGATAATTAAGTTTCTTGTAACGCAAGAACAGAAATAACACCTTGAGATGTGAGCAGCCAAACATATCCCTAACGCTGCATGATCTATGTATGACAAGAACGTGACTTAGGTTTCTTCTCGCAATAATGTCCCGTAAGGTGCGTTTGTGCGCTGTATGGTATTGCATTGTTTGACATATTAGGGAATGTGAGATTTAGTTGCTTTGCCTGATCGACCCCTCCCTTGAATCAATCTTAAAGGTTTCGTATTTGAATCCCGTTTTAGCATTCGAGCCATTACCGCTGCCACTACTCCTGTCCTGGGCGCTGTCGGCGTCCGGCTGACACAGGAGCTCAAAGAACGCGTTCTTGAAGTTGACGTTGAACCAGCCGTAATACAGAGGATTCAAGCCAGCAGATCCCATAGCTATTAGCAGGCAGATTGCGTACATTAGGTTAAAGTTCTTGTCAGCGAATAGCATGTAATCAAAGTCCGCTGTAATATTAAGGATCGTCAGTGGAAGCCAGGTGATTGAAAATGAAACAGCGATGGCGGTGAGCAGTAGCAGGTTTCGTCGGTGTTGTCTCATGTACCTTAGTGCCCGATTGTTTTCGGCTTCAGTTGTAGGATTTTCCTCAATGCGCAGGCGCAGGAAGTGACATATCCGTGCGTGCAGGATCGTTATTACCAGCGTGGGTGTCATGTATTGAACTACCATGATTACAGTAGTGTAAACACCTTTGAATGGATCCGACGGCCAGTCTTCCACGCACACGTGGTACTCCACCATGTCGGTGGTGTGAACTCGGTGAAACATTAGCATCGGCAGCGACATCACCACCGCTGCAACCCAGATCCCAATGATGACATACATAACAGGTTTTCGTTGACGGCGTTCCCTCACAACACAGACTATGGCCTTGTATCTATCAAAGGCTATGGCCACGATAGTAAATGTGCCCACAAACACGTCAATTGTCTGCAAGGAAGGCACAATCTTACACAAAGCTTCTCCTAAGGGCCAGTTCTTCAGTGTCATTCGGATTAAAGAGAAGGGCATGCATATCACGCACATAATGATATCGCACAGTGACAAATTCAAAATCAGGAGGTTCCTCGGGGAGCGGAGCTGGGCGTTCCGGTATACAACAGCACACACCAGAAGGTTGCCTAGGAGACCAAAGAGGATGACGAGACAGTAGCAGCAGACCAGGATGCCCTCTGTGGCAGGGGGAAACCAGTGGTCTTCCCCCTGTGCCCGCATCATGATGCCGTGGTACTCCATCACGCTGTAGTTGTTGAACGAAAAGCCGTACCATGTTCGGTTGCTGAGAAAGTTCTTGATCATGCTTAATCTGGAACACACATAAGAGATAACTGAATAGGGGAATGAGTATTAACGTCGGACTATACATTTCTTCACTAATTTACACATAGCAAATGTGATTCAATATCCGTACACCGATAGCATGAATTGAGTGGGTTAAATATTATGGTCACAGTATGTCAGCCATATCGTGCCTTCAAAAGCTACACAATCATAATAAACACAGTTAAATTGTGAACCTGCCAACGAAGTACAATAAACCAACCAGAATATGACAGACAGGGAATTAAAACTAGCATGTAACTGTAAAATTCTACAAACTTATATAGACAATACACGCTAAATAAAAACGGACTGGACATCACCAGCAACTTCAGATATGTTACCATTCTATGAACTAGCGGACCATGAATGGAAAGCAGCAGTTCTAATTATCATTCAAGTACTGCCTAATAGTGGTCATATTGAAGGTAAAGATTCAAAAGTGCCAACTTAGTGGAAGTCTAATATAGCTGTATTGATGATAATCATTCCAATCGACAACTGACAAGCAAATTCGCGGCAATCCTCTGTTTAGGTATACTAACCTAACCTGAAATCACATGCCGTTTCAGGCAGGATATCCACCAACTTGTATTCACATTTCTGTATTAATAATACCATTATCATAAATAACATCTACAGATTTTGAAGAGTTGGGAAAAAGAAACTTGACACACACAAGGATTTGCAGAAATCAATAAGTAACGCCCATAAGGTGAAACCGTTTGTATCAACAAGGTAACCCCATACATCCGGAACGAACCGCCCACTCCCGACTGGAGAGAAATCTGGCAAAGGAAAATAAGCAGTCCTCGATCAGGCCTTCTCGCATTCCACAACCCTGGCAAATCAATCACAGAGAAAACGAAGATGTCGGATATCTATGCTTGTAATTTAGACTTATTATATGTCCTTCGTGTGAGCAAATGGTCTCCAGCCTGTACTCCAGCTAGTTAATAAATCTCAGTAATTGCTGACATCCAGTCGTCCATTAGCGTTTTGGATGCTTGTGAAAGGATGTGATAGAGACTCAGTTATCACAGCGCTATATCTGAACCATTCGGAAGAAAAGTTTAAACATATTGTAAAAGCTTTAAACGAAAATACACGCTTGTGAAAATAAAGTCGATTTTATTAGCACACATCGTAGTCATTATGTTGTTTTCGTAAATGCAAAAATCAACCTGGATCTCGGTAAATACCTGTAGAATTTGGCGACCTCGAATGCAGAATTATTTCCAAACGATTTGGAAATAAGAACAATATTTCATTTTTTAAAAAACTACATTAAATGTGACTGCGGAACATCTGTTCCATAGTCGTCAGCTGACCCCACATATGTACTGACACATCTGCGGGGATTCAGGTTTAGAAGCAAAGTAATCTAGTCTTTTAACTTCTGGAAGGTCCGATGTATTGCTCCAGATGTAGCAACCATTGTCTGTTCTGTAACACATAACTAGGAACATGAGTTTTGCGGACGAGCTAGCTTTATATCTGAACCGCAGGGTTCAGGAGTATTGTGTATCTAAAGTATTTCACGTATTTTATTGATGATCTAAAGTATTTCACGTATTTTATTGATGTAAAGATTGAAAAAAATATTAAATTTGATTTTGTCAATTTTACAATCACTCATTCCTGCAATAATGTGTAGGAGATAGTTGATGAATGGAGTTTTTGTGTAAAATTATCAGATCAATAGAGACTACTGTAAAATGATTTTAGAACTTCAAGACGCCTGCCATGTTTGTGGTGTTACAATTTAAAGCCGAAAATGAAAGTAGATCGATTGATTTTCAAAGAAAAAATACTCACTAGCATTTCTGAATCATGCGATTTCCCCATTATAATTTTTAAGGCTTTTTTAAATAATGTTTCCAACTCCATTTTATCAAACTGAACCATTACAGGGGTTGGGGAGGGGGTCCAGATTTTCTACAGTTCCAGTTGTAATTCCTTTTTCACCTGAAAATCAGTGACCTCAGACATTGTTTTTTGCCTCTGAGTTTACCTGTCAAACGCAGATTGGATTCCTATCTGATAACACCCTGTTTCTATTACGACATAACCTTTTTCATGACGGTGACAAATTCTGACTTACGTCATAAGCTTGTCTCCGTGTTCTGAAACCTGTTACCTGCTGTGTTTGTCTATTCAACCCAAAGAATTTTGTTTCAGTTAACCTAATGCTGTGTTTCACGGCGATATGGGATGCACCTCGTAACACCATATCCTGATAGTCTAAGTCTATATGACCATGAAATCCCATAACAATGGGTTCACGTGAAGCAATAATGACTGTTATATAATGTGGAGTATTGTTGTTCATTCATAACATACGACCACCGCATCCACCAAACAACGAGATTATGGGAAAACAAATGCTGAATATGTAACTCTCAAATAACGGTTCAGTGCAAATACCACCTGCAAACATGTGACTTCAAACAACAAACTCTTGATTCTGTGATCAGTGCGACAAATACTGAATGATGTGACTCCCACATATATAAAACATCATCTAATATGTATTTTTGTTTCAAACACTGACGTGAAGACGATCAGTGTGTTATTTGCCTGATTCAAATAGACAGCTTGTCATTGTTCTTATACTCCAGACAAGAACACCAATGGCTTCAAACGTCACGTAGAAGATACTCATGTATAATTCACATTATCTTTAAGAGCGACGTCTTTCGAATTCAAATGTCCATCTGATTTATCTAAAAAATGTCCACAGAGATTTCTGATCGTTTAACTAAATATAGAAATTCCCCAAGCACTTTAAATATATTTAACTCGGTATAGAAATATCCACAGAGATTTCAGACTGTTAAATTCATTATAGAAATCTGGTCTGATATGTCCAATGGGTCCATACCTGTACGGGCTGTTACAAAATCACATCATTCTACCTCAGAAATTCTCCGTCTCCATACCAGGAGTTACATAGTAGCTATTCACAGTAATGCATCCACAAGGATTTATCATCTAGCTAATTCCAGTATATTACACATTACCAGAACACCGTCTATCCTATCATGTATGTTATCATTTGTAGAGCTTGGGTTACGATGTATGCTCACTGTCATACGTAATGCATGGGAAATAACCGTTCATCACACTCTGTATCTTGTCACGGCAGCGCTCTAGAGTCTGAAGCAGATGCAATGGGATGAATATATGCCTGCCATCTGCAGATGACTGTGATGGTATTTTCCGAAGAGGATTCCATGACAAGTGATTACATATCTTGATGACTTCCGACACCCACTGTACCAGTCCACTCAAGTTTAATAATATTCAACTGCATGCTGCACTGTACCAGACAGTACCAAGTAAAGGGCATCTCCAGCCGATAACACGATCTAGACTAGGTGTATCGTGGCTGTGGCTTCCATTAAGGAAATGACGAACAAAGTATGCAAACTAGTTAGTTCTCTACAGCTATTACTGTTGTGTTCTGGTTTTATTATACAATATACCCAATTGAGCTGGGAAGCTTTGGAATAAATATTTCCCAGTCTTTAACGACCGAGAGTGCGAATGCATAACATACGATATATCTATCTATCTATATATATATATATATATATATATAGAGAGAGAGAGAGAGAGAGAGAGAGAGAGAGAGAAAGATTTATTCATAAATCTCTATGAAATAGTGTAAACCCCAAGTATAAGTTAGTCAATCTGCATGACAATAAGAACAGTTAAAACTGGTATGGGTAGTTAGAAACCTATCCGGTTGACATATGTACATAATTTTTCAGAAAAGAAATATTAAGGTCGTCACCACAAGATGCCAAGATGACTCATTTTATTGTGAAGGGAAACATAACCTAGGACATTTTATGAATGGCACGCACTGACACCCTACTTTCGCAAAAAAGGGATACGTGTCTTCCTATAGGTGCCATTTGTTCGTTTCAAGTATGGGTAAACCTTCAGGGCATTAAGAATTCTCTTATTCTGAACGTCCATTCAGTTGTCAACAAGTTTGCCCAACTCGCTCTTTAATGTTACACAGTGTATATCTGTCAAACGGTCAAAACGAAATCTCTATTTGTAGACATTCTGAATATGTGTCAACACAATGTCTGTGATCTGTAATCTCATCTCTATGTATGTTTCGTCTCTCCACACATTTGTGATTGGCTTGCTTAACTTCTCTGTCCCTTGCCAATATACACCTTTTTCAACATAGTTTGTGAGTAATCTCTCAAATATTTAACTCCTAGTCTCAACCTAATCTAAATAGTTCGTTGTGAGCTCAAAAAGAGAAATGTTGTGGGCTTTCAATACTTACACATGGACATTAATTAAGCACCACACATTTTCATGCTATAATATCGTGTTTAACACAACACACTGGTCATTCATGATATGGAAACCAAACACATGGTTATGATTTCGTTAACTGAACGACTCATCAACTACCAGCACTGCTGCTACTTTCGGCTGTAATTTAGTGACGGTCATATAGAGGCACTGAAAACGTTATCAATAACCATGTCCAAAACTGTGGTCAAACTATGGACAATGTCTGTTGTCCAACGTACACAAAGTTCACTGTTCAATCCTAAGTCAACAGTAATGTTATCATCAGTATTTGGAGTATCCTCCCCTCGCACGGATAACTGCTACAACCGTCCTCATGCTGGAAATCAAACGCCGAATGCGCATCATTGGAATCCTCTGCCATTCCTGGGCTAATTCCTGCAGATTTTGAACAGGTGAATCCCTTACCAGGTGAATCCACTTAAATGCTCAAGTGGGTTAAGATCAGGGCTTCTCGCAGGCCAAGGTAGTGTATCAACTGCCTTGTTCTGCAAGTATGAGATAACAGCTCTGGAACGATGGGGCCTAGTATTATCGTCCATTAATACTGGCCGACTGGCGAAGGGTTGGTTATCAAAATGCGGGACAACAGCAGCTCCCAGTTCTTCGTGTTGGCATCTCTGATCATTGATTGTCCCTTGAATGGTGATAAGATTCAGCTTACAGTCACAGGAGATACACCCCCACACCATAACAGAGCCGCAGCCAAAGGGTTCAGCTGCATGGATCATCCACTGTTGATAAGCCTCATTACTCCTTCTCCAAACTCAGCAAAGGCCATCAGTAACACGAAGAAGAAAACGGCTTTCATCGGACCAATGGATCCTGCGCCATGTACTCAGATTGTGGTTTTGCCCTTGATTACACCACGCCAAACATTGAGCCTTGTGTCTATCAGTGAGTAAGGGACGTCTGATTAGACGACGAGCACAGAGTCCAGCGGAGTCTGAATCTCCTTCGGGTGGTGCTGGTTGAGAGACGAACACCCACTCTCGATTGTTCTCTGAGATCTTTGGCATTGGTCATGGGCCTGCGTCTCTCCAGGCGAACTAGGGCACGGTCATCACGGGGAGTGTTTTTTCTCGGCCTTACCTGATCGTGGACGATCCTTGACGTAACCAGTGGCCGAATGTTTCCTTACAAGGCTACTCTTGACAGTGTGATTAATATTCAATCTGGACCCAATGCTGCGACAGGACAAACCAGCTTCATGCATACCAATAATCTGCCATCTGGTATTTTCAGAAAGCCTACGCCTCGGCATGTCCAAAAAAGTTCCATTTCAGCACTATTCACTTATTGATGCGTCGATAAGAAAGCAATGAGAATACTTCATTTCACCTTTATTCCCATCAGTCGCTTGTACCATGACAGAACTTAAGCATGAAATTATGCATTTGAGATGCATGAAATTATGCATTTGAGTCAGCACGTGCATTTCATGCTAACTGTATTGTGTATTTAGATATAACTGGGTGACTTCTCTGTTTTGATCCCTTTTTGTTACAATCGGCAATTATTATGGTGGTGCTTAATTAATACTCATGTGTATATATTGTATGAATTATCTCCATTTGAATGGCACAGATGTGACTAACGTGGAATGGCCCTTTAATTCTGGTTTAATACGCAGTTAGGTCTGTGTGGTGTACCATTCGTAATTCACCCATGCTTTAGACATCATCATGGAAGGTTTGTGATAACAGAGACGGTGATCATGATGGCAACTTCATCTACAGTGGAAATATATTCCATGGAGGAACTGACGATGAATCTTCACTGATTAGTTCACTTTTTCCCACTGATCATGTTTAAAGTGAATTGTATCTTCCCAGAGAAACCTAACGCGACAAGCCCTTTTGTGATTCTGATACTTTCTTCTAAACAACGAGTCTGTTTTACAATTCAGATTATATCGTAAGCATGTGCTTGTCAGTGACTAATCCTGACATCCTGTAATCTCTCGCATATGAACTGTCCTCAAGCCGTTGCCATGGTCACGAGAATCTATTGATGGTTTACATTTTGTCACATATTTACAGATATAAAATTAAGAGGTTATCATGCATCATCTGTGATCGTTACGAGGAGGATTCACTCATCAGTTTTCTGGAATTTAGTTCATGTGATAAAAGTATTGATGTCTTCTGTGCACAAAACCAATAATAGGGATCAAATATCCATGGGTACTTCAGGATATGAGAGTCATTAAGCTGTCACTGCAGTATACAGGTGACTTGAACGTCCAATTCAATAGTGTTCAATTCAATCAACCTCAACCAGCCACTACGCTAAATGGAGACAAGCATATTCTGTCTCGTGCACGCTTTCATTTGTCGACAGAGAGATAACACATAACCTCTTATTTACAAGAGCCAAAACTGATGGGAGGTCACAGTTTCCGGAAGCTTAAGGCTGTAAGGATCATTACAAGGTCACTGCACAGGAAGTGAGAGCGTCCTTATTGTGGTCGATATGTTCAGTATAGTTTAAGATCAAGGTCGTTGGAACGAAGGGCTTTAGGTTCATTTTGTTATTTCATTTTGTGGCCAAAACAGGTAAATATGTAAATGTTAATATTTTTTTCAAAAAAGATTTTATGTTAGTACTTTGCCATTCAGTTGGTATCGATTAGTTAAAAGTGTGATTGAGTGGATATGGTCGATTGTAGCTTTAAAAACATTTGACTCATGCCACTGCTTGTCATCCTGGAGCCGATTGAAGTCCCAAAATGCTTCAGGTCTTACTCTTGGGTGGTAGAACCCTCGAGACACGCACGCACGAACAAAGGTTTGGCACGGATGAAAATGACACCTCTATCTCACGTTCAACAGGATAATGCGTTTGTCACTATGCAACCGCACATACATGTAATCTGACAGAGATAAAGAAACCTAAAGTGACTTTCTCACATTCAGTATACGCCGCTGGTGAAGTTGAACAGTTACAGAAGTAGATGGTCGCTTGTTAGACACTGAATGTCAGCAGAAGCGCAATGTGCTGCAATATCACTGCGAATGGTTTTTTTGTTGTTGTTGTCTAACGCCACAGTCGGCTATATTCAAGCTAGATAACTGGTCGGTAAATAATTGCGTCTGGACCAGACATCGTCGAAATCAACCACGTCACTGAGTCTGACCATCCGATCCCGTTAGTCGCAACCTACCACCGCTGACGGTTATAGATTCAATTGCGGAATAAGCTTGTACGTGAAGGTGACTGATTGGAGGTATACTGCCACTGCAATGTTAACTCCATTTCGAGAAGAAACTATTGCAGCTAACTAGTCTGTATCAACCAATAGGTCAAACACATGACATGACATTTTTATCAAGCAAATTATGAGAATACCTTCCACTGGAAATATATATTGTACAAAACTACAGATTTTTCTTAATAATTTGGTTCTGATGTGACGTTCATCTACAATTCAGAAGACAAGAGATAAGGTTTTACAGAGGCATGTATTGTAACTGGCCGTTGTTTCTGTTCGGAAGCCTTGATGTTGGTATTAATTCTAGAACTGGTCAAATGTACAACCTAAAATATCAAACGTTCAAATCTTTGATCCAGACATTTTGAACATTTCTACATTCCAAACATTGAAGGGAGTTGGGTATTGAGAGATGAGAAATGTATCCAGAGAGGGAGGTGTATGTCATATACAAGCTACAGTCGTGTCAGGATGCCGCTCCTGTGTTGCCGTCCACTATACACCCTGTTAGTTATTGACCATGGGCTCCTCAAAATCAGAAGTGGTAAATCATGCCAAGTGCGACAACGGAGTTCAGTCCGTCACTTGCTGTGGATGAAAGATTGCATTTGTTTAGACATTCATCGTTGTTGAATTATTTAGATTTACTGCAGTCACTATAACACTGCTTTCAATACTGAAAACCCCCACCCCCCACCCTCCTTTCTACTTCATTTTAGTGCAATTATTATTTATTAAAGTAATCGTGGAGCGTCTGTTTACTCAGGATCTTAAAGACCGGATATTCCTTTGGCACTGACCTTTTGTATTTATTTAAACCTTTAGTATTTTCTCAGGAAATACTCCTTACTACTCAGTGATACAATGACACATATTAATTATTCTTTGTATTCCCCAGCTTTGATCTTTCACTGCTAACGAATACCTTGTATAAGTCATTATTCCAGTGTGGTGTTGCCAGGTGGCTGAACTATCGGGATCACATGTACACATGCCATATTGTAGTACATTCCAAACATCAAAGACAGTCACGAAGCTACTCTCTGTACAGTACAAAACTACAGGACAATACCCGCAACGGCGCTTTCAATCGGTTTCCATGGATTCAGCATGTCATTTTAGCAATGACGGAATTGAATCGATACTCTAAAGCACAACGAGTTAAGTAGTTTACAGTTGTCCATTCATGCACTTACCCTCGCTATTTTGTCTACATTATGAATAAGGATGTTTGGATACACGAAATGGGACATTTTCTTGACTGTACATATCTATATCGTGCATGGGTTTCAGCAGATTGGACACTTAGAAACGCAAGACCATATCTGGTAGTTCATGTGTACCTTCTATTATGCGTACAATGGAATCACATATATATGTAGCCTATCTACTAGTACACTTTTCAATTTTGTAAGGTGTACTACAAAAAATTTCTTTCACCATTTCGAGGTAATATATCCAACCATATTAGAAACAATAATACTTCTTTATTATGTGTCATAACTATTTATTATGTGTTATAGTGACTGGTCCCGTATAAACGTACACAGTCGTTCCCTCTGTTACAACATTTCTCACAGTATTTGGCTTCTTAAATCTGTTATTTGTTTATGCAAAGTTATCCGGCAATCCATGCTGACGAGTGCTGAAAAGCGAGCGTTTACCACGTCTATAGTACAGTGGTTGTCGGGACCGTACATCCGTTTTACAACTGGTCTTCATATGCTTATCGTCGGTGGCGACTAATACCATCGCGTTTGCAAGGCTTGCTGGTTTGTTTCATGCATGTCATCATATCACAATTGATCGATGCTCATGGCGTCTATTACTTGTCTGGTTCAGACCAGATTAATAACTGGCGGCCTTCATATGACTGGGTTATTGCCGGGTGTGGCGTTCATGAACAAACAAACAAAGGTCATCGGTTCCTGAATGTCACATTATTAGTGGCGGCTTCTGTGTATATGATTGAAGATGCAAGGCTGTTAACCGTGACTCGGCGGGTATAACACACCATACTCCTCGGGGGACGGGTTGAATAGAATTTATCTTGCCAACATGATCTTCTCGTTTATCTGAATTATCTTCCTCCAGAAAGCTGGCTTAACGATTAACAGAACGACTAGCAGTCACACGACTAGAAACGACTAGAAACACACACAAGGTAGTCGTCCTTCCAATACAATCGGACATACTTAGTTAATTTCGCTGAACTGTGTAATAACCACGTTCTGTTTCCGGGTGACATAAACATATCATCACATCACCTTTGTTTCGAAGTTCGGCATTTCCCCGGGGATAAATGAAATGTATAAATAGTGTCAGCGGTGTATACCGGAATACATCCCTCATTCGGTTGTCAGTCAGAAACTGTATCTAAATCTAACTGCAGATAAATGTTTATGGAAACGCCATTTTAACCAATAACATCAAGGTCAACAGTGCATGGCGCAGCGTTGTATTCACAATTCACATACTCGACTGTTCCATATATCTAACGGGGGAGTGGAACTCATGTAGTCTTTGTTGGATGTTCACATAAAAAAACACTTGGAATTATTGTAAATGAGCAAGTTGTAGACCCCATGTTTCCATTACACAAGATGACCTTATAGTAATTCAAACATTATACTGTGAGTTTAGAACGAAGATGTTCTATAGTCTGAAGGTGTGCTCATTTCACTTAGCAACTATACCTTGTACAGAAAGAAACAAAGTTTCGAAAAAATGAAATGTCATAAACGTAAGCGTTCATGTTTGTGTCTTCTATTTAAAAACGTTACACAAAAATAGAGTTGTGTTTCTTTTGTTTTGGGTGTTTCCTGCGTGCCTGTGTCAACGACATTGTTTGTTCCAGCTATTACTAGTTATGTTTGTAAAGTTCAACAGTCCAGGATATGTGTATTTCTAACTCAATTTCCGAGTGACAGTGTTTTGGAATGATTTTCATATTTGTCAAATGCGAAATCTAAATACGTGTATGAATGGCATTTAACTAATCCCAAGTTCAACAAATTCTGAGTAAACAAACTTGTTGAAATGAAATGTGGAGGGAGATCAATTTTCTTATTATGAAGATCAGCTCGGTCATCATTAAATTTCTTCTTCCGAGCCAGCCCACGTACCCTCTGAAGTACCCACGCAGAAATGGTCGCCGTTGCTTTGACTTTACTGAAAGTGTGTGTGAGCTTTCCCAAATGTGAGAAATGTAGATATGTAACAGAAGACAATGTTGTTCATTTCATCAACAAGATTTGTTTTATGGGAACACTACCCATACCATATATGCCGTCCTTAACTGCTTACAATTATACAAGAACTACCCATAGCATACTACCTATAATTATACAAGAGGTATTGCAATCACCAAAATGTGTTCTTCGTGGCATGAGTGTTTAAACCATTTCAGGTTTTTTCGAAAGCCGGACAAAGCGTGGATATCTGTGTTGCTATCACGAAGAAACTGGAAGGAACGGTACACAGGCTTGCAGAGTTTACAGTCGGTGTAGTGGCTGCCGGATATGATATACCAATCTTTTGATTACCTAAAAATGTCCATCACAAACCGGACTCTATTTACCAATAGATGTTTATTGAAATGTCTGTTACAACCGAGGAATAATCCGATCATTAAGGGTAACGTTATGCCCAGTTGCCTTTGCGTCACATTTTGCATTAGATTCATCGTGTATATTCATTTGAGGTCTTGTCATGCCAAAACTTCCGTAGTGACACTTGGTCATCACTTTAACAGATCAAGCCAATACGGACTGAAACCTCCTGTCAATGAATGAATAGCTCCTTGTTCCGGTAGGATGCCACAAAGTGACTCAAAAACAGTCTGTTCGTATAATGGACTTAGGAATATCAGAAGAGTTCGATTGCATTTATCATCGCCATATACCAAACAAGACAAAATCTGAGCAGGTGTTGTTTAGAATGTAAAGAGGTAATGCTTCGCCAACACCTAGTGTCTTCGTGTTCAAATTTTCTTTCTTTCAGTAATACTTCCATAGCATAAACCTATCAAACTGAAGTAGTAAAATTAACAAACATTTTGTGCAAACATGCCAGTGAATTAATCTAGCATATAAGGGACACGTAAGCCATCAGATTAATGCAGGGCACACCTCATGACTATATTAAACGATCCAGCGAGTGCCCATATACACACAACGTAGGTTCTACTCTTTATGGGGTGAGAGGAGGTGAAAACGGAACTTAACGTTTGGGAAGGACAGAAATGATAGATCATGGGGGTGTGTGGTAGAGCGATGTTCCGGGAGGTAGTCAGGTTGACATTACCACAGTAGAGATACTGTGTTGCCTTTATCGATTCTCCTTTGTTTACTCCTTAGTAACAAGCCGTATAAAGTACATGTATACCATATGAATAACTACACAAGTGTCACAATCATAGCTTTCAGTCAGCTATCACAAGTAGGTATTAAATACTGAGTTATGGCCACATTTCAATCTTTACCATGTATACTCCTTATGTGTTTCGAAGAATTTGATGAAATATTAAAATTTTTTCATTATAGTTTTAACATTAATATGAGATAAGATTTGAATAACTCTATGAAAAATATATTTTGCCGCTTCCGTTCCACCAACTGTCGTAATGTTCATACATTTTATGAATTTCGATTTTTTGGTATTAGGGTCGTTTCATCAACGGCACAAGCAGAACATGAATTGTTTACGCTTACGATGGTTGTTTGGAAAACAAAAACGTGACAAAGATAAATACATGTTGTAATGTATCCCAGTCACTCAATTCGAACTGACAAATTATCATTTCTCTATTTCAAAAATAGTTCTGATATGACTTTTGTTCGCCTAATAAATGGTATAACTTATAAAGAAAAGAAGAATTTAAATCATATATTGAATTATCAATTCTGTCAAGACCTAAAGTGTTCGACTTACGTTGAAGGCACCGATACATGAATATCCAAATCACACAGATGTTGTCTCCGGGCTGGTCTGGTGAAGACCAGCTCCTGATGCCTTTTCTGATGCTTGCTGCTTCTCCGCGTGTCTGTCACAAAGCGAGGCGTAAACGGTATTTAATCTACTATCCTCCCCCTCTACCTGTCACGTGGTGCTGTCGTCGTGCCTGTAGCATCAGCTCAGAACCGTCCACATCTCCAATCGTATAACCTTTTCCTGGAGCTGAAAACCCAGCTTCATGTTTCCACAAGGGCCAGACAAACAGTAAATAGTTTGATACTGTGATAAATGCTGATAGCCCTGATGGTCAAAAGCTTGGAAATAGCCACGGCAACATTTCATTGGTCACGCACTCACGAGAGCTGAATGCAGTGAAGAACATGTTATCTTCACCGAATGACCAATCGATGTTTCACAGTGTAAATGTTAATGATGGCGGAAGCTAGCTTGGAGGATAAGCCGTACGACCTTATGGTGTCAACAATATAATTTCAACAATAACATGTGACAGGAGAAACGGAAAGAATTTATTGTAAAAGAAAAAATAAATAAAAAGGCGTGTTTATGGGAACAATTAGCATGGCATTTATAAATGGCAACAGTGCCTGCCTGTGATCCTAAGCACATCGATGTTTATTCTGCTGAATTGATAACTGTTGTCCGCATCAACCTTCTTGTTTTTCTGCAACAAATACGCTTCGTGAATGATATACCCGGTGGTTACCCGCGTCTATATAATACATGTAATGCATGCGAAATGTTTACATAGCGAAATGTAGTATTTAGACCAATGTTGAAATATTTAAAATGCACCAACACTGACATTTTTTATCAACACTTTTCACTGAGGTGTACTCTGAATGTGGGTTAGTACACCCCTCCACATTATCGCTGTGTGTGGTTGTAGTGAATAGGATGATACTTATCGATCTGAGTTGACATGCTTGTAATCAAGAGGCAGTATCAATGAGCGCGTCACGCCGCTGTTCGTACTTTGGGCTTGTAAGAAAGCTAATATCGTGAGTTCGAGTCCCTGTTCGCCACCATTCTGTTTCTACGTCTGTAGGACCATACCTACTGTAAATTCTGAAATCAGCGTGAGGTTTTCCTCTGGCACCAAGCGGCACTCCATCAAAAACCTTCAACAATGTTATAATAATAGTAGTAGTCCTTGTGTTTTGCGTATTTATCCATTGACATTGCATGCTCAAAGAGCTAACATATTACCCCTGGTCAACGAGCACAGGACGCTCCCTGTGGAGAACAATCGGTTACCTTTCAGGCACTCAAGGTTCAAAACAGACCACCATCGTATAATACCAGGTATCTAATTTTACTGCTGGGTGGACAGAGGTAATTCTGAACAAACCTACTTGTCGAAGGTGAGACCACATTCTTCGTTGTGGGGCAGGCCTGAAGTCAAAGAAACA
The DNA here is from genome assembly GCF_037392515.1 of Haliotis asinina. Taxonomy (NCBI): domain Eukaryota; kingdom Metazoa; phylum Mollusca; class Gastropoda; order Lepetellida; family Haliotidae; genus Haliotis; species Haliotis asinina. Next base: position 5,608,274 of record NC_090294.1, on the reverse strand, counting down.
CGGTCACCCATCTGGTAACTGTCCCAGAAGCCTTACTTCAACTGATTCCAACCTGAGCTCTACGCACAGAACCACACACCGCAACAAAGCGGTTCAAAGCTTTTGGTATATAAGCATAACAGTGTAACAGTATAACATCGTGACAGTGAGCACGTCGATATGTTTACGCTTCTGTCCGTGACTCACCTTGGTGTTTGTTATCCAGGCAAAGTTTGCCCTGAACGACATCGTTGCATTACTGACTCCTACAGTTCCAGATATAAGCCAGTCAAACCCTACCAGTGAGTTTAATTTAGTCACGTCGGCATTAAATCACTTCAGCAATATTGTGACTTGGTCAAGTTATAAAGTTGATCGATAAGTACAAAAACACATTTAAATTTAAAACCTGTCAATAAAGGACAGTAAAAGAACTACACAATCATAGAGAGAAATTTATAACTAGCATGTAACCATATCATCATATGCAACCAAACTATGTAAAAATAAGCTACAGTTCGCCAGCATCTGAATGCAGATTACCATGCTAAGAATCATGGGGACTTTTGCTTCCTGCATGGACCCTGGCTGGATTTACGCCATCACTTCAGCCCTTGGCAATTGTACTCCGATGAGCCAAACATTAATAGAATACATGAGCGTAGAAACAATAACGATATTGATTTCAGACGTATTTGTAATTAGGGCTGAGTTTGGATATTACTTCTACGGTATCTAGCTCCAGGTAGTTATTTTGTTGACGTTATTTCATTTTCCTTCACTTATTGAAAACCGCTGTGGTGAGCAGCATCACCTACCACAGGTGTCATCTCTGGTGCGAGCCAAGACTCGGGTTCGATTCCCAGTATGGAGACGGCGTGCAAAGTCTATCGCTCTGATATTGCTAGAACAGTGAGTTACACCATACACACTCACTCGCTCACACACCCACGCATCCGATATTAATTCGATTATTACACTTGATCAGTCTATCATGCTCATTGGTTTTACCGAAATGTCAGAAATCAGTAAACTGCGATTCTTACAACTGCATATTTTTCAAGTCGGCCTTGAATGGAACTCGCCCACTCATTGTCTGGCATGAAGTAACAGGAAAAGTGAGGCAGTGATCGCTCGCTCTTCCATTCATACGACTAAATATGCGATGAAGGCATGCCAAAACAAACAGACATTTGAATGACGGGAGAACGCTAAGCATTTGTGTGTTTGCCATCTAATATTTGCTCATATTTAGTTAGTGAGAGCGGCTTCCGGGATTTCGACAAAGTACCCAAGGGAGCCTTGGCAGCGGGTGCCCCACACTCCCATAGTAAACTATTTGCTTTCAAAACAACATGCTTATAAATTTGCCTGCAACATAACCCTTGGACATTGCAGCACAATAATGACCCAGCATCAGAAGCTGCGACAAACACCATTAAGTCTAAAGTGTGATCGTGACTAGTTGCAGCTCCAGCCCCCACAGATTAAGTGCGTGGCCTATTGATTGAACAGTTCGAAATCTCCAGGGAATGTGACCTGACTGTTATCACGTGTAATGAACTCCATATCATCAGGTCCGAAGTATTTTCATTGACACTGAGGGTATGTTAACCCCCTTGTTCTTGCATATTATGTTAATGTCTAGAAGGAGCTCTCCTGTACTTATGTAAAAGCAGGGGTACATTTGAATGTGAGAACGAACAGGACTTTGTTTGACAGTAGAAGATTAGATTGGATACGGAGAAGGTGTTCAGATGATTTGGAAGTAAACCTGGAAAGGAATTATGATTTGGAAAAGGTAAATCAAATAGACAAAGCCTATGAATGATCATAAGAAATGTCTGTTAAATTTGCCTAGATGGAATCCATTTCCATCTTCAAAATTCATTTTTGAAGCTACAGGTGGGGTTTAGCTATTGTAGTTATGGAACCAAAACCTGAAGGAATGGCTTACACCGGGAAGCAACCAGTCATATTTGAATGTATATTGACAAGTAGGTCATGTGTTTGTGGAATACAAATATATATACCGAGCTGTCAACACAGACCTGGCAGTCTATATAAATATAATAACAATGATATTAATATAGAATAGTGTTATATGAATTCTACCTTTTCTAACTAATCATTCGCTATTGAAATTTCACCTCTGTATCCACAACCTTTTTCATCTGACAACAGATTCGTTGTCGTGATAGAAATCAATAAAGTGCTGACACTTTTACAGGAAGCTGAGAAGCCGGGAAAACCCATCGCTATGCGAGATTTGACGATGATTGTACAGCTGAGGAACTGTTGTCAAGAGCCAAGTATCCTTATATGGCAAAGAAACTACCAGGTAGTTGGATGAATGGCCAAGTAGACGTCCGGTGAGAAGGAGCTAGTGTTCGATATATGGTACTCGCGACCTACGTTGAAGATTGTTACAATTTACATTTTTTCGCAATGCTCAGCCAAATATTTGTAATGTGTGGCCTTGTTTACACAAATACGTTGCTTTTGATAATGATTAACAATATTTTTTACATCAAAATTGGATTTTAGACACTGGAGATTCGTCTTGGGTTCAGAGTTCAACATTTCAGCAAGGGATAACATACGCCCATGTGTGACAGTGGCCATAAATTGAATTCAAAAAAGAAATGGACGTTAGATAATTATATTGTATTACATTATGCATCATATTGTATCACAGACGATGTTTCATACATTGCACGTAATAGCACATCAGCCTCGTGACAGTTTGATGGCGTTTGTGGTAACCTGTCAGGTATAACACCAGTTTGCAGGGGTATTCTATTATATCGAGCACTTCAGTTCAAATAATGCAGCCAAAGGACATGTTTTGCCCTGTGTTGTAGATATATTAAGTTCACTGTTTTCGCACATTAGGTATTCTACATATGTATGACCACATAGAGAAAAAAAAGATGTTTCGTGTGTGTGGAAGTGTAGTACAAATTCGTTTGAACGTAATGTTACCAAGGCTTAGATAATTCATTCTGTGTTGTAGAATTCTAGTTCCACACTCACCATCACTGTCACAGGGAGCCTAAAGGACAGGAAAGTATACTTCCTTGATACACCATGGAATTACAGCTTGCTTTCGAAATATCACTAAGATGGCCAAAGGCCCAATGAACTGTCACACGACACCACGATAGACCTGCGTTACGTCATCATAGATATATAGCTCGAAAGAATCATCTTGACTGCCTGAATAGTCCTTCGATAACCTAAGGCACTATGACCTATGCTCTTTAATGCCGTGGTAGATCTATACTACATCATCATAGAAATATAGCTCAACAGACCTCGATCGCTTTCGAAGTACTTCGATAACCTAAGACACGGAAAACTATGCCGCATGGTAACGCAGTTAGGGAAATAGGGTCACAGCATAACTGAACTTAGGTCAGTTCAGTGGGACATGTTTACTCCCGTTGATGCACTTACACGTATCTCTCACTCATTATCACGTATTATATCTATTGGTGGTTTTTTGCACCACGTAACATGCTTGAATGGTAGAACTACCCCATTCAACAGCAAGGATCCAAAGTGATTATGGCAGACTTACAATGACAGCGAGTGCACCGGCCAGGGATGTGTGATGTAAGTTATTATCCTGAAAGTGAAGGGGCATTAACGTCAAAGGCCCGTCTTGTTTCCGAGACAGCTGTTTCGTCTTTAAAGTAAGGCATTAGAATACAGCCGTATTAACTGGGAGAACCTTCAGGGCTTTCATCGTCCAAATTGGGAAGCCATATAAAATCATTACGAAATCCTGCACCATCAGAAATTAGTGTTACTTGTTCTTGGTTGTCCCTTTTGAGTAGTGTAACAGTAATGGAAATATCCTGATACCTTCACAGGGACATATTTAAGTCAATTTGTGGAATGTAAATACCATTATGTGTCGTCTGTACGGAGGACTATCCCGGATCGTCCAATTTAGGATCACCAATACATGCACCATGCTGGTGTCTTATACCCTAAGTATAAAAGGTGGCTATCTTATTGTGCCATTGGTTGTATAGGCTTTCCTTGTGGCATCAAGATGTCACAGATGTACCAAGCCAATAGAGTGATGATTAAAGATGAGAAATATCATCATTATACCTAGGTGGCCAAGGACAATCGCTATCATCTCCGAAGAAGCGTTAATCGCCATCGTTGTTTTCCCTTTTGGTCCTAAATGATCTGTTTCGGCGGATAACGAGACTGATAGATTCTCGGTTGTTAACTGTTTGCATATATCATACCCGTAATTGCCCGTTCTGTCGTGCAACACAATCACAAACCTCGTGAAACAGGTCATTCAAGTCACCAACGCACTGATTGTTGTATTCTTCGTTGAGGATTAGAAATGCACTGCGCATACAATGTAAACAGTTGTGAAAACTGATGACAGACAAATCTCTAGTGTACACCCACGCTCATGAATTAATTCTGTCATTAAATCACACACGGCGCTTGTTTGACAAACACTACCATCTTCGATTGACATGTATTAATCAAGCATTCAGTTCACTTCTGTGGGGTTTTTGTGCTGGGGAGATGGAAGATGAACATAGATAATATCGACATCGCTGACTGCAGTCTTATTTATTTCACCCTCCAACCATGCATCAGCTGTAACTGGCGCTTAAAGAATCGTGACTCTTTGGGTATTGAACGACACAGAGATGGCAATAGGACACTCTACATAATTGTTTACAGACCACCCACTTCTCAACTTCTCACGAACTGTGAGTGGGTGACTGAGTGAGTGACCGAGCGGTTGAGTGAATGAGTAGTGTTATGAGGATGTGTATTTTGTTAATCATAATGTCACATTAATTAACTTTTAGTTGAGTCACAAAAGTTTAAAGTGCTGAGTATGGATTTGAACTCTCACCTTGAACTTGGACTATGTATCTTCACCTGATGAGAGTTGGCTGAGGAGCTGCCTCCTCTGTTTCGTTCCCGGTGTTTCGGTGGAATACTGAGGGATTCCTGTACTATCTAAATGCTAGTGGTTTCGTGTGGCTTTTGCTGGAATTCTCTAGAACTGGACAACAGTTATATAAGGGACTGTTGCTGAGATGCATGGATCTACGTTTACCTGTCTGCTAACATCGAGGTTACAAGCTTGTAAGAGACCTCGTGTACATTGAACTTTCAACAGCTATCAAACATGTTCACTCAGTACATATGTTTTTCCTGGGAATATCAATACTTTGTTCAGTTTATGTTGTTGGGTTTTTTATGTTGTGTTAAAATCTGTAGTGTCATTCATTGTAACATTCTTGATTATCTTATGTATGAATGCGATATATGTATGAATGTAAGAAGACAATACCAGGCTTAAACAACCGAAGCAAATGCCAAGGCCCATGAAAGGTATAACAGTGGTGAGCATATTATGAAAATCAATGAATGAAAATCAATTACGATATTAGTTGAGCATACAGCCACTGATAGCCCAAATGATGCAGTAAATCCTGTGAGAATCCTACAGGACGTGCTGTAAGTCCTCTTGATCCCCAGTCAGAGATGATGTGACCTGCACTGCTTGTGGTCTAAAGCCAAGTTATAATCTATAATGGATGAATTATCAATTTGAGACTTGATACTGATTTCGTTTGTTTTATACCCAGACTGTGATGCGTAGCGCTATGTCCTTCTCCACAAGCATTTATTCATAATGACAAGCGCTCATCGCGGTGTGGCTGCGGTATTGCCAGAGCGATGTGTACTTTGTACACACACATGTTGTAAAGCAAACGTGTCATGTATCTGTGGAGCGTCGGAACCATGGGCATTTCGTGTTGCACGTACGTTTAGCTACCATCAGTTACAGTTAGACTGTATTTGTGTCGCGGAAGTAGATGCAGAGATTTTGGAAGGGAATATCACAATTATATTTGACCAAGTTATCTGTCCGTATTGTACATCACAACCCCTGACCCTGTTTGAGTCAGAGCATAAGACGCCAATGCTCCCCATCTGGAGAGGTATTTCACGCAAGCCAATATCTTGAACGTGCTGCCTTGGAAAAACCAGTTCAGTCAAGAATCAGTTGCCACAGATAAAAATCCCAATTCTTATGTGATAAACGTATCAAATTTTCTCCCATAGTGGACATACACTATATTGACTGATACGTGTGACGTTCTCAGGCATCAGATGGGGTACCATAAACTATGCTGATACCTATTTTCAAAGGTGACGGATAACTGAACAGTCTGCCCCATGGACTGTCATCTTTTTTCATCAGAACTTGGTGTGTCTTTAATTGTAATTATGATTTTGACAATACAGTTTCTTCCTTGATGTTGTTCCTGTTCTGTTTTCAGGAACAAAAAGAGTGAGCTGGTTTCCATTGTTGTGTTGGACAGTTCGAAATTCATGTAGGCTGGGTCAAGTCAAAATTCACTATAATCTCAGCAGAAAAGTAAGGACTTCATGGGGTGTTTCGATGGGATTTTATCGCCCTTAGTTACAAAAATTCGGGACGATGTAATTTCATGAATTCCATTGTGATAATGCCTGCTTTCAAACGTGGGTGTTCCATTGTTTCGTGACGGGCAAAGCTACTAACTTGGAAAATCCCGCCAATGTGAATTTTCATTTTGTTGTTGCTGTGCCGCCTTGTGTAACGTCGCAGTTTCACAGATATGTAAACAATTTAACTGATGCCAGAAAAACGTGTTAGTGACATTAAGAAAGTCGCTTCACGTGGTGTCTGATTACAATAACCTTCTCATCGGGTCTACGATGCATATGTTACTCAGTATACGTTCCATCATCGAGTCCCACGCACATCTTTTCAGTGCGGAGAGTGGCAGTTCATGAGTGTGATACTGAGCTTGTTTTACTGATACTAATTGGCAACTAAAGGACACCATGGCTGAATACCTACTGCCGAAAGGTTTAATTTACAGACGGGCTAGGTTCTCTGTGCCCCACATTAAAATGGAATCTCATTCCACAAACCGATCCCCGCCTTACTTTGACAGTCGTACGTCTATAACATGTCATTCCAACAAGGCACTCGAGCGTCGACATCGAAAACACGACGTCTATTTTGCCCTGTTGTTGGAAGATAGACAAAGCATGTCCTAAAGAAATGGTCAACTTTAGATGATAGATGAACGAGATAGATATCAGTCAGTGTGCGAGATCCAGCCCCACGCTCCACTTCTAAGAGTATGTGTTCAGGTTGGAGAGATAATCTTATAAATGTAACCGTTTTGTGGAAATTGACTCTGGGCCTTACTCTTTACTTGGTTATTTTGTTCTCTAACAATCACTGAGCTTCAACATATTGGCTCATATCTACAACCTGGTGTCTCTCATAGGCACCGGTGTTTGTGCAAAGGAGTTATGGAAGAAGTAACACAGAAACTGTCTCCTTGCTGAGATCGTTTTAGGGAACGGTAGCTGAACAGGAAAAGAAAATTTATCCAAGGAGATATATCTGATCATGATATCAACTTTGTGCAGTGATAGTCACCCACAAGTATGATGAGTGTATGATATCTTCTTTGCAAATTAAATAGCTAAGCACTGAACCTCCGCCACATTGAGCTGGTTATGACTAAACGTCGCATTTCACCATCAGACATTGACAGCCTCACTCTGTGCTTTTTATAAAGACACATCTCAGTTCAAACGACATCTCTATCCCACGTTCAGTTTTGTTGCGAACGTTTGGACACAATCGCCAGCTGCTGAAAAGATCTAAATCTAACTAGGGTCCATGCAGGTAACAAAGGCTCTGTAAGTGCCCACGGTCCCTAGTATGGTGATCAGACTCTAGTTGCAAGTGATCTATGGCTCCTTTTTAGTATGGTATTGTTGTCTATTGTGATATGTACTTAATTAAGAGCTGTAATACTCTAGTAGTATTACTGTCCATCGATGACAGATTTTTATGTTACAAGTTTATTTTAATATTGATAAAAATTAAATTGCCCTAGTTACGATATGACTGAAATTTTGCTAAGGTGACGCTGAATATTGATTCGTTCACCCTTTAGTGAAAGAGTTCGCGGGGAGCTTTAAATAATGATGTTGCTTCCTTTTGGAAAGGTTACATTTAAGTGTTATCAGGGTGGATATGGGAGGGGTTATTGGTAATAGTTATAGTATAGTCCAGGTCCACTAGTTTCTCTTTCACATTCGATTACTTAAAAGCCGATGCCATTTTACGGGATGTTTCCTGGATACGACATTGAGCAATAAAACAAAGCATATTCACCATCCTCAGAGCTCGATGACTCGATAAGGCAGCAAAAAAGGACCTGCAGGTTTACGAGGATCAGAAATTCATTCATGCCGCTTCATTAGATATCTGTCAGAACAAAGGTTTTGAGATTCCATCTGCAACTGCTACGGACCGATCCTGGCATTCTGGACAAACACATCTCCTTGAAGCCTCCTCATATTGTGAACGTGTGAATGACTTTAGATTTGCCCCGCACTCAGCAATATTCCAGCTAAATGGCGTCTGTCTGTAAATAATCAAGCCTTGACCAGACAATCCAGTGATGAACAACATGAACATCGATCTACGCAATTGGGATATGATGACAAGTGTCAACCATGTCAGTGAGCCTGATCAATTAATTCCGTTATTCGCCTCTTACGATAACCATGGGTTACTGAAGATCACTTCTAAAACGGATCTTCACGGGTCCCCCCACGTGAACTCAATATAGCAGCTGTAGCCAACCGCAATCACCTTTACAATGTATTAAGACAGTGGCATCTTTCTTGTTTTGAAGCAATAATCAGGAGATTTAAATCTCCCTTACTATCAAGCATACGTACGTCATAAGCATATTATTGATGTCCAGCTTAGCGCCACATGAACGCTGTTTCCTCAAAACCATTCACAATTTGCACTATGTTATGAGCAGTAATGTAGTAATCAGTACTCATACACAGTAACGAGACCAGGTGTTCTGAAAAATGTGGACATATTGGGTGAAACAGGAATTGTATCACTTTGTAACCCAAGCATCACATTTCGCATGGTCGACAACTTTCATAATAATGTTTAACAATATAAATTCATAATAATTTATAAACTTGTTGACGAAGAAGAGTAAAGCCTACTGGAACATCACTGTATCAAGAATTAAAACTAGCATATATTTCTAAAATTGGATTCCAAATTAGGACAATACAATATAAAAACAGTAAATCAAACTAGAATATCACAGTATCGTTTATTAAAATTTACATATATCTCTAAAACTGGATTCCAGATTAGGACAATACAACATTTAAAAATGACTGAGTATCGCCAGCAACTAAGGATCACTGGAACTAAATTGCTTTTTGCTTCCTGCGTGAACCTTAGCTTGATGTACACCTCTCAGCTCCTGGCGTATGTAGTGAACATGAAGTCACCACATAAAACAACAAACATACTACGATCCAAATGCAAATTCACTCACAAGGACATTAATTGTACACTACTTCAACGTTCCCACACCGAACACACCCATTCACAATCATAGTTTCTAATATATAGCACCAAAACTAAAAGCATCTCACTGAAAATGTATCAGTCAAATATATTTCTATTAACAAATCAATATTTCATGGCAGGAAACATTATCAAAAGATATCTTTCACAGTTTTACACTGAAATATGTATCCCCTGTGATGAAAAGGAGCTATAAGCGTTACATTCCTCACGAGTGTCGCATGCACAGTGATGAAATACTAAGAGCGAGACTTACTGACACGAGAAACTGTATTTCATCCTGTACTGTAGGTTATGTGTTAAATTGCTTTCCTATAGCCCATGGCTTACTGCGAATACCCGGGGTGACATACACCACGTTTTAGGACTCTTTTGCCTGTTTCGACAACAGGAATATATTTGCTCAGGTAACCGAGACTGATATATTGACGCCTCGTGTACTTTCATCAGTTTACTTGATCTTCTCTGTCTGGAGTAATGGGACGCCTGGACTACTGTCTATAATGTATACCATATTGGTGATTTTCTGTGCTGGCGATTAGGTGCCTGACTCTGAGGGAGTGTGTTCGAATCCCGAATTCAACTCTAAAGGTACTACAATTTGTCCTTTACTGTGATAGTGTAATCCGAAGAATAAAATATGTTACGTCTGGCTACTTTCTAAATGGCGCTGTGTAGTCTGAAACACAGTTTTCAATATTATTTTAAAAGATTATGACATTCGTAGGACGAATGTCCGTATTTATTTAAAGACAATGCTTTAGATTTTCTAAACTAAATACAGTAGCCTCACAGCATGTTTTCTTATAAATGCAATGAAATTCAATCTTCATATCGCGTTCTAACACGGGAATAGATCATTCCATCTAGACAGTAAATGTCAGCGTAAGGCGAGGAAACAAGACTGTTGGAAAGTGAATCAGATCGTGTTGTGAGCTTAACGTTTGTAGTTAAACAACGTATTTCTGGAAATCTGGAAGTATGTATTTCCATTCTATGTTTGAAAATGTTTAGCTTATAAAGAAAGGTCATTACAGTTGTAAACAATTTTTATCAGTGGACCTAAGCATGAAACCAGTCTCCCAGTTCCTGCAAATCAGAAGAGGACAAGAGGAGGAACCTTGCCCAAACGATTTGTGTTACGGTTAATAGTTTGCCGTGATAAAAGGTCTAAGAAATCGCCTATCAGCCAGCAAAATCTAACACTGACAAATCTAACTTATTCAATAATATATTGAGCAAACCGTGAGCACGTTACAATGATTCACAATAGAGGTTTCTAGTACAATGCAACTGAGTCAAATCTAAAGTAATGGTTCACAAATATGATATAAAATCAGATTATATATCCGCCAAATTACAATAAGATATATTTTGACTGTGTACCATGGGGGTGGGGGACTTCTACTTTCCAGTACAGTATAATGGTAGATTATATATCCACCAAATAACAATAAGAGATATTCTGAATGTGTGCAAGAACGAGGGCTTCAACTTTAAAGGAGTCCACATTTCACAACCATTGAGGTGCAATTGCACAGTGACGATTTGCACAAATTCTAAAGAGCGTCATGTCAGTCTTGATCAGCCGCTTAATAATGTCAACATTCAAGGCCTCAGTCAAGCTTACAAACTATCACATCGAGAAAATGTGATGAAATTCGAAAGAGACACGTCTGCAATTTGCAGTACACTATTTTGACTTGCCTTGTTTCCGTGAAGTCAAGTGAGACTATAATTATACAATTATGCAATTATAGTCTGTTTGCACTGAAAACGTCCCGCTGAACTTCACTTTAAACAAAAAAGTATCAATAAAGTATTAAAATATTAAAAGGTAATATTGCGAATCCTCATAATTTCACCTTGCCAACTGAAAATTTACGTCCTAGAATTTTATTCAGCTTAGGATAACGGTTGTTTTACAAATGATCATAGATTCAAATCGTTATTATAGGTTTATATTAAAAATGGTGTAATCGTAGCAACTGAAACAGTGAAACAGAAACACGTGTGGTACGTGATGAGCATTTACTTAGACCAATCCAACTTGGTCTCAGTGTCTTATGTAATGTGCAATATAAACAAATAAAGTGATTCGAAATTACGATCGTTTGTTAAACAACTTGATGATTCGCAAACTTAACTTCACTTTGTTCGATTTACTTTTTATAAAAAGTGAAATTCACCGGTACGTTTTCATGGCAAACAGGCACCCGTGGCGACCCACCTCCTCGTGGTGGATGCGGTGTAACGCCAAAAGCTGGCCAACACCTCCGTTGTGGACCCGGGGGTATATTTGGCCCACGAACCCGTTTACCATGGGTTGCGGCGCTGTGTCGGTGGAGGAGGGATCCTGGTGGTTGAGGGCATGGGAGTAGGACCAGTGTTCTTAGTGCTTAATACACCACTTTGGTCCTGACTTCACCTAGACGGTTGGTTGAATGGGTCCGGTTCAACCAATCGGCTGGTCACGCCAAGCCCTGTGCGTGGATTATATGTAATTACACAAAATTTGATTTGAAATTGTTTAAATTTTAGTCTTGACACCCTTTGTTCTGAACATTATTTGACTGGACTTTTGTATCATGAATTTGCCTAGTGTCTTATGCCCAGAAGGCGGTGGTTCATGGGCCAATCTGGTGGAAGAATTAATCTTTGGGTTTTATTTCTGCTGGAGTATATCATCCGAGTATCCTTGGTGCTGCAAGTCGGAGACCCGCTTGTGTTTAGCATTGTCCTTTGTGATACTCCGTGATGGGTGGGAAGCTCGGATAATGAAACATATATACAACCTATGGAATATCACCCCCCCCCCCCCCCCCCCCCCAAAAAAAAAAAAAAAAAAAAAAAAAAAAAAAAACAAACGCAACAAACGTCAACTTGACAACGATGATGACGACCAACGACCTTCCAACGCAATTGACTATTGGCCACGATTTTTAGTTATAGAAACTGTAGAAAAGACACCACTGAAACTTAACCGTTTTGCCATTTCCAAGGGTATACATGGCATTGCAGGTGAGATTAAAAACATTAGACGCTTGCGTTCAGGCTCTCTGTTGGTTGAATGTAGCAGAAAACAGCAAGCAACGAACCTGATGTCAACAGAAGTATTTGTTGGAATTCCCCTGTCTATCACTGCCAACAAATCCGTCTAATTACAGACCAGTATCACTAGTTGTGTCTGTAAAACCATGGAACGTATGGTGAATAATAGATTAGTCACAAATATTCAATGCGGTTTCAGGAAAAACCGTTGTACCATTGATCATCTGGTACGACTAGAATCCTTTGTTAAAAATGCTCTAGTAAATAAACAACATGAAGTATCGATTTTCTTTGATCTCGAAAAAGCATACGATACCACTTGGGAACATGGCATTTTGAAGGATTTACATAACTATTTTTAAAGGGTCGTTTACCTCTATTTATATCACAATTTTTAAAGGACAGGCAATTTCAAGTTCGAGTGGGTTCAACCCTGTCTGAACAATATAATCAGGATCAGGGTGTTCCACAAGGCAGTATTTTGTCTGTAACACTCTTTACTATCAAGATAAACAGTTTATCCAAGGTTTTAAATGATGGATGACTTTTTGTGGATGATTTTATTATTAAAATATGCATACTTTTGAACGGCAATTGCAATTGTGCTTAAACAAAATAAATAAATGGTGTCCAAAAAACGGCTTTAAATTTTCTAAATCGTAACCCAATTGTATATATTTCTGTAGAACATTCAAACCGCATAAAGGCCTAGAATTGCTTTTAAATAGCACTCCCATCAAAGTCGTTAAGGAGGCAAAGTTCTTGGGTGTGATTTTCGACTCACATTTAACTTTTCTCCCCCATATCAAGTCCCTAAAAGATAAATGCCTAAAGGCGCTGGATTTATTAAAAGTCGTTTCTAATTCAAAGTGGGGAGGTGATCAAGCTACCCTTCTCTACTTATATATATATCACTTGTCCGCTCAAAACTTGACTATGGTTCCAACGTGTATGGTGGAACCTGCAAAAGCAACCTGAAACTATTAGATGCTGTCCATCACCAAGGTCTAAGACTTTGTCTTGGGTCCTTCAGAACTTCACCTATCGAGAGTCTCTACGTTGAGGCAGACGAAACATCTCTTACCCAACGCCGTATAAAATTATCCTTACAATATATTACAAAGTTACATTCTAACGAGTCTAATCCTGCATTTCACTGTGTATTTAATTCTCCTTATGAAAATTTGTATAACAAGAACTCATCTCTTGTTCCGCCTCTTGGGCTGAGAATTAAGCCTTTCATTACCGCTGCCGGCATTGAGCTGGAAAATACAGCTCCTTCCCGTCTTCTTTCTTCTCCTCCTTGGCAGTTGGTTAGGCTTAACCAACAAGTTGACTTAACGTTAACTACATTTAAAAAATCAGAAACTAATGAATTACAATATAAACAAGAATATCATCAATTAAAAAACAAATATAACAATTACAAATCCTTATTTACACACGGATCCAAGGACGGTGGCGCAGTAGCTTGTGCAACGGTCATTGGATCCAGATCAATATCTTCTAGACTACCAGATAGCAGCTCTGTTTTCACAGCAGAACCAAACGCCATATTAACGGCTCTTAAATATATTCAAAGACACCCTAAACATAAACAGCATATAATATATTCCGACTCTCTTTCTTGCCTTCAGGCAATTAAATATACTGCTTGTAAACATCAACTTTTAATAGAAATTATTGAATTGTATAATGATGTTGCCACAGGCCAGTACGAAATCGTCTTTGTTGGTTACCCAGTTACGTTGGAATGTCTGGTAACACAATGGCCGATCTTGCTGTTAAGGCAGCACTCAACAAATCAGTGACACCACTTTGTATTCCTTATTCTGACTACAAAGCTAGCATTAGAGCTTACACCCCTGATCTAATGCAGAAGTGGGATACCCAAGTAGGTATAAATACATTACATGAAATAAAACCGCATATTGGTTACTACTACTTGAAGAGGTTATTTTACGACGATGTCGTATTGGCCACAAAAGATATACACATAAATATTTGCTCAGTGGTGAGTATCCTCCATTTTGTATCCCTTGTGATGAAAGAATCACAGTCAAGTATATCCTGCTTGACTGTGTTGAGTATTCCATCATAAGGGATCAATATTATAATTCACCAACTATGAAGGATATTTTAGCAATAGCAGTCCTCGTTTAATTATTTCACTTTTAAAGGAATTAGATTTGTTAACTGAATTGTAAATAGATAAATATTTTATTATTGGAAGTCTAAATTAGTACAAATCGTTAGTGGCTGTACCCTCAAATAATTGTCCTCCTGAGAGGGTACGTAAGTCCCAAAACATTTGAAGTAAATTTAAGTTTTCCAGGTTTTTAATCGTAAAAAAAGTGTTCTTTTACTGTGTGACTAGATTTGTCTAAATTGCTAACAGCTGAGGGGATGATGTAAATCCAGCTAGGATCCATGCAGGAAGGAAATGTACTGTAAGTCCCCATGGTCCTTAGTATGGTGATCTACCATCAGTTGTTGGCAATATGTAGCTCATTTTTTACTGTACTGTCCTCTATAGATACATTGTTTTAGGTCTAATCACTAGTTTTACGCTTTACTCTGTGATATTCTAGTTAGATTTGCTGTCCTTCGTTGACAGGTTTTCACAATATATATGCTATTAATTTATTTGTATTTTTATAATTAATCGTTCTCGTCACGATATGGCTGCAATATTGCCGACGTGACGTTAAATATTAACTCACTCACTCACTCACGGCAAACAGACTATACTATATGCGCATCCAACTACAATACATGTGATACAGATCGAACGCTAAAAGAAAGGTAACTGTAACAACAGAAAAACGTGAAGAGTAAATAGTAAACAAGACACTTTAGGAAAAAAACGTTGTTACCACAGTAAGCTGTTTTGTGTTATCCTGGTTAAAACCGTTGTAGTTTATTCATTCCAAAATGTAACATGCCAGTGAAACTTTTTATCAGTTAAATATTCAATACTTCAAACAAAGTGTATTGTCTGGTCTCACCTGAACCAAACAGTGGCTATCACGCGCGAAACCAGCTAATTTTATTGTTCACAGCTGACTTCTCAGCGAGTTTCAGCTACTTTTGCCGTTGTCTTTCGGTAGTTCTTAACACGTCAAAACAGGAAGGCCCCAAGACTCTTGTTTACAATATCACCCTAACTGTGACAACACCCAGGTCAGACTGCCATTAGCAAAGAAATCCAGGTGGTCTGCTATCATATTTGTTTTCGTTTAAGCTTATTTTTCATTATGCTCAGTCTTTCGAATTTGTTTCTCACAAAGGTCCTCCAGTCAGTGAAACATTTTAGACAATGTATTGACATGGTATCGGGAGCTTCTGTGTACTGAACATCCAAAGACACGAGCACTTCTGTTATGAACTGCCAATACAACACTGTCACAGGTTGTAGCATCATTTATGACATATTTACAGATATAAACTAAGGGGCAAAAGAAAGTGAACACTCTTATTAATGATCGATAAAATCAAAGCAAAACATACAATCATTATGGCACATTGTGAATCGACTTTCGACTGTAAGAAAACATGTCGCACTAGGTAGCCACGTACAGTATTTGCCCACTGTAACGACGATGCTGTTCCTGGGTCACCACGATGTTCCTGGGTCACACGTCGTCGGCCTCTTAAACCTGCTGCACGTAGACGTCGTGGCACGGTACGTCGACTGATGACATGTCCTAGAGCCGTTGCCGCCGTTTCCGTTGCCGTAACGACACAGTTGCGCAAATGAATATTTTTTTTAAATGTGGAGGTTCACGATGAAGACGTGCTGAACACATTCATGTCTTCAACGCTGTCTGCATTTCCACTGATTGAGTTTAGGTCACCCTTTACCACGGGTTATTATATAAGGATAGTGCTTTTTCAAAGTTTCATTGCATCATAGTGAGTGAGCGAGTATTGTCTTAAGATGCTTTTAGAAATTTTCCACCAACATCACCAGAAAAGAAATTCACACCTTGTACCCGAATCGAACAGAGTTCGCGCGAACTGTTTAGCCGCTAGGCTACCCCTTGTATCACAGGCAGAATATGTACGGTGATTGTACCAATGCACAAACACTCACTGATGATATGTTTGTTTTTACACACTCTCAAGCACAGAATCTGAGATTCTAGTATTTTGGATCTCATTCGAACACACGCTCACGAAAAAAATATTGCAAGACTCTTTCAAGAGCTGCTTCCAGCAGATTTTTATTATGTGACAGGGGTGTTTTCTCTCAAATGTCAGAAACGTATCGAGATGATATTATGTTCACTGAAAAATTAAATGTCGTTTGGTAGGTTTATCGTTTGGTCATCACTAGGTCATGTCGGCATCATTTCTAGTGTTTCTATCAGGGCTTACGGGTTTTTCTGAAATGCGTTACCTGGCACGCTTGCTGCTCACCATGGATCATCCTTTCCTTATCCGTGTTGTTGTCCTTTAATCATGGATCTCGTTGGAGTAAAAGTCTTTTTCTTGTAAATCAACCCTACTGGTGTCCAAGGAATGCTTGGTGCCCAAATGCCTATGCTGCTAATGTGTTGCCTTCAAGTGCTATGGCAGCGCTGTGAGGTGTCTGCTGTAAAGCAAATATCATCATTACCACAAGTGCCCACTCCATGGTGATCATGTCCCCATATGCGAGCAAAGAAAGTTTTAACTCAAAAGGAAGTGGAAATTGTACAAATGAAGTTCCACGATCATGAAATACAAAAGCAGGTAAGTTAAGTAAAGTAAAGTAGACTGTCGATGTGAGAATTATCAGAAAGTGTCATGTGTTGATGGTGACCTTTAACTACAAATGTGAGATCAGACACGTAGTGTTTGGGGAAGACTATCAAAGATACTGCCTTATGTGGGTGTGTAATCTTAATGTGTTCTTGGCTTGGCCTTTGGAACATGTCTGATGTTTGAGGGCTGAAACCCTTGTACAAAGTGTCATTAGTGTGTCGGTGTCCGTGGTGTCTGTAACACGAATGTGTAATATGTTGAACTTAGGTTCTGTGAGTCTAAACTGTAAGTTGGAGAGTCCTATGTCTTCAAAGACCTTGTCTAAATTTCTGGAAATGTCAGAAAATTTGTGATTTTTTATTAGCTTTCTGGTTGTTATATGTGTGGGATGATCCTGGTGTTTTCTTCAACCTAGGTGTCGTCTTATGTCAGTCATGTTTGTTGGACTTGAACTTATAGAGAATGTAGAAAAGGACATATGGACATCACTGTGAATTACACGATAACTGTCAGATTATGTGTCCTATTTTGGGTGGGAGATGGGGTGATCTTGATTTTTTGTTAGATAAAAACTGTCAGTGTAATGGTCACATATGTGTTGGGTGCATGAATTCATGGTGATCCTTGTGTTTGTTAGGATTGAACTGTACTGTCTGTTTGTCACCGTCAGTCATACTCTATAACCATAAGAACTGTGTGCTATCAAGTTGTTATACTGGTATACGTTGTGCCATGTCTCGAATATTTCAAACAAGGCTACCTACGCACACACGCCGGTCTTCTAATGCTTCTTGTACTAAGCTGATATCCCTCAAAGATCGCATTACATATGAGAACTCGGAAGATAGATCGCTGCTGGGATTACATCATGTTTGTACGCGATGAATGTCGCATTGTCTAATGTGTACAATTATGGGTCTAGTCTCGTTTCTCGAAGTTCATCAAGAGTATTTGGGTCGATCAATATTACAGTTGCCTGAAATATCGTCATATCTATGAATAAAAGTGTCAGATAATATTTGAATGAAGCATAACAATGTAAATATACTAGTGAAAGAATGCAGGCTGCTTGTTATGGGCGTCCTGATGTGTCAAATGTCAACATACATGTACGTGTCAACACACACGTTCACTCGCCCTTGGGTCACCTTCCTACAAACTGCGTCACGTCTGTTATTAGGTTTCGCTAACGTCTGACCGTCATCTTTTGTCTCCGAAATCACAAACATTATTTATTTAATAATTAATAATAATAATAATAATTCACTTCGGTGAATCGTCGGTTGCGTTATGTATAATGTATTGAGAGTTACATAAATAAGTAACGGACATACTTGGATATCTGACATTGTCGTGAGACCGTCTATACATCTGAATTACAAATGAAAACATCTATCATTAAGAGTCATATCTGACATTGTCGTGAGACCGTCTATACATCTGAATTACAAATGAAAACATCTATCATTAAGAGTCATATCTGACATTGTCGTGAGACCGTTTATACATCTGAATTACAAATGAAAACATCTATCATTAAGAGTCATATCTGACATTGTCGTGAGACCGTCTATACATCTGAATTTCAAATGAAAACATCTATCATTAAGAGTCATATCTGACATTGTCGTGAGACCGTCTATACATCTGAATTTCAAATGAAAACATCTATCATTAAGAGTCATATCTGACATTGTCGTGAGACCGTCTATACATCTGAATTTCAAATGAAAACATCTATCATTAAGAGTCATATCTGACATTGTCGTGAGACCGTTTATACATCTGAATTACAAATGAAAACATCTATCATTAAGAGTCATATCTGACATTGTCGTGAGACCGTTTATACATCTGAATTTCAAATGAAAACATCTATCATTAAGAGTCATATCTGACATTGTCGTGAGATCGTTTATACATCTGAATTTCAAATGAAAACATCTATCATTAAGAGTCATATCTGACATTGTCGTGAGACCGTTTATACATCTGAATTTCAAATGAAAACATCTATCATTAAGAGTCATATCTGACATTGTCGTGAGACCGTTTATGCATCTGAATTTCAAATGAAAACATCTATCATTAAGAGTCATATCTGACATTCGTATAAGGTGAACTATACATCTGAAATTCAAATGTTTTAAAGCATGCATGTTTGTCAATGTCCGATATTTGTATCAAGTTGTCTATGTTGCGTATGATCAAATGGCAAACACGCATACATGTTTATGCATCTATGCTTGATATCTGTGGACGGCTAAACAACCAGGGCGTGAATGAAGACATATATGTCTATTCGACTTCACACAGTATGAACACATGCATATCACCCCACATGTGTATTGTGAACATGTATATACGGTATTTGTTTGGGAGCGATATGCCCGTACATGCATATCCGATGTTTTATGGCATGTATATATGCTTGAAATGCATGCCTATATCGGTACGTTTCCATCTGATCTAGGCACAATGTGACCATGACTTCTGGATATTTGCTCATGGTTGAGGATTCAGCTTACATAACTCGGAATGGTACAGATATTTATAACACATTTACCCTGCAAACATTCTTCCACGTGACAAACAGAGCCAGCATCCATTAGCATCAGATTCCAGTGTGTCGGCTGCGACCTCACTCCAAGGCAAGATGGATGCTGACAAATGCCAGAAAACTTGTCTCGGAGCAATTGTCCTTGATTATCTCTCTCCCCTGGACATTCTCGCCTACACACAGCATCCTCATTACTTGACCTGCGTATGGTGTCTCCAACCCTGTATAAAGCATTGGAGACCCAAATATAGCCGTGTGTCGATTCTTCAGTTTAAGCTAATTCTAAGGCATATTTTAACCAACATTTTATATTTGTTGAGTGTTGAACTGCAGTCCTGTTATATCACGGCTAATAAGCGTAATGCCGGAGAGTCCGAACTTATGCAGAACTCAGACATGAAGATACTTTAGAGAAAAACACGAAGACACAGGTCTCGGCCTAGCCGGGTGGAGCAGTTGCTCACAGGGAATCAAACCTCATGTGATAATCAAGTGTATACAACTAGGTTTCTAAATCATTAATTGTTTATGAGGATAGTCAAGACTGTGCGTCATGTGTATTCCTTTGCACCGATAATTTTAAGAAAAAGGCTACTTACTGTCAGTGATAACATACATATCAAGTCTGGTAGATTTCTTTTGTTCCCTCCACTCTACTGATTTGTCTCTTTATATCACAGTTTAAGCCCGCAGATCACGTCTTAAATTATTTCAACTTTACCTGTTTCATGAATGTGAGTGTAACGAAACATGAAATCTTAAAACTTACATCCATGAGAGCATTATCATGATGCCAAATTATATAAATTTCAAGTCGAATCACCATGCTGACTTCCCGGTTGAGAAAACCTGAATGTCAAGTTAGATTTCTATCACTGTTCATGTTCAAAATACACTCTCCACTCTTCCTTTTGCAGTTAGGCAATATTTCTGTCTAAGCCCGAGGGATATAATCTATGTTTCCGTGAAATTCTACATCATCCTTGCTTCATACATGCCCTTTAACTCACCCGGAAGTTGCCATTTCCTAGCATATCAATCACAGGTAACGGTAAACAGCTGAGTATATAAACGCAAAAGCTGTCAGCAGAAACATCTCGATTCACTGAAGTATTTCACATTGACAACACATCTAACTGTGAGTACCTACGAAAAAAGTTAAGCAGCAAAGGCCTTTTAGTATTCACCTGATCTTTCACTATGTATTTCGAGTATCTGTGCTGTTGAGTTCCGCATCATTGTGTTCATCCTTTCGGAGTGAAATATCTTCATGTTTAACCTTAATCTTCAAACCAGTTAAGACTAAATAGCTATGATGGAGTTTTGCTAAAGTAATTGAAAAATCACTTCTTCCATCATAAATAACCAAGTATTGTGAAAACTTTGCTGTGATACCAAATGTGTAAGACGTGCATACCCGTAGAAACATTTGGGTTTTTTTAATCACTTCACATACACAATGGTGTAACGTAATCACAAAGCACATTCACTATCATTGACAGTCTTCGAAAATGGTGAAGCTTATCCTCGTCCTTGTGGCCTGTCTGGCTGTTGCTACCAACGCTAAACCCATGACTTACGGTATGGGCATGTACGGAGGCCTTGGCTATGGTTTGGGAGGTCTATACGGAGGCATGGGCGGTTTTGGCATCGGAGGCCTGTACGGCGGTATGGGTTTTTATGGCGGTTTGGGAGGCATTGGAGGACTGCACGGTGGCATGTACGGAGGAATAGGTGGACTGTACGGAGGAATGGGATTTGGCAAAGGACATGGTAAGGTTTCTGCTTAATGTAATCATAATATAAGACTATCGTTCAAGGTATTAACATAACAAACATCAAATGTGGTTATAGGGACAGGGAAGTTCGCTTGGAGTTTGGCATTATTTGCTAAGTGTGGTAACACGTAACATTTGAGAAGGGAATTAGTGAAGATTGCTATTTTTTGGTTTTGTTATTTATCATTTATAATTTTGCATTTCTCAGTACGTACAATTTTCACTTTTGAAAGTTTTGAAACCAAAAGATATTTATCCCAAAGAAAAACTTTCTTTCATATTTCACCTAGAGAACCCATGTATAACACTGCATTTTCACAGTATTGTATTGCAGTATTTAATTGTGTATTATGTTGTCTCTTCTAGGTATTGGATACGGTTATTACTGAAATACGTGCCTACAAGACCAGATCGTTGTGATTATTCAGCTAGCTGCAAATTCATGTAAAGCTAATGATTGTAATAAATTTGTTTCATTCATTCGTCTAAATTATATCATTTGTACGCGTATGACATTTTACATCATTTAGAAATATGAGGTGGTAGTGGTTCTAATATAATGGACAAATTAATTAGGGATATTGGTGTTTTTAGGAATGATATTTTATCAGTGTGTCAACGAACAAATAGGGATTATTCAGAATTTCAAAATTTACTATCACTAACTGTTTGTGACCAGTATTGAAGCGATTTCCAACACCGACATTGGAGTATTTGTGAATATTGCATAAAACAATTTCAGACTTCCCCCATGCCAAGAGTCAAGTTACTTTCGAGGAAAGTAAATAAAAAGATCACCCTTTAAGGATGTGGGTGTATGCATTCTAGTATATATAAGACAATTACCAAAATGACATCAACTGTCTTGAGTTAAAGGCTTCACCTATGTTCTAATAAATATTTTTTTTAAAATAACAAACTACAAACAACAGCTTGCTCAACACATTTTGTGTGAAACGAAGACGTAAAAGGGAAAATGTTACCATCAAAACAAGCAAAATAGTCGCAAATGTATGTGCATCAAACAAAAATTTAGGAATCTGTTTTGTACACGTTTTTTTTTACTTCATGTTTGCAAGTAAACGTTTCAAATAAAAACGGATGACATATTTACTTGTGATTTAGGTCGCAGTCAACAATACCATAGGTTCTTCCATACAACCATGACGTTACGTGATATGCATTCAAAGGAAACTGTGCTTGTTAGATCATGCAGATTTACACATTTACAGTCGTATGATTCAGATTGATTTCACATTCCCTGTGTTTTGGAGATACCTCTCCATAATTATCCGCCAGTACCTGACATAGCTGAAACTGTGTCTTCTCCTGATCGGTCAAAGATTCCGTGGCATCACATAACTACACTGTCACTAGAGGTGTAAGTCCTCATGCATCAACACAAAGTGCAGACAAACCAAAGAGCATTTTGACCTGCTAACTCACCTGAGCTTAATATGGAAGTTGGCCCCTGATCTCATACGCTGATGCCTCTGTTGTTTTGTTTCTTGACCATCACTGAGCTTCAACATATTGCTTGACATCTACAGATGTTTGTGTGAAGGATTTTTTAACGAGCATCGAAGCTATCTTACCGCTGAGATCGTTTTACAGAACGATAGCTGAACAGAAAAAAGGAAATACAACCAATTTGATGTATCTGATATTAACTTTGAACGGTGATAATAACTCACAGATATGTTCCATGTACGCAGTTTATATCTTTTTTCAGGAAATACTTTCACCAAGAGTAGTTCGTTATTACTAAAAGTGGCATGTCACTACAGAACATTGACTTCGAATTCCCTTTTCACTTTATGCATTCGGGAAATGCATCCCGGGAGAATGTGTCCACGAACAGTTCTTTCGTGAAAGGTTTCGGAGGGAGCTTTAAAAATATGTTATGATTAATTTTCAGATGCCAAAAGGTACATATTTTAGTAATGCTTATCAAACACGGACGCGCTTAGATAACAACTTATTACATTGACCTACATTTCGTCTTCCCACACGGAAACTAACAAGCAGATGTCATTCTGCGGGGCGTTTCTTGATAACGACATTAAACAGTAATCAAACTAGCGTATTGCCTATACGCAGACTTCGAAGACACTTTTTTGTGGGTGATGACTGTGAAGAGAGTCTTCATATTTGACACGATCACTTAATCTCTCTTGTCGCCTCAGTGGATACCCGAGAGAGTAAAATTCCGTTCCAGACGTGTGTGTACATTGTTACGAGAGTGTGTTAGTCATTGATTTGGTGATAGTTACTACGGGTCACATTTCACGTCAAATGACAACTGGCCGATTGAGAGGATTCTGAGAGAATAATGATACAGTCACGCTTTGCTGGAATGTTCATGAATCTGTGTCAGTATATATAGAGGCTGGTTGTTGTGTTGACGGGCCACACGGACTTTCACTGGATACATCTGCATGTCTCGTCGTCTGTTTATCAACATCATTCAAGACTGACACTTCGTGCCTGACCTCATTGTAAACAACCTTGTTTAGTATATCACGTCTCACTTGCCAAGACTCTGGTGAGTTAATATTTCATATTTGTGACCCATAACCTTAAATTTGTGACTCAGTTGCATTGCACTAGAACTATGTATTGTGATTCAGTTTACGTTCCTCACTACTTGCTCAATATATTATTGAATATTTTAGACTTATATGCTTATATTTTGCTGGTTCAAGGGGGATTTCTTATACCTTTTGTCACGAGAGTGTATTAACTCTAACAACATGGCAGGTATCTCTGCAAACAGCAAACAGCCACATCAGGGTGTTGGCGTCTGGATAGCACCATCTCCTTGACGTCAGGAGATGTATACAGAACATCAGATACAGGCCATGTTGTTGTTTGTTCTTTCAAAGCATAAGTTGAGCTTCCTCATTAGCAAGCATATTTGCGTCATGAGCAAATTGTCGATGTGGAGTTGAGGCGCCACATACACGCACCGCTGCATCTTCAAGAAATTTCTTCCACAAGCAGGGTTTGTTTTTAATTTCGATTATATCATGAGCACGTGCTTATATATTGGGTCAGAAACTCGGCATAATCGCATGCAAAGGCTCGTCAGTGACATCAATATTTTACCCTAAGCGTCACATTTCGTCCACATGAAGATATTTGAACACTTTTGGGGTCTTGAATGGAGTAATATAAACAACATACATGCAATAAAGCATGTCCATTGACATACATGGTACAAATGACTATTGGAAAGTGAAATCATATGCACATCCGCTTGTCATTCGGCGTTTTGGAGAGTTCTGCCTCTCTGATTTGTCATTTGAAAACTAAATATGAAACAAACTGTTTTACTGCGTTTCCAGCAATATACCAGTAATATCACAGTGAGTGAGTGAGTTACAATTTGGAGTCACATATGCAATATTTCAGCCATATCGTGACTAAAACTAGTACTAAAATATGATAAGATATGTATTGTATATAAAATCCTGTCGAGGAAGGACAGTAAATCTACTAGATTATAAAAGATTGATTTAAAAATAGCTAGCATATGTATCTATTTAAAAACAGAAAACCCTTTCTGGACAATACAAAGTACAAATGGGCTAGTTAACGCCAACAACCAAATGCAGATCACATTACATTACATCACTTTTGCTACCTGCATGGACCCTAGCTGGATTTGCACCATCCCCTCGGCTAATGCCCTTTATGCAGAGAATAGGCATACATCAAAATGACAAAGATACTACGATTAGAAACTTACATTTACATCAGATGTTTTTGGACTCACGTACCCACTCAGGATGACAATGCGTTCACGGTACTTTAACCCCCTTTTAAAGGTCACATGCAACCAAAAGCTCAAACATAATATTAAGACACAATTAACACTTATTCATGGCATATAATATACATTGCTGTTTCTCAAAAAAACACTTACAAGCGTACAATCGCGATAAAGTGTAATATTGTGTAATTGAGCCCTCGGGAGACCGAACCCAATCATAACGGGTGTGCACTAAAGTGTAACGACGGCTTCCGATTGGCTGGTTCATTTGCTGGTATGTGGAGGGCCCATTGTGTGTACAGAAAGATGATCTGTTTGATGGGCATTTTAGAAGTATGGTGAGTCACAAGAAAGTAAGATTCCTTATG
This sequence comes from Haliotis asinina, assembly GCF_037392515.1. Classification (NCBI taxonomy): domain Eukaryota; kingdom Metazoa; phylum Mollusca; class Gastropoda; order Lepetellida; family Haliotidae; genus Haliotis; species Haliotis asinina. Next base: position 5,582,527 of record NC_090294.1, on the reverse strand, counting down.
TATAACAACTTCTTTTATTGTAGTTGATGCGTATTTTCAGTATGGATTCATATACTGTTGTCAAACAAAATCATATACACTAGAATAAGTTGTTATCCATAAAGAATGTATATAGAGATGTTGGGTTTTGTAAATACATGTCCACTGAATTTGCGTTCGATCCAATCAAAAATCATCTCAGTAGAGATAGTGAACTACTGCGTGGCTGGAAACTGCCATTCGTTCACAAAGCAGGACGTCGTACAAAGCAGGACTTGAAACTAACAAGAGTTTGCACCTGTTTCCGTCAACCGAGAAAAACGGATGTAGTATGTTTGCAACCCACAGACATATAAACACATGTCATGTGTACAAGTATCGGTATCCTGCCACAACTTCTACATGCCAAAACTTCTACAGACTAAAACAACAAAATACATGGTCCAATGCACAGCTAATCCTTGTCTGCTGCCTCAATGTTCTTAATCATTTCAGTGAATCTGAAGATATTCGGATGGCGATGGGGCAAGGTCTGGTTGAGTCTGCTGTGGAATCCCTCCAAGTTGTTGTTGGTGCGGGGTCCGACTCTCAGGTGATGATTCCAAAGTTGCAACTGGGAATGGGAAATCTGGCGGCATCGTCGACCCACATGGAGACAATGTAGTCGTTGAAGGCAGTAGTTTGAGGCACATCTGGGGCTGACTCCATGACTGAAGGGCAAGGCCGGGAGCTAGGGCAAGGCCGGCAGCTCTTCTGATCCATGTCTGGACAGCAGGGTTTTCCTTGTCCTTGTACTGAACGGCCAGTCCGAGGTCCTGAGTCTTGCACCAAATGGCCTGGCAATAGTGAAAGAAGCATCCCTTCACGTCGATACCAGGAAACTCACTTTCTACTGCACGGATGGCACTTATCTCAAAGTCAGTTTGAATACGGGTGGGTGCTAGGGGGCGATTCAGGTTTTGTTGCACTTCAGTCTTGAGAAGTCTGAACAGCCTAGTAACAGTAAGTTTTTGAGTGGCGGTTAGGAAGAAGGACAAACACTAGCGGATAACTTGAAGATCCAGACCTGGCATGAATGATGTACAATTGGCCCCAAAGTTCAGGGCAAGATGTGAATGGTCCGTCCATATATAGGGTTTCAGCTGACTGAAGGGCCTTGTGCTGCTCACTTGTTGCAAAGACTGGCATCGTGTCGTCATCCGCATCACTAAACAGAAGGAAAGGTCTCCCATCAGATGTCTCTGTCCAGGCGCCATTGCGACCAACCTCGGATCTTGTCTGTGGAAGTGCTGGGATGTTCTTTTTTCTATGTCTGTACAGGGCACGGCTCATGGAGGGGAAAGATGGCACATATCGAACGTCATCTTATCTGGCAACCTCGTCATTGTATAGGGATAACATCGGGATAGTCTCTTCTCTGACTCTCTTTCTTAAGTTGCTGACAAAGTGTATCTTCGTGCTGTCTTCTGGAGCATGGTTGTGGTCCGTGACATTCCTAACAAAATCATCCGACGTTGATATTCTTCCTTTGCATGTGGACTTCACACACTTCCAGTTGATACTTCAAGTTTGTCGGACAACATTCTTGTTGTAGACATAACCGTCTAGCAAGACTTGTGGGGTTCCTTTCTGTGAGGTTACAAACTCTACTTTTCTTATTCCAGCCATTTTGCATATTCCTACTGAAGGTTGACATAGGTTATATACTGCAGTTTTAGTCTCTTATAAAGTGAGAAGACTCAACTACATTCTTGACTGAAGTTTTCATTAGTTGATTAATTTATGTCTCCACTGAATTGGTGAGCTTGGATCATGCTGTTACTGTATACGTATAAAAGTTTTTCATCTTTTTTAGTAAGTAATAAGTTGTTACTGAACCTCTACTCCCAATTACTCCCGCTATAATCCTACCCGACTGTTCCATTGTGCCTATAGGTACGTGCATACTTCTGCCTTGTCTTTCTGTAGAAGTTTTGGCATGTAGAAGTTTTGGGAGATAACCCAAGTATCACACCTGCCTAACTGCATCATGTGGCAGAGACAGGTGCACCAGTCATAAATCAATTTGCTGTGTTTATGGCGTATAGCCTGATAGGTGTTAAGTTAAAATTGCATGTGGCCAATGATTGAAGCTGTGTATTGCATTTTGTCTTCAGCAGACAGGCAGGTAGACATATATGTGTCAATAAACCAGGCATTGAGCTTTCTCTCTGACAGAGGCTGCTTACCACAATCAATAAGATTTTTTATGTAACGAATAGATTATTTACTTGATTGTGTACAAAACCAAGATTAGACTACTGCTCATGACCTCATACTCCGGGCATGCATACTGTTTCAAGCTCCGCGAACCTATTTACTGCGCATGCGTCATGGGCGCAGCGCAGCTGTTGAAACCACTTTTTCCCCCAGCGCTAGGGGAACTTTAGTGAATCGTTTGAACTCCGATTTCGCGGTCTTTTCTTTCATCGCGGTTTTTTTTTTCAAATTTATAGGTTCAATTGGTATTTTTGATGATTTGTTTCTGTATGTGCATACCGAAAGGCATCAGAATCTGCAAAGTCGTGTTTTACATCGCATGTGACCTTTAAGGTACAGAACAGAACAGAATGTATTCAGTATGAGGGCCACATGGCCTAGAGTACAATAAAATTGATTACATACATGTAAGCATCACGTGACAGTCGCGTTCGACGTAATTTAAATACTTTTTACAAGAATAAGATAACATTTTTTATAGTTTTGACATTTTTTGTATTTAGAATGCTATGAACATTTAAGTGAGAGGGAGTGTCTCTTTTACGAAAGGTTTATTATTCCTCACAGATAAACATAACATGAAATTCATCTTCTAATGCCCCAATGTTACATAATTTACAAGATGAATTACTCAAATCACTATCTATATATTTACGGTATTTTTTAACTCTAAGGTCTTGTAAAGAGATTCTAAATTCTAGATATGTCATTCACATGGAGAATATACCTTTCAGGTGCTAAAAGAAAACTGAGATTACTGTAGAAAGTTTGAATTTAAAATTTTGAAAACATATCTCTTTCGGACGTTGAGAGAAAATATTTAAGAGTAGCGAAACATTGCCAGCATTTGGGCTTAACCACACATACGATAAATCACACGTATGTGCGGCCCTTAAACCCGGACAGGTCTTAAGTCCCGATTGAACATGAATAATCATTAGTGGGCGGGGCTTATGTGCTACGTCACATATGGGCAACAATGGTTTCCGTTGAACTAAGGATAGAATACATATCTCAATGACAGGCCTCTTTGCGTTATGCAATGTCTCAACCACAAGATGCATACGACATATGTGTAAGTATTTAGTATATGTGCCGTTTATTCAATATAATGTGCTTTTTAGACGCAGCTTCCTACAGGTAGCATTGGCGGAGCTGAAGCGATTTCCAAAGCCATCTCGAAAACATCCACTGGCTGACATTAGACTATGCCATGTCTCAGCCCAGTCCTAACTTTTCATTGCAATCCTTCCAGACACAGTAAAATATATTGTCAGCCGACGTAATACTTATGCGATGCATATTGCCACACCTAATTAGGCTATTTCCGCGCATGTCAAAAGTGGGTCAACTCTGATAGTGCACTGATGTAAGGCAGGTTACCCAGGCCGAAGCAATGCTAGTCACGCTATGTGCTAGTTCACATTTTGAAAAATAAAAATAAATATATATGTCCCCATTTTTTCCTAGAATGACAACTCATTCTTCTGCAATTTTGGTCTTGTATCTGAAGTAGACAGATAAATTCTTTTAAAGTGTAAATTTAATAGTTTCTGGTATGAAGCCAATATAAATATAAAGCATAAAAAATAACCACTATGCCAAAACCTTCACCAGTTAATATGTCTGCAGCAGGCCAGTTCTCTCTAAAATACCATTGTGTAAAGGTTGTTGTTAAAGACAGCACACTTATTGACTCATAAATGTCAATTATATTTCTTTGATAACTGGAAATCACTTAAATATCAACAATTTCGTAGTATTTATGGAATTATTTTTATCCCTTCTTGACAATCTCGGTGATCCCTGATCACATGGAGTCTATACAGCCTTCTGTAGACCAAATATTTCATTCACTCTCTCTCCCATTTCAGTCACCACTTTCCGCACTCTCGGCGCTTCATGGCGAACAGTCAGTGGGCAGATGACAGATTGTGGCAGCTGCTCAGGGGAGCTCCATCCAGCCCCAGGCACCTTAAGAGACTGGTAGGACATGAAAAGGATCTTCATTTTGCCCTACCTTTTCAGAAAAGAACCAGTCGGAACTTAAGACCCTGTTCGAGTTTACATATTTAAATATTTTAACTCCGACAAGGTCTTAAGTCCCGGTTGAAGTCTTGCCCCCTACCTGGCCCCTCATGGTTGATTGTTGCTGGTGCAGACCATTCCCCTGATCACTTGGAGCCTGTACAGACTTCTTTAGACCAAATATTTCATTCACTCTCTCTCCCATTTCAGTCACCACTTTCCGCACTCTCGGCGCTTCATGGCGAACAGTCAGCGGGCAGATGGCAGGTTGTGGCAGCTGCTCAGGGGAGATACATCCAGCCCAAGTCACCCCAAGAGACTGGTAGGACATGAAAAGCATCTTCATGTTGCCCTACCTTTTCAGAAAAGGACCAGTCGGAACTTAAGACCCTGTCGGAGCTTAAGACCATGTATACCAGGTCTTAAGCTCCGACGAGGTCTTAAGTCCCGGTTGAAGTCTTGCCCCCTACCTGGCCCCTCATGGTTGATTGTTGCTGGTGCAGACCATTCCCCTGATCACTTGGAGCCTGTACAGACTTCTTTAGACCAAATATTTCATTCACTCACTCTCTCTTTTCAGTCACCACTTTCCGCACTCTCGGCGCTTTAGGACCCTCTCTGTACCCTCTTGGTTGCTTTGTCTTGTGCAGAGACCCCACCGCATCCCTTTTACCATGTACGATGCCCTCTTGACTCAACATTTCATTCATTTTCTCTCTCATCCCAGCCCACTTTGGCCACTTTCTTGGCATGTCAGACAGACAGTCAGAGTGTACCTTGGACCTGCAGCCAGCAGCCCCAGAAGAGCTTCATCCAGCCCTAAGCAACTCTGGCACTGGTAGGAAATGAAACGCATCTTCTTTTTGCTGGGCCTATTCTTGAAATGCATTGTGTACAGCCTTCAGTGCTGACTGAATCATCTGACATCTGTGATTTGATGATTTTGTGTAAGAATTTTGTGTTCTTGAAATTTTGTATCCATGCAGTAATTACAACTAATTTCTAATATTTAGTTGCTTCTTTTCTAGTCTGATGACTTCTGCAGAATGTGTGGAGAGAAGTTTTTAAGCATGCTGAGTCAAAAAAGAAATATTCTTTCTTTAGGGCACTATGAAAGAACAAGAGATGGTAAGATGATTAAATTGTTATTATTTCATCGCTGAGAAATAAGTGATGTACTCGATACACTGACAGTGCCACAATCAGTTCCATTAGGCTACACCTCCTTTCCAAAACTTGGGTATACAGAATGTCAAGTCACAATATGGAGGTTGAGAATGGAGACTGGCTGCCCGCATATGATTTCAAATGGTCCGTGAGGACAATCGAGCTCTTAACATCTCAGCCCTGGTTCGTGTAGCCAGCAGAAATCTGTCACGTAGGAGACATAGGATGATTTGACGGTCTTCTGCTTGTGTCGTCACACATGGACAACCTGACCTTTTGCAGTCAGAAGCTAAGCGGTGCCAGTTTTTTTGTAGATGACCTCTCAAGTCATACACAGGATGATATCTGCATCTCATTGCTCTTGCGATGTCAATAACTGATCTTCCCGCTTTTCACATACCAACGGCACATTCATGTTGCACATTTGACAGTCGTGCCATCTAAAATATCGTTAGAACTGTGGTTTAAAGGTGTTTTTTATCCCCCCGTCATGTAATGTGGGGGGATATAGTCGACGCCTCGTCTGTCCGTCCATTCGTAATCATTTTGTTCCGAAGCATAACTCAGAAACCATTCAATATTTTTAGACCAAACTTGATAGATATGGTAATCTCAGCCAATGGTTGTGCCTTTTGCTATTTACAGATTTTGGGCATTTATATTTTTTTTTCTTGGAACATTTTGGTGTTAGTCTTATGATTGGGTGGGCTTCGTTTCCGGAGCAGAACTCAAAAACCATGCAGTATTTTTCTGCAAAACTTGGTAGATATATCAGTCAGAACCTGAAGTGGTGCCTTTTGCCATGTACAGGGTCTTGTGATGTATTATTTTCTCGGTTTCCATGGAAACGTTCCAGACTTAGTCTCAAAATGGGGGGATGGTATTCGTTTCCGGAGCAGAACTGAAATACCGTTCAGTGTTTTTTCTGCAAAACTTGGTAGATATATCAATCAGAACCTATAGTGGTGCCTTTTGCTATGTATAGGATCTTGTGATCATGGAAACATTTTGGACCTTGCCTGAAAAGTGAAAGGTGTGTTTTATTTCCAGAGCAGAACTCTCAAACTTCTTAATATCTGTTAGCGAAACCTTCTAGATATGTGAAGGTCCCGGGGTAGAATAGGCCTTCAGCAACCCATGCTTGCCATAAAAGGTGACTATGCTTGTCGTAAGAGGCGACTAACGGGATCGAGTGGTCAGACTCGCTGACTTGGTTGACACAGGTCATCGGTTCCCCATTGCGCAGATCGATGCTCATGTTGTTGATCACTGGATTGTCTGGTCCAGACTCGATTATTTACAGACCGTCGCCATATAGCTGGAATATTGCTAAGTGCGACGTAAAACTAAACTCACTCACTCACTCACTTCTAGATATGTGTGGCAGACCCCAAGGTTGTGCTTTTTGGTTTTTAAAGGTTTTTGTGATGTATTATTTTCTTGGTTTCCATGTATTATTTTCTTGGTCTCAAAATGGAGGGGTGGACTTTGTTCCCAGGGCACAACCCGAAAACCATTTCATATCTTTCAACAGATCTTGGCAGATATATCAGACATGTCTTGAAATTGTGACTTTGCTGGTTACAGATCTATGGCATTTATGATTTCCATGGAAACAATTCAAACTTAGTCTATAAAAACAACGAGTAACTCTCAGATTATTTGTCCTTTCAAACATGTAGGGGCCGGAGGGATATGTCATCTTCTGATGACTCTTGTTTCACTTCTTGAGGCCAATGCAAACATGTGCAAATGAGGAAAACTTCGATGCAAAGATCACATGAACGATTGCACATGCAAAACCTGATGTGACAATAACGTCATTTACTCGACGAATTGATGGGTTTGAGTGGGTTTTGCTAACAGCTTTCTGGAGTCGAAAGTTTGGGATCCCATTTCGGATATACAGATGTATCATCAGAGAAAAATTATTCATTATTATCCTCCTGGCATATAATGGAAGAGGAGAATACAGTGTTTTGTGTAAATGGGCTGTTCTGTCTGGGCTCAATTTCTTCAGGGTGACTTGTGATAGCTTTCATTAAAGAGCAGATGAAAGACGCTAAACTTTACTGAAATTTCTTTTGGTCCACAATGTGCACATTGTATTGACTCCACCCATCCATGATTTGACCCCAAGTTCAAGGTTGTTTAGAGTGTTTCAGATTGAAACTTCCGGTGACCATTGTTGACAGTGGACACAGCAAAATTGAGATGGTCATTCCATGCCAATATGGCTGTCAAATAGTAACTGCTTCCTAACAGTTATCGCCAATACATCAGTATCAGTGTGCACAGTTCGGGGCATTGAATTAACAATTTCTGTTTTGCTTGCAATGTTTTTTCACAACACTAGAGGACAGCTCAAGAATCTTGTGGGATGTAACATAAGAGGAAAATTAAAGAAAAAGTTATGAACTGCATAAATGTTTTCATCTTAGTCAGGGCAATATCACACAATCAATATAATAACAATCTATATCATACATAATAGTTCATGTTAACAAAAGTGATTAATTGCTCCATTCCCTATCAGTCTAGGGCAAAAGTCAATCAACTAGTCACTCAATCAAATATCAGAGGTTACTGTATCATGATACAAACATACATTAATTCACAAATGAGACAAGGAATTCTGAAATGGCGATAGAGTAAATTGTGAGGAAACACCTATTTGTACTGCCATGATTCTCTTCTGCCATCTTATATAAAAACATGATCAGCAGCAGTGAACTGACAGGCCATATTGGTGAATAGCTCAGTAAGTACCATGACTAATTCTTATTGCGCGGAATATTTTCGTAAATACTGCTAAAATATGGTGATAACTTTTCAGCAACATGTTAACAGCCTGTTAAGAGAGGATATTTTTCAATGAAACATAATGTTGCTGTGGAAGTTAGTGGGAAAACACTTCAGTTTTAAGCAACCCGTAAAGGCAAGTACACACTTTAATAATTCATACTTTTATGCTTTCCTGTTGATATTTTACCATGGATACCAGTTGGCAAATAGTGACAGATTTCATAGTACTGGGCGTGAAGCTATGGCTACTTTAAATGGAATGGATTGTTTAGTGGCCCAGATTTGAACACAGCTTTGTTTTGTGGTCTATCAGTGACAAGAGGCCACATTGTCGAGTCATTGTTACCTGGTTTCTAAATTCATAGAACCGATAAATTTGACAATAAATTAGGATAAAGCCACCTCTGCCACTATTTGGGCGTCTGAGTTAATCTACTCAGTGTAAAGTCACAAGATGTGAGTATTGTGAGTATGAAATTTGTTCACTGTTGTTGGCACAACATCTCACAAACCCTTTTGATTGAAGTAAACAATGTTGCATATGATTCATTCATTCTGTTTGACCCTTTTGGCATATGAATAGACATGGTTTTCTTTTTAAAAACACTTTTTTCATTAATGGCTTTCAAACAAGTATGTAGTCTCATGGCTGTTAATTTCCTAGTTGACATTTAACATGATACTGACACCATTTTCAACTTGTAGAAAGACTTGTTGTAACTGAGGAGGTGTATCTTTGCACAGTCAGCGTAATCAGAAGCCTTCACATCCAAGTTAGGCTAATGTTGGCAGTATGTAATCAAGCACCCTCATTTTGCACTGATATCCTCTACCACCTTGTAGATGCTGTCACAACTGGACATGTAGGTACATACCATGTTTAATAAGTCTTCTGGTCCAGACTGTGTCTCAATATCAAATTTAATGACTCACTTACCCTTATTCATTAGATTTGTATTTATGAGGGGTTTTTTCACTTTGAGAAGAGTAACCAATAAACTCCTTAAGTTTTCATCATTTTTTTAAAAAACTGACTAATGTATGAAATGTGGGGTTGTTGAAGCAATTTTAAATCTCAATCACATGAGGTCATGAGTATCAAAATCATATTCCTTTGTCAGTATAGGAAGGCAAACAACTGACCATTAATGAACAGGACGTTGTGTAGTTACCAGTTTTTAGGTTTAAACATTATTCGATATTCGAAATATGCCTTTGCTTGGAACTATCACGTGCCCCCCCCCCCCCCCCTTATTTTGTGACAAATGAGTGAAATCCCATGGTATCTGTTTGATTATAAAAGATTCTTCATTAATGCAGAAATACATTTTGCAAAGCATTTTTGAAATAGTGTTACCTGAGGGTTATAATAGACCTTATTTGTCTCTAACAGCTATTTCAATGCAAACAATCTCCTCTTTATGGATATGTTGGACAGGAGAAAGTATTGAAGTATCATTCAGTTCCCTTTTATAATCGACATCTCATCTGTCTGTCCGTCTGGTTGTCCATAATGATTTTCTTCCCAGAGCATAACTCAAAAACTGTTCAATATTATTCAGTAAAAGTGGTAGATATACCATGAATACATTTTGGTGGTGCCTTTAGCTATTTCCTGGAAACAATTCAGACTTTGTCTCAAAAGGGAAGGGTGGAGTTCGTTTCCGGAGCATAACTCAAAAAACGTTTCATAATTTTAGACCAAAATTGATAGATACAGTAATCTCAACCTATGGTTGTGCCTGTTGCTAGTGACAGATTTTTGGCATTTTTTTTTTGTTTTTCTATGAAACGTTTTGGTCTAAGTCAAATGGTGCAGTGGGTTCGTTCCTGGAGCAGAACTCAAAAACCGTTGAGTATTTTTCTGCAATTCTTTTTTTTTTGACAGTCAGAATGTAAAGTGGTGCCTTTTGCTGTTTACAGGTTTGTGTGAGTTATCAAATGGAGGATCTTGAAGTGGTGCCTCTCTGTTTACAGATATATGGCGTTTATATTTTTCTTTATTTCCATGGAAACAATTCAAACTTAGTCTAAAAAGATTTATTATTATCTCGGTTTCCGTGGAAACATTTAGGACAAACAGTTTCTCAAAAGTTATAGGTGTGTTTCGTTTCCGGAGCAGAACTCAAAAAAACTTCTTAATATCTGTCAGTAAAACTTGGTAGCACAACTCGAAAACCATTTCATATCTTTCAAAAGATCTTGGCAGATATATGATACAGATCTTGAAATGGTGACTTTGCTGATTACAGATATAATTTATATTTTTAACCTTAAGTGAGATATGATATGATATGATATGATATGATATGATATGATATGACATGTCACGATATAGGATATTTATATAGCACACATATCCACGCATTAGTACATGCTCAAGGCACTGATATTGTTTCCCTCGATCACTGGATGTCAATCTGAACAGCACACTGGGACACATAGTCACAGTACTTAGTCCAAGTTCACTGCATGTTGCTGTACTGGAGTTTGCCAGTATCCATGTGGCCACCATCTGGTCATATGCCAACGGATTTGTGGGTTGTGCACTGTACATTAGAGGTCTGCAACACTGAAATAGTCTGCACACAAAGTTGACTTCAAGGTTCTTTACACCCGATCACAGTTGGGCTCGATCCTGACACCTCAACCTTTCTGGGTCACTAGCCTGGCACCTTAGCCAGCTCACCTACCATACCCCCTGTAACTATTCTTTTAAATATTTGGGGGCCAGGGGAATATGTCAGCTTCTGATGACCCTTGTTTCATTGTGGTTGTGATATGATGCTGATTACCACTTTTCCAAGATATAAAACATCATTAATTTGGAAGAACAACAAGTGTATAGGTTAGATGTAAAGTATTTTTATAGTCCTCTTTTTTGGAAGCAATGATATTTGAATCCAGCAATCCAGCAGGACAAACAGACTTTTTCTGCAGGCTGGTGCATTGGATCATAGACACATTTTGGTCAGTGTCCAACACCGTAAGTAGTGCAGCAGCGTCAACATGCACATGCTATGTAAGCTAAGGCTTGCTAAAATTATTTGGAGTGCAGAAGTCAACAGTAATCATCATGCTCATGTATTTTTGTACTAAGGTTTAGTATGTACAAATCATGTTTAATTTGGAACACATTTTTCAACCTGGACTATCATGGACATATATGATTGATAGTCTTTCTTCTTTAGTCAACACATTATATAGGTTGAGATAGAAAAATGTTATCACTAAATATACTGCCAGTGCCCTGTTGCCATTACCTGTGCATTGTAAGGAAGTCTGTCTTCTTCATGCACTAGGCTGTTGTGTTTGGGAGTTTGAATCAAACTTGGTGCTGGTGTGTTTCAACACCCTTGTTTTTTTGCTGTTTTTGACAATGTTTCTTTTCACTCAAACTCAACGAATATTGAATTTTATTTAAAGTGACCATTAAGCGCACAAAAACTTACATTTATCTAAGAGTATAAATGACTTCACCATGATTCAGTTTATATATATATATGACTATCAAATTTTGTGATGTTCCCACTTTCTTTTTTGTTGTTGTTGTTGTTGTTGTATATAATGAACAATATACAATTAAGGAAGAGTCAGTTTTTGAATAGTATGTCCTTGTACCTAAAATGTATTTTTTCGCATCCATAGCTAAGCCAGTCATGGTACATGAACATGTCAATAAATATGGATTAGTATCTGTGGCTTTTGCACTGAATGTGTTTCTCTACTCTTGTTCATTTTCAGTAAATTTTATAACATTATTAATATTAATCACATAATGTGAGATAAAAAACAAATGGTAAACATGACATTATTTATTACTATACCTCTCCATATAGCTTAGATAATGTTGAGTGTGGCATTTGATAACAACAAAAAATAAACAAAAACATGTGAAATACAATTGATCCTAATGATTGATATTGATACATTTCAGGCACAACCTGCAAGAAAGAAAAGTAAGGAAGTCGCAGTGGCTGATCCGTCTAGACAGCTGACTTTGTGTGCTGGCGATTAGGGTGCAGGTTCATGTCCCAGGTGGGACTCAACCAAAACAGTACTAGAATTTGTACTTTACTAAGAAAGTGTAATCCCAAATATGACATACATTACATTTGATCACTTCCTAAATGGCAGTGTAATCACAATCAGTTATGCCTTGATATGGGAACAATAAGCCAAACTCAACATTCCCTATCTCAGGGAAAGATAGTGGACAAATATCAAATAAAATATGTGTGATCTGATATGAGATATCAAATGTGATTTTTATGGTCATATGTAAAGTTTTAGTCACAGATGCAGAAGCATCTTCCTGATGCCTGATATAAAGGAAATTATTGTTGATGTAATTAACAGATTCACAGAAAAGATGTATTTGACTTGCAAGTTTCCACTGGTGAGGCAGTATATGCTCAGCTTTCTGTGAACCCTTAGTACCAATACTATATGCCATAGTAACAATCAGACAATTCCCTCGGCTCTATAGTGGCATGGGAAATGACATATTTGTCATTTTTCCACTCAGTGAATAAATGTATTTGACAGTTCAAAGGTTTCTGACAGATTTTAGCCGTAATTGTCCAATAAGACATTTTTATGTTTGATGTTTAATTCATTATATTTTTCTCATATTTTCCTCCCTTCAGGTTATCATGACATTAAAACCAAATGTTTTTATTAATGACTAACTTCATATGTTCACAGGTTGTTCACCATTCATCCCATGTTGGGTTGATCCCCTAGTCCAGATCAACAATTTGCAGACAGCTTGGAATTCAGTTGATGTCTACTCTTGCTCTCAAGTGAAGCATTGTCGACTGAGTGCAGCGGCACTGTTGAATTTCTAGATTTAGCATTTAGTTAGGGTAATTCATGCACCCACTTGCCATTGTCGTGCAGCTGTGCTGGATTTATAGGTAAAAATATATCCCCATGAATAAATTCCTATACCAAGTGGTGACCATGTGATCAGTCTTAGTAACCTAGCTTATTATTTGGCAGGAACGGTATGGGACATAAATTGCATGTAGTTATAAACTACATTTATGGTGACAGTCATGGGAGGAATGAAACACTTTAAAATCTGTAAAAAAAATAGAAGTCTTGAGCAAGTACACTGGGAAGTTAATGAAAAGTTTGAAATGCAATTTGGTATCATCAGCCCAGAGAAGATGTCCAAATTCCCTAAACTGTAGATTTTAAAGGCATTATTCCATTTTTGTTGACAGTCATATGACGAATAAAAAAGTTAAAAATCTGTAAAAAATAGAAGTCTTGAGCAAGTACAGTGGGAAGTTAATGACAAGTTTGAAATGCAATTTGGTATCATCAGCCCAGAGAAGATGACCAATTCCCTAAACTGTAGATTTTAAAGGCATTATTCCATTTTTGGTCTCCGTCATGTGACGAATAAAAAAGTTAAAAATCTGTAAAAAATAGAAGTCTTGAGCAAGTACAGTGGGAAGTTAATGACAAGTTTGAAATGCAATCTGGTATCATCAGCCCAGAGAAGATGTCCAAATTCCATAATTTGTAAATTTTAAAGGCGTTTATTCGATATATTGTTAAGGTCATGTGACAAATAAAATTGTTCATAATCTCTCAAAATTTGAACTATTGACTGGGTAGAATCACAACTTCTTAACAAGTATGAAAAGCTGTTTACTGTAATAAGCTTAGAGAACATCTTCAAAATTCCATAAACTGTAGGTGTTAAGGGCAATGTTCCATTTCTGGTCAAGGGTGTATGACAAATAGAAATGGTTAAAAACCTCGGAAAGTAAGAACTTTGGACCCAGTACATTCAGAAATTGACCACAAGTTTGAAATGTAATTTACTATCATCTGTACAAAGGAAATATTGAAACTCCATAAACTGTAGGGTTTGCATGCTTTATTCCAAGTGCATGGGACTAATGATTCATGTATAATGTAGAGTCAATTAAAAAGAAAGGTACAGCATCATTAAGGATGGGTATCCCAGAAACTACAAGTAATTCCAATGTTTAGAGATTATTTATGTCACCATGACAAGCAGTATCACTGTCACAGTTCATAGGTACTGATTGCTGCAGTAGTATGAACCACCAGTGGCTAATGTAAACACCCCTTGTACAGACATCCTCTCTCAGTTTTCTCCTCATATTGACAATCAGTCATCAAATCAGCAGGATTAGAATGTGCTTCTTCACATGTTTTCTAATAACTTAACTGTAACTGGGTGGCTAATGTTCAAGTCAACAAGGTAGTTCAAGTCAACTGGTGTTCCAGCAGGACATGTGATGCATTCCAGTAACTTGCCATGATGTATTTTCTGCCCTGTCAAGAAAACTATCCTTTTCTGTTCTTTTTTACTCATAAATGGTCATTTGTTTTGTAATGCAATATTTCCAAAAGGATCCTGTTTCTACATGCATATATTTTTATGATATTTTAAATTAATTAAAAGAGCTATGTTCTGTAGGATGAGCATTAGGAAGTGCTATCAGGTAACTGGCTCTGTTGCCATATTTTGCCATTGTCACGTACATAAGTGAGCTTTGATTGCTGTGCTTATTGTTTTTATACATCATAAAAATAGTACATATGTTTTTGTACTTCACAGCAGCCGCAGATGTATGTTGGGGTGTTGGGGTATAAGAATCAATTGCATTTATTCTGATGGATGTGAAAAAAAACAGATATGTAGAAGTTAATGAGAAAGCAAATGAACAGAATTTAATGCTGACGAATATCTAGGAACAGGTGTCCACATCACTGTACATGACAGTGCCAGTGATGATGGTTACTTTGATGGACTACATTTATGATTTGAGAGAGCCTGATGGTTTATTATTAGTGTATGCTGCATGTGGTAAACATTGGAAAAGTAAAGGTATACCATATTTCATGAACTTGACTCTTATTAAAACTGACTTTTGTGACAGTTTCTTCTTACTTAAGGCTGCACATAACTGCAACCACTTGTTTTCTGCATGTCTACTGGGAAAGCATGGTAAACTGCTTCCCTTTGCCAGAAACAAAAAAAGTTGTGAAAAATGAAATTCATGATATATGCAGAGGTCTGATATATATGACATGTGATGCTATGTCTTACTATCTAATAATTATGCTGTAAGTTTTAGAAACAAGAAAATCATCCCTTCGTAAAATATTCAGCTTTGTGAGTTATATTTGCTCCATATTTTGTTTCTGTTGGCCTTTTTGTGACAGGTAGCTTCCTATCATGAGTTCATAACAAAATACCAGATTATTTTATAGCCCTGGGGCTTTTTTTATAGTGGTAGCTAAGCTCTTGCAAATACAAAGGGTATAATGTTCAGTGTCATAGAATTGTAAATGCCATATACTGACACATTCATTGTTGGTTAGCCAATGGCATTACTTGTTTGTTGGATTCTTTTCGACAGACATAAAGGTATGTGTGTATACCAACTTAATGACTTTAGTACTACATATCATATTATGTTTAACATGGTATTCTTCAAGTCTACTACTTGGGAAGATATGCAGGACTGTTTTGTTTTGTAATAAAACACCTTAAACAAAATTGATTTCTTTTGTCATTTTATGGGAAAATGTGACAATGGTTATATTTTACCTGGCCAGCTGATGCTCTACAACATTTCTAAATACACAGACAAGTAACACCATGATTTGGACAGAAAATGTCCTCTGTGACATGTTCACCGAGAACATGGTTCAGCTGTCAGTGTTCAGCTGCATTTATATGATACCACAGATATTGGCTTTACTCTTACCTCATTGCAAATATTTACAGTTGATATCCTTGATTGTGATGTGACTGGTATGATATGAGGCATCATAAACAACTACCTCTCATTTTACACTTTATTCATATTTTCAAAAGCTGTCCCAAACATGTAAACTTCTGATGTCTTAAGATTCAGATGTGCATGTGGTACCTTTTGTAAACTGTACTAAAGGTGTCCTTAAAGAAGTGCTTCTCATGATGTATAAGCACACCCATATTTCAAGTTTATTATTAAAGAACATGACACATAACCCAAGCATTGATCACCAAACACCAAATTCAGTTCCAACACTGGGAAAGTCTGCAAACAACCCACCACACTGCTGAAAGTGTGTGTATGGTTTTACTTCACTTTTAGCAATATTCCAGCAATATCACGATGGGGAACACTGGACTTGGGTCTCATGATGATCAAACACTTTATAACCACCCATGCTAAAGGAGTAGAATTCATGCTCTCAAATTTTCTTCAGGTACATGCTCACCCATATGTGGAAACAAAACAGGCTCAGTGTTGAGGAAAATGTATATATTTTATATATTCTTTGGTTTTATGAATTTACTGGAATCACTGACTGATTATATAAATTGTAATTATGACTTGACAACAACAACACTCCATTTCCATGTCAAACTCTTTCATACAACGATACATAACTGATACAGTGTAATAAATGCACAGTGGTAAACATGTACAAGGAGTGCTTTCATTGATTTTGTCCATGCCAACCCTGGGGGTCACTTGGTAGACTTACTTTGGTGTCATAAAGAACATCATCACCCCGCCCCAGCGGTAAATTATCAACGGTACCTTACATAATTACGATCGATTTCTTAACAAACATTGGGACATGTTTTTATTTTCCGTAGTATTGAAATGGTAGTTAGGTTGAAATACACTCTCATTGCACGCTTATCAACTTAACACGACTGAGCAGAAGTGAACCGAATGCTCTTCCGTGTTCAACTGAGAAGTTGTGCGTAAGAAAGACGTACGGCCTGGTCACATAAGCTCCGCCACTAATGATTATTCATGTTCGGGGTTTAAGGGCTCTACACACGTAAATAACAACGTTTTAAAATCAGACACCCAACTACATTTTCCACTTTCGTGCACGAATGGCGTTACATCGGTGAGCGTAACGGAAATGTTTCATTCTAATTAACAGTAAGTCGTATTAGTCGTATTAAACGTCCAATCATAAAATGTTTATGTATTTATAAACCAGTTAACATATCTAATTCTTTTAAAATGCAATAATAAATGCAAAAATAAATCAACAGTGTATGGAACAAAAAGTGGTGTCACAGATCTGTTGATGGTGCCTCAGCAACAAGATCAGCCATTGTGTTCCCAGAAATGCCAACGTGGCTGGGTAACCAACTGAAGGCAATGTTGAAATGGCCGTAGCAAGATCTTTATATAATTCAATGGTTTCTATTAAAAGTGGATGTTTACAAGAAAGATTTTTGATAGCCTGAAGGTACGAAAGATAATCTGAATAGATTATATACTGTTTGTATTTAGGATGTTTTTTAATATATTTTAAGGCAGTTATTATGGCGTTTGCTTCCGCCGTGAAAATAGAGCTGTTATCAGGTAATCGAGAAGATATTGTTCTGGATCCAATGACAGTTGCACTGTGAGCCACCATCCTTGGAGCCATCTGTAAATAGGGATTTATATGTTTCTTTGTTACATTTTAATTGATTATATTCTTATTTATATTGTAATTCATTGGTGTCTGATTTATGCTGGGTTTTTTGTTATGTTATGTTATGTTTCTTGTGTGTTACGTCGACATGTGGGCGAACCAGTTGCCAAGGCGGAGAATAAATAAAACGCTACGGAGATATATATTCCAGCTCAATGCCGGCCGCAGAAAGGAATGGTTTTATTCTTAACCCAAGAGGCGGAAAAATAGAGGATTTGTTTTTGAAGGGGACTGAAGACACAGTTATGAGCAGGGTTAGATTAATGAGAGTAGTGTTTGTAAAATATTGCAAAGGACATCGGCCTCGACGTAGAAGCTATCTATATTAGAGGTTCTAAAAGACCCATGACACAATCTTAAGCCTTGAAGTGGACAGAATCAAGTAGTTGTAGGTTGCTTTTGCAGGCCACTCCATATACAAGGAACCATAATCAAGTTACAATGATCGGGCCATTGATTGATGTAGGTGTAGGAGTTTGATCCCCTCCCAACTTTGAGTTGGAAATAACAAATCCAATGCCTTCAGGCGTTTGGCCCTAAGGGATTGAATATGTGGCAAAAAGGTTAATTGGGATTCGAAAATTAGACCCTTTACAACTTTGGTAGAGGTGCCATTTAAAAAATAGTTCCATTTTCAAGACACCATTTATATATTTTATTTAAACACAACTGCAATTACCGTTCAATAGTATGCATGTTTTTGCCACGACAAGAAATGTGAAATCATCCACAAATAACGAACCATCAATTGAAAGGTTTTTAACATTTCATAAACTATTAGCCTTGATACATATAATTTGTTTTCGTTTGAGGTACGAATTAGATGAAATTTCTTTCTCGTAGAGTCGGAAGATACAACAAAGGGAAGTAATGCTATAGGTATGGGGCGCTCTGGTAGGTATAAAAGGGGGAAATTTGAATTAGGTTATTCTCAGCTGCGGTGCACCAGCGGTCAGTTTTGATTTGTCCTGTATCTTATGTGATGTTTATGTGAGTGGATATATACACTGTCTGTATATACGCATGTGGTCTATACTGAATGTTTAATTCTCGTGTCATGTTACAGACCGATGACTGGCACTGTTGAGTGGGACGGACATGTCCAGGCTGGCGAGCCGTTAGAATACGTGAGTCATCGGGGAGCATTTGCCATGGAGTGGTCCAACATGTAAACTTGAGATGTTGTGTGCAGATTTGAAGCTGATTCAGTGATGTGAGGAGCCGACGCGTTATCTAAGTCTAAATGGATGTACTCTGGCATATTTGTAGCAAATTACATAATTGTTCGGTTACGAATATACTGTGGTCTCAGTTGGTGCACCGGACAGCATGCCAAGTTATGTAAGTGTTTGTTGTATGTGAATAAGGGGTTGGAGAATAAATAATGTGACAGACAAAATACTGCCCTGTGTAACTCCTTGACTTGAAATCGCCTGTCAGTTAAAAAATGGGTATAAATTGAGGCAAACGGCCTCGTAATCCAAAGACATGTACATCTTTTAAAATACCATACTTCCATGTGGTGTTGTGTGCTTTTTCTAGATCGAAGAAGGTCGATACTACTGCAGTGTATAAAGTATAACTTTTTCTTACGAAAGATTCCAAACACACAAAATCATCAATGGTACTACGGTTCTTACGGAAACAACATTGTATATCAGTTATATGATTGTCAGTTTCCAAGTACCATACAAGACAATTATTGATAATATGTCCCATGGTTTCCTAAACGCAGCAGTAAGTGAAATTGTTCTATAATTGGAAGGATCGGTATGATCACGTCCACGTTTAGGAATAGGGACAATGATAGCATCACGCCATGAAGTAGGAAATTTTCTAGATGTCCACATGTCATCAAAAATATGTATGAGCGTCTCTAGACATGATTCTGGTAAATGCTTCAGGAGCTGATAATGTATGTCATCAGCTCCAGATGCAATATCATGAACTTGATCAAGCCTATTATGAAGCTCATGAATAGAAAATATCTCATTGTAATTTTCCGCATTATCTGAATTGAAATTAATAGTTTTCGTTTCTTAGGGTTTCCCGTGTTTCTGGGATTTAGGTTCATAAACAGACGAAGAAGAGTGTTTTGCCAAATTTTCTCCAAGTTTATTTGCGATATCGGATTTACTGCTTAGTAACTGGTTATCAACTTTAAGATGGTGGATGCTACATTTGGAGTCCTTCCCTCTGATTGTTTGCATCATATGCCAGACCTTACATATTGACGTGCGAGAATTAATGCTTGATACATATCTTAGCCAAGATTGCCATTTAAATTTGTTTAAAAGTACGCCGTGCCTCAGCATTTAATTTTTTAAATTCATTCGAATTATGCACCATGAGGTGTCGACGGAAATAGTGCTCTGCCGTTTTGCGTTCCTTTCTAGTTTGCATTTATCGTTGAACCATGGAATTGCAGAGGACCTTGGTATACACTCGTTAACAATGACATTTAGTTCATCACAAAAACGTTTTATGGCATCAGGAACAGTATTGAGGCTTTCACGCTTTAGCTGTTCAACACACACCGTTTCGTATAGAGCCATGTAGCCTATTTAAAATTCCATCTCGATGACAGAGAAGTATGTTCGCCTTTAACTTCCAGGACGAGGTATCGAGGACAAGTATGTATTTTAGAATATATGTTTCCTGACAATTTCATCGTCAGAGGAATCTAATTCAGAATCAGATTCTGAGAGTTGCCGTTTTGTTTTGTTTTTGTTTTGTGTCTTGTCTTTATTTTGCTTCCCCATATTAAAAACTAATGTGGTTCGGCAAACCTGCTCCCCGTTCACAGCAAAAGAAACAAAAGCAAGTCACAAATAAACATACTGATACGAGAAACGATAATTCATCTGGAACAGTTGCCTGTGTGTTGAATAGTCTTTTATAACCGATGGATACTGCGAAAACCTGAGATGGCGTATAAGAATACATATGACTATTTTGCCTTCTCCGCCAACGGGAATCCGTTTTTGGCAGATAATCCCATAATCCCGACAGACTGATATGAAAATGCTTCATCTTTCATTTATTTTCATTTGTCTGCTTAGTGAATCAAAACCTGAATGTTGATCTTCTCTACCCGTTGTGATAGAGTGTCCAGAGGTTGTTCTAAATGCGGTTTTCAAGACATCATTTTTCCAATAGTATGAAAATAAACTCATGAGATTAATAAGACGAATCTCCGAGTTCAGTCTAACGACACTGCCTGAGAATTTCTAAACTAAATACAGACTCCTCACAGCCTTTTTTATTTATAGACGCAATGATACTTTATCTTCGTATCGTGTTCCAGTTCTGAAATAGATCATTCCAGCTGAAAACTTACTGGCAGCAAATGGCAAGAAAGCACGGATACTGGAAAGTGAGCTTAAGGTTTGTAGTTTTGCAATGTATTTCTGGAAAGCTGTAAGTCTATATTTCCATTCTATATTTGAAAATAAAAGGTCAATGCGTTTAATGATGCATTGTTTCTTGGGGTATATCAAGGGAATACCACCAGTCTCTAAATTCCTGCTTGGAAGATAAGGGGAGGATGTCTTGCTGAGAGAATTTGTCAGTGATTTTGCATGACCTGAAATACAGATCTTCTTAGAAAATAAAGCATAAAAAGCTTAGATTTTGTAGCAATTTTTAGCAACTGAGTTTCATTTATACCGATATCAATATTATGCTCTGGAAAATAGCAAAGTTAAATTTGGACATTGGTCTGATGTTTTATGATCATAAATCTGTTAATGAAACCGATACCTGGTAACAATGGATTGTCATGACGACACATTTAACATAACAGTTTCAAGTAAGAACCCCCACGTATATAAAGCACAGTGCTCTAAATGTTACAAACTGAGATTCATAAAAATCTCAGGTTTACATAGACTGAACAGATCAGGATTGCATTGCTGGCTTGTGTTGTGAAATAGATTATGTAAACAGTTACAGTGCCCAAGAACGTATAAGTGGTGTCAAATCTGTTTGAGATGATACTGAAATTGTTAAGGAATATCTTTATCTTTCAGTATTATTTAGTAGGAATGTGAAATTTTGTAAAGGGATTAAGCGAACTGCAGATCAATGGTTAGATATTTTGGGGCATAGAAATGTTGGATTCTGGACTGGGTTCATTTGAAATGCTGTAACTATACCTTTCATGTAAAGTAAAGCTTTTGGTATCTTTGGAAAACTTGGTCAGTATCCAACTGACATCTTTGCAATTGCAAACACATTGAAACAGCATCGTAAACAATGACATGGTAGCGTTAGTCATCACTTGCCATTAGCAAATATCACTTGAATGTGTTCAGCAATGTATGATGATACCACTCTATACCATTCACTTCACTCTTATAACTGAGTACCACAAACATTCTCTTGCTCACCTGTTGACCATTCCAGCACCGCGAGAGTGCAAAGACTCATCCCCGACTCATCTGTGAGCTTCATATTGCTGTGTGTTCTGAGCCTCAGATGCTGTTCACCTAGGCGTGCGTGACAGTGACATTGATGCAAGAGTGTATCAACCGTTTACATACCTACGGTTCTACCACTATTTGGCCTCGACACAGGAATGGGCCTGAGTTGTGGCTGTGGCGTCGATTCCGTGGATGCCACATGTATATGGTGTTCATGCTGATCTGACCTTTACACGTGCGTAGTTGATTGTGTTCTCTGCTGTATATTACGTTTCCAAAGTGATGATAACATTGGGGTGTCTGCCAACTTCGGTAAATCGTTTTTAGCGCCTGTCCCGCTGCAAGTTCACATTTGAACTAAACGGTGGCATCACGTAAGCTTTATATATTGTTACAAAGTAGTGTTTGAAAAAGAATACAAAAAACACGTGTTTCTATCAGGTTTTAGATGAAACACAGTTACTTTTTGCGGATGGTAGGTTTCAAAATTTGTTTAGTGGCTTGTGCGAATAAACAGATGCCCAGACACTGGCATTTTAGAAATGAAAACATCCACAAAGTTTAGGTGCTAAAAGTAAAATTTAACTGGACATCATTATCTCTATTTATCTCCCAAATGCTCACACAACTGTATCATTTTACCCTTTGTGACTTTTGATTTAGGAACAGCGAATTCTTTGTCAGTAACGGCATTTTATGTTCGCATGAGTTGAAGCATCGAATCAATTATACTTTTCTTCATTCTACATTATAGAGCAAAAAGCGTGATATTTCCATTGTAACTAAATTAGGTTATCCCAGACGGAAGAAATGCTAACCAATTTATCTAATCAGTTTCACCAATGGTTACGATTTAATCGTCTTTTTTCCTTTTGCCAAGAATGACTTGTGAAATCTTTCTTTCACTCAATCGTTTTTCTTCATTTCAGTATGAGCCACGTGTTGTGACTAACTGTGTGGTCATGTATCTTTATATCTTCTATATCTTGAAAATAGTGTTAAAATCTGAAAAAAAATATTATAGATTACACACCATATCGGTTTTTTTGACAAATGCTACTCATAAAAAATACTGAAAATAAGTATGGGAATGCGCTCAGATCTGACTGTCACAGATTCCTGTCCAGTTTTGTTTGGGGGTGGGGGTGGGGGTGGGGGGGTTGTTGTTGATGTTGTTGTTTTGTGTGTGTGTGTGTGTTTTGTTTGTTTGTTTTGTTACTTTTTTGTTGGTTTGTTTTATGGGTTTTTTTGTACCGTTCAACAAAAACGTGCATTTTGGTTTCATGTTTCTGAATACAGTTGATATCTGAATATTCCAATCAGAAATGGCCACAACACAACTATAGCTGCTATCATTCGTCTCGTAAGCATGATGGGGATCCTGTTTTTACTTTCTACAACTGCATGTAAACTAATTGTTACGGTTAAAATTGCCGTAACAAAAGGTGTAAGAAATTCCCATAGAACCGGCAAAAGATATAACACTGAGAAGTTTGAAATTTTCGATAATTTGTATTCAGCAAAAGCAAAGGCACGACAAAGCAAAATACAGAGTTTCACAGTAGAGGTTTCAAGCACAATACAGTTGAGTCACATCTAAAGTAATGGGTTACAAATATAATGTCAACTCACCGAAGTCTTGGTGGGAGAGTGAAAAATAGTTATGTAGAATGTAACACAGCGAGCTTTCAGGCAGCGGTTATGAAGATCAAACGTTGACGGAAGCAGGAAGATAAATATGCTCTAGTAATCTGTCTGTAATCCGTGTCGACAACACGAAAACTAGCCTTTATATATGCATTCAGCCATCAATTCTTGAAAGTTCGAGCACTTACGACCATCGCTATCACCGTGGAATAATAGCAGTCTCCCGGAAGTACGCACAAATAATCAAAACATAAACTCAAAAGGAGGTAACTCTAAAGCACTTACAGAAAGCCTGCTGCCAAAATACTAAAAGCCTAAACATTTATGAGACGAACTGTGACCCATAATAATTATCATTCAAAACACTAAACCTTGTGACCCAATAACAATTATTACTTAAATAATAATACAGTCTACAGAAACCACACTCTCGTAACATAATGATGTACACTATAAACTGATACAGCATTGTTATCACTTGAATGGATATCGCTCCAGTTACAGATGGCATTACATCCGAATGTATGTGGCATGTTGTAACTAAAGGTTTGGCAAGAAGGATGGCAAACGGGATTTTCTGTTGACCGTGTAATACGAGGGGTGGCAGTAGTCTGCATTCCTCGAACTTCAGTCAACATTTCATAACCATCAAGTCGAATGTGCATGTTTTATATACATTTTAGAGAGCGTCAAGTAAGTCATGTTCAGTTGTTTAATCATCATGACAACATTCTAGTCCTCAGTCAACTCACAAAATGTTTCATCGAATTCGAAATAGACTCGTCAGGAACAAAACTGATGTGCATTTTACTATTTTGGCGTTCTAGTTTTACTAGTTCTCGTGTTTTCAGTGTGAGCGTTTAACTTGTTTTACACGACTATGTACCATTTGTGGGTAGGATAAGAACATGGATGTACATGGATGTCCTATCACTGTTTGTCAGAAATTAAATAGGAATATGTAAATGATAAAGGTGACATCGTTGAGATAGCCCTGCTTTTTGCAGGTATTTATTACGAGTGTGGGCAAGGCTATATAGTTGTCATAGTTCAGGGAAAAGACAACTTTTGCCGATGTGTCTCAGTAGGGATTTAACACGTCGAAACAGCAAGAACTCAATGATGTTGTCTGCAGTGTCAAGCCAAATCGTGACAACGCTCATATGAAACTGACAGGTTCGAAAACACTACCTCAAATTGGACCGAACATCTGTGATCAGAGACAACATCATAAATAACATTTTGAACTAATCAATCAGTCTACGTGGCGTGTTGTTAATCTCATGCATACATGCATACTTTCATGGTGATGTCGTCGTTGATGGTGGTGGTTTTGATGTTAATGTTATAGGGGTTTTCTAACTTCACAGTGCTGTTTTACTTCACGCTTGCTTGACAATGGCATTCAGATCAATACGGAAACGTCTATCTCCAACAGAATGTCTAGCTATTTTTTGGAAAATTTTGTCACCATAATTTTGCACATCGGGGTGAATGCTCTCCACGCAACTCGTCACCTAATTAAGCAACGCAATCATGCAACACATTATTGGTATCGTATGGTTGATTTGTCGACCAGACAAAAGGCAAGGATATCCCCGTGGGATAAAGAGATGGTCTTTCTGATATGTATTCCAGAACCTAACATTCCCAGATTATCTCAAGAGAGTTGTAGTTTCCTGTGTTATAGGATTCGGGTCATTTTAATAGTTAATCTTTAAACAACTGGAATATCACTTCCTATTATTGCTGTCCATGGAATTCTTGGAATGTTGTGTTGCTGGATATGAACATTGACGATTCGTGCTCCATGAGCACCGACGTTATGTTCCTGAGAGTTGAAACCCATGTGTCTTCTGAATGTGTCTAAGAGTCTACTCGGTTGATGCATCGGATCCTATCCCAGCAGTGTGGTTCGATGAGCATGATGTCAGTTATTTTAACCGTAGAATATCTGGGGGGAGGTGGGGGGTTATTATTATTATGGCTAAATATCAGTACAATCGTCAATGGCTTAAGGGGTGGTATAAATCCAGATAGGGTCAAAGCAGAAAGCCAAAGTCCCTACTCCATGTCCCAAAGTCCATGGTCCCTAGAGTAGTGATCTACTTTAAGTTGCCCTTTTTTATATTCAGTTGTCCTAATATGAAATCCTGTTTTAGAGATATATACTGTTTGTAATTGCTGATACTGTGATATACTAGTTGATTTTTAAGTCCTTCGTCGACGTTTTTTACGATTTGGGAATTTACCATGAATCTAAAACTATTTTGTGTCCCGAAATGGCGAAAATACTGACGCTGTGACTGTAAAATTCAACTCACTCACTCATTCAAAGACCACTGTCTCAGAGGGGAGTGTGTTAAACAATAGATAAACAAATACGCTATGTCCTCGACGCGCAGCATGACGCCGTATTGCTTACCTCAGCTACAAGTAGGTAAAGCAGAAAAGTTTGCACAACAACATGTCCTAAAGAGTGGAACGAGATAGACGACATCTTAGAAGGATGGTCCGCTCGTGTGTGAATAACTGTGTCGTTGCTTTGGAAGGCCTCAGCAGTTAGGACAAGGCAATGTCAAGGGTATACTATGAGTGTGAGATGGTAGTGTACCTTTTCTGGGTGGGTCATGGACACTTTCAGGTAGAGGTTAGTGCAGTGAACTATGTTTCTGATCAGCGTTCTTTTATTCTTCTTTATCTCTTATTGCTTTTAATAAAATAATTAATCGCCAAAACGTAAGTGTTTTCGATTATCTGATGAAGTGCTAGTACACTAGTATTCCTTTGGAATTCTCAGGTAAACAGTTCAGTAACGACTGTCACACGAGGTAATTTTATCCACTAAAATTAGTACCAGCCAGTGACAGAATTGCATTTAAAAATTTAAAATAACGTTTAGAAATTTGCCTTGTATACAATTTTACAACATATGATTATACAGTACATAATATTATCTTCTATGCATGGTAATTGCTATTCTGACCAAGGTCATATACCTGAATGTACATATCCCTGACCTATAAGTACATCACATGCAGGACTGGCCTAGCTGATTCTTCTTATGCTTAAATTATTCCCTTCATCTCCAGACAAACATCATTAAAAGTTTCAGTAGCTGATCCCGCAGAAACTATTTACCTGTAAACGATGTATGCAACGATGTGCGTTCTGGACTCACATAACATCACACCCTGATCCGGAAATTTATCGATAAATGCCTGCTTGAAAAACACGATTAGGCTTGAAGCCTGCAGACAAACAAGCGGTGTTCTTTGAGATGAGTTCTGTGTTGGATTGATTAGTAATCCAAGAAAGGCATTGGCGTGGGAGGGTCGCCGTGGAGGGAGGAGGTGTATGACCTCAGGCTCTAACGATGAGGTTAAATGGCCTTGTATCTTGGTGAGAGAGCAGCATCTGCATCACATTCCCGTCTTGTATCAGTGATGGATTTTGTTTGACATGTTGAATGTTGATCCATTTCCGTGTGCGTTTGGGTTGGCAAATCAGTCCATGTTTAATTGCTCAAATAACAACTCCCTGGCATGTTTAGAACAGACCATCTGCTGTAGCGGTTTTCATCCCGTGAAATAGCAAAATGATATAGTTTTATTAAGGTACATAATCCTGATGCAGTTTATCCGGCTGTGTTGTAAACATTTCCCCCTTGCAGCCTTAGGTCTGTTAAGTCTGTGCCAAGACACGTCATGGCAAATACCAACAATCATAATTGAAATACTAGTTTGAATGTGAAATATATACATAACAAACAATAACAAATTTAGTCTTATAATGTGCCCAGGTTTGAGATTGCCCGACATGGAATCCTATTTTGATGTTATTTTGCATTAATTTCGGTAACTGCAGAAATATTTCTCGAACTTGTTTCTCAAACGGGTCTCAGCATTTTAGGCAGTGTATTGACATGGTATAGGAGGCTTCTACGTCTCTAACATCCATCGACAAGAGGTCTTATATTATGACTTTGTGCAACATCAGATATAGAAGCTGTTCAAAAGAGAATGCCGTATTGTTTATCATATCCTTTATGATATATTTTTAGATTGGTGTTATGCTTAAAGAGAAAGCACAATAGTTCTTTGACGTATGGAGGTGTTATTGTATCCGTGCTGAACACTCTTTATGAGTACAACGATGTCTGTGTTTTGATTTTTCAAGATCGGGTTTAGGTCAACATTTATCATGACCTGTGTAAGGGTAAAATTATTTTTACTGTTTTGAGCTCCGTCCGACCGACCGCCAGAGACGACAGAGACAGATTTTCTGAAAAACTGTTATGGACAGGGAAACCAATTTTGGTATGTGTTTTCAGAGCATGAATTCCGTGATAGAGTTCGAAATCGAAAGTGTTACAATTTGTTACAGAGTTATGGCCCATGTCATGCGTTTGTTGACTTTACATGTTATTGTCAGTGGAGACATGGGGCCCGTTTCACAAAGCTCTCGTAAGCCTAAGATCTCGTAACTTTTCTCGTAGTATCCGTAGCTCCTGTGTTACAACATAGGAGGCACAATGGCTACGAGAAAACTTACGTGATCTTAGGCTTACGAGAGCTTTGTGAAACGGGGCCATGTTTTCCCAATAACCGTTATAGATGTTGTCAGGACATGACTGTCGTAATGGAGGAAGCAAAGTCAAGCACATAAAGAGTTTGACCCATTCGATATTCGAGCACACACGATCAGACTGAGGAGCCTTTATCGGCAAAATGTTATTCGTGAGAGCAAGGTTTGGTTTCGGGTTGT
Source organism: Haliotis asinina (assembly GCF_037392515.1). Lineage (NCBI taxonomy): Eukaryota > Metazoa > Mollusca > Gastropoda > Lepetellida > Haliotidae > Haliotis > Haliotis asinina. The sequence continues at coordinate 5,553,959 of NC_090294.1, read as the reverse complement.
TGTTGTTGTTGTTGTTGTTGTTGTTGTTGTTACTGTGACGTATATCTGCCAAATAAATGTAAGTGAGATGCGGGGATTGATTGATAACTTCTCAGTATTACACAGAAACCCTTGACCTGAACCACTTTTGAAACATTTTTCGCATAACACCTTTCAATGTTGAGCAACTTGCTCCCGTTATCTTCTGTCCAGTGTGAGACAATGCGCCTTCGCGGTGATGCTTTTGCCCATTTGGATGTCAAATAATACAAATTGCAATTGTTTCAAGTGTTGTATGAAATAAGGCTTCTCCAATGTTAAAATACGTTTGCAAGGCTCCTTCGATAGCAGCTTCCAACAGAGGTTGATTGTGGCGGGACGTGAGCCAAGTGCGTCTGCTATCATATGTCAGAAACGTTGGAGTCTATCGAGATTATACTGTGTTCACTACTGTCGTTTCGTGGGGAGTGCCTACTGAACCAGCACCATTCACCGACCGGCGTGTCGGGATTATTCCTCATGTTGCTGACAGGACTTACGGGATCTTCTTGAAGGCGCTACCTGCCACGCTTAAAATTTGCTGATCACCAAGGGGCATCCTTTCCCTGCGCTGTTTTCCTTTAATCATGGAAGTCTTTAGTGAATAGCTCTTATTTTTTAAAAAATCCATGCTATTGTTGTCAAAGGAATACTTGGAGCCGCAATGTCTGAGCCTTTAATGTGTGTCTGTGATGTTTCCATGGCTCTGGTAGCGCTGTTACATTTTGAACATGTGTGCTCATTTAGACGTTAAACGGTAAATATCATCATTATCATAAGTGTCAACACACTGGCGAATATGTCTCCACATCCGAGCAAAGAAGAAAGTCTTAAATCAAATGGAAAATCGTATTGTCACAGATGAAAGTGACAACACCTTGAGATGTAATCTCATGATGATGAATTACAACTGGTCCTGTGTTAAGAATAGTAGCCTATGTCTGTGCGTGACCTTTTATGTCTCAGACGACAATTATCAGATAGCGCCAGATTGGAGGTGACCGTGGCAACTACAAGTGTGAGATAAGATAGTGTATTATGTGTGTGTGTGTGTTAAAGCTATTGGCTGGAACCATTACTAGAACCACCAGATAGCGTATGTTATGGTCACTTGTTTCACACAAATGCATGCATGCATGCATACACCCATGCATCCATACATACATCCACACACACACACACACACACACACACACACACACACACACACACACACACACATACATACATACATACATACATACATACATACATACATACATACATACATACATACATACATACATATATACATACATACATACATACATACATACACGATAAAGTCAGATAATGAGTCATATTTTGGATGGGAGGCGGAATCTGTGGGACTTTATTTGGCTTAAAATCTCAGAGAATATGTCACGTGTATGTGTGTGCATGTGTGTGTATGTGTGTGTATGTATGTATGTATGTATGTATGTATGTATGTATGTATGTATGTATGTATCTGTGTCTGTGTCTGTGTCTGTGTGTCTGTGTGTGTGTGTCTGTGTGTGTGTTTCTGTGTTGGGGCGTAGCCGATCGCGAGTGGATTTTTATCCTGGTATTTGTTAAAGTGGAACTGTTCTGTCTGTCTATCTATGTGTATGTATGTGTCTGTCTGTGCATGTGTGTATGTGTCTATGTGTGTGTATGTGCATGTGTGTGTGTCTGTGTCTGTGTCTGTGTGTGTTGGGGCGTAGCCGATAGCGACTGGATGGTTATCCTGGTATTTGTTAAAGTGCAACTGTTCTGTCTGTCTATCTATATGGCATGACTCTGTGGATTAATAAAGGCTAACTACTCACACACATCGTTCTTCTAATGCTGTTTGTACATCTGATTTGATATCCCGTACAGATCTCATTACATATGAGAACTAGGAAGATAACACGCTTCTAGGATCGTTTCAGGTTTGTGCTGAATGTTGGATTGTCTCATTATACCAGTGAAAGAATAGAAGCTGCTTTTTATGGGCGGCATGTATATTTTAACTGTCAATATGTACATGACAACACAAATCTTTACACCTCATTCTGTCATGTCTGTTGCTAGGTTTCCTTGTAGTCTGGCCGTAATCTTTTATCGCCGGAAAAACGAACATTATGATAATGTTTACTTCAGTGAGACGACGGGTGCGTTATGTATTATGTATTGACAGTTTCATTAGTAAGTAACGTATATACATATATGCGTATGTGCATATGCACCTGAAATTCAAATGAAAACAATATGCATTACAATTTTATCCAATATTTCTTTAAGGTCGACTATACATCTAAAATTCAAATGTTAAAAAGCAAGCATATATGTGCACATCTGATATTTGCATGAGAACGACTACACAACTGACATTCGAATAAAAGAAATATGCATTAAGAATTATATACAAGATGTGTTAATCACACATCTGAAATTGAAATGTTCTACATGTACATTCGACTAGTGTATGATATGAAGACATAGATACACCAGCATGTCCAATATTAGCGTGATGATGGTGTGTATAAGCTATACTATTATGAAGACCCATATACGATTATCCAGTAAATGGCGATGTCACCATATGCATATTTGAATGACGTGGATGTTTAACATTTTTAGCTGGATCTGCCCATATGCATATAGCTCGACATGTGGCTGTTTTTCCTTCTGATCGTAGCGCCGTGTCACTTTGACTTCTATTTACATGTTCACCAAAACTGTTTCCTTGATTATCTTTCTCCCCGGGACATTCTCGCCTCCACACAGCATGCCATTACTTCACTTGCGTATGGTGTCTTGAAGTCCGTATTACAGTATCAAATGCAGGCCTATGTTGATTCACGTATACCGTCTCCGATTTTGGCCAAGTCGAAGATATATTCACGAACATCATTTTATATTTAGTTAGTGTTGAACAGCAGTCCTGTTATGGTCCGGAGAGTCCAACCTGATGCAGATCTCCAAATCTACTTTGGTGAAACACACGTGGAAGGGCAGTGAATACATGATAATAATGGCGAGCCTAAGGGACGCACTTCTTCACAGTGAATAGCGGCACCTTAGACTCCATTAGTTCCTTGTAGCTTACAACACTCAAACGTCATGTGATAAGCACGTGTTTTGAACGAACCTTCTCAATCATACATTGTTTCTGAGGATTGCCAAGACTACGTCAAGTTTATTTGCTTGCACCAGTTTGTTATTACAAAGCACTATTTACAGATAATACATATCCATACTATCTGCCGATATATCACATAGATACACACCTAAATACTTACATGATATAACGAGTAGATTTCTTATGTCCCTACTGAGTCTAGCAGCCTGTCTCACTTTGTAACAGTATAAGCTTCTTGACCACGTCTTAAATTTCAACATTGCTAGTTTCATGCAAATATAAACAGTGACTATATAGCAAAACATGAAATCTTGAAAAGGGATTTACTTGAGAATCATCTTTTGAAACAGAACAACAATTATGCAACATTATTTGGATTGAGAAAACTTGAATGTCATGTCAGAATTCTATCCTTGGATGAACGATCGAAATAATTTGTCCATACTTCCTTTTGCAGTTAGGTAATATTTGTGTCCAACCCCGAGGAACATACGGTATAAGTATATGTTTCTCTACATCATCTATGCTTGTTACGTGTTATCTGCCCTTCAACTCACCCGGAAGATGTACATGTCATTCCCAAGCTTATCAATCACATGTAAAAAGCTGAGTATATAAACACGAAAGTGGTAAGATGAAACATTCACTGGATTTCACTACATTGGCAACCAATCACTCCATATAACTGTAAGTACTTAACGTGAACACCATTTTACAGATTTACATTTTTCATTTTTCATTTTTAGTCAAGCAGTAAAAGCTTTTGCGAGTCACAGCATCATTTGTTTTCTGTGTATTTTCGAAACGTTTCACCTTTCAGAGTAAAATATCTTCATAATTGACCTTATTCCTTAAATAAACAAAGGCTAAACATCAAAGAGACTGTTTCATCAAAATAATTTAAAGCATTTCTTATATCCTAATTTCTTTCACAAAAAACATTTACTCTCATTGACAGTTTTAATGGTGCATACCCATTGGAACGTTGTCACAAAATGATGTGATGTAAAGTATATTCACTATCATTGACAGCTTCCGAAAATGATGAAGCTTATCGTTGTTCTCGTGGCCTGTCTGGCTGTGGGTACCTACGCCAAACCCATGAGCTACGGTATGGGCATGTACGGAGGCCTTGGCTATGGTTTGGGAGGCCTGTACGGGGATATGGGCGGCTTTGGCATCGCAGGACTGTACGGCGGTATGGGAGGATTATACGGAGGCATGGGAGGACTGTACGGAGGCATGGGAGGACTGTACGGAGGCATAGGAGGACTGTACGGAGGCATGGGAGGATTGTACGGAGGAATGGGCTTTGGCAAAGGAATTGGTAAGTTTTCAACGTAAGGTAATCATAACATGTACGGACAAGGAATTTAGCTTTGCCGTTTATGTATATTAATTTGCTAATTGCAGTAACATGTAAGATTTGTAAAGGGAAAGCGTGGAAAGAGGTATGTTTATGTTTTGTTCGCAACAATTTGCTTTTCTCAATACATGCAATGGCCCGGTTTGAAAGGCGAATCCAAATGGCATTTATCCCAACTTGTTCTAGTAAAGATAAGCTAAACATAATTATTTTCTCAAACCATTTTATCACATGATAATTGTGTATTATGTGGTCTCTTTTAGGTATCGGATATGGTTACTACTGAGAGTCATGCCATCAAGAAACAGTTTCCCTGTGATTACTCATGTACAGTCAACGACTGTGATAAATATATATATATATATATATATATGTACATTCATTCGTCTGATTTTCATAATTTATGAATGTATGATTTTATACATCATTTAGAAATATGAGTTTATCGATCAAGCTGTAATAGACGCTGATTCCCAACACCGTCATTGGAGTATACATGCATATTGCAAGAGGCAATTTCAGATTTTACAAATCTACAGAGTTATTTTGCACGTCTTGACAAGAATTATCATCAGAGAAAGATAAACGAAAAGATCATCCTTAAACATGTGTATGTACAGTATACCCTGGTTAAAAATGCCACCTTTTGTCCAGAACGAATTGTGCCATTAAATCCAGGTAGGACAGTTGAGCTGATGGTTCCTGTAATCAAATCCCGGTGCCTAGGGCAGCAGGTGGCTTGATCTTGTAGGTGGCAGGAAGTGTATTGCCACGTATGTTATCCTGTCTGAGATTACATGACTGCTTAAGCGTTGAATACACAATGCCAGTTAGAAAGTGGTCAAATGAAACATGTTATATTTGGGATTACATACTGTATATTAATAAAATTACCAAATCACTCCACATCGTCTTGGGTTTATGTCTCCCACTCTGTTCTAACACATTTTGAATGTCAAGGCTTCTTTAACACATTTTTGTGAAGTAGCGGCGTTAAAAGGGAAAAACTATTATCAGAACACTCAAAATAGTCGCAATTATATTGGCATCAAACAATTACATAGGAAAATGTTTTGTACTGTGTATAACTTTCTCACGTAACGCCTGCAAGTTAAGGCTTAAAATGAAACCGGATTCCATAACCCTACATCGTAAGCACTGATGTAATTCTCCATAAATCAACACAGCGTGTAGAAAACCAAAGAGCACGTTGAAGTGCTAACAGATCTGAGCTTGATACAAATCAGTCGTGTCTAACGGCATTAAGAACACATACACACAATACCTATCCCATTTGCAAAGGCAAAGATGATGATAAAACAATTGGTTTCTGTCTTCCCCCAAAATTTGATCCTCACACACTTTTTTCAGTTGACATATGTCCTAACTGCAAAATTCCTTTCTTTAACATTTTTCTTTGAATGAATAGTATCTATTGTGGGTAGTCAACCAGAGTTTCTACTGATACTCATGGCCAGACAAAACTTGAACCAACTGTTTTGTATACAGCAATGAAGCCCCAAACAGAAGACACATAATATTGTACGTATTATCACATACCATCATTCACAGAAAATATTTAGTAAACATGTTTAAATGTGTTTAAACGATGTCGTCCTCCATGTAGAATGTTTGTTGCTGTAACAATTTGGAATATAACTACTATGCTTTCCAATTTCTTATTTTCATGTGGTTGTCACCTTGTATAACGTCGTAGTTTACCAGATCTGAAAATAATCGAACTGATGCCAGACAAATGTGTTACTGACATTATGAAAGACGTCCCACGTTATTCAAGTGTCTGTTTACCACAGCCTATCTGAAAGGTTCTAAGAACCATAGGTTACTTAGTATATATTCTATCACCGAGTCCCACGCAATACGGACTGGAGCATTTCACCAGTGTCTGACTGGGATTGCTTTACTAACACGAATAAGGAATTAAAGGCGATAATGTTGTGAGGTAATGCTGCCAAAAGGCTTAATTTGACAACTGGGCAAGATTTTCCGTCCTTCACAAAGAACAAGGATCTGTTTCTAAAAGCCGATCCCCGCCCCGAGTCTATGCCATGTCATCCTAAGAGACGGGAGCTGGGAATGTGTCAGTTAACACATACCTGTGTACACATCGATGTGTCTCATGTTTTGTTCTCTAACAACCACTGAGTTTCAACATTTTGGCTGACATCTACAACCTGATGGGGTTTATTTTGTACACACATATGTTTATATGAGCGATTTATGAGAGAAGACAGCATCTTGCATCAAGGAACTTAAATCTCATCTTTCTGAGATCGTTTTAGAACGGCAGCGGAAGAGGAAAAGGAAATTTAACCAGGATATATACGATATTAAACATCTGATGAGCTCTCTTCAGTTGGCACATTCTGTACAGACATCATGAGAGGAACTCTGTGTAAAAGAGTGAAATATTAATGTCAGCTGAGAGGAAACTTCAAACCAGTATATTTCCTTTGATATTGCTCATCGTATCCAAAGGAGGATAAATCATAACTTGATGTGTCGGCTAGTGAGTGAGTGAGTTTAGTTTTACACCGCTTTTAGCAATATTCCAGCAATATCACGACGGGGGACATCAGAAAATTCGCTTCACACTTTGTACCCATGTGGGGAATCGAACCCGGGTCGTCGGCGTGACGAACGCTTTAACCACTAGGCTACCCCACCGCCCTCGACAACACTAAACTATAAAGTAACACACTATAAAATATATATCGATGTTAGCTACTAACCATCCTCAGAACTCAATGACACATTTTGTGGGTTATGAGTGGTCCTTGAAGTTTGTTGCGATCATACACTCACCCACGTTGCTTCACTAGACACCCGACATGGCAAAAGTGGGCTTGAAAACTCGTGTGTACATGGCCATGCTCACTGCAATCTCCACCCCAGGGTCTTGGCGTTCTGAATAGAAGCATCTTCTTGAATAATGAACATAGCAGTTGCCATCGACTGTAACCACCTATACACTATACTAAGACATCGTCATCTTTTCTGCCTTCATAGCATTACTCAGAAGATTAAAGTCTGCCTTCCTATAAAACATATTTTCATCATGAGCATATTATCGATGTGTAAACAAAATACAATAACCTCACCGCCTATTTTTTCCTAATAGAATTTAATCTTCGTATCGTGTACAAGTACGGAAATCGACCATTTCATCCAGACGGTAAATGAAAGCGAATGGCCAGAAGACAATGTGTTGGCAAGTGATATTGTTGTTAGCTTAACGTTTGTACTTACCGATGTAGATAAGTTGTCATATATTTTATATTCCAAATTTATTTACCATCCAAATTGTATAAATTGTCGTCTGGAACGAATGTTTTGGGTTTTTTCATTCTTTCAGAAAATGTTAAAAAATATTAGCTAGTATTTCCTACCTTCTGGTCGAAATTTGAAAAGTATGCAAAATGGAAAAATGGAAAACTGATCAATTCAGACAAACCCGACCCAAAGCCTTCAAAAGAAATATGCGATCAGTATAAAGAAAATCTCAAAAGTGGATGCTATCTGTTGAATCTACCCTTTAATCTAACGAGGTGGTTAACAAGAGTAACAATTACAATTAACAGAATCCTAATAGCAATTGGCAAAATGTTCCTGTTGAAAATAGATTCCCTCAGGTAATACTTCACGAGTAAATATATATATATATATATATATAATATATATTATATTCCAAATTGTTACAGCAACAAACATTCTATATGGATATATATAACGTGTATAACGTCGCAGTGTACCAGATCTGAAAATAATCGAACTGATGCCAGACAAATGTGTTACTGACATATATATATAACTGTTTCAACAAATGTGAATATACATAAGAAATTAAACATATGTATGGTCACTTTGTATATCTCTTATTTTGTGAAAATGTATTCGAGGTTGATGGAAAATGGTCTTAGAGATGATGTGCCGAACTGCATCAACATTACCGTTTTGATCTGGGCGTCCTTCCTCATAATCCCTGATTTGATTTATTGGGTAAAGATAGAGTAAATGTTGGTCTTCCTGACTGACCATTTCAGTGAGGTTTTATACACAGGGCCTTTGCGTCACACTGTACAACGTCACTGATCCATGCACATCCGCCGACGTAGGGAGATGTTAATTGATACCTGTTGATAGCATTGCGAATTAAGGGTCCTACCCTATGGAGGATTCATGATAGGATACACCAAATGTTTGCTGAACACACAGACAAAAAGGATAGAATTTTGGTGCACTTTGGACATATAATGAAACAAATAGATCGTTTGAATAAATGAAGTTTTATAGAAACTTGTTGAAATGCTTTAGTCTATATTTTTTTTGTCAAACTGAGCAGTGTTCCACCTTTATGGCAACGGTGTGCAAACATTCACGTCTGGACTAGACAATTGTTATTGGTGTCATGAGCATCGATCTTCCCATCTGTGTTAAGTAGTCGCCTCTTACGACAAAAATGGGTTTTTAAAGATTAATTCTAACAAGGTACGGATATTATCTGCAAGATGATATTACGTCGTGCATTCGGACATATATTGGAACATAATTTGGAACGATGACATGTTAGCGTTGTTCATCACCTTCGTATTGCCCTGTTTTAACACCTTATATTGCTCTGTTTTCTGAATCTCACATTGCACGGTTTACTGGCCATCGTTGTGCACGTCAGGCGTCAGTGACATGTGTGGAAGAATGGGCGTGTGATGTATTCCTTCAATCGTTGAAAGTTAGTATTCTGCCACAATGTGGTCTCCACACAGGAATTGGTAGAGCTGTGACCGTGCAATCGATTCCGGGGATGTAAAGGGTAGAACGAGATACCGATCGTCAGTTGGTGTGTTAACCGTGTCATAGTTCTGGAAGGCCTCAGTATGCTATGCGTGTGACGTGATAGTGTAGTATTCTGTGTGAACCATGGATACTGTCATGGAGAGGTTACTATAGTGAGTTATCCAAGTTTCACGTAAAGGATTGTCCATTTTACTGTTTAACCCTATTTTGACTTCTTTTATTCGCCAACCGCTTTATCGCGTATTAGTTTTAATAAAACTATTCTTCGTTGAAAATATATTGTGTCGTTTATCTGCTGACGTTGATTCCATCGAGATTCCAAAGCAAACATGAATGGCTGTCTGAAGGTCAGTATTGGCTGTCACTAAAAGTAATTTGTCCTACACGGTCGTTTGTACCAACCATTGACAGAATTTGCACTTAAAATGTTGAAGAAAAGACTTTAAATTTGTCCTGGATACAATGTTACAATATTTGCTTATACAGTACATTATATTATCTAGTATGTGTGATAATTGTTATTCTGGCCAAGGTCATACACATTGAAAGTACATATCCCTGATCTAGCAGTACATTTCAGGCAGGACTGACCTTTTAAATCATACATGTATTATTCCCTTTATGTGCGAACAAACATCATTAAAAGTTTTAGTAGCGGATCAAAGTATCGTTTTACTAATCCTGCGCTAATGACGGTCGATTGCCTTTCCCCGCAGAAACTATGTACCTATAAACAATGTATGCAACGATGTGCGTTCTGGACTCATATAACATCACACCCTGATCCGGAAATTAGTCGATAAATGCCTACTTGAAAATCACGACTAAGTTTGAAGCCTGCAGACAAACAAGCTCTCTTCGATGAGATGAAGGACTTGCTCCCGCTCGGGCAACACGAAATTTCACACTCGTTTTGTAATATGACAGACGTTCTCGTGTAATAATCTCATGATGTACCTTTGTGGATCTAATTTCGTTTCTGAGAAATTCGTAAACATCCTATACAGCAATCGATATTACAGATACATGAATATGTATTGTCATAATTATAGTCATAATGTTCAATTAATTCAAATGAAACATAGTATTGTAAATATACCAGTTAAATAATGAGAGTTACTATTTTATGGGCGATGTGATTTATCGATTTCAACATGTACGTGACAATATACACGTTTACACGTCCTTGTGTCACCTCTCAACAAACTCATGCCTGTATTTTTCTAACGTCTGACACTATTATGTGTATATCCGAAAATTATTTTGCATAATATTATCTTCAACTAGATGCCTAGAGAGCAGTATGAGTTGCATAAATAAGAAACGGAAATACGTGCAATTCCGGCACTTTCACCAATCTCCAGTGCGTCGGCTACGAGACTCCCCGGCAAGATGGATGCTGACAAATGTCATAAATCCTGTCTCAGAGCAATTGTCCTTGATTAACCCTCACCCATGGACATCCTCGCCTTCACAGAGAAACCGCAGTATACTTACATTACTGTGTATGGTGTCTTCAACCCTGTAAAGAGCATTACACCACCACATAGAGACATATATTCATTCACATTTATCTTCTCTAATTACGGCCAAGTCTACGACATGTTTACGAACATCAATTTATTCTTAGTGAGTGTTGAGCAGCCAGAACTGATGCAGGTCCCAGGCATTAAGCATTTTGGTGAAACCCACTTAGAGGGACACTAAGCACATGAACCTAGGTTCCTGCCGAGCCAAGGGGACGTTATTCGTAACAGTGAATATTTGCAACTTAGGCTCCCTTAGTTATTAGGTTGTTGCTACAACAATCAAACGTCATGTGACAATTGCATGTATGTAATGAGGTATCTGAATCAAGCATTGTTTCTGATGATAGCCAATACTGTACACCATGTTTATTCCTATATTCCGATATTGTTTTATAACAAACCGCTATCTACAGATATGGCCAATAGCGTTGTCATTTACTGTAAATGCACATACACACACTATGATAATATAAAAGACAACATGGCTAGATTTCGTCTGTCCCCAACGGTTCTAATGGGTAGATTTCTTCTATTCCCAACAATTCTGACCGCTTGTCTCGCTATGTCACAGTTTAAACTTGTTGACCAACTCTTGTCTGTTTTAATGTTACCTCCCAAAAACATCTCTTTGCAAATCAAACTATTACATACACAACTGGGAGTCCATGACTTACTACTCATGTGCCAAGCAGAAGAAATGTAACTGTCCATGAAGCCATACTTCACGACCGAAAATTCTGCGATCGACATCATTCCCAACCTGCAAACTCTTGTAACACATAGAATGGAAATTCTGGCCTTGTATGAGAATGGTGGAACATTTTTCAGATGTCGAATCCGTCAATACATATACTGTTAGAAGTCGAACGTGGCTCCAGGTTTACACACCTGCTGGTACGAACCTTATCGTTTCATACTGTCATAATCCCCCAACATTTCAATTAGTTAGTTCATGTGTATTACATCAACGTCTTTGTGTTCCACAAAGTCGTTATTGAAACCCAATTTCAACGGTGATTATATTTTCCACCCCACAAAACATTTCAAATCATTTCAGCATAAATTGTTAATGATACTACTTAATGATAATGATAATTTCAGTGCACGGTGTGCGAAAAAATATCAAAATCGATCATCATAGCGTGTAATTTGATTAAACTTGATAAAGCTGATTTAATAAAAAAGAATACAATGTATCCTGTCTCACAAACACATGTTTTCAAGACAACAAGTTGGTCGTGGACTTCTGCCAGGGAATGCTGGAGGAAAGCAGATTATGTGTTTTAATCGGGAATCAGACAAAATCTAACGGTTCTATCAGGGTAAACCATTATTCATGTCAGCTTTCCTACAGGTGTTCTTAACATAAATGTCGAGACCTTTTAAATATTCATACGAATCCATCCTCACTTCTGAAAGTTTTGCTCTGACTATGACCGTTTAAACAGGAGTTAAAGGCGCAGTTGCACCTGAACGTTTATAAGGGATGGGTGATACAGATAGGTCACAACATGCAAATCATTTCGGCGAACACTTGTCATCACCTGTCAAAATCGAATTATACGTTTCCCAATTCAAAACGTTCAATACATGTTTGCGTGTCTTCAAGTGTGTCTGTCTGTCTCTGCGCATCATTCTGTCTGTATGCAGCACATACCTAAAATTTCTAACAACGAAAGGCAACTATGTCTTACTTGTACTTGTCAGTTAGCATTGTCTTTACTTACTTAAACCACCAGGGTCGTAACTTTACCAACGTTTTGTGGATCGGGACCAAGAACCAAATCGGCACAGGTGCAAACTTTGGAGACTTGGATACTTAGGTCTTTAATATTCTTGCGGACACAGAAAAGTCAAAGGAGTAATAAAGCATGAATGTTTGAACCTTTCCAAATATGACGCTTGACTAAAATGATATCCATCTTTCCATAGTTTTGTTCTTGTGTATTTCCAAGTGAGAACATCCTCGGGGTAGTCGGTACTTTGGAAAACGTGTCGTCATGAAAAACGTTCCCTTTCACACTTTGCAATGCAATGTCTCGCCGATAGTTTGTGGATTTCGTTTTGGTCAAACGTATATATACTGGCCAAAAATAGTTAGGGATACATGCAAATTTTGACATTCTGAATCATGATCTATAAACTAATTTACACACTGGCAAAATATCAATCATAAAAATTTCAGTATACCTAACTTTTTTAGACCAGTATATTTACATTTTGAGGTCGATGGAATAATTCCTGTAATAGACGTTTCTGTCAATGTTCTTTGAGAGTCACTTTACAGGCTATAAAGATGAGGGGATACCAAGTTATATGAACGGTCAACTTCTTTATTACACTGAGTGCGAGGTTTCGGCGTTGGTGTTTACATCGTTACTTGTTTGATAACGGTCTTAGAACCTACTTCGAAATCTCGCACTCATTGCAAAAAAGATGTTGACTATCCACACAACTTTTTTTTTTCTTCAGCTGTCTGTTTTGTAAATCTAACATATGGCTCAAAGGTGAGGTTGGTATTTCCAACGTGTGAAAGTACTGATATATTTTAGACAATTCCTTGGTGTACTGCTACTGTACAACTACGAACACATCTTTAATTAAACAGTGTTATGCAAATTCCAAGTGGGGTTGATTTCCTTTCATTGCACTAATGTTCAACTCCACTTTCCACACTTCCTCGTGCAGTTAGGTAAGGCTGTCAGAGCCCGAAGGATTTGACGTTTGCTTATTTGTAATTCTACATCATCCTTGTTACTTGCTATGTGACCTTCACGTCACCTGGAAGTTGTCCTTTCAAAGCAAATGAATCACAGGTAACGCGAAACACGACGGGTATATAAGCGTGAAAGCTGTAAGTACAGACATATCATTGAATTTTACTACATTGAAAACCAGTGGCTCCATACATCTAACTGTGAGTATTCAGGTAGACACCATTTCATAAATTGTAAGGCAAGTAGTAAATGCTTTTGAGTCTCATCTTTTCCTGTGTATTTTTGAAACGTCTCATTCTTTCAAAGTAACGTATCTTTAACCGTATTCCTCGAATCAACTTAGATCAGTTGCGTCTTGCGAGCTGATCTAACTCAGTTGAGTTAAAAGATGTTATAAAGTAGCTGCTATAACAAAACACATTCGTACTGACACTGACGGCTTCAGAATATGATGAAGCTTACCGTCGTCCTTGTGGCCTGTCTTGCTGTTGCTACTTACGCCAAACCTATGAGCTACGGTATGGGCATGTACGGAGGCCTTGGCTATGGCTTGGGAGGTCTATACGGAGGCATGGGCGGCTTTGGCATCGGATCCCTGTACGGAGGCATGGGAGGACTGTACGGCGGTATGGGAGGATTTTATGGAGGCATGGGAGGAATGTACGGAGGAATGTACGGAGGTATGGGAGGACTGTACGGAGGAATGGGACTTGGCAAAGGAATTGGTAAGTTTTTTACTTATGTAATCAAACATGAGACGGTGAAATGTATTAATATGTGGTTGTAGGAACATGTATGTTACCTTTGTCGTTTGTGCATAGTAATTTGCTACCTGCACTAACACGTAACATTTGCGAATGGAATGAGTTAGGGTCTGTGGGAGGTTTGTGAGGTTTAGATTAGTTTCTTTTCTCAATACATACAATGTTCCTGTTTAAAAATGGGAACTAGACGGTTTTTATCCCAAAGTAAGAAATTCTTTCAAGCTTTTAGTAAGAACGTGTAAACAGTATTTGCTTTTCACACTATTTACTTTCAGGATAACTGTGTATACTGTTGTCTTTTTCAGGTATTGGATATGGTTACTACTGAGAGTCGGGCCTTCGAGAAACAGCTTCCTCTCATTACTCACCCATGTAAAGGCAGTTATTGCAATAAATAATTTACAATTTATTCGTCTATTGTTTGTCATGAATACATGCATTGCATATTTCATCATTTAGAAACATGGGTATATTGTGTAATGGTTCTAATGGAGAGAGTTTAGTTTTATGCCGCACTCAGCAATATTCTAGCTGTATGGCGGCGGTCTGTAAATAAGTGAGTCCGGACCAGACAATCCAATGATCAACAGCACGAACATCAATCTGCGTATATGAGGACCAAGGACATGTGTCAACCAAATCAGCAAGCCTGACCACCCGATCCCGTTAGTCGCCTCTTACGACAAGCATAGTCGCCTTTCACGGCAAGCATGGCTTGCTGAAGAGTTCCATCACCGACATTGGAATATGGGGTGACTATTGTATTACGCAGTATCTGAATGGTCCGTCGACTGCTCCATGTCACAAGAATTATCTCAAGTAAAAAAGACCTCGAAAAGATCACCTTTAATCCTTCACAGGGATATGTAAGGCAATTACTGAATCACGGGAGTCTGTCCAAGAAAAACGTCTTCGCCTTTGTTCTGACATATTGTAAATAGCAATTCGTGTTTAACACATTTTTTGCGAAGGTATGGCATTAAAGCAAAAACGGTAATACAACACACAACATAGTTGAAATGATCATATGTCAACTTTCTAGGAGCATGACGAAAGAGATGGAAAATCTGTGGAATATGTTTCAGAGTTGGTTAAGGCAGTAAGTGATGTTGTCATTTGTTCAATCACAGGCAAAATGTAGCGCAAACAGGGTTTCGCAGCATAGAGAATATGACAAGTCTTCATATATGCGAGCAAAACGAGCAAAGGTTGGCAATGTACTTCCCTCGCTTGGGATCGAAAAATGTTTTTCATGTCAAAATAAAATATCGTCACCATCAAAGGTACACTTCCATTTCCTCACTTGGTTGCGCTCTCAGATTTCCTACCCCATGTTTTATAATTACTCATGCGAAATGTGTTTAATTCAACATTTTAAGTGCCACTCGTGGTATTCAGGTCGTTCTTCGCCTCCATTACCCCTGCCAGCTTCCGGTTGAACGAAGTGACGAAACAAGAATAAGCAGAAATGAATAAGAAATACCATTTTGTCTAATTTTATCATGAACCTGTTGGAGTTTATTTGTCTTTACTCTCTTCTCTAATGTTAGAATCTTCGTAACATTTATTCTACATAAAAACACTTCTGGCGTAATGGGTGAATGAATCAGGGGAGGTAACTGTAATTATTCCATGTGGAATAATACCCTCCTGTTCCTTCACTCCGTTGAACCGGAAGCTGGAAGGGTTGGGCTTAAAAAGTTGAATAAAGAATATTTAACGTGAGTAATTGTTCAACATGGGGTTCGAGATGTGAGAGCACAACCCACTGATGAGATTGGTGTATACCTTTGATGGTGGCGCTATTTTATTTTGACATGAAAAATATTTTTTGAGCCAAGCGAGGAAAGTACGTTGTCAACCTTTGCTCTCTTCGCTCGCATGTAAGAAGGCTGGTGATTTTCTCTATGCTGCGCCACCCATTTGCGCTTCAGTTTGCCTGTGGTTTAATCCGCAAACTGAAACAGAATTGGAATAAACCAAATCTGCCGAGCCAACTGTTAGAGTCTGGCTGCCCGGCATAAACAGTTTTAGTTATTCCCGCTGACAGATGACATAACCATTATACGTACATGTAAACATCCTTACTATTATTTGAAAAAGAGTTTGGTGAAAGGCAAATGTTATGGATGGCAAAAAGTTGTCACCCATAACATTTGCCTTTTACCTGAACAGCAACTTCTAAATGCCTCTCAAGAACCTCAAAGAACTGTGCATACGTGACATATCAAATAAGGGCTGTAGATTGAGGAAGAAATCTCCCTAAACCATTCAAATTTGCTATCTTGACTCATAAACCTGAAGAAATATCAATTCCTCTTTTGTTCTGGATTCCAACACTATATAAAAATCCTGACAAAGAGAGGTTTATTGCTGGTTCTCGCACATATACCACCAAATCAATGTCGCAAAGCGTAACTATAATCCTTAATGCTATCAAGGAAGACCTTTTACGATATTCACAGAAAGCTTTTCAGACACGCGGTATTTATACCGTGAGTGTTTTTTCCCCAAAAACACAAAGGCTGTGCTTACATTTTCAGAATATTTTAGAATGTTTAGATCCCTCTCAAATGATCCATAACTACACATCTATCTTCAGAAGTTCAGGACAGTTGGACTGTCAAAAAGGAAAGTGAATGTCATTAGAGGTTTCCAAAGAAAACAGTGGGTGAAATGCTTGACATTCTCATTAATGACACCTTTGTAATCTTTGGCCAAGAAGTAGACATCCCCACAGGCACCCTCCTTGTGGATCTGTTTAACTTAAGCTTCCAGTTCATCGATGATCTAATATCTTTTAACAACCATCAAATAACCAATTACCTTCCACTGACTTTCCACTGAAATGAAGGAGACAAGTAGAACCGTTTCATCTGTTTCATGTTTAGATCTGTGCATAAGTATTCAGTGTGACATAAACTCTCCACAACTCTGTATGACAAAAGGGATCAACTTTTCCGATTGATGACCCAACAGCTCCAACCTTTCACACCTTTCCATTTCACAATTTTTTATGTACAATTCAGCCTGCTCTTTTAAACAAAATTTCAAAGAGCGTCATACCACCCTTGATTAGGAGTATGATCAAGGTTCAACATTCAAGCCTCAGTAAGGTGTTCAAGACGTTTCAGAGTAGACACGTGGAGGACTTTTCCAAATTCGATGCACCAGTGAGAACAATGATAACAGATACGACAAAAATGATGCAATCCGCCATATCACATTTTTCCCGTCAGTCTCATGACGTTAGATTGTGTGAACCAAACGGCAAATGTGGTCAGTAGAAAGATCATACATTCCCAGGTAGCAAGCCAGCATCGGACCGACATCGGACCGATGTCGTGTACATCATCGGCCCGACATCGGCCAACTGCATCGAGCCGATGAAGTTTTGCTCATCGGATCGACGTTGGTCCAACGTCGTCATACTTCATTGGCCCAACATCGGCCCTGCATCGGCCCAACGTCGGCATTCTATATCGGCCCTGCATCGGCTGAACGTCGGCATTCTTTTTTCCAACCCATTACCTACTGTATTAATTATATTTTTGCTCACTGCACTTCTTCATGGTGGTGAACCACTTATAAGTGGTCTTGATGTCTGCAAGCATCACTTTACCAGTGCCTGGTATTCAAGGATTTCTTCCAGCTCTGAATGAGGTAGTCACGACACGGGTGGGTGACAAGAATAATTGTTAAAAACTACATTGTTAAATCCATTACAGGCACATAAAATTGTCACAGGTTACTCTGTTGTATATTCATGCTAATTTTACCCCTTTTTAAGGTTGTCAACTACAACTTTACATTATAATGTATCATGTTGGGTGTTGCTGGCATTAATGGTATGGTTAAGACACAAATGACCGATTGTGTTAACACTGTGTTAAAATTCCAGGAAACAGATTTTGATTTCAGTGACCATAGATCATGGTTTCACAAACTCCCAAAATACATGTACATACTCGTAACTCTCACTCAAAACGTATCACAAATGACTTATGTTCATTGCCCACTGAAAACGTCTAATAAAGACGTTTCACAGTGATGATGAAACTGAATATTTGCTTGTATTTAGCACATTGAAATGAAACTCCAAACTTGTATTTAGCCTGTTCATCACTGAAACCGGGCTCAGGATAAGGGACATATTGGCATATGTACAGACAAAACTTATGCTATGTAGGAAGTCATTTTGAAAAGGTAGCAGATACAAAAGACAATATTATAGATACTTAGATATTCCATTAAATTCCATTCAACACTTTCAGTGTTTACGAATGGTGTTTCAAAGTAACAGGACTTTCGGTCCTGTAAGTTTCAGATGTCTATCTGACCCACTGAAAAGTCACAGGACCCACAGAATAAAGTTAAACAATTGCAAACATTTAATATTTAACATTTCTCAAAATTGGCATTCAAATTATTAACATTATATAATGACAAACATTATAAACATAAATTTATAGACACTGAACAAGTGTCACATGCCACAAATAACAACTTCAGACAATTTATTGTGATATATTCAGTCAGACACTGGGGCCAGCAAGTTGGGAACTTCTGCCAGATTTGTCAGAGGGTCAGACACTATTCGTGAACACTGCACTTTATATACAAATATTTATGTATATTTATCTGGAGCCCTACATGAAGCTGTGATCAGAACACAAAGTGTTCAACGGATCAAGGCTAAAGGATGGGTGTTGTTTATATGTATGATATTTTACTGCAGACGTTTGCTTTCAGTTTTCAATTTCAAAGAAACAGTTTCTTTCTAAATAGTTGGATGGAATGTGCAAAAGACTGTTATAGATGCATAATTGTTTGCATTGTTGTTAAATACAATCGGAGGCTTTATGGACAATATTGTGAGCAAGCTTTCCTTGTTATAACATGTTGCTGCAGTCCTATCAATGTATGTATATCGAAAAGATAGATGTTTTCCATATAGAACAACTAAATATGGCATATGTAATGTAGGTAATTTGTATCAACTGTCGAACAATTTTGCTTTATCATAACATGTCTTCCCTCAGCATTGCAAAAGTGAAAAACCAACATATCAATTTCAGGTTTCAAAATTTTACTTTACAAAATATGAACATGATGTTCTTCAGATCGAATTTGTTCATTTTTCGGACACCTTTAGTAATACTCCGGCAATAACACGGCACACCATAAGTGAGCTTCACACAGTAACCATGAAGGCAATCGAACCAATGTCTTCAGCCTAAGGAGCAAACACATGAACCACAAGGCTATCCCATCATCCCTTTTCTTCACAGTTTATGGAGACAGTTGTGGTAGGTGAAGAGGTGATCGGACAGCTTCTGTGAAATAAACACACGTAGTTATTCATTATCACTATTATTGTAACATTCAATTAACAATAACATCTTGGAATTAAGCGTTATTCAACATCTAGTTCATGAAAAAAGTATTTGTTTATGCTTGCACTGAATGCTGAATACTCAATTTTGCTCTTTTCTTACATTTTCCCTTCTTCATCATTCTCAGCTGCATGTAATTTTAGTAATCTTATAAACATTTTTATAAAAATACACAAAACATCTATGGTCATATACAACAATTGTGAAAATGAATTACTTATTTCTACCATCACGCGTTCAGATCACTGACCTTCCTAACTCTCTGCATACTGACACAGTATTTCATGATAATATACTTATTACTTAAAGTGTATTGTTAGAGAATACACAACATTTATATTAATAGGAATATGAACTCACTAAATAAACATCCATGCAGTAAGGAATCCTGATGTTTTTGCCTTTACCGGAATCGAACCGGCGACTAAAGACTTATCTTTTAGACTACCATTCAAAAGCTTCATCACATCAGGTGTCAGCATTAGAAATATACACATTGTTGTAATGTACACCAAAGTATGAACCCATCATACACCAAAGTATGAACCCATGGCGAAACGCACAGTAGCGTCAAATTCAAACTCGCATAAAAGTAAATTACTTTGGTACTTACCTCAATTTTTTGTGATGTATCCCTTCGCAGCAAATATTCAGACGACGAGGAATAGACAAATGCAGGTTTCTGATATAGTTCACAGATATATTTTCCCACACATGTCGATTTCTTGCTCCAAGTCTCACGGGACGTAAACAACACGTTGTCCCAATCGATTTTTCAGTAGCATCCTACAATTTTCTATGATATTGGCATCTGGAGACTGTGCTGGCCACAACATGCCATTGCTGTCATTTCTTTGTTTACATTCTGGTACGATAGGGGTCTGTGCACAGAAGCATTGTCAACTTGAAATATACGATTTCCATTCGGGAAATGGCGGACAATAACGTGCCATAACTGTCAGTGTGAGTCAAGACTATCAGTGTATTTCTGAGTATTTATGTTACCTTTCACAACAGTCAGTGTCCTTCACCTGGTCTTCTCCACACATACACACGGTTAGTTTCTCCAATAACTATTTTACATTCATCACTGAATATGACGCTCTTCATTAACTCGCCATCGAACTTTTCCTCTGGCCCAAGTGAGACGGTTTTTCACACTCACTTCACTAATCCTAATGTTCTTTCGAACGATACGTCTGTGATAATCATATTCGAATAATTTCCTTTGAATTGTACGCTTGGAGGCAATTCTTTCCTTATTCTGGTTAAATGCTGAGGTAATTTCTGAAAATGGAGAAATGCGACTGCTTTTCACTAACTTTAAAAGTCGGCGAGTGTCTCTGTAAGCGATCGGCGATGTCCATTTCTACGCCGATTTTCTGTGCTTCCACGTTCTCGAAATCGTATTCCTGGGTAGACAAGGATCACTAGATATTTCACTGTATTTTTGTGCTGTTGGAACTTCGCTACGATTAAATCTTAGACGACCTTTGACAATTCACCATTCTTCCCCATGCTACCGGAAATTGTCAGTGTAAACAAGCAGACGACAGAATATGTCACGTGACTGTCACGTGCTCAAAGAGAAGGTTTTAGTTTAGCGTCATATTAAATTTCTTTTTCTTTTTTTCAATTTTTAGCGTCAGGTAACTGTGCGTTACCTATGACTTACAGACTTTGGATTTCAAATGAACACTAAAATTTTCAGATTGTCACTATTGGGAATATTTTCCTGAATTTATATGTATCAGTATCGTTGAACAGCGGTGGCCCGCTGCCGGCTCAGCGCTGTTCAACGATGCCGATATTAGCCGACGGTGTCGACCATCAGCCGACGTCGGCCCGATGATGGCATGCTACCTGGGTTTGCGTGATCACACATGTTCATCTACATCTGACTCGGACAACGTAACTTGTGTCACGCAAATACAGAACATTAGCCGAGCTGAAAAAATTAGTTTAATTCGACCAGTGCCTTTTTTTCTTATGCAACAAGAAAACAACGAACACAGTCCTTTTTTAAGAAAAACGACAATCAGCACCTGAGTAAACTTTTCACATCTACCCATTTGAAGATACGGTCTTATGATTCAGATTCACAGACCCCCTCTTTGAAAAACTTTTGTTCTTATATTGTTCGCCTCTTCCAAGCATAACTGAAAAAAGAGTTTTCTCTTGATATATCAAATGGTCCCTGTATTCATCGTCAACGTCTAATTATATTCCTACAAATCACTACTGGTGTAATTCTTCATACCACAACACAACGAGTTGACAAACCATGAAGCATGCATATGTTTACCTGTCATCCGACCTGAGTGTAATGCTAGATATCACCTTCAGGAAATCCTAAAAACGCCCACATACCCTCACACTCAGCGCAGTTGAAAAACGGGGATCTGATGATGAACGTTAACACAAACCGAAGCTTTCCCTTGAAAGCTTGTCCAAACCCAGAGTGCTCCTAGATGACTGACCACTTTACAGTTCATACAGGTCTCGAAGGCAAAGTTCCTTATTTCAGCTTGAATGAATTCTGCGCTTCTATTGTGCGCTTCTCCCTATTTTGGGAGGTCAAGCTTCAACCTACGCTATACCAAACCTGGACAAATACTGTGAATGCATCAATGAAGCAAAAACCACTTGACAGAAGAGAAACCAAGTGTTTAAGCATTCCTCCGGAAACTCATCAAATCACTCCTATCGACTTCAAGGTATAATGCAATCTGTGAGTTTAACCTTCATGACACGTCTTCATAATTACCTCCCTGCAATCGGCAGTCCGATCGACTACAGGTCCCATCAATGTCGTTATGAACTTCACGAAATACATGTGTCAAGCCCTATTATGCCTCCGCGCAGACTTCCTATGGTGTAGCGATTATAACCCAGGCCAACAACACCGTACACCCTCCATACTGCAGCACATGGAGGAACATACATGTACATAACAACATCTGTAAACAATAATGGCATTAACTCCTTCATGATTTTCTGGTGTTACTACCGAATTTTCTCTACATAGCAATGACTTGTATAGAAAACATTGTGGCGAGTCCTTAGAAGAAACAATGTCAATAAACACCTGGCTTCCATTTATATACACTTTTCAAGTTCATGGGACCCCTCTGTCTGCCCAAATACAAGTTTCCTCTTTCAAAATGTGAATAAATTTCTAAAAGTATCAAGGTATTTTACACCTTCCCGAAAGTGCACTGCTACGGTTACAACTATGTATAAGTTTCCATGGAATTTCACTTTTCAAATGCAAGTCAACTCACAATTGTTGACGTTTAGGTTGGGAAAGGCTATGGCGTTGGACTTCTTTCTTTGGGGTAAGGTATAACCCAGCTAGGACACTTTCCGCTCTTCGTTCAGCAGTTCCTTAATAATCTAATATCTAAGCCCGGGGATGAAACAAATGCTTGTCACTACTGTAAAGTCATCCGTACTTATTGGTGTATGACCTTGTTTCCATCAGGAAGCTGACGTAATTCCCTGGCAAATCCATCACAAGTAACACCTAGCATATCAGTATATAAACGTGAATGTTTTCAGTGGAAGCTTCAATGCCGGGACAACCAGTCGCTCCACACACCTAAATGTGAGTTCCTACATGAATGCCAATTCAAATATTAGTCTGTTTGAGGATCTACATCTTTACTGAACTCTTCGCCTGTGAAAACAAGCTGGTTTGCTCAATACGTAGTCGTCTTTCCTCTCTATCTTTATATCATGTCATTCTTTCAGAGCAAACTAACTTTATGTCCAACCCTAATCTTTGAATCAACTAAGGCTTCTAAACGGATTTCCATCAGTGTAATTGGCAATCATTTCTTATATTCTGATGAGAAACATTAGATATTTCACTTTGACGCTATATGCCTAAGACTTGTATCTCCGTTGAAACTTCGTGATTCAATTTCAAACGTAAGATATTATAAGCATCACAAAAATACATTCACTCTTATTGACAGCTTCAGAATATGATGAAGCTTACCGTCGTCCTTGTGGCTGGCTGTTGCTACTTACGCCAAACCCATGAGCTACGGTATGGGCATGTACGGAGGCCTTGCAATTGGCTATCGCTTGGGAGGCCTGTACGGAGGCATGGGCGGCTTTGGCATCGGAGGCCTGTACGGCGGTATGGGAGGACTGTACGGCGGTATGGGATTATTGTACGGCTGTATGGGAGGACTGTACGGAGTTGGTAAGTTTTCTACGTAATATAATCGTAATACGAGACTATCGATGAATGAATAGTACCCATCAAAAGTTCAGATTCAGTTAAAGCACACAATATATGGTATGTATAACTTTGATTACATCGATGATGAATTTCTCCCCTAACTGGGGGGTGGGGGTGGGGTGGGTGCATATTGATTTGCTAACCGCAGTAACACGTAGCATTTGTGAACTGAATGAGTAGAGAGTGGTATGTTTGCGTTTTGTTAGCGCCAGATTCTTTCTGTTCTCAATACACTCTGTGTGACAATCGAAAAGAAACAATTTTTTATCCCCAAGTTAAAAAATTCTTTTCAATTTGCTTTTCTGAATGCATGCTATTCCCTTGTTTGGAAGGCAAATCCACAGGGCATTTATCCCAAATGCTTCTAGTACAGACCGCCTTAACAGCATTACTTTTACGGACTATCTACTTCCATGATAATTGCGTATTGTGTTGTCTGTTTTAGGTATGGGATACGGTTACTACTGAGAGTCTCCAAGGAAAAGCTCCGTGTGTTAACTGACTACTGTGATAAATATATTTACGTGCATTCGTCTGATTTTTTTTATCATTTATAAATGTATGACATTTTACATCATTTAGATTTTATCGGGGAGGCCCTAATAGACGTTGATTTCCAGCACCTACATTGGAGTACAAGAGAGTATTTTGCCTGAGGCAGTTTCAGATTGCCTTCAAGAAACAACTCCCTGTCATTACTCACTCATGTACTGCCCATCATTGTAATAAACAGTTCATTCGTCTTCATGATCTCATTACTATACATGTATCCATGAATACTTGCCTTGCATTTTACTTTATGTAGAAATATCAGTTTATTGTGTAGAGGTTCTAATGGAAGTGTCGTCCCAACACCGACCTTTGAGTATATGCAAGTGAATATTGCAGTATCTCAATCCCCCATCCGATGAGATACAGTGCACGTTGTGACAGGAATTGTTAGAAGAAGAAAAAGAAAAGCTCACTTTAAATGATGTGGCTGTAGATGTTATGATATATGTTAGACAATTACCGAATCAGACTGTAACAAATGGAGGTACATACGTACACAACAGCTAGCTGGACAGTTAACAAAAATGGCGTTAATCTTCATAATTTAATCGTGTTAATAAGGAAAGAAGTTCTCTTTCTTAGCAATGTAGTGCATACCAAACATTGTGTCGAGTCCTTCATGGTCAAACAAACAATATCAACAAACACATAGCTTCCGTTTATATACACGTTTTAAGTTCGTTGGATTCGTAATATCTGCTCAAAGGCGAGTTTGCCTTTTCAAAATGTAGAGAAATTTCTTACGTATTAAGATATTTTCAGACTGTCTACTCACAGTGTTGACTTTTGGGTTGAGAAATATTATCTCGTTGGCCTTCTTTCATTGTGGGAATGTCTATACTCACAGGGACTCTTTCCACACTTCCTTCAACCGTTGCATAAGAACTGTAGAATAAAAGTGGGAAAACATGCCGATCTAAAGACACAAACATTTTCATCTCTAAATGCACGAAACAGGAAGTTGTGATTACGTTTTGATCACCTTGTAATTCTATGACTTAACGCTGACGTTTCCTGCTTTGATTTATGCTTTAATCAGCATTAATGCATTTTTTCCACATCATCCTGACGTTAAATTGATATAAAGCATACTATTACGGAAACGGAAACGGAAAGGGAAACATGTTATGCAAACAAAATATTGACCACACTGAAAACGTGGAGTGCCTTGTCGAAGCGATTTGTTGTCTTTTGTTTAGTGTTCTCTGCGATCTGTATTATAGTCGGAATATGACGAATAACTGAATAATAACACAAATCTTGTGTATCTTTACATTCAAAATGTGAACATGATATTAACTTTTGCTGGCGAACTGTTGCAACTATTCAAAATTATATCTTACGTGTTACTCAACTTAGAAATTTATATACACCAATTGCAGTTCCCTGTGAGCACAAGTTCCTCTGCTAAACATTCTATATGCCGTGTACACTTGCGATAGGTATGTCAAGTGGAATTTAGCATTGGAATTTTACTGTCTACTGTAAGGCGAGAATAAAGAGAATAAAAAAGACCCATTCATTATACGTCACTTTGGATGCTGTCTTCTCATAAATCGTTCATATTTGCGTGTATCGCAAACATCAAGCTCTAGATGTCAGCCAAAATGTTAATGCTCAGTGATTGTTGGAGAACAAAACAACAGAGACATGGACGTGTACACAAGGCGTGTTGGGGCAGTTGGGTAGCCTAGTGGTTTAAGCGTTCGCTTGTGACGCAGATGATCTCTAATGTGTGAAGTATCGTGTGTGAAGCCGTGTCTCCCGATAATTGCTAAAGGCTGCGTTAAACCATACTCACTCACTCACTTTAGTTACATAGCATCCATACAAGTGTCCTGGGTTCGATTCCCCACCGTGATATTGTTCGAATACACTCACTCGCTCTACACACGGAAGAGTGTGTAGAAATACACAAGTCTAATGCCTCCGCACCGTTCTTTACTACAGAGATGAAGGGGTAGAATTGTTTTTGCTTCACAAGAAGAGGTATAAAATCAGAAAAATACATTTGTTGCCCCACAACCCCAAAACATATCCACCCCCCACCTCACTCGGCTCCGCTAGTGACTTTTCTGTGGTATGTGACCTTGCTTTCGTTCCCGTTTCGTAGAAGTCGTATGTAAAGAGACCTCGTGTAGTATTCTCCACATATATTCAAGTTGTATTTTGGATAAACCTATAGAATATCCACAGAAAATGTATTTAAAATAAACATGATATTTATTTATTTATTTATTTATTTATTTATTTATTTATTTATTTATTTATTTATTTATTTATTTATTTATTTAATATTTATTTATTTATTTATTTATTTATTTATTTCAAGTAATGTCTTATGAGATACGGGCTCACACTTGTAAAATATATATATCAGGTATACTGCACGACAGTGTGATTCCCTCAATTGAACAGAAGTCAAAGCACATACAAGGTATGCTACATGATGAACTTTACATCACAGAGGGTGCACTGAGTACGGTCGCACAAGTCTGACATTCATTACTCAGTTTAATATACGGTGACTAAACCGACATCGTTTACAATGAAAACATGTCGGCTGTCAAAGTAGGTATTACCGACTGTTGGTATAAATTCAGGAAGTTGGTACTTACCTGGCCGCCCCACTTTTTGTCACAGGATCCTGAATATAGCTTTGGACAGTTGGCTTGAAATCTTTGTACGACATAAACAGAGGAGAACAGAGCCGCCTTAGCTGTGGGAAAAGGCCTTCGTGTTACCTCTGATGTTACCTCTGATGTTACCTCTGGTGTGCCTACACCACTCAGTAACAAGCGAAAGACCATATCATATGGGCTAGAAGAAAGATCGGTGCAAAGTTATAAAATATCGAAATGGCAGGTTGTTCCGAGTAGACACTTTGGTGGGTAGATGTGCGTGTTACTAGCCTCACAGGGAGGATGATAAAAACACATGCAAACCTATTTCATGAGAATTTATAAGTCACATATCTTGCTTTCTTTCAAGCATTTTACAATACATTAGCCATCAGCGAGACATGACATACTAAAGTCCATCCCCACGCAAATCTTCTTAACTGCGCAGTTTGAAATGTGAATTAGAACACAATGCTTACATTATTGCATCCATTAGCTAGGATTTGGAGTGGAGGAGAAACTACAGATCTTACTCGCTAACACTTGGCATTTTCTAGGGATATCTTTGAGGAAATATATACGATATATACAGATGCTGGAGACTGACAATGTGATTTTGAAACACGATGACTGTCAGAGTATATAATACGATTTCATCTACTATTACTGTATATTGATTCAAATTTCAAGAAGCAAGCTCAGGATGTTTAGTCACATCTTTAGTCACAAATAATCATAGCATTTTGTTTTCTGCTGATCAGTACACATATGTAATATGTTTTAAGAATTAAGACAAATACTTATGATATTATTAAGTCAGTTCGTATTTCAGTTCCTACTTTTGGGAACAACTCATTTAGGTAAAGTATTTAATCATAACGTATGCGGCCACTTCTGGGCTGCATTAAAGTAGTTCTTCACGGATGATGAATAACCTTACATAAATATGAGTGAGTGAGTGAGTGAGTGAGTTACTGCACATCGACAGTATTTCTGGTATATCGTAACGACAAAAAAAGCCATATGCTCAGAATAAAATTTAATGTATTAATGGTTTTTAAAGTACTGTCAGGACAGTGTAACTACGTTATCTCTGATTAATTGAAACTGGTATGAGATCAGTTAAAGTGCTATATCAGTTGTAAATAGCACAATATGAAACCAGATTTAGATTGCTAGTAACTGATGGCAGATCACCATAACCACTGACCATGGGGACTTTACTTTTACTGACACATTACTTTTTTGCATGGACCAAACTACACACACCATCCCTTCTGATGTTTGGTTAAAATAGCATATATCCCACGATTAAATAATATGGCAGATTTAAAGTTAGTTTGAACGTTTTAGGGCTCTACGATCTCATGAAACACTAATTTGAAAGAGTACTCCTTTGATACCACGGCGGGGCAGCTTCAAGGGGAGGTAATCTAGAATCAATGCGAACTTTTACGAAAACCACCTTGGTGAAATCCACGGACTCGGGTCAGTGGTGAAAAAAATTCTATGTAGACATGAACATAACAAACCGAGAATCGAACCCACAATTAGATGTGTCTGGGGAGCGCACCTCCATAATTGCGCTATTGCTAGATAAACAGTCACGCCGGATTTACTTCATGACGTAGAAAGCACATGGACAACGTTTCAGGTGGGTTTCTGGATATTTTTCAAATATTGGGAACCAGTGTTGGACTGCAACAGATTGTAATACAATATCACATAAAAGGAGGAGATTATATGACTGTCCATTTCATACAATGTTTACGACAAGAGTGCCTAAATGATGGTACTTCCCACGTGAGAACGAGGAACATATTGATATTTAGACACGAGTGTCGTAAACATAGTACAATAGGAGCACAAAAGATATTTTGTTTGTTACCGAAGTCGTCAAATTGAGGAAAATAAACCCACGTCATAGCATTGTTCAAGACACAATGACAAAGCAATATTTTTCCCTATTGTATAGAGTGAAAGATGTGAACCCCGATATTTATGCCTTCGTAGACATTACAAATGCAACTTTGCATAGTTCGAAACATGACGCAATTTATTCTGTCTTGACAGTTTTACATGTTATTCGTTAACACAACCACTTTAGAACCCTTTGGGGCTCGTCCAACATGTTGCGAAGGCCGTGTGCTGAGCTGGAATCCGAAATACTATGGATATTCTGAGTGTCTTGGTGGGATGTAAATATACTACCCTGCAAATATTTAGACTCACTAGTGTAAGTGTAGCCACTTTCATCATTCAATGTTTCTAAACTAGATTTGGCAAAATATTTGATACTGTTTAAAAGTACTGTTTACACTGCAAACTGGGCTACAATCTGTCATATAGAGCAGCCTTTACTCATTTGTCAATCTAGGCGTACATTCCATTTCTCACCTCTTTTTCCGTTTGTAAAGTCGATCATAACATAATGCAACCCACTGTAAGACATTCAACGGTTTCTCCTTGTCTTGTTGGCGTACATGTGTACTCACAACTCGTTTCGGAGTTGTGACTTTTATTCCTCTGTTAGGTGGAATCCATTTACACTTACTAGAACTGTGCATTTCTCTGATATGCAATTCACAGAGAAAAACCTTAACAACAAAATTCAACTATTCAACTTCTGGTGTGGATAATGATCACTTTCATATAAAGGTTTCAAGACAAGACAGTATACTAACAGCTACTTTTATTAAACACGCGGAAGTTTAACATATATCAGGTCCATCCCAAATTATCGCATATTATTCCTACGTAATCTCCAAGCACTCACGTTGTGCCAAGACAGTCTCCTTTTCGGTATTCCAGACAATCCAGTGATCAACGACATGAGCATCGATCTTCGCAATTGAGAACCGATGACATGAGTCAGCCAAGTCAGCGAGCCTAACCACCTGATCCCGTTAGTTGCCTCTTACAACAAGCTGAGTCGCCTTTTACCGCAGGCATAGGTTGCTTGAGGCCTGTTCTACCCCGGGACCTTCACGGGTTCAACAGATACCCGGACTGAGGCACCGAGAACAATGGGAAGTCGGACAACGTGGTACATGGGATAAACTCGTCACATTTCGTAAGCGAGGGCTGCATATTTGTCGTGTTTCTGCCGAATATCGCCAATAACGCCAGTATCAAAAGTAACAGAACATTCAATGATGTGTAAGATTTCATTGGATTTCAAGACACAGGTTAATACATCATCAACAGTTCAGATGACCAATCAGGTCATATCCGATACCCGCTATGGATGATATCATATGATATCGATTATTGGTGATAGTAATTCTCATCCAGAATTGTCTTGTATACAATGCCCTCAGCGCTAAATCGGTCAACACCGCCACCGTTCTGTTAACCTAAATTACCTTTTGCTGGCTGCTTTGTTGAAAACTTTCTGCTTTCTTGACATCGCATCAGTGTATCAACCTTCTTCACTGAAAATCATTAAACCTTGTGGGGGAAAAAATGAAAATAGAATATTGCAATCATCTTAAAAAAACGCGTTGTTTGATGTTTACCAATTACCAGCATGAGAAAGAAATGGAATACTGGGGAGGTTTGACACGTTGTCAAAGGATGTCAAAGAGTTATTAACAGACCGCTTGTTTTCGTGTTACCGTTCCCAGTTACATAATGCATGAGCATTTGAGTGTCAGGCCATTAAGAATTTATTCCACACGCATTGTCTGAAGGGCGGCAAACGTTACACTCCAAAAACAAAGGTGAAGGGTCTAATTCAGTCATGTCAACATTATATTCCATTATATTCCAGCTACTTGCTGTACATTTTGATACACAAAGACATTCGGCAGACAATGTATGTTAACAGAAGTCAAAATAGATTTAAAAAACGAATTCAAACTGGTATATATGGAAAAAAATATCTCAACACTCTGTACTTTTCATAGCATCAATATGTTGCTATTAAACATAACAAAAGAACTTATCCAAACCTCAACTAATATTACTATCTAGATAACGTGGGCCTTAAGGAATATTTAAATGGCAAATCTAAGTGCCGGTTTGTAGACCCAGTAAGTTGTTGTCATAGAAGTGCAGTCATTTTCAATATTCTCGCATACAATCCGCACGACATCGCATAAAGAATCAAGAATCACATAAATATTGATAACCAAGCACAATATCAATATACGGTATAACTAAGTGCAAGAACATCGCTAACCATCCTCCTCACTGAATGTATAGCACGTTTGATTTGACGAGGTCTTTTTTTTCCAATCCATCGCGACTTCGCACGGGAGGATCGTTCTCGTGTATTCTGCGGCACATAATGCCTCAAACACGTGATTGCAATCTATACTACTGCAGGGCCAAGGTACATTGTGCAGTATCTTCCACCTCTTAACTCAAGACACCACGGACGTGTGCGATGTGGCCTTGCATGAAGACCAACCTTAAGCTCAAAGGAAGGTCCTCGAAATGGGGTGAAACAGCCCATGTCTAGCATACCATTGATGAACGTATCTTCATTCAGATGTGTCGGATCCTCGCAAGGTCACGTTGCCATTCATGTGAGCTCCAGTGACGTTGGTGTTGACACCAGTCGTGATATTATGTTCTGTGGGAACAAGAACGCTCTAGCACAGGTCGATTTTAGGCGTTCTGTTGGACAAGCGCAGCCACGTGGACGCCATGCTGTTGTTGCCTAGAAAGGACAGGTGCCTAGAACGGATGAAGTATTTTGATTCTTTGTAGGGCGGTCTTTCTAAGCAATTGTCGCTTTGGGTTGACCTGAACTTTGACGGTCGTTCACGTCAATGTTTTACTCCTCAATTTTTTTCTAGTCAATCGACTGATAGTCGATAGATTCCGACCAACGTCTCTTCCAATAGCCCTCAATGACAGTATTTCGCCTACCATTAATGTGTCACTTTTGTATTGTCAACAAAGAAATCAAATACGGATACATGTACCTCAAGCGATGATGAGTGTGGGATAACGATACTTTTTTCCATGTGTATCTGCCTCACCAATAATGTTAACGAAACACCCATTGTACATCTCTGTAGTCTGGCCGTTCAATTTTCACCATATGTATCGGATGCGCGATGTGATGCTAATCTAGTGTAATGCATTGTCAAAGTAAAACGAAGATACAGTGACAATGTTTTCAGGTTAGATCTATGAAGCGCCGAGTTTTTAATGTTGAAGAGCGAGCGCTATCAGATCTGCACTGCTACCAAAGTATGTCTACTATCTGACTGTTTACGCTTAGAACATACTGGCAGACGCACTGACTCTATGTGATAACTTACCACCAAACGCCAACAGCAAACTGCTTGCTGTTTGCAAGGACATAACGCTGGATTTGGCCGTCCCTACATTGTTCCAGTGGTTTCAGATAAATAAACTGCTGCTGACTGCCGTCATCGTATTAAGGTTCAAGTATAACACCGATGAAAGTAAGAATCTTTCTCATTTCCAAATGAAATGTATACAAATACTTTCAATACAAAAATGCCCCACGATAAAGTCCGGACTGTTGTATGACTGTATACAATAATATCTACTGATGCTAAAATAACTAAAACAGTTATTACATTCAAAACATTTCGTCAATTATATACTCTTTAAGTTGCTACGGCAAAATGCTCAAGCATGAACTTGATAAGTTCCTCGTTGAGATTCAAATGACCTGAAAGCATATCAATTCCAGGTTCGGCAAACTAAATATTCCCGATACTGACTGTTGTTCTGCAAACCCGATGGGCGGTGAATCCTACCGACCACAAATATTAGTGTGTACATGCCATACTCCCTCCTGATATTGTCATTGTAGGAAGTAATGCACGATTCCAGACTCTGATTTGCAGTGTCGTATAGGCAACAAAACACTAAAGCACCCTATACATTATGCTGAATATTGTAACGGCATGTCTCCAGCGATCCAGCATGTCTTGGCCTGACTGCGGTGTTCTCTTGAGTGATCATGACGCCTCGCGGCAACTTGTTTCCATCAATAATAGAAAGGCAATCACCTTAAAATTTTACACTTGCAGACTTCTTGACGATTCAGTTGTCATTTATAAAACTGGGAAATGACTATTGAACGATGAGGTGAGTTATCCAGCCCGGAAATTCTAATGTGTTATTTTCCATAAACATGCACGCAATTTAGGCTTTTGGTGCTTCATGATTGGTGAAGGTATTAGATAGGACAGGGCATGGTAAAGGCTAAGCTACACAGTACTAGAACAACACAGTACCTGTTGAATATTGTATACTCCTATTGTCTATTTTTACCCATTCGATTCAAACGTACCTACTTTTTTGTTTTCTCGTCATGGGTCAGGATATTGCATTTCCATCTTTTAGTGCAATGCATGCTGCAAAAATCGCGCAGCTCTCTGCAGTGGCATTGCATAAAATTCCGTACGAGTAATATTTACCACGTGTCCTTTTTTGCTAACGAGTGCCAAATTTAAGAACAGTGCACCCAAGCCCTTAAGACTGAGGACCCATGATCTGATTTCGTCAAACTGACGTCACATTATTCCTTTAAGTGAGTACTGCTTTATCTTCGACACACTTTATCAGCCAACGGATATTCTTCAGCACATTTGAATACATCGTTTTCCCAGATTTGAGAGTTATTTTGATTTCTCGATATTTTGCTTAGTTCTGCGACAACCCTACGCCTGACACATATTTGTGTGTTGCGATGTGGCTCCTTTGCGCTGTGATCCATGAATGTAATATATAGTGGGAGAAATGCTACATGCCTTAAGGTAAATTGTGTGATTAGAGATCTGCCTTACTGAATCCATATACATGTGAACAACTGTAAATAATAAGTAAGTAAACAACACAATTTTCTTTATCTACAAATATACGTCGTATTTATATGAATGTCAGTTTGACATATTCACCCACAAGGGTTAGTGCACATTCCCCTTCGCCGTTTGTAACCGTACAGTACCGCACACATGCATGAAGTCTCGAAAGAGAAGGGCAAATTATGATGAATAAACTCTTCAAAAAAATAAACGCAATTTTAAGACTAAAAGTCAATGGAAACGTTTGGTAACGATATATTTTGAGTCACAAATATGAATGAATGCATTTTCGACATCAATTTCCTTCTTCAGTGCATTTTTTAAAAGTATGCAGGGAAATATCGCCAAAATGCAACTCTTGGCATTTGTGCCACTGAGCAAAATGCATTTTGTGCACGTGAATCAGGCACGCCAATCACTACAAAAATGCAGGGTTCTAGAGTTTGCTGCACTTTGCAAGAAACTGTCATCCCGACTGTCATCATGCTAAGACTTAATGAAGCTCAGAAGAACAACGCTATCGACCGACTGGAAGCAGGAGAGACCTGATCAGAAGTGACCTGGTGTTTCAACGTGCCCCCTAGCACCATATCCAACAGCATGGATCAACGCGTGACCTTCCCAGATCCGGTAGACCACGCGTAACCACTGCCGCCCAGGACCCATACATCCGGTTGCGACATCTACGCCAAAGAACGACTACAGCTGCCTCTACTGCATCCACCATACCAGGACACCGCAGAATCTCGGACCAGACCGTGCGCAGCCGTCTCCGAGAAGCAGGATTGCGACCACGACGTCCAGTTAGAGGTATCATTTTGACACGAAATCATCGTCAGCTACAACTCCATTGGTGTCAGACTCACAGAGAATGGCATCAGATGCGATGGCGAACTGTTTGGTTCAGTGATGAATCACGAGTCATGTTTCGAAGACAAGATGGTAGGGTCCGTGTGTACCGTCGAAGAGGTGAACTTTTTGCACAAAACTGCGTACAGGAAGTGGACCCATTTGGTGGAGGAAGTGTGATGGTCATACAGGCTATTAACTGTATTAAACGTCAAACGTGACCTTTGGACATTTTTGTGACCTTGACATAAACTTCCATCCCTGTTGTTTCTCTGTGCAAAATGTTGTTGTTTCCCAATTAACCTACTATGCGCTTTACATATATTTGAAATGTACCATAAATTCTGACTTTGCGTTTGTTAGTTTTTTCTGAAGAATATATTGTATTGGTAACCCGTGAAGGTCCGGGTTAGGATACTGGCCTTCGGTAACCCATGTAACCCAAGAGGCGACTAACGGGATCTGGTGGTCATTCTTGTTGTCTTGGTTGACGCATTTCATCGGTTCCCAGTTGCACAGATCGATGCTCAAGCTCACTGGATTGTGTGGTCCAGACCGCCTCCATATAGCTTGAATATTGCTGGTAATATCAAAACGGAATATCCCAAAATAGTCACCTCAAAGTCGCCTCCAGTATACCTTCGATGGCAGTGAGCTGAATGCATAAAATTGGTGAATCTGGTTCTTCACTTCTTTCACTGCTTCTTGACTCGTGCAACGAGCAGCGGCCCCACTAACTATTCCCGGAGCCATCGTCGGGACAAAGACTAGGCCCAGAGGCCAGCAATGTCGACAGCATCCATGACTATATGTTCATCAAATAGACTGATAGTATTCGTGCTGATACAACCTTCAACCCACGGACCAACAAAATGGTAGGCGTTCACAATCCTCGAATTGGCACCGAAACATCTATCAATTTACTGAGTACAAGAACAACTGAAGGTGTTGACAGAGGAACCCTGGCGCAACCAGAAATACGAGAGTGCATCAAAAGGTCAAAGCAAGTATAGAGAGAGATGTGCTCGTGAGAGAAATATTTCATACTTACATAAATAAGGACGTCTTCAGTTGTCTTCTTTATGGAAGGTAATTATGTGATGAGTAAAGAGATTCCTGGAAATTCAAACCATTTCTTAGACAATAGTTCATTTCCGAAGTCATTTATTATTTTGTTCTTCTTGTTATTCGTCAATCGTGTATCAGTTAATGAACTAATTGAATCATTTCATTAGGAATGGTATTTCCTGCCGTTAAATCGAAGACTGATATTGATTTCTGACAGACGGACTGCGGGTCAAACTAGGGTTAGTGTGAGTGATTTCAACGTGGCTTTGGCACCCGTGGCGAGCCACCTCCTCGTGGTGGGTGCTGGGTAACGCCAAGAGCTCGCCGACACCTCCGTTGTGGACACGGGGGTATATTTGATCCACCAACCCGTTGGCCGTGGGTTGCGGCCCTGTGTCGGTGGAGGAAGGGATCCTGGTGGTTGAGGGTAACAGGGGCCTGGAACCGTGTTCCTGTTGCTCAACACACCACTTTGGCCCTGACTTCACCTAGACGGGTGGTCGAATGGGCCCGGTTCGACCAATCGGCTGGTCACGCCAAGCCCTGTGCATGGTGATTATATTTGCACAGTAAATTATCTTTTGGGTCTTGGACATTTTTTATTTGCAATGTTTAAATGATTCATAACTTTACATTGGTGCGTTCTACTCTGTAATATATTTACATTGCCTAGAGTCCTGTGCCAGAAGGCGGTGGCTCAAGGGCTAATCTGGTGATGTTGACCTCCAGATTCAACATGTGTCCAATTTCTTGTCATGGGCAGAACCACCCTGGCAGTTAATATGGTATACAAATGTTGCTATTTGTGTCATACTCACTGGAGTATAACATCCTTGTATCCCTGGTGTCGGCATCTAGGATATCCGATGCTATTTGACACCGTCCTTGTTGACACTCCATGGTGGGTGGGGAGCAGGGGTGCTGAAACGTTTTTCTTTCATCATGGCACTAATAAACTCTGGTTCATCTCGCAGCGAAAAGAAAAGACGTCTTGAGGATTTGGATGTTTCATCTGGAAATACTTCTTTTAACAATGATTCATGGGCACGATTTCTGGTGATCGAGGCTGTTGATTTTTCACCAATCAAACTAAACCCATTTGCCATTTCCAAAGCTATATCTGGGATTTGTGGTGAGGTGAGCAACGTCACCCGTCTCCGTAGTGGTTCGCTTCTTGTGGAGTGTGCACGGAGACAGCAGTCTCTCAATTTGCTGTCAATCAAAACATTTGCAAATGTTGAGGTTGCTGTGACTGTGCACAGGTCTCTGAACTCTTGTCGAGGCATTGTTCGTGACAGGGCTCGTTGCCTGTCTGACATGTCTGAGGATGAAATCACTACCGAGTTGAAAGACCAGGCGGTAACTGCTGTCAAACGTTTCACAATAAAGAAAGATGGTGTTATCATTAACACAAATACATACTTAATGACTTTTGCTCGTTCGTCCCTTCCTGATTCCATCAAAGCAGGCTATTTTAACATTGGAGTGGAGGTGTATGTCCCCACTCCACTCCGATGTTATAAATGTCAAAAGTTTGGACATGGTTCAAGCTCATGTCGGAACTCTCCTGTCTGTCATAGGTGTGGTGACAACCATGATGGCACTGACTGCCAGAAGGACCTCAAATGCTGCAATTGTAATGGCCCTCATGCTGCGTCTTGCCCAGTGTGGCAAACAGAATCACATATCATGAAACTCAAGTGTCAAAATAATATTTCTTACCTGGAGGCAAAGAAACTGTTTCAAACTCAGACAACACCTCCATTGACTAAAACTTATTCCGCTGCAGTCTCCCGATCTGTGGTAACATCGTCTATATTGTGTCAGACTGACTTGACATGGGTCAAGTCAGAAAAACCCGTCCTTTCACCCAAACAAGCTACTGCCCAAGTTATCCTGTCGACGTCTGGGTCTCAGACTGATGTTCAGCCTGAGTCATCACAAACGCCTACCTTGCAACGTGCCAGTTCACAACCAGCCACAGTTCAATCAAAACGAAAGAAAGGGAAAAATTAAATAGAAATCTCTCACTTACTGACTCTTCACCTTCAGAGGTTCCTCTCCAAAATTCATTTGGACCTCTAGACATGGACGTAACTCTGTCCCAACAGGACAAGCGGAGGAATAGTTCTTCTTCACATTCACGTGAAAGATCGCCCATTGAGGCACCATGACACAGTTGTCACATATACTGCAGTGGAATTGTAGAGGACTGAAAAACAATTTCAGCGAAGTGCAATTGCTGATACAGGACTTTCAGCCATCAGCGCTATGTCTCCAAGAGACGTATTTAAAAACTACTGATACCTTTACTTTACGACAGTTCAACAATTATCATTCTTTTTCTCCTCCGGGAGATCGAGCAACTGGAGGTGCTTCTATTTTGGTTCACCAGAGTGTGACACTTAGCCCTGTTACTCTAAATACGAATCTTCAAACAGTTGCAGTTCGCCTGACTTTACACATTGTTTTGACATTGTGCAGTTTGTATATTCCTCCATCTTCAGATGTTCGCCAATCCGATCTTCAAAATCTATATGATCAGCTTCCAAAACCATGCATTATTATGGGGGACCTTAACGGACACAATCCGCTTTGGGGAAGTGAAAATACTAATAATAAAGGTAAAATTTTAGAGGAATTCATTTCCAATAATAAGTTATGTATTTTAAATGACGACTCAGTCACTTATTTACATCCAGCTACGGGAACATATTCTTCCCTGGATGTATCACTAGCTGATTCCACCTTATATAATGGATTTGAATGGATGGTCCATGATGACCTATGTGGCAGTGATCACTTCCCCACCATTCTCAAAAACATAAACCCTGCTGATGATCCACCTGTATTAAGAAGGAACTTTGCCAGGGCTGATTGGTCTTTATATCAGACTCTGTGTGTTGAACACTTGAAGCGTGATCTTTTTAAGAACAGTGAAGATCCTATACAGTCGTTTTCGAGCATCCTAAACGACATTGCTGACAAAACAATTCCACAGTCCTCTCCAATTCCGCACATTCGTAAACCATGGTTTACTAATGAATGTAAACAGGCTAGAAAGTGTAGGAAGAAAGCTGAAAAATATTTTCGCAAACATCCTACTGTCCATAATCTAGACAATGTCAGAATTACTAACGCTAAGGCTAGACGTGCATTTAAACAAAACAAACGTCAGTCTTGGCGAGATTATGTTTCCAGAATAAATTCACGTACACCAATGTCAAAGGTGTGGAACATGATCCAAAGAATAAAGGGCAAAGGCTCCAAATCTACTATTCATCATCTGAAGGACGGTGAGACTATATTAACTAACAAAACTGACATTGCAAATAAACTTGGTGCAACCTTAGCCAAGAATTCATCTTCATCAAATTATGTCCCTGAGTTTCAACAATATCAGAAAGAACAGGAGAAGAAAAAAATCAATTTTAATTCAGACAATGGTGAAGATTATAACGAATTATTTTCATTATATGAGCTCCATACTGCCCTTGAGCAAGCTCATAATACTGCAACAGGAGCTGATAATATTCACTACCAGCTTCTAAAGCATTTGCCCGACTCATGTTTAGAAATCCTTTTAGAAATATTTGATCACATATGGACTTCAGGAGAGTTTCCACCTTCGTGGCGTAATGCCATTGTTGTCCCTATTCCAAAGCCTGGCCGGGATCATACTGATCCGTCTAATTACAGACCAATCTCTTTAACGAGTTGTGTTTGTAAAACCATGGAACAAATGGTAAACAGTAGGTTAACGTGGTATCTTGAAACCAATAAACTTATAACAAATATTCAGTGTGGTTTTAGGAAAAACCGTAGTACCATTGATCATTTGGTACGACTAGAATCCTTCGTTAAAAATGCAGTAGTTAATAAACAACATGCAGTATCGATATTCTTTGATCTTGAGAAAGCATACGATACCACCTGTAAGCATGGTATTTTAAAGGATTTACATGATTTTGGTTTGAGGGGTCGTTTGCCTCTTTTTATTTCACGTTTTTTGAGTGACAGACAATTTCAAGTCCGAGTGGGTTCTACCCTGTCTGACCATTATAATCAGGATCAGTTCCGCAAGGCAGTATTTTGTCGGTCACATTGTTTAGTATTAAAATCAATAGTTTATCCAAGGTTTTAAATGATTCAATAGACGGATCACTTTTTGTGGATGATTTTAATATTTCTTGTCGTGGGAAAACTATGCACACTATTGAACGGCAATTGCAGTTGTGTTTAAATAAAATAAATACCTGGTGTCTACAAAACGGCTTTAAATTCTCAAAGTCTAAAACTAATTGCCTTCACTTTTGTAGAAAATATAAGCATCATAAGGATCCGGAACTATTTCTAAATGGCACTCTCATCAAAGTTGTGAAGGAGGCCAAGTTCTTGGGTCTTATTTTCGACTCCCATTTAACTTTTTTGCCACATATCAAATCCCTAAAAACTAAATGCCTGAAGGCACTCGATTTACTCAAAGTTGTTTCGAACTCAAAGTGGGGAGGGGATCAAGCTACTCTCCTACACTTATACATATCACTTGTCCGTTCCAAACTTGATTATGGCTCCATCGTATATGGCGGAGCCTGCAAAAGCCACCTGAAACTTCTTGATTCTGTCCATCATCAAGGTCTAAGACTTTGTCTTGGTTCCTTCAGAACTTCACCTATTGACAGTCTTTACGTTGAGGCCGATGAACCATCTCTTACACAACGTCGTATTAAATTATCCTTACAATACATAACTAAATTACACTCTAATGAATCTAACCCTGCATATAGCTGTGTCTTCAATCCCCTTTATGAGGATTTATACAACAAAAAGTCTTCTCTTGTCCCGCCTCTAGGACATAGAATTAAACCCTTTCTTTCTGCTGCTGGCATTAAGCTGGAAAACATAGCTCCCTCCCGTCTTCTTTCTTCTCCTCCTTGGCAGTTGGTCAGACCCCAAGTGGACCTAACATTAACTTCATTTAAAAAGTCAGAAACGAATGAATTACAGTATAAACAAGAATATAATCATTTGAAACATAAATATAGCAATTATAAATCCTTATTTACAGATGGGTCCAAGAATGGTGGCGCAGTGGCTTGTGCCACTGTCATTGGATCCAGAACGATATCTTCTAGATTACCTGATCATAGTTCTATTTTTACAGCAGAAGCTAACGCTATATTAACAGCTCTCACATATATTCAAAGACACCCTAAACGTAAACAATATATAATCTATTCAGACTCTCTTTCTTGTCTTCAGGCGATTAAAACTCTTTCTTGTAAACATCCACTTTTAATTGAAATTATTGAATTGTATAATACTCTTGCTACTGGTCAATACGACATCGTCTTCTGTTGGTTACCCAGTCACGTAGGTATTTCTGGGAATGTGATGGCCGATCTTGCTGCCAAGGCAGCACTCAACAAATCTGTGACACCACTTCTTCTTCCATATTCAGATTACAAAGTTAGTATTA
The DNA here is from genome assembly GCF_037392515.1 of Haliotis asinina. NCBI lineage: Eukaryota > Metazoa > Mollusca > Gastropoda > Lepetellida > Haliotidae > Haliotis > Haliotis asinina. Next base: position 5,512,609 of record NC_090294.1, on the reverse strand, counting down.
GAACGTATATCCGTGATCTAATGCAGAAGAAGTGGGACACTCAAGTAGGTATCAATAAATTACATGAAATAAAACCGTATATTGGCTACACCTACTTGGGTTGTCAGTCCAGATTTGAGGAGGTCATCATGCGACGATGTCGTATTGGCCACACAAGATATACACATAAATATTTGCTTAAAGGTGAGGATCCTCCGTTTTGTATCCCTTGTGATGGAAGAATCACAGTCAAGCATATCCTGCTTGACTGTGTTGAGTATTCCATCACAAGGCATCAGTATTTTAATTCACGAACTCTGAAGGATCTTTTTAATAACACAAGCTCTCATTTAATCATTGCATTTTTAAAAGAATTGGATTTATTGACCGAATTGTAAATAGATAAATATTTTATTATTGGAAGTTTAAATTCATAACTGTGCTTGTTAGTGGCTGTATCCTCAAAGGGGGTTGAAGTACTGTAAAACTATTGTCCCCCTGAGAGGGTACGTAAGTCCACAAACATTCAAAGTAAATTCTAAATTTCCAGGTTTTTAATCGTAGTATAAGTGCTTTCTTATTGTATAGCTAGATTTCCGAAATTGCTGACGGCTGAGGGGATGATTTAAATCCAGCTAGGGTCCATGCAGGTAGCAAAGGTACTGTAAGTCCCCATGGTCCTAGTATGGTGATCTACCTTCAGTTGTTAGCAATCTATAGCCCAGTTTTATATTGTATTGTCCTCTATAGATAAATTGTTTTAGGTATAGTTACTAGTTTTATATTCTCATCTGTGATATTCTAGTTGTTTTACTGTCCTTCGTTGACAGGTTTCATAATAGATATATATATACTTCATTTCAGTATTAAATGTTCTCGTCACGATATGGCTGAGATATTGCCGATGTGACGTTAAATAATAACTCACTCACTCACTCATTCAACGTGGCTTTGAATGATATCTATATGAATGATATCCATCACATGCTGTTTACTCCTTCGGGTACACTCATGAGCTCAGACGAACAGGATTCGAACTCACGTTCACTCATGTTTATGACGTGCTAAAGGGAGGCGACACTCTACAGTGTCTGAGACGACCAGGCCACTGCGCCCACTTATACACACGCACGCACGCGCACATACACACACACAATCTAGTGAATGTGGGGGATGTTCACAAGGGGTTCAAAGCAATGTGTCACCTTTGCACACGTGCATTGTCCTAGCACATCTTGACAGATGGCATGTGCTTCCAATTCTGTCTTGGAAAGACAGCGTGCTAGAAAAGGTCGCCGTTATGTGTTGCAAGACAAGACGGTGGGTTTGATGCCGTTAGGGTTGTTGACTTCACTTTTGCTTTCAGAGTGTCATCTGACATCTGGATTAGATAGCTCGACTAGGATTATTATCACGTGTCTGAGTCGGTGCGTGCTTTGGTTGCCTGTATGTGTAGTTTGTATGTTCAGTACTGACTCAGGGATCTCTACTAAGAGCCCAGATTCCCAGAGCGTGATTATTTCAGCACTTAACTTCAGTAAATAGCTCTAACCCTGACATATCGCCAAATACTGCAAATTGAATCGTGTCCAAATGATGAGGAGTTGTTGCATCTTATCAAACTGCGATCGATACTCGATGGTAACCCGAGATTACGTACCTACTTGTATCCTCATGACACTGGTACTGCTTACTGATAATTCCAACAAATGTTATTAACGCAAGCCAGGCTCCGATTCTGGGTTTCCGTGCTAAACTGCGTTTGATTTTATGCAGGTTTTTATGGAATCAAAGTGTCTCAAGTAGGAACACGCATGTAGAATCTGCGTCTTGTCTTTTCTTTTTATAGGTCATGCAGAAGGAGGCGAACTGAATGTCAAAGTTATATCTTGATCTACCAAACTATGGTATGAGCACCTGTTACTGTTGTTTACGTGCTGTTACTTTTTCGTAATAGTTGGCTTGCCTCTGTGTGTGTTTGTGACGCTTGCCACCTGTGGGGCAGGATACGCGATCATCTTTTTACAAACAGACTGATTTATTATGATTCATACACATATAACTTAGATGTAATTGTATGAGGCATTATCCCGTTAGCAGAGATACTTGACGATAATATAAATCTTCTTTGAGAGGCATTTTCCTTTAAATAACTCCCATAATAGATATTGTTCAAGGAATCTTTATTCATTCACCATCACCATAACAACAATTTCCAAAGTCACTTTAAGTCTGAAACTATGTATTGTTATCACACCCGTTATAGTGTCACTGACTGATATTTAGATATGGATTTTCATACTGATGCAATGAACTATTAACTATATTTTTCGAGCATATAACTGAAGTGGATTTTCATATTACTGCAGGAGAAAGGATTGTGTTGGTATCTTTATAATGGGAAAATGCCATTTAATTATTTGACAGGTAATATGGCACATAGATAATATAATACTTGCATAATAATTATCATGATACCAAGACCTGGGCCATTATTCGGAAAGAAATTGGTTTAGCTAAGCCTGTGAATCGTTATTCATGTGATAACAATGATGTTCCTGCTCAACACTGACAATGGGTAATTTGGCATCAAAATATAAGGTAAATATGAAACGGATTTACCGAGTGTGTCCAAAATTACAAACACAGTAATTTTAAGCGACATGGTTTCCGTTCTCTGGTTTCGACCCAGATTTCCTCCACCTTCTACCCACAATATATTGAAGTTCTATTAGCTGCGTTGAGAAGTGACAACAGCTGATGATCAGTCAAAGCAGCCTACTGACCCAGGGTCACTCGAGGGCCAAGTTTATTTTGATATTTAGTTAAGTTGCCTTTGGTTGTGTTTACATTTTTTGTCAATCTGTGAATAAAAATTATAATATGCGCTCAGCATTATGGGTGCATGTTGGTTTGGTTCTCGGAGTTGTTTCTCTTTGTTGTTTGTTGTTTGTTGGGGTTGGGGGCTTTTGATTGCTAACTGAATCAAAAGGAATTTTATCATAAACGCAGTACTTAATCCTAACCACTCATATTAGCACTCGTATAATTTGTGATTCGATTTCCTCTCACACTATGCAGCAACGTGGGTGACTAAAACAGCACACGACGTGGGTACGCCACGACATTTCTACACTGACATGAATGTGGGCGTGCTTGATGACACTTCGGAAGATTAAACATCATACGTTGTGTCTATACTGTCATTTCCCAGAGGTAATCATATTATTGTAGTATGGAGACATTTAGACACATGATGCCCGGAGAGGCTCATAGCGTTTCCAATATAACGGGAACTAGATACATTAAACAGCAATACCAGAAGCAAGCCTGTATGCAAGTTGACAAGTGCAGTCTCGTGACGGAAAACTTATTAAGGCCTGTCAAAATTCTCAGAAACTCCACTGTTATTAAATCCATTCAAAACGGAGTTTGATCGTTATCCAACTATAAATGTTATGAGACCGGCCTTACAGTTACTGAATATCCCGATTCACACTTCCACACAGTGACTTAAATTACAGATTTCCAAAAGCTAAGGAAAGGAGACTGTCGTTGTTTTAGAAATTCCACATATTCATTTGAAATCAGTTCCAGATGTTGGAGTATCTTCCGTCTTTGTGTGAAAATTACGTGTTGCATATTGACCTTCAATTATCCTAAGGGTACAAGGCAGAACACAGAACATAATTACTTAAATTATTAACTGGATTCTCCTAAAGCGTTGTCCTTGAGTTCTTGTCCATACTAAGATCACACGGTGCTTGACAGCACGGAGGTCAAGTACAACCCTCTCTCCCATGTGTGGAAGCTGTGAAAAACAGTGAACATGTATTTCCGTGCCAGAACCTATATTGAGGGCATTACATAAGTGTTATTCCCCTTGGATGTTATTCAGAAGAGACCTTGCTCATATATGTGTAACCCATGCTGTACATATGTGTGTACCTTCAGAAAAAAGGAATATTCTGTGCACCCTTTTGTAGTGGATTAAAGTGTTTCAGTGGTGCTAACACTCTAGGACACTTTCCTGAGATGCTGATTATGCAAATAACCCTGAGTTCTATTTCAGATGGTAATAGAATCAGTTCAATAATAAACCTGGCTGTAAACTGATAATCCTCGATAAGTGCAAACAAACGGTCATTGCATCTAATTTCTAGCATCCAGACGTAAGAGACTTGAGACTAGAGATATATTTCTGAAAATGGCAGTGTTCAACAGGAAACATTAATCATGTAGAGTGAGTTTTAGTGAATATCTGCCGAAAGAGATTTCACTGGGCTTGAAAGGCTAATTTGTGGTGACAACGACATTAAAGGAACACTGGAAATATGTGACGACACCAGGTGTTGTAACAAAATAGGTAAGCATATCCTGCGCTACCCGTTGCGCCGACCGTCCGTACAGTTCCATAAGTGTGCCTTTCGTGTGTCCGAATTCATATACAACAATAAGGATTGCATATATTTACGTTTTCTTACATATGTATTTCAGTTCAATTTTGTACACTTAAACATTCCATGAATGTAATGTCATATGTGTTTGAACGTTGTGTTTGATTGCAATATTCTGTAGAATGGTTTGTAAATGTTTGATACATGATGCGGGTAATGTCTAACGCCATCTTACAAAATTTCTGCCGACAGCATAATATTTCATTATCCGACCAAGATCAGTTATTGTTCGTTGATGTGGATACGCCATTTTGATTGACAAGATTGACTGAATAGAATTACCAAAGATTTGTCTCACAATGAGGTGGTTAGTCAAACACGACTGTCCAACATACCATAACCCATTGCAAGAGAAAATGCTGCCTGAGCGTTTGCTAGCTCAGCCAAACAGTTACGAATTTTTCAGTTATTAATCTGAAACAACAGCATACATATTTTTCCCAGTCTGAGCGTTAAAGTTTGACAAGGCATTATCAATATTTTTGTTCTGTAGCAATGAGTTCAATATTCAGCTTAACCTTTAATATTCAATATAAAGAACAAAATCGAGGTGGGTTTTATAAGGCATAGAGTGATTCAAATAACATATTGAAAACTCAGAATATCACATTATCACACGTGTACGCTGGAAAATCCAGCCGGCAATCGCCCTTCGAGGCAGCAACTGCAGAAAACTAATTCACGAATGAAACACTTCGGAACTAAGTTTAAAAGCTGAGGGCTTTAATCGTCCTCGCGGTGCTTGAGATGATTGAAGGGAGTTATGTACTCACGGAGATGTTTGGTAGCAATGTAAGATGCAAATGTCAATTTCTCTTAACGAAATCGGATTTTATTTAAAAAGTTTTTTTGTCATGGCTTTACTTTTCACACTCTGATTCGGATTTTTCTTGGTTTACCTTTTGTTTTCTAAAATGTGTTCTTGTGCTAATACCAGTTAGCTACCTAAGGCAATTCAAATGAATAATAACTCCTCAACGTTGTACATTTAATGTCACGTCCTGTATTCTCTTTTAAACAGGAATTGTGGACACATTAGTGTTAGATCTATATATTTTCATGCATCTAAAATGCAATATGCCCTGTAGGAGGTCTCTTGGGTCTGACTGGAAATTCTTGCGATATTTAATCAGTTGACGTATGAGAGTGTACACATTCACCCCCACGCACACCCACAAACACACGCACGCACGCACGCACGCACGCACGCACACGCATACGTAGACATCCATCACGAATATTGTATAATACAAGCAAGCTTCCATTTGGCAGAAGAATATTACATGATACTCTATACATATCAATACCGGATCTGTCGTTAAGTAAATCATATATGAAGGCTTACAGCAACACACTCTTTAATTGACAACTCCCATGTCCACTTCAATGTGTACAAAATCAATTTCAATAGTGGCCTTCCTGCTGACATTTGTGTGGAATGTGAAACCAAGTGTTTTAAGCTCGGATCTCTAAAGCCAATGGAGTAAAGCAAACACGTGAGTTTCTGGCAATGTTTGTCAGGGGTAATTAGTAATCCGAGGCACAATGAAACGCACTGGAAGTCGAATCGGATTCGCCCTTGTTCGTTCGCTTTCACGGAAGGTAATCATATATGTGTGGCCTTGTGAACTGTTGTCGTTGCTCATCAACATCCTGATAGTATCGATTCAGAATGTTTTCCGTGTAGCCATAAAGCAGTGCATGTTTTAAATATACATTATGATCAAATGTTTTGCATGAAAAGTCAGACATTACATCCTGTAGTGCCTTTGTACACAGGACAGCATTCACTAATTCGGATCAGGATATATATCTTTAAACACAAATGCAATCTGAGTATAATGTCTTGATATTATATAGATATTCGGACTGCCCTATATGTCATCCTCCGATGAAGCATGGTAATAACATTATTACGACTCATCTATTTAGCACAGTATGCACAAAGGTTTTATTTTCAACTCCCGAAGGAGTATACGACTGTCACCAGAAGGCTAACACTCATGTAACCATCTCATCCTTGGGGCTTTGAGTCACTGCTGTGTGAACAGAAGGATATTTCGCGACACAAACTGTGCTGCATGTGATTTATTTTTAGAAATAAGAAACGTTTAGGAGTCGTGCAAGGTAGCCCATCTGACTACTCTTGGTGACATATTCTGTGTCTCTTTGCGGCTTGGGACTAAATGCCATTAAGTAATTTTCCCGCTGTACGTTCTCTGACCCGACGAGGATGCATCCACTTTCAAAGACAAGAACACTACCGTAATTATAATCTCTAACTGAAGCTTGCTGGTGCGAAGCGCATTTGTTCGACAGTCACTTCATAAGGGGACAGTGGTGTTGGACAGTTTTATATACGACCAAACGTCACGACAGATCTTGAAGCAATCGTGCCGCGCTGAGCTTTATACGACTTCTAGCAAAAAATAGAATTTTCATTATCTCTAGACAATTTTCCTGTGTATAAAGTATCCCTCGACGAGCTCTCTTGTGTCTAGACGTCAGGAAACAATATCACATTAGGGAGTATCAGTAGGCATGTGATCTATCAGATATGTCCAGTATTTATTTTCATGGAAATTTGAAAACGTATGTAATCGCTGGATTTAGGTAAAGACAGCATTGGTGAACTGCTTTCGCCCTGTACCATGTCCTGGCATTATGCGCCTACGTTCTAAGTGTTATTTATATTGTTTGCTGATTAGACTTCTACTTTTCCACGTACATATCAAAGAGATTCTAGCCCCGACCTTGTCAGGACTGGAATACGAAATCATTCAAGCAATGTCGTATTGTGTTGCCTCATAGAAACACTCTTTCAAGCAAAATTACTCACATATAGTATTAACTACTAGTAACTGAGGTATTTTTCAGATAAACAAATCCTTCAGTCACTCAATTAACGCATATAAAGATGTATGGAATTATGAGAAAAATGGTTTTGGTTACCTTTTTGGAAATTCCAAAAGGATATTGCAAATGCCATGAAACGTTGACAAACCAAGTCAGGTGCCTCTAACGACAAGCATGGGTTGCTGAACACCAGTGTGTGGGTGTTAGCCGTAGATCGCATGGGGGCCTTAAAGGTTCTTTAAGTTGTCATTTTGCTTACTGTCTGTGTTCTGTCTATCATTTCAAATATACAGTTGGGGCTTGCAATGCATAAACTAACATAAGAGTGTGCAGTTCCTACGTTTGTTATGTCCTTGATGGAACACTCGTAATCGTAGTAGTTCCGAACAGTAATGTTGGACCTTTCTGTTAACCTGATTCTTACTTCATACGATCAATGTTTAGATTGGTCTTCCTTTCATCGCCCAGTGTTAACCAACCTTGTGAGGCCAAACAAACGGAGCGGTGGTCTATATTTAAACAAATATGGTCGATCTAATTTGGAGCGTGTTGAGACCATTAGGCAATCCTAATTTAAATGATCCTGAAACTGTTTGGCACTCATTTTCCAGGGGGTCTTGGAAAGCCTCTCTGGTCATCGCCTAGAGCCCAATGATGATCAGCCTGAACAGAAATAGCTTCATGACAACGTGAACTTGGAAATGGAATTTGCCACCTCTGAGGGGAAATTAATGTTACCATATCAGGGACCAAAGTGTTTCACATACAGGAGGTTTGGTAAAGCTACCAAAACTCTGGTAAAGTGATCATTACTCAAACGTAGTCAGAGAATATTCAAAGCTACCACCGTCTGTAATCGTAGGATGTTTGTACTTTTGACTAGCGGTTGAAGGGGGGATATAAATTCAGGAAGGGGACCGTGCAGGAAGCAGAAATATTCCCACGCTCTCTAGTCTAGTGGCCTAACCTCAGTTGCGATCTTTTGCCATTATCTCACGTCGTTAGTTTGTTAGCTTATTATCTTAATCTCTTGATCGAGGTGTAACAAATATGTGGTACCCTAGTAATTTCACTGTCCTTCGTTGACAATGTTTTTTATATAAATTATATATATGTGTTCTGAATTCAGAATTAAGTTTAGCCACGATATGCCTGAAACATTGGCCATGTGATTATAAATTTTCACTCACTCACTCACCCTCGCCAAAAGTCAAATCCAGGCCCCGATTTCTCGAAACAAAGGTAAGTCTGAGTTTAGACTTAAGCAGCATTTTTTACTCAAGTTTGAGAAAACACAGGAAATACAGTTAGAAAATGAATTGAAATCATATTCAAATATAGTAGACAATTTCAGTTTGGTGAATTTGTTAGTTGAGTTGGGTGAGTATTTTTATTTTGAAAATACAGTTCAGTTAAAAATTCAGCTGTTTTAAATTGTCAAACTATGGTATGACCGACTGTTACATCTGTTCACGTGGTGTTGTAGTTGACTTGCCTCTGTGTCTCTTTCTGAATATTCATGATAGGTTCGTCAATTAATTAATGTTCCATATACATGAACAAACTACAAAACATGTCAACTGGTTGACGACTGTGACAAGACTTTATTCTCTGACCCGTACAGTGCAGTATGCAATAATGTTCTCGTGAGGATTAATGAGCTTACAACGTCAGGCAGCGGTAGTGTACTGACGTACAATATTTTTATTCAAAATTATTAAATTGTAACAATTCACAATTTTATTTATTTGTTTATTTCCATCTGTGAATAATAACTATACGATGCACTCAGCATTGTGGGTGCATGCAGATGTGATTTGCAGAGTTCCTATTAAGAGTTTGTTTGTTAGAGCGGGGATGGGGGCTGTTCACAAACAAACCTCTTGATTACTAACTGAATCAAAAGGAATTTTATCATAAACACAGTACGTAATCCTAACCACTCATATTAGTACACGTATAATTGATGCTTTGATTTCCTCTCACACTATCTAGCAACGTGGGCGACTAAAGCAGCACACGACGTGGGTACGCCACGACATTTCTACACTGACACGAATGTGGGCGTGCTTGATGACACTTTGGAAGATTAAACATCATACATTGTGTCTATACTGGCATTTCCCAGAGGTAATCATATTATTGTAGTATGGAGACATTTAGATACACGATGTCCGGAGAGGCTCATAGCGTTTCCAATATAACGGGAACTAGATACATTAAACAGCAATACCAGAAGCAAGCCTGTACGCAAGTTGACAAGTGCAGCCTCGTGACGGAGAACGTCTTTAGGCTTGTCACAGTTCTCAGAAACTCCACTGTTATTAAATCCTTTCAAAACAGAGTTTGACCGTTCCACAACTATAAATGTTATGAGACCGACTTTACAGTTACTGACGGCCCTGATTCACACCTCCACACAGTGACTTAAAGGACAGACTTCCTATGGCTACGAAAAGGAGACTGTCGTTAGTTTTAGAAATTCCACATCTTCACATGAAATCAGTTCCAGATTTCAGAGACTTTTCAGCCTTTGTGTGAAAATTACGTGTTGCATATTGACCTTCAATATCATGAGGATATACGGCAGAACCCAGAACATAATTACCTACATTATTAACTGGATCCCCTAAAGCGTTGTCCTTGAGTTCTTGTCCATACTAAGATCACACGGTGCTTAGCAGCACGGAGGTCGAGAACAATTATTTCTCCCGCGTGGTGTAAGCTGTGAAAAACAGTGAACATGTATTTCCGTGCCAGAACCAATATTGGTGGCATTGCAGGGAATAAATAAGTGTTATTCCCCTTGGATGTTATTCAGAAGAGACCTTGCGCATACAAATGTAACACATTGTGTGTATATGTGTGTACCTACAGGAACAGGAATATCCTGTGCACACTTTTGTTTCAGTGCTGCTAAGGCTCTAGGACACTTTCCTGAGATGCTGAGTATACAAATAACCTTGAGTTCTATTTCAGACGGTAATAGAATCAGTTCAATATTAACGTGGCTGTAAATTGAAAAGCCTCGATAAGTGCAGACAAAAGGTTATTTCACCTAATTACTAGCACCCTCACGTAAGAGACATATAATTCTCAAAGTGGCAGTGTTCAATAGGAAACATTAATGACACCGAATGATCTTTATTGATTATCTGCCGAAAGAGATTTCACTGGGCTTGAAAGGTTAATTAGTGGTGGAAACTACATTAAAGGATCACTGGAAATAAGTGATGACACCAGGTGTTCTAACGTGATGGGTAAGCATGTCCTGCGCTAACCGTAGCGCCGACCGTCCGTACAGCTGCATAAGTGTGCAGAAGCTACAATTCACCTTTCGTGTGTGTCCAAAATGACGTACAGCAATGAGGATTGCATATACAAAAGAACTATGTATTCAAGTTTTATTATATAAGTAGTTCAGTTGAATTTTGTACACCTAAACATTCCATGAATTTATTTTGATATGTTTTTGAATATTGTGTTTCATTGCAATATTCTGTAGAATGGTTTGTAAATGTTTGATCATGATGTGGGAGATGTCTGACTCCATCTTACAAAATTTCTGCCGACAGCATGATATTCCATTATCCCACCAAGATCAGTTATTGCTCGTTGATGTGGATACGCCGTTTTGATTGACAAGACTGACTGAATAGAATTACCAAAACTTTGTCGCACAATCAGTTGGGTAGTCAGCGAGTGTGGGATGTAAACTGAAACAGGATTGTGACGACTGTCCAGTATAATTGCAAGATAACTATCTGCCTCAGCGTTTGATAGTTTAGCCAAACAGTTAAGATATTTCAGTTATTAATCTAAACAAATAGCATACATATTTTTCCCAGTCTGAGCGTTAAAGCTGTAAAAGGCACCACCAATATTTTTGTTCTGTAGCAACGAGTTAAATTATAATATTTACTATAACCTTTAATATTCAACATAAAGAACAAAATCGAAGTGGATTTTATAAGGCATAGTTTGATTCAAATAACATATTGAAAACTCAGAATATCACATTATTACGGTGTACGTTGGGGAATCCAGCTGGCAATCGCCCTTCGAGACAGCAACTGCAGAAAACTAATTCGCGAATGAAACACTTCGGAACTTCAGTTTAAAGGCTGAGGACTTTAATCGTCATCGTGGTGCCCTCGCGGTGCTTGAGATGACTGAACGGAGTTATGTACTCAAGGAGATGTTTGGTAGCAATGTAAGATGCAAATGTCAATTTCTCTTAACGAAATCGGATTTTATTTAAAAGCCTTTTGTGTCATGGCTTTACTTTTCACACTCTGATTCGGATTTTTCTTGGTTTACCTTTTGTTTTCTAAAATGTGTTCTTGTGCTAATACCAGTTAGCTACCTAAGGCAATTCAAATGAATAATAACTCCTCAACGTTGTACATTTAATGTCACGTACTGTATTCTCTTTTAAACAGGAATTGTGGACACATCAGTGTTAGATCTATATATTTTCATGCATCTAAAATGCAAAATGTCATTCAGGAGGAATCGTTGGTCTGATTGGAATTCTGCGATATTTAATCAGTTGACTATGAGAGTGTACACATTCACACGCACGCACGCACGCACGCACACGCACATCACGAATGTTATATAATGCAAGCAAGCTTCCATTTAGACAATTCAAGTTTTACATGATAGTCTATACATATCCCCACCGGATCTGTCGTTAAGCAGAACATATATGAAACCGTACAGCACCACCTCTTCAAATTACAACTCCCATGTCCACTTCAGTGTATACACAAAAGAAAAAGTTAATTTCAATAGTGGCCTTCCTACTGACATTTGTGTGGAATGTGAAACCAAGTGCTTTAAGTTCGGGTATCTAAAGCGAATGGAGTAAAGCAAACACGTGAGTGACCGTGTGAACTGTTGTCGTTGCTCATCAACATCCTGATAGTGTCGATTCAGAATGTTTTCCGAGTTGCCGTAGAACACTGCACTTTTCGAAATATACATTATGATCAAATGTTTGAACGAAAAGTCAGACATTACACCCTCTAGTGCCTTTGTACACAGGACAGCATTCACTAATTCGGATCAGGATATATTTTGAAACCAAAAATATGCTCTGAGTATAATGTCTTGATGCTATTACGTAGATATTCGTACTGCCCTATATGCCATCCTCCGATGAAGCATGGTAATAACATTATTACGACTCCTCTATTTTGAACAGCATGCACCAGGTTTTATTTTCAACTCCCGAAGGAGTATACGACTGTCACCAGAAGGCTAACACTCATGTAACCATCTCATCCTTGGGGCTTTGTGTCACTGCTCTGTGAACAGAAGGATATTTCGCGACAAAAACTGTGCTGCATGTGATTCATTGTTAGAAATAAGAGACGTTTGGGAGTCGAGCAAGGTAGCCCATCTGACTACTCTTGGTGACATATGCTGTGTCTCTTTGCGGCTTGGGACTAAATGTCATTGAGTAATTCCCCGCTGTACGTTCTCTGACCCGACGAGGATGCATTCGCTTTCAAAGACAAGAACACTACCGTAATTATAATCTTTGACTGAAGCTTTGTGTTGCCAAGCGCATTTGTTAGACAGGGAAGCCACTTCAAAAGGAGACAGTAGTGTTGGACAGTTTTATATACGACCAAACGTCACGACAGATCTTGAAGCAATCGTGCCGCGCTGGGCTTTATACGACTTCTAGCAAAAAATAGAATTTTCATTATCTCTAGACAATTTCCCTGTGTATAAATTATCCCTCGACAAGCTCTTTTGTGTCTAGACGTGAGGAGACTATATCACATTATGGAATGTCAGTAGGCATGTGGAAAGGGTACCTAAGTCCCAAAACTTCCAAAGTGAAATTTAAACTTACCAGTAGTTTAAACGTAGTATTTGTGTCATTTTAAATTTCGGCTACATTTTCCTACAATCGCCAGCAGCTGAGGGGATGGTGTAAATACAGCTATGGACCATGCAGGTAGCTGAAGTAATGTAAGTCCCCTTGGTTCCTAGTATGGTGATCTACCTTCAGTTGTTGGTGATCTATAGCCTACTTTTACATTGTGTACTGTCCACATTGTGCTGTAGTTTTAACTTCATATGCTAGTTTTAGACTCGAATAGCGATACTCTAGTTATGGTACCGTACTTTGATGACGGGTTTTATAATATCTAATGTTCTTTATAATCATGTATATTCTCGTCACGATATGGCTGAAATATTGCCGGTGGGACGTTAAATTATAACTCACTCACTCAGTAGGCATGTGCTCCATCAGGGATGTCCACTATTTATTTTCAAAATAACTTGAAAACTTATGTAATCGCTGGATTTCATTAAAGAGACCATTGGTGAACTGCTTTCGCCTTGTACCATGTCCTGGCATTATGCGCCTACGTTCTAAGTGTTCTTTATTTTGTTTGCTGATTAGACTTTTTCACGGCAATGAGATAGCTGCTTGCATCTGATGAAACGTTGCGTTTAGGCCAGGGGCCGACAGTGATTAATTTCCGGAGCTATAGGGCTGGAATGAGTGGTTGGGTTTAGTTTTACCCAGCAATCAGCAATATTTCGGTCATATCGTGGAGGTCCGTAAATAACTGAGTTCAAACGATGACAGTCTGTGACTTCTTAGTTAAAGAATGCTACCTAAACCTGGACATAAAATTTAGAAGTACGGTGTTACTGAATTTCAAATTAAAATTCATTTGCAAATATCATTTTCTTTTGAAACAAGCAATTGGAATTCAGTGTAATCAGAATTGTTTGTGGTGTCTATTTTCACTTTCACACGAGTACAAATTCGGATCGGCTGAACAGTAGGTCATTGTCTCAATAGGTTAAAGAGACTCATGTTTCGGTATGTACTAGATAAACAGATTCTTCAGCCAGTTGGCGCATGTGCAGATGTATGAAATTGTGACTGAAATGTTCATGCTGCCTTTTTGAAAATTAATTGCCAAAAAGGAAATGCCAATGCTCATGAAACCTTGACAGGAATCAGTCAAGAGCCTCACCACCTGATCCTGTTAGGTGTCTCTAACGACAAGCATGGGTTGCTGAACACAAATGCTTACGCAGATCTAATCGCATCAAAAATATGTAACTGACAGCAACATGAACCTATCTCCGGAATAGCCATACGCAAGTATCGTGCGCCCAGATCAATGCAGGACCTACGGACTATATTGTGTGGGTGCTGGCCGTGGATCGCATGGGAACCTCAAAAGTTCTTTAAGTTGCTATTTTGCTTGCTTTCTGTGTCCTTGAGGAGTGTCGTTTCAAATATAAAATCGGGATGGATTCACATTAGCTCTAGTAGTCCTTAAATAAATATATTCAATACAGAGTGTGCAACTCCTGCTTTTGGTATGTCCTTGATGGATGTTCCTCACTCCGCAATCGTAGTGGTTCCCACCAGAAATGTTGGACCTTTCTGTTAACCTGGTTTTTACTTAATACGATCAATGTTTAGACTGGTTTACCTTTCATCGCCTAGTGGTAACGAGTCTTGTGAGGCCAAACAAATGGAACGGTGGTCTATATTTAAACAAATAAGGTCGATCTAATTTAGAACATGTTAAGACCATTAGGCAATCCTAATTTAAATGATCCTGAAACTCTTTGACTCTCATTTTCCAGGGGGTCTTGGAAAGCCTCTATGGTCATCGCTTAGAGCCAAGTGATGACCATCCTGAACAGAAATAGCTTCACTCTCATTAAACGTAAAAACCAGACCCCCATTTCTCGAAAGAAACATAAGGCTGGATTTTGACTGAAAACACAGGAAATACATTTAGCAGAATAAACTGAAATCGATATCAGACTCAATGGTGGTAGACAATTTGAGTTTGGTGGATATTTTACATTTGGGAAGGGGTTTTTTTTATTTTAAGAATGCAGTTCAGTTATAATTTCTGCTGTTTCAAATTGTCGAACTCAGTTTGAAATATAAGTGACTGCGTAAGGGTTGTTTTTCGAGAAATCGGGGCCAGGTCGCAACGTATAAGTTTGCCTGTTCTTAAGCAGGCCACTTGTTGAAGTGATCTAAGGACCTGGCAAATGTGTCCGCATCCAAACCACCAACCTATCCCCAATTCCAATGATCAAGAATTAGAAACTACATTGTACATTTTGCTACATTGATTGGCAGGAAATAGCGCGTACCGTTCCTTTGTAATGAGTCTGCTCAGTCCGAGTGATTCATTATGCACCTGTTCTTGACAAATGGGTACATTATAATAATGTCGCTCAGCTTATCATGCAATTACAATGTTATATTTTCAATAACCTTGACATTTGTATACACTGTTTGCTTATATTTGACATTTGTATTCTTTGTATGCTCATAGCTTAAATTGTTGACAAAGATTTATAAGGAGCCGATGGCCCACCTACGTGCAAATACAGAATCCAAGGATGCATGGAATATAGTGTCAAACCATTTCCTAAATAGGCATGACACAACTGCACAACACGCTGCATTGTTGAAAAGCAGACTTCCTTAGGGAATACCATTATATCTCCTTGTTGTCGTACATAAATCGATGACTGTCAACGTATTGTTTCCAGTTCAGGTTTGACCCACTTGCACTCACTCGTGTCAAGGAATTTCCTTCGCCTGGCAGCTCAACAAGCCAACGGCTATTCACAAATCTGTTTATGACCAACTCGTGTCATGGTAGATAGGTGAACCAGGCTTCAATATGGTTTCTATTTGTATCTAACGAGCTTTTAACGCCAAACTAATACAACCAACACCTTTTGGAAGCTGTTTGTCCTTGTATAAATAATTACAAATAAGCTAAGTATTTTCATTCAGGAATTATAAGTAGGCTTAGAACAAAGCCAAACATATCTAAATGAGTTGAATGGAAGCTAAGTCTGCTCTCATTTATATTCCCATCCGACATTGTTAAATATATATTGATGGGAATGTGTACAGAGTGTGTTATTCAGTGTATTTAACGCGCTGAAACGTATTTGAGGATGTCGGCTTCAAGTGATAGGAAAGCACTAGTATGAAATTTATCATCCTTTCACCCAAACGAAACCTGTTTCCAACCCACATTCATAAATACAACACACCAATAGGACACCGTGACCCCACCTGAATGTGATGCTAGATTGGGATTATGTATAAATTTACATTTTGGAAGCAAAGAGGCACGTAAAACGTGAATATCCTACAGTTTTGATTAATATTTACATGCTACATTTCCATATGTGATATATGTATATACTAGTTGTTGGTTTGGGTTTTTTTTATATATATAAAACTAGCCGGTGAAGTCGTAATATCAGCTGATCAATATTTATCAACTCTTCATAGTCGAATGATGCCGCTTTAGATCTCCTGCACAGTTTACTCTGTTACCGTACTTCACACATAAATGTCCCTGTCTGAGCGTTCTTTTATCAGTTTCAATGTACCCCGCTGTCATTGGCAACTCATTCGGTACTTCGTGGTAGTAATTCTCTATCTTGAATATTATTGACTATGATGTACGGAAATTACCGATGTTTTTCGAGTGCAAATCGCGAGAAGGGATAACATTAAATTTGTTTTCTTATAAGCACATTCTAGCACTTGCTACAAACAGATTTGTACCCGCGCTTCAAATAATTCAAAATTAACCTTCCTTCCAATGTATGTGCATGTACATTTCATAAAACGTTCATGTACATGAACATAACATATTGTACTTCACAGGAACAAAAACAAAAAGCACATGTTGCAGTAATGACTAGTCTGCGTGATCTTCTAGCACATGTGTAAAGGCTAAATGTAGATGCTGAAATTAGTTTCATGAAAAAATATGTGATCGATATGCAAAATATACATCACAATAGTGAAAGTGTAATCGGAAGTATAGGGCGAATCTTGTGTTTAATCTTGTAAAACCGACCTTCACCTCAAACATATGACATCAGTAACGATGACCGATTTCTTACAAAATGGCGGCTTCGCTGACAAGGTACACTGGAATTGCGATGACTCTTCCCTTGATTGAAATTTCCGAAAATGTTACGTAGTGTAAAATCGGAATTTTTCTTTGTTTACATTCCAAACGAGCACAGTCTTTCGAACTCGTTTTCACACCAAATATCTGTCGGTAAGTTTTATCTAGACAGTTGGTACTGGTGACAGAGACCATTTGTAATCTGATTCTGATTTGTATGTGGAATTCAGTGATGCATTCGTGGCAGCTGACCATGAAAAATACGTGATGTGATTGGCGTCTCAATAGCGGCCTTGTAATCACTATCCAATATGGTGGAAAGCGCTCTTCGGTGTATGTTTGAAGCGTACGATCCGATACCAATGCTTCAAACGATTCAAAATTAACATTGAGGTGTTCGGTAAGATAAATACCCGCGATGTTTGTTGAACATAAACAAACATCATGTGTACCTCAACCCATCCCCCCTCGTGGCCAGTGAAACACTTATATTGTTCCTCATTCATGCTCGTTCTCGGCAAAAGCTTAACTCCCCACATGGGGGCAAACTGTGAAGCCCATTTCTGATGTCAACCACCGTGATATTGCTGGAGTATTGCTTTAAGCTGTGCAAACAACTCACTCACTCACTCACACAATGGTCAGAGCAGCTGACATATTGCTCTACAGATAGCTATTGATAACTTTTGTCATTCTCTTGTCAAAGAATTGTGGGAAATATTTTGTCACTCTGAATCTAAACACAAATCTACAAATGAAACAGAAAATGGTTTCGAACTCACTGAGAAACTGGCTATTTGATCAACGATATCAGATCAGTGGTACGCCTCGACCTAACGTTCAACACAGAGAACAATGTTACTACACTGGGGCCTAAGCCACACCAGCAATACGCAGCTGTCTATGGAGGGTTACGATTGTCATAACACGATTGTGTGCCGAACGTTTTATTCACTACACTGTATGAGTAAATAATAAAAGTATTTGTTGTGTATAACGTAGCAGTATCAAGTGTCAAAATATAAAATGAGGTCATCGACGACATTGGTAATCAGATCACAACACAAAAGACAGACTTCATGTTTTCTACATGTAACAGCCGTCCACTTTATTGTTCCCTTGTCGTTTCCAACAACGATATTTATCCCTAAAATTCTAATCTAGCTAAAGTGACTAACGTCTAGCCCGAAGCACACTGAAAACATCAGGCTTACCGACAACTCTGTTGGGAGTTTTAGACCTACATGGAATGGTACGGGTCAGCAGAATGATGACGGAGGTGGCAGGGGATGTGGGGAAATACTATTATCTTGTCTACATCCCGGCACTCATCTAATGTAAGCTCTGGTAGATGTTTATGCGAAGGCTGCCAGCTGGAATTCCAAACAGATGACATTTCAAGGAACGAGGATGACATTATCAGCTATGTACAGACCACTCTTTACATCTGTCACTTGTCTGTGTACATCGTCATTAAGGCCAGCGTTGTTCGAGAAGGTTCCGAAGTGAAGCATGAAGAATACAACGGTGTGTTATTATACATATTCACAGTAGTTCATGTAGGTGCTTCGAAGAAGTAAAACGTCTTTAGAACTTGGTGGTGTCTATTAGGACATTTACAAATAAGACTGAGTATGTTTTACGTTGCTGGTAGCAATATTCCAGCAATATCACGAAGGAGGATACCGGAAATGGGAAATGGCCCTCGGTGTCACCAACGAACGCTTTAACAATCGGCTACCCCACCCACCGCCCCGTAAGAAATTGGAAGGTAGCAAACAATGTTTAGTTCTGTGTCAGTTATCCCAGCTACACACGAGAATTGGGCTTTGGTGATGTCATCTTTAGAATGACCGGGCGTAGATGCCTCAGGAAAACAGCCCTGACTTACACACGATTGTTTCTAAAAAGATGGGCAAACCCTCCAGAGTATTTAAATATATTTTTGCAACCGATCAGGTTACCCGCACCACGCTACTTTCTTGTGACCCTGAATGATCTGCAAGAGTTAAGACAGATTCAGTTCCTAACTGTTACACGGCAACTAAAAGAACCCGTAGACGAAATTTATCTGAAAATAATTCAGCAACAAAAGGTAGATTGCCATGCTGTACATGAAATTAGACCATTGATCAAACTAAGCTGTTTTGGTTGAGAGAACAATATTGAAACGATCCTGTCCAACGCTTAAACGGTAACTGGCACAATCATTTTCCTCAATGGAGTGGCTTCTGTGAATCTCGATGAAGCACTCACAACCGTCAGCAAATACGGATTACAATCTAATCAATAACGAAAACGCACTTCAGACCTGACTTCAAAGTGGCAGAGGGGATTATCTTTCAAGGCTATCCTACCATGCATAAATCTTGCACACTTAATGCACCTTGCAAAAATAATGTCAAACGCTTCCTTTTAGCTTTTTCATGTTTAATGCCATGTTTCAAAATGCAACCAACATTCAAAAAACGTATGTAAAAAGAGGAACTAAACCTAAATTCCAGTCCCATCAAAGGAATAAAATTCATTTTGAGACCTATTATTTCAGTTTTACTGTCGCACTTCATTGTGTCTGAATCCTCTCTTGTCGCTCTCTTTATGATTCTGTCCTTTCCATCTTTTGGAACATCTCGCTCTTCTATCCTAAATCAATAAGTGCCTGGTCTTACAGTTGTCAAAAACTCCGCAACAGTGTTGGTGCGAGCAGCATATCGTGGTAAATAAACAACTATTAGAATATGCACTATGCACATTCGGTCAGCCAAAAAGAATAGGTCGAAAGTAAATAGTAACGTAGATCGCAGTTTACTTCGTGAATAATAAACACCTAATGAAGAACAGATGATGCCATGAGGAAGTTTACTTTTGTTGCTATTATTATTATATTTTGTTGGCAATGTCCTCTATTATGAGCCATTCTTTCACTTAAACTGGACATTTCCACGAAACGAGGTAACCAAAAAGTCTTGTAACAGAGACATCAATATATTGGATACTGTTGGCGCTAAATGGACATGATGTATTCTTCCAATCAGCTATCATTCTGTACCTGCACGTGTTCATCATAAAGAAGTACTAACCACCATGTTTGTTGTGAATTTACTGTCGCACAATGCCAACAATGAACTCGTGCAAATCCGGCCCTATTTTACCTTGGAAAGGGCTTTGGTGTTTTTCTATTAACACGTTAAATGTGTATTATGTTCAATGCCATAACACCTCCGTCATGTTGAGTGACTTCTATAATATTGCCTCCATTCTATTTCAGAAAGGCCCATGTGTCATGGCATAAGTGATTAACTACGGCACAGTGGATGAATCGGGGGCAATGGTTATATTCGACTGATCCTTAATCAATCGAAGTTCAAAGCAATTGCAACAGTTAAATGGAAATAGAAAACCGAACAAATATGAATGAATGACACTTACTTCGATAATAGTAACAGATTCATGCCTTGTTTTCTTTCTGGTTAGTGTCGACGCTAGTTTCAGTTCGTACAAAGTAGTAGTGTAAAGCTCCCTCGGAATCAAGACCTTCGGGTTGTTCTGGCACTATGCGAGCAATTCGGTTCGAAATTTTACTTCGATATCCATGTTCTTTGCTACAGATGATGAGCGTGAGTGATTGAGGAAGTGACCGAGTTTTTATTATATAACCCCTCTTTGAGTCTAGCTATCACTGAGTCGAGCTGTCATTGAGTCGAGCTCTCAAGGTAGTTTGCGAGATTACACGGATTGCCTGAAGCTTTAGGCAATCCGTGTAATCAACTAACACAAAACTCAGTCAATTCACGTAATGACTAAGCGAATTCAGTCATTTCACGAATTGCCTAAACGCATCCGGCATTACGTGAGATGCCTAAATCGTTTAGGCATTACGTGAAATGCCTGATTTCACAGCAACATATGTCATATTTGGGATTTCACTTTGTCAGTAACGTACAAATTCTAGTACTATTTTTGGTTGAGTCCTATCCAGGGTTCGAACCCGCACCCTCAGAGTCAGGCACCTAATCGCCAGCACACAAAGTCAGCCGCTTAGCCCGCTCAGCCACCGCGACTTGCACAAAAATGAAAATACGTGTAAAACATACGCCAGTGACTAGGCGCCTAGCTAGCTCATTGTGTAATCATAGCTTTCGGCCATGGGAGCCGTACCAATTCACACTCATCAGAGGGGTACACAGAAAGTACGCAGTCTAGACTACCAGTTGTCCGACTTTCATTTATGTGGCAGTGGTGGTGGCCGAGTGGGCTGAGCGATTAGGTGCCTGACTCTGAGGGTGCGGGTTCGAATCACGGATGGGACTCAACCGAAAAAGTACTAGAATTTGTACGTTACTGACAAAGTGAAATCCCAAATATGACATATATTGTATTTGACCACTTTTAAATGGCACCGTGCAATCACTGATTTCACAGATTGACTGTAACATATATATATATATATACTGTAACATATGTTACAGTCAATCTGTGAAATCAGTGATTGCACGGTGCCATTTAAAAGTGGTCAAATGCAATATATGTCATATTTGGGATTTCACTTTGTCAGTAACGTACAAATTCTAGTACTTTATATATATATATAGTTAATAAATATATACACTGTGTTTAGAATACGTCACCTCTGTTGGATTAACTTCAAGATACAAATGGTTATGCCTATAATGACTGCCCAATCTTGCCTTTAGTCTTGTAGTCAGAGTGTTCATTGGAATAACATCACTGTATTTGTTGAAGGAAATCCTGAAAACGCGATGGCCAATATGTTGGCCATCCCAAAATAGATACACATGGAGCCACACAGTAGACTAGTCACTGATGTATTTTTTAAACGTATTTTTGGCATATCTTTGTATGACGACCCTGACATTCTGACAGGTGCTCCATATACGCCCTGTCAGCTGTGGCCTAGATTACCTTCAACATAGATAGTCGTAAACAGGCAGTTTGATCATGAGTGATGCCGGAATGGTATCAGAACCATACTCTACTATGAAATTGTAGAATAGTCGAACCGCACTCGTAAATTCAATTAAATTAATTGCGCAATATGGATCAGTGGGATAGCCCACTCGTCAATGCGTTCGCCCGCCACGCCAAAGACTCGGGTTCCATTCCCCACAAGCGTACACAATGTTCTGATTTTAAGGCCGCTTCAAATCGCGAGGTACTATTTTGCACGCATTGATCCTCGTCACGATGTAATCAGCATGACGTTTTATCTGCTAGGACTATCGATAAATATTTCATACAACGACAATCATTGACAAATGTCGGCGGAATTTTATAACGAAAGCTAGAGCTAGACGCAGCAGGAACGTTATTTTACCACGCTTAAAAGGCTCTATTTATTGACTCGCACGCATAAATACATCCTCACAGAAAAGTAGAATTTTGTACATCAAGAGTAAATGAAATAATTCTACCTTTTCTTTTTTATAATCGTAACTCATTACTCACACCTCGATTGCAAGTGGTGTTACTTTAGATAAAAAAATGTAGGGATACTGACAGGATGAACCCATTATGTCGATTTCAGACTGAAGTTGAAATGGGTCCAACATCATTAAGACATATACAGAAATAGCGACAACGCATGGGTCTTCACTACCGAAATGATTCAGTGGTACTATTTTGTCGTAATTAGTAGCATTTTAGTATTTTTAATATTTAACTATAATTGACAGTGCAGTATCGTCTTTTGTGACAGAATTGGTATGTCTCTACATTTGGGAAGGTTCTAGGCTATTTTCGTTTTCACAAATCGCTTTAACAATGATTGTTGTTTCTGCCAACTGTGAATTTTAATCGAAATGTGTATTCGAATGTCCGACCCTACTGGTAAATACATGGCCTGTTATAAATTTGTAGGGTCACATCCTTCAGAGGATGCCTTGCTTCCAGTCGGACCAAACACTAAAAATCGCCTCTGATATTGTATGGTGCTTTCTATTGTCAAAATTTATCACATGTTGCGATTTTGAGCGCGTGCTTAGTTCACATGCGTTAATAACAGTGTATTCCCCTCATGCATACATACTTGTTTTCTATGTGCACACAAAAGTGAGTTAAATTCATCTTCACGTCGGCAAAATTTCAGCCATATCGTGACGAAACAATGAATTCCTGTTTGTTGTTATTGATGATAAATCATACAAATCTCTCAAGGAAGACAACATCTAGATTATCACAGACATAAATTTAAAATTACTAAGTACACAATGTAAATGTAAAACAGTGTAACTACAGATAACTATAAACTATGAAAACAAGCTAAAGGTGCCACAAACTGAAGGTAGATCACCATTCTAGGGACCGTGGGGACCGTGAAGATATGCTTCCTGCGTGGGTCGCCGCTAGATTTACATCATCCCTTCAGCCGTAATATACTAAGCATCAAAAGAAACGTCAGTAGATATTCCAAATTTGACAGGCACTTTATTCAATTCATTACAGAATGTGATGCAATAAGTGTATGGAAAAACGGTTTTGTTTACAGTTTCTACACACATTGATGAATAACTAACCAGCATTACATTGGAATACGTTAACGTTTAATGTCCAAACAGAATCCCGACTTCAGTACCTCGTGTGACCACCACGGGAGGCAATGCCCGCAGCACAACGTCGAGGCATGGAGTGCACAAGTCGATTGATGAATGCCATGGGCACCTGGTTCCACACTCTTAGGAAGGCGTGACGCAGTAAATCAGCTGTGTTTGGTCTTGGGATGACGTCATTCAACCGCCTTTGAATTTCGTCCCAAAGGTGTTCAATTGGATTTAAATCGGGACTTAGGGCTGGCCACTGCATTACATTGACACCATTCTGCTGAAGGAAGTCCCGTGTAGCCCTTGCAGTGTGGGCTCTGGAATTATCGTGCTGAAACACGTTGTTACGGTGACGAGCAAAATGTGGTATAACGTGGGGTCTGAGGGCTTGGTCAATGTAACGCGCTGCTGTGATGCCGCCTCCTCTTCCAGGACCAAGATTCTGGAATACCACAGGACCAACTCTCTATTTTAGGCCAATTCCCCCCCAGCCCCCCCCCCCCCACCCCCCCCCCACCCCCACCCCCCAAAACCACGATGCTGGCACCTCCCCATGCGTCCCTTTCCATCACACACTCGTCTGCATAACGCTGGCCGCGACGTCGCCAAATTCTTGTTCTGCCATCTGCCGTAGAAATGCAGTACCGACTCTCATCTGTGAAGAGAACAGTTCTCCACTGTCTGTGTCTCCAGTTTTGACGGTACTGGGCAAACTGTAGACGTTCACGGCGATGACGTGGCGTGAGGATTGGTCCACGGTAAGGTCTGCGGCACTGAAGGTTACTGCTGCTAAGACGTCGGCGTACAGTGGAAGTGCTGAGCGGTCGCCCATATGTCCCAATTGTCTGACGTGCTGTCTCAGAGGCCTGTTGGAAAGGAGTCTGTACGTGGCGTCGCACAATGTGGCGATCTTGACGTCTCGTGGTGACCCTTGGTCTGCCGGTGCGGGGACGGTCGTCTGTGGTGTTGGTGGTCCGGAAGCGTTCCTGAAGCCTGTAGATGGTCCGAACATTAACATGGAAGTGGTTAGCAACGGCTTGGGCAGTGTGACCAGCTTCTAGTCGTCCTATGGCTTGGTTCCTCTGAGCTGACGTAAGACGTGGCATCCTGCTGACGTTTTGACGTTAATGTTTCAACCAAGTTTGGGGGTGCATTTTATCGGGCTGGATCAAGAGAAAAGCACGTGCAGCATTTGATGCATGCACTGCACGCAGAACACCATACCCTCTTCATGTTCATGCTGCGTTTTGGTGGACCTTTCCTGGGTTCGAATTTGTGTTTGGAGACAAATGGTTTTTGTCACGTAAAGCTTGATTTTCTGACCAAAAAATACAATCACAACATTTGATAAATTTTCAGTTTTATGGTCGCAGTAAGGAAACTACCACCTGGTGGGTTCTGGGTAACGCTAAGAGCTCGCCGACACCCCCGTTGTGGACCCGGGGTTTGGTCCACCAACCCGGTGTCGGTGGAGGACGGGAGTCTAGGGGTTGAGGGCACTGGGGGCCTGTAACCGTGTTCCCTTTGCTCAACACACCCCTTTGACCCTTACTTCACCTAGATGGGAGCCTTGAACATGGACTATATATATATACATATATGTCAATGCGCAAATCTGATTTTCGGACTTGGATTTATTATTACAGTGCAATTATTTGGATTTTGAAATACAATAACATGTATTTGAATTTATGCCTAGAGTCCTATGCCAGAAGGCGGTGGCTCATGGGCCAATCTGGTGGAATTAGTAATCTTTTAATTCTTCTGCTAGAGTATATCATCCGGGTATCCTTGGTGCTGCAAGCTAGAGGCCCGCTTGCTTTAGCATTGTCCTTGTGATACTCCGTGGTGGGTGAGGAACTCGGATGATGAACCATATGACACCAACCATGGCTTATGAAATTAAAGCTGAACCATTTCGCAGTATCCAAGGTATTGCTGGGGATGTTAAGAACATTAGACGCTTACGTTCGGGTGCGCTACTAGTTGAGTGCGGCAAGAAACAACAAGCAACTAATCTGATGAGTACTGAATCTTTTGTGGGCATTCCGGTCACGGTCTCTGCTCACAAGACCTTGAACACGAGTAAAGGTATCAGCAGAGATCGTGATCGATTGTTTGCTGATATGTCCGAACTTGACATATCATCAGAGATGAAAGATCAAGGTGTGCTATATGTAAAGCGCTTTTCAACCTGAAAAAACAATGAAACCATCCAAAGAAATACGTATCTGTTTTCTTTTTCATCCCCAAATGTTCCTGAATCAGTGAAGGCAGGTTACTGCAACACCCAAGGTGAAACCTACATCCCCAATCCTCTCAGGTGTTCTAAATGACAAAAATATGGACACGATGTAAATACCTGCACATTGTCTGTTGTGTGTGTCTTCTCACCACAGTGACAGTGACAGTGATTTTAAACAATGCACCAACTGCTCAGTCGACCATTCATCTTCTTCGAAACAATGTCCAATTTAGTAAGAGCAAATGGCAATAAACAGACTAAAGTTTACCCAAAACGTCCCTTTTTGTGAGGCAAAAAAACTGATCTGACCTTACAGAAAGTTTTGCTACAGTAGCAAACACATCATCTGTGCGCAGCTCTAAAATAACAAAATCGTCTAGAAGCTGCTAAACTACCTCTACTTGGGTCAATTGCGACTCTCCACAACTTCTATACCCAGCTATGTCATTACAGACTGAGGAATCCTGGAACATCAAACTCTTCTTCTGATCATAAATTATCTTCCCAGTCACGCACTGTGTCTCAATCGACAGCTGATAGACAACAAACTGTTAAAGGTAAACCTAAGCCTAAGTCTGATGCTTCAAAACAACAAAGTGGCAGAGCCCCTAAAGGGTCACAAAATAAAATTCAATTGCTCAATAAATATGGGTCTCTTGAAGACATGGGCACATAGCTTGTCGCCCTCCAAACGAGTACGGGATAGATCCCCAATAAATCCCCCTAGAAGATAGGTTATTCCAATAATATTGTACAGTGGAACTGCAGAGGACTGACGACTTATTTCCATGAATTACAGCTATTAGTCCAAGATTTTACACCTTCAGCGATATGTCTCCAAGAAACATATTTAAAACAAACAGATACATTTGACCTTCGTCATTTTAATGCATATCATTGTTTTTCACCTCTGGGTGATAGGGCCACTGGCGGATCATCCATCCTAGTCAGACAAAACGTTATTCAAAACCCTATTTCACTTTTTACTAATATGCAGGCTGTTGCAGTGAGAATTACTTCACATGTAGAGTTTACGCTATGCTCTCTCAATATTTCGCCGTCTTCGACGTTTGCCAAAAATTATCTTCAAGCTCTATATGACCAACTCCCGAAGCCCTGTATTTTCATGGGAGATTTAAATGGCCACAACCCACTCTGGGATAGTGTAACTACAAACACTAAAGGTAAATTGTTGGAAGACTTTTGTTCTGAAAATGATTTATGTATTTATAATCATGTTTACACACATATTTACACCCTGGTACAGGTACCTATTCTGCTCTCGACTTGTCACTCACAAATTCAGAACTACTAAATGAATTTCAATGGTCAGTCCACGATGACCTCTGTGGAAGTGACCATTTTCCTACTATACTAAAATCTGTAACTCCATCTGATGTTCCTCCATCATCAAGGCGGAATTTTAAAAAGGCTAACTGTGCTTTATATGAAACACTGTGCCCTGGAAAACTTAAACCCGAACGTTTTATTGACGTTCCTGATGCTATTAAATGTTTTTCCGATGAACTGAATTCCATAGCTGATGAGTGTATACCAAAGTCCTTTGCAGTTCAACATATTCGAAAACCATGGTTCAGCGATGAATGCAAACAGGCTAGGAAGGCAAGGAAAAAAGCAGAACAGTATTTCCGTCGCCATCCTATGGTGCATAATCTAAATAAATTTTAAATTTTAAATGCTAAAGCGCGGCGTACTTTTAAACAGAACAAACGCCAATCTTGGCAAAATTATGTATCCAAAATAAATTCTCGGACACAAATGTCCAATGTATGGAACATGATCCAGAAAATTAAAGGTACTAAATCTACTGTCCATCATCTTAAACATGGAGATCAATTACTTACTGATAAATCAGATATTGCGAATAAACTGGGCGAAACTCTCCTCTTCTAATTATATACCTACACTATGTATCCAAAATGAATGCGCGCACACCGATATCAAAGATATGGAATATGATCCACAAAATCAAAGGTAGGGGCTCTAAATCTAGCATTCACTATCTAAAAGATGGGAAACAGTTATTAACCACTAAATCAGAAATTGCAAATAAGCTTGGAGAGACGTTCGCCAAACATTCTTCCTCATCTAATTATCTACCTGAATTCCAAAAATATCAAAAACAACAAGAAAAGGAAACTATTGATTTCAGTTGAGATAATGGGGAAGATTACAATGAAACGTTTTCTATTCATGAACTTCATACTGCTACAGCACCTACCAGAATCCTGTTCAGAGACGCTCTTATCCACTTTTGATGATATTTGGACTTCCGGGAAATTTCCTTCTTCATGGCGTGATGCTATAGTAGTACCAATGCCTAAACCTGGACGTCATCATACGGATCCATCCAATTATCGTCCGATTTCATTAACTACCTGTGTTTGCAAGACCATGGAACGCATGATAAATAATCGACTTGTTTGGTACTTGGAAACAAATAACCTCATAACAGATATACAGTGTGGTTTCCGTAAAAACAGAAGTACAGTCGATCACCTCGTGCGACTGGAATCATTTGTTAAAAAAACATTAATTAACAATTGATCTCGAAAAAGCATATGACACAACCTGGAAATATGGCATTCTGAGAGATTTACATGACTTTGGCTTGCGAGGTCGTTTGCCTCAATTTATTGCCTTTTTAAATAATAGACAATTTCAAGTCCGAGTGGGTTCTACCCTGTCTGATCATTATAATCAGGATCAGGGTTTCCACAAGGCAGTATTTTGTCTGTCACACTTTTTAGTATAAAGATAAACAGTTTATCAAAAGTTTTATAGGATTCAATTGATGAATCGTTATTTGTGGATGATTTTAATTAGGAGATAAACATCATGTGTTGGCCAATTTCTGGGCGTTATTGAGTATTTGAAGCACGGGAATGCATTTGGAACCGAATACTCAATAACACCCGGAAATTGGCCAACACATGATGTTTATCGACATTGTAAACACAAAAGTAAACCAAAGGGGTTTTACTGTCTGCACTCGTTTACATCGAATACGGTCACAGCAGTGAAGTGTCATCAGCTGGTCGTTTCAGCTGGTTCTCATGGTAGCATCTGGAGCTGCTCATTTGTGACGTCATTCTAACTTTACGTGACAATATGATTTGAATGACGTCACCGCTGTTGATGACACAACAAAACAATTGTTTACGTGTCAATACGCGGTGAATAGTCTTTCAGTTTCCGGGAATCTTATAACATTTAATCATGTTTTTCAACCAATCAGATCACAGAACACAGTAACTTTTGGTTTACAATATTTCTTGTCGTGGGAAACATATGCATAAGAACACAACCAATGGTGTCTTGAAAACGGTTTTAAATTCTCTAAATCAAAACCTAACTGCATACATTTTTGTCGTAAATACACACCACATAAAGACCCTGAACTGTTTCTAGATGGGACGCCAATTAAAGTTGTGAAGGAAGCCAAGTTCTTGGGTCTAATCTTTGTTTCACACTTAACGTTTTTACCTCATGTTAAATCACTTAAAACTAAATGCCTGAAAGCACTTGACTTTCTGAAAATGGTTTCAAAATCTAAATGGGGAGGGGATCAGGCTACCCTGCTTCATCTACATAGATCACTAAACTTGATTATGACTCCATCGTCTATGGTGGAACCTGCAAAAGCACCCTTAAACTTCTTGATTCTGTCCATCATCAAGGTCTAAGACTTTGTCTTGGGTCTTTTAAAACTTCACCTATTGACTGTCTCTATGTTGAGGCTGATGAACCACCTCTTGAGCAGCGTATATTACGTTAGCTTTACAGTACATTACTAACTTGTACTCTAATGAATCTAACCCTGCCTATAACTGTGTTTCTAATCCCCTTTATGACGGCTGAGGGGATGATATAAATCCAGCTAGGGTCCATGCAAGTAGCAAAGGTACAGTAAGTCCCCATGGTCTCTAGTATGGTGATCTACCTTGAGTTGTTACCAGTCTATAGCCCATATTTGTATTGTATTGTCCTCTATAGATAAATTGTTTAAGGTATAGTTACTAGTTTTATATTCTACTCTGTGATATTCTAGTTGTTTTACTGTCCTTCGTTGACAGGTTTTATAATAGACATATATTTCATTTCAGTATTAAATGTTTTCGTCACGATATGGCTGAGCTATTGCTGATGTGACGTTAAAGATTAACTCACTCACTCACTCTCAGGAGGAACACAAGTTAAAAAAAGAAATCGCATTATTGTCACTGATGGTTTGGAAAATGCCGTCTACATTATCCACCAGATTTCAAACGGATTTCCTGAGACTTTGATCAGTGTAACATTAATAAAAACACCGAACAAGAGTTTCATGACGACCTTTGAAATGTTCTTGGAACGTGGAAAGGGCATTTTCAAGTGTACGTCAAAAGTCCTGCACCAGTCCTAGGACAAATCAGTGGCTGGTCAGTAAAGTCTAGCGTCGGAAATAGTCACAAATAGGGTATATTCTGTTTTTGTAGATTACACCATATTGGCTTGGAACGGTAAACACTGTCACCATAAACACCGTGAAGGTCTGTACTGTCACTAAGCACTGTTTAACAGGAAAGGTATGTAACGAGGGCAACACACCAAGATCGTTCCAAGGCGAATTCAGCATTGGTCACTGTATCTAAAAATATGTGTATCTGTATAAAAAGTATGCACACATTTCAAACCAGTAGATTTACCTTCAAAATGAAGCATACAGAACAAAACTCGCAGCTGTACTTTGATAGGGCCTTCGGAAGCTCAATAAATCGTGAGTTCTCGATTCCGAGTCAAAATCCCTGCTCAGAATTTGTATCAGTAACTCAACTATTTTTTTGTTTATTTCACAGTATACACAATGACATACACAAAACATGCTGAACTGATGACACCTGTCAGTGCGGTAATCGCCATTCTTTCGGGGACACTTATACCTTCACAGTGAATTTACCTACATTTATTCCTCGCAAACAGGATTGTGTCATGCCCGTTCGCCATTGAAGACCTTGGCCTTGACCTGCCCCACAAATGAGACAGCGATCTGATTCTTTTTTAGCCAATGAGTTCCCTGCTCTTTTTAGTGCGGCAAATGGTCACGATACATAGTGCTAAGACCCCGTTACTGACAGTACTTACCTTGATGGCACATTTTAGAGTTACAAGGCCCCTTTGGGTTACATCTTGCCATGTACATGGACAATTCAGGCATAGGCCCTGATTTATTCTCAAGGAGATAATGAAAACAACTCAGATATTAAGTCATCGCACGGAACTAGGTTATCTCTGTCCAAAATGTAGCGTAATTTTTCTATGGACCTTGACTTTCATAATAGACAGATGTGCTTAACATGTGTTCTTTTCACACTTATGCCTGCAATATATAACACTGTCACATTTCGTGGAATCTGGTATAGTCATGCTGCCAGCCGTCGCCTTCATTACCATCTTCTTGAGTGGGGAGGTGATCTCTGACACCACAGTCACCATCCACAATGAGTGGCTCTCCCAGGGTGGACGAGTTCATTATGAGGTGGACAGATGGAACAAATTCAATGGCCTTGCATACACTAACCTGATCTCAAAATGTAAAAACATCGGTGCCTATTCGGGACGCTGGATGAACAGAGACTTGAATGGCCACTTATTCCAGAACGTAAGTATCAGTTGCTGTATAAATACTATATACCTACACCTTTCCAAGCCCTTGCTGAACAGTTATGGTGAACCATTAAGAATCTATATTTAGGCATAGAATGTAGTACCTACATGCAGTGGACATGTTTAGCTAATGACCAGTGACAACATTACTAGGTGTAGTGACGGAATACATCATTTCTTCGTCCGGTTAAAAATTAGTTTTACTTGCAAAACCTACAAGATAATTATGCTTATAGTATCGCCTTTCTAGTTATACGTGTTATTTATTCCGAAACTATTGAAAACAAGAAACACTTTATTGTGTATCAATATGTATTTGTTCTGTTCATGGAAGTTTGGACATACAAGTCCGATGATGTAATGTTGATTAGAGTGTTGGCTATCGTTAGGGTAAATCCTACCCACATAATTTACCTGCACACACCATGTTGACATGTTTAATTTCTGAAATGTCTGAATGTAAAACGTCTCTTTGGTAGCTGTACAGTGGTCCGATGTCATTATTTCTAGTTATCCGAATTCGATAGAACCCCAGAATGACGACGGAATAATAAATAGCCAGGAATAATCATTTAAGACAATGAGTGAGTTAGTTTAGTTCTACATCGCTATTATCTGTATTCCAGTAATATTATGGCGGTGAACGCTAGAAATCGGCTTTACACACGTGACAAACGAATGCTTTTACCAGCAGGCTACCTCCGCGGCCCTGCGAGTGTCTAAATATGTGTTGCGCCATTTCTGTATGAATGCCAAGCCCCGTCGTGAACATTTAGCGGGCTGCGTGCTAAAGACGTAGACCTACGCCATAGCCTCTAGCATCCCACAAAGACACCGGAAGCAGAAAAGCCATAATGATTATTAACATTTGGATTTTCCGATCATATTGGTAGTCAGTCTAAATATGCAGATAACCACAAAAAGGTAAAAAGAAAGGAAACCCTTTGTTGCAATACTTAGAAATAACGCCCAGCCCCCAAATTATTTTGGGCACGTCCGTTTATGTACCACTAGCTATACTAGCGGGCATTCTTGGAAAACAGTGTCCAGTAACATGAGGACTGATGTAATGCAGTTTTTGTGATACAATTATAAATGCATGGTAATCATGGAAACTCACTGATTCACACAGATTGGTCTAAAATGTATTTCGTCAAAAGGTGGAGTCTATGCGGTGTCTTATGATGCCATGAACATTGTGCTGTACACAGAAGTTTAAAACGATACGAGACAAAACATGCAAATTCAAACTAGAACAGCTACACGTCGGACTGCTTTGAACCTGACCTTGAAAATGATAAAATCACTACTCATATGAAGATATATTTCTTTGTATGTAGCAGTCATGTTTTCTGGAAAATAGCATCAATACCATTACCAGAGGCACCATCAATTCAAAATAGTGCATGTTGTGTCCCTAAGATTATTTCTGTACATCATGTTTTTTTGGCTTTCATTCATTCATTTACAGTGGAACCAAAATCCAAGTCACCATGGTTACCCAGACCCCCACTATCTACAAAGCTCCAGTCTACAGAGGAGCAGCTTTAACTTTTACATGGACCAAAGGCGTGGTTTTGGAAGCGGAGTAAATAACATGGTATGGGTGATTAAAGGTTCGTAAAGCATACAATATTTCAGCCATAGAGTGAGGCGAAAGGCTGTATATACACAATAAATACAAGCAGTTAAATACCCAGTCACCGACAGACTGTAGAATAAGTATATAGCATGTATCTTTAAAGGCAGAAAACTATTTTGGACAAGACAATGTAAAACTGGGCTATCGAGTGCCAACAACTGAGGACAGTAGCGGTATCCATTTTAACACTGTGGTATAAGTTGGATTGCAGAATCTAACCAAGTAAACACAGTTCCGGATATATTCAAGCAAATATAGGTATTGAATTATCCACTTCAGTTATCTATGCGGAGCATTAGATTGGACTACGTTGAGAGAAGACAATTGGGTAATAAACATGGTATATATTATCACAATCCAAGAGATTGTTTTATATGATACTGGCTGAGAGACAGATTTCATGAATATTTGAAAGCAGTAGCTCCACCCCAAAGCTATACGACCCCATTTCACTCTCATCATCGTGTTATAACTGCAGGGCTAATATTTTCACATTCACCCTTTAGTTACCGTTAGAATCGACCGCGCAAAATTGCAATAACATTCATTAATATTTATTTAATGTCCACTTACTGATGGATCTCATCGCTGCATTTTCCTTTCCTCATTAGGTCTGAGCTGGCCAAACTGGATCGACAAGTCGCACCACCAAGGCAAGTTCCCTAATAACGTAGACGCTGCTGCAGAGTTCGTGTCTCTCATGGTTCAGGGTGCCAAGGATTATACCGGAGGACCCCTCCCAGCTTACTTTGAAGTCATAAACGAACCAGACGCTTCATGGCAGGCTCTGGACTCAGGGACGGTCTTGAACTTTCACAAATCTGTAGCTCAAAAGCTTAAATCAAGATTTGGCATCAAGGTGGGAGGTCCAACATATACTGGCTATACAATGAGAACAGATGCTAATAACTTCCGTTTGTGGGAGGGAACAAAACAATTTATGGACATGTCTCTAGATCACATGGACTTCTTTTCCTTTCATGCTTACAACGATATTAATGTATCCGGTGGAAGTCATGAGTTTCACGGTATCAACGAAGCACGACTGGTTGCCTTGATTGACATGATTGAGAACTACTCTCATAAAAAGAAAGGAAGGAACGTTCCAATAATCATCAGTGAGTTTGGCAGAGGCGGAGTTCATGGAATCAGTCAGGATGCACATTCAGGAATTGTAGATTTTGGTACTTTATACCTTGGATTTGGACAAATGTTTACTTACCTGAATCTTAGAGAGTTTATGGAAAGAGCCATCGTTTTCCTTCTGGCCAATGAGCAATATCCAGGTCATAACAGTCTCAACTGGTCCCTGTTCACGAAGGATGGGCATGAAACAGCACTTGCAAACTACTTCCATTTCTTTAAAAATTTGTACTACGATCAGAAGTTTCTGAGGGTTGAAAGTGCGTACACCGGGTGGGAGAGAGTAGTTTCACCTCTTGCCCTCGCAAACCCAAAAAACAAAGATGTTATGGTACTCCTTTATAACTACGGAAAGCAATGGCAGAATGTAAAGCTGGACTTCCACAACGGCTGGATCCACCCAACAACAGGTGTGTCTACTTGCCTTCAGTACCAGAATGGCAATCCAGTAATGCACTGGAACGTCCACTTTGACACCACCAAAAACAATGGGAAAGTCGGTCTCCCGGGAGAAGGTGTCTGTTACTACAAGTTCGGTACCAACTACAACTTTGGAGGCGTCAAGACTAACAATGAAAATACCTACTATGGAAAGGATATGGTCATTCCGATTAGTAACGGACATGCACAAACCACGATTCAGGTACCAGGATCCGGCTTCCATACTGCTCGTCTTAGGATCGGTGTAAGCAGAAGCAAGAGCGAAAACGGAAAACCCACTGTAACCTTTAATGGGTATACATTGTCATCCACCTACAGTCTGTACGATTCAGACAAGAACAACGCCCCAACCAAATGGGAATTGTGGGAATTCTCAGTCCCTGCAAATAGAGTTCATTCTTCCAACACAGTCGGTATGTCCTTGGGTGGAAATGGAGGCCATGTTAGCTCTGTCGCACTAGTTGTTGGACACCTTCAATAATAAAGAGTAGTGAAAAAATAAACATCATTTTTGTCGTTGGACTCCTTTTCCCTTGAACGTATTTCCATTGCTCGAATCTGTTATCAAAGAATTTGCTTATGGTGCATGTCTTGTCCTTAAAGGGGGAAGCTCTTTCACGCTGACAGTTCTAGGTGAACACATGGAGATATTGCTTTACTTTTAAAATTTATCTTGACATAACTCGAACTAGTAGAATGTCCATGGTTTTGCATGGACATTGTGGGAGATATGCGTATGGAAAGCAATAAGAAATCACATCAGTTGGTCAAGACTGTGTATTTGGAAATAAGGATTGATAACGATTGTGGTGCGAAGAAATTCAGCAACTACATCAGAAAGTCTTGGCAAGCTCTTCCGTGGAGTCCTGTTTTTGAAATATGATTTACAAAAGAATTGCTATTTGATTGCCATGATTATAGTGCTAATAATGAAGGCACACTATATTATTGATGTTTCTTTTGTAAATTTCCAAATCAATATACATTTAATCCACGCGCAGGAGGTTTAATGTGTATCTAAATTCGTAAAGGACAGCGTTTTCAAATAATTATCATTTTCATGAATATGATGTATAGAACGTAGAAAAACACAAATAGTAGAGTTGCATTATTACCTTGCAGGGATTCGTTATGGAAATGGCGAATTTTAGTATGAAAGCTTATTGTTATGTTACCTTGGTAATTTCCCAGGTCTACTGGATAAGATCCAGATGTCCAGGAATTATAATCTCAGTTACTATATATCAGTGTCTCCTTTCACAAAGCATTAAAGTGATCGTATGTCACTAGGGTAGCATCAGAACAATGTTGAAGAATGAGAGTGAAGTTAACCTTAGTAAAGGTTGCTTCGTGAAAGGACTCCCAGAAAAGTATTAACCGATGTCCTTTAACATTAGTCACTATGAGTACCGGTCAAAGGGTATGTTAACCCTTAAAAAGAGTTACAGTATATTGTACCATAATGATCACAATCGTGATTGGATAATCACGATAGGAACTTATATAATGACAGCCTCCAAACCAAATAAAGAGAAAGCATATACATCGATAGCATAGATGGGCAAAGAAAAATATGATAGCGACATTTCCCAGGGAATTTGCCTCTATAGGCTAAA
This sequence comes from Haliotis asinina, assembly GCF_037392515.1. Taxonomy (NCBI): domain Eukaryota; kingdom Metazoa; phylum Mollusca; class Gastropoda; order Lepetellida; family Haliotidae; genus Haliotis; species Haliotis asinina. The sequence continues at coordinate 5,476,047 of NC_090294.1, read as the reverse complement.
GAGGTGTACCTGTATTTGACACTAGATAATGCAACAGTGCAAATATTTTAGGTCCCAAGATCAGAAATGACTACAAGAATTGTTTTAGGTCACATGGATTGTAGATTTAAATTAATGGAGCGATGCAGTGACATTTGAGGATAACCATGTTCGTGTAAGAATAGGCCACGTGAACTGGAGCTGTTCAAACATCTGTGTGGACCCGGGTTGACTAGGTCCATTGCAAGGAGAGACCGAATTGGGCAACCTGTTTGCCATGGGTTGCGTCCCATGTCGTTGGAGGACAGTTGTCTGGTGGCTGAGGGCAGTAGGACCCTGAACAGTGTACCTTTCACTCAACACACCAATTTGGCCCTTACGTCACCTAGACGGGTAGCAGAATCGGTCCGATTCTGTCAATCGGCTGGTCACACCAAGCCCTGTGTATGGACCTTCTTTATGTGTCATGACACAAATTTCATTTGAAAATGTTTTACTTGAGGTTTGGGCACAATTGTTCACACAAGATCATTATGATTTTGAAATATATGATTTGCAAGATTGCCTAGAGTCGTATGTCCAGAAGCAGTGGCTCATGATCCAGTCTGGTGGATTTTTTATTTATAACTCTTCTGCTGGAGTATATCATCCGAGTATCCTTGGCGCTGCAAGTTGGAGACCCACTTGATTTAGCATTGTCCTTGTGGTACTCCGTGGTGGGTGGGGAGTTTGGATGATGAACCTTGTACACTAACTATAGAATACAAAAAATAACCAACACGAAACAAACGTCAACTGGACGGTAATGATGATGGCCAGCGACCATTTAAATCAACTGAATACCGGCCATGATTTTAGTATTTGAGACACTTGAAACGTCACCTTTAAAATTAAACCCTTTTGCAGTGTCAGAGGGTCCCCATGGTATTGCGAGTGAGGTCCGAAATATCAAACGACTGTGCTCAAGCTATTTGTTCATCAAATGAAGCAGGAAACAACAGTCAACAAATCTGATGTCAACTCAGCTGTTTGTTCGCATACCTGTTTCGGTATCTCCACAGAGAACTTTGAACACTAGCAAAGGAATTGTCAGAGACCAGGATCAGATAAGAGTGAATTAGATATAGTCACAGAAATTACAGAAAAGGGGGTGACGTTTGTGAAAGGATTCATAACCCGGAAAAACTCTTAAACTAAAGGAAGAAACGCCTACCTATTCCATTTTTCTTATCCAACAGCTCCAAAATCAATTACAGCAGGATATTGCCATCTCAACGTTGACGCTTATCTTCCCAATTCGCTGAGATGTTTTAAATGCCAAATGTATGGTCATGGTATAAACAACTGCACAAATTCTATTACATGCACTCACTGCAGCAGAAAAATCCTTGTTACTGAAGACTTTGACAGCAACTTTACAAAATGCACCAACTGCTCTGGAACTCATTCATCTTTTTGCAAAAGAATGTCCGATCTGGCGACTACAAATTGAAATTAATAAAATTAGATTAATGCCAAAATCCTTGTTGTTCACACACCAGACCAAAAAGAGTCCTGTGCTTCAGTTACAATAACAGGAACAAATCAAACTGTAACTTCAACTGTGTCCACTTCATCAACGCAATGCAAAACTAATTTGACATGGGCTGACACTGTTGAACCCGAAGTCTACTCTCCTGACCAGTCAGTGCAAACTGGTGCCTCAATATCAACAACAACTGCTACAGCAGAAGTTCAATTTCGGCCATCTTCCCAAGAACATCACCACAGCCCACTTCCAAACTTCTCTCTGTGAATAACGGTAAGCAACTACCAAAACAAAAAAAATCAAACCGATAAACGAATCTGAAAAAATACCATAAAGGTAGAACCTCAAAAGAGGCAGAAAATAGAATCCAAATTTATAATAAGTTTGGATCTCTCGAAGACATGGATATCTCTGAAAACATCCAGTGTAGGAGCTTGGCGCCCACAAAAAAGGACAAGGGGTAGATCCCAAATCAACACACACACACACACACCGCGTGTGTATATGCAATGATGATTCGAGTACTTATCTGCTTCCTGCAACTGGCACCTACTCTTCAATGGATTTGTCTCTTGCAGACTCTACTCTTCTTAATGAATTTGATTAGTCAGTCCACAATGACCTTTGAGGAAGTGATCACTTTCCAACAATATCATCAGCTATTTTTCCAAATGATTCTTTATCTTATACACAATAGAACTCCTCCCTCTCAACCGGAGCTCCAGATAAGGCGTGGATTTGCGTATTTCACTCAATAAAAATCACATTTTCTCAATTAATTACAAATCTGAGAGTACGAAAAAAACTTGCCAAAATCACTTAAAACCCAATAGGTCTGTAATACCTTGCGTACTTCAGTCATTTAACTAATCTGACTTGTGTATAATTCGTCGTAGCACCCAAACTCTACATCAGCATCCGCTAATGGTAGGCATTGCCTATATATACATATTCTCTTATAGCCCTAGCCAACGTTCGGGTTTACACTACTCAACATGGAAGTCACGTGACTATTATTTATAAATAGTGGCCAAATGTTTGGCAGTATGACAATTACTGATGTTTGGACTCGACAAATGTAATACTCTTCATAGTGAAATTTCGTTAGCTCAGACTCAGAGCTAAATGCTCAAAACAAGGTCAAAGCCACACATACTTTTGCTGTGACAGTTCTTTCTTTTTCCTTCGGAGTATTTGATTGGACAAAACAAAACGTGCCTATCAGTTCGGGAGAGCAGAGTTTTTGCACATATATTTATCGGATGATCTTCTGGTGATGCATGTCAAGACTTTCAATGAAAGCAGATTGTAAGTATCGATACTGTAGTCAAACATGTTGACAATGGCTCGCATGTTTGGGGTACCGTATCATAAATATTTGCGTATTGCTGACTAAGACCATTCGAGAGGAGAGTTATAACAACTCTCACCCAAATCCCTGTATGTGGGATACGACGAAAGCTTTAAAGATATGGGACCGACTTCCATAACAAGAGTAAAGTGGGATCAAATGTACTCTAGGCTGTTGTGTTTGGGCGTTTGGGACAATATGGTCACAGGTGCTGGTTTGTTTCAACACCATGGTTTTTCGCTGTTTTTGACAATGTTTCAATATACTCATGCTCAAAGAATTAGTTGCTTCACTGCATGTTCTGTCATGTCGTATGAAGTGCCCATTAAGCAGACATAAAGGGGCATTTGCTATGGTGGGTAAATGATCACACCACGCTGAAGTTATATGACTATCAAATTTGAGGGTGTTCCCATACTTCTTGTGTCTAGCATATTATTAGTCATTTAACCAAGACACTAACGAAAGATTACGAAATGGAAATCCGATGCATTTTCTGTACATTAACGTTCTTTGATTAATGGTCGACTGAATACATACATAGTTACAAAAAAAGCGGTTGTGTGTTTGGGTTCGAGAGTAATTTGAGTAAGGCACGTGATGAGTGTGCTTTAAAAGGATGGACTGTATTGCAACAGGTACGTCAGGATCATGAATGACTGAACAGGACTGCTGTTGCGTGTCTTGGCTGCATTTACAACATGGAGTACTCTTCCGATGACTGTGTGCAAGACTGCTTCTTCTAAACATTCAGAACAACCGAAAGTCTTTACAGCTGTTCCGCGAATATTTAGATGCTAATCTCTCTAGAGAGAATTTATCAGTGACTCCGAGCAGCTGTCCTGTACTATCAGCAAGTAAGTGAAATATGATAACTATCATAACTTCAAATATAAAGAAAACTCTGAACAATGCAAGTTTAATTGTGAGATTTTAGATGGTCTAGACAACATTAAGTCTTCATTACACAAGAACGATACTACTGGTACTAGCTCAAGTCGTTCCTATGGCATTTCACATGCTCAAAACAATCAACGTGCAGGGCAACATGAGATGCTCATTGCTCTTTTCGGAACGCACGAGATGATTGATAGCACTTCTGTTTTTACAGAAACCACATTGTATATATGTTATGAGGTTATTGGTTTCCAAGTACCAAACAAGTCGATTATTTATCATGCGTCCCATGGTCTTGCTAACTCAGCTAGTTAGTGAAATGGGCCTATAATTGGAAGGATGAGTATGATCGCGTCCAGGTTTGGGGATTGGAACGACTATAGCATCGTGCCATGAGGAAGGGAAAGGTCTATTTTTCTAAATGTCATCAAAAGTATGTAAGAGTGTCTCCAAACATGATTCAGGTAAGTGTTTCAGGAGTTGATAGTGGATGCTATCAGCTCCAGAAGCAGTGTCGTGGGCCTGATCAAGAGCAGTATGAAGCTCATGTATCGAAAAGGTTTATCTACCTGAATTCGAAAAATATCAAAAACAGCAAGAAAAGAAAGCTATTAATTTCAATTCAGATAATGGGGAAGACTACAATGAAACCTTTTCGAAGTGCTATCAATCATCTCGTGCGTTTGGAATGTTTTGTTAAGAAAATCAACATATATATAAATAAGCAGCATGCAGTGTCGATCTTTTCGATTTAGAAAAAGCGTACGACACGACATGGAAACATTGGGATTTTAAAATATTTACATTACTTTGGAGACTTTACTTTACGAGTCCGATTGCCTCAATTTATATCCAACTTTTGAAATGACAGGCAATTTCAAGTTCAACCCTGTCTGATCATTACAGTCATGATCAGGGATTCCCACAAGGTATTTTGTCTGTCACATTGTTTAGTATTAAAATCAACAGTTTATCAAAGGTTTTAAATGAACGCCAACCGCAGTTATGTGTAAACAAAATAGATGAATGATGTCTTGAAAACGGCTTTAAATTTTCTAAATCAAAAACTAATTGCATATATTTTTGCCGTAAATATAAACCACATGAGGATACGGAACTGTGCTCAAATGGCACTCCCATCAAAGTTGTCAGGGAGGCCAGGTTGTTAGGTCTGATTTTTCCCTCACATTTAACTTTTCTCCCGCATATCAAAACCCTAAAAACTAAATGCCTGAAGGCACTTGATTTATTGAAAGTCGTGTCTAATTCAAAGTGGGGAGGTGATCAAGCTACCCTCCTACACCTATATAGATCACTTGTCCGTTCGAAGCTTGATTATGACTCAAATGTACATGGTGGATCCTGCAAAAGCAACCTAAAACTATTAGATTCTGTTCATCATCAAGGTCTAAGAGTTTATCTTGGCTCCTTTCGAACCTGTTGACAGCCTGTACGTCGAGGCTGATGAACCATCTCTTGAGCGCTTCCGTATAAAATTCGCTTTACAGTATATAACAAAACTGTATTCCAATGAGTCAAACCCTGCATACAACTATGTCTTCAATCCTTTGTATGAGGATTTATACAATAAGAAATCTTCTCTTGTGCCGCCTGTTGCTTTACGAATAAAACCATGTGTTTCTGCTGCCGGCATTGAACTGAATAATATAGCTCCTTCCCAGCTTCTTTCTTCTCCTCATTGGCAGGTGTTTATGCCACAAGTTGACCAAACATTAACTTCATTTAAAAAGTCAGAAATAAATGAATTATAAACAAGAAGACGTACTGCAAAATTATTGTCCTCCCGAGAGGGTGCGTAAGCCCACAAACTTCCAAAGTAACATCAAACCATCCGCTGTTTTAATCACAGTATGTAAGTCTTTTTATATGTATGGCTAGATGTGCCTAAATTGCTACCGACTGAGGGTCTGGTGTAAATCCAGCCAGGGTCCATGCAGGTAGCAAAAGTAATGTAAGTCCCCATGGTCCCTAGTGTGGTGATCTACCTTCAGTTATTGGCAACCTATAACTCATTTTTATATTGTATTGTCCACTATAGTTAAACTGTTTTAGATTCAATTACTAGTCTTAAATGGACATTTGTGATATATATTAGTGGTTTTACTGTTCTTTGTCACCAGGGTTTTAGTTTATTATATTTGTTCATTCTACAATATCATTATTACGTCACATGTTTGCAATATTGTCGATGTGACGATAAATATTAACTCCGATGCATGAGCCACACCATACAGCCACCAGTTTCCACCTTGCCACACACAACCAGGCAATGAAATCTCGACCTTAAAATGCAAAATCTGTAAACTTGATAGAAATAATGGTCCATACAAATTTGGACCTCGAAGGTTTCAAAATCAGGATTGACTCTCAGCGCATGCCCATGACGGAACATGCAAAAGAAAGTATCGGTTTTGGTAGACGTTATACAGATGTCCATCCACAGCCTAAATGTTGCCATTGCCTCCTTTATAACTTGGTACTTAAAGGAGTATTGTTGTAGGAGGGCTATATTCATTTCAGCGTTTTGAGATCAGTCTGATCTATTTTGAAACCTCACTGTTTCGAAATCCATCAGAGTATTGTTCCAGTTAGAATGTCTGGCAGCATGATGTGACACCAACTCCCATGAATGGTCTATTGACTTGGTGTAAAACAATCTATTTTTAAACGTTCAATAATCTGATTTATCGTTCCGGTTAGCTATTCTCGAAACGTTCGTAGCCCTGTGAACTTCTTAAGCCCATTCTTAACACATTGGCTACGATCAAAGTTAAGAATTCTTAGGGCTACGAACGCTTCGAGAATAAGGGCCCTGAATATGCAACACCATGTCTTTTCATTCAGAACAAATTATATGTTCTATATTAAGTAAGTGAAACACCTAAAGACATGTGACTATTCCAGCTGATACTGGTTAAAAACATAATTGCTTGTGTGGTGAGTTAAACAGTTATCTTATTAATCGTTTTGAATATGCGATGCTTCCATATGCGCAAATACCGAACTGAAATACGTTTGCTTGTGGTTGTCAACCTCGACCTGTCTATCTCTACATGCGATGAATTCATGATGGTATTTTTTAAGAAACAACCAACACAGTATATGGACGAACAGCCTTATCTTTAGTTGAAGGAGAGATATGAAAGTAAGCTGGCAACAGTGTCACTATTTTTTAGCGTTACAAGTTCATTGTTATTGATTCCATGGTCGTCAATGAGGGTCACACTGTGGAAATATGCGCACATTTCACACGTCTATCTATATGGATGCCTGATTCTATTAGTGTTAGGGTGTGCTTATCATGTGTTTTACACACGTGTTCCTACACTATATAGCATGGTCACATCTCGCTGAATCTGATATAGTCATGCGGCTAGCGTTAGCCATCATTACAGTCTATTTGTGTGGGGAGGTGATCTCCGACACCACAGTCACCATCTACAATGAGTGGCTCTCCCAGGGTGGACGAGTCCATTATGAAGTGGACAGATGGAACAAATTCAACGGTCTAGTTAACTCGAACTTGATCTCAAAATGCAAAGATATTGGTGCTGAATCCGGGCGTTGGATAAACAGAGACTTGAAAGGCCATCTATTCGCAAATGTACGTAATTAATGTTATTGTTCTACTGAAACGTATCCTTAGAAATTAATCAAACAGGTTTTCAGTGTGAAATGTCGAATTGAACTGTAGGGAAAATATTTCTGTTATCGAGTCAAATCTTCAAAAGTTATTTTGTCAAGAGTACAACATCAGCCGCAAGACAGCTTTAATGTCAACACATATTACATGGAGGACATTTTGATTCCTCTCATGGCTACAATGTGTCCACTTCGAGTGTTCCCTGTCGTGATAGTGCTTGAATATTTCTAAAGGCGGCGTACAACCACATAGCTCACTCACTCCCTCGGTGCTGCCATATGGTTATACGTTCATTCTGCTTGAAACATATCAGAATATACGAGACCTACATTCGTTTCAGCATTTTGACTGATATGCTTGAAACCTCAATGGTTCGAACCCCATCAAAGTGTCATTGCAGTTAAAATACCTGACATCATGACGTTCCACCAACACTACTGATAATCTGATACATAGTCTATCGTCAGTAACACTTGGTATAACACGATTTCAATTTTCAGTTATTGTTCAATTAATTGTTCTGAATATGAAACACCGTCATGTCGTTAAATCCATTAAAAATCCAAGGTTTGTATGAACTGAATGCAACCAAATGCCTGAATACACTGTGAATATTCCAACTATAATTGGTTTGAAATTGGTCACCTAATTATTCTTTCAGTGGGGTTAAACGTGGCATATCCACACAGTTCAGTCATGCTTCTGTTTATGTCTTTGATTTTCTCACAAATCTATATGAATTTACCAGTGGCATCAAAGTTCAAGTCACCATGGTTACCCAGATCCACAGTACTTACAAGACCGTAGCCTTCAGAGCAACACCTTTAACAAGTACATGGAGCAAGTCCACGGTTTTGGAAATGGCGTCAAGAATATTGTATGGGAAATTAAAGGTATGCAATTTGACCATATATCAATGAAGGCGTCTATGATAGTTTCTGGATACAATGGAACTATTCAATACATTACAGAACTATTTAGTGTGCAAAGTGAAAATCAGTCGGTTAGAGGACATTCATGATCTTGATATAGTAGTATTTTCATGCTTGTCCAGCCGGCTTCAGTGAGTTGGAAGACGTTACCTTCTGTGATCATGACAGAGTTCCACCAAGCATCCGTTTAAATTCTTATAACTGAATTTGCTCAAAGAAAGAGGAAATTAGACTCACAGTTGTGTCACAAATATGTCGAACATAATTTACAGCAACGGATAATCTCTTCCAGAACAACTTTCATTTTGTGTAAAATAATACACAATATCCATATCTGGTAACTTTACTGTCTTGAAACTGTAACTGGAAAGTTATCTTCCTTTAAGGGCGTTGCCTTATTTGGGAAATGATGTATTTCCTAGGTCTCAGTTGGCCAAACTGGATCGACAAGTCGCACCACCAAGGCAAGTTCCCTAATAACGTAGACGCTGCTGCAGAGTTCGTGTCTCTCATGGTTCAGGGTGCCAAGGATTATACCGGAGGACCCCTCCCAGCTTACTTTGAAGTCATAAACGAACCAGACGCTTCATGGCAGGCTCTGGACTCAGGGACTGTCTTGAACTTTCACAAATCTGTAGCTCAAAAGCTCAAATCAAGATTTGGCATCAAGGTGGGAGGTCCAACATATACTGGCTATATAATCAGAACAGATGCTGATAACTTCCGTTTGTGGGAGAGAAATAGAGAGTTTATGGACATGTCTCTGGATCACATGGACTTCTTTTCCTTTCATGCTTACAACGATATTAATGTATCCGGTGGAAGTCATGAGTTTCACGGTATCAACGAAGCACGACTGGTTGCCTTGATTGACATGATTGAGAACTATTCTCATAAAACGAAAGGAAGGAGCTTTCCTATAATTATCAGTGAGTTTGGCAGAGGCCCAGTTCATGGAATCAGTCAGGACGCACATTCAGGAATTGTAGATTTTGGTACTTTGTACCTTGGATTTGGACACATGTTTACTTACCTGAATCTTAGAGAGTTTATGGAAAGAGCCATCGTTTTCCTTCTGGCCAATGAGCAATATCCAGGTCATAACAGTCTCAACTGGTCCCTGTTCACGAAGGATGGGCATGAAACAGCACTTGCAAACTACTTCCATTTCTTTAAAAATTTGTACTACGATCAGAAGTTTCTGAGGGTTGAAAGTGCGTACACCGGGTGGGAGAGAGTAGTTTCACCTCTTGCCCTCGCAAACCCAAAAAACAAAGATGTTATGGTACTCCTTTATAACTACGGAAAGCAATGGCAGAATGTAAAGCTGGACTTCCACAACGGCTGGATCCACCCAACAACAGGTGTGTCTACTTGCCTTCAGTACCAGAATGGCAATCCAGTAATGCACTGGAACGTCCACTTTGACACCACCAAAAACAATGGGAAAGTCGGTCTCCCGGGAGAATGTGTCTGTTACTACAAGTTCGGTACCAACTACAACTTTGGAGGCGTCAAGACTAACAATGAAAATACCTACTATGGAAAGGATATGGTCATTCCGATTAGTAACGGACATGCACAAACCACGATTCAGGTACCAGGATCCGGCTTCCATACTGCTCGTCTTAGGATCGGTGTAAGCAGAAGCAAGAGCGAAAACGGAAAACCCACTGTAACCTTTAATGGGTATACATTGTCATCCACCTACAGTCTGTACGATTCAGACAAGAACAACGCCCCAACCAAATGGGAATTGTGGGAATTCTCAGTCCCTGCAAATAGAGTTCATTCTTCCAACACAGTCGGTATGTCCTTGGGTGGAAATGGAGGCCATGTTAGCTCTGTCGCACTAGTTGTTGGACACCTTCAATAATAAAGAGTAGTGAAAAAATAAACATCATTTTTGTCGTTGGACTTTTCCCTTGAACGTATTTCCATTGCTCGAATCTGTTATCAAAGAATTTGCTTATGGTGCATGTCTTGTCCTTAAAGGGGGAAGCTCTTTCACGCTGACAGTTCTAGGTGAACACATGGAGATATTGCTTTACTTTTAAAATTTATCTTGACATAACTCGAACTAGTAGAATGTCCATGGTTTTGCATGGACATTGTGGGAGATATGCGTATGGAAAGCAATAAGAAATCACATCAGTTGGTCAAGACTGTGTATTTGGAAATCAGGATTGATAACGATTGTGGTGCGAAGAAATTCAGCAACTACATCAGAAAGTCTTGGCAAGCTCTTCCGTGGAGTCCTGTTTTTGAAATATGATTTACAAAAGAATTGCTATTTGATTGCCATGATTATAGTGCTAATAATGAAGGCACACTATATTATTGATGTTTCTTTTGTAAATTTCCAAATCAATATACATTTAATCCACGCGCAGGAGGTTTAATGTGTATCTAAATTCGTAAAGGACAGCGTTTTCAAATAATTATCATTTTCATGAATATGATGTCTAGAACGTAGAAAAACACAAATAGTAGAGTTGCATTATTACCTTGCAGGGATTCGTTATGGAAATGGCGAATTTTAGTATGAAAGCTTATTGTTATGTTACCTTGGTAATTTCCCAGGTCTACTGGATAAGATCCAGATGTCCAGGAATTATAATCTCAGTTACTATATATCAGTGTCTCCTTTCACAAAGCCTTAAAGTGATCGTATGTCACTAGGGTAGCATCAGAGCAATGTTGAAGAATGAGAGTGAAGTTAACCTTAGTAAAGGTTGCTTCGTGAAAGGACTCCCAGAAAAGTATTAACCGATGTCCTTTAACATTAGTCACTATGAGTACCGGTCAAAGGGTATGTTAACCCTTAAAAAGAGTTACAGTATATTGTACCATAATGATCACAATCGTGATTGGATAATCACGATAGGAAATTATATAATGACAGCCTCCAAACCAAATAAAGAGAAAGCATATACATCGATAGCATAGATGGGCAAAGAAAAATATGATAGCGACATTTCCCAGGGAATTTGCCTCTATAGGCTAAAGAGGTGTACCTGTATTTGACACTAGATAATGCAACAGTGCAAATATTTTAGGTCCCAAGATCAGAAATGACTACAAGAATTGTTTTAGGTCACATGGATTGTAGATTTAAATTAATGGAGCGATGCAGTGACATTTGAGGATAACCATGTTCGTGTAAGAATAGGCCACGTGAACTGGGTAACGCTAAGAGCTGTTCAAACATCTGTGTGGACCCGGGTTGACTAGGTCCATTGCAAGGAGAGACCGAATTGGGCAACCTGTTTGCCATGGGTTGCGTCCCATGTCGTTGGAGGACAGTTGTCTGGTGGCTGAGGGCAGTAGGACCCTGAACAGTGTACCTTTCACTCAACACACCAATTTGGCCCTTACGTCACCTAGACGGGTAGCAGAATCGGTCCGATTCTGTCAATCGGCTGGTCACACCAAGCCCTGTGTATGGACCTTCTTTATGTGTCATGACACAAATTTCATTTGAAAATGTTTTACTTGAGGTTTGGGCACAATTGTTCACACAAGATCATTATGATTTTGAAATATATGATTTGCAAGATTGCCTAGAGTCGTATGTCCAGAAGCAGTGGCTCATGATCCAGTCTGGTGGATTTTTTATTTATAACTCTTCTGCTGGAGTATATCATCCGAGTATCCTTGGCGCTGCAAGTTGGAGACCCACTTGATTTAGCATTGTCCTTGTGGTACTCCGTGGTGGGTGGGGAGTTTGGATGATGAACCTTGTACACTAACTATAGAATACAAAAAATAACCAACACGAAACAAACGTCAACTGGACGGTAATGATGATGGCCAGCGACCATTTAAATCAACTGAATACCGGCCATGATTTTAGTATTTGAGACACTTGAAACGTCACCTTTAAAATTAAACCCTTTTGCAGTGTCAGAGGGTCCCCATGGTATTGCGAGTGAGGTCCGAAATATCAAACGACTGTGCTCAAGCTATTTGTTCATCAAATGAAGCAGGAAACAACAATCAACAAATCTGATGTCAACTCAGCTGTTTGCTCGCATACCTGTTTCGGTATCTCCACAGAGAACTTTGAACACTAGCAAAGGAATTGTCAGAGACCAGGATCAGATAAGAGTGAATTAGATATAGTCACAGAAATTACAGAAAAGGGGGTGACGTTTGTGAAAGGATTCATAACCCGGAAAAACTCTTAAACTAAAGGAAGAAACGCCTACCTATTCCATTTTTCTTATCCAACAGCTCCAAAATCAATTACAGCAGGATATTGCCATCTCAACGTTGACGCTTATCTTCCCAATTCGCTGAGATGTTTTAAATGCCAAATGTATGGTCATGGTATAAACAACTGCACAAATTCTATTACATGCACTCACTGCAGCAGAAAAATCCTTGTTACTGAAGACTTTGACAGCAACTTTACAAAATGCACCAACTGCTCTGGAACTCATTCATCTTTTTGCAAAAGAATGTCCGATCTGGCGACTACAAATTGAAATTAATAAAATTAGATTAATGCCAAAATCCTTGTTGTTCACACACCAGACCAAAAAGAGTCCTGTGCTTCAGTTACAATAACAGGAACAAATCAAACTGTAACTTCAACTGTGTCCACTTCATCAACGCAATGCAAAACTAATTTGACATGGGCTGACACTGTTGAACCCGAAGTCTACTCTCCTGACCAGTCAGTGCAAACTGGTGCCTCAATATCAACAACAACTGCTACAGCAGAAGTTCAATTTCGGCCATCTTCCCAAGAACATCACCACAGCCCACTTCCAAACTTCTCTCTGTGAATCATTCATCTTTTTGCAAAAGAATGTCCGATCTGGCGACTACAAATTGAAATTAATAAAATTAGATTAATGCCAAAATCCTTGTTGTTCACACACCAGACCAAAAAGAGTCCTGTGCTTCAGTTACAATAACAGGAACAAATCAAACTGTAACTTCAACTGTGTCCACTTCATCAACGCAATGCAAAACTAATTTGACATGGGCTGACACTGTTGAACCCGAAGTCTACTCTCCTGACCAGTCAGTGCAAACTGGTGCCTCAATATCAACAACAACTGCTACAGCAGAAGTTCAATTTCGGCCATCTTCCCAAGAACATCACCACAGCCCACTTCCAAACTTCTCTCTGTGAATAACGGTAAGCAACTACCAAAACAAAAAAAATCAAACCGATAAACGAATCTGAAAAAATACCATAAAGGTAGAACCTCAAAAGAGGCAGAAAATAGAATCCAAATTTATAATAAGTTTGGATCTCTCGAAGACATGGATATCTCTGAAAACATCCAGTGTAGGAGCTTGGCGCCCACAAAAAAGGACAAGGGGTAGATCCCAAATCAACACACACACACACACACCGCGTGTGTATATGCAATGATGATTCGAGTACTTATCTGCTTCCTGCAACTGGCACCTACTCTTCAATGGATTTGTCTCTTGCAGACTCTACTCTTCTTAATGAATTTGATTAGTCAGTCCACAATGACCTTTGAGGAAGTGATCACTTTCCAACAATATCATCAGCTATTTTTCCAAATGATTCTTTATCTTATACACGATGGAACTTTATCTTATACACAATAGAACTCCTCCCTCTCAACCGGAGCTCCAGATAAGGCGTGGATTTGCGTATTTCACTCAATAAAAATCACATTTTCTCAATTAATTACAAATCTGAGAGTACGAAAAAAACTTGCCAAAATCACTTAAAACCCAATAGGTCTGTAATACCTTGCGTACTTCAGTCATTTAACTAATCTGACTTGTGTATAATTCGTCGTAGCACCCAAACTCTACATCAGCATCCGCTAATGGTAGGCATTGCCTATATATACATATTCTCTTATAGCCCTAGCCAACGTTCGGGTTTACACTACTCAACATGGAAGTCACGTGACTATTATTTATAAATAGTGGCCAAATGTTTGGCAGTATGACAATTACTGATGTTTGGACTCGACAAATGTAATACTCTTCATAGTGAAATTTCGTTAGCTCAGACTCAGAGCTAAATGCTCAAAACAAGGTCAAAGCCACACATACTTTTGCTGTGACAGTTCTTTCTTTTTCCTTCGGAGTATTTGATTGGACAAAACAAAACGTGCCTATCAGTTCGGGAGAGCAGAGTTTTTGCACATATATTTATCGGATGATCTTCTGGTGATGCATGTCAAGACTTTCGATGAAAGCAGATTGTAAGTATCGATACTGTAGTCAAACATGTTGACAATGGCTCGCATGTTTGGGGTACCGTATCATAAATATTTGCGTATTGCTGACTAAGACCATTCGAGAGGAGAGTTATAACAACTCTCACCCAAATCCCTGTATGTGGGATACGACGAAAGCTTTAAAGATATGGGACCGACTTCCATAACAAGAGTAAAGTGGGATCAAATGTACTCTAGGCTGTTGTGTTTGGGCGTTTGGGACAATATGGTCACAGGTGCTGGTTTGTTTCAACACCATGGTTTTTCGCTGTTTTTGACAATGTTTCAATATACTCATGCTCAAAGAATTAGTTGCTTCACTGCATGTTCTGTCATGTCGTATGAAGTGCCCATTAAGCAGACATAAAGGGGCATTTGCTATGGTGGGTAAATGATCACACCACGCTGAAGTTATATGACTATCAAATTTGAGGGTGTTCCCATACTTCTTGTGTCTAGCATATTATTAGTCATTTAACCAAGACACTAACGAAAGATTACGAAATGGAAATCCGATGCATTTTCTGTACATTAACGTTCTTTGATTAATGGTCGACTGAATACATACATAGTTACAAAAAAAGCGGTTGTGTGTTTGGGTTCGAGAGTAATTTGAGTAAGGCACGTGATGAGTGTGCTTTAAAAGGATGGACTGTATTGCAACAGGTACGTCAGGATCATGAATGACTGAACAGGACTGCTGTTGCGTGTCTTGGCTGCATTTACAACATGGAGTACTCTTCCGATGACTGTGTGCAAGACTGCTTCTTCTAAACATTCAGAACAACCGAAAGTCTTTACAGCTGTTCCGCGAATATTTAGATGCTAATCTCTCTAGAGAGAATTTATCAGTGACTCCGAGCAGCTGTCCTGTACTATCAGCAAGTAAGTGAAATATGATAACTATCATAACTTCAAATATAAAGAAAACTCTGAACAATGCAAGTTTAATTGTGAGATTTTAGATGGTCTAGACAACATTAAGTCTTCATTACACAAGAACGATACTACCGGTACTAGCTCAAGTCGTTCCTATGGCATTTCACATGCTCAAAACAATCAACGTGCAGGGCAACATGAGATGCTCATTGCTCTTTTCGGAACGCACGAGATGATTGATAGCACTTCTGTTTTTACAGAAACCACACTGTATATATGTTATGAGGTTATTGGTTTCCAAGTACCAAACAAGTCGATTATTTATCATGCGTCCCATGGTCTTGCTAACTCAGCTAGATAGTGAAATGGGCCTATAATTGGAAGGATGAGTATGATCGCGTCCAGGTTTGGGGATTGGAACGACTATAGCATCGTGCCATGAGGAAGGGAAAGGTCTATTTTTCTAAATGTCATCAAAATTATGTAAGAGTGTCTCCAAACATGATTCAGGTAAGTGTTTCAGGAGTTGATAGTGGATGCTATCAGCTCCAGAAGCAGTGTCGTGGGCCTGATCAAGAGCAGTATGAAGCTCATGTATCGAAAAGGTTTATCTACCTGAATTCGAAAAATATCAAAAACAGCAAGAAAAGAAAGCTATTAATTTCAATTCAGATAATGGGGAAGACTACAATGAAACCTTTTCGAAGTGCTATCAATCATCTCGTGCGTTTGGAATGTTTTGTTAAGAAAATCAACATATATATAAATAAGCAGCATGCAGTGTCGATCTTTTCGATTTAGAAAAAGCGTACGACACGACATGGAAACATTGGGATTTTAAAATATTTACATTACTTTGGAGACTTTACTTTACGAGTCCGATTGCCTCAATTTATATCCAACTTTTGAAATGACAGGCAATTTCAAGTTCAACCCTGTCTGATCATTACAGTCATGATCAGGGATTCCCACAAGGTATTTTGTCTGTCACATTGTTTAGTATTAAAATCAACAGTTTATCAAAGGTTTTAAATGAACGCCAACCGCAGTTATGTGTAAACAAAATAGATGAATGATGTCTTGAAAACGGCTTTAAATTTTCTAAATCAAAAACTAATTGCATATATTTTTGCCGTAAATATAAACCACATGCATATGAGGATACGGAACTGTGCTCAAATGGCACTCCCATCAAAGTTGTCAGGGAGGCCAGGTTGTTAGGTCTGATTTTTCCCTCACATTTAACTTTTCTCCCGCATATCAAAACCCTAAAAACTAAATGCCTGAAGGCACTTGATTTATTGAAAGTCGTGTCTAATTCAAAGTGGGGAGGTGATCAAGCTACCCTCCTACACCTATATAGATCACTTGTCCGTTCGAAGCTTGATTATGACTCAAATGTACATGGTGGATCCTGCAAAAGCAACCTAAAACTATTAGATTCTGTTCATCATCAAGGTCTAAGAGTTTATCTTGGCTCCTTTCGAACCTGTTGACAGCCTGTACGTCGAGGCTGATGAACCATCTCTTGAGCGCTTCCGTATAAAATTCGCTTTACAGTATATAACAAAACTGTATTCCAATGAGTCAAACCCTGCATACAACTATGTCTTCAATCCTTTGTATGAGGATTTATACAATAAGAAATCTTCTCTTGTGCCGCCTGTTGCTTTACGAATAAAACCATGTGTTTCTGCTGCCGGCATTGAACTGAATAATATAGCTCCTTCCCAGCTTCTTTCTTCTCCTCATTGGCAGGTGTTTATGCCACAAGTTGACCAAACATTAACTTCATTTAAAAAGTCAGAAATAAATGAATTATAAACAAGAAGACGTACTGCAAAATTATTGTCCTCCCGAGAGGGTGCGTAAGCCCACAAACTTCCAAAGTAACATCAAACCATCCGCTGTTTTAATCACAGTATGTAAGTCTTTTTATATGTATGGCTAGATGTGCCTAAATTGCTACCGACTGAGGGTCTGGTGTAAATCCAGCCAGGGTCCATGCAGGTAGCAAAAGTAATGTAAGTCCCCATGGTCCCTAGTGTGGTGATCTACCTTCAGTTATTGGCAACCTATAACTCATTTTTATATTGTATTGTCCACTATAGTTAAACTGTTTTAGATTCAATTACTAGTCTTAAATGGACATTTGTGATATATATTAGTGGTTTTACTGTTCTTTGTCACCAGGGTTTTAGTTTATTATATTTGTTCATTCTACAATATCATTATTACGTCACATGTTTGCAATATTGTCGATGTGACGATAAATATTAACTCCGATGCATGAGCCACACCATACAGCCACCAGTTTCCACCTTGCCACACACAACCAGGCAATGAAATCTCGACCTTAAAATGCAAAATCTGTAAACTTGATAGAAATAATGGTCCATACAAATTTGGACCTCGAAGGTTTCAAAATCAGGATTGACTCTCAGCGCATGCCCATGACGGAACATGCAAAAGAAAGTATCGGTTTTGGTAGACGTTATACAGATGTCCATCCACAGCCTAAATGTTGCCATTGCCTCCTTTATAACTTGGTACTTAAAGGAGTATTGTTGTAGGAGGGCTATATTCATTTCAGCGTTTTGAGATCAGTCTGATCTATTTTGAAACCTCACTGTTTCGAAATCCATCAGAGTATTGTTCCAGTTAGAATGTCTGGCAGCATGATGTGACACCAACTCCCATGAATGGTCTATTGACTTGGTGTAAAACAATCTATTTTTAAACGTTCAATAATCTGATTTATCGTTCCGGTTAGCTATTCTCGAAACGTTCGTAGCCCTGTGAACTTCTTAAGCCCATTCTTAACACATTGGCTACGATCAAAGTTAAGAATTCTTAGGGCTACGAACGCTTCGAGAATAAGGGCCCTGAATATGCAATACCATGTCTTTTCATTCAGAACAAATTATATATTCTATATTAAGTAAGTGAAACACCTAAAGACATGTGACTATTCCAGCTGATACTGGTTAAAAACATAATTGCTTGTGTGGTGAGTTAAACAGTTATCTTATTAATCGTTTTGAATATGCGATGCTTCCATATGCGCAAATACCGAACTGAAATACGTTTGCTTGTGGTTGTCAACCTCGACCTGTCTATCTCTACATGCGATGAATTCATGATGGTATTTTTTAAGAAACAACCAACACAGTATATGGACGAACAGCCTTATCTTTAGTTGAAGGAGAGATATGAAAGTAAGCTGGCAACAGTGTCACTATTTTTTAGCGTTACAAGTTCATTGTTATTGATTCCATGGTCGTCAATGAGGGTCACACTGTGGAAATATGCGCACATTTCACACGTCTATCTATATGGATGCCTGATTCTATTAGTGTTAGGGTGTGCTTATCATGTGTTTTACACACGTGTTCCTACACTATATAGCATGGTCACATCTCGCTGAATCTGATATAGTCATGCGGCTAGCGTTAGCCATCATTACAGTCTATTTGTGTGGGGAGGTGATCTCCGACACCACAGTCACCATCTACAATGAGTGGCTCTCCCAGGGTGGACGAGTCCATTATGAAGTGGACAGATGGAACAAATTCAACGGTCTAGTTAACTCGAACTTGATCTCAAAATGCAAAGATATTGGTGCTGAATCCGGGCGTTGGATAAACAGAGACTTGAAAGGCCATCTATTCGCAAATGTACGTAATTAATGTTATTGTTCTACTGAAACGTATCCTTAGAAATTAATCAAACAGGTTTTCAGTGTGAAATGTCGAATTGAACTGTAGGGAAAATATTTCTGTTATCGAGTCAAATCTTCAAAAGTTATTTTGTCAAGAGTACAACATCAGCCGCAAGACAGCTTTAATGTCAACACATATTACATGGAGGACATTTTGATTCCTCTCATGGCTACAATGTGTCCACTTCGAGTGTTCCCGGTCGTGATAGTGCTTGAATATTTCTAAAGGCGGCGTACAACCACATAGCTCACTCACTCCCTCGGTGCTGCCATATGGTTATACGTTCATTCTGCTTGAAACATATCAGAATATACGAGACCTACATTCGTTTCAGCATTTTGACTGATATGCTTGAAACCTCAATGGTTCGAACCCCATCAAAGTGTCATTGCAGTTAAAATACCTGACATCATGACGTTCCACCAACACTACTGATAATCTGATACATAGTCTATCGTCAGTAACACTTGGTATAAAACGATTTCAATTTTCAGTTATTGTTCAATTAATTGTTCTGAATATGAAACACCGTCATGTCGTTAAATCCATTAAAAATCCAAGGTTTGTATGAACTGAATGCAACCAAATGCCTGAATACACTGTGAATATTCCAACTATAATTGGTTTGAAATTGGTCACCTAATTATTCTTTCAGTGGGGTTAAACGTGGCATATCCACACAGTTCAGTCATGCTTCTGTTTATGTCTTTGATTTTCTCACAAATCTATATGAATTTACCAGTGGCATCAAAGTTCAAGTCACCATGGTTACCCAGATCCACAGTACTTACAAGACCGTAGCCTTCAGAGCAACACCTTTAACAAGTACATGGAGCAAGTCCACGGTTTTGGAAATGGCGTCAAGAATATTGTATGGGAAATTAAAGGTATGCAATTTGACCATATATCAATGAAGGCGTCTATGATAGTTTCTGGATACAATGGAACTATTCAATACATTACAGAACTATTTAGTGTGCAAAGTGAAAATCAGTCGGTTAGAGGACATTCATGATCTTGATATAGTAGTATTTTCATGCTTGTCCAGCCGGCTTCAGTGAGTTGGAAGACGTTACCTTCTGTGATCATGACAGAGTTCCACCAAGCATCCGTTTAAATTCTTATAACTGAATTTGCTCAAAGAAAGAGGAAATTAGACTCACAGTTGTGTCACAAATATGTCGAACATAATTTACAGCAACGGATAATCTCTTCCAGAACAACTTTCATTTTGTGTAAAATAATACACAATATCCATATCTGGTAACTTTACTGTCTTGAAACTGTAACTGGAAAGTTATCTTCCTTTAAGGGCGTTGCCTTATTTGGGAAATGATGTATTTCCTAGGTCTCAGTTGGCCAAACTGGATCGACAAGTCGCACCACCAAGGCAAGTTCCCTAATAACGTAGACGCTGCTGCAGAGTTCGTGTCTCTCATGGTTCAGGGTGCCAAGGATTATACCGGAGGACCCCTCCCAGCTTACTTTGAAGTCATAAACGAACCAGACGCTTCATGGCAGGCTCTGGACTCAGGGACTGTCTTGAACTTTCACAAATCTGTAGCTCAAAAGCTCAAATCAAGATTTGGCATCAAGGTGGGAGGTCCAACATATACTGGCTATATAATCAGAACAGATGCTGATAACTTCCGTTTGTGGGAGAGAAATAGAGAGTTTATGGACATGTCTCTGGATCACATGGACTTCTTTTCCTTTCATGCTTACAACGATATTAATGTATCCGGTGGAAGTCATGAGTTTCACGGTATCAACGAAGCACGACTGGTTGCCTTGATTGACATGATTGAGAACTATTCTCATAAAACGAAAGGAAGGAGCTTTCCTATAATTATCAGTGAGTTTGGCAGAGGCCCAGTTCATGGAATCAGTCAGGACGCACATTCAGGAATTGTAGATTTTGGTACTTTGTACCTTGGATTTGGACACATGTTTACTTACCTGAATCTTAGAGAGTTTATGGAAAGAGCCATCGTTTTCCTTCTGGCCAATGAGCAATATCCAGGTCATAACAGTCTCAACTGGTCCCTGTTCACGAAGGATGGGCATGAAACAGCACTTGCAAACTACTTCCATTTCTTTAAAAATTTGTACTACGATCAGAAGTTTCTGAGGGTTGAAAGTGCGTACACCGGGTGGGAGAGAGTAGTTTCACCTCTTGCCCTCGCAAACCCAAAAAACAAAGATGTTATGGTACTCCTTTATAACTACGGAAAGCAATGGCAGAATGTAAAGCTGGACTTCCACAACGGCTGGATCCACCCAACAACAGGTGTGTCTACTTGCCTTCAGTACCAGAATGGCAATCCAGTAATGCACTGGAACGTCCACTTTGACACCACCAAAAACAATGGGAAAGTCGGTCTCCCGGGAGAAGGTGTCTGTTACTACAAGTTCGGTACCAACTACAACTTTGGAGGCGTCAAGACTAACAATGAAAATACCTACTATGGAAAGGATATGGTCATTCCGATTAGTAACGGACATGCACAAACCACGATTCAGGTACCAGGATCCGGCTTCCATACTGCTCGTCTTAGGATCGGTGTAAGCAGAAGCAAGAGCGAAAACGGAAAACCCACTGTAACCTTTAATGGGTATACATTGTCATCCACCTACAGTCTGTACGATTCAGACAAGAACAACGCCCCAACCAAATGGGAATTGTGGGAATTCTCAGTCCCTGCAAATAGAGTTCATTCTTCCAACACAGTCGGTATGTCCTTGGGTGGAAATGGAGGCCATGTTAGCTCTGTCGCACTAGTTGTTGGACACCTTCAATAATAAAGAGTAGTGAAAAAATAAACATCATTTTTGTCGTTGGACTCCTTTTCCCTTGAACGTATTTCCATTGCTCGAATCTGTTATCAAAGAATTTGCTTATGGTGCATGTCTTGTCCTTAAAGGGGGAAGCTCTTTCACGCTGACAGTTCTAGGTGAACGCATGGAGATATTGCTTTACTTTTAAAATTTATCTTGACATAACTAGTAGAATGTCCATGGTTTTGCATGGACATTGTGGGAGATATGCGTATGGAAAGCAATAAGAAATCACATCAGTTGGTCAAGACTGTGTATTTGGAAATAAGGATTGAAAACGATTGTGGTGCCAAGAAATTCAGCAACTACACCAGAAAGTCTTGGCAAGCTCTTCCGTGGAGTCCTGTTTTTGAAATATGATTTACAAAAGAATTGCTATTTGATTGCCATGATTATAGTGCTAATAATGAAGGCACACTATATTATTGATGTTTCTTTTGTAAATTTCCAAATCAATATACATTTAATCCACGCGCAGGAGGTTTAATGTGTATCTAAATTCGTAAAGGACAGCGTTTTCAAATAATTATCATTTTCATGAATATGATGTCTAGAACGTAGAAAAACACAAATAGTAGAGTTGCATTATTACCTTGCAGGGATTCGTTATGGAAATGGCGAATTTTAGTATGAAAGCTTATTGTTATGTTACCTTGGTAATTTCCCAGGTCTACTGGATAAGATCCAGATGTCAAGGAATTATAATCTCAGTTACTATATATCAGTGTCTCCTTTCACAAAGCCTTAAAGTGATCGTATGTCACTAGGGTAGCATCAGAACAATGTTGAAGAATGAGAGTGAAGTTAACCTTAGTAAAAGCTGCTTCGTGAAAGGACTTCCAGAAAAGTAGGAACCGATGTCCTTTGACATTAGTCACTATGAGTACCGGTCAAAGGGTATGTTAACCCTTAAAAAGAATTACAGTACATTGTACCATAGTGATCACAATCGTGATTGGATAATCACGATAGGAAATTATATAATGACGGCCTCCAAACCAAATAAAGAGAAAGCATATACATCGATAGCATAGATGGGCAAAGAAAAATATGATAGCGACATTTCCCAGGGAATTTTCCTTTATAGGCTAAAGAGGTGTACCTGTATTTGACACTAGATAATGCAACAGTGCAAAAAATTTAGGTTCCAAGATCAGAAATGACTACAAGAATTAGTTTTTGGTTACATGGATTGTAGATTTAAATTAATGGAGCGATGCAGTGACATTTGAGGATAACCATGTTCGTGTAAGAATAGGCCACGTGAACTGGGTAACGCTAAGAGCTGTTCAAACATCCGTGTGGACCCGGGTTGACTAGGTCCATAGTAAGGAGAGACCGAATTTGGCAACCTGTTTGCCATGGGTTGCGTCCCATGTCGTTGGAGGACGGTTGTCTGGTGGCTGGGGGCAGTAGGACCCTGAACAGTGTTCCTTTCGCTCAACACACCAATTTGGTCCTCACTTCACCTAGACGGGTAGTAGAATCGGTGCGGTTCTGTCAATCGGATTGTCACACCAAGCCCTGTGTATGAACCTTCTTTATGTGTCATGACACAAATTTCATTTGAAAATGTTTTACTTGAGGTTTGGGCACAATTGTTCACACAAGATCATTATGATTTTGAAATATGATGATTTGCAAGATTGCCTAGAGTCGTATGTCCAGAAGCAGGGGCTCATGATCCAGTCTGGTGGATTTTTTATTTATAACTCTTCTGCTGGAGTATATCATCCGAGTATCCTTGGCGCTGCAAGTTGGAGACCCACTTGATTTAGCATTGTCCTTGTGGTACTCCGTGGTGGGTGGGGAGTTCGGATGATGAACCTTGTACACTAACTATTGAATACCAAAACGAAACAAACGTAAATTGGACGGTAATGATGATGGCCAGCGACCACTTAAATCAACTGAATACTGGCCACGATTTTAGTATTTGAGACACTTGACACGTCACCTTTAAAGTTAAACCCTTTTGCAGTGTCAGAGGGTCCCCATGGTATTGCGAGTGAGGTCCGAAATATCAAACGACTGTGCTCAAGCTATTTGTTCATCAAATGAAGCAGGAAACAACAATCAACAAATCTGATGTCAACTCAGCTGTTTGTTCGCATACCTGTTTCGGTATCTCCACAGAGAACTTTGAACACTAGCAAAGGAATTGTCAGAGACCAGGGTCAGATAAGAGTGAATTAGATATAGTCACAGAAATTACAGAAAAGGGGGTGACGTTTGTGAAACGATTCATAACCCGGAAAAACTCTTAAACTAAAGGAAGAAACGCCTACCTATTCCATTTTTCTTATCCAACAGCTCCAAAATCAATTACAGCAGGATATTGCCATCTCAACGTTGACGCTTATCTTCCCAATCCGCTGAGATGTTTTAAATGCCAAATGTATGGTCATGGTATAAACAACTGCACAAATTCTATTACATGCACTCACTGCAGCAGAAAAAAACCTTGTTACTGAAGACTTTGACAGCAACTTTACAAAATGCACCAACTGCTCTGGAACTCATTCATCTTTTTGCAAAAGAATAAGAATAATAATCAGTTACAATAACAGGAACAAATCAAACTGTAACTTCAACTGTGTCCACTTCATCAACGCAATGCAAAACTAATTTGACATGGGCTGACACTGTTGAACCCGAAGTCTACTCTCCTGACCAGTCAGTGCAAACTGGTGCCTCAATATCAACAACAACTGCTACAGCAGAAGTTCAATCTCGGCCATCTTCCCAAGAACAATCATCACCACAGCCCACTTCCAAACTTCTCTCTGTGAATAACGGTAAGCAACTACCAAAACAAAAAAAATCAAACCGATAAACGAATCTGAAAAAATACCATAAAGGTAGAACCTCAAAAGAGGCAGAAAATAGAATCCAAATTTATAATAAGTTTGGATCTCTCGAAGACATGGATATCTCTGAAAACATCCAGTGTAGGAGCTTGGCGCCCACAAAAAAGGACAAGGGGTAGATCCCAAATCAACACACACACACACACACACACACACACACCGCGTGTGTATATGCAATGATGATTCGAGTACTTATCTGCTCCCTGCAACTGGCACCTACTCTTCACTGGATTTGTCTCTTGCATACTCTACTCTTCTTAATGAATTTGATTAGTCAGTCCACAATGACCTTTGAGGAAGTGATCACTATCCAACAATATCATCAGCTATTTTTCCAAATGATTCTTTATCTTATACACGATGGAACTTTATCTTATACACAATAGAACTCCTCCCTCTCAACCGGAGCTCCAGATAAGGCGTGGATTTGCGTATTTCACTCAATAAAAATCACATTTTCTCAATTAATTACAAATCTGAGAGTACGAAAAAAACTTGCCAAAATCACTTAAAACCCAATAGGTCTGTAATACCTTGCGTACTTCAGTCATTTAACTAATCTGACTTGTGTATAATTCGTCGTAGCACCCAAACTCTACAACAGCATCCGGTAATGGTAGGCATTGCCTATATATACATATTCTCTTATAGCCCTAGCCAACGTTCGGGCTTACACTACTCAACATGGAAGTGACGTGACTATTATTTATAAATAGTGGCCAAATGTTTGGCAGTATGACAATTACTGATGTTTGGACTCGACAAATGTAATACTCTTCATAGTGAAATTTCGTTAGCTCAGACTCAGAGCTAAATGCTCAAAACAAGGTCAAAGCCACACATACTTTTGCTGTGACAGTTCTTTCTTTTTCCTTCGGAGTATTTGATTGGACAAAACAAAACGTGCCTATCAGTTCGGGAGAGCAGAGGCTGATTAACGTTGTGACTTTTCATACTAGAATTTTTGCACATATATTTATCGGATGATCTTCTGGTGATGCATGTCAAGACTTTCAATGAAAGCAGATTGTAAGTATCGATACTGTAGTCAAACATGTTGACAATGACACGCATGTTTGGGGGTACCGTATCATAAATATTTGCGTATTGCTGACTAAGACCATTCGAGAGGAGAGTTATAACAACTCTCACCCAAATCACTGTATGTGGGATACGACGAAAGCTTTAAAGATATGGGACCGACTTCCATAACAAGAGTAAAGTGGGATCAAATGTACACTAGACTGTTGTGTTTGGGCGTTTGGGACAATATGGTCACAGGTGCTGGTTTGTTTCAACACCATGGTTTTTCGCTGTTTTTGACAATGTTTCAATATACTCATGCTCAAAGAATTAGTTGCTTCACTGCATGTTCTGTCATGTCGTATAAAGTGCCCATTAAGCAGACATAAAGGGGCATTTGCTATGGTGGATAAATGATCACACCACGCTGAAGTTATATGACTATCTAGCATATTATAAGTCATTTAACCAAGACACTAATGAAAGATTACGAAATGGAAATCCGATGCATTTTCTGTACATTAACGTTCTTTGATTAATGGTCGACTGAATACATACATATTTACAAAAAAGCGGTTGTGTAATTTGAGTAGGGCACGTGATGAGTGTGCTTTAAAAGGATGGACTGCATTGCAACAGGTACGTCAGGATCACGAATGACTGAACAGGACTGCTGCTTAGTGTCTTGGCTGCATTTACAACATGGAGTACTCTTCCGATGACTGTGTACAAGACTCTGCTTCTTCTAAACCTTCAGAACAACCGAAAGTGTTTTCAGCTGTTCTGGGATTAGTTAGATGCTAATCTTTCTACACGTAAGAGAGAATTTATCAGTGACTCCGAGCAGCTGTCCTGTACTATCAGCAAGTAAGTGAAATATGATAACTATCATAACTTCAAATATAAAGAAAACTCTGAACAATGCAAGTTTAATTGTGAGATTTTAGATGATCTAGACAACATTAAGTCTTCATTACACAAGAACGATACTACTGGTACTGGTAGGGTGTTGTCACAAACCTTGAACAGATCGCTACCGATTCTGATGAGGAGCGTCGGTTTGAGAGAACTGAATCGAAAGCTCTCTGGAAACGTAGCCGAGGCTGCAAGAGCAGCTCAAGTCGTTCCTATGGCATTTCACATGCTCAAAACAATCAACGTGCAGGGCAACATGAGATGTTCATTGCTCTTTTTGGAACTCACGAGATGATCGATAGCACTTCTGTTTTTTACAGAATCCACATTATATATATGTTATGAGGTTATTGGTTTCCAAGTACCAAACAAGTCGATTATTTATCATGCGTTCCATGGTCTTGCAAACGCAGCTAGTTAGTGAAATGGGCCTATAATTGGAAGGATCAGTATGATCGCGTCCAGGCTTGGGGATTGGAACGACTATAGCATCACGCCATGAGGAAGGAAAAGTTCTATTTTTCTAAATGTCATCAAAAATATGTAAGAGTGTCTCCAAACATGATTCAGGTAAGTGTTTCAGGAGTTGATAGTGGATGCTATCAGCTCCAGAAGCAGTTACGTGGGCCTGATCAAGAGCAGTATGAAGCTCATGTATCGAAAAGGTTTATCTACCTGAATTCGAAAAATATAAAAAATAGCAAGAAAAGTAAGCTATTAATTTCAATTCAGATAATGGGGAAGACTACAATGAAACCTTTTCGAAGTGCTATCAATCATCTCGTGCGTTTGGAATCTTTTGTTAAGAAAAGCAACATATATATATAAATAAGCAGCATGCAGTGTTGATCTTTTTCGATTTAGAAAAAGCGTACGACACGACATGGAAACATGGGATTTTAAAATATTTACATTACTTTGGAGACTTTACTTTACGAGTCCGATTGCCTCAATTTATATCCAACTTATTAAATGACAGGCAATTTCAAGTACAACCCTGTCTGATTATTACAGTCAGGATCAGGGATTCCCACAAGGTATTTTGTCTGTCACATTGTTTTATTAAAATCAACAGTTTATCAAAGGTTTTACATGATTCAATCGATCACTTTTTGTGGATGATTTTAATATTCCTTTTGTGGCAAAACTATGCATACCATTGACGCCATAACGCCATAACGCCAACCGCAGTTATGTTTAAACAAAATAGATGAATGATGTCTTGAAAACGGCTTTAAATTTTCTAAATCAAAAACTAATTGCATATATTTTGCCGTAAATATAAACCACATGAGGATACGGAACTGTGCTCAAATGGCACTCCCATCAAAGTTGTCAGGGAGGCCAGGTTGTTAGGTCTGATTTTTTACTCACATTTAACTTTTCTCCCGCATATCAAAACCCTTAAAACTAAATGTCTGAAGGCTCTTGATTTATTGAAAGTCGTGTCTAATTCAAAGTGGGGAGGTGATCAAGCTACCCTCCTACACCTATATAGATCACTTGTCCGTTCGAAGTTTGATTATGACTCAAATGTACATGGTGGATCCTGCAAAAGCAACCTAAAACTATTAGATTCTGTTCATCATCAAGGTCTAAGACTTTATCTTGGCTCCTTTCGAACTTCACCTGTTGACAGCCTGTACGTCGAGGCTGATGAGCCATCTCTTGAGCGGCGCCGTATAAAATTCGCTTTACAGTATATAACAAAACTATATTCCAGTGAGTCAAACCCTGCATACAACTATGTCTTCAATCCTTTGTATGAGGATTTATACAATAAGAAATCTTCTCTTGTGCCGCCTGTTGCTTTACGATTAAAACCATGTGTTTCTGCTGCCGGCATTGAACTGGATAATATAGCTCCTTCCCAGCTTCTTTCTTCTCCTCATTAGCAGGTGTTTATGCCACAAGTTGACCTAACATTAACTTCATTTAAAAAGTCAGAAATGAATGAATTATAAACAAGAAGAAGAAGTACTGCAAAATTATTGTCCTCCCGAGAGGGTGCGTAAGCCCACAAACTTCCAAAGTAAATTCAAACTATCCGCTGTTTTAATCACAGTATATATGTCTTTTTATTTGTATGGCTAGATGTGCCTAAATTGCTACCGACTGAGGATCTGGTGTAAATCCAGCCAGGGTCCATGCAGGTAACAAAAGTAATGTAAGTCCCCATGGTCCCTAGTGTGGTGATCTAACTCATTTTTATATTGTATTGTCCACTATAGTTAAACTGTTTTAGATTCAATTACTAGTCTTAAATGGACATCTGTGATATATATTAGTGGTTTTACTGTTCTTTGTCACCAGGGTTTTAGTTTATTATATTTGTTCATTCTACAATATCATTATTACGTCACATGTTTGCAATATTGCCGATGTGACGATAAATATTAACTCCGATGCATGAGCCACACCATACAACCACTAGTTTCCACCTTGCCACACTCAACCAGGCAATGAAATCTCGACCTTAAAATGCAAAATCTGTAAACTTGATAGAAATAATGGTCCATACAAATTTGGACCTCGAAGGTTTCAAAATCAGGATTGACTCTCAGCGCATGCAAATGACGGAACATGCAAAAGAAAGTATCGGTTTTGGTAGACGTTATACAGATGTCCATCCCCAGCCTAAATGTTGCCATTGCCTCCTTTATCACTTGGTACTTAAAGGAGTATTGTTGTAGGAGGGCTATATTCATTTCAGCGTTTTGAGATCAGTCTGATCTATTTTGAAACCTCACTGTTTCGAAATCCATCAGAGTATTGTTCCAGTTAGAATGTCTGGCAGCATGATGTGACACCAACTCCCATGAATGGTCTATTGACTTGGTGTAAAACAATCTATTTTTAAACGTTCAATAATCTGATTTATCGTTCCGGTTAGCTATTCTCGAAACGTTCGTAGCCCTATGAACTTCTTAAGCCCATTCTTAACACATTGGCTACGATCAAAGTTAAGAATTCTTAGGGCTACGAACGCTTCGAGAATAAGGGCCCTGAATATGCAACACCATGTCTTTTCATTCAGAACAAATTATATGTTCTATATTAAGTAAGTGAAACACCTAAAGACATGTGACTATTCCAGCTGATACTGGCTAAAAACATAATTGGTTGTGTGGTGAGTTAAACAGTTATCTTATTAATCGTTTTGAATATGCGATGCTTCCATATGCGCAAATACCGAACTGAAATACGTTTGCTTGTGGTTGTCAACCTCGGCCTGTCTATCTCTACATGCGATGAATTCATGATGGTATTTTTTAAGAAACAGGCAACACAGTATATGGACGAACAGCCTTATCTTTAGTTGAAGGAGAGATATGAAAGTAAGCTGGCAACAGTGTCACTATTTTTTAGCGTTACAAGTTCATTGTTATTGATTCCATGGTCGTCAGTGAGGGTCACACTGTGGAAACATGCGCACATTTCACACGTCTATCTATATGGATGCCTGATTCTATTAGTGTTAGGGTGTGCTTATCATGTGTTTTACACACGTGTTCCTACACTATATAGCATGGTCACAGCTCGCTGAATCTGATATAGTCATGCGGCTAGCGTTAGCCATCATTACAGTCTATTTGTGTGGGGAGGTGATCTCCGACACCACAGTCACCATCTACAATGAGTGGCTCTCCCAGGGTGGACGAGTCCATTATGAAGTGGACAGATGGAACAAATTCAACGGTCTAGTTAACTCGAACTTGATCTCAAAATGCAAAGATATTGGTGCTGAATCCGGGCGTTGGATAAACAGAGACTTGAAAGGCCATCTATTCGCAAATGTACGTAATTAATGTTATTGTTCTACTGAAACGTATCCTTAGAAATTAATCAAACAGGTTTTCAGTGTGAAATGTCGAATTGAACTGTAGGGAAAATATTTCTGTTATCGAGTCAAATCTTCAAAAGTTATTTTGTCAAGAGTACAACATCAGCCGCAAGACAGCTTTAATGTCAACACATATTACATGGAGGACATTTTGATTCCTCTCATGGCTACAATGTGTCCACTTCGAGTGTTCCCTGTCGTGATAGTGCTTGAATATTTCTAAAGGCGGCGTACAACCACATAGCTCACTCACTCCCTCGGTGCTGCCATATGGTTATACGTTCATTCTGCTTGAAACATATCAGAATATACGAGACCTACATTCGTTTCAGCATTTTGACTGATATGCCTTGAAACCTCAATGGTTCGAACCCCATCAAAGTGTCATTGCAGTTAAAATACCTGACATCATGACGTTCCACCAACACTACTGATAATCTGATACATAGTCTATCGTCAGTAACACTTGGTATAAAACGATTTCAATTTTCAGTTATTTAATTAATTGTTCTGAATATGAAACACCGTCATATCGTTAAATCCATTAAAAATCCATGGTTTTTATTAAGTGAATGCAACCAAATACCTGAATACACTGTGAATATTCCAACTATAATTGGTTTGAAATTGGTCACCTAATTATTCTTTCAGTGGGGTTAAACGTGGCATATCCACACTGTTCAGTCGTGCTTCTGTTTATGTCTTTGATTTTCTCACAAATCTATATGAATTTACCAGTGGCTTCAAAGTTCAAGTCACCATGGTTACCCAGATCCACAGTACTTACAAGACCGTAGCCTTCAGAGGAACACCTTTAACAAGTACATGGAGCAAGTCCACGGTTTTGGAAATGGCGTCAAGAATATTGTATGGGAAATTAAAGGTATGCAATTTGACCATATATCAATGAAGGCGTCTATGATAGTTTCTGGATACGATGGACCTATTCAATACATTACAGAACTATTTAGTGTGCAAAGTGAAAATCAGTCGGTTAGAGGACATTCATGATCTTGATATAGTAGTATTTTCATGCTTGTCCAGCCGGCTTCAGTGAGTTGGAAGACGTTACCTTCTGTGATCATGACAGTGTTCCACCAAGCGTCCGTTTAAATTCTTATAACTGAATTTGTTCAAAGAAAGAGGAAATTAGACTCACAGTTGTGTCAAAAATATGTCGAACATAATTTCCACCAACGGATAATCTCTTCCAGAACAACTTTCATTTTGTGTAAAATAATACACAATATCCATATCTGGTAACTTTACTGTCTTGAAACTGTAACTTGAAACGTATCTTCCTTTAAGGGCGTTGCCTTATTTGGGAAATGATGTATTTCCTAGGTCTCAGCTGGCCAAACTGGATCGACAAGTCGCACCACCAAGGCAAGTTCCCTAATAACGTAGACGCTGCTGCAGAGTTCGTGTCTCTCATGGTTCAGGGTGCCAAGGATTATACCGGAGGACACCTTCCAAATTACTTTGAAGTCATAAACGAACCAGACGCTTCATGGCAGGCTCTGGACTCAGGAACGGTCTTGAACTTTCACAAATCTGTAGCTCAAAAGCTCAAATCAAGATTTGGCATCAAGGTGGGAGGTCCAACATATACTGGCTTTATAATCAGAACAGATGCTGATAACTTCCGTTTGTGGGAGAGAACAAGAGAGTTTATGGACATGTCTCTAGATCACATGGACTTCTTTTCCTTTCATGCTTACAACGATATTAATGTATCCGGTGGAAGTCATGAGTTTCACGGTATCAACGAAGCACGACTGGTTGCCGTGATTGACATGATTGAGAACTATTCTCATAAAACGAAAGGAAGGAGCTTTCCTATAATTATCAGTGAGTTTGGCAGAGGCCCAGTTCATGGAATCAGTCAGGACGCACATTCAGGAATTGTAGATTTTGGTACTTTGTACCTTGGATTTGGACACATGTTTACTTACCTGAATCTTAGAGAGTTTATGGAAAGAGCCATCGTTTTCCTTCTGGCCAATGAGCAATATCCAGGTCATAACAGTCTCAACTGGTCCCTGTTCACGAAGGATGGGCATGAAACAGCACTTGCAAACTACTTCCATTTCTTTAAAGATTTGAACTACGATCAGAAGTTTCTGAGGGTTGAAAGTGCGTACACCGGGTGGGAGAGAGTAGTTTCACCTCTTGCCCTCGCAAACCCAAAAAACAAAGATGTTATGGTACTCCTTTATAACTACGGAAAGCAATGGCAGAATGTAAAGCTGGACTTCCACAACGGCTGGATCCACCCAACAACAGGTGTGTCTACTTGCCTTCAGTACCAGAATGGCAATCCAGTAATGCACTGGAACGTCCACTTTGACACCACCAAAAACAATGGGAAAGTCGGTCTCCCGGGAGAGGGTGTCTGTTACTACAAGTTCGGTACCAACTACAACTTTGGAGGCGTCAAGACTAACAATGAGAATACCTACTATGGAAAGGATATGGTCATTCCGATTAGTAACGGACATGCACAAACCACGATTCAGGTACCAGGATCCGGCTTCCATACTGCTCGTCTTAGGATCGGTGTAAGCAGAAGCAAGAGCGAAAACGGAAAACCCACTGTAACCTTTAATGGGTATACATTGTCATCCACCTACAGCCTGTACGATTCAGACAAGAACAACGCCCCAACCAAATGGGAATTGTGGGAATTCTCAGTCCCTGCAAATAGAGTTCATTCTTCCAACACAGTCGGTATGTCCTTTGGTGGAAATGGAGGCCATGTTAGCTCTGTCGCACTGGCTGTTGGACACCTTCAATAATAACGAATATAGCAAATATCATTTTTGTTGCTTCACTTCTTCTACCTTTAAATCCTCGCACCTATAATTCATCAAAGAATTTGAGTCTTGGTGCATGAACATTTTCCATTAGAACTGACTTGTGCTTTTTAGGGCAAGAAAGTCCTTTTGCACACACTAGGACATTTTCAGCCTCAAGAAACATCGAACATACGTTCAGTCGTTTCATACTTATCTTGACATGATTCAAACTTCGAGTACAATGTCCATGTTTAACATGGAAAAATATGCATGTGGAAAGCAGTATGGAATGACAATTGATCAAGTCAGGGCTTGCAAGTAGAATTCATTCTTCCAATACAGCTGGTATGTCCTTGGGAGGAAATCGAGTCCGTGCTAGCTCTGTCGCACTGGTTCTTGGGCACCTTCAATAATAAAGAGTATCGCAAAAGTATCTCTTTTGTTCCTGGAAGCTGTTTTCGTTGATTATTGTTTGGTCGTTGTTTGTCTGTCGCGTATGAAGGTAATATCCTGTCAAGGCCTTAAATAACATCAATGTTGTTTGTAACCAAGCGTCACACTCAGCAATACCCCAGCAATAATGCGGCTGTCTGTAAATACCCAGGATCAAACTATCCAGTGATCAGCATCATGAGCATCGATCTACGCAACTGGGATACGAAGACGTGTCTGCTAGCTCGACCACCTGATCCTGCTAGCAAATAACCATCACCATGCATCAGCACCAGCCAGTTTTAACTTGACACAAAGCCTGAAGACAGCAGCGACTGAGATGTCTGTCCCAAATATTAACCAAAGGCCTTTGTCTCATGAAATCTGTTTGGATGTAGTGGATTTAGGCAAGGAGGTTTTGCCTTAATGCTTCATCGTTCAATAACAGGCAATTATCGAATAGTTTCACTTGAAGAAGTCAAAGAAACAGGGAAACCAGGGAAACTGCCTGATCTTTGTCATATTTACATATATGCAGAATGATCAAAAGCTAACGTTTAGTCATATGATAAGAGGAATGACTGCATCTACCCAAAAGTCTGCTTTCCTATCACTTTGAGCTATATCCCACCAGTTCCCGCCCTCGGTGTATTGACTATAGCTCTTTTGAGGTGGAATCAGGTATGTTCTTTCCCCGAAAGATTCAAAGGGCATCATAAATTTTTTGATCTGATACCTTTTCATGATGATTGCAACATTAAAAGAATTGTTTCAATGTAAGAACAGGAAGAGCAAATTATATATGATGCATAGATGTTTTAGAGGGCGGTGCGGTGGTCAGGTTGTCACAAATCTGTTGGTGAAGTGCCGGGTTCGACAGCCGTGAACCCAAATCTAGTGTCCGCCTTTGTGATAATCTTGGAATATTGATAAAAGCGGTATAAGATTTAGCTCACTCATGCACACTATATTGATAAAGAAGGTTCGGACTCTTTATTTTAATTTTAATGCTGAGATCTTATTGGTCCCTGTCCAACGCTGGATGAATACATTATATACCAGTTGTTTGGCATGTTGTCCTTGTAAAAGCACTCTCACTCAAAACTGCTGGGTAGTATGTATGTCTCGGCACCTTGCTCTGTTTGTGCTATTGGTTCTCAAACTGTTTGGAAAACAATCGGATGCATGCACCAAACGTTTCAAAATTCAGTTTTGTAGCATTTCACTCCCACTTTGGATTTTATGTAGAATGACTCTTCCAGAGTCGTACCTTAATCACAACAGCTTTTACTGCACGATACTTCGCTTTTGAATGACCAATGTATTTAAATAGCGTATGAGACTAGTATCAATGGAATACAGCTACATGACAGCCTGGGCTAAACAATCCAGTGACTGTGTCTGTTATTTTTTGCTTCACTGAATCATGTACGTTCGTTATGTCTCGGATATACATTTCTACACATGTCATTTGTTTGATTTTGACACAAAAGTACCAATGTACAGGACATTTACTGTTGATAATTTATGCACACAATAAACTAAATACACCAAGCAGGGCATTTAATATCCAGTTATTCTGCCACTGTATGTGTTCCAGTTTATGTAGTTGGATGCTAATCACCGATCCATTCCTTTGGGAAATAGGAAGTTTTCGAAAATCAGAACTTTTGATAGTTCTAGACATCTGACCAATACTAGGAGATTTGTTATCCTTTTGGGGTCCACTGGGTTTGTTTTCTTATACCACATTAATGAAACCATAGTGACACTCGCCTATACTGTGTTGACATGACGTTGTCCATTTGTGGCCAGATGGTCACCAAGTGGCAAGTCCGTCGCTTTCCGGTCGACATTATTTATAAGTAAATAAGAACCAGAACGCATATACTAATATGTGATCAATAGAAAACAATCACACAAGCTATGTTTTTATGCACGATTTGTGATTTTATTTCTTTTAGAATCGGCACAAGGCGAGCAGTGTTCAACGCAATGTCTAGACAATATACACACAACAATATAGACACAATATAATTGTTCTAGAATATTCAAACAACAAATAATTCTGTAATTTATTGTTGTTGATGTATACATGTACATGGATCAAAGAGACAACGTATACAAATCGCATGACTCTTCTCTGTCCATTTCAGCCATACTCAAGTTCTGTATGTGTGTATTCAATGGTAACAGTCGTTTTCATAGGCTATGAAACAAAGAACACTATACCATTAAATAGTTACACTGTAAACATGTTGGATATATAACATATAAATTCCAAATTTACACTGTCTAAATATGGTATACATGGTACTTACACTTTAAAACATAAGGTAAAACATATGTCTGGACATTTGCTCTTAAATGTGCTTGCACGCTGATCTTTTGGGCAATTTTTTACATATATTTTGATAGGTAACGTTTTCTGGTCTGTTCATATAAAAGAGGAACAAACTGTACACGAGTACTCTTACAAAAAAACACATTTTCATAAAGAGTGGATGGCATTCAGAGATCATAACGTGTAACCTCAAGCACCTCTGATGAAGTTTTCTATTCAGTGCACATATTATGCAAGCCCACAAAGACGCGCCACGTAATATATAACATTACGTCATTA
The DNA here is from genome assembly GCF_037392515.1 of Haliotis asinina. Lineage (NCBI taxonomy): Eukaryota > Metazoa > Mollusca > Gastropoda > Lepetellida > Haliotidae > Haliotis > Haliotis asinina. Next base: position 5,439,528 of record NC_090294.1, on the reverse strand, counting down.
TGCATACATCGCACGAGTGAATAATATAGTGTCAACATCTGTAATGTCAAAATTTCAAAGGATCTCTCTGCAGTCAACAAACAAAAGAATCGCCCATCTCTCTAACCAGAATTCCAGAGAAGTAAATTCAATTCAAACACAAGAGCCCCTGTATCTGTCAGTATGACCGATGATATGAACAAGTCTTTACAAAACATAAGCAACGATAAAATGGTGTGGATAAAATGTAGCTTGACGAAACCCTGCTACTTTCTGACTATAAATCAGGAGATGATAGTTGGCCATGTGCGCATAAACATCTCATAAAATCTTGACGGAAATTGTCGCATTCCCTATGTGCTGTTCATGAAGTACCTTCCACAGTACAATGATACTTGTTGGGCTTCAGGAAAGTGGCCTTTATTGATTTTTGTGTGAGACATAAAGCATATGTTCTGCTCTTTTACTGTCTGTGTCTGTAGAAGAGTAAATAGAATCCTACTGGGATATGATGATAGTATTCACTGTATTGCTTTATGGCATGTCTAGCAAATGAACAATAACAGAGATTTAGTTGCGGTTAGTAATTGCGATTAATAACATGATTCACCCTCATCTTTTTCACGTCAGTGAAGAAATATCCTTCATACTGGCTTCCAGTAAACAGTCACGCTGCAATATATACCGGTACCGTCTGACACTACAGACGGTATAATTTGTGCTTTGCAAGAGTGTAATCATGAAAAATCAATACCATAAGACAAAACCATACTGAAACACGGTTAATAAATCGGTTGTATTTTTATACAGACCTTACATTGACAAGTTGTGTAGATAATTAAGATCGAGCGTTTTCGTATGGTTTTCTGGTTCAGGAGAGCTGATTTGTGTTTGATTGGCTGGTTGTGAACTCGGTCTCGCTACAGTCAGCCATTCATATTCTGACCACAATAACATCGCTTTTTATGATGAAAACTTTGGAAGCAAATGTTAGAAGCAAAAGAGTAGAACTAATTCAAATGTAAATAGCATATGTCAAAACTGCAAAATATGGAGGCACGTTAGTTTATTTGTTTAGGGTAAGGAACGTTGGCCGGTGGATGTGGCCAGACGGCTTGCTGGCTACTAGAAACGATCTCAAAGAAGTTAATGAAACGTTATCATTAATGAATATTAAACACATAATCAATGCATACACCTTTACTATGCACTTCACTGTTCAAACCTGGATATATGGTCGGTTTAGTGTGATCGGAACACACGCGGCAGCCTCAACTCTTGTCGACACTAGTGAAGGTCCGGGTTAGACTTGGCGCCCATGCTTGTGGTAAGAAGCGACTAACGGGAGGAGGTGGTCAGACTCCAGAACCTGGTTAACGCTTGTCATCGTATTGCAGTTACGCAATCGAAACAAACCACCGTTGTCGAAGCTGCTAACACGTATGTATGGCCCGTACTGAAACTGCCTGTCATGGTTCACATAGCATTGATGGTAATAAACAGAATATCACTTTAATTTGTTTCAGACGTGAAATTAAAATGAAAAATGTTGAAATTGTTACACACTAAAAATACCTTGGTACTATTATTGACGCCAAACTTCAGTGGGGCCCAAATACTGATTTCATTTTCAAGAAGTGCCAGCAAAGATTACATTTTATGCGTAAATTGTGATCTTCTAATGTTAGCCAAAAAGTAATGTTGTTGTTTTATCGTTGTTTTGTTGAGAGTATTTTAACCTTTTCAATTCAGTGTTGGTACGGTTCTCTTAATCTCAAAAGCAAATCTCATCTTAACAAAATTGTTCTTATGGCAACCAAGCTTTCTGGAATTTCTGTTTCATCTTTACAATCCCTCTTTAATGATCGTGCTGTTAATCTCGCTGAGAGAATTTTATCAGATTCAAGTCACATGTTATTCCACACATGAGTTCAAAATTCTTTTATTCCATCAAGTATCCGCCTTTTAAATGACTGTTGACTGTCAGTTTTTGTTGTTGTTTTTCGTATCTTAATCTTTATGTAGTTATGTATGTTTTAACAATCTCATATGTGTTCATTTTCAAATGTAAAAAGAATTCCCCTCGGGGTAATAAAGTATTGTCATTGTCATTGTCAAATTCAAGTGAGAACTTTCGCCTCGCTGATTATGCTTCGATTTGCATTCTGATAATCCTCTAACAAATCAAAATTATTTCATCAAAGAAAGAAACTGCAACTGAAGGTGCAACGTCTGGTTTGGGGAGAATGTCGGTGTAAATGTAACGATTCGCATCGTCGACGGCTCCAGTGGCGCAATAACGTTCGATTCTAGGTTGTGCAAAACTGACGACGTGTGTGGTTTAGTGACAAGAACGCTTCCTGTTTCGCTGCTGTGACAGACAAGTACGTGTCTTTCGACGGCGAAATGAACGTTTTGACCAGAACTGTGCCACACAGGTTAATTGACGTGACTGTGAAAGTGTTATGAATGTGTGTGAGCGAATGCCCTCGTGGCAACTGAACAGATATTCGGTTAATTGCCAAAATCTTAAAGGATCCACATGGTTCCTATCGTTAACTGCCAGAGGGAGTTATTCCAACAAGATAATATCAAGTATCTGACGCCTTCACTTATTGAAATTTGTAAAAGCAATAGATGTCAATAGACAATGGATCTGTTATATTGTGACATTTGACTGCAACTGATCCAGAATTACATGTTGTGGAGAGTTATAAGAAGATATACGTTAAAATAAACACACCCCTATTACCCATATTGACATATATAGTCAGCCTTTGACAGATGTATCTTGTAACAGCCACTTCGTGTTTAAAAACTGAATATGGAAACAATATTACTCGATGTGATTTAATGAGGGAATGTAGAACCCCCGTGACTATGTAATTTCACTCAGCAAGACCAATTTCCGTTTGTTGGGATCCGGAACTCATCATATAATATGCAACACAGAGTTCGCGATAGGACATCTTCTTTTTGCAGAATGTATGACATGAATGATAATTTTAAGCGCAAACACGGCCTTAAAGAACAACTGATCTTATGCTTGCATTATGCAAATTTTATTTATGACTAACAACTTTTGGAACATTTTCACTTGCCCCTCATATTCTCCTGTTGTTTGCTTCTTCCTCGTTTAGTATATTTTCATTGTTCGACACTGCATGTGTTAGTGACGAGGGTCCGTGGGATAGGACACGCCATCTTTTCATGAAAACCTGGTATAACCATTGGTAGATATGTAGCCAACTCAGCGAGTTGGTAACACATTACTTCATTCAGGTAAAACTATTTGTCTAGGGCATCTAGTGGTAAATTATCACATAACTATTAGAAGAGATTCTATTTAGCAGCCACTGCTGCTCAAGCAGGAGCCATTTGTGGAGGTAAAAATTGAAATCAAAGTCAACAGCACTGGGCCAATTAACGACGAAGGCGTGTTGGATATATGACTTCCACAGCTATCGGCCTTTTTCCAGATATATCAAAATTTAAATTAAATTAATTTCTGATATCCGTGAAAGCATGTATTCATATATATATTAAGCATGTATACATATGTAGATACCAATGTAACTAGCCTATTACAACTGGATGTCAGTCTTTATATTCGCACACCTGACTTCATCGTTGAAGTTTGTGCGATCTAGATTGTGTCACATCAATGTTTTTGTTCAACGAAGACCTTGCTGGGTATGATTTAATGAACAAATACGTTACAACAGGAATGCCTCCATCATCACAAGTGGCTCTCCACTCTATATGGCAGGCCTCCATCATCACAAGTGGCTCTCCACTCTATATGGCAGGCAGTCTGCGGTATGTGGGAAGGATCTTTATCTTCCTTGGTTTATCATAGGTCAAATCAATGGCTTTACACTTAATAAGGTAGATGCGTACAACAACAAAACCATTTCAAATATTGATTTTAAAGAAACAGGGGTTTTATGTAAAGTTTTAAGGGTGTCATTTTCACTTGTCTATTGAAAAAGGTGAAATGTGGTTGAACGTCGCACCTCAGAGTATGTCGCTCATATGACGGATAAATTGAAACAAGAAGTGTTTTCTTACAGATTTACATGAAAACAAATGGAATCAACCCTACTCCTGTTTTCCTCTAAACTGGGATTTTGACGGGAATATCCACGACGGACCTCTGTAGCTGCCTGTAAATGTACGTAACATCAGCAATACTTATCCATATTTATGTCTCGTCAAAGAATAAATGGTTATGTCAACGTTGCTTCACTACCATTTCGTGTGTACACGTGTAACGATATATATGCTCACATGTTTAGTTGGACTGAAAAATAGGTAAATATCTTTTGTTATTCAACGCAATGCAGACAATCACGTCGACAGTGAGAAGATCAGTATTCAGGCTTGGTGTACGTATGGCTCATGTCTTCATTTGTATTGCTTTAGTTCCATAAACATAAAGGGAAAAATGATTTCTCCCCTTGTTCTCCTGCATAAAGTTACAGTAGGACAGTAAATGACAGTGAATGCAAAGACATGATCTCAGGTTTGGTTAGATGGTTTTTCGACAAACATCAAACTTGGTGTACGACAATTCAGATTTGTACTTTCTTACCAGGGTTCAGTATGGCCAGCCATATCTTCCATCCTGACGACTGACGTTTATTTGATGGAGTGGTGTTAATAGTGTCGGTGTAGCCTATTGGTGATATGAACCAGACATACTGTCTCTTTCTATTAACTGAACTGTCATAAGTATAAGACATATTGCACTATAAGATTATACTTGCCATTAATAAAGATGTAGTCATTGTATTCATATATTTGAATAAAAACATCAGCAAACAATTTTCGTATTATTAAAAAGAACCAAAATATGGCACACACAAACATTATGCTCTTTCAATAAGAGCAGAAAATCAAACAGAAAATGAAATGTTAAAACAATTTAAAACAATGAATACTGTTTGGTTTAATGTTTCTACCTGCGGACATGACCATGGTTGCCTCATGGGGTAGAACTGTTTTCGGCGTCTTCTCCCTGAATTGCTCACAGGGGGGTGATGAGTCTTTATCAACAACACTTTTAGGGGCATTTAGTGCACGATGATTAAGGCGAAGTCCAGTTAAAACAACTTTGTCACATCTTTTTACGACGACCAGTTATATAAATTGGAATTCCTGAAGTACAGGGTCTGAACATATGTCCTCAGCGCAAACATCCGACATGTCTTGGCATTTCATAGAGATCGATTACTCACGACAGACTGACACATTCAGATTTTCTATGGCAGGCCTAAATTCCAAAATATCAACCTCATTCCTTTAGCGATCCTAACCTAGGAAGACTACATTTTGTCTCATTACTCTGCACAGCATATGATTTGCAAGAGGTTGTGGGGTAGATTATTGGTTAACGCGTTAGCTCGTCACACCGAAGACCCGGATTCGATTCCCCACATGGGTACAATGTGTGAATGCCATTTCTGGTGTCCCCCGCCAGTATACTGTTGAAATATTGCCAAAAGTGGCGTAGAACCCGCTCTGTCAAATGAGCTGCAACCCATGCAATGTCACATGAGGTATGCAATCAAACCCCGCTGTATCGAACTCGTTAGAACCAAGGGAAAAGTTCCCGAAAAGTTGTCCGAGTGTTCGGCACATCCGTGAGCTTAGAAACCAAGTACCAACATGACCGGAGTGCTTGCAACATGGCTTTGTTACAGTAGGCTATACATACGACCAATACGTCTACTGCAGCACTTATAACGAGATTAAACTACACTTGTCAACTAATTTAATCATGTGGATATGCTAATTAGCAGAAACATCCACCAATGATTCCAAACAAGGAAACAAATAGCTAGGACTGGCATATCCCAATACAATTCCAACACAAGAATTCCTTTCAGTGTGGCCGGTGATATGAACCAGTCTACCAAAAACATAAGCAGAGATGTGTTCTGTGTGTAATATAATGAACTTAATGAATCCAGGTTATTTCCTGACTATAACTGACAAGGTAGCAATTGATCATGGGTGTCTAAACTTCCCATGAAACCTTCCCAAGGCAACTGTTGCATTCTCTCAGTTCGTATCTTCCATGGTACTATGGGATTTTGTCTGGCTGCACGAAACTGGCCTTTCTTAGTTTTAGCATGAAATAGAAGCCTATGTTTTTATCTTTTACTCACTATGTCTTAAGAAGATCATATTGAATTCTACTGGGACATGATGGTGGTATTGTTTAATGACATATCTAGTAAATAAACAATAACAGGGATTTAGTTCCGAGTAGTAACTGGAATTAATGACAGGATTCAAAACCTTTCTTTCAGAACGTCAGTGAAGAAAACCTTTCTGGCTTCCAATTATAAGTTACGCTGCAGTACAGGACTGTCCTACACTACAGATGGTAGAATTCGTGTTTTGCAAGAGTGAAATCATGAAGAATCAATACCATAAAAAAACAATACAGAAACACGGTAAATAAATCGGTTGTATTTCTATATAGATCTTGTACTGAAAAGTCGTCTAGATAATTAAGCGTTTTCGTATGGTTTTCCGGTTAAACGATGGACTGATTTGGGTTTGATTGGCCATTTGTGAACCCCGACTTTCGCTACAGGCAGGTATGTATATTTTGACCACAAGAACGCCGTTTTTGTTTATAATGAAAACAATGGAGAACTAATTGGGTAGCTTTGAATATGGACTTCATTCATCAACTTCGGAATTAGTTCATCATCAGAATTTTTTTTTAGTCTTCCAAACCAAATCAAGAGTCTTAACAATGAAATGTCCGATGTACTGACCTGTAAGTAGGTCTGTCTGTATACGACAAAACATGGCTTCCAAAAGACTAAATCTAACCCTGACCTTCAAGGGTCCCACGTAAAAGGTACGAATTTGAATCATCAAATATAAAGAATGACGTTCAGTCACGAAAAATAAAAGCTAAAACAAACTTGAGATTCGTGGATTAATTCATACCAAGCGGGCCCTCATGGAGTTGTGCCCGTCTCCCTGTCACAAAGAACAACAAATCGATGCGACGAAATGTAAAACCTGCCAATTTCAACGATGAAGGTGAGCTTTTCAGGGGAGAGAATCTGTTATAAACTTCCGGTAGTTATGTTTGGCGATCTTCAGCGTGTATAGATCTGCGAAATAGAAGGGATACATTGCCCTCACACCTGAAAACTAAGCTCAGATGTTGAGACTGACAGAATTCTAACTGACTTATTAACTCCCAACCGCGACATAAAGCTGCTTCTGAAGACAGTTTGAATAGATTCGGCAATATGAATAACAGAGAAACTGATCACGGTTGGTATCTACGTGTATATATACTTTACGTGACCAGACAGAATAAGCTTATTCGCTCATGTCAGAAGCAGATTTAATTTCAAGTTGATATGTCTGGAAATACATGTACCAGCCCCAAGTTAAACCAATGGCAACGTGATTACCAGTCTTTTGATAAAAGCTACTGTTATCTGATCTACGTGTTATCTGATCTACGTGTTATCTGATTTCTACGTCTTATTGACGTACATATTGATTTAACTAGGACCCTGGGCATGATTTTACGAAACAAAGTACCAACTGATTATGATTAACATAATTACCGGAGGGCGAAACTAGACCTATGCGCTTGTAGCATGTGTATTTCATCTCGTGTTCTGGTGTCGTATTCTGTACGGTTATTAAATGTCTCGTCTCGAAGTACACTAAACCATAGTCACAGTCACCATGGAGACAGTATTAGCATGAACTATAATACTGTACACACGCATACATACATACACACACACTCATGCATATCATTGTATTTATTGAATTGAAATACTAGTATTTTGAAGAAATGGCAGGGTCAGGATCATACGCCAACCCCCATACAGATACACAAGAAAATGTTATGAAATGTTAAAAAGACAAGATGATAATGCAGACGAGAATTGGGTATCAAAGGTAAGAATGTTGAACATGGTTTCGGCTATGTGTGGACAGCACAAAATGTTAGTAATGTGAAATGTTTTCTTGATAATTTTAAACAGCGCTCCAAAGATATCTATTACCAAGAGTGGCATCAACACGTGGTCCTTTCCGAATCTTTAACATTCTATGCAAGAATAAAGACTGATTCTCTCAAAAATTTAACTAAATGCTGTTGGCTCAAAAGATATACGGAGATGTTTGACAAAGATTCGATCTAATGTACATGATTTCAATATAATAAATTAATTAATTCCTAAAACTCTAAAACTAAAATTCCCAGACACTCTAAAACTGCGTTTGTACTTCCTGTATGACTGAACTAGAAGATAAATTCCATATCACATTCGTGTGTCCTCTCTACAATGAATATCGTGCTAGATGTTTACCTGAATATTGTCGTACACACCCTCGTGTCCAAATGTTTCTTGAATTGATGAAAACATGTGATAACAATAGACCTTTAAAAAAGTGCGTTTGTACTCCGATCGAAACACAAAATAGCTATGAATATATAATCATATCAGTTGTAATAAGATCCATATTTACAGCGTAGCGCATGTCTTTACCTCACTGTTTACACATGTTGTACTGTTGGCCTCATGATCATCTATATGTAATACAGAATCTGAAATCAGTTCGTTGAAGACAAACACATCAAACTGAAACTGAAGAGTCAAAACGATATATTTGATTTAATGTTTCGAACAGACGATGCATACTTAGACTGTCTGATACTCTCATGTGGTGATGTACTCCAGTATATCCTTTTTGGCTTAACCGCACTATATTGAGGCTTGATCCAGTCAAATACTCCAGTCTAGCCCTTGGACTGAAGCGAAGGATCCATTCATATACTCCTGTATAGCCATTGGGCTGAAGCGCAGGATCCATTCATATACTCCTGTATAGCCCTTGGACTGAAGCGCACGAAGATGAAGCCCAATATAACGTAAACGTTCTTCGAGCACTGCATTAGGAGCTTATTTATTATTTACATAGTGGAGACTCAGATTTTGTAACAAACTGAAAGTTACAAAATCGTCTCCAGAACGAAACATCTGCAAATTCGGCAGCATCGACATTAACATGTTGGTCAAAGAAAACTTGTTCATTATGATATTAAACAAAACTGGGCTAATTGCATTTATCATGTATCATTTTCAGCAATGTACGTACCAGAACATTGTGACCCAATACCTACCTGGGCGAGAAATGACTGTATCTTAACATGTTACCATTTATTGCAAACTTTAAAATTAAAACAAAAGCAAATAATTTCGCAAATAACAGCATATGCATTTGTTTATACCAAGAAACACACTGAGTCTACACTCCTGATTGTCAGCCGTCTTTTCAGCTTCTGTCTTAAGCCATGCATGAAGAATGATGACAATAAATCTTTTGGGTAATTATTCTCTCCATGACTTTGCATTAATTAGACGTAAGAGAAATTGGCCTGTAAGATGCTGGTAGAGAGGGGTTTTTTTGCCTTTGGCAATGAATAAGATTGCCAGCACTTATAAAAAATCGGAACAACTTCAAAAGCGGAATCAACCACATGATTTAAAAGGTCAAATTATATGCTCCAGGTGGGGAGTTGTGAGTTTTAGAAATTGTCCCTTGAGCTCATCATGCGCCGTTAGTGTATTTACACCGGAAGACAAATCAGACGTATATTGGGCATACACGCGGCTTCGTTGGATTCCTTGACATCTGGATATCCTCGAAGGATGTTTTCAGAACTGCTTGCATTCTAAACCTGATCTAGCTTTTTCAGTCTGTTGCCAAATATGCCACCCATAGCATGAATGGAGAACTGCTATTTGTGCCACCTCTTACACTGGGTGAAACTGACTACAATAGAGAAGACCTATTCATTACAGAGACAGACGACGAAGAGACATGAGCGTTGTTACACTGCACGGTTTGTAATAATGCATGGGAATTCTGCAGGTAGTTTTCCAAAATCAGACAAAAGCACGACAGTAATGTAGTGGAAGCTGTTTTCTTGCATTGTTGGCCTTTTACCATTCCTGAATCCGCCAGGCTTGGAGACTGAGACTGATCCCTTGAAATCTGATTTATCACAAGTGACGTGTGGACCATTAGATGAGACATTATTTTTCGTGTACCAGTACATGGTTTTCCAGCGTTGTATACACTGATTATTGTCATTTATCTTATCTCTCTAGTGCATCCTTCTCCGTCGTGTTTGTTAACACCGGGATTACCAGTTATTCTGCCTGTAGTGATGTGGATCTACTGACGTAAGATACGGGTTTCAGCTTGGTGTCTAGTTGTACACTCAACAGTTTGATTCCAGTGAGCATGGTTTCACCATGGATCATAGTCACAACACTGAGCCAAGTCTCACCTTGAATGTGTCATACAACTGATCTTAATGTCACCATGGACACGTCATACCACTCTGTTTAGTGACACAATGGATCTGAGTTGTTCTAATATCGATTCGTTTTCCACCGCAGATCCGGGTCTCATCACAGATCAGAATCCTGCAATAACAAACAAATCCAAAGTCAAATTTCAGTCTCAGCACGGATCTGTTGTTCCGTCGATCCGAGTTTTCCATAGTCTTACTTCAGAGCTGTTTACTACCACAGATCGGAGTCTTATCACAAATTGTTGTCTCACCACGGTTCAGAGTCTCAACTCGGATCTGAGGTCTACCATTGAGCTGTGTCTAGCAGTAGATTGTAGTTCCCACTCAGATCAAAGTTTCTTAGTCTCTAAATGGACATGGTTCAGAGTCTCTCCACAGATCGGAGACTGTACAAGGTGCAGAGTCTCTCCACAGATCGGAGTCTGCACAAGGTACAGAGTTTCTCCACAGATCGGGGTCTGCACGTGGATCAGAGTCTCTCCACAGACCGGAGTCTGCACGTGGATCAGAATCTCTCCATAGATCGGAGTCTGAACAAGGTCCAGAGTCTCTCCATGGACCAGAGTCTGCACAAGGTACAGTCTCTCCACAGATCGGAGTCTGCACAAGGTACAGAGTCTCTCCACAGAACCGGAGTCTGCACGTGGATCAGAATCTCTCCACAGATCGGAGTCTGCACAAAGTACAGAGTTTCCCCATAGATCGGAGTCTGTACAAGGAGTCTCTCCATGGACCGGAGTCTATACAGGTTCAGAGTTTCTCCACGGATCGGAGTCTGTAGAAGATTCAAAATCTCTCCACGAAATTGTTTCTACCATGGATCCGAGTTTCCACATCGCTATGTAAGTACTCACTTGATACTATTTGGCTGTGCGTGCAAAGTAACTTGATGTTTAAAAGATGACAAGGAGTATAACTGTATTTCCGACCAGTGTTTGAGCTAGGGATATCGATTGATATGTCGCTAATCCAACAGACTAAAATAGCCTGTCCATATGCTGACGAGAGCTCGCCAATAAAATTGATTAATGTAACTAATTTCGTTAAACCGTCAAAACACAAGAAACAGTATTCGGCAACGCGGAAAAATCTAATTTATTAGAGCTGGTTATTTTTACTGTAGAATAAGTACAAGGTAATAAAGGTTAGAGCTACAAGGATGTTACATTACACAGCAACAACGGAAGCATATATGCTCTCCAGAATAGCTGTGTCTGGGTGGAAGTCAGATGGCGATGTAAAGGTTAACGCACAACTCCCAATATAGCAGCTGTTGACACTTATATCGATTAGATTATGAAAACATTCGGAATCCTTAATCTTGATACAATTACACGATCAATATGAATAATGTCACTACACTCCGTTAACAGCGAACAAGAACTGTGCACTAAAGAGATACCAAGAATCGATTTGGCTCAAAATTTACCGAACCATTAACGACAGAACGTTAATACAGAACGTTGTTTTCGCGGTGAAGAAGCACACAATTTCATAAAAGACCCGAGACAATTTTCATCAAACTTAATTTTCGTATATGCTAAAAGCTCAGTGCTAATGATTGTTGGGGTAGGGAGGTCAAATTCCAAACTTAATAAATATGCATGTAACGACGTAGGTTGAATTTTAGCGACCGAGCACAATTTATAGCTAGGGGTTGATGATGATTTTCATGGCGTTCCATGCACAATGCGAATGACCTTCCCCTCCCAACAAATTAATACACAAAGTGCCCTCTACTCCCTGCTTGCTTGTACAACATCAATGAATTCCAGAACATGTGTACAAAATTGATGACCGTCTCACCCCCTTTACGGCCCCAGAACAAAGCACAATACCCCCAGTCATAAATTATGAACGGTGCAACTGCATGCGTTAAATTCATGCACACACCACCCCTACCACCCCGCCACCTATACACACACACACACATGCGCACGCAAGCACGCACACACACTCACGAACGAACGCACGCAGGCACGCACGTACGAACGCACACACACACACACACACACACACACATTCAAACTGGAGGTATATAGACACAGATATGAAAAATTATCAATACGTTTATTGTTGGATTTGACTCGTGAAGGTCTACCCGGGGTAGAGTAGGCCTTCCGCAACCCATGCTTGCCATACAGGGTGACTTTTCTTGTCGTAAGAGGCGACTAACGGGATCGGGTGGTCAGTTTCGCTGACTTTGTTGACACGATGCTCATGTTGTTGATCACTGGATTGTCTAGAGACTCGATTATTTACAGACCGCCGCCACATAGCTGGAATATTGCTGAGTGCGGCGTAAAACTAAACATACTCACTAACTCACTCACTCATGATTGTTGGATTTGATGTGATTATGAACATTTTCTCCTCCCCGATGACAACAGCAGTTGTAAACAGGTTATTTTACAGCCTCTTCTGATACTACGCTGCATTTTATTTCGATTCAAAATCTCTGTACATCCTCAGATACCAATATAATAAACAACCTTGTGAAATATTGGAAATATGTTTACTCAGCATAGCAGTGTTAGTACAATCGTTTTTTCTACCCATTTTGTATACCCATCTGGAAATTCACCCATCCTATATATCATTTCATATGCTTGCAGTGGTTAGACCAGGGTGTAAAATACTCGGTACTCAGTTACACCAGATAAGGTCTGGATACTGTCAGTGAAAATGTTGTTGATGTATAATTCTAAAGTCATCAAGTGGGAAATATGTCTTCACCTGAAGTCTTGGTATACTTCTCGGATATTTAATACATTAACAACTCTGCGAAACATTTGAAATATGTTTATTCTGTGACACATTGTTAACAGAATGGTCTCCTTGACTTATGGTATGGACAGTCGCACCCCGTTTACTCGGACCCCACATATCCGGAAACCCCGCCTTCCGGACGATTTTATGTGAAACGAAACTTACGTTCATTAATTGTACTCGGTTAACCGGACCTCGCTTCCGGTCCCGGACGGCGAATTTTCAGAGATTTCCAATGAAATTCCCAGAAATTTCCAATGAAAAATGATCCAGTTGTCCGGACGGAGAGATGTGTGCAACGTGCATGTGTGTCACGTCAATACTGTTTACCGCACGACTAGGTGATTTCATTCTTAATCTATTGGAAAGCATTTGGTGTGAATTGATTAATTAGCCATCAAAACACTAGTGACGCGTGTACACATCTGTTACCTCAGCTATATGATGTACCATCCTATATAAACCTATGTTTGGGGGGGTGGTGGTTTGTGATATATTTGATACTCAGTTGATCAGAAAAATGTCTGTGTTAGTGTTACATTATGTAAGCAATGTGAAGCTGTCGAAGGTGATGCTCATATTATATATAACCGGTCACTTTATCTCCATCCTATGTACTCAGATATGTAACATGACTAACAGCCTTGTTGTGTATCTATAACAAGTGTAGTCTCCGAAATACTGCTAGTAAAATTTGCCTCTTTGACACATATTATATACATACCGCGTAACGCATCTATACCATGCACTATTTTGTACTGTAGGTCGAATGGCCTTATATACAAATAAAAATTATATATTATATATACAGATCTAAACTATCTATCTAAACTATCATTTAGACGTCAATTTGGGCGAGAGAAGAATTGGATTCTTCCATTAGTTACTAATACTAATATTTAGGGGGGAAACTGTCACAGAATTAATTTATGAAAAAATGTACTGTTTTATTGCATAACACCCTAAAAAACATAGTAAAACCACAACGATTTTTTTTGTTGCAACTACAGCTCCGTTGCTACCTGTACAAGGAGACTAACGGGATCGGGTGGTCAAGCTCGCTGACTGGTTTGACATATGTCATCGTATCACAACTGTTGCGATCGATGCTCATGATGGATCACTGGTCCAGACACTGGTCCAGACACTGGTCCAGACACTGGATCAGACACTGGTCCAGACACTGGTCCAGACACTGGATCAGACACTGGTCCAGACACTGGTCCAGACACTGGTCCAGACACTGGTCCAGACACTGGATCAGACACTGGTCCAGACACTGGTCCAGACACTGGTCCAGACACTGGTCCAGACACTGGATCAGACACTGGTCCAGACACTGGTCCAGACACTGGTCCAGACACTGGATTAGACACTGGTCCAGACACTGGTCCAGACACCGGTCCAGACACTGGTCCAGACACTGGATCAGACACTGGTCCAGACACTGGTGCAGACACTGGTCCAGACACTGGATCAGACACTGGATCAGACACTGGATCAGACACTGGTCCAGACACTGGTCCAGACACTGGATCAGACACTGGTCCAGACACTGGTCCAGACACTGGATCAGACACTGGTCCAGACACTGGTCCAGACACTGGTTCAGACATGATTATTTACCGACAACTACCATATGGCTGGAATATTGCCGAGTGTAAGGCTAAGTTACAAACAAACATTGATGTTATTTAAGGCCTCGACAGGGCATTACCATCATACTCTACAGACAAACAACGACCTAAAAATAATCCAGGAAGAAAGTTTCCAGGAACGAAAGTGATATCTTTGCAATACTCTTGATTATTGACGGCGTCCAAAAACCAGTGCGACAGAATTAACATGGACTCGATTTCCTCCCAAGGTCACGCCGTTTTTATTAATGAATGAATTCTGTTTGCTGACACCCTCTTGATCAATTGGTGTCATTCCTTACTGCTTACCATAAGCATATCCATTTTTCCATGTAAAACATGGACATTGTACTCGAAGTTTGAATCATGTCAAGATAAGTATTAAAAGTAAGGCAACATATTCATGTGATAACCTAGAAGGTGTGTTCGATATTTCTTAAGGCTCACAATTTCCTACTGTCAGCGCGAAAGGGCTGTTCGGTCACTGTAAATAACTGTAAATAACTGTGCCAACTACAACTGTAACGTAGGTGTGTCTAGCCGCTGCATGGCAATGGCGGTCTGGCTCTGCCAGACGTGACGTCAATAACATTTAGAACGCTGGGCAAGGATCGGAGAGTTAGGTATACAGGAATCAAAGACTATATCTTCTCAAGTCAAGTTAGTGAGGGAATTGAAATGTACTAACGCATCGTCAACGTGTCAGTCATATGGTGACGGGAACACAATTCCTACAACAATGGCAAATACATTTTGACTTTCAGCTTAAATAACGGTACAACAAGGGTACCTCTGATTTGAGTTTTAAACTAGCTATAAAAATACTGTACACGGTATACAGTATAACATATACATGAATGGGTTAGCTTAGCAACGCTGGGACAAAACCCGCTTAGCTTTGCGCGAATACGTCTAAGGATGATGGTGATGTGTTTGAGAGTAGTCAGACATACCACTCGGTTGTGTACTTTATTTCCAGATACCTAACTACTTGTGAACAGCAGACTCTTAAACTGCATTCCCACATAATTGTGTTCATTAATAACACTTTAACATTGTGAAAGACAGTAAGAAAAGAACCTTCACAAAGATTGTTTTATGTGAGTATTAAACGAAGCGTACGTAAAATCTAAATCTTATTAACGTAGTATCGGTCACAAGTACCGATGTGTCATTTGGATATATGATGCATCAGGTTTGAAAGATGTAAAGCATGACAGTTGCAAAGTTCACTAAGAAGCGAAACACATTAATAAGGTCAGTCAAAAGATCTCTGTTGCTAGAATGTACACATTGAGCCTGTACCTTATTTCAGTGTCGTTACAGGAATTCTGGGACAGAGTTGGTTCCATGACAGAGTCATGTACCATTTAGGACGCATCATGGTCCGAGGGTGGCGATATCGACGAACACGTGTTTTCTCCCTTTACTTACGGTGTGGACAACGGACATAGGTCAGACCAACTCTGTACAGTTGAGATAGCGGCTTATATCAACGTTGGTAATGGACACAATGCATTTTTACACATCAGTTAACTATGTACACACACACTCACAACCGCGAACTCACTCACTCAAGTCCGACTCACTCACTCAAACAATCTCGCCGAAAAATCTCTGTTCGAACGCCTTAACAAAGGCTACCCCATCGCCCCACTCTTTGAGGACACGGGAAGTCTGCAGTCTGATTAGCTGGACGCATTTACAAGTTAGTACGAGAGAAATCCTAAACTGATGCATCAGCAAATATTTTGAGCGATGAAAGATATCGATTTGAGCAGTTGTAACTGATGACCTGCAGTAAACGCCGCAAGATTGGTAGATGTCATGAAGAAGTAGTCCTTTATGGCAGTGTCATACATCCATGGACGCTCTTTGTCATACATCCATGGACACTCTTTGTCATACAGTCATGGACGCTCTTTGTCATACAGTCATGGATACCCTTTGTCATACAGTTATCTACACTCTTTGTCATACAGTCATGGATACCCATTGTCATACAGTGATCTACTCTCTTTGTCATATAGTCATGGATACTCTTTGTCATACAGTCATGGATACCCTTTGTCATATAGTCATGGATACTCTTTGTCATACAGCCATGGATACCCTTTGTCATACAGCCATGGATCCTCTTTGTCATACAGTCATGGATACTCTTTGTCATACAGTCATGGATACCCTTTGTCATACAGTCATGGATACTCTTTCTCATACTGTCATGGATACCCTTTGTCATAAAGTCATGGATACTCTTTGTCATACAGTCATGGATACTCTTTGTCATACAGTCATGATACCCTTTGTCATACATTCATGGATGCTCTTTGACATACAGTCATGGATACCCTTTGTCATACAGCCATGGATACTCTTTGTCATACAGTCATGGATACTCTTTGTCATACAGTCATGGATACCCTTTGTCATACAGTCATGGATACTCTTTCTCATACTGTCATGGATACCCTTTGTCATACAGCCATGATCCTCTTTGTCATACAGTCATGGATACTCTTTGTCATACAGTCATGAATACTCTTTGTCATACAGTCATGGATACCCATTGTCATACAGTGATCTACTCTCCTTGTCATACAGTCATGGATACTCTTTGTCATACAGTCATGGATACTCTTTGTCATACAGTCATGATACTCTTTGTCATACAGCCATGGGTACCCTTTGTCATACAGCCATGGATCCTCTTTGTCATACAGTCATGGATACTCTTTGTCATACAGTCATGAATACTCTTTGTCATACAGTCATGGATACCCTTTGTCATACAGTGATCTACTCTCTTTGTCATACAGTCATGGATACCCTTTGTCATACAGTCATGGATACTCTTTGTCATACAGCCATGGATACCCTTCGCCATACAGCCATGGATCCTCTTTGTCATACAGTCATGGATACTCTTTGTCATACAGTCATGGATACTCATTGTCATACAGCCATGGATCCTCTTTGTCATACAGTCATGGATACACTTTGTCATACAGTCATGGATACTCTTTGTCATACAGTCATGGATACCCTTTGTCATACAGTCATGTATACTCTTTGTCATACAGCCATGAATACCCTTTGTCATACAGCCATGGATCCTCTTTGTCATACAGTCATGGATGCTCTTTGTCATACAGTCATGGATACTCTTTGTCACACAGTCATGGATACTCTTTGTCACATAGTCATTAATATTCCATGTTATGCAGTCATAGTCACTCGTTCTTATACAGTAATGCATATCTGATAATTCACGTCGTACAACTAATAATTGCTGTTGAACATATGGTGAAGCACTCTCCAGTCAACAAAGACATGGACCCATTTCAAGTAACGGTATCGTCAATGCAAGAAAACAACCAGTCTCGACTATCCAACAGAACATTCCATTGGACGTGAACGTCTAAAGCACACAATAACACAGGTTACAGACTGAAAGGCTAGCTGGAGTAAATTGCAGTCTAGAGTCCTGATTTTCCTGACTGGAAAATCACTGTATTTTCATGACAGAAGCTTTCTCAAACGTCGCCACCAGTTGAGTAATTTAAATCTGTGTCCGACAGCAGGGGCAGGCTGCACAGGACTCATTGCAATATTACTTTATATTCAATAGAACAGGTCAAACTGAAACGTATGTAACAGAGTACTCAGAATACAGATATTCAGTGAGATGTCCTGAAAGCGGAAGTGACAGTGTGATAGTGTCTTCCTGTAAAGCTATAAACACCTCATGTCTTCCCACTGGGAACTCCAGGCGTGCTGAGTCTCCATGGAGAAATATATCGATGTGTTTCCATATCTTGTTCATCTATCTTACCACCGTTTGTATTACTTGATTATGCAAATAACACACCGTCGTTGCACCTGAACACATTTGGGTCAAGGTCTTAAATTGATATGTGTAGTCTGTTTCCAGTGAAAACGTACTGATGAATTTAACTTTAAACAAAAAAGTACACCACATAACGTGAAATTATGATTGTAAATCCTCATAATTTTACATTGCCAGTTGAAGATTTATGTCTCAGAACATTATCAACTTAGGATAAAAGTTGTTTAACAACAGCATTGATCAACACAAGCTGACGCAGTACTTACTGTAGCATTATTCATTAGTCAACCATCTGATATACGCCTAACTCTCATGATATCTTAGTTTATAAATATTTCCTGATATGCAAAGAGCACCTCAATCAGTTGGATGGAATTCATACAAGCTGATCGATGTCGGACGTCAGTTGCGTGTAAATAAGCAGGCATATTCCCCCACCCCCCACTGACGTGTATCGCCACCGGACCGTGACACGTCTCACAAAATGTGTGTTACTACCAGGAAGACATGTAACTGTGCGCTCGATACTCATACATGGACAGTTATGGACAATTTGTGAAAATGTTTAAATGCAAGGTAGGTGCATGAAATGTGTGTTTTGTTAGACTGGGCTACAGGGCTGCTCCACGTCGCATCTGCTGCCTCGTACCCAGGTCAAGTGACATTGCCATGACAGCAGTGTCACCTGTTATGCCAGACTTATATCAGAATATCAAAGGTAAACAGATGGTTTGCACCGACAAGCTGTGCAGAACATCCATCTGCTCATCTTCGATAGCGTACGTGGACTTATCTGTATATACTGAAACCTCGCTAAACCGGATGGGGATAGCGGGTTTACAAATACTGTTCATGTGAATATTGGTCATTTGATTGTTAATGTTTTGATGTTGTTTAAATGAGGATTGTCTTTATTAGGTTGTCGAGGGAAAACTAAAGCAATTGTGTAGACGATGTTTCCAATTAGCATACAGTGAATCTGTGAGATGAAAGTGTATATATTCTATATTTAAAACGTCAGCTATGACTACATTATATAATAACATTACAATAGCAAAACTATGACTCATGACTCATTACAGTCATGTTTAATGTCTACCGCTTGCACAGTATGTTCAACGCCGATTCATTCATATCTTGATCGGGTTAGAGTGACCTAAGAATATAAACGCAATAAAGAAAAATGATTATTATGTCCAGTTGGGAATAAATTTGTAAGTGTCTGTGCAATCCTTCCCCATCAATAATAGTCATATATTTCATTACGGAGTGTGCTTGTTACCATCTATCGATTGTCGGTGTGTTGTCCGCCCTCGGCACAACAATCATGCGGACATTGATCGCAGCGCCTTCCGCGTCAGGGCGACAATACACCAGGCACACGTGCTTGTTTTTGAGAAAACGAACAAGGTTAGACGTAAAGCTGTGCCATGTGATACCAATGTCGATCAGTAGGAACCTCTGTATTGTCAGTTGTCATTCGTTGTATGATAAATATATTCATTTCACAATTTTTATTATTATAATTACAAAAAAATATGAAATTACAATGCAATTAATTATACATGTAGCAATCGTAATAATAACTGAAACTAATTTCGTTTAAAATTTATAAATTTTCTGAATGGTTAATACAGCTGATAAGTGTGATCATATGGTGTCTGAAAGGCAAAATGGAAAGAGCGCTTCATAACGTCTTTGCTTTGCAAATTGCATTATATATATGTAAAAGGGTGACTGCAAATGTCACAGAAACGTGTGTGATGAACACGGACATTGTGTGGCATATTTTGAATGCGTTTTCGTAATGTTTGCGTTCCGCAATTTCAAAACATTTTAGGTGGTTATATGACCAAACTTCTGTCCAGTCAAGCATGGGGATTAGAAGTTATGTATTCCATATCAGTACATTACAGTACTAAACTTGTACGACGATCACGTTGACTTAGTACCGTAGCTATAATACCGTGAACATCCGGGTTAGGGTTGGTCTTCAGCCGCCAGTGCTTGTCGTAACAATTTCTGCTGTTGAACCTGACCGATGTTTATGTTGGGCGTAAGTCCTATTGATATCCTTCAGTTTCTTGTACTGATATACCCACCTGAACGAGAATTAACAAGTCAGTGAAACCGCTTCACCCGTATCATATACAGATGTACCATGAATATAGATGTAAAATATGTAGAATGTAGAGAAAACACTCTCCAGGAGCAAGAGACCTGACTCCAATAATACAAAAAAACATAATGTTTATCAATCATGGGCGCCTTCCTATCTACGCTGAAAATGTCCTTCCTACGAATATTACAAAGAGCATCATCTTGCTCAAAGATGTTTGATCAGGGTCACAACATTTTGAAGGCCTCACTAAGCACTTTACCCTGATTAGAATATTGTAGACGTGTGGAGGACGCTTCAACATGTGCCGCTGCCGTGACAACAATTATGCCAGTTCTTCTTTTGACTTTCTTTAATAACACTTTGAGAACACACATGTGTTTCATTTTAATGCAATGAGTGTGCACGTGTGTGTGACCGTGCGCTTGAGCGTGTATGGGGAAAGAAGGAGAAGAGACAAGAAAGAATTGGCTTAAGACAAGAAATTCTCTTTCTTTCTCTTTCTCTCTCTCTCTCTCTCTCTCTCTCTCTCTCTGTCTCTCTCTCTCTCTCTCCAGGTATAAATCAGCAAACAAGACAATCCAGCCATGACGATGTGTGTCAGTGAGTGAGTGAGTGAGTTAAAATGTAAAGTCACTTAAGCGTCCATTCGTCCTATGGGTAGCTATATATGAAACCTATTTCTAGCGTTCTCCGCCATGGTATTACTGGCGTGAAATTAAACTCATTCACTCACCACTGTCATACCCATCCACCTTAATGAGACAGAAGTGACGCATTTACCACACTGGTCAAACCCACGCTCCCTTCCCGATCAGCAGATCATGAAACAACTAAGGGACGTAACTAGGCACTACGATTACATAGGCCATCTGGGCAAAGGCCGCCTGAAGTTTCGCAGATGTCAGCTATTATTCTTAATATCCACAGTAAAGTGACTTATTACTTGTATCGACAGCACATTGTGTTACTGAATCATTCTCATCGAGAGTCGACTTGATGCTTTTATCGATTTTAATCGTCATAAAGCTGACACTCAAAGCGCCCTCCGTCAACACCTTACGCACTACAGTCTGAACAACATAATACATAGTTCCTATTGTCAAATGGCATAGTTTATCAAAGGAACTTAATAACATACATCAGATACATTCTATTAGCTCGCCATTGATCAGTCCACTTAGCTTGGGTCGATAACGGCCTCAATTTGCGGTCCATTACAATGTTGCACGGCACATGTGTTTATAACTGGTGCCACATGTAACTTTCCGACAGTTGAACTGGAAACACTGCCACATCTGCAGACAGGTAGGCAATGACTTTCTAACTTTAAGTCTCAAACATCAGTGTTTACGGCAGTTGGGCAAATATAGAAATAATATTTCATCATTAACGATGTTAAGTTTATGCACTTCTCCAGGTAAAGTAATTGATGAAGTAGTCCATTATTCACACATTACCGTTTTCTAAGGTGTACCCTCTCAAATATCCAGCTTTAGGATACAAAGAGACAGCTGGCTATTCTGGAGGTCTCGGTAAGACAAAGTCATATTAAACTTTTTCTGTAAATCCCAGCATATTAAAAGGAGATGTTTTATTTATGCAATATGTTAGAGAGAAAGACAAAAACGTTTGTCAGTGCGAATATGTCAGTGAATGTGACTACGTTAATTTTATGTACATAGAGAGAGACATATAATAGATAAAGGCAGAGATAGATACAGACACAGCTGAAAAGTAAAGATAGATACGGGTTTATTATACACATAAAACTAATTATGAGGTAAAGGTAGATACAGATAAAGCCACTCCCAGATAGATGTAGATGCAGGCAGAGGTTTACACAGGTAAAACTAGATAAAGGGTACACATAGATACACTTAAAGCTAATCTGGGTAGAAGTAGAGGCATTTACAACTAAATTAAATAGAGGTAGATCCACGTACAGGTTTATACATGTTAACGTAAATAGAAGGTTGAGGTAGATACAGGTAAGACCACTCCCGTGTAGCTACAGATACGACTAAATTAGGTTGAGGTGGATTGAGGTAGAGACAGATACAGTTGAAAGTATCGATTAGGTGCCTGACTTCGAGGGTGTAGGTTTGAACCCCGGATGGGACTCAACTCAAACATAGAACTAGAATTTGTACTTTACCAAGAAAGTGTAATCCCAAATATAACATATGTTACACAGTTAAAAGTACTTCAGGTTGATACAGGTACGACTATATTAGGTAAGGATATATGCAGGTAACCCTTGATAAAAGTACATGTAAATAATCTGAGAAAGAAAACCAATTTGTCACATTTGCAATTTAACCTTAATCTCATCATTGTTGTCATTGTATAGCGAGATTGTAGTGCACGGTGTCGCGGTGCTAATGGCGGGTAGCAGCTGTAGACGCTACAGGTGGACTGCACTTGGGCCTACTGCTAGCTTTGTAGATGTTGATGAGGCTCAGGATATTTCGTTCACGTCGAGTGACGTCACGGTTTTGACACTGATTCATGCGTTTGCTCTGTGCGTTAGAAGTTGATGTCGTCGTACCTGTGACATTGTGCAAACTGTCACGTGGTTTCTAGACAAGGTTTCAGTGCAGTTCATCATATGAGACAATTATAAAGTCAAATTTATAAACAATTAATTATTAAACCTTAGTCATGACTCTTTTCTTCCGCTTAAGCAGACATGCATTAACCACACAGTTAAACAGAGAATGGACTCCAGTCTCGGCGTTTGTGCGACGTGCAGGGAATAGTAGGCTTCGCTCAGACTGCACAAGATTACAGGTACGCACGAGTTCCTGTTTTTGTAACTATATTTACCTAGCCACGATAATGCAATATGTAAATGTGCGTATATATGTGTTTTAACCAGTTAGGTGCAGAGAAAATTCTACAACACTATCTCATTCAAAATTCCAACCACGTAGTTCAACAACTATAACTAATACGGGTCATACGTAAACTTCACCCTTAGTTGAGGCCTTTGCTTCGAAAGCAGTAGGGTGTCGGAAATAGCTAACATTTCATAAAAAGGAGCAGAAGATTGCTTTTGGCAAGTCTTAATGGAAAAATAAACTCTAAGAAACTAGCATGTGTGCTTACACGTATTCGCTCTTCTGCCGCGAATCTACACTTAAAGCATACCTAGAATCTCTTTTAGTCAAACATTTCCAAGTATCGCTTGTGCGTGGAGTGGTAATATCATTAAGAGATCGATAAAGCGTCTCTTTATTATTTTTGTTAACATTGTTTATTTGGTTTTTTGTATTCAATACCGAAACAAATATGGTCTACAGATCCGAGTTTGCATGTTATATAATTATCGGTACACTCATATCAACCTAAAACATCACATTATTAGTAAAATATTGCATCGTACATACTTAATTAAACGTTATTTTGCAAATTGTTGTGAAAATCTGCAGGTGTTTGTATATATCGCATGTGTGTGTGTGTCTGTGTGCGTGCGTGAATGCCTTGGATTGATCTCCAACTGGACCGTATGTAGTATCCGTATCTACCTCCAAATGTATCTACCACAAAGTGTATCTATCGACACCTATAGTATCTTCATCAACTTCTACCTGCAGGTACTTGTAGCTATTATGCCTGTAGTGTCACAGTATCACCAACTGAATTTCCCCTAATTAGGTGCAGTTGTGCCCCTATCTAGGTTGTGCCAGTATGTGAAGGTAAAGGTCAAGGTTATATATATAACAAACAACGTCTTTTTTCAAGTAACATCATACTGACAAGCAAGATATTTATGTCTGATATATCTGATGGTGAATACCTGTGTCTATGCTAAAACAGCGCTGACCTGGATGTAAACACATGTAGCCATGAGTCACAAGGAAGAACTGTCATATGTTTCATTGCCTAATCCTAATTTGGATCTCAACCTACTCTTCAAGGGATCACGCGATAGGTGGACACCTATCCTTCCTAGATACATGAACAAAATAACAAGGACATTTGAAATGTTTTTATAGTATTGAAAAGTAAACTAAATATGTTAGGGAGAATTCAGCGTACTTCCTATCAATAATACCTTTCTTCACGGAAATTTGTTGGTGTTAACAGGCAAGACCATCCCCCAACCCCATGCAACACCACCCCCCAAACCCCCAACATGCACCAATACACATCAAATCACAAAACACCACACCGCACACACCGATAAATCCACAACGTACGTACGTACACACACACACACACACACACACACACACACACACACACACACACACACACACACACACACACACACACACACACACACACACACACACACACACACACACACACACACACACACACACACACACACACACACACACACACACACACACACACACACACACACACACACACACACACACACACACACACACACACACACACACACACACACACACACACACACACACACACACACACACACACACACACGACATCCATTTTAAATGTGAGAAGTTCCCAGGGACACCTTTCACTTTTACTTTTAATATCAGCAAATTATTACGATGTGTGATTTTGATTTTGTTTTAATGTGAAAAACGGCAAAAATTGTATTTGACTATATTTCATCATACAAGTAGTACGAGAGTACATGATAGGGCAGTGAGTGAGACAGGACTGAACCTTTCTTTGATCATTTGTTTACTCAGGGGTGTAAATGCGACACAAACGACTTTGCTGCAACTTGATAAAATCTTTGCAGACAACCGTAGATAAATTCGGCACGACCGAGTCAGTGAATACAGTAAACGGATAATAGTATGCAAAGTGTAAGAGGCACACCCAAAACGGGTTATTCCCATGCATATCTGCATCCTGTTTGAGTATTTGTGAGGTCATAAGCTTCAGAGGGAGGTACGTGACACGGTTGCTCTGACCCGATATCAATTCAAGATTCATGACTCATCGCCACAAAATGTTTATAAGTGAACAGTTAGCCCCGATTATCTGGATGTAACTCCACTGGGCATTCAAGACGACATAATGAATCTGATGATTAGAAGGATGGATTATTGAAAGCTATTGCTAACACCAGCTTGGCAAAAAGGTCAATTACGTATCAGGAATTTCGACTATGTTTGGGTGCCTTTGGGTAGCCTTGTTTTTTGGCATACCGACTACCAGATTTCTGATCCCAGAATGACTACAGAATTTGTGCCAGAGGTAGTTTCCTCTTGCATAAAAAGACGGTGGGGTAGCCACTGAATTATGTGTTTTTATTGTGTATATTTCATTATGTACAAGGTGAGGTATGATCACATACCATTGTACTGCCTCGCCATTTTTATGTTCTTGTACCTTAAGGGCTTATTTCAGTCCGTATCTGGTGTTTAACTTAATATACGCGGAGCATACTAGACTAACACTGAGACCCTGAATAACAAATAGACCCATTTAAATGAAAAGGAGCCCCAGTGAGTTAGGAGATTAAGAGCCTGAACCTGGGGAAATTCGGGATTTGTGTTGCCGGGGAGGGGGGGGAGGATAATATGTGAGACAGACTACAAACATTTACATTGTTCAAGAGTGAGTGAGTGAGTGAGTTTTGTTTCCGCCACACTCAGCATTATTCCAGCTATAGGGCGGCAGTCTGTACATAATAGAGTCTGGACCAGACAGTCCAGTGATCAACAACATGATCATCGATCTGCACAACCGGGACACGATGACATGTGTAAACCAAGTCAGAGAGTCTAACCACCCAATCCCGTTAGTCGTCTCTTACGACAAGCACAGTCGCCTTTTATGGCAAGCATGGGTTGCTGAAGACCTGTTCTACCCCGGATTTTCACGGATCACACATTGTTCAAGAAAGGTTTCCAGTAAGTAATAAGGGCTTCTAAGTTTCTGCATCTGTTTCAGGTAAGCTATGGAATATTACAGATACTTGGTAGCATGGACCATTCTGCTGCTGTGGATCTACCCTGCGATTGGTCAGTATAAGTACACACTGATACACATATGAATGAATAGCAATGAATAGAATCCTTATCGAATCAACTTTTTCTCTATGGAGACTTTTTGAAAACTCTTCAAAGAATATTCGCAGTACATAAACTGAAGTATGTTATTTTTTCATACAGGTCAAGACATTTGCACAAGCACATCATTCTATCTTCATCGAAATAACACAATCTGCCCCAATCGGGGCGACGTGGACATCTTCCTGAAGTATGGGTTTCAACCTGATGCTGTCCCGAGGGATCTGTCCGGCTATGTTCCCCGTCTGCTCCATGAGGACTCCGTCGTCCACCACGTAGACAGTAATAAGGCCTTTGTCATGGTTGGCAGCGGCCATGAGGGCGTGGTGTACAGAGCAGAGATTAAGGATTCCAGAACACCCATCATTGTCAAGACATTGATGAACAAGAACTTTCATCAAATCTTCCACGAGGCACGGATTCTGACCTACCTAGATGACGTTCCTTTCGTTCCAGACGTTGTTGGTCTTCTGCCAACTGGACCGAGTATGAATAACTTGTCAATAGTGTCAGAGTATATAAAAAATAGTTCTACAATTGGCGTGTGGTTCAACAATTCCCATAAAGTCAGTGGCTGCCAGTGGTTAAACATTTCCTATCAAATAGCAGGTGGGCTGAGACACATAAACGAAAAGTATGTTCTCCATAACGATCTTCACCACAAAAATATCCTCATCCAATGGAGAGGGTCGGACCCAAAGGTTTACTTCATTGACTTCGGGGACTCTACGTTCCGACATGGTAGAGCTGTTAAGAACTTCAACCCATATGACAACAAATCTCGTCACATTTACCTCCCACCGGAAGTGTCTTACGACCAGTCAACTCCAGCAAGTGATATATATAGCGCTGGTCAAAACATCCAAACTATTGGGCGTCTGGCTAAAATAGACAAGCTTATTTACCTGGCGTCTGAGTGCATGAAAAAGGATTCGGACTCCAGAATATCCGTGAGGGTCCTTGAGGAGGCTCTCCTCGATCTTCTACGGAAATCCTGCCCATTATCTCCCGATAGCTCAAAGCAAAGACATTCACATACTCATCAACCCTGCAGTGGGAAACACCGCGCTTTTCATCATCTGTCATTACCCATCTTGTTACTAAAGGACTTTACAATTTATAAAAGACCTATGATATTCCAAGGTTGGCATCTAGCGAGATATAATCCTACAAAGGAGGCAGTAGTGATTCGAACGTTTAAAAGGGTAAGCTTTAGATATATTCGTCATTGTGCGAGAGTGAGCTTGTATTTGAATGACACGAGTTATGTACCTTTGTTCAAGGGCGTTGTATTTATGGGGCCTTTGTTGGCTGACATGGCGCTGGTGCACAAGGGTGTGAGTGAAAGTGTTACGCTGTCAAACGTTGTCCACGACCGAAATTCTTTCAATGAAGTTCAGAGAGTAAACTTGCTGAGGGAGGTTGCAAAAGCACTCGTTGTGTTTAATCAAAGACATCTTGGGTGTACCCGCTTGCACACAGACGACATTCTTATAAACTTTGTAAATAACAGACCCTCAATCAAATTTATCAGTCTTGGTCGAATACACTATGGACGAAATCCCAAGGTCAAGTATAAATTAACCAGAAAACCGAGATATATTGGAGGAAGGAGCCATCGCTATCGCAACCGAATCCGGTTTTCTAGCATGATACAGCAATTGCTTCCTGAATTCTACGACCAACTGAACGAACAGAGCTCAGCAAATGCGTCATCTCAGATAGCCATGGATATCAATTCTGTCTCCGATTGGATGTTTTCTATTAGCTAATGTTACCGATCTCTGTGTACACGCATGTGCATGGCTATCTTACCTCCTGTTGTTGAACATTAGACGTGGAATATTACTGTGTCATGTGTTCCGGGTTCGATTCCCTAACTGGTTCGATTCCCCAACGGGTACCATACGTGAAGCCCATTTCTGGTGTCCCCTGCCGTGACACTGATGGAATGTTGCTAAACTCACTCACTCAGTAGAATGTAATTATCATAATACTCCTCATGCGTACATCCTCCGGTCGAATCTTCCATCGTGCATGTGAAGTAACCAACTGATGAAAATCGATAAACCTGGCAACCGGGCTGTCATATGTATTTCCAACCTGCAAAAGGCACGCCATCCTCCATGAAGGTCATGGCTAAAGATTTAAAATTTCTGTCCATTTCTTTGTGACTTTTAAGGTTCAAGGGCTGAAGGAGAAACACGGAGGTCAAATGTCAAGCCTTACGTAGCCTTCGTTTTGTAGCCGGATTTGTGGGAACTGTGTTGTAAAATGACAAACAGACGAATCCACCAACCACAGTTGCCCTCACAACATTATATATTCGATGGTATCGATGATATTATGAACAACGTCCCATGCCGCCAAGATATGATGGCTTTCAATCACCCAAGTCGCCTTGGTGTTGCCTCTTACGACAAGCATAATGAGCGGACACCCCTCTAGAAGAGATTGAACTTCAACTGTCTTTTGTTTTGGTCAGTATGTCCTATCACCGAGCCTTGCCGACCTCGCACAACACTTGTTAATCTGCATCATCCGCAATTTTGTTTCATCCTCTTCAAGAAACAGTTTGAAGATAATCTAATTTGGAACATTGGATTATATCTCGTTGTTTTCGTTGAAAATACTTTTTATCCTACAACCATATGTTATTTTGTTTTATTTCATATTTTGTTTGAATTCAAACCCGGAGGGCGGGTGACCTTGTCTAACACGATGCTCTGGTTTTCTGTGAAGAACGGTGCGAGAAACTTTGTAGGTTCGAATCCAAAATTGTGCCCGATCATACGTCTGTACATGGTTGTAGCTGTCATCAAGCTGGTGAATGTCTAACAGTCACAAACAACAACAACAACAAATCGTGGATTACCAATTTATTTACAACCCACTGTGCATGTAACTCTCATACATGTCACAACAATCACGTTTCACTCTCACACACACACCCTCACACACCCGTTTGCATGACGGCAACTCAGACTTTAATTACTTCCTTCTACTATTGCCGGAATATTGCCAAAAGCGGCGTAAAACTATACTCACTCACTCACCCACTTCTATTTCAAATGAAGCTGATAATCAGTAAGATGGAATATCACCTCAACTGTCTACAGTTCTCCAATCGGAGTCCAAAAACTAGTTATAGCACCTCCACAATCTCCCCTCAGGCTGATACCCCGCAGTTTGCCTGAACAATAGATCAAACACACGAGTTACCTCCCTTCAACTACAGACCACGTTCACATTGTTCGAGAAGAGACCTGCACGCACGATCAATCTAGTTACCTCAGATTTGCGAAGGCAAACCTGAGACAATTTCCTCGAAGAAAGATTTCATCCTGTTTGTATTTATTTAAATTGTTGGAAATGAGTAGTAACATGATTAATGTGTGCTAAAAATATTAAAATGTCTCAATACGCAAAGAGAGGTTATTCCATTGGGGTTCTGGAGAACAGTTTCGCGTTATACCGACAAATGTGGTAGTTACCTCCCCTCAACTGCACATCACATTCCAAACAGTCAAGACGGTTGCGTTTCACCTTGCTGTTGAAATCTGTTTGATTATGTGACGTATAATTTAGACAGGGGTGCAGTCAGCAATTTGTTTTGTATTCTCCAGGCAAATCCAATTAATAAACAGTCGCAGAAAGTCATTTTCCGAAGTTCATCACGACACGCAGGAAGACCACTTAAAATGTTCACTTGTTTTGTACTGTTGCCACAGACGGTTGTCACAACATGGAACCTAATCATATCCATTTCAAATCTTCCGGATGCCGTCTTTATTACGCATGACTGATACATATTCGTCACAATGTGTGTGATTTTATGTCGCTTCAATACATGGTCACTGCATCCTGTGTCCCTTTCAAAAACTGACATAGGCACAATACGGCGACAAGACTAGACACAATGCTGCGACTAAACTAGACACAATAGGGCGTCTAGACTAGACACAATACGACGATTAGATACAATACGATTGTTAGACTAGACTCAATACGGCGGCAAGGCATATACAGTATCATGTCTTCATTATGAATAGAAAACGAATGAATAGAAACTACTAAAACAATTTAGCCATAACACTTGATGATCTCTGGTATGGTTAACACATTGTGAACATTGCACGTTCACTTCATTCCGCTTTCAACTACACCCTTTTTACTTGTGTCCGTATATTAAAATTGATAAATTTAGAACATAGAAACCTGCCATCGAAGGACAGTAAAATACTAAACTATCACAGATCTGAACATAAAAATGGCATGTGAAACTAAAACAGTGGACTTCACACATGGTACACATGTAAGGAATCGAACCCGGGTCTTCATCGCGACCACTGGGCTATCCCACCTACCCTTTACCTTTTTTTAACATTCTGTATTAGACAGA
Organism: Haliotis asinina; assembly: GCF_037392515.1. Classification (NCBI taxonomy): domain Eukaryota; kingdom Metazoa; phylum Mollusca; class Gastropoda; order Lepetellida; family Haliotidae; genus Haliotis; species Haliotis asinina. The sequence continues at coordinate 5,408,380 of NC_090294.1, read as the reverse complement.
TCTAATGGTGACATGTCTTGTTCGTGTAACTTATTACAAAAAGTTATGTAATGTAGTCCATGTCAAATATAATATTGACTCTATCAATATCCAGATATAAACACTGATTAACAAGCTTTTATTCTTGAAAAACATAAACATGAGTTTCTGTAAAAACATATGTACAAGCTACAGCAAATGTTCCGACTTTTCAGTCTCCGCAAGATTCGATACCTCATATGACAAATACTGGAGAGGTTTAGACGCGGTTTCTCAGACCTACAAGTTAAGTAATTGCTAATATGCATAAGACTGTTTCTGGCATCAGAGTAGGACGCGTGACAGTTATCTATGGCAACACGGTGTACGTTGTCTCCATACCAGCACTGATGTGATCCAATACATGACAATGAAGGATCCATGTACCTACATCATGTGCGCGCATCTCCACCTCCTCTGCCTCACCGGGGTACAGTTCGATGACGTCAGTACGATGATTGTTGTTGCTGACATGTGAGAAAGTTTGGCCATGGAAGTGAATGGTGTGCATATCTAACTCCGACCCTGAAGACAACAGGTACCAAGCGACGGTGTCATTGAGATGTGTGGTCAGACCAACGTTGTTGCCAGTCAAGAAACCGTTAATGGAGTGAAAGAGGTTGCTCTCCTCAAAGTCTCCATCATCACCATAGTCGGTGCCAACTCTTCCAGGGGCATGTTTTGCTACGTTGTCTGATAAATACCAACTTTTGTTTTCATTAAATATACTGAACAAAAGGGCGAATTCCCTATTTACGTCCGTGCGCTTGTTGTTTGAGTCGAGTGTGCCCTTTCTGCAGATCACAACTGGACCGATAAGTCCTGCATATGTGTCTCTTGTTGGCTCGATACCGGATGTGTACAGCCAAGGAATACAGTTAGGGTCTTTACTGCCGGGCCCAGAGCGCGGTGGTACGTACCACGTGAACACGCGCGTCTTACCCGGCAGGGCGCCTCCGTCATGCCCGTTGTTGTAGGCTGTGCCTTCGTTGGACTTATTATAGAATACCCCATGTGGGTGAATTGAGTACTCCCTGCTAGCAAGGTTCTTTAGAGTTACTTCAATTGTATCACCAACTTCCGCTTTAATCACTGGACCCATAATTCCTAAATGGATGTCTTCCTGGGTTCGTGGCTTCCGGTTGGTGAACGTATTATCAGTATATTCCCTGTACAAAGCCTTCTTGTACGTATCCCCGATGAAGTTTTCGTCATCTCTCACGAATATGAAAGCGCTATAATGGAAGAAAATAAAAACAATGTATCTATATGCATTCAGACTGGTACATGATATCATATAATCCAAACAGTTTGTAATATACACCTGACATAACTATTTATACTGAAAAGAAGCTTAATTAAACAATACATAGAAATTACAGTATCGTATTAAGACCACGGTTAAAAACGTTTTAGTAGCATTATCGCCCAAGTAAGACTTAATATCTCCCACGTAGGACTTATTATCTCCTACGTAGGAATTATTATCTCCTACGTAGGACTTTGTATCTCCTGTAGGAAATGCTCGACATATGTTAATATACAATAACCTGAAATGGTCAGCTTAGTTCCCCCAGACACGGAAACCATTTCCTTTTTGATTGTTTCAGTCACTGTTTTAGAGTTTGCAGCCATGTGTTTCATTTACGTTTAGAGTCTACAGTTATGTGTTATATTTGCCATTAGAGTCTACTATCAAGTGTTTCATTTACTCTAAGAGTCTACTGTTTCCTTCATCATTAGACCCGTGTGTATAACTACAGTACCCATAAAAAAATTAGACTCACTAGTGTAAATGTAGCCGCATACTTCAGTCAACTGTTCTAAACTAGATATTGCAAAATATTCCATACTGTTTAAAGCACTGTTAACACATGAACTGATGTATAGTAAAACAAATTCGTAACATTTACAAGATTAGTGTCATGCGTTCAACAAATGGTGAAACTCGATGTATAATGACAAATTTTTATCAAGTCTTTACACCAATACGCAGCAGTTCACATGCACGATATTTGCACATACTTTTCAGCACTTTGATGAATCATCCTCGTGCAATTAATCTGCATAAGGTTTACAGTTGTTTCCCCCAAGATGGTGGAGAAATTCATCGTTGTTATAATCATGCATGCATATATAACATATAGTGAGTGTTTTAAGTGAGTCTAGACGTACGATGGGTAGTATAATTGTTGCACATTACTTTCATGTATTGGACCGACTGTTGTACTTTACTGACTCGCATTCCGTTTGCCCTATTGTTACGCGTTACAGTTAGTTCACTGTTACATGTTGCACTTTGTTACATTTTTCTATTGTGCGGAGGATATTTAAGAGGTCATTGCACATTAGTCATAATCTGCGTGCATAGACGTGCCTCAGACTCTCGGTGGCAGTCTGTGCGTACTTATTCTCTTATACGTATTCAAAACAACACTGCGTTAGTGTCATAAATATGCATTGACGTGCATTTCTACTATCTAACGTCCTGCATAACCAAACATTTCTCAGTTTAATAGCCGCACTTCATACTCCGAACCATTAAACGGATATATTGAGTACTGCCTAGCAGATAGTACGTCCTACGTAGGAGTCCATCGTAGGACCTGCTATCTTCTACGTAGGAGAGACTAGTCCTAAGTCCTAGTAGTATGTCCTACGTAGGAGTCCATCGTAGGACTTGCTATCTTCTACGTAGGAGAGACTAGTCCTAAGTCCTAGTAGTATGTCCTACGTAGGAGATAGTGACACCAAAAAATATTTCATCGTGGCCCTACTACACTTCCGTAAGAAATGGATGTCTCAGCTCCAGTCTCCCCCTTTAAAGGACTGAAGGCGATATTGTCCTTACAGAACAAGACCCTTGTTCGATTCCCGACATGAGTATAATGTGTGAAGACCACTTCTGGCGCCCCCTGCAGTGATATTGACGGAATATGGCTATAACACTAGACTCACTTATTCACTCATTCATAAAGACCTCTTTACTGAGCTGGACACAGACGAGCACTGATATGATACTGACAAATCTAGAAACATAAACATAATAGGGATAAACGGGATTGGAAACCATCATCTGTGGCAGCCTTACGCACCAACTGCCAAGGACACCCATGCCTCACCCACATTTCAAGTTACAAGTAATGCTGCTATGCATAAGAATTGGCCCAAACACGGACGGACTCACGCCCTCGGATCATTTAGATCAACACCGTTGATAAGGCTTGTTTCGCGTGGTGAGTAGTCCCAGTTCACTTCCTCGACGGCAATGTTGTACCGTCTCGTGACGCCGCTGTCTGCGTCGTCGGCTCCAGTTTGGGTTGTACCGCATGGGTTGACTGTATACAAAGCTGTCACGCCGGTATCTGTCATGATGTTGGTTGCAGACCTCACGGCCCAGACGCCTGGAATGAATTTGTTCCAAGAAATGCATAGGGGGTCTGTTTTGGATGTCATTAAACCTTCTTTTATCTTGATACGAAAATGTAAAAATAAATATTTACAATAATTATAATAATCAACAAGTAACAACATTTATTGTTCGCTGTGGAATGTACACCTTTTGATGGTTGTGTTATATACTTTTTTTCAAATCAAATCGGAATCAATTAAAATATTTCATAATATGTTCGTCGTTTGTATAGATGATTATTAACAACATCTTTTGTACAACCAAAACTTGAGGATCAAGAGCAAGGTTTTGTCATCTTGAACTAACTTTTCAACATGCATAAAACGTTTAATTACCTTTGATGGCAATACTATGTTTTCTATAAGCCTTTCCGGTCAAGTTCAATCATAGTACGTGGTTTCTCGCCATGCACTGTCATCTCACCTGGAACGTCTGCCGTCGTGATCACTTCACTGCATTGATTATCTGGCCTCAGGTAGAATGAATGTGTTTCTCTCCTGCATTATCTGGGTTATATGGCGTCATCTAGACTAAGTCTGTTTCTCACCTGGATCATTTGGCGTCATGTAGAGTAAGTGTGTGTCTCACTTGGATTATCTGGCGTCATGTAGAGTGGCGTCATGTAGAGTATTTGCGTCTCTCACCTGGATTTTCTGGCGTTACGTCGAGCAAGTCTGTTTCTCACCTGGATTATCTGGTTTCGTGTAGAGTAGGTGCGTCTCTCACCTGGATTATCTGGCGTCAGGTAGAATGAGTGTGTTTCTCGACCTGATTATCTGTCGTTGTGTAGAGTAAGTGTGTGCCTCACATGGACTATATGGCGTCATGTAGAGTAAGTACGTGTCTCACCTGGATTGTCTGGCTTCATGTAGAGTGAGTGTGTCTCAGCAGCTATCAAAGTACCCACGTCTCGATGTCTTTTGCCAATACTGAATGTGTTGCCATGGAAATATGGTGCCTGCACATTAACTTCAGATCCGTAAGAAAGTATGTGCCACGTGACATTGTCACCGACACACATGTCCAATCCGTCCAAGTTTCCGAAACTCCGTCCATTGATGCCTGTCGTGAAGAAAGCAGCTACATGCAGAAACATTACAGTTCCAATATTCTAAGTATAGTGATCAGATGTGAGCGATGGGAAAATCCTCGTAGTGTCAGATTTCACTCGTGGAGGTCTGGGTTCGATTCCAAAGATGGGTACACTGTGCGAACATCACTTCTGGTATTCTCCGCTGTGTTGCTCACACATTGCGGCGTAAAACCAAACTCACTGAAATTTTCTAAAGTAAATAAACACGTTGCAATGTGCACTCGTATGCTCATACGTGCCATCCCTGGTTTGACGGGGACAAATGTAATTGTGGAAGGGTGGCCTCGAAGTACCTGGAATACGGAGGGAGGTGTTGTACAACAGCACTGGAAGCTCTATCCGTTTACATTATACTAAGTTCATAGTTTCTGTTCATGGTTGCTATTAAAACTATACTTGTGGAAAAGACTAAAAGGATTATTAGTTTGTATGAATCCAAAATTTACCACGCATAACGTTGCTCTCAATGAAGTCGGCGTCGTACTTGTTGACAGCGGAGGTTAAGTAATTCTTGATGTTGGCATCTAAGTACCAAGACTTGTTTTCATCAAATGCACTAAAGAGCAGGAAGAACTCCTTGTCCATGTACTTCTACAAATAAAGACAGTGGATAGCGTGCAATAATGTCAGCTGTGGGTACAGTCGGACACTGTGCCTAAAGCCCCATAGGGCGACAAGAGGTGTGATGTGGAATTACGTCACGTTCAAGATTCTTGTGCATGTGTGCGTCCGTGCCTTCGTGCGTGCCTGCATGCGTACATGGTTCTAGTCCGCACAAGAAGTGGTCATATTATGCAAGGCCACTGTTTGCTATGCAATGTTGCAATGTTGCGTAGGATTCTGTTGACTTATGAATTGTTTGGGAGTATGGTGGGCTAGCTGTCTAAGGCACCGGGTCAGTGATCCAGTCAGCTTGAATGATCCGCAGAGGTGTGTAGACTCTTTCAGTGTTGTCACAACCCCTAGCATGCAGTGCACTACCCTGTGCACTTGAAACAAGCCACGAATCCGTTGGTATATGACCAGATGTTGACCACATGAAGACGCACAAACACTTAGTTGTGGGTACAGCAAATTGCAGTTAACTTGGACATGGTACTGTGACTATGTGTCCCAGTCCATCCAGCTGTGAAGGGCTACCCCCTAAGGATGGAGTGATCCCCCAGGAGCTGAGATTGATAATATGATGAGCCGCTAAGAGTGACATCCTATGCTGTATTGTGGTGCGCGTCGTGTGAGATTGTAGACTATTCAATCAATCAGGTCCTTATACCATCTGCAAAGACTATAAACAATTAATACATGAGAAATGAAGATGGATTAGATCCTCCTATTTTAAGTATACAGTACGACCTGATGAGAATAACATGACATGTTGAAAAATGATATATAAACAATTGCTAATGTCAAAACAAGAAAATACTCTTACACAGAAACTATTCTGCAAAGTTGCGGCTGATTAAGTAGACTTTTTGATATTATACAGTAATATACACCGTCAGTGCTCCAAACCGCCCCTCCCCACCACCTCACTATAAATCACTTCCTATGATATGCATCCTATGATCGAAAACTGCAATCGAATTATTTGTGATCACTTTGCGCGGAGATAGACTAACATGAGTTGAAACGTCATAAATTTTTATTACCATTCACAAAAAAACAGAACATGGTTCTGCTTCAGTCTAAACATGGGTTTCTGTTCCTTTCAAAGCTAATCATTCCATCAGCAGCGCTGCGTTCTTCAGCAGGGGAGAAACCGCAAATCGTTAGGTCGACTCCCATTTGACCCAATTACGTTGTAAGCACAAAGTCTGATCCCGTTTGTGTCACGAAAGTGTTAAATATCCGAGATTAGTATCACACGTGTTATTGGTGTTGTTTCAAGTGCCTATTTCTCTCAAAACATGATTACCTGTCTCCCAGTGACTTTGTCCAAAGCACCCCTCCGACACAGAACTAGAGGTCCTATCAGGCCGGAATTGACGTCACTTATTTCCGCCGAGTAGTATATCTTCACGATGCAGTCTGGGTCATTTGGGCCAACAGTGTCATCGGGTACGTGCTGATTGTACACGTGGATGGAGCCAGGGTTGACATGCACAGAGTGGCCTATGAATAGACAGTTATATATAAATGTGAATGACTGGTTGGTAAAGCAAAATAATCCTCTGTGGGGATTTCGAGCGTAAAATGGGGATCAGATATTCAGCTCTGTACGAGTCATCGTACCCCTAGTTTGCCCATACCTGTAGTCAAGTGCTGCCTCCATACAGTTGGGTATGTTTATAGACACTGAGTGATATTCACACTATTCACATTTAGTTTCATCTGTAGTAGTTTGGTTCACAGTCAGTCCTTCACATTGCCTGGTTCATGGAGTACAGTTTAGAACATGTTGCCACACTACCTGAATATGACAACAGATGTCACGAACATCCGTTCCTGATAGATGATAAAGTGTGAGGTTGTACAAAGCGATCTTAAGGTGGTGGTAACTTCTATACATTAACATAACGCTAAGGTTGTGCAGCACTCAGGTCAACAGCCTGGACCACCGCGTGATTTATGAAAACATTCATTCCTACGAAGTTGCATATTGCGTATGAGCCTCCCATTGGCGAATTGGAGAGTCTGCCCTACTCTTCTCGCAGCGCCTCACCAAGTTCAGCCAACGTGGTCGACGTCATACCATCATTGTATGCAGACAGCAGAGGGTTTCAGTAAGTTACCCTTATGCTGGTGCCACATGAACCTGCTATGCTTAATATGGAATTCATTTAGTCATATTGAACCCACTCCTAAACATAACCGTTCAAATGCCATAAAGTAGATGATCTGATCACATTCATCCCTTTCCTTCACCTTGGCAGTGGGTAGAGATAGTCGGATCACTTTCATACCTGTCATTTCACCTGCACCTTGTGTGTACGTCAACCCATGACCAGTAAACGAGAATGGTCTGCTGCCTTTGTTCTTAATGACAATCCTGACGTCATCCCCAGCTTCCGCTCGTAACACCGGTCCCAGAATTCCAAGCGATGTATCATGAGATGTCTTTCGGGTTAAAAAGACAATGTCACCATACTCCTGGAACCGTGCCTTCCTGTATCTACCTCCGATGCGAGCAGTAGTTTGATCGAAATAAGGTTCCGCCTTGCTGCAGAATATGTAAAAGGGACCTCTTCACACATGTTTGTCATTTAATATGTCGCAGTTGAATCACGGTAAAACACGTGTGAAAAAAAATTTGTAAGTGAGTGCGTTTAAAGTCTGACGTCGCACGTGCATTGTGTCATCCACAGAACGAGAAAGGTGTACTATCGATTCCTCACAGGTATCATTCAAAGAAACTCCTTTCCTTGGCCACTTTCATTTAAAAATATTATTAAAGAGTTAATTTAATATGTTAGGCATTCTGTAATGTCTATACCTGCCGGGTTCGCTCAACTTGCCGCCATTATATTTATCCATGTCGGAAGGTCCATAATTCCACTCTTCTTCCTCTATGGCGACATAGTAGTTTCGTGTGTTTCCAGGCAACTTTTGTGATGTCTGAGCCCCGCAATCTTCTACGATGAAGTATGCATTCATACCACCTAGAAGTACAAGTATGTTCAGATGAGAATGCTTCCTACTAATACTTTAATACATGCTAATGTTTGTTTTCAAATGTAGAGAGCCAGGTTCAGTAGAGAGAATGTAAAGGTAACTGAAAGATCGATAGTGACCTTTTTAAGTGATAGTGACTTGATAGTGATCTGCCCTATGTAGACTGACCCGCGAAATGATCGGTGACCATACAGCCTATTATCCAGTGTCCGGGGGATCCAACTGTCATCATGCCCGTCTTGAACACAGCCGGGAACACCTGGATGTTGTCGTCACTGAAAACACAACAATGAAAGTATGGGAATCCATACTTCTCCACATGTTCATTTCCCCCAAACGGATATTTCCCCCACTTGGATATTTCACCCACACGAACATTTCACCCACACGAACAGTTCACCCACATGGACATCCCACCCCCACCCACCCTCGATCCTCCATTCAAAAGGTTCCATCTTCACAAATAACGGTTGGGGGAATCGGATTTACATTTGTGATGTCAAACGTAGTACGTCTAAAGAACCTCTCTGCCAGACATACTTTGTCGAAATAACGTCACTCACGCTGTTCATGCATTTTTTCTAAGAAGAATCCCTCTTTTTTCTATGAGACTTTAATGAGCCGTTAGTGATATTTATCAAACTTTAAATTATATCTTTGAAGATCATTTAGAAGTGGAAATTATAGGAAAAGCCAGATTGATGGATGTCAGCTACTTTATTGTGAATACCACAGCGTGTCGGAGCTAGCATGCACTCTGAAACGTCGTGTTAATAACATCGTCGAAGTTGACATCCATAAATCTGGCTTTTCTGTATATCATACTTTAAAATATAAATTATTTGTTGACTGCAGCTAAATTTCATTTCTTGAACAATATTGAGGTAGCATCTACATAGCGAAATGGATGTGTTCGGTATTGTTCAGAGGTATTGTATTGTACGCCTTGAGTAAATGCTTAAACAAGTGTGATTTGATGCATGAGGAATATTTTAACGGTAAATTCAACCAAATGTCTTATGTTTACCTCTTTATTACGACCATTGACCGCACGATGTAGGAAAACAAACCCAACAATGGTGTTCTACCGACAGACAGACAGACAGACAGACAAACTATGCAGCCTATTCACTCCTACCTAGTCTGCTCAGTCTGCACTATCTGACCATGGAACTCGATTGAGTGGATGTCGATTTCGTTGCCCATGCCGATCACGTGCCAAGCGACCTTGTCCCCTGAACAGGCCAGAAGATCCGGAAGTTGCGCAAACACGTAGCCGTTGAATGTGTACATGAGGTTGCTCTCCAGGAAGTCCTCGTCCTCGTTGTCAAGCAGCCTCTGGCACTCAGCAGGATCTCCACACTTCTGTAAATTTCGGGATGTCATCCAGTTTGCATTTTCGTCAAATACTTTGGCAACAATGAAATATTCTTCATCCACGTCCTTTCTTTGACCTTTGGCATCCAACGTTCCTAAAATATGCAATATGTGTACAAGTCGTCTACACACATCACACACATAATTATAAAAAGTACGAGAACAATACTTGGTATACTTTGGAAACGAACACATAAATTACTAGAATCTGATATAAACAAGCAATTGTCAAACGGCTTATCGGCTTATCTTTTTACTGAATATTATTCAACAGGGTCAATCGTCTAAAGCACAGCAATTGTGCTGTATATAGAGTTGTGTCTCTCCTACGCATTTTTTATCGTGATCGAATTTCAAAGATCTTATTTTCACGTTCGTCCATGTTCTATTATGGAAAATCAAGAAACAAAGCGACTTTTCAATATATATGGATATCTTTGTTTCTTAAAAAACAGGGGCGGGGCGGTAGCGTAAAGGTTAAAGCGTTGGCTCGTCATGCCGAAGACCCGGATTCGATGTGCACAATGTGTGAAGCTCATTTCTGGTGTCCCTGCCGTGGCATTGCTGAAACATTGCTAAAAGCGGCGTCAAATTATACTCACTCACATACTAAGCCTCCTTCTATCGGTCCGTCCTAAAATGTCTACAGGCCTTAGTAACCTATGTTCGTGAGAACGTCAGCGTTAGCCAATATCACCGACGATAGTTTTGGAGACTAATGTATCACATGTTACACATTGCCTGTTTCACGGGTTTCCACAGCACGTATTGCTCTATACGTAGTTCCACATACACACGTCAGATATTTGTCAGGAACTGATTTACGGGTACACACGACGCATACAATTAGGCCTAATGTCTCAGCTGTTATTGCATTACCTGGCTTACAGACGGAGATGACACCAATCAGCCCTGTGTTGGTATCGGGAGGTGTATCCACATGTGAGTGGTACACATATGGTATACAGGCGGGGTCGTCTTGACCTGGGGCATCGTCAGGGTGTACTTGCCAGGTCAGCGTGACGTCAGATCCGGGCATAACTATGTCATCATACTTAAAGTGCCCGGATGTGCCATCCATGTATATTGCACCTGATATAAATAAAATGTTTTATTGCGTTGACATTTACGAACACATGAAACATCCTTTTAGTTGCAGATCAGAACGCCTTTGAATCAAACTGTCACGTTTGAAATTGTCACATGATCAAAATAGATTACCAACTGCGTTACACATATTATTCTCTTGTTGGTAAACCACATCTTACTTTCACTGTCTTTCTTATAAAAGAGCCCATGTGGATGTATAGAAAACTCCCGTGATCCATTGTTCCGAAAGTAAACTGTGATGGTGTCACCGATTTCTCCCCTTATGATTGGTCCATACAGCCCGAGCCAGGAAGGACTTGGGATCTCAGTGTGGTAGGTGGCGTCTGTGTACGATCTGTATATGGTCTTGGTGTACACGCTGCCAATACGGTTCTTGCCATTCACCAGGTACTTGTCCGCAGTTCTGTGTGGGAAAAAGTTACTTAAACAATTTGTGCTGCAATATTTGTTTCTTTCTTTCTAGAGTGCTTTGTATTATTCAACACAATCTAAATGAACTGACGCGCGCCACACATTGTGTTGTATATACTCAAACTTCCCTTCCTTGCCATCGAAGTGTTACAAGAATGGTGACTGTGCTAGGCTGGAACACATGTCATCGGTTCCCAATTGCGCAGATCGATGCTCATGTTGTTGGTCACTGGATTGTCTGGTCCAGATTCGATTATTTACAGACCGCCGCCATATGACTGGAATATTGCTGAGTGCGGCGTAAAACTAGACTCACCTGTTTCTCACTCCAAATCAGCTGGCTACAACATGACTACATGTGTAATGCGTCACCCTGAAAACGTGTAGGACCTGCATTGGCTTGAATACATGCAAACACTCTCCTGCACAGTGAATCAGTGTATCTGTGTCTCGTAAATGGTGTTATGTGAGCTGCACCAGACGTGATAGTATTATAATTTACTTCTGATATCAATTATCATCATAAATATATGTCCTCTACGCAATATATAACACAAAAGATACAGGGAAAATATAATGGCCCTAGTATAAATAAATATCCAGATTCGACTATCCTGATCATAATTTTGAAGGGCATTTAGATTTATGAAATCATTCACTTGATGAAGGAGCAAGCACATGCTCCGAAAAGTCGTGTTATGCACAATATATAAGTTGATATCCATAAACCTTCGCTTTTCGTATCCTGAATCTAGATTAGATTTGGTGTAATGTTCAAAATAGCAGTGAAAAGTGATCAGTGAAAATCCGTGATGATATGTGACATGTGTGCCAGTTCTTTATGGCTACAGTTCAGTGTATCATGTAGAGGTTGGTGGTAAGTGCTGAAATATTCACAGGGGTATTCACGCGTGCCCCTGCCTCGTGTAACACTCAATTCAGCAATAAATGATTTATTATTGTGTAAATAAAAATTTACATGTTTAGACAGACATCAGAAAAAGGAAAGTGAAGCATTGAGTTCTTTCATCCTGTTGTTTGTCCCTGCTTCAGAGTTTAGGACCGTCAGAGAAACGTTTGCAGTAACATCGTTTAAAAGAATAATGTGAAGTGCGCAAAAGCAAATTCTTCAAAGATTTGTGCAAATTCTCTTCGTCTAAAATTCACAGTAATGTGATTCTCAGCCAGAGAATCCGAACACTATCACCCATCCAAGGACATTAGTTATTTTCATCGTCTGTGCAGTGAACACACGACAACACACATCCTGGCGCCTGTCGTCACACACCTCACTAACGCGCTCACTCTTACCCCTGATCCTGTGGGTTGATGATGTTTTTCCCCGTGGGTGCATAGTTCCATTCCCTCTCTACAGCCGCTATATAGAACACCCTCTCGACAGTCGCACACCTGGGGGGTAACGTCAGGGCCAGCCACCCTATCAGAATACTCTGAACCTCCATGACTGAATGTACAACCAGGGAGGTGTCTACCCTTATATACCCAGTTTTCTCACGACTCCGAATTCCGTTGTTGCCGTGAAGGAGCACTTCGTAATATATTCTGACCTTTAGATCAGGTCAACTAGTTTACCATGGCTACTACACTACGTCATGATCTAACAGGACGTAACGGGACTTTCAGTGCACTTAACTGTTATCAACAGGAACAAAGAGACGATTTGCACCTACAACTGCGCATCATGTACTTTGAAGATGCATGATCGCATATGAAATTATCATTTACATGTGGCGTAGAAACAGTCAGATGCTATATATTTCAAAACGATCTCAAGGAGAAATAATATTCTTTATTAAAAAGTTTGGGTTTCCTTATTACAAACAGCAGAGTTAATGGCACCGTGTTTATAACAGATATCTCTATACGGTATACTTATTGACAAAACAGGTGCTACTATACGAAACCAATGATGGCAAAGGTCAGAATATATTAACACGAAAATGACCTCATTGGTATTGTCCGTGGTATTTGTACGCCAATCCACCCCAGGAGTTACCCCAAGCGACTAGTGTACACTCTCTGTCATCAGTCCAGAGACGCTTTGTTTGAATCAAGTGCCGTGGTGCAACCATGCCCCCGACCTAACACGATGTGGTCTGGCACTGTCAGGTTGCATTTGAAGATTTCTGCCGAGAGGCCATATTCCATCATATGGCGATGGTCTATAAATGATAATAAAGTATGGAACAGACACACAAGTGATCAACAGCGTGAGCAACAAGCTACGCAATTGGGACACGATGACCTGTGTCAACCAAGTCAACACACCTGACCACCAGATCCCGTTTGTCACCTCTTACAAGCATGGGTTTCTTCAATCTTCGCGGGTTCCAGTGAATAGAACAATGATAGGTGGCAAATGTTCTTCAACATTCATGAACAAAACAGATTGTTGGCATGTGTGATATCGTCCTACAAAGTCAAGAATTGCACGTTCACAGCCATTTCACCACCAACAGATTGTTCTGCCCTCTGTGAATCTGAAGCGAAACCTGTATCAGTCTGTAAACACGGTTTCACGCCAATTGGTTAGCAGCCCGTCCTTGATGGTATCGGACCCACGCTTACGGTGAGCCCTTGACGCCATGTTTTCAACCTTAGCCAGTACTTAATGGTAATGATTGAAGTTCGCGATCCTGTAACGATTAAAAATATGTGTGATTACTCGTGCCTGTATATGTGTGTCTAGATACGTACTGGTTGTTTAAGGCCACTATCCAAACTGTACAAGACTGGTGTAAACGACATTTTGGCAAGGCATGTGGTTTGCAAAATCCATTTTTCACACTGTAAAGAAAGACAGAAGTCACGTGTTGATGCATGTGCGCCTAAATGGTATACGATCGTCATGGAACCAACTCTTTTCCGGAAGGAGCACTGAACTGAAAAACATAGTCATAGAACATAGGATGTACGTGCGGGTGTGGGTGTGCGCATGCGTGCGTGCTGCAAGTTGGTGTATGAGAGTGTATATCTGCAGAGTGTATGTATGTTTGACAGATGTAGTGACAGCTCTAAGTTCTTAAGCTGAAGAATCATGGATCTCAACCATCAACCAGCGGACCACGCCACGGTTGAGGGATATAACAACGCACACCTGATTATAGGATATAATCTCTTCAAAAAAAGAAAGGCAAAATGAAATTCAAAATTGATACTTACAATTTTGTACACATGTGTAAACTCAAACATTTTCGGTGTGTGTGAGTGTGTGTGTGTGTGTGTGGGGGGGGGGGGGGGGGGGTTGCACATTGTTTCTGGTATGTTTTTAAAGAGCACGCTAGACCAAACGCAACAAAAAAAATTATTTTGAACGGTTTTATCAATCAGGATTGTCATGATGTGCTTGGATGTCATGCAGCACGAATATCAGGCACAATAATTGTTTCTCACGAGCAAAGCTTGACTATAAAAGACACCAAATGAATCTCACAATTTCATCAACGATCTTTGCAAGTAATGGAAAAATGCGATGTCTCAACGATGCCGATCGAAATCAGGCAATTGAACGATTGCGAGCTCATCCCAAAACAATAAATCAGTTGTGGGATAGATTTGGTCAAAACAGATTCGACAAATGACCGTCCAGGATGAGGAAGACCTAGAGTCACCACACCTGCCCACGATCGGTACATCAGGGTAACCCAACATCATACCACCCGGGACACAGCACAAGAACAGTTTGGAGCCCGAAGAGTGTCCGATCAGACAATCAGGAACCGTCTCCTAGAGGTAGAAATACGTGCCAAACGTCCAAAAGTTGCCCCTTCTTGACACGACTATATCGACGTCGACGAGTGAGATGGTCATGAACGTTGTGCTCCTAACTGCATCAAACAGGTGGACAGATTCGAGAGAGAGAGAGTGTGATGGTGTGGGGAGCAATCTCATACACCCGCAGATGGGAACTTGTGCTTGACAGTCTCCAAAGCAATCTGACGGCCAATCAGTACATCGACCAGATTCTCCGTCCGCACTTCCTTCACCTTTTTGTCCGTCAATGGCAGCTCTTCCAACAGGACAACGCCAGGTCCCACACAGCACGTGCCACCGTGGACTATCTGAACAATAACAACACCAATACCCTCCCCTGAAGAAAGGATTCCACAACAAAACATTCAACGACTGATTCAACATGTACCCAGGAGGTGTCGGGCAGTGGTAGCAGCTGGAGGTGGTCATATGAGGTACTGACTTCAACACCACTTGGTGGACAGCAGTAATGACCATTACTCTCATGAAATATGGACAAGATAGAAATACATTGCTCTACAAAATTTCATTCATGTATCTTTGTTTTCCACTGATCTGCAGGTCCTTGAATAACACCAAATTTTCACTGATATTTGGGTTTTGCGTTTCTTTTTTTTTCTTTTTTTTTTTTTGAAGAGTGTATAAGAACCAAACTCATATCTGCCAAACTCATATCACTTTAAGGTTCAGTCTTTGTTTCCTTAAAGGTCACATGCAACGTAAAACACAACTTTGCAGATTCTGGTACCTTGCGGTATGCACTTACCGAAACAAATCATAAAAAATGCCAATTCAACCTATAAAGTTGAAAAAAACGCGATGAAAAAAAAGCCCGCGAAATCGGAGTTCAAACGTTTCACTAAATTCCCCCCAGCGCTGGGGGGAAAACTGGTTTCAACAGCTGTGCTGCGCTGCGTCCATAACGCATGCGCAGTGAACAGGTTCGCGGAGCTTGAAACAGTATGCATGCCCAGCGTCTGAGGTCGTGAGCAGTAGTCTAATCTTGGTTGTGTACACAAACAAGTACATAATCTACTCGTTACGTAAAAAACTTGTTGATTGTGGTAAGCAGTCTCTGTCACAGAGAAAGCTCAGTGTCTGGTTTATTCACACCTATATGTCTGTCTGCCTCGCTGCTAAAGACAACATGCAATACACAGCTTCAATCATTGACCACGTGCAATTTGAACTTAACACCTATCAGACTATACGACATAAAGAAAATAAGATGATTTATGACTCGTGCACCCGAGTCCCGTCTCTGCCACATTATGTAATTAGGCACGTGTGATACACATGACATGTTTTTATGTCTGTGGGTTGCAAACAAACTACATTCATATTTTTAGGATGACTGGATCTGACGGATACTGGTGCAAACTCTTGTCGGCTTCAAGTCCTGCTTTGTACTTGGACGAACGACAGTTTCCAGTTCACCATCTCTACTGAGATAATTTTTGATTGGATCGAACGAAAATTCAGAGAACATGTATTTTCAAAACCCAACATCTCTAAATACATTCTTCATGGATAACGACTTCTTTTAGTGTATATGATTTTGTTTGACAACAGTATATGAATCCATACTGAAACGACGCATCAAGTACACAAAAAGAAGTTGTTATCCATAAAGAATCTTACTTTATTGTAACTGGCTATACTTCTAAAATGCCCATCAAACAGATCATCTTTCTGTATACACAATGAACCCTCAGCATATCAGCAAATGAAACAGCCAATCGGAAGCCGTCGTTACACTTGAGTGCATATCCACCCGCTATGACTGGGTTTGGTCTCCCGAGGGCTTCGTTTCTGGGGAATTAAGCCCAAGTACAAAATATTGCACTTTTGAATCGCGATTGTACGCTTATAATTTTGTTTATTTGCTTTTTTAAAAGCAGCAATGTATATTAAATGTCAGGAATAAGTGATAAATGTGTTTTAATCATGTTTGATTTTTTGGTTGCATGTGACCTTTAAAGTTTCTCATGCTTGTGAGTATATATAATGTGTCAGATTTACTTGTCAGAACAAAATAATTATCTACATTCTCTAAAGTGATCTATGATCGGGATGCCTGGTTTGTGTTCAGGCTGTACGCCGTCTCAGACTGCAGGTGTACTGGTGTACGATGTCAGACAACAAACGGCAGTTGTACTGATGTACGGGATCAGATAACAAACGGCAGTTTTACTGATGTTTGGTCTCACAGAACAAACGGCAGTTGTACTGATGTACGATGACAGACACCAAGCGGCAGCTGTACTAATGTACGATGTCAGGCAGCAAACGGCAGTTGTACTGATGTACGATGTCAGACAACAAACGGCAGTTGTACTTGATTGTTTATGTTAGACAACAAACGGCAGCTGTACTGATGTACGGGATCAGATAACAAACGGCAGTTTTACTGATGTTTGGTCTCACAGAACAAACGGCAGTTGTACTGATGTACGATGACAGACACCAAGCGGCAGCTGTACTAATGTACGATGTCAGGCAGCAAACGGCAGTTGTACTTGATTGTTTATGTTAGACAACAAGCGGCATTTGTACTGAGGTTTGGTGTCAGACAACAAACGGCAGTTGTACTGATGTACGATGTCAGACAACAAGCGGCAGTTGTACTGAGGTTTGGTGTCAGACAACAAACGGCAGTTGTACTGATGTAGGTGGTCAGACCACAAACGGCATTTGTACTGATGTTTGCTGTCAGACAACAAGCGGCAGTTGTACTGACTTTTTATGCTAGACAACAAATGGCAGTTGTATTGATGTATGTGGTCAAACAAAAAACGGCAGGTTTACTGATGTTTGGTGTCAGACAACAGACTGCAGGTGTACCGGATAACAGACAACAAACGGCAGTTCTACTGATGAATGGGGTGGTGCAACAAACAAGCATTAAGTGTGATCCAGATTGTATGAGTGACGAGTGCTAACGTTAGGTGAGGCCATGCCTACCGTTTTTCATCAACATTTGATGTCATAACTTCCAATCGTAAAATGTACATCAGTTTTACCATGGACGTCAAAACGAATTGATTTGTCTATTGCTTCATCAAGCAGATACCGGTTGGCTAGATGTTTACCTACTCGTAAACAGTGAAAAACAAATGAGTCAAATATCTCGGTTATCAAAAATGAATTTAAAAACAATACTATCAATATATGCATAACCAGGTCATAAGAAAGGTGAAGTCAACACGCTCAATAATCTAATGAAAACTGTATCTTTGTACGTGGTTTCTTATCACCTTAGTGCAACATAGCTGTAACCACCTGATACCTTACTACAGCTAATCACCTTAGTGTGAATCCGGCATCTACATACACAGGTGACCACCTGCTCGTAAACACAGAAAAACAGTTGGGACAAATATCTTGGTTATCAAAACTGAATATAAAAACTATATTCTTAATATAGCACAGTCGTCAGAACTGCGAAGCCCATATGGTCAGTAATCACATGTAAACTATAACGTGTGTCCTGGTTCGTTATAACCTTAATTTAACAAAACCGTAACCACCAGATACCTTAATGCAACTAATCACCTTACTGTGACATAGCTGTAACACAAAGATACCTTAATAACACCGATCACCTTAGTGAAACATACTCTAACCACTTTGTATTTTAATGAAGCTGATCACCCTAGAGTAACATAGTGTAACCACCTGATTCCTCAATAAAGCTGATCGCCTTAATGTGGATTATCTTTAGCACCCGCCTCATGTTATAATGCACCTTATTGTCAAACTGATTAGTTCACAGATCATCGCCTAAATCTGACACCCATTTCAACTAAATGAGTGTTTCAGTGAGCATGTGTGATAGTCGTGATAACACTTCGTGGGAGATATACACACCTAAGATGTTTAGGCAAACAGCTTATCACAGCCACATGCACTGTAACCGGACCTGTTTTTGACACTGTTTTCATACCAATGTGAATGAACACGCGAATGCAGAGTGACCGTTTAGGAACAAGGTTATCATCGAGTAGTTGAATGACATAGATTAATCCGTGGATTATTTCAGGCTTTTAGCGAGATACCACTGTCTCCAAGCCCGCACGGGCAAGATATCAACATGAGCCAAGTTATAACGTTGGGTTTGGCGGACAGACAACCTGTAGTAGTAGTAGTAGTAGTAGTAGTAGTAGTAGTAGTAGCAGTAGTAGTAGTAGTAAGAGAAGGAGGAGGAACAGCAGCAGTAGTAGCAGCAGCAGAACATAAACATATTTGGCAGCTAAACACAAAGTCCACTTCAGTCTCTCAAACTTGATCATTCCTTAAGGACGATGTTAAGGTATAGTAAGATATAATAAAACAAACATCACGCACAAAGAGGACTGAATGTGGACGTGACATGCAGCTGTGAGAGGTTCCACGTTGTGTCTAACAACTGACGCATCAGTGAAAGGACAAGGTATGATAGAGGCCCTTCTTGGCCCACAACATGTCATGATTATCAAAATTTTACAACACGATAATTTTAGCATAAAAGGAGCTAAATTAATTGTTGAAGTTACCTCCAATTGCATTTTTATGTTTCTAGTGTTGTTAGTTTTCCTCTTTGAAGACCTCAAAGTTAACATATTTTACAATATCTTCTACAAACCTACATTTTCTGATTTTCAGAGTGATAGAAAAGTATGAAGATTTTTATGGGTATCAACTTCTTTATGAGAGAACACAACGTTTCGGAGTTAATGCTTACTCCTTCATCAGATAGAAGTTGATATCCATAAAAATCTTCATTCTTATGTATTTTCACTTCTAAATGACATTCAAAGACTTGATAGAAAAGTGTGAGCAAAAGCGTGACCCATCCCAATTTTTTCACCACATATGAAGCGAGTAAATTAGAATGTACACCTAAAAAATTGTAGTGGGTCACGCTTTTGCTCATATCAAAATCTTTAAAAAAGTACATTTTTTCGGGTTATGAAATTGCCCCATACAACATCTAAAAAAATAAACATTGACATAAACTAACATCTTTAAAAACAATCCATCACATTTACACATCTGTGCCATGATACATTATATTTTGAATGGTTTTGTGCTCTAAAATACACATGTCAAACATCGTTATTAAAATTTTCAATATCATAAGGCACCCACAAGGCAGATTTATGAGATGTAAACATTGGTGTTTGGTTGTTGGTCTCTGCTAGAAAAGTAAGAAGATGTCTGAAGATTTTCAAAATATGATCAAGTAGTACTGTAAAGGTGAAAATCTTTGTTATTATGTAAGAATGTGATCATAGTTTTTCTATCATCTGTGTATCAAACACCTTTGAGTCACCTGTCACTGTCAAATTAACACTTCATTCAACAGGATTGCCATGTATAAACATATGCATTTTCCGAGAACTTATGTACCTTGATGTTTCCAATGACATATTAGATTTCATTTAACCAAAATGACTACACTTAACTGTATGAAAAGGATGTTTTAGCTAGAATAAGAACATTGTATCAAGGTCTAGCAGGTGATGAACACAAGCAGACGTCAAGTCATACATAGTTGTAAAGTGTAATATATAAGCTTAAATTCACAGTGGGAGGCAAAGGAATATGTAGCCTAATGGTTGCAATAGTGGACTGAAGGTTTCTTTTGTTATCAGACATGCAGGTTCAAATCCATGTAACTCTTCTTTCTTTTTTTCAAAGTTTGTTTATCAAGTCTACAATGTTTAACTAAACTGTTTCACATCAAATCCAAATATTGTAATTTTTTTCTTAAGTTTGGTAATCTATGTTACAACACTTGTGAAACAAGCTTTAATTAACATCATGTGAATCTTTTGTTAAGACACTGACCATTTGCCTTTTCAAGTCAGTCTAGTTGCCTTTGTTCCCAATATTTTAAATTCATATTTTATACATTTTGATCTACTTTAGGTTTATACACTTTTGAATACTGCAGTTCTTGAGAGTGAATCAGATACTGAGATTGATGACTGTGTGAATGAAGAGTAATAGTGGATGTTTTATATCTTTAAAGTGGATAAGTAGTGAATAATTACTCTGTGAAGTCTTTTGAATACTGACTTTAACATGTGCGTGGTGGTAATATGAACCTGCACTGACATTGAAATTTCACCCAAAATGGGCCCCTTTGAGGTCAAGACCTGTGATTTTTAGTGCAACATGGTTGGCTATTGTAATAACATATGATGATTGAGATGTTAACTGTATATTTGCTAAAACTGGTTGTAAATGCTGACTTGTAACACTTACTAGTTAGAATGAAGCTGTGCCCAAAATGAAGCTTCACCCAAAACAGGCCCCTGTGATTCTTAGTGCAACATGATTGTTATCATGCTTACATGTTGTACAATGGACCCGTGGATTACATTTGCAAAGAATGCTGTGGATAATGACTGAGTTTTGGGGACACAATTGGCAAGTAATTGAATTAACAATGTTTTGCAACCCTAATTGGGCCCCTTGAAGTTAAAACATTATGACTGACTTTGACATGTTTTTCAGCATGACTACCTGTCATAAAACTGCTGTAATTTGTATGTAAATAAAATAACAGTTGTAAATAAGCCATTATGGCACACTGATATTTCAGACTTCTTGTTATTTTTCATGGGAACTGATAAAACCCATTTTGGGCCCCTCTGCAGAAAAATTACACCTCAGAACATATAAAATATAGCATTTTTATGCAAAGCTAACTTGTCTCTAAACAAATAACATGTTTTCAGCCAATTCTGTTAGTGGGCCAAAAACCACCCTTATCATACCTTTTCCTTTGTCTTTCGTGAAGGTCGTTCACAAAACCGGTATTGATCTTATGTGAGATTGAACCTCCACACACCGGGTTTCAGCTAAGTGACCCAAGAAAGTAGAGCAGTGTATGATGGACAATACAAGAGTACTAATAATCAAACCGAAACAGTCGCTGTACAAGAATGTGATGAACACTCCATGTAGTAGGTGATTTGCTGTGTGACCAATAGGAATGCTGTTACATAGCACGATGAAGAAGGGTCACGATTAAATGTTATGTTATCTGTCTATTTTAAGTCTGTCCACCAAGTACCGCCACTGTAATGGCCATGCCCGAGTACACAATACAAATTTTTGGAACATATTTCATATAAATCTTTTTTGGGAATTTCAAGATTTAATTGGCAAAAATAATTGTAAAGCAGATGTCCTTCACATTTATGATTGCAAGGCAAGATTATGGGAATTATGTAACCGTATGTAAAGTGTGTTCCTGAATGAATGATTGTTTGATCCATAGTGTATGTTGTTCCTGGATACTATTGCCGTATTAACTTATATATTATATTGACACCTAAATGTTTAAATGAATGACTTGTTTGAATAACATCGCATTTGTAATGTCATTTTTCACCTTTTGCCAGTTTTCCACCATTTTTTATTTCAGTTTCATTAAAAGTAGCATTGCAGTTATTTTCTTAAATATATTCAATTTTCAATTTTCAATTTTCAATAACCTACTCATGGTACTAGACAAGATCATGATATCCTCAGCCAAAGTAATAAAAAGATTTGAGTTATATCGGGATGTAACTGAATTCAGTTTGTTTTCTTGGATCAGGATCTCGAATTCATTGATGAAAAGGGAAAATAAATAAGGGCTTAGGATACAGTCTTGTCTGACACCATTTTGGCTGCCAATAGTGTCTGACAAATCATTATTATGTCTGGCACATATCTTTATATTTTCATATATACTACGCTGTATTTTGTTCATTTTAGAACTGGACCATGTCTAAGAAAATATTCCATGAATTATCTCGACAAAACGAATCGAACGCATTTGCAAAATCCACAAAGAGACCATAAAATCTCGCCCCTTCTTGAGTTATCTATTTATGTGCAATTATATGCAAAATACGTAAATTTTAGTATACCTTTATCCAATGTGGATGTAAATACGCTCAAAAGAGTAATGCCTCTGTCTTTGGTTGCCTGTGTTATTCAAGTCCACCTTGTTTTATAGATTGAACATCCATTTTGAAATACTCACAAGGTATCACATTGTCACATGTCCATTGAATACTTTAAAAACTCAGAAATAGGTTGGTCCATTTCAGGCGATTTGTTAAGGTAAGTGTTGAAAACTGATCAAAATCTCAATCCAGTATGTCGTCAGTTAGTTCTGTATTAATACCTGAAACATCAAATCGAATTTTAGCGGATGAATGGTCATCTGTTTCACTGTCAGCAGATGTAAATAGATGTTTAAAGGGCGAATACTATTCAATACAATTGCACCTGTCAGTTAAAATTAACCTTCGAATGAGACGGATGGGGTTTAACGTGTAAAAGTTTGTCTGATACTCAGCCCTCTAGTTCCAAAAGTATTCTCATCAGATGACTTACCGGTCACCATCCTCACCAGCTTCCCTTCCTGTGTTTTTCCAAAAGGACGACGCCGTGCAAAGAATCGGACAAGACCGACCTCCTTAATAGTGTCTGACCTTTTCAAAATGTTTTCCAGAAGAAGACGGATTGCAGAAATGAGGATTTAACTGAAATAGATTGTTTGAAACTGGTCGTGCTGTCTTTTGCAGTGTTAGTTCACTATCAAATATTTTCTCAGGAAGATATGTGACTAGGGCGCCCAGAACTTGCCCCTATTATGTGTGTCCATGTCGGAAGACCCATAATTCCATTCTTCCTTGTGGCAGAGTAGTAATAACGGGTTCATCCGGGTACCATGAAATCTTATCATCCTCATCGCAGAAAGCTTACGAACTGGTTTACGTCGAAGGAACGACTATTCTTACTTTTTTCACTGTTACCTTTCTTGTCTCTTTTTTTATGATTAACCATGTTCCATTGCCATGATCCGTGGCATGCATACGGAGTACTGATGCCGCCCCATTTCTCCAGATATGACGCATATCATGTCGTAGTGCACACTGTTAGCGGCGGTAATACCATATAACAATGTGAGGGTTAACTCCCTCTTGGGGTATAAAACATCGGTTACAGAACATTCCTTTATTTTCCTGCAAATCAAAACAAATCGTGTAGTAGAATGAGATCCCACCGGCTTTTCGGGTAGGTAACCTGTTTGAAAACGCTATCATAGGATTATAGGTGCAAATACAAGACAAGCCAAACCGAGTGCACATATTTACTGATAATTTCTCTTGTTCTGTTCGCGTAAAGACGATGCAAAGTTGATAAGATGGTCATGACATGAGCACGAGTAGTCACGGGGCTGACCCGAATGGCACGAATGATCAACGAATGCGAACATTCTGACGGTTCTTAACCAAGGACTCTGGAGTCACTAGCACAGCATTATGATACTGAGGTGAAAAACCAATCGTTCGACAGTCAGTTTTTTCCAGTGCGAGTGAGCGAGTTTAGTTTTACGCCGCAATTTTCCATCTATATGGCGGAGATTTGTAAATAATCGAAACTGGACCAGATAATCCAGTGATCAACAACATGAGCATCGATCTGCGCATTTGGGAACTGATGGCATGTGTCAACCAAGTCAGCAAGCCTGACCACCCGATCTCGTTAGGCGCCTCTTACGACAAGCGTAGTCGCCTTTTATGGCAAGCATTGGTTGCCGAAGGCCTATTCTTCCCCGGGACCTTCACGGGTCAGCTTTTTCCAGAATACACCTGCTCAAATTTACTATAGTGTATTATGTTCAGTCCTGTTTATTTCACTACACAGACCACGGGCACATTATAAAGACACGTCATCAGACCCGTTGAAACAAACTCTGAGCACCAGTAACATAGCTACATCAGTTGTAATATTTGGATATAAATAGCAGGTTTCTTCAAACCAAGAACTGTGTATTGGTAAGGTTGTTAATAGTAAATGAATATTACTTAGATTTAAACAGATCTAGAATATGCTTTTTTTCGTGGTGAGTGATTTTCACATATCTAGGTGGTATTTTGGATCGTAAAGTGTCAAAGAACAGTCAAGCATGAAGTTCTTTCCAGTCTTGGTATATAACACATGCAGGACACAAACTTGCTGAAATATATTGTATCATTTAGTGTCTTATGACATATGTTTCACTTTTAAACATCACTCATTCATGGTGGGGTAGCCTGGTGGTTAAAGCCGCCACTTGTCACCCCAGCTGTCCAGGGTCTATGGTCGATTCCTGCATATTTATAGAGCCCATTTCGTGTGTCCGTCGCTGTGCTGTAATACTGCTTAAGCCTTAGGCAGGCAGTCACATCTAACATCCAGTATTTATAAAAGATCACACTATTTGTTTTAGACTTGAAGGTCAAATACGGTGACATTGTCGACTTGTGTGGTGCCACTCGGATATTTATATATTGAAGTATGAGTGACTGAGTAGGTAGGGCTTACGCCGCTTTCAGCAGTATTTCAGCGATACCAATGAAGAGGACCATTAAAACGGTCCTGCACGTGGGAATAACGAACAAACGCTGTAACCTCTTGTTTACATCCCATGCTCTGTTGAATTACACACCCGTTCAGCGCATTACTCGTCGTTTGTGTCTTACAATTACTTAATTTGGGTCATTAATGTGTATACTATGGTCACGTTTCACATGTGCATGTGCGCGTGTGCGTATGTGTATGCGCGCGTAGTTGAGATAGAAAGTAACGCAAACAAAACTCCTTCTTTTTAAAATAGAATACTCAAGGACGCCAATTCTGCCAGATCCGTTTCCATCGGTCTTCACAGTATGGATAATGGATTTCACCCACGTAACACCTAATCATGTACGTGATCTTTAGAACGTGGGTTAATTGATCCTTGTTGTACACCTACCACGTGATTTATATACCCTACTTGATTTATTCCAAGTTGGGATTCGGCATGTCCACAGCTCTGTACACTATTGTGTGAGTTTCAGGTGGAGATTCAAGTCTTACACATTGAAAACAACGACCGCTAGAGTTGTAAGCAGGGAGAGACCACCATACCAGAGAATTCTCACAGACATGACGGCGTCTCAGGTGGCAGGGACTTTTATGTATACATTTTATGTGCGTGTGCGTGTGCGTCAAGCCCATGACCCGGGTTCGAGTCCCCACATGGGTACAATCTATGCTGGAATGTTGCTAACACGTAAAACCCGGCGTAAAACCCAACACACTCACTAATTCCTTAAGGTAAAGATTTTCAGAGGTTCGAAACCCAAATATACTCATAAGTTTCCTAGCACAATCCCTGCGTTTCGCAAACTTGAAATGCAAAAACCAGCATTATCTGCAGACTTCCGTCCCACACTTGCCGTGGAAGCCATGATGACACTGTATTCTGTCCAAAGCGGCGTCGGACCTTGACTCATCCACTGCTTCTTTGTACTCTTTGGACTGGTGGAGCTAGTGTTGACGGTGGTTCAGAATAATTGGAGCCGCGTTTGATATGGGTAAACCGCTATACAATGATACTTTGCTTTCTTTAACAATGGTTTAGAATAATGAGATGTATTTACAGAACAGAACGAAGATTGTTTCACTGGTTAAACCTTTAACTCCCACATTGTCTCCGCGCCTCGTGCTTGCTTTGTATGTATGAAACATTCTGCAAGTCTCCAGACAAGCCTTTATTATAATGGAATACACTTTTACGGTATAATTTTGTACGGTTTTCCTTCTTATGTCAGCTAAATAGCAGTTCGTGTCATACACGAGTCTCGGGCAATCAGAACACACAGATTATATCCTAAGACGACACGGTTTTGTTTACTCACGACAACATTGAGGTAAAGAGGTCATGATTAGGTCACATTAAAGCCGTAACGGTCAAAGACATCTTTTGGAAATACAAGACATGTTCCTAAACCTTATGTTTATCTATGTCATAGCATAACTATTTCTGACCGCACTTTGTTGGAGTACAACTTACAGCCGCTCGTGTAATGATGATGAGTGGGTCACATAATTGTTTGATAGTTTCTGTTTTCTGTTTTCGTTCGTTAACAAAGTCCAATTTGTTCATATATACTTAGGAGTGAGTGAATAAATGTGTGTAGAAACTTTTAAGTTCCCAATTTCACATAGCCTTTCACGTTACTGTGAAAGAAACCTGATACAGTAACCTGATACAGTACGAGGTTAGAGTTCATCTCGATCCATTCATACCTTAAAATAGCCGGTTCCCTGGCCCAGACTCACATATTCACAGACAGCCGCCATATGGCTAGAATATTGCTGCGTGCGGTGTATAACTAAACTCACTCACTCACTCAGTCATTAAAGTAGCCGTGCATGTTTATCATTATGGCACGGGTCAGATCAATCATGCAGATTTAAAAACTTGAAAAGTAGCAGTTGTCAGTGAGGCAATCATTTCAACACATTGCTAGTAAAAATGTAGGTTAGACATTGTTGAAACATCTCTGACATAAGGTGAAGTATGGAGCCTGGATTTCCGCCTTCCAGTCGGTGTCAGCGCGTGAGAGGAGATTTCTCTGCACTATTTCAAATGTCAGTATTAGAAGAAAGCAGTTATGTAACATACAATCGGTGACATTTACCGAGCATATACAAGAGGTTCTTGATCTCCAGCAGCTATGCAGATCTAATTAAAGTGGTCACACAGTGGTGGGCGCCGCCCCATCAGCCGGGCACCAAGGCTATTGACTGTACGTGAGGGCTCCAGCCAGGGCCATAGTCAATATTAGAATGACACTGGGTTAAATGTTTAAACTTTCGCCTCCCACACCCAGTCTTCCATTAAAGGGCACAAGTGATTATAGGCCAGTTATTTCCAAAGATATCAAAGGAATGTGTATATGGCTATGATACAGGAAATATAGACTTGCTGATGTTCAGCACAGCTGATGTTACCAACTGAGGTGTCAAGATTTTAAGTGATCTTTCAACTGTTTCCTTCCTCGCTGTTTGCACCCAATATGCAGTTTATTACAGGTTGTTACATAACGTTGACGTTTTGTATCAAACAGCCAATAAGCAGCCGGCCTGGCTTACTCCTGACAGGGCATGTTCTGGTACATGTTCTTGCCACCAGGACAGTACCGTCTTAGGTCTTGTAATTGGTCGTATTTCGGTTTTACTTTCCATGGGACAATATCACCTGAAACAGTTATGTACATACATATCATTAATACAATACAGACAGACAGATCTATTTCATAGAGTGGCCATGATATTACACATTGTAAATACACTCGCAGACACAGAATAGATGATTTTATTTTGTGTTTCTTTGTTGTTATCGTTTGTTTATTGTTGTTGATTATTTTTGTTGTTGTTTTATTTGTTTCTGTTATTTTTGGGGGTTTGGGGGGGTTAAACCACAGAACTAATGATAATCATTTACGGCATTCTTATCCTCCACAGTTCGAATGATAGTTTCGTCCGGTTTGTGTTTAACGCCGCACACAGCTAAAGTCCAGCTACATGACAGCGGTCTGTAAACAATCAAGGCAAACCAGAGATTGACATCATGAGCATCTATCCAAGCCGTGAGAGTTAGACAACAGCAGTCGCTGACTCTGCTCATCCAATTCAATCAGTAGACCTCTTACTACCAGTGCGTCCAATTTCATGTTACACAGCAGTACCACGGAGTGACTGGATCCTCTTACGGCATGTACGGTATAGGTAATGCAACATGAGGATGTGGCGATAATAACAGGAAGCTTACAAACTGAAATGTTGGGGAAATATTAATAATACCTAATAAAACCGAGAAACCAAGTTAATATTAAAATCCTCAAACATTCTTTACAAACATATTCCTGGGAAAACCGCTAAAAGTTCTCGATACCAAAAAACAGAGTACTGGAAGCCCTGTGACCAGAGCTCCCGGAGTTGTTCCTCCATACCGAGAATAGTCTATATAGCTAATTTACAATTATACAACCTTACTGAAATTGTCCCATTCACCTCGAACCTAAACACACATGCTGTATGACTATATATATGATATATGAATGCCAAATTCGCCTTGAAGTGAACCACTATTACAAAACCCTTTGATACCGAATGGATTCATGGTTACACTTCTTATTAGCGGGGATTTAATTTGACATCAAACAAGCTCGAAACAGTAATACGTGCACACACAGGCATTGCTGGTATTCTTACCTGTCTGAATACACGCCCTAAATGAAATCTGAGGACATGTAGACCTGAGGGTTACACCTGTAATCAGGACCCGTTACCCCTTTGAAGTTTCTTAATCCTTACCACAGCCTAAAACTCTATTAAATACATGTCATCTTCATTGAGGTTTTAAGTGCAGGTGTCCAGCAGGAAAATGGGATTTGGTTTGGGGGTGGGGATGGCGTGGACACCTTGAAGACGAAAAATACAAAGAATGGAAATATTTCGGAAAACAATTTAAACTTGCCGGAAATTAATCAATTATGATCCAGACACTTTTTCCATTTCCAGATGCGAATCTGATGGAAGTTCCTCTTCTTTCTTCAAATGTATCTGTGCTTCAGACTTGCTGTACATTTTTCTGTAAATGCAGACACCGGGCTAGTGGAAGTGACAAGCCACATGATTGTAGTACTGCTGTGTAGACGTATGTATCTCATGCACATTTTGTTCGGAGGGTGGTGCAAGTAGGACAGGGCTTGCACGTTTGTTTTCGTGGATCCATTCAATTACATGTTCCTTACAATTTTATTTTTACGTTTTACGCCCTTTTGTACCAGTTTCTTCAGATTATATTGACTTAGTTTGATTCTATATATTTTTTACAGTTACTTGTTATTCAAGTCAAGCCACTTTACTCTGATATATGCGAGCTAGTTAACTGCATTGGCTGAATGTGTTCAAAATGTTAACAATGATATGCTTCCACAATCCTATGGCACACAAAACTGATTATTAAGTGTTGTAAGATGCATAAAAAACTTTCAACATGAAAGATTTCCCAGCATTGATTGACCTATGACAGAATAATTCTCAGACCTCGGAGTATGCCTTTGCACACCGGCGACATATGTCTCCGTCGTAGCATTGTTGTGCACCGTCGAGTTGACGTTACCATCGACAGCAACATACAACCTTTTGTTATGTTGTATAACACCTGCGTCAGTAGACAGGTAAACAATACTGATTGTCATGTCTCACACCTGTGGAGCGTCTCTGCCTTCAGGTTGGGATTCTTAACGTTTCTCCGGGTCCTAGATTAGCTTTAACGTTCATACGTCGACGTCAACACGGCGTCGATACAAAATACCATGGTCATATGCTTAGCCTGAAAGAAAAGTCTTAAGACCTTTTGAACTTTTTTTCAGTAAAATAAGTCTCAACTGTGTAATTAAGCAGGAGGGTTGCACACGTCTTTGGGGCTTTCCCTAACGTTCGCTAAGTCACTTCAGGCTTATGTCAACACAGAAAAACATGGGAACGGTATCTTAGCCTCGCCATCACGCTCACTGCCGACCACAGGGCATGCCGTTACTGACATAACGCGGCCTACTATGATATAAGTCAGTCGCCCCGTATCTACTGCTTTCACTCTCATACATAATCATCCTCAGTCCTCCTTCCATGGACTCAGCCACCGAGATCATGACTCTCCAGCCTCTCTAGTCTTCAAAGCCTTTGATGTCTGCAGCCGTACCGTGCGCTGGGCGCCTCGTCATAATTTTATCCTTTTATTTTTTGTACTTATTTGTAAACTTATTTATTCATAATTTCATTTTTTTTCAAACTTTCACACCTGTCTCCAGTCTAGTTGTCTCAGCTTAGCGTGACCATTGACTGACCTAATGATGGCTACAATGGTGATGATGATGATTGTTTTCGCCCTGTGTGGAGTAAGTGTGGCCAAGGACCGTGAGTACTTCCTGGCGTCTGTGGAGGTTGACTGGGACTATGCACCTACAGGATCTAGCGTCGTCAAGGATGAAGCAGGGTAAGTGAAGTCAATCTGAAGCAACACTTCCATAGAACCTCGATAACTCGAATTCGACTTAATCTCTCTTCTATGACCCTCACAACGCATATGTAGATTATAATGTTCAAAATATGTCTCCACATTTGCGTCATTTTTTATTGTTCGCCGCGTGTAGTAATGTTCTTTCTATGTTATGGGCCTTAATAAACATTGTCCGTACCTCTGGTGCATTTAACATGCCGATAATATCTATACACCTATCGAGTGATCTTATTTTCAATGCAGTGTCAGGAGTATTCAAACTGAGACAGACCTTTCAGACAAGTTATGAGGATGTAAAATACTTTACGCTTGTGAATTAATGATTTGCATTCAGTTGTATGAATAATGCAATTTCGATGTCATTGCCTGTCCGCGTATTATGGTCAGTTTACTTTTAGAGTTCTCAGTTCACCTTTGTTCAACGCTGATCCATTCAACATACACTCCAAGACTGTCTGATCGAGTATTTCAAACAGAGACGAGGGGCAATATTGTATTTTGTATTGCCACGAACCGTAAGGATCAGGCTGAAAGAAAGATTAAACCGAAGGCGTTAGATATCTGTAATGATTCTGATTCCTCACATTACCGCACACCCAGTCTAGGTGGCGGCATATTTATGTACAGAAGTATAAACACATATAAGTTCACAAAATCAAATACAGAAAAGACATGTTCAAAACGTAAATCGAGAAACACTTCTGTTACTTCATCATGGCGAATCTCTGCACTGGTTCAGTTTTGCATAAAATGTAAACGACTGTTCTTATCGTGACCACACATGGGACCTGTGTTCTTTCAACTGTCAACACATGGGACCTGTGTTCTGTCAACTGTCAACAAGTGGGGCTTGTGTTCTGTCAACTGTCAACACGTGGGACCTGTGTTCTGTCAACTGACAACACGTGTCACCCATGTTGTCAACTGACAACACGTGGGACCTGTGTTCTGTCAACTTCAAACATTACTGTTGGTTTCCAGGTATGTAGGGCATTAGCAAGAATGGAGATTTAACCTTGACCCAATTCACAACACAATCATAATATTTGTACAGCTATACTGATCAGCAAAAGAAGCGCAAGTTTCGAAAAAATGAAGTCTCATAAAAGTAAGCGTTCATGTTAGCGTCTCATATCTAAAACTTGGCAAAATACCAGAGTTGCGTTTCTTTTTACTGTTCAGCATATTTAGGATTCAATGCCGTCTGGAACCT
This sequence comes from Haliotis asinina, assembly GCF_037392515.1. NCBI lineage: Eukaryota > Metazoa > Mollusca > Gastropoda > Lepetellida > Haliotidae > Haliotis > Haliotis asinina. The sequence goes on along the minus strand of NC_090294.1, from coordinate 5,376,468 downwards.
GTTTCAAGACAGGATATTCTATGGAGCTGACATTCTATATTCTTTAGCGCATTGTTCACATCCAGCAACATGAAATTATTCACTTTGTTGTTTGTGTTGTTGGGAACAAATCCTTCTATTTGATAAAATTACAGATGTGTTTGCTTGAAAAGTATGTTAATTGTTTCTCTTTCACTTTGTGTTTGGTTTAAGACATGAAAATCCATGTTTGAATGTACATTTTGGATGTCTCCGGGGTCATTTTCCATCAATATCTGTAAATCGAGTAATGGCAATAGATTGACTTAAAACTGATATTACCTTGGAGAGTTACCAGTCATGACGTACGTGTAAATTATGCATGTATATCTATAGACAATGAAGCGCTCCTTGACGCCACTATGGAGCATTTCTCTCAAGAGAATTCCCGAATACAGATGTGCTGTCGGTTTGAATAACATTGGAACACATATTGTCCGCTTAAAAATTAAAAGCATCACATTTGCTTTAGAGATGAAGTTTTGTGGAAATGAGACTGAACATTCGGGACCCAAGATGTAACGAGGTATTTATCACTGCTACAAACAACCAGAATGTATGGGAGTATGGGGAGACGCTATTACTGCCCCGACAAACGACATGTAAGAAATCTGACTGCTCAGTATCACCTCAAATATGTGAGATATCACGGTTCAGTCCAAGATACCACATAACTATTATTTTGCACCATTACATATTGTTTTCCTTTAAATTATGTTAAAAAATGTTTGAAAGGTGAGCCATTCTTACCTTGTTAGGTGATTTAAGAAACAGGTAAGATGTACAAACTACAATATAAACTGATGAGTATGGCTATCAATGTTTCTAAGTCAAATATTGTCACGTCAAGGCAGAATTAAGAACGGTACGCATACTTCGGAAGACATGTGACCTACATATGTGACAATATGCCCTTCCCGAGACAAAGACATAGCCAAATGCAATACTTTGAAAAATGTGACAATGTTCTTCCCAAGACAAAGACGTGGTCAAATGTAATACTTTGAAATAAACTGAATTTAGTGTTTGAATACTGTTAAAAGAACAATAAAACGAAGGAACACGCATGTGCTGGCATGAGAAATGGTACCTCGATGCCAGTAGTTGTATTCCAGATCTGCCAAAGCATTCATTGAGAAGGGTCCTGACCGGATCGGAAGCAAGTACCGCAAGGCAGTGTTCAGCCAGTACACAGATAAGACTTTCACCAAGGAAGTGACTAAACCACTCTGGTTGGGTTTCATTGGGCCGACTTTGAAGGGGGAAGTCGGAGACAAGTTGATCGTGCATTTCAAGAACCTAGCAACTAAGCCGTACTCAGTTCATCCCCATGGCGTCAAATATTCCAAGTCAAATGAAGGTGAAGTGTGAAAAAATACATGTTCATTGATGATAAAGGTTAACGATCTGCCTATTATTAAGCATCTTACATTAGAAATATTTAAATGTTTCATAACATGTGGATCACGGGTTGACAGCCAAGACTGAAGCAGGACAGACGATCCTCACTGACTGCATGTGACTATATATAGCTAGTAAGATGTATCACTCAAACAGCTGCCTCAACTTTCCACGCTTGCTTCAGTGTCCACAACATGTTATACAGACCTACTGCTACAGTGTAACATTGAAATAGGTATCTCTGAACCATTTAAGTATGGCCTCCCTTAAACCACTTGCCCATTTCTTTACTCGGAGTTACAAAATGAGTGTAATATCTAAGAACCCTACAAGTTCTCATTATTCTACGTCAACAGTTCGTAAAACGACATTCGTTTACATGTTTTATATATTAAACTATTTTTATTATTATTATATTAAACATAAGTAATAAACTTAAACGTCTTTTCACGTTATTCAGATTAGGATCTAGTGCACTTGGTATCAAATATACTAGACGAAGTATTGCCTCTTGCAATGACGACATTGTGTTATGCAAACACTGTAAAAGTATCGAGGATGAAATTCATATTGTTTATATTTGTAAACGCTTTGGGGAAATGCGTCGGCGTTACATTCCAAAAACGGTCCATGGACACTATTATTCCCTCCATAGCATAGGTACATCATCAGAGATTAATATCATAAATAACTTTGTCAAGTACTTAGAACATGTTTATTCTGCTCCTGTTAGCGTTGTTTCATGAAACTGGTAACCAAGATCACTTTTGTACCATCTTGTTCTATGGGTCGTATGGCCTTTATACAAATAAACCCTTCTTCTTCTTCTTCTTCCATATATATTAAACTGCTTGGCTGAGCCTAAAAAGGCGAAACCAACTAAATAGATGAGAAAGAGTCACATAACATACGTACTGTCCGCAAGCTGAAACAGTAGCGTACAATACAACGTTTGAGACGATATGTAACAACACACTTGTTTCTCATAGGAGCTCTGTATAGTGACAGCACTAAAGATGTCGACAAGATGGATGACACAGTGGCCCCTGATGGCGAACATACGTACATATGGGAGATAACCGAAGAGTTTGGACCCACATCTGACGACAAGGCGTGTATACCCTGGGCCTATCACTCACACAGCAAGGACGCGTCGAAAGATACTAACAGCGGACTTATAGGAACGTTGCTCACCTGCAAAAAGGGTACGCGTAACAGGTGTGACCAAGTCATATCATACACAGCTGAAATGTCTCATATTGCATATTTTAGGATACCTGACAAACAAACACTCGAACATATAACAGTGAAATCCTTTCTCCTTGCGGCTTTTATTTCCTTGTTGAATAGTTTTTAAAATGGGAACTGACCCAGTTGTTAAATGAATTTGTACAAGTCCCTGCTACACAAAGAACCACGAAACAGTGAGCCAGCATGGGTTGGAAGGAAGACATAGTTGTTAAACCGTTCACTCATCATATTGAAAAAAACTGCTTTATTGCTCACTCATGTACACACAGCCTCACCCACTCTCATTCACCCATGCAGCTTTGTGTGAAAAGGTGTGAACATTCCTGCCAACATTAATGTATAATTATCCATATATGCTTAAACAGCTTAACGCTCTCAACAGCTCCTATTTTACATCAGGCTGAGGTGGGGTGCTATACAGTCACCTTAATTAAGATATCGGAATTTATCGACAGGTGCCCTGGACGAGGAAGGTAATCGGAAAGACGTGGACAAAGAATTTGTAGCTGTCCTGAAGATCTTTGATGAGAATGAGAGCTGGTACCTAGACCATAACATGAACTCCTGTGAGGACCCCGCATGTTGTGAGGATCTTGCCAAGGTCAAGGACGACGAGTTTGCGGAGACAAACCTAATGCATGCACTAAACGGCTACGTGTACGGCAACGGTCCCAAGTTCGAAGCTTGTTCCGGCGACAGGGTAGCTTGGTACATCATCGGCATGGGCAGTGAGGACGACGTACACAGCTTCATGGTGGACGGGGAAAGTATGACCTATGGCGACCATCGGTAAGAGAACACCACTATATATCTCAACGCAAAAATTGATACACACTTTTGCAAAACATGAAATGCATGGAACATGCAAGAATCTTGTTGGTTTTATTTTCTTCATATTCCATGAATACAGAATTCGGGGTCTTGTTCTGGTCCCATCATCAGGTAAGTTTGACTTTGTACGTTCTTGAAACATACTATACGGGTGCAATATCTTTTATTAAGCGATGTTTGTCAGGCACAAAGGCACACAGTTGACACTTGTACGGCATGTTGTTTAAGGCACATCGTGGTAAGGAAGTTACAATCAGAATGAGCGTGCTGGTTGTGACACGTCATGGATCATATCGAGTGTCTTTGGCCTTAAAGGTCAAACGTCTGATAACATTTTGAAGCACACAAATTACGGGTAAAACGGTTAAGCACGCTATTAGTAGAACTGCGACATTGTACAAAAATTCGGAATTCGAACCCATGCCCTCAGAATCTTGTGAAAGCAGCGGTGGCTGAGCGGGTTAATCTTTGTGTGCTGGGGATCAGGTGTTTGACTCGGAGGGTGGTCCAAGTTGTGAAATGCACAGGACAGAATCCGTAGATGTATCGTGATTGTGTCGATACAGAATCTGTAGATTTACATTGCCTTTGCCGATACAGAATCTGTTGACGTAAATAGCCTGTGGCGATACAACGTGAAAGTAATTTTGTACTTTCAGAGTTCTGTCAGTGGAGGTGTTCCCGTCTAAGTTTGTTTCAGCGGAAATGGTGGCCAGTCGTCAAGGCTGGAAGCTTGTGTACTGCAAGGCAAATGACCACTTTGACGGTGAGAGAGACAGTCTGCTGAACAGTTCTCAATAGACACTAAGTACTTACTGAGAAAGCAGGTGATTTAACCTTGTCAGGGAGTAAAATGTCATAGTCGACCGTGTTACAAAACTGGTTCACTTCCAATATCAAATTACAGTAGCACACGTCAGTTTCATTCCACCCGGACACAGTGGACCGATATACTTTAGTGGTTGTAGTTCTAATATTTTGTCTAAGTATTTCTGCTTTTGTTGTCTTTTGTCCTTATTATTTTAATCGGGTATAGAAGGAGCAGATTCAATTATTGCTAAAATCTTTAATATTTCAAATGCTTTAAATAGTGAACAATTGACTCATTTCAATAACCCGTAAAGACTTCTTACAAACCGTTGACGAACTAAGTAAATGTTCCCTGTCCAGAGGGAATGCAAGGGTTCTTCAGTGTGAAGAAGTGTGCAGATAAGCCGGAGCCTCTGTTGAAGGAAGGCAAGGTCCGCAAGACGTTTCTGTTGATCCATGAAGATGTGTGGGACTACCTGCCGTCAGGGGTGGACAAGCTCACAGAGAAAGCGCTCTTAGATGACAGGTCTGTAGGTAGTGTTCAGGTGGAAGGGAAAGAGTACCGAAACTTAATGTTGGGTTCTACAAAACAAGGGCAATTTTGAAATTCTTGCATAGTCTAGCATCATTCGATAAATTTGCAAGAGTCGCCATTTTGCAGATTTACGTTGAAACAAGTGTGTTTCAAGTTATTCGATTAGGTTATCTGTGAAAGTGTGTTCAGGACGGCGTTTTGCTGGTAATCCAAATTTTAATACGCCACCACTCACCACTGGTGTTACGTATGTTGATTTCTTTTATATTTATGTAGAGTTTGCTGAAGGCTACATCTCCAATATTTATCGATAATCGATCGGTATTTATTTAATGATGACCGATCTCTCTGATCATCATCGATCAGCCCTATCGTTTTAGATACGTAATGATGCATGTTTGGTGGATCAAATTACTCCGACACTGTATATTACCTGTTAGTTTATTTGTCAGTAATGTTTGCAGCCCAGAATCTCAGTACTTTATCGGCAAGTCCAACGCCATCGGCAGCCAGTACCTGAAGGCGCGGTTTGTGGAGTACGAGGACAAGGAGTTCGAGAAGGTGAAACCTCGTGTCCCGGACGACTTCCATCTGGGGCTCCTGGGCCCCATCATCAGGGTAGAGGCTGGGGAGACTCTAGAGGTAACACTGTGGAACAACGCTTCGCGACCTTTCTCATTCTACGCTCAGGGCCTCATACAGTACGGGCAGGCAGAGAAAGACGGTGCGTATTGACATCGGTTGCATCAGCGTCACATTGAGTCCTGTGACTGTCAGTTACAGGACGGAATGACCACTCTCATGATATTTGTTCATGGCCTCAGTTAAGTTTTAAAATGTTTCACACTGGGGGATATTTCTACATTTCACGCATCAGTAACAATATTAATGCCCGATGTAATTCCTTAGTTTGGTCCATTGTTTTGCAGGGGCGGTGGGGTAGACTAGTGGTTACAGCGTCGAGGACCCGGGTTCAAATCCCTACATGAGTTAAACGTGTGATGGACATTTCTGATGTCACCCATTGTGATATTGCTGGAATAATGCTAAAGCGGTGGAAAACTAAATTCAATCACTTCAGAGGTTCCGACCTTTTCATATTTGTCTCATTGTTATTAAGTTGGTTGATGTGGAAAGGGTCTGTCATATATATCAGTGTCTGTTCCATGACTCCCTATATCTACTTCTAGATTCTGTACAGTCCATCACGACTGGGGGACAGGACTTCCGTATGTACCGGTTCTACGTGCCAGAGACGGCAGCGCCAACCGACAAGGACACTGCGTGTGTGACTTTCATGTACCAGTCAGCCGTTGACCCGGTCAAGGACATTAACTCGGGCCTTCTCGGACCCCTCCTGGTCTGTAAGCAGGGATCTCTCGACGAGGAGGGCAAGCAGGTTGCTTTCTAGATATAATAGGTTGAGATATAATACCGTTCAGTATTGCTGATTTATCACATGTGAAACATGCTTCGACGATTACATTTCAGAGAGGAGTGGACAAGGATCGCATCTTGTTCTTTGGTGTGATTGACGAGAACAAATCCTGGTACCTAGACAAGAACATCGAGAAGTTCACCATAGCCTCCATGGTAGACAAAGGAGATCCAAAGTTTATAGAGTCCAACAAAATGAGAGGTAAGCAACCATCAGAAATAAAGCCAACTGGAATACATGATGAACTCGTCACACCTAACCAGACTTCACCCCACCCCAGTCATAAATTCTTTTTTTCAGTCTTTAATCCTAGTGAGTGTGGCTTTACGCCGCTATTGGAAATATTCCAGCAGTGTCTCGGCGGTGGTCACCAGAAATGCGTTACGCATGCGTGACGACCGGACGCCTTAACAGTCATGCTACTACTTTACGACACGTACACATGAATGTACATGTATGTATTTATGTATGTATACCTGTTCCTTGTATCCCCAGGCGTGAACGGCCGAGCGTTCGGCAACCTGGGCGGCATGGAGTTGTGTCGGGCGGAGCAGGTGTCTTGGCATTTGTTCTGTGTAGGGGACCAGACCGACGTCCACTCCATCTACTTCCACGGCATGGACTTCGACGTGGACGGCAATATGAAGGACACAGTGGAGTTGGTGCCGGGGAAGTCGCTATCATTCGTCACTCTCATGTCGCACATAGGTGAGTCACACACCAGAGTGAGACGTTATGCCACAAACAGGAGAGTCACAAATCACACTCAGACATCATGTCACACATAAATAAGTCACACATCACAGTCATACGTCTTGTCACAATCAGGTGAGTGATACCCCACAGTCATAAGCCATGTCACATACAGGTGAGTCACACCACGGTCAAATGTCATGGCAATATCATGGCGTCTAATTCTGTTACACTTACATGTTATTCTGTATACATTTGGCGTGTTTGGCTAAGCTTGGCCTCTCGCATGAGCAAATGGCGGTTTAATGATGATGGCACATAGGAACTTTACGTCTGGTATATGACTGACCTTGAGCATAAGATGACAGCTAACGGGTCAGTTTTTGTGTCATGCTGGATTCAGATCAGTGCCAGTCACCTGATTGTTTGGGTCCATACACAGATCCCCTTCATATAACTTGGTTAGTATCAAGTTGAATAATACTTTACTATGAAGCCTAAGTTAGTCCTAAGGCAGGATACGTAGCTCTTGATTATGTTTCAAATCGTCCATGACCACCCACATCAATGATTATCAATAAATGATGTCCAAATCAAATATGGAAACAACATCATGCTCATACTGGGGTTGTATCTCGCCATCTTGGCACAAGCGGGTGTTCACATGGGATCTGTACTTATTCTCTTCATTAAGCAAACAGTGCAATGCAAGTGGATGTCATTTTCCTCAGGTAACTGGGGTATCTTCGACCGGAACACCGACCACTTCCAGTCAGGGCTCAGTACCCTGTACGAGGTGAAGGACTGCAACTACCTCCACCCAGCCCTCCTCTCTTACACCCACCTTCCAAACCCCCTGAAACGACAGTATTACATAGCTGCCGTGGAAACAGAATGGGAGTATGCCCCGTCAAAGAAATCGGTCTTCGATGACAGTGAGCTGACGGATCCGAAAAGGTGAGTACTTGTGTAATTAACAAATGAGCAGCTAACGCAGACTAAATGCAAGTACATTTTAACCATTGATGGAATCGTAGACTAAGCTTTGTTTTAGAATACCACTTAAAGTACATGCCTACTTACGCTTCAACACCTCCACCCACACAATACCATGCAGGCCACACACCGATCAACGTACCAAATACCAACTACAGCTTACTCAACAATGTTCTCCCCTGTCCTTCCGTGAAGATCCGGGTTAGAATTGATCTTCAGTATCCCATGCTTGTCGTAAGAGGCGACTGACGGGATCAGGTGATCAGGCTCTCTGAGGGTTGACACATGTCATCGTTCCCAGTTGCGTAGATCGAAGTTCATGCTGTTGATCCTTGGATTGTCTGGTCCTGGGCGCTGTTCCACAAGACGATCGTACCTCTAACTAGTATGATCGATCGTAACTCCCAAACTTTAACATAGCTTACGACAGTACGATCGCTTTAAGGAACGGGGCACAGATTCGATTATTTACAGACCGCTCAAATATTGCTGAGTGTGGCGTTGAATTCAACTCACTCACCCTCTCTTGTCCTGGTTCCCTGTTGTTCAGGGATAATGTGTAAATACGACAATCAATTTCTTGTAGTCTCGGAACTATTGGATGGCGTACTGGTAAAAGCGGTGGTTACTCGCGCAAAGACCCAGGTTTGAATCCGGTCTAGCTTCGATATCTTGCTTGAAATGCGCCAGGGTTACTCCACATTTATCGGTTGTTGTGTTTGTTTTCCAGCAAGTCCTTTGCATTCACGCTTGACGACAACAAACACGTGGGCACAAAGTACCGTAAAGCTGTGTATAAAGAATTCCGAGACTCGGCTTTCAGCGAGCCCGTACACAAAAAAGAAGGGGACGACTACCTGGGATTCCTTGGCCCTGTCGTGAGGGCAGAGGTGGGCGATGTCGTAGAAATTGTGTTTAAAAACATGGCGTCACGAACATATTCGTTACATGCTCATCTGGTCAACACAAACAAAGCAAACGAAGGAAGTCTCTACTCAGACCGGACGGACACGAAAACTGACGATGGAGTGCCCCCTGGCGGATTTCATGTGTATCATTGGGAGATAACCAAGGGCCCTGGTTCGAAAGACCCAGGTTGTATATCATCAATGTATTACTCCGCGCACAACCAAGTGAGAGACGCTTACTCAGGGCTCATCGGTCCGCTGGTCATTTGTAAAAAAGGAGTCCTTGGTAAAGGAAAGAACGGAAAGGTTCGGAAAGATGTTGATAAGGAATTTATTTTACTCTTCTCAATCATGGACGAAAATCAAAGCTGGTATAACATATGGAATCAGAAGAAGTTTGCAAGCGAGCAGAGGAACTACAGGGATGAGGAATTTGTAGAAAGCAATAAGATGCATATGATCAATGGGTTTGTGTACCAATCACTTCCGGGTTTGACCATGAAGAAAGGAGACACGGTGGCGTGGCACATCCTGGGCTTCGGGGGGACACAGGACATCCACACTGTGCACTTCCACGGTCAGACCTTACTCCAGCGGTCAGGGGGTGACCAGCGTACTGACGTCATCACTGTGTTCCCCGAGACGGGGGTGTCGGCGATAATGAAGGCCACCAACCCCGGAACGTGGTTGTTGCATTGCCACGTCAACGATCACATTCACGCAGGCATGGAAACGACGTATACCATCTTGGACGTGGACGAAACTTCGAGTTAAACAAGGTCGTGGTATTACAAATGTTCGAGTGCCCGAATAACCACAGAGAGGGAAATATATTAAATATGAGGCTTCTTGTGTAATACATAAGCATATTTCCCATTGTGTTTTTTTAATGTGCTAAGGACATTGTGGAACTAGAATCCCGGTAGTATATTCCTACTTTTGGTCTTGTCAAAAGCGATTTTGGAGATTTTAGAGACTTTTGTTTCAAAGCAAATTAGCAACGTTTAGACAATACACGCAGTTTTGAATTTTGCGTCAGCTTATTCGATATACAATACTCAATGGAGAGTTCTTTAAAGTTCTTTAAATTTCATCAATACGATGTTTCAGAAAGCATATCAGAATTGTTTCAAATCGCTAACACAAACCATAGTTTCTGTGTTTTGCATTGTGAGATATTTCCTCGAACGAACTGTGTAACTCTCAAACAAACACCTAGTGTCACAGTGAAGTAAATGTCTATATTGATGATGATGATCATGATGGAATTGGACACTAGTGGGTCAGATTGCCACGCCCTACTTACCGATGTGTATAATGTTCTTTCCCAAGTGTTATTCAGAGTGTTGTGTACTTGATCAACTAGCTCACCTAACGACGAGTGAAGAGCAGTCACCGAACTATGTTAAGCCCATGATTGGCCCATCAGAACCTGTGCACAATTACGTGATTATGTCTAGATGTGATGGCACCAGGTACTGACCTCGTCTCTCACAGTGCTCAAATGATTAGCCCCTGTATACTGCAAGGCAAGGTCTGGTGAAAGTCCCTACTGTGTGTGTTTACATCTGGCACATTTTCAGTATTTTCAAAATAATTCATAGGAAAAATCGCATTTCACATTTCGTCTTGACGAGAGTTATTTAAATGTTTTTAAAGATAAATGTACACTATATAAACACGATTATTGTGTATAAACGCAAAAAACTACACTATACTGGTATAGTACATAACAAGATATGTCACTTATTATCTATTGCATGTTTCGTGCGCCTTGTCACGTGTACAGGTGATGCTTTCTCGAACTTCCTTTGTATGGTAATTATTATTATTTATTATCACGTGTGATACATCATGCTGTGTGCATGAAAACTATATTTTACCTCTTGTGACAACCCGATACATTATGTTCCTGCAATCAGCGGTGGTTGACAGGGATGTAGTCTTCTGCTGGTTACATCCGGGACAAGCTGTGATCATGGTGACACAGCATAGGGTCATCATATTTTGCCATGCTTTCATTCCGAATGGCGTTTCCCATTTCCTAGATCTCAACGTTGTATTTAAAGCACGCCACCCGGACTGGGGACAGATCTTCAAACTGGTCTGTCTATCTATCGATAGATCTTTTGTAAAAATAATATCGTATAAAATAAATCGCACGAAAGAAGAAATGTCACATTTTCTAATGTTTACATGCCGGAGTATGTACGAGCTGTGTGTACAACATGAGTAGGACGGACAGTAGCCGGGGAGTAGAGTGTGTGTCGTTCATGGTGAATACCCCTGTTCTATTCCAACAGTCAGGTTTCGACGTCGCTTGTTTTGTTAATGCTGGAATGTTGGCAGAAAACTTCTCTCTGCTTGCCTTGCATATACAATATGCGACATTATCATTGCATAGTATATATCACTACAGTATTAAAACACTGTTGTTAATGAAAATGGTGTCTGACTGATGCTGACCGTATGAGGCTGATGCATTGTGGTCACCGAATGATGACTGATCTTACGCATGAACCGATATATGATATATTGTGTATACCCGAGTCTTATAAGGTAACAGTCGTTGATATCTATATAGTTGTATGTGATAGATGAGCCGTTCCTGTATAATATCACTCTGCATGGTTGTAAATAAATGTAGCACTTGATTTTTTTGTTTGTGTTTTATTTATAATCAAAAATCTTACATTTGTTTATAAGATGTAATATCCAACTTGAAATCGGACACCTCTCCATAGATAGCTGCAATATGGCTTATGCGGCCTGATGTAAAACTTACTTGTTAGAACAGGATGCCAAACCCAATACAAGTGGGAGATGACCAGACATCTATTTGATCAGACTCGGTATGTTATGGTATCGTGACTCGTTCGTTTATTGGTTTTGCCTAGTCGAGACTCGAACACTTACATCAAAACATAATGTAATGCAACATTAACTCACATCAGCATATGACCCGCTAATATTTCGAAAATATTTGTTCTAAAACCACACAGTTTGTTGAAAATGAAAGATGACTGTAACAAGCGACGCTGTACTCTGACCTACTTTTGTCCCCAAACAATTGCGGAACACATGAAACAGGACGCAGAGAAATATAGTCGTATTACCACCGATGTTTGTTGTTGTATGAGCATGGCCTCATCACCTAGGTCTAATTAGCAATTATAGCCATGTCGTCTTATAACGTAATCTGTGTTTTCTGATTTCCGCAGACAGGCGAATGACACGATCTCTTACTTAGTGTAGGATAGTTGAAAGGCTGATGAAAATTGTTTATGTGTCAGACATGCTGCTATATACCTCGTTAAAAGAGGATTAGATAGACAATTGTTGACTGAAGGTTTACACATGTACATGTACATGTTACACATGTACATGTACATGTGAAGCGAGTAAACCATGGAGGCACTGACTTCGTGCGAGTTGGAGGTTTAGCCAGTAGCTCAGTCGGCACTGCACCCCAAGCCTTGCTCTGCCATCATTTGTCTTAATGACGTCACAGAGACCCGTGAAACTCCGGGGTAGAATAGGCCTTCAGCAACCCATGCTTACCATAAAAGGCGACTAAGCTTGTCGTAAAAGGCGACTAACGGGATCGGGTGGTCAGGTTCGCTAACTTGGTTGACGTATCATCGGTTCCCAATTGCGCTGATCGATGCTCATGCTGTTGATCATTACATTGTCTGGTGGAGACTCAGTTGTTTACAGATCTCCGTCATATAGCTGGTATATTGCAGAATGCGACGCAAAATTAAACTCACTCATTCCCTCATGACGTCACAGAAATCCGACAGTATAAAATGTGTTGTAGTACGCTACAAATCTGTGAGAATGAGTAAAAATATAACTATGACTGTACGAAAAGTATGATGTTCGTACCGATATTCAAACTCTATCCCATCTCACTGCAGTGTTCATGGTTCCATGTTTTCATTCCTAGGATCAAGTCATGTCGTTCCAAAAATGCTGGGAAAGTCAAAGAGATTTCATTCAATCAGCTCGTCATATAAACGGTAAGTAGATCATTACACATTCGTAACCCAAGAATCAGAACCAGAACATAGGAGCAAGGAACTCACTAATTTGAATTTTCGAAAGTACACGTCAGTCTAAAACAGAGAGAATGTACCCACCGCATGCGTCTTGGTGACGCAGAACATTAATGGGGACCACTGCACCATTTCCATACAGTATACATGATGATCCGAATGGGAACTGAAAACACCGATGAAGTAAACAGAGAACGTTTGACACATGCTGTGTTGGGACGTTTTATTCATGATGGAAGTACAGAAAATGATGCAGAGCCATAGCTAAAATACCGTTAACACCGTGACATCCCTCGACGCACCCCATGGACCAGTCTGCAACACAAGACACGCATGAAGTGAGTGGGTGAGTTTACTTCAACGCCGTATTTAGCAATATTCCAGCAATATCGCAGGGGGCGGGGGAGGGGGAGGGGCACCAGAAATGGGCTTCACGCATTGTAACCATGTGGGGAAGCGAAAACGGCGTGATGAGCGAACGCATTAACCACTAGGCTACCCCGCCGCCCAAGACACACGGGTATGTGCACTGACCACCTGTAACACTGGATATTCATATATTACCCAACATTCAACGCATGTACCGCATTCAATTGGCAATCCTCAATGGATGTGTGAGTGAATTAGTTTTGTTTCATGCCGCTTTTAGCAATATTCAAACAGTATCACTGCGGAGGACTCAATAAATGGGTTTCACACAATGTACCCATGTGTGGAATCGAACCTGGGCTATGCGGCGTGACGAATACGGTACCCCACCGCCCCTCAGTACAAGACGTCACTCATATATTTATGTATGTACAGAAAAAGACACAGCGGCAATATGGTCACTGCAAACATGACGTCGGATTCAAGTACTGGTGCATCGTCGCCATTTGCGGATTCAAACATCGATTTTCACCGTTAACATCTAACGCCGTACCACTAGACTATTCTGCTACACTTAAGTGTAGCAGGAGGGTCAACTCTATAGCTCACCTGGTCCAGATCCGTATGGTGTATGGGTGTTGTTAGGGAGTCGCGTCACCTTCTGCCGAAGTAGATGTGAACAAGGTCATCGACACACTTGAATTCATTCGCCGTGAAGTGGCCATTTCGGTCGGAATCACAGAGGTCATATATCTGATAGAACGCTAGGTTCAGGAAAGACGACCTCTTCTGTTGGGCGTGCATCCTGGAAAGGATGAAAGAAATAATTTAGAACATAGGTGAACGGGTAGACACATCACAGATAAGATGTTCTAGCATAGCCCCTGCTCTAATCAATAGTCTACTGAAATTGGACCCTTAAACGATGTCTGGTGTTGTAACATATTTGCCTCAGATGGGTGTATACGATTCTGCGGGTTCAAAGACATTCCTGAGTTTCACCGTAGGTTCCTTAGTATTTGTCAACACAGCTACACGTATTCATATTTAAAGAAACAGACACTTCCCATTGTTGCAGATATATTGCACGAGGATCATGCATCGTGGATGTGAAATGCTGCGTTTTGGTGTAAAGTTTTAAGAACTTTTCACTGATTTTTATCATTTACTGAACCCATAAAAATAATGTTTTCAACGTTGCGAACTTTTTGTACAATACATTTAATTCATGTGTATGCTGTACTTATAAATATTTTGCAGTGAGTGAGTGTAGAACAGTTGCTTGAAGTAAGTGGCTATATTTGCAAGGGTGAGTCTAAACATTTGAATGGAAATGTAGGTTGTGTTTTTTCTACGACATTTCTGAAAATTTTGGTTAATGCGGAGATATCCTGCCAAAAATTATATCTGATAACTGAATACGTGTTGCACTCGGAGCGAAAGTGTACCTCTTCTTCAATAGATTTGCCGCGACAAATTACAAATCCTATCTTCTTAAGACGTTTACCTGAAGCGGCAGAGAGCCCCAACGAAGCTTGCTTATTACACTACGTTGAGATCTTGTTAACATTTAATGACATACTGTTCTGGATTAAATAGTTTCTTAAATGATGGATATGTACGTACTTTATTTCCGTTTAGTTCGTTATAAGGATCTTTTGCTCCAGGACTGACTTTTGAAGAGACTTTATCCAGACTTTAATACGACAAAAATCAGCTCTTGAGGTATCATATAGAAATCGAATGGTAAATTCAGATTATCAGTCAATTTAGAAACACTTTAGGTGCTGGTTTGACAAGGTAAAGATCAGACTTAGTAATCTGGATTGGTCCAATCTGGGTTAAAATAAAAGGCTCATTTGATGGTCTCTGTTTCACCGAATCTCTGAGGCTCATTTGAATCTTACAATCACAGTTATTATGAACCTTGAACTGTAAGAACTGTAACTTGGAGAAATGTATTATGTTAGATTGGGTAGTACAAGAATACGCGTACAAATGTTGGTCGTGAACTTGCAATTGACGTGTCCCAGGTTTACCGTGTTGCACGAGCCATGACATACAGTAGACGAACAGCCATAATAATAGTTCATTTGTCACGAGAGATTCATGCTCGAAGCGCCCAAACAGTCTGACGGTGGAGAATGACACTAGTACATCTGATCGTCCCTGGTCACTAGGCCCATGTGTGACGTCATATGACGTGGGCAATCCAATTCTACTACGTCATCTCGCACAATGTGTTTACGAAAGCAGCGCCTCCAGTAACAGAGTGTGTAGGGGGGCATGACCAGACCATACTAAATTCCTTGCTCTCCTTCGAGCTGTCGGAAGTCCTTATGTGGTTCCTATTCTGACACAGGTAAAACGTCATGAACTTCTACCATTGGCACAATTGACTCTGAAGAGGCTAAATTTCCTTCAACATGCCAGTGTTGACTTTATGAAACGACCATCGAGATCCCTTAATCCCTTGACCTCAATCACATGGAACACGTTTGGAATGATCTTGGTATTAGTCTTCGATGTCAACCCCAGAGTGTTCAAGAGCTGGGCTCCATGCTGGCACAGTAATGGCGCGGGTTGTCTTATCCTGTGTTCATGGATGTTAGTCAGTGACGCAATGTTGCTTTGCTGTTGTGAATACGAAAGGGCCACATGTGGCCATAATTGAGATGTTTTATTTAGCAAACACTTAGTTTCATATGGGACATATGAAACTAACAAGTAATACAAGTAATGTGTTTCTTTTTGGGTTTAATACGATTGAACCCCAACTTCACTGCTGAATGCGGCATATGCCCCGAAATTGCTGCAACCGAAGTAGTGTTGAATCTGGTTTATAACGCAACTCTGCAACATCTGAAGTACTGTCGAAAGCGGTCCATATCCCATCTGCTTGGGAAAGTATAACTGTCTGTGGTGAGGTCAACTCTGGGTCATTGTAATACAAGAATGTGATATACAGAATAAGGCGTTGGCAGGTTTCGACTTGTACATCATGAATTGCTCAGACAATAAAACAATGTAACAATAACTACACACGTCAGTACAACTCAATCAGTATCTAATTTCTTTGTTCAATATATTTAACGTGTTACACTGGCTTGATATATAGCTCTACCGGATTTGTTGATGAGTGTTTCTTCCGTGTCTGTGACAACCCTATCATTTACCGTAGTCAAGAAAGTCGATAGAACGTCTCGTAAAGTATATATAAATCCAACTGTTTTGCCTTTCTTAATCAAGTGTGACAAGTTGCTGTTGAGACTATAAGGATATGTCACTTGTCTTCTCCCTTGTCGTTAAGAGATACTCTCGACACTTCCGGTAAATGTCAGGCATGACAGGAAGAGGATCACAAAAGGGACTCATTGATTTTTAAAAGGAAACAGGAGACGGCAGTTCTACTTCACAGACTAAATCTGTCCACATCGTATTATTTACTAAAGCGAATTTAACTGCCAGCCGACGAAGTAACTTTAGGAAGTGCAGTCAAAAAATAATATAACGGATTCACGTGTTGTTAGACCCCCATACACACAAATAGATATGAATAGATCGATAGATAGATTTATATATACATACATACAGAGAGAGAAAGAGAGAGAGAGACAAACTGGTAAATATAGGTATATGCACACAGATATCTATATATAAATTTATATGTACAATGTCAAACATATATGCATAAGTGTGTCTCTGTGTTTGCGTGCGTGCGCGCAGCTCATCACACACCACTCAACCATCATGACAATGTGCAGATCTTTGCTCCATGGAACTCTTTCAGATGAGTTTCCACAATATGAAATATTGGAAACTTTTATTCTTAATCCGGTATAGATTATTAATGAATCACGAAAGAATTAAAAAAGCATTAGACAAGTTAGCAATTTGTGTACCGAGCACTGCGTCATTATTCCAAGCATGAGTCCGGGATAATTTGATGAGTAAATGTATGAGGTTTGAGGTTCCCCCGAAAGAGGCCTGCAAGACGTATAGTGAATCGTCACTTGTTCCTGTGATGTTCTTCCCCCAATCATGATCTATGGAAGTAGTCTACGAGATTATCTACGAACAACGACAAAATATAGGAGAATCCAGTCATTTAGGGAAAAGTTTTGAATAATGGGTTCCTCCCACGCCAAGCAATGTGCGTATTGATTGCAGGCTTTTCTCAAGATGAAAGTAATACCATAACTCATTCGTTATAGGTTCACAACGCCGTGATCTGCTGCCGTCCACAACCTGTCATTGTTACATCAAGGTTTGACGCACTTCCAAAGGCTACAGGCGATGAGGCAAATTGTGAAACACTGAAACGCTGATGAACCGATTGATGAGTTCAGACGTCAGTTTAATCAGTACATTCTCAATGAACTGTCTCTCACCATAAACACAGAACACAAAAGTGTTGGTAAAGGCCTTCAGTATACGTTTCTGATTTTGTTCCATGATTCTGTGCGAGTTTGCATATCTAGTGGGTGAGTATGTCATCAAAGAGAAACTAAATATTTTAAACAGCAAAGAAAGATAATCATTAGAAAACGTCCAACCATTCAAATGAATGCTACATCTAAACGAGGGTTAATGAATCACTAGGAATGGGTTATTGTTAGTTGGACATGCCAACTTTCTTCAAAGATTGCCAGTACGCCAATGTGATGATCCCAAAGGCTGGAGCTCCTTTTCTAAGGGAAGGGTGACTACTGGCAAATGAAGTCTCACCTTCATCCTCACTTTATAAATGTGTGTGATGTGTATTGGTTACTTTGATTGTCTGTGCAAAGATAATATTAATCAGACGAAATGCTTTTGCTAGTTTATTGTCTAGCTCTTGTGATTAGATATTGGGTACATTTGATGAACGTAAAATTAAATCTGTCAGTAGGAATGTGCAACGAGCTGGGGAATCCTGACCCAAAACCGGAAAGAAAATGTGTCAGGTTTCAGAAGTCATTAGTTAGTGGAACCGACATGTCGATTATTGATTACATTGATTTGATACTTCTCGATAAATATATAGTATATGCTCAGTAGTACGTTTATCCCATTTCCCGTGGCAGTCTGGTAAATCAGGTAACAGGAGTCCCGGTCACAATACGGATAACGTTGTTTCATGTTTTATATTTACCTTTTCACACTTTAATTTGTGCAACCTACTAGTGAAGAATATTCGTGGCATTTACCTGAACTGACTGCAACTGATGTTCCTGAACTTAATCACGGTTTTAGCTATAACCAGATCATCAGCCACATACTGGACGTTGGTAACTGTGGCTGTATCCGTTCCTTCATGAGAAATATTCCATCAATCACCGATAGGAACTATTTCCAGGTAGTACAGGAATATACTCAACAGCCATGAGCACATGCTTCACGAGACGACAGAGACTGTTTATGAATATAGCACCACATACTGACCCGCTCTTTCTCTGTAGCGCAGTCTGATTAAACCATTTATTACATCCTATCTAATCTCATCATCTGCAGCTAGCGCATACCGGTATTAGTGATCGTAATGACGTGAAACCATTCCTAGAATGAAAATTGCAATCTTGCAAATATGATTCTGTCAAAACTCGCTTCTATGGAACATGTTTATGTATGACATCAGGTTAGCATCGTAAGAATGACCAATCATCAGATGGAACCGTG
This sequence comes from Haliotis asinina, assembly GCF_037392515.1. NCBI lineage: Eukaryota > Metazoa > Mollusca > Gastropoda > Lepetellida > Haliotidae > Haliotis > Haliotis asinina. The sequence goes on along the minus strand of NC_090294.1, from coordinate 5,357,502 downwards.
ATGAATTTACAACTAGATCAAATACATAGGTTGTTTTGATATTCCCTATGGTGGTATCAGTTCACTTGTGTCTAAACGTATGCACATAGTATTCTAAATTGCTTCTACGAAGTCATTGTCGTTCACCTCACAGCAAAATCTAAGAATAAAGAGGAACTTTTCTCCATGCTCCAGTGCCCGTTCAAACGACGATGCCATGGTTAATCTCTAAGTAGGAACTGTGCTTCAGTGTTCTGTCACTATTTGACAGTGATTCATGCGCACATGCTCTGTCATCGTATCTCAGTATGTCAATCATGGGCTTGTCTGGTCTTGTATGTTGTCTAAATGTCTAGCCCACAAAGTTTACGTACATCAATGAGGAAGTTGACCATTTTAGCAACAAGCGAAATATTGCCGACATGTACCACACTATTTCGAATTACACGTAGTTACATGTATTACTCATGTTTAACGTATCTACGATCCATTTCTACGATTAAGGACAAATTGGTTTAGTATATGTGAATTGTACTCCCATTATATAGATGGTACTTCCTAACATTATTTCTTCTCAAAGAGACATTCAAACACTGCACGTTGTAAAACAATAACGTGCTAGAGTGGTGCTACTCATGGAAGGCACATGCCATTGTATCAACGCTACAGGTAGGAAATATGATATTGCAGTGTCTCCTCAAAACGTAAATAGATATTTCACTGTGTCTCTTCAGACGGTAAACACATACTGCCATTGTGTCTCTTCAAAACATAAATACAATATTTCATTGTGTCTCTTCAGAAGGTAAACATATAGCACCATTGTGTCTCCTCAAAAGGTAAATACGTATTTCATTGTGCCTGCAGAAGGTAAACATATATTGCCATTATGTCTCTTCAAAAGGTAAACACATATATGACTGTGTCTCTTCAGACAGTAAAGATATAGTGTCATTGTGTCTCTTCAGAGGGTAAACATATATGGCCATTGTGTCTCCTCAGAAGGTAAGTACATATTTAACTGTGTCTCTTCAGACGGTAAACATATATGGCCATTGTGTCTCCACAACAGGTGAAAACATAATACCACTGTCTCTTCAAAACAAGAATACGCCAGATCATTGTCTTTCCTTGTAATATTTGTCTCCTTGAAAGGTAAATACATATTTCATTGTGTCTCTTCAGAAGGTAAACAGAGTGTTATGTCTCCTCAAAGGGTAAATACACAACAGCACCGTCTCCTTCATTATCGAACTGTGTCTCTTCATCGCTGCATTGCCCGTGACTGCAGAAGACTATTTTCTCTATAAGAGCAGTAAGCTTGCATGGGGTTCAGGAACATCTGGGTTTTCGTTTATTGGCTTAACGTCGATAAATATCAGTGTCTCCCTCCTCCCACGCGCCCGTATCTCCATCCTCACGCCTGTCTGACTCCGCAGAGCATTTATCACTTGTCTCCTCACCACAGGCACAAAACACCAAACCTGCTTAAATTTCCAATACATCACATGCCCATGCCCCGTTTCATCAAATACAATGTTAATCCCTGCAGCTTTACCGCTCAACACAAAGCTCATGGCGTGTGTGGACAACATCTGCCTCACGCTTGTCCAGCAACAAGGATGTGATCTATCACACCGTCAGAAGGCCAGGAGGACATTTCTCGCACCAATTTGGCGACTTGGGGTGTTATCGTTTAGACAAGACACGACCGTCGTGAATGAATCATTAGTTTAGCCTTGTTGTGTGGTCTTGTCAATGCGGTGTTGTCTGTTTCCGCGAAATGATTCTGTTTGCTTCTCGACCAGACGGCAGGTTTTCTGTTATTGTCACTTGAGAGCAACAATTTGCCCGTACAGTCTCAATTAAAACTTTCATTCTCATTACTTTCAGTTGGTAAATTGGCATTTTGAATAGATAGAACGTCAAAGCTATGAATCTGCAAGGTATAGACAGTTGGCTTAATGGTTAACAACACTGTGCAACCCGACTGATTCTGTGCTTTAGAATGTAGATTGAGACAAGATTAATGTGTTAATTAGCATGTATATTTCATCATTCAGTAGTGTCTGGTAATTGACATATACACATTTGTTGTAAATCAGTTGTAATTATTGACTGTAATTCACTTTACAAGAAACAAGGCTCTGAGCCAGTCTCTGTACAGTGCTTTTCCGTCGTCAGCAGGTTGTCCTGCTCGTCAAAACACCTGCTCTATCAGCATCGAGGATTGGGGTTTCCACTAACTTGGGGGAACCAACTGAAAACTTTATGCAGGTGAATTGCACGAGGATCAAGAATCAGTTTGCTGTAAGGCATGGCAAATATCGTGCATTTTGTTGTCATGTTTTGTTAAGAAGTCGCCAATTTTCACTTATGTCTATCAATTACTGACAGTAATCCTTTCAACGGTACGAATTTGTTTCACAATACATCAGTTCATTAGTGAACGGATGAACACGTAAAATGAACACGCAAAGACTTTGTCGAAATGTAGTATATCTAGATATTTAGAGTAGCATCAGTTGATCACAACACATCCTAACGGAATGATTAATAACTGATATTTAGAGTAGCATCAGTTGATCACAACACATCCTAACAGAATGATTAATAACTGAGCCACCACTGATATGACAAACATCAACGCCAGAAAATGATTAACTTTTCCGTAAATGTGAAAAAAGGAGGAAAATTATACCTGGTGTATATGATACCTGCTGCTTATGATACCTGTTGTTTATGATACCTGCTGTTTATGATGCCTGCTGTTTATGATACCTGGTGTTTATGATACCTGCTGTTTATGATGCCTGCTGTTTATGATGCCTGCTGTTTATGATACCTGCTGTTTATGATGCCTGCTGTTTATGATGCCTGCTGTTTATGATACCTGCTGTTTATGATACCTGCTGTTTATGATGCCTGCTGTTTATGATGCCTGCTGTTTATGATGCCTGCTGTTTATGATGCCTGGTGTTTATGATGCCTGGTGTTTATGATACCTGCTGTTTATGATGCCTGCTGTTTATGATGCCTGCTGTTTATGATGCCTGCTGTTTATGATGCCTGCTGTTTATGATACCTGCTGTTTATGATGCCTGCTGTTTATGATGCCTGCTGTTTATGATGCCTGCTGTTTATGATGCCTGCTGTTTATGATGCCTGCTGTTTATGATGCCTGGTGTTTATGATGCCTGGTGTTTATGATACCTGCTGTTTATGATGCCTGGTGTTTATGATACCTGCTGTTTATGATGCCTGCTGTTTATGATGCCTGCTGTTTATGATACCTGCTGTTTATGATGCCTGCTGTTTATGATGCCTGCTGTTTATGATGCCTGCTGTTTATGATGCCTGGTGTTTATGATGCCTGGTGTTTATGATACCTGCTGTTTATGATGCCTGGTGTTTATGATACCTGCTGTTTATGATGCCTGCTGTTTATGATGCCTGCTGTTTATGATGCCTGCTGTTTATGATGCCTGCTGTTTATGATGCCTGCTGTTTATGATGCCTGCTGTTTATGATGCCTGGTGTTTATGATGCCTGGTGTTTATGATACCTGCTGTTTATGATGCCTGGTGTTTATGATACCTGCTGTTTATGATGCCTGCTGTTTATGATGCCTGCTGTTTATGATGCCTGCTGTTTATGATGCCTGCTGTTTATGATGCCTGCTGTTTATGATGCCTGCTGTTTATGATGCCTGCTGTTTATGATGCCTGCTGTTTATGATACCTGGTGTTTGTGTAAAGGATTATGGTTTACGCCGCCTTTAGCAATATTCCGGCAAAGTCACATTTAACCATGACTTTCACACATAGTGAGGAATCGAACCCGAGACTTCAGCTTGACGAGCAGGTGCTTTTACCATTAGGCTAGATAGTGTTAAAGGTAGACATACCATGCCCCACCAGGACTAATCGCCTCATAGACTGTAACACAATCAACGTTTCTTGTCAAAAGACGAATCAAACAAAACCTATGTAATGCCACAACCTGACAAAGACCCGAGTCAGGACCCGACAAAAGACACCTCACACAGCGTACAATATATTATAGTTCTAGCATACACACTACCGAACAGAAAATCTCGAAAATAACTGCTATGTGGAAGTGTTTCTTTGTTGGTATATATACCACGTTAACATCATAGAATCTACGGAGAAAGTAAAAGTTAATGATCAAATTATCATTATGAATATATCACTGAAAACCGATGATGATACCGAGTGTTTACGAAAGACCAAGGATGTTTTGTCACAAACGTTGTGGGCAATACGCCGTGGAAACTAACGATGTTCCTTTGTACTTTTGCCGCTGTATTCTTGACACCATCTCAAACAGGAAACCATTTTAAAAAATGAGTCAAGTTTGATAGGTAATCACTTCAAAATTCGCTCACAAGTAGAGGATTTAAACTACATGTCTAAAAACTGCTTCGATTGTTAAGTGTCCCATGAAACGTGAAAATTGAAAAGCTGTGCGGGCGTGTTACACCTATGGTCGGAGATACGTGACGTACTGGGCGCTTGCATGTAATAGGTTTATCAGGTTGCTTCATACCTCAGGAGATAGCAAGTCCTATTTGATAAATTGCCTTGGACTTTAAAGCATCATTATACTTTGATGACAAATTGCTATTTTGCTTCAATAATTTGTTATTACTTTCTTAAAGTCGACATATCGTTCTCTTTCTTTTTATGTTATTTTTTTACGTCGACGTTGACATTTAACGTATCATCATGGCGGAGGAGACGCTAGATGAGTCGTACCTCTGTACTTTTACTTTATTTCGCTTTGTGCATAATGACTTTGAAAGTACAAAGCAGGTAAACATGAATAACAAAATGCCAGTGTAGACACCTGGTCGTGAAGGCATGGCTTTACAAGGGTTTGAAATTATGTTTTCATGCATTTAGACTAATTAGAATATTTGTACGAACGTGTATTCCGTCCCCCTATTTACTTGCAGCTATATATACCCGTGAAGGTTTTGTTTCTCATACCCACAAAGTAATGTTCGTCAACTATTCAATGTGGCGATACGTCTTCTTCATTGTGCCTGTCCCAATTATATCTCCCAGTTTCCCCGTCCGTCGGCGTCTCTCGGCAGTTGAGCATGTTCCTCCAGTGTAGTAATTACAGAGTGATTAGCCAACACGCCCCCGTCACAGTGCACTGTTAGAAATGTGAGACAGCCATGTTTCGACTTAGTCAGCACTGCACTAACATCAATCGTTTCTCATGACTTCTTGGCGAGCTGTTACCCTGGTAACTTCTTGGGCCCAATTTTTAATATTAATACTTTTAAATAGTGTAAACTGACTGTACTTTGGCCTGAACTGTCCGATATGCACAATGGTAAGACATATGTAGACCTCTTTGCTTTAGAATACTTTACATTCATCACGATGTCAATCAAAGATGAAAATCTCTGAAGCGTTTCAGTATAAGACGTAGGTCCTAGTTTGGAAGCATTGTTCCGGTTATATGACAGCGAATTGTAAACGGTCGAGCTTAGACCAGATGCCAGACTGACCGACTTCATGAACATCAATCAAGCCAATACGATATGATGGCATGTGTCAACCAAGTTAGCAGCTCTGACCACACAGACCTGTGCCTGGACTGGTGCAAGCGAATTCTTAAAAAGATCTTCGAAGTATCGGGTTTGAAAACATAAAGGCTTCAGTTCGATTAGAAACATACATTCCCATCTCACAGAAAGTGAAATAGTCGGTTACAAATTCTTCGTGCCTTATCAGCTTCCATATATGTGAGGTTACATCGTTTCGCTACGCTCTTCATTGGGTATATCTAAATCAAAATTCAAAATGTCTTCAAAGTTACCTGCTCTAGACGTCAAGAGTGACCCGGTCGTTTAGGAGCGGGTGAGTTTTACACCGCCTGTGTTCAAGCAACATCACGGCAGCAGAGGTGGGTTTCTCACATTGTACCCATTTATGGAATAGAACCAGTGTCTTGGCGCTCCGGACAAGATAATCTTGTATGTTTCTTTAGTTTGACTTGTGCCATACGTTCCTCTATCTATTGTGGCAAATTACTGACCTTGATGTGCATGTATTGGGGTTTGATTCCCCACATGTGTACAGTGTGTGAACCCCATTTCAGGGTATTGCTAAAACTAAAGTCACTTCCTCACTCGTGAGTTGGGAATGGATGATTGGACAAGGGACGCTTCACTGTTTGACTCATGATACATCAACACTTGCTCATGATACAGAGAAATCACAGAATGGACTTTGCTCTTATGTATATTATTATGTTCAGGGATACAAAAACTTGGAGGAAAAACGTTGCCAGTCATAGCCTTTACTTCATTAAGATTCTTACCAGGCGTCCTGTGTGGGTGAACGAAAGTAGAAAACCTATCCGATGATTAAAGGTTGAGGTTTGTTCCTAGGCACAATAATCTGCCAATTGCCCCCTGCATGGGAAATATGTGGGAAGCTGATTCAGCTAATTACACCGCTTTAGTTCGCTACTTGTGGGGTCAGTTTTGCCTGGTACCCCCACATGACGGTAGTTCCCATTATTCTGGCCATAGGGCAGCAGGAGGGGATGGCACCATGAACACACAGACAGTAGAACGATTACAGAGGATAATTGGAGGTTACACTGATGGCGATATGATCGCTTCGCTAGATCCATCGGTTTAATTGGAACACATCATATCGGCCGCTTTTCCGTACCAACTCGGTTTCTACATTACACCGACCAAAGGATGTTAGTATCTATTTGCGTAGAAGTAAGCTATGCAAGAACGTGTTGAGGAATAGGCTGGGATATTGGCGATGAGAAATACACACGTTCCACAAACACCGGTCACTGCAACCATAATCGTATACTGACATAAGATTTGGAACATCTTACCATTGACTATATCCTCAATATTTCAAAGTGACAGTATGTTCTGGAACAGCGCTTATCCTTGATCTTCAACCACTATGGCCGTATGTCGGACAAAATATATTAACTCACTTCTCGAAGACTTTATTCCTACATTGATTTATGCGTTGATCAGTGTATTGATTTATAGATAAAATCCTATAAATATTCATTCCAATGCATTTTTTCGATAATTACTTCATAAGCAATCTGGTAATTGATTCAAACATTGATTCATATTAGATTCTTGAATTTGTTCTACACTGAACAGCAAGAGAAACGCAATTTTCTTTTTAAAAAGAGAAGGTAAGCGTTCATATTTATGTCTGCTATTTGACCAAAAGCGACGGTTGAGTTTCTTTTCTCCTTGAGTATACTTATGAATGAGCAAGTACAGTGAGTACATCAGTCATGATAGTATTAAGGTCGTTCAGTATATACTATCAACGACCGGAAATACGTAGTGTGGTAACAAATTTCACTGGGCAAAAAATGAAAAAACACCCCGAAAATCATAAGATGGACAACTGAAACTCAACTTGTAAATTACTTCCCCTGTTCATATGTCAGGATTCGCTGTTGATAGGTTATACTCCGGTCTTTCCTATTACCAGACCCGGTTCCGGTCTTTCTAACACATGAAATGGTCACGGGGTGACATGAGTGTCTGAGCGACTTTAGTTTTACGCCGCACTCAGCAAATATTCCAGCTATATGGCTGCGGCCTGTAAATAATCGAGTCTGGACCAGACAATCCAGTGATCAACAACATGAGCATCGATCTGCTTATTTGGGAACCAATGACATGTGTCAGCCGAGTGAGCGAGCCTGACCACCCGATCCCGTTAGTCGCCTCTTATGACAAGCATAGTCGCCTTTTATGGCAAGCATGGGTTGCTGAAGGCCTGTTCTACCCGGGACCTTCACGGGGCCGCGGTGACATGAAGTACACACTGTTGACTCAAGGGTAAGACCTAAACCAAACACTCCAATAATCCTGAGTGATAACTACTTCCTGAGGAAACCTCGTTGATAGTTACATACATGTATTCCAAATAACATTTTTCTTACAGTACAACCAAACATCATGCCGTCACATGCATGACGTAATGAAAAAAGCCATTGTTGTCAAAGTGGTGTTGAAGCCGTCTCATAGCTACCAGATACTGTATAAAGTATATATGGGTGTATAAATGCTCCTTATGGTATCCACTGATTTCGCAAACAGCACCCTTTCAAAGTAAACATTGTGCACTCCAGTTTTCGTTTAGTAAGATCAACAGGGATCAGTGTGGAATTCAACTACAACAAAATATTCACGGGCGGTAACGTCTTGTCACCTCCACATGTCAGAGCATGGCCGTGCATGGTGATAACTTCTTATCACGTACTCACATGTCAAGCAAGCCTGTAGTGAATCCTGTAGACGGTGTGAGGAGTAGGCACGAAATGGCGCTGATGAGGAGGCAATCTACAGCTTTCATTACAGGTGAAAGGTCACGGGCAGCAGCTTTGCACCTGCGAAAAATTGAAATATTCGATGTTTTAAACAACTATCTTGCAATTACAAGTAAATGATAATGTCCATCATTTCGAACTTTGAACTGGTTCAGACCCCATTTGTTTACAACATCATACAGCTGAAGAAACAAATATCTATTCATGAAATAGTCTCAATTGGGGCGGTGAAGGAGCGATCTGAGGAGCCAGGCTAGTTATCCAGTGAGCTTAAGGTGCAAGGATCGAACCCACCTGTGGCCTGGTGTAAAAGCCTTGGGTTCCACTTTGTGTACAGACCCTTTCATTCTTGTCATAAACCCTAGTGTACAGTACAAAACACCGGGCTCTTAAAAAAACAACGAATCTGTTGGTGTATGCTCAGAAGGTGACCGCATGAATAGGTGCAAACACCTCTTTGCGGGTACAGCAGTGTGCAGTAAACGTGGACAAAATACTGAGTCTATCTATACCAGTCCTCCCAGATGCGAACTGGTTCCTCGTACGGACTTGAAAGTTCATAAATGACTACAGGAGTTGTTTGGTCCCAAGGGAGTTGAGACTGAAAACTGCGATGTGCATATGAAGGGAAAAGGGAAAACAACTGAGAAGAGCTAGGTACTGGCGCTTTACAAATATAAAAGAAATAATAATAATTGTGCAATCGATCTGCTTTTCGGTGGAGATTTTTCGAATATGGAAAGGGTTTTGTGGCTTCTATTCGTATCGTTTCAACAGGAATTTGTTAACTGTTCCCATGATGAAATAGAAATTTGCTCTAGACGAAAGGATACAGTTAGAGCCTACGCAATTAAAGATGTCTTCAATGCAGTTGGTTTTTATCCTGAGATTTACATAATCATAAGAAAATGATGTAGAAAGTAGTCCATAAGTGGTTCGTTAATCCACACAACACACATCAGGTCAATCGGAGGCTCGACCGAAGTAAACGTGTTCCATTTATAGCTTTCACAAATAGAATATCCTTGTTGCCTATCCGATTGCCATGAAAAGTTGTTTCCAAAGATTCCAAGGGCACAGGGCATTCACCAACAGACGACAGATGAGGCCCAGACATATCCTATTCCGTTATAAAGTTTGATTTGTTTGTCTTTAAATGTCATGGCATTCATATGATTGACAAAACCTGTTGGCTCATAGTGTACTTGCTGTTGGTAATTTTACGCGTTGTTCATGAAATATGATGACTGTTGAATAAAAAATAAATATTATCGACACCAGTCGACGAAGGATTTTTAAAATATAGTGTTCCTCAACACGGAAAACCGGGACAAACAAGGACACCAGGACACACGTAGAAGCATGATTACACTGGGTCACCGCATGACCTTGACCTTTGAGACGATGACGAGCCCCTCTTAGTCTTCTTCGCTTTAGCCGTTATTACCTATCGATAATACTTCGGGCCGAATCTTCAGCCCGTTGGAACAAATTACCAGTTTTACTTCTTGTTTTCAAAAATTGTTAGACGCTCATTTCGCACAGCTGTTCATTGTAAACCCAAATGCCATTCTTGCACCGTTTCTAGGTTATCTATGAAGAGGGAATTCAGTGGGCCTATGTTGTTTGTTGTTTAAAGCCGCACTCAGCAATATTCAAGCTATATGGTGGCGGTGATCCTTAGCATGAACATAGACTGAGAAACGATGACATGTGTCAACCAAGCCAGCGATCGAGACCACGTCACCCCGTTAATCGAGTTTTACGACATGTGTCAACCAAGCCAGCGATCGAGACCACGTCACCCCGTTAATCGAGTTTTACGACATGTGTCAACCAAGCCAGCGATCCAGACCACTTCACCCCGTTAATCGAGTTTTACGACATGTGTCAACCAAGCCAGCGATCGAGACCACGTCACCCCGTTAATCGAGTTTTACGACATGTGTCAACCAAGCCAGCGATCCAGACCACGTCACCCCGTTAATCGAGTTTTACGACATGTGTCAACCAAGCCAGCGATCCAGACCACGTCACCCCGTTAATCGAGTTTTACGACATGTGTCAACCAAGCCAGCGATCCAGACCACGTCACCCCGTTAATCGAGTTTTACGACATGTGTCAACCAAGCCAGCGATCCAGACCACGTCACCCCGTTAATCGAGTTTTACGACATGTGTCAACCAAGCCAGCGATCGAGACCACGTCACCCCGTTAATCGAGTTTTACGACATGTGTCAACCAAGCCAGCGATCGAGACCACGTCACCCCGTTAATCGAGTTTTACGACATGTGTCAACCAAGCCAGCGATCGAGACCACGTCACCCCGTTAATCGAGTTTTACGATATGTGTGCATGTATGCTGCTTGACAACAATGCAAGCATCTGTATGGAAACGCCGCATCACCTGTAATATACACCTCATCAAAAGTAACGCACCACCCACATATTAAGATTGTTGTGGTACATAAAGATGACTGTGCGAAAGAAAATGGTATTCCGTTGAATGGGATATTTGTGATCTTTCTCAGTTCTCATTGGCAAATCGCCTGTAAAAAATGGTAATACATGAGTTTGAGGCAACATCTTTTAATTACAATACCAGCAACTGAAATGTATTGCCACCCACAGTTATTAAATGAATACAAGACATCGAATGTGCATAGAAACTCAACCTTATATGGGACAGTTTCACAAGGAGAAATTTCTTCAAAATCTTGTGTATCCACCTCTAGCAGCAATGGTCACTCTGACACGACGTCTCATGCTCTCAATGAGCCTCCGGATCCTCCTCAATGGTATTCTGTTTCACTCCTCCACCAAAGCCTGGGACAATTCCTGCAGGGAATTGACTGGAGGTTCCCTCTGCTTGACCTGGCGGTCCGGAATGTCCCACAGATGCTCCAGGGGGGTTGAGGTCAGGGCTTCGAGCTGGCCATGGTATCGTGTCTATGGCATTGTTCCTGAGAAACTGGCGAACAGCATGGGCTCGATGAGGTCTAGCATTGTCGTCCATGACGACAGGTCGGCTTGCAAGATTGTGGATGTCAAAATGAGGCACCACATGTTCATTCAGAATTCCCAGGAATGATGACCAGATCAAGCTTGCAATCAAAGGAACAGCAACCCCACACCATGACACTACCTTTTCCAAAGGATACCTCCTCCTGGGTGTTTCCCTGGTGATATGCTGCTCCTCTTGACCTCCGGACTCGCGCACGGCCGTCTGAAACGTGCAGGAGGAACCGGCTTTCGTCGGACCAATGAATGCGCCGCCATGATCTAATGTTCCACCCCTGCCTTGCTGTGCACCAATTTAGACGATCCTGTTTGTGCCTGGGGGTCAGTAGTGGTCTTCTGACTGGACGTCTTGCTCTCAGACCTGCAGCATGAAGACGTCTCCGGACAGTGCCAGTGGACAGTCTTTGGAAAGGGCGCCATAGGTTCAGTAGCAGCACATTGTTGAGGAATGGATTACGCCTAGCCATTCGATGTTTTGTCCTCCCTGTCCCCCTGTCCTGGATCAGTCTTTAACCTCTCCCGTGGCATCATGTTTGGCATTTAACCTGCTAATAGTCGTGTGGCTTAGATTCAATTCTCGGCCAATAGCACGGCATGACATCCCGGTCCTGTGCATACCAATGACCTGCCATCTTTGTCCTATGGTCACCTTGGGTGCCATTATAACAGAAAAGTCACTCAGGAGATGAAAAACGCAGCCTAAGTTATCTGAGAGTAAACAGGCATGTTCGTGTTGAGATGGTGGGCTGTTGCCCGTGCGTTTCACGTGCACGTGAATTTCCCCAATGTGCATGCTTTAGGCAGAATGTATGCACAGAACAACGTTTTTTCATAGAGACCTATCGTAAAAATCATCACTGGAAAAGTTGTTAAGTTAGGGTAATAAATATTGGTTGGTGCGTTACTTTTGATGAGGTGTATATATGTTATATTAGAGATTAAACTTTCTCAGTAAAGCACAGAGTTCAGTACTTTTGTTGGGATCCGGCCGGCATTCGAACCCACAACATCAGAGTCTGGCATCTCATTGCCTGCACCCCAAGGTAGCCACCTTATCCGCTCTGCCGCCGCGATTTCCACTATGAGGGAAAATGTTGTTGATCCATAACGTTTGTCCTTATCTATTAGTGTTATCTATTGATCATAATATTGATGTGAATTGTTCTCGTCACGATATGGCCACAATAGTGCCTATGGGACACTAAATATTAACTCACTCACTATTAGTGATAGTGAAGACAGCTATAGATAGTTTTGAAGTGAATTTTATCAAAAACGTCCAGAATGCACCTCACCCAGAGGTGAAGAAATAGGAAACTGGGCGTACAATCAATGATAGCTATGGAATATGTGGTACTCGGACACTATCCGTGACTTCACTAAGGACATTTTGACAAAATCATTTTCAAAGCTAAGCTTAACACCTCTGTCACTTTGTACTCATGTTGAGCACTAAACTATCTCAATAACTGCAACAACTAGTCAGCACTCACTACTCACTCACGAACTCCCCACGAAGGGTTCCTACATGCCACTTTCGCGTCAGCATTTGTATTAGCATCATGACGCATGATCTCAATACACCAGAATGCTAACACATGATCGGATGTTGTGCAGTGCCCCTGACCAGTACGGCGTCAGGTTCGTTGAGTGCGGAGTACCATATAACACGCTGTATTGACTGGGGTAATGGTAGCATCGACTTCTTACAGGTAAACTGTCATATCCTGTTTGGGTTGGTAGCCTTCGAGCAACAAAAGTGTCGTGACCTCTAAACATAGAGACATAGACTCCACACCTACACACTGATTAAAACCAATTTCCGCCTATATATGTATTACGTAAAGAGAGTACGCAAAACATTATCAAACAATACATGTCAGCGGGTTTTACGTGTTACGTTTTATGCCATTTATTCAGTGTTTCAGTTATTCCTTTGTCGTGTCATCTCAATGGGAGAACTCAATGTATGGAATGAATGATTGACTGTTTAATAGCATTTAGATCTTGCCGTAGAATTGCCCTTGAATATTTATCTTGACTTTGTCTATTTCCAAGAAGATTAATGTCACACGCATCGTGTATTAAGACTTCACCACAAGCACATTATTGTGTTTGATTTGCCAACGCACAATATGACTCAAACAGATTAGCAAAGTCTGCATAGCTTCAGGTTCAGAGTCCGTTATAGGAACAAGAAACAGACATGTTATTGCATAGAATATATCTAAGGACATATCTATCAGACCAAATCTAAAGATCCTAACGTGAAAAAGAATTTCGGTGTTGTAGAATTGCTTTGATAATCATTATTTTCTTCAGTCTAATTTCTGAGTGCGGATAAATATGTAGATGGGAGCACTAAAGTATTGATCCGAGTCAAATCCATTACCGTTTGAATTTGCTGACCACTGACTTCTCATATACATAGCTATGTACTGTAGCCATAATCATCGTCGTGAAAGTCGTATAAGTGGTGACAATCATCGTCATACACAAGTGGCTTAAGTGATGATAATCATTGTCGTGAACTAGTGATATATGTGGTGACAATCACTGTTATACAAGTCGTATAAGTGGTGACAATCATCGTCATACACAAGTGGCTTAAGTGATGATAATCATTGTCGTGAACTAGTGATATATGTGGTGACAATCACTGTTATACAAGTCGTATAAGTGGTGACAATCATCGTCATACACAAGTGGCTTAAGTGATGATAATCATTGTCGTGAACTAGTGATATATGTGGTGACAATCACTGTTATACAAGTCGTATAAGTGGTGATAATCATCGTCATACACAAGTGGCTTAAGTGATGATAATCATTGTCGTGAACTAGTGATATATGTGGTGACAATCACTGTTATACAAGTCGTATAAGTGGTGACAATCATCGTCATACACAAGTGGCTTAAGTGATGATAATCATTGTCGTGAACTAGTGATATATGTGGTGACAATCACTGTTATACAAGTCGTATAAGTGGTGATAATCATCGTCATACACAAGTGGCTTAAGTGATGATAATCATTGTCGTGAACTAGTGATATATGTGGTGACAATCACTGTTATACAAGTCGTATAAGTGGTGACAATCATCGTCATACACAAGTGGCTTAAGTGATGATAATCATTGTCGTGAACTAGTGATATATGTGGTGACAATCACTGTTATACAAGTCGTATAAGTGGTGACAATCATCGTCATACACAAGTGGCTTAAGTGATGATAATCATTGTCGTGAACTAGTGATATATGTGGTGACAATCACTGTTATACAAGTCGTATAAGTGGTGACAATCATCGTCATACACAAGTGGCTTAAGTGATGATAATCATTGTCGTGAACTAGTGATATATGTGGTGACAATCACCGTTATACAAGTCGTATAAGCGGTGATAATCATCCTCATTCTATAGGTAGTGACAAAAATCAAGTTCACAGTAGCTGGGAAAACAGCTTGTCGCCTCTGCGAAGCAAATAAAAGTACACATATGAGAACACATATTTGACCAAAACAGATACAACTGATGACCTGGAGTTACTAAGCTGAAACAGTCGACATGCCGCTAGCCTGTGCCAGGTATAGTACTTGTACAGAACACATCTCCATCGCTTAGCCATTTCTTGTAGGTCCCATTTCTAGTCACAGTTAAACACATCTGCATACCTCCTTTCCGTAGCACCGTATATGTACACACTGTGAATATTTGCTTGTTAACATGTATTGTGATTAAACATTTACTCCCAGAACTACACGTTTACCACTACCCGTTAGTGTGAGCCAGTTGCTTGCGATAACTGATAGTTTGATAATATTTGAAAAAGACAAAAGACACCAGGGAAAAACGATTCCGTCGTCATCATGAGCATTTGTTCATAATCACTATCAAAAGGTGGCTATACCAAGTATTCGCGACGCTAAAGTAATAACTTCGTCAGCAGAAAACACAAACAAGATGATGATGAAACCTCACCAGATTTCTTGCAGTGAAAACGAAGGAGAGGCCAAAAAAATAAAAGTGCTGAGAATTTGTGCTGTCGGAATAACTGCGTGAAATTACAGGCCACTTGTTACAGTATAACGTAAATAAATTAAAACATACCAAAATCACTACAATTCAGCAAGACATTCATGTTAAAAGACGCAAGTCGCAAGTTACTCACCTTCAATGCTCGATTTTAGTACTATCTCTCTCCGATTGCAACGGCGAGTGTGTCTTTTATTTGTGTCTGTATGTCCAGTCGGTCATCGGAGACCACAACTACCCACACACACAGCAGTTTGAATTCTAAACAGTCTTTGTCCAGGCCTATCACTTGGACGTTCCAGCAGTTCTGTGGAAGACGTTAAAGTTTCTGCAATGTCCTAGGAGTGCTATGTTTCAAGACGTGTGAAAGACTAACAAAAATTAAGGCCATTTCTGTTTATGTTCGACCCCTCCTTTATAACCCGCCCTGTCACCCCCCTCCCACCTCTCTCCCCCTCCCCTCCACCCACTCTCCAAGGTGTCATTAGAGGAACTGCATACTGTTTCGCGACATCGTCATAGCATCTTCCCTCCCACTCCAACACCGATCAGTTGATACACAGTCCGGCGTGTGTGATTGGAGCTCACCGTGATTTATTTCTCAATAGCTAGTAGGGATATTTTAGACAATTCATTTTGTCAAAAACCCATTGCTGATGGCTGTGCTATCAAAGCACGGTGATAAAGACAGAGTATATATATAGCCATCTTTGTCACGAAAATATCACGCTTAACAACAGTGTAGACAAGCGAGAACCTCGATGTCACAGTGAATGGGTCATTGCGCATGACACAAAGCCTAGAATATCACTGGACGTACGGCACTGAACAACACAGGTACATGGGAGAGTACGTTTGTTGGTATATACAATCCGACATGTTCTAATATTCGCCTTCTCAATGAACGTAAATACAATACAGACGCAGTTTGCAAACCGGTACTTATGATCTTGTAAGACTGAACTTGTCTTCCCAAACGATGAATGAGTGGCAAAGATGTTGAACGGTTTGGTCGTTGCAGAATTTCTGCCAGACCCTTTGCACGATACATTGCGAGTGTGCAGCGTTTCTCGAACATTTCATTTAACTACTGGTATAAGTACATTGCTGTTTATTATACTGGGTAAACTGGACGTGTCAGTTTTGTTTATGTTGAGTAGACTGTCACAAGAGTTACTGGGAATATTTTTGGGGTATGGCGTTAAACAACACACACAAGCATAAAAACACACATTACATTACAACTTATAAATGTCCTCTGATTATTTGAATACAAACACACCTTGTTCTCCTCAAATGAAAAATATGTTATTTTGACAAATGTAGAAACAAAATAGATAATCAGTAGAACTGAATTCAATTTAACAGGTTAAGTCGCAACAGCCACCTCGCAAACAAATTGTGGACTGAAACCAGTATGTTCTGAAACCGAACTCAAAAGTTTATGGCAATCTATATGAACATACATATTTTATTTTTTTATTTTATTTTAAATGTATATCACAAGGTACAAAATGGCCATTGCCACAAGATAAGACTTACTGTATGGTTGAAGATACGCTTATGTGTACAGTTACAGATGTTGTTAGAGACAAAAAGGAAGATAAAAATAGAAATAAAATGGATATGAAAATACAGCTACAGGTGTACTTAAATAAGCCATTAAGAAAAAAGGTACCATTTAAAATGCAGTATAAAAAGCAGTTTAAGATGAAGTGTTTACGATACTTTTCCTGATATACTTTTTAAAGACAAAATCCAACTGAAGAACTGTGAAAGACACTGTGTAAGTTGAATACATTATTAAATATATAGTTAGGTGAGAGGCTACGATTAAAGGTAATCGTAAAAGGAAGATGGGAAAAAAAGTTGAAGATATTGACAATATAGTTGAAAATACCGTTATCCTTCCATTTATTATCAACCTATATATGGGGTTAACGTTACAGTCAAAGTTCAAAGGGTGACTTAATGTCAAGTTTCAAACTGTTCCCAGGTGAACTTTCGCTAACAAACGTCTTCCTTTAAGCGACATGGACAGGTAAAAACAATGGCATACAGATGACACCATAGTCAATCACCTGGATT